>NC_140580.1:480502665-481962665 GCF_964204655.1 Triturus cristatus
CCACGTGCCTTCCGGCACGGGGGCTTCCCCCTCCCGTCCCTGCCCCACCGGGGCGCGGGGACAGGGGCTACCGTCCCTCGCTGCTCGGCAGGGTGACCAGATGGCCTGGCCTCCCCTTCCCGCCACTCCCGCGCAGGTAGGCGAGGAGCGGCACCGGGGAAGGAGCCCTCCCGAGGGCTGCCTCGGAGCGCCTGGCCATCCTGGCCAGACTGCAAGGGCGACTGGGCACGGCACCTTCCCAGGCCACCTGGGGGCTGGGTGGTCCCTGGCCATCTGGTCGCCTGGCTGCGCGGCCACATGGCCCTGCGGGCCGGGCGACCAAATGGCTCTGTGGGCCGGGCGACCAGATGGCCCTGCGGGCTGGGTGACCAGATGGCCAGCCAGCCGGCCGGCCGGGCTAGCTCCAACTTTTGTCCTTCCCCAGAGTTCTGTAAGCCCCCACTACGTGGGGGCTTAATAGTCGATAAAAATGGGCACCCTGGGCAGGCCGTCGGGGAGAGGACGTGGCCTGGGCTTAACCCTCCTTGGTTCCAGCCGAGGGTCCGGGCGCTGGGGAAGGGTGTCCACCGTGGCCCGGGGAGGCTCTCCCCAGCCTGGCTAGGGTTCGGAAGCTTGGCCCGGACCAGGGGCTTGTGCTCCGTCCCAGTGTCCCAGGGTGCGGGAGCCCCCGTCCTGCAAGCCAGCCGAGGGTCCATGCGCTGGGGAAGGGTGTCCACCATGGCCAGGGAAGGCTCTCCCTGGCCTGGCTAGGGTTCGGAAGCTTGGCCCAGACCCGGGGCTTGTGCTCCGTCCCAGTGTCCCAGGGTGCGGGAGCCCCCCGTTGTTGTAAATTGAAACGACGATGTGATTAAGCATTTACCAAAGACATGAATTCTCCTTCCTTAGAACATGTCTCCTTTGTTATGTTGACTAAAGTCTGGACTCCATTTTGTATTGTCATGTCTCCACGTGCGCAACACGAGAAGAGTCCTATCTTCATGTTAGTTGCTCTTGCAATCTGCCTAGTAACAGTCTATAAATAGCTCCTTTGTCCGTCTGGCGCATGCCCAGACTTGACCACATCTGTTATCAGTTAGTCCTCGCTTGACCATGTTTTCGCGGGCCCAGGAAATTGGTGACTCCGCCCACATATTGATCCTGTATCGAAAATGTCCTTAAATGGTAATGAATTTCGCTCTATGTTGTATCCACCCACTTATGAGCCCCTCTGTTGTGTATAAAAGGGGGCCGTGTACGCAAGTTCCTTGTGCTACTCTATGCAATACTGAAGGGTGTTGTATGGATTGTAGGACCACCCTTAAGGGTTAATAAACTTTGTCTTTGTACTTTGCAGTTTCCGTGCCAACTTCCTCATAGATTCCATTTGCAGGAGAGCGAACCCTTGTGTCCTGCGGGCCTGGCTGGGGCCTGTATTCATCAATTGGCGCCCAACGTGGGGCTCATCGGCGACTCGGATGCTCGAAGGACTGGTCGCGACGAAGGTGAGGAATTTGGCCGGGGATGTGATCACTGCCAGAGGCACTTTAGTCCTGGCATCCCGAGGTTTTCTTCCTTCCCTTCCGAGCTGACCATCTGGGTGGCGCCGGTCCTCGACTGAGACCTCTTCTGTCGGTCCTGCCGTGACAGCCGTTTGGGCGAATTTTGGAGCTTGGCAGTTGGAATCTGGACTCTTGATTGGTAAGAACCGTTGTACGGTACTTGCTCCGAGTTTTTGAAGCCTGGTTTGGCTATTTGAGTTTGATTTGTGATGACCGGTCATATCTTGTATTGATTATTGTGAGAATATATGCGTTGCAACACATATAGGCAGGTAATGTGGAGATATTTCTCCGGAACTGTGTAACTTTGAACGGCACAACGTTTAAGTGGCATTTTTTTGATAATACTGCATATTTTGCATTATTTTTGAGCATGCCTGCTTTTAGCGCACTCCGTAAGTGGTGCTGCTGCTTTGGAAACCGGTTAAACCTCGAGGAATCTGCTCCAGCTCCCCCAGAGGGGACTCCTAATAGGGATATGTATGTGAAGCATGGTCTTTCTTCCATAATGTACAGCACAATATGGAGGAAATACACCAGAAAGGATCCTGAGTTACGGTGGCCTTTGTATGGATCGTTTGATATGCGTAAGATTGAGTATGTGGAACAGTGTATGTGTAAACGGCGTGCTCGTCAAGACATGTTTGAATGTGTGCGATTATGGGTGAAGGAAGTGCGTGAGCGAGAGAAACGTGAGAAAGCGCTGTTTGATAAAGAGCAACGGAAGAATGATCATGTGCGAGCACAGGAAGCGAAGCGTCGGGAGGAAAGAGAACAGACGGAGAGACAAGAGAAAGAGCGTAGGTTGCAAGTCTCGGGTCAATATGCTGTCCGTCAGTCACTTTATCCTGTCCTTAATAATCCTGACGATGATTTTTATTTACTAGATCGCTCTCCGCCCCCTTATGTTGGCGCGTCTGCCCCGGGGCCACCGGATTCTGGATCAGTGTCGGGTAAGGTAGACACGCGGTCCATGTTATCGGCTGACCGAATGGGTGAGCTTCGGCAAGTTTCCTATCGTGCACTTAAGGGCAAGTTATCCCTTGCTGAGTTGTTGAATTCTTGGGAGAAGTGGCAGTGATTGCTGCTTTCCGGAAATATTCCAGCGTCTTTGAGCCTGATGATGTGGTATCAGATGCTAAAGCATTGCGTAATGGTGTTTTCTCTCCCTCTAAGGCGCCTGATGCGGTTCGACGGCTGTTTGCATTACGGGACGCGGGGAGTGACTTTAATGAGAAAGCGCGCCAGAAAGCTGAGGAGGAAAAGCAGTCGGCTTCGCGTGTCGGTGGTGACCAATCATCTACCTCCTACTCAGATAAGAGCGATCTAGTGCATGTTAAACCAATGCGAGAGGCGGCGCCTTTGTATGTTCCTCCTAAAGGAGCGGGAACTAGTTCGGATATTACCTCCGCCGATGCTAAGGGATATTTTGTGTACAATTGGGTTTATACTCCCTGGCATAGGGCTGACGTCATGGCATTAAAGAGTGCGTTGCCTGATCCCCGCAAGAATCCAGCGGCCTTTTACGAAGAAGTCGAGGGGGCCTTGAATTCTTGTACTATGACCTTAGCAGATATAGATTTGTTCTTTGGGCTTATTTTACCACCAGTTATGTGGCGATCTGTGCGGAAGGTGGACGATGTTGCCGCTTTTAAGGCTCGGTGGTCTGAGCTTGAGGATGAGGATAGGGAGAGGAAGCCCGCGCAGAAACCACCTCAGGTTATCTTAGATCTCCCCGCTGCTATTCTGACTAAGTTGAAGACAATCATCCCCCCTAAAAAGATTGACTGGAACATGTTAGCCTCGTGTAAGCAGAAAGTCGATGAATCAGTTGCAGATTTCTTTACGCGCTTTGAGGAGACGTTTCATGATTTTAGTGGTCAGTCACTTACGGATGATACGGGTCGACACCTCTTTGCTGATAAATATGTGGCGAATTTACTACCGGCGATCGCAGCCCGCCTAAAAGCGAGTGAAAGTTCTTGGTCCACTGCGACCCCGACAGCCCTCCTGACTATAGCTCAGTATTATGAGCATCAGGAGCAAGAAGCGAAGGGACAGGAGGAGAAGAAATCGAAAGATTTAAAAACAAAGGTGATGTTAGCGCAAGTATATGGTCCGCCCCGTCGGGGTGTCAATAGAGGTAGGGGAGGATTTTATGGTCCTCCCTCGGGCCGATCTGATTTGAACAGGAATCAATGTGCGTATTGTAAGCAATCGGGACACTGGGCCAGAGATTGCCCGGCATTGCATGCTTCGCGTCAGGGACACAATCAGGGTGGCCCGAGAGGTAGAGGGGGTTTCTCGAATTTTAGAGGGCATTCTAACGATCACGCTCGTTTTGACCCTGCCGGGCAGCAACGAGATAGGCCTAATGTTTTCGATCGACAAAACCAGTACCAAGTGTCGGGGATTGACCGCGCTGGGTACCATGATTCTCAGCATGCATAGGAATGCGTTGGATGGGGGTTAGAATCAGTTGAGGTGCCGGTTGATCAGAAGGGTCGTTATGTATCAGCTGAGGTTTTGGGTTCTACTGATCAGTTCCTAGTGGATACAGGAGCGACTCGTAGTGCGCTGTCTAAACAATTGGTTCCGAGGGCTCCCCCATCTGGCCTAACGGTTACATCGGTAGGGTTTGACGGTACACTCTCCCGAAGCCCTCTTTCGCGGCCCCTCACATTTCAGGTTGATTCTTTTTCTGCACCCTGTCCGTTTTTGCTTGCCCCGAACACGCCGGACAACATTATGGGCCTTGATATGTTAAAGCACTTCAGAGCTACGATTCGCTGCTCCCCTGCTGGAGTGCGGGTGATATTAAATGACAATTACCCTCGGTCTGAACGGATGTGTGTGGTTGCAGAGGATGCTGTGTTAGCTACCCTCCCTCGTGCTTTGTGGGCCACTTCGGATACTGATGTGGGACAGATGGTGATTCCGCCTGTCCATATTAGTGTCAAGGAGGGGGCAATGTTACCGCGCCTCCCGCAGTATCGTATTTCCCAGGAGGGGGAGGAGGCCCTTATACAGATTGTGCAGGATTTGATTAAGGTGGGAGTAGTGGAGGAAGTTCCCTACAACGTCTGTAATAGCCCGATTCTACCCATTTTGAAAAAGGTTACGGATGCCAAGGTTTATCGGTTTATAATTGATTTGAGAGAAGTAAACAAGATCGTGATACCTCAGTATCCAGTGGTTTCTGATATCACGACGTTGCTTACTTTGGTCCCGCCTACGGCGACGACGTTTTCAGTCATTGATTTGAAAAATGCTTTCTTTTCGATTCCTATTCATCCCGATAGTCGATACCTTTTTGGTTTCACTCTGAATAATAGGTCTTATCGATATTGTAGAGTTCCTCAGGGCTACACAGAAAGCCCTAGCATTTATAGTCAAGCTTTGAAAAGGCAATTGGACTCCTTTGTTCTGCCCGAGGGTGTCGGCCTCATTCAATATGTCGATGACATCTTGCTGGCGGCTGACACTCCGGAGTTGTGTGAAGGGAGTACGCTGTCCTTGCTTTCCTTTTTGGCATCCCACAATCACAAAGTATCTCGGAAGAAATTGCAGTTCTGTAGACCAAAGGTGACTTATCTGGGTCACCTTTTGTCTAAGGAGGGGCGTGCACTCACACCAGATCGTATCCAAGTAATTTTGGACACGCCAGTACCTTCCACGCAGAAGGACGTGCGTGCATTTTTGGGTCTTGTTTCTTTTTGTAGGCAATGGATATTAGGGTTCTCACACATAGCCAAACCATTATTAGCCCTTTTGACAAAAGACACACCTATTCCGCTTCCTTGGTCAAATGAGTGTTGCGCTGCTTTTCAGCAATTACGACAGGCCCTTTGTTCAGCACCAGTGTTAGGGACCCCTGATTATACCAAACCTTTTTCGCTGTATGTGCATGAGAAAGATGGATGTGCATTATCAGTTTTAGTGCAGATGCACGGCGACAAGCAGCGCCCTTGTGCATATTTTTCGGCTGTACTTGATCCTGTTGCCCGAGCATTGCCTGGTTGTTTTCGCTCGGTTGCGGCGACAGCTGTGTCAATACGCCAAAGTGAGGGAATTGTGTTATCTCATAAGCTGTTGGTATTAGTCCCCCATGCTGTTGATGCCCTGCTTAATCAGACGAAGACGCAGCATTTGACCAGTGCCCGTTTAACGGAATATGAGCTGACGCTTTTGGCTCCTCATATTACGTTAAAGAGGTGCGTAACGTTAAATCCGGCCACATTGTTGCCATACCCCGAGACTCAGTCTGAAGCACGGAAAGCACATGACTGTATTCTTGTGACGGAGGAACAGACAAAGGGTCGTATTGATCTCCAGGATACGCCCTTTACAGATGTAGATGGAGAACTGTGGGTGGACGGATCATGCCTGAAGCTACCAGACGGTACGACTTCAGCAGCGTATGCAATTACCACACTGCAAACAATAGTGGAGACAGCACGCATACCACAGAAATCAGCTCAAGCAGCGGAACTGATAGCATTAACACGAGCATGTGAGCTCAGTACAGGATTGTGTGTGAATGTTTATACAGACAGCCGCTATGCTTTCGGAGTAGCGCACGATTTCGGCCTACTCTGGAAGGAGAGAGGGTTTCTAACGTCGCATGGAGTACAAATAATGCATGGAGAGTTAGTTCATAACCTTTTGACTGCATTGACATATCCGAGGAAAATTGCTATCATTAAATGTAGTGCCCATAAGAAAGTAGTTGATAAAGTTGGAGAAGGGAATGCGTTAGCAGACCGGGTGGCACGGGAGACTGCGATGCAGCCCGGTGCTACTGCCATGTATGTAGTGAAGTCGCAAGTAGAAAGATGGCACGATGCGAAGGAAGAAGTGCGAGAAATACAGAGGACCGCTTCTGATAAAGAACGGGAGCAATGGTCCAGTGAGGGAGAATTGGATGATGAGGGTTGCTGGAGAAATAAGCAGATGGATAGATGGAAGTTACCCACGGCTTTTGTACAACCTATGGTTCAGATGGCACATGGGCTAGCACATGTTGGAGCTTCCGCAATTGTAAAATTGCTTACCCAAGTCTTGGAGCATCCAGAGATTGCTAGCACGGCAAAGAGGGTGGTGCAGACCTGTATGATCTGCCTGAGGTACAACCCAGGAAAGGGTACTCGAACTCCAGCAGGAGGATTTGTAACACCTACTGCACCCTTTGAGGTTTTGCAGATGGATTACATCCAGCTTGAGCGCTGTAACAATTTGAAGTATGTTCTAGTAGTGGTTTGTGCCTTTAGAAAATGGGTTGAGGCATACCCTACGAAAGACAATACTGCAATGACCACCGCCAAGATGCTGTTGAAGGAGTTCTTCCCTCGATATGGCGTTTGTAGACTTCTGTGGAGTGATAACGGACCCCACTTTATAGCGGATGTTATAAAGTATGTTTTGAAGGGTCTGGGCATCACCCAGAAGTTTCACGCAGTGTTTCACCCTCAATCTGCGGGACTAGTCGAGAAGTATAATGGTACACTGAAGCTCAAGATCGCTAAAATCCAAGCTTCGACGTCTTTGACTTGGCCAGATGCTTTACCGCTGGCGTTATTGTCAATTAGATCGGTACCGCACTCTCGAACCGGTCTTACACCGTACGAGATTGTCTTTGGACGCCCAATGAATATTTGGGGTCCACCAAAACCTAAGACTGTGTATGATGTACCTTGTGTAATGATGAATGATTATCTGGCGCAGTTAACGGATAACTTGGTTTCTATTCATCAACAGGTCCGGGAGGCGCTCCCTGATCGGTCCACCGGTGAAGGACATAGTCTCAGGCCTGGCGACTATGTCATGGTGAAGATCTTTGACAGGACGAACAGCTTGGAGCCGAGATGGGTTGGTCCTGAGCAGGTTCTACTTGCAACGAGGACGGCTGTGCGGGTTTCCAACAGAAAGAATTGGATCCATTCTCTGCACTGCCGCAAAGTACCGCCCGGATTGGTGGAGTCTGCTGTATTGACCGATCAACGAGAAATTCTGGCCGCAGAGAAAGGCCGTGCTGGGGAACCGAACAACACTGAGGAGCTCTTCCCGGACCACGCGACTCCTGGAGGAAAGCGATATCATCTCAGGCCAAGGAAGTGAATTCTTCAGTACCGGGACATGTTGTCAGAACGAACCTTGGGTTAGTGAAACGGAGAGCCAATGAGGCAAGGGGGGGGGATCAGCCCTGCATTAGTGTAGCGACACCCGTCTTGGCCCGCTGGTGAAGAAATCGACCGCTGCCCAAGGGGAAGAGTTCTGACAAACCTTTTAGTTTCAGGAAGATATTGACTCTTATTTCTAACATGGAGAAAAAGAAAATCCTTTGTGCAACAGGTTTTATGCTCACAGTAGCTATTGTTGGGATCACCACATGGTTTGTGGAGGATGTGACTCCTGCTCGAAAGTTACTTGTGTTGACTACTCCAGTGCCTGAGGAGCACTACTTCTATACCCTTCCGTATCAAGAATTGAAGCATCGTCAGTCTTATTTGAATAACACTTTCATCCAGATGTTGCATCATACCCACGTTGCCACGAATGCCACGAACTGTTGGATATGCGGTATGATGCCAGCTCATCAGAAGAAAGGAGGAACGCCATTCATACCTCTTCCTTTCTCTCATAATGGCTCTTGTAGAGCATGGTACACTTTGCTTTTTGCCACCCGGAAACCCACAGTGGGACGATTACTCTTCAGACTCAATAAAGAATGTCATCAGGATAAAGATGGATATCCGCAAGCGAATGGGACAATTTGGGAATGGGAAGAGTATCGACCAGACAATGAATCGATTCCCTATATTTTCACGAACACCAGAGACACTGTGGGAAAAGACAGATTTGTGATTCAAGTGGCACAAGCTCAAGCGGACCTGTGTGTCCAGAGTGTGGGTTATATTCCTGTTGGTGTTAGTGATTGCATTACCATATTAAATATCGACGGGTTGAATAACAGTACCTTTTTAGCATCCCATAATACATACTTCGTATGTGGAAATAAAGGTTATTACCGTTTGCCAGCCGGTTGGTCTGGAGTATGTTATGTAGCATTTCTATTGCCCCCTGTATTTTTGGCACCTGCATCTTATCATAAGGATTTGAAGTTGTTAAATAATGTGACTGTAAATAGGTATAAACGTACTCTATCAATTGATGATGTGGATCAGACTGACACTAGTCTGCAGCAGTATATTGATTTTAATTTAGGATTGTTTTTCTTCGTTGGAGCTGCCCTAAATAGTAGGAAAGTTCGAAGGTTAACAAGAGTGGTAGAGGCTGTGACAAACCAGACCGCTGCTGCTCTTGGGAATCTTACGGAAGAATTACAGATTACTAGAATTGTTGCATTGCAGAATCGTATGGTGTTAGATGTTATGTTGGCTGACCGAGGTGGAGCTTGTAAAATTATCGGAAGTAGTTGTTGTGTGTTTATCCCTGACCACACGCCATCAGTTTATAATGCTATCAACAGGTTGCACAAAATTGCAGCTGAAATCCATATAGAAAACGGCACTTGGACCTTTTCTGGATGGTTTTGGGCATTGATCACTGCTTGGGGGTGGAAGGTTTTAACTGGTCTCTGTATTATTGTAGCAGTTCTGTTTTCTTGTTGCATTTGTGCCCAATGTGGTCCTTTGCTCTGTTCCTTATGTGTATCATTCTGTATTCCTGATAAGAAAGCTATTGCCAATGTCACTTATCAGAAACATTTAGCTAAAGAAGTAGAGGAAATGATGACAATTGACATATACGATGATTATCCTAACAAACCGGATGTCTTCAGTAAATGCTGAAAGGGTCGTCTGTTGTAAATTGAAACGACGATGTGATTAAGCATTTACCAAAGACATGAATTCTCCTTCCTTAGAACATGTCTCCTTTGTTATGTTGACTAAAGTCTGGACTCCATTTTGTATTGTCATGTCTCCAAGTGCGCAACACGAGAAGAGTCCTATCTTCATGTTAGTTGCTCTTGCAATCTGCCTAGTAACAGTCTATAAATAGCTCCTTTGTCCGTCTGGCGCATGCCCAGACTTGACCACATCTGTTATCAGTTAGTCCTCGCTTGACCATGTTTTCGCGGGCCCAGGAAATTGTTGACTCCGCCCACATATTGATCCTGTATCGAAAATGTCCTTAAATGGTAATGAATTTCGCTCTATGTTGTATCCACCCACTTATGAGCCCCTCTGTTGTGTATAAAAGGGGGCCGTGTACGCAAGTTCCTTGTGCTACTCTATGCAATACTGAAGGGTGTTGTATGGATTGTAGGACCACCCTTAAGGGTTAATAAACTTTGTCTTTGTACTTTGCAGTTTCCGTGCCAACTTCCTCATAGATTCCATTTGCAGGAGAGCGAACCCTTGTGTCCTGCGGGCCTGGCTGGGGCCTGTATTCATCAATGTCCTGCATGTCAGCCGAGGGTCCGGGCGCTGGGGAAGGGTGTCCACCGGGGCCCGGGGAGGCTCTCCCCAGCCTGGCTAGGGTTTGGAAGCTGGGCCCGGACCCGGGGCTTGTGCTCCGTCCCAGTGTCCCAGGGTGCAGGAGCCCCCCGTCCTGCAAGCCAGCCGAGGGTCTAGGCGGCTGGGGAAGGGTGTCCCCCGGGGCCCGGGGAGGCTCTCCCCAGCCTGGCTAGGGTTCGGAAACTGGGCCCGGGTCCGGGGCTCGTGCTCCGTCCCAGTGTCCCAGGGAGCGGGAGACCCCCGTCCTGCAAGCCAGCCGAGGGTCCGTGCGCTGGGAAAGGGTGTCCACCGGGGCCCAGGGAGGCTCTCCCCGGCCTGGCTAGGGTTCTGAAGCTGGGACCGGGCCCGGGGCTCGTGTTCTGTCCGGCGGGCCCCGGGGTGCTTGAGCCCCCCGTCCTGCAAGACAGCCGAGGGTCTGGGTGCTGGAGACAGGGGTCCACCGGGGCCCAGGGAGGCTCTCTTCGGCCTGGCTGCTATCAGAAGTAGGGAGCGGGCCGGTGTGCAGGAGTGGCTGGCTTTATATGCTACGCTGACGGAGCGTAGTTTTCTGCCCACCCCTAGTATCATTACAATTCCATGGGTACCAAACATGCCATACATTCCTCCCCTAAATCAGGAATTGCAGCTTATCAAAGGTAATAAGGAATCCCCAATGGTATCTTATGGGAGGGGTAGGCCTCACAGTAGTGAAAAACAAATTTCAATACCAGGCATGTAAAACTTAAAAATACGTGTCCTGCCTTATAGATACATAGCATCCTGCCCTATTGGCTACAAGGGGCCTACCTTAACGATTACTTATATGTATAAAAAGCGAAGGTTTGGGCTTGGCAAAAAGGTTTATTTTGCCAGGGTGAAATAACAGTGTAAACTGCACACACAAACTCTGCAATGGCAGGCCTGAGATGTTGCTAGTGGGCTACTTAAGTGGGTGGCACAAGCAGTGGTGCAGGCCCACAAGTAGCATTTAGTTTACAGGCCCTGAACACATGTAATGCACTTTACTAGGGACTTACAAGTAAATTAAATACGCTGATTGGGAATACACCAATATTATGATGTTCAGAGGAGAGAGAGAGCACATGTACTTTAACACTGGTTAGCAGAGATAAAGTGCTCAGAGTTCAAATACCAGCAAAATGAGGTCAGAAAAAGTGGAGGAGGAAGACAAAAAGTCGGAGGGAAGACCACTTTAAGGCTGACAGTTCTAACATCACCCAACACTTGCGTGTGACAAGGAAGACTCCTTGAAACAAAATAAGTTTCCAGGTACATCCCATCTGGCCATCTTGCCAGTGGAAGAGAAAATACCTCTTCAGGCCCAAGCCATTGTTCGGTCTCTAGGAGCAGTTTTTACCCTTCATCAGGATTAAGAACTCACTGGGCCACTGCTACAAGGCTAATGAAAATTATCCTCCAGGAATTTCAGGAGCTTCAGGCAGTGACAATGTACCATTCATAAAGTTACCTTCCCAAATAATAATGGAAGAACACTGAGTTGGGCTTGTAATGCATATTAAAAATAGTGGTTTCAATCATATCTCTATCTAGTCCTAATCCATTCATAGCAGAATTAATATTTAATATGGCTTCCTAGTGTTTCTCCATGGGCGAGCCAGCCTTGCCACAGGGAATAAAGCTTTGTGAAGCTAGTCATTGTAAGGACATGTTAACATTAAATTTCTACATGTCCTACTTTCAAATACCATTCATCCTGTCCTGTGGGCTACAAGTCCTACATAGGAGTGACTTATTCATTTTTAAAATTAAGGTTTTCACTAGTCAAAAACAGTTTCTTGACAGGTCGAGCTCTTCATTTTAAAGTGCAGGTGGCAGGTTACAGTGGTAGACCTGGAGTCATGTTTGACTGGTCACACTACTGGATAGCACAGTAGTGCTGTAGTCCATAGGTGACGTTTAGCTTTCCGAACCATAGGTGCATTTTGGCACCATATACTATGACCTTACAGGAAAGGTACAGAGGTTAGCCAATTTCCACATGTTTTTCGGGTCAGAACACATACACTGGGCACTGGACAGCAGTGCCCCCATGCACAGTCTAAAAAACACAAAAATATGATGGAATGAATGCTAAACATTGTCAAACATTCACACCAGTCACAGATCTGAGCAAAATCCATCTTTTTTTGCTCACCATGCCACCCCAGTTTGGACACAGCCATATGAAATCAGTCTAAAAAACAGCAATGCAATTAAGCAAATCAATAGGGGTGACCAATACAAAAAAAATAGTTTCACCTTTTCCTGGCCAGCCACAATTCCAGTAAAACTGGACACTCACATGAAACTCTAGTTCGAATGCACATCTAATGCATGCTTTCCTGCCTACCCAACTTGCAAGATCAGTGCCATCTTAAGCACTTCAGGCACTGTATTATTTTACCTACTGTCCTCAGTCATAGTTGGGTGTGTTTTTTCTTCCTTATATTTGACATTTGGTAATGCAAAGTTACCCATGTGTTGAAGGTCATTCTAAGCCTAGTGCCCAAACCTTGGTCACAAATGCATGCTTCTGAATGGATAGCAGGAATGCCAGGGATGTTTAGATACATCTGGGTCTTAGTCATGGAACCTGATTGGAAAATGTGGTACCCATCTCATCAGTGACAATGAAAGTGGTTGCTGAGAAAGGGCTACAAACATGGAACGGCTCAAAGACAATGCCAATCTGCATTCAGAAAAGTAAGCAGCGATGGCCTGCTAATGAACTTATCTAATTTTCCCATAGTTCAATATGGTCAGACATGACTGTAGCAGTCCTGCCATCACCAGTACTGGAAAAGTTATCTGAACGGAGATGTGCACAGGGTGCCAGTTTTGTATATAATGAAGTACCATTACAATCTGCAACCTGCTGTAGTGGAGAATAGAAATAAATTGTATATACATTGTAACTCGGTGTTGCCTCAATGAGAAGGAATATTCATTCTGTAGAGATAGACTTTGATTATAAGTGCCTTGGTAAACAAATTATGCAAAATAACTGTTTGCTCACAAATTGTAATTACTAGTGGTGATTACTGGGCAAGATGCATTCAACAGTTTTGCACTTTTCACCTGTTAAATTTCCTCAGGTCAAATCTGCTGAAGTTTAAAGGGAGAAAGGAAATAGGAAATACTGGATCAGGTGCATTTTGGTACGGAAAGCATGAAAAACTGCATATTAAGGCCCATTTTCAGAACTCAAATCATAGTATCTATTATTTATTGCACCTTTTAAATTCCAAAGCTGGGGTATCAGAGTTTAACTGGCATGATAAAAAGTGCTGATTCCCCTAGAGTGCCCATGATCAAGGCCATTGTAGAGAAGCAGGTACAGCCACTAACTATCTTCAATAAGGCATGTGTCTCAAAAATCACAGAATGGTAGTGGCCAAGACGGGTACACTCCTACATTGCTCCATCATTGGTTTCCCATGTGGTGTGAAGCCGTAGCTTACACTTTCATTGGTACATTGATTTCATCTGTACATTTCAGTCATTCAATCCCAAGGAAATAGGGCCCTGCCATGAACCTTCTATCAAAAAAGTATTTTTATGGAAACTCACACCTGCCTCACTTGTTGGTTGATGTCCCTTCAATTTCGTTTATTGGTGGTTCTAGCAGCACAATATTTTCCCATTCCATTATTTTGCTGGCGCTCTGTGGGGATATCCTTGCAGCCAAACTGGGTGCTTCTTTCTAAAGGACTCATGCTATACACCACTAATAAGTCAAAAATAGGTCAAAACCAGACTGGGGTGCTTGTCTCCCACTCTGGAGAAGTCCTAGTTTGGAATTTCAGGCTCAGCTGTTCCTACTGACACATGGCTAAGGCCGTTATGCACGGTGGGCAATAAAATGGACATGAAATGCTGTCTGAGCAATTGCAGTAGCCGAGAATAATGTAATCATTCACTGCATCTCTTTGTTGCTTGTTACAGTAGACACCCCAAGTGCAAATAGTATGCCCGGGCATGGATATTGTGGTTGCTGTCTCACAGGCCTCAAGCTGCACACTTTGTATGTCAGTTCAAACTGGACTGTTCCTTTTGCAGCAAAACCAAGACAAATTTACATATGCTTGGTCTCTGTGTTGAGTCTCACAGTGCATTAAAAGCAATTGCTTGCAATACAGCAAAAGTGATTGCTAGAAGCTGAGATAAATGTATGCATTTGATTCCATCAAGCTGTTGTTTGTTGCACTCTCTCTTAATAAGGTACTACTTAACTGGCAATTCTATACAGCAGTTTCTATCAGTCTCTGTGGCTTTCTGGTTTTCTCAATTTTTTGCTGGAATGATAGATCACCTATACATGTAACTACATCTCCTGGGTGAGGATTATTATTTGTTCTTTCGTGAAGTCTGACATATAGCTAGCTCTTAGCTTTATGCTTCTGGTGTTCGTCGTGAATGGGGCTGTGCATGGTTTTTATTATCCAAGTGTAATCTCGACTAGTACTTCTTGTAGGCAACTAGACATTACCTGTATGTCGCGGTTAACTGCACCCATGCAGCCATATAATTTTTTGTATGCAACTGGTGTCTGTCGGGCCGAGTCCAACATTCTGCATTTGTCGCATAGTAGAGATGTGAAGCTTGTGTCATACTTTTAACATTTGTTTCCTACCAGGTTTTGAATTTTGATCATCTATTGTGTCTCTTTTTGTCATGAAGAGATTACCAAAAACAAACCAGCTGATCAAGAACATTGAAAACCACAGATTTTGGTGTGAGAACAAAATTTATGTGAAACACACACAATGCTTGTAATTCTCCCATTTCGTATACATGCACTAGTGAATAATACTGTGAATTCGCACAGAACTATTATGGGCTAGACCTACTGGTGTCAACTTCTGTGACAGTGTTGCATTTCTGAAGCGTTCATTTGAGGCACACATGGGGGCATTGGGCACCACTGTCTATGCTCCATCTACCGCTGTTTTAGTTTATTTGTTAATTAAGGGTTTCAGCGATCATTGGCTGTTTGAGACTCACTGAAAGTTGGTACTTGATGCTCACTGAAGTTTCTCAATTTCTCACTTTCTCCACTTTCTATTAAGGGTTGTCCTTGGCTCTGGTGCATTTCAAGCTATTGGTAAAGGGGCTATGCCTTTCCTGAGCTTTTACGAGTGGGAGATTAGTAGTAATACTGCATGAGATGCTGAGGGAGGGCTCCATATGTGGCTTCTGCTGGGTTTAGATGTTAGGTACCAAGGAGGCATGGCTTCCACACCGAAGCAAGATGGAGGCGGTCTGCTGAGCTCCATTAGAAGCACGGCGCTTCGTCATTATTTTACAGCCTTTTTCGTGCCATGCCCTTCTTCTTCTGCTGAGGTTTTCGACCCATGGATGCTGTGGCAACCTCAGACAACTAAAAGAATTGTTGAGGTATGTTTTTAAGGCTCCCAGTGCCACAACAGTGTCTTTCCTCAGACACTTGAGCAGCCATTTTCTAACATGCCACGTACGTCTCAGATTTCCTTCTTCCTCAGGAGTTACCTGAAAACTGTTGTCTTGTGCATCCTCTACATCTGTTGGAATGTTTACCTAACTCTTGGTGCCACAGAGTTGAATTCCTTTCCATCGGCATGAACAGTTTTATCATCTAGCCACCTCAGGTTACCGGTACTTCTCTTCAAGTATGTCTTTCCTCTAATGACTCTTTGCAATAGTTTGGCCCAAATTTCTCCTCTTATTGAAAGTGGAACGATCAGGTCCTAATGTAATCTACATGCTGCAGGTATTGTGAAAATATGATATAATTATATAATTTGTCTTGATATTTCTAGGCCGTGGATGGAACAGGCATTACCATCAGCAAGAACCTTGGCCCCCTTTTCCAACAGCAGGAGGTATGAATTATCACCAATTCCAACAACCACATTTTCCAATGATGGGTTGGAATCCTGCTTTTTTGCCCCCACAAGCCTTTACCCAGAATTCTTACCGTCCCCCTTTTTTAGAAAGGGGCAGAAGAGGACGGGGCAGAAGAAGAGGACAGGTCCACTGGGGGACAGAGGAGAATGTAGGGAACAACACCAGGAGCAAAACGCAGAACCAACAGGCGGGGACCAGCAATGCACGAGTCTAGTAACCAATCTTTCTAGCACCATTTTGTCGCCAAGTGAACTTTCAGTTTTGGAAAAGGGGTTGGGTTTTGTGCCCACAGCACGCCTAGACAAGTTTCGTTTACACTGCGAGTTGGCTAATTTCTTTAGAAAACTGAAATTAAAGGCTTTCTTTGAGAATAAGGACTCAGCCAAAGTCACTGAAAACAAAAGTGACACCGATCTAAGAATTAAATCTACTTTCAACCCCCCTCCCCACACAGTTCCAGCTGAAATAATTGCATTTGAACGTGCAGTATTTCTGGATGTGGAAGCTTTAGAGGATAGAGAGGTTTATAAGAATATGAGTACCACAGAATTTCAGGCACTCCAGTCACTTCAATCTAACACCGCAATCGTAATAAAATCAGCAGACAAAGGTGGAGGGGTGGTGATCCAGGATGTCGTTGATTATGACAAAGAATGTAGACGACTCCTGAACGATCCCGTTAGCTATACCCCCTTAACTAGGGACCCCTCTTCAGATCTGAGAGAAGAAATATGTAACCTGGTCTCTACAGCAGAATCCAATGACCACATTTCTAAACATGAAGCACAATTTCTAACCACCAGTGCAGGGATTATACCCTATTTTTTTACCCTACCAAAAACCCACAAAAATAGGACCCCGCCTCCTGGGCGTCCTATAGTATCCGGGATAGGCTCTCTTCTAGAGCCTCTCTCACGGTATTGTGATGAATTTTTAAAACCTTTGGTTCAGGGTACTTCTACCTATCTGAAGGATACCAAAAATCTTCTGGCCCTAATTCAGACATTGAATGTGGATAATGACAATACCATTCTGGTCTCAATGGATATTGAGAGCCTCTACACGAGCATACCCCAAGATGAAACCATAAGGGTCCTCACTGAGGTTCTCGGTGCAGCGGAATGGGATTATACCACTCCCAGGTCTTTTGTCATCGAATGTGCTACTCTGGCATTGAAAAAGAATTTTTTTTAATACAATGGTGATTTATTCCTGCAAACCACAGGTACATCTATGGGCAGTGTTTTTGCCCCGAGTGTAGCGGGGTTATATGTTTTTGACTTTGAAAGCAAATACATTCTAAATGCTAATAACCCGTTTGGACAACATCTATCCCTGTGGCGCAGATACATCGATGATGTATTCATTATATGGCAGGGCCCAGAAAATCGCCTTCTGGGTTTTTTCCAATGGATTAACACCTGTGATAGACACCTTAAATTCACTCACTCTTACCATCATACAGAGATGATTTTTCTCGACCTGGTGATCACAAAAAGTAATGGGTCTCTGATGACACGCACCCACTACAAACCTACAGCCAAAAACAATCTATTGCTCTTTTCGAGCTTTCATCCTCGCACATTACGCGAGAATTTACCATATGGCCAATATTTGCGCCTTAGACGCAATTGTAGTGAGGTAACTGATTTCCGCCAACAGTCAGAGGATCTGACTGAGAAATTAAGGAATCGAGGCTATCCCAAGAGAATCCTCACTAAAAGCTGTAAGAGAGCACGGAATCAACCAAGGGAGGCTCTTCTGGAGGAAAAAGTGAAAACTGATATGAGTATTCCTTTGACATGTGTCACTACTTATAATACGGCCTCTAATGCTGTCACCAATTCAATACGCAAGAACTGGTGTATTTTGGTGAGTAACAATAGACAATGGGAAAAACCTTTATTCTCCTTCAAGAAGGCTAGAAGCATAAAAGATGCCCTAGTACACACACGCCCCAAGAAGATGATTACACAAGGCGAACACACACTTTACAATGCCTGGGGCCTCCCTAAAGTAATGGGACATTTCCCATGTGGGTCATGCAGCGTTTGTCATCTAACGAAAGCTAGTAAGACCTTAAATCTAGAGACCGACAAAGTGTGGACACAGAGACAACACACGAATTGCAACACTCAGAACGTGATCTACCTGATTACCTGCCCATGTGGGTTACGGTATATAGGGATGACCACCAGAAAAGTTAAGCAACGAGTGTGTGAACATCGGAGCAATATAAGGTGTAAGCGCAACACCACCAAGCTTACAGAACATTTTCTCCTTTTGAACCATACAATTGAAGAGTTATCGTGGACAATTATAGAACACCTTCAAGGAGGGAATAATCTAGCCCAGAGACTCTTTGAAAAGGAGCAACGATGGGTATACCGTCTGACCACTCATGTCTCCGGTCTTAATGATAATATTCCTTGGAATAGTGTGCTGTAAATTGCTTCTACTGACTCTCTACCTGGTCCCCCCTCATAACGGGTAGCCAGTTTTCTGTTTGTGGGTCTTTATTTGCCATCGATTAAGCCCCTTTTATGCCATTAGCGGCGTTACTATGGCAGTCTGTTCTCAATGGTATAAATAATAATTTCAAGCAGTTTTAAACATGGATGTTATGAAAAATAATCTCCATTTTTATGGAACTTAATAAGCCCCATTGCTGACAGGGAGATCAATCATGCGGGATCTAGTCCCTACTTGTGGTCTTCGTGATGCTATTTCTGCACGTTTTTTTCTACTGTGAGGTTGTGGTAACACTATGTTTAGCTTTGCCCCTCATCATTTGCAACATAGAAAGCAACGGTCTAGTTTCCAAATGAGTTTCCTGTTGCCTCCCTCATGATTGGCTGTAAGGACGTTGCGTGACGTGTAACGTCATTCCGGGTTTCCCGTCCTTAGCAGCAATCAACATCCGATTTGTGTGGCTACCCATTGGTTTTCCCAGGTATTTATACCATTGTTTTGACCAATAGTGGCACCGACGGAATCCAAGTTGAAGGGAACGTTAGGTTGTACGGCGGGAGCAGCGCTTTGACGAAGTAAGTGGCCTTTCTGCCTGTTTTCCTTCTTTTTGGCATTATCGTTTCAGTTATTGGCTGACAACGAACAAACTAATTCTCTATTTTGAATTCCAATGTGTGACTACAAGCGCGCTCCCTACTCCCTCCTGGATTCATGATGTGAGGCTGTTCGTAGCCATTAGTAAGCCTTCCTCTATTAACAAATACGACTGTCTAAACACTCTTTCCCCCAATGATATCGTTTGGGTGTTTCTGAAATGACGTGATTTCTATAGCGAGTTCCTATTCTTTCTCTGGTCTTTTTAGGCCATTGAGTAAAAAAATGTTTTCTAATATGAAATTAATGGGACAGTAACCACTTTTCGATAGTGATACGAAAGCTATGTTTTCTGTCCTAAAAACATAAAAACATACAGTATTTTGGGTATAATGGTGCCTGATTTAGAATAATAATTACCTGACAGATTGATCTTTTCACTTATCATGGCCATATGGGCCAGGATATATCCCACAGTGGTCTTCTAACCAACTAGTGGTATCATTGGGTGAAGGGATATAATTGTTATCTTTTTCATATACGCACATTTTGTTTGTATTTTTGTTTATTCTTACAGATATGTTTCTTCAGAAATTCTGAATTTCCTCTCCGGTAAAAGGAACCGTGAGTTTTTATATTAATAGTGCTGCCAACGGTAGGGTGCACCTTAGTGTGTGTATACCACCGGGGCAGTTGGGTCCTGATGAATGCCTGGTGAACAATCCAACAAGGCAGAAACATGTCGACCAAATTTTAACATTTCTTTTTTTCTTTTTGTCACTATGAGGGTTGACTAAGCCAGATCTGGTATTTAGTTATTATAACCCATTTTAATTCGAATGCCGGGTTTACCACAATAAAAGATTTTGGTTAAAACCTAGACATTTTTTATATTCACTTTGCACATCACTTTGCACTTCACACATCACTGCCAACTACCAGCTCCGCTGTAAACAGGCGTTGAAGCACACCGGGGAGGTATTAGACCTCCCTGGTGGGGGTCCAATGATGAAGCATGTCACCAACCAGGTTGGTGAGTGAGGACCCTTTTAAAACACCTTGAGTGCCCTTGGTTTGGTAATTCCCCTTCCCCTTTGTAAAATTATTTGTTCATACTCTTTTGTTGTTTAGTATTATTGAGATTTCTATATACCTTATTTTGTATCAAATTCTTTCCGCCTCTACAGTTTATTCAAACTATTTTTCCAGTGTATGGGCAAAATTTGATCTTTTCAAAAGCCTACGCAGCATTCAATTCGTCAAGATGGCCTGTGACTCACATACATCTTCCAAGCCATCCTCTTCAGGAACAAAGAGTGCAAAAAATGACTCTCCCTCTCCAATTTTGTCATCTCATAACCCTGTTTTGGACACTATTCTAGATGAGGTACGAAGACTTCAACCTTTCATGTACGCAACTAATGAAAAACAACAACAAATTGAAGACCATTGGATTGTCATGGAATGTAAGATGTCTGAGTTGGAACGGCGTCTTGGAGACCTTCAAGATATAACTATCAAACTACCGATGTTGGAGCAAGGCATCAAAAATCTCAGATTACACACTAAGGACCTTGAAAATCAAAACAGAAGGAACAATCTTTCCCTTTATGGTCTTCTGGAAAACCTTCTGACCTTCCTGAAGAAGTGTTTATCTGATCATCTTGGCCTTCAATCTACACCCTCTCCTAATATTCAACATGAACATCGCTTGGGCCGTCTTCAACCCCACTCCACTAAACCGCGTGGTATCATAATGCTCTTTTTGGAATTCACTGACTGTATTTTGAAATCTGCTAAGGAAAAACGTTGTCTGGTCTGGTCATAACATATTCGTCTCTCAAGGTATTATCAACACAACTAATGCTCGTCAAAAAGAATTCCTAGCACTTCGACCCCGGATGAGAGTACTGAACATTCGTTATTGTATTCTTCATCCTTGACTCTGTAAGATCACCCATGAAGGTGTCTCATAGTCTTTTGATGATCCGGCTAAACTAAGAACTTTTTTGCTGAATATTACAAGTCAGACTATGGAGACTAGTGCTTGATGTTGCTAAATATTCCTACCTCTATGCATGGTTTTCCTATTTAATTCTTTGAATATTTATTTCATTTAAGTATATGGCAATTATTTATATATTTTCCAGTTTCCTCCTCTGCTGCGTTCTTGCCTTTGATGCTAGCATGCCCTATGCCCTTCCTTTGTTCTCTTTTTTCCAGATCTGTATCTCTATCCTTGATCTGTCCTGCCTTTTTCTTTCTCGTATTTCCTTTCCCTCATTTCTATTTCTCTCTTATTTGGTCCTCTTTCTCTTTCTCTTTCTCCTTCTCTCCTCTTTTTTCCCCTTATATTTGTATGAGTGTTTACTTTACCCTCCTTTTTCTTTTTTTTAGTGATGGTTTTCTTATGGTCTTTCATTGTTGATAAATGGTGTCTTTTTATTTTTCCTCTTATTTTGCAGCTCATTGTAACTGTTCCTGTGCCCTCACCCCACAACATGTTTAATGTTGTGCTATGGAATGTACGTAGTCTGGGTCATCTTGTCAAACGTCAGAAGGTTCACACCTATCTAAGCTTAACGCACATGTTGCTATTTTTTGCAAGAAATGCGTTGTAATGATTTTGAATCACTTTAACTTAAAAGTCAATGGGTGGTCAGGTTATTTTATCTCCTGCTGTTAACTGTAGTGGTGGTGTAACCATTTTATTATTATATATAATATAATTATAGTAATTGAATATTCAGATTTTATCAACTGAATGTGACACGAATGGACTATGGGTTTTGATTGATGCTAATGTATTTCAAAAGCATGTTACTTTTTAAAAATATTTATGGTCCTGTTAAATCTGATCCCGAATTTTGGCAGAGTGTTAAATTAAAGTTATCTTCTATCTCTAATCCTAATATTATTGTTGCCAGTGATTTCAATGATTGGTTAGATCCATTTACTGATAGGAAATATAATTAAAAATGTAAACCTGATAAGTCTCATAAAGCATTCCAATCTGCCATTGCCTCTCGTCCATTCTTTGGTGTATGGAAATCTTGTAACCCAGATGTATATGAATTTACATTATTTTCCAATGTACACCATACTATGTCTCGAATTGATTACATTCTAGTTTCTAAATCCTTACTCCCCTCTATTCAATCATTAGAAATTGTTTTTTTTTCTGATCATGCCCCTGTTTTGTCTTCCTTTGATGTATTTTAATACTTCCAAACAGGGACTTTGGTATTTTAATAATTCCTTACTATGAGACCAAATCTTTATTTCAGAAGTGGTGTCCTTTATTTATGAATTTTTTCAACTTAATCACCCTAAACACACCACTGTCCATAATAATTGGGATGCTTTTAACCTCTTCAATGCCCATGACGAGCTGGTCTCGTCATGGGCCGCGGTTGCGCTGTGCCCATGACGAGACCAGCTCGTCATAAACCCCGCCCGCTAATACAACGGCCGGCACAGGGCGGGGAAAGGGGCGGGCACTGAAGGGGTTAAGGCTTCTTTTAAAGCGTTCACTATTGCCTACTCTGCTAAAAAGAAAAAGATGTTGGATTCTAAATACTTCTCAGCTCTCCAACATATTAAAGTTTTTACTTCCAAATCCTCCGCTAACTTATTGGAGCTGATCAAAGCCAAGTCTGCCCTGAACAAGTTTGCTACAGTTGATGCTTGCAACATCCTCCGCAAAATTAAATCTAAATACCATGGCCGCAAAAATAAAGCTGGTAAAATGTTGTCCAAATATTTAGAGATCAAAACAGGACAGAAAACATTGGCCCGATTCGTAATGAGCACAACAACACTACAATGTATTCTGACACTGATATTATTAATGTTTTTCAATCCTATTATGAACTTATATATACAGAGGACACAACTCCTTCTGTATGCAATAATAAAACTTTCTTTCATGATCTCCCTAATTCCCTCTCCATTCCTGATACTCTCTTAGCTCTTGAAAAGATGTTACTCTTCAAGAAGTTCTTGACACTATTAAGTCTTTCAAAAATGCCAAAGCTCCCGGTCCAGATGACCTTTCCATTGAGCTTATTTTCTCCTATTCTTCAATTTTTGCCCATAAATTATTAGAACTTTTTAATTATTTTCTGCTTAACTCTAAAGCCAGTGGATCCTTTTTGGATGCACTTATTGTTATTATCCATAAACCGGATAAAGATCATACCCTCAGTGAAAACTATAGGCCAATCTCGTTAATTAACAATGATTGTAACATTTTTGCAAACATTTTGGCATTTTGTTTGGAGGATGCTGTTCCCCACCTTGTTAAACCTGACCAGGCTGGTTTTATTAAAGGCAGACTGGCCTCCGATAATGTTGGAATGTTTACTAACATCCTCGCCTTTGGGAAAAAATATCCATCTCCTCTTGCTGCCATCTCAATTGATGCTGAAAAAGCTTTTGATCGTATAAAATTGATTTAAGTTTTCCACTCTTCAATGGTTTGGTTTTGGCCCAAAGTTTATTTCCTTCATCAAACTATTATATGTTAAACCACGTGCCTGTGTTTTTGTTAATGGTCATTTCTCCCCCTATTTTAATTTACATAGAGGCACTGGACAAGACTGCTCTTTTTCTCCTTTGCTTTTTTTTCTTTGTTTGGAGCCCTTCCTTTAGCACATTCCATGTAATCCCCTTAAATCTGGCTGCCCGCTGCTCCTGGGAATTTCCCGCTGCTCCTGGGAATTTCGCGCTGCCCGCTGCTTCTTGGAATTTCCCGCCGCTGCCTCCCTGCGGCCCCGCCCCCCTGTGATTCCATTCGCCGCCCCGCTCCCGCCACCCAGCTGCTCCTCCCTCCCGGGTCCTTACTTATGACGCCCCCAGAGCGACCGCGCAGCGGACGCGTGCAGCGGGAGCGCCAATTGAGCGCCGAAGGTGCGCCAAAGGTAAGCCCGTCTGCGCCTGGACCGCGCCCAGCGCCAGACCCCCTGGTCCTCGCCCTCACCAGCACACCCTGCACATCTACGACGCCAAAACCCTCCACGCACTCAACGCGGGCCGAAACACCGCCTGCTACCGAGCCACCCCGAGACGCACCCACGGACCCTTCACCTGCCTGACCTGCCGCTTCACCGGCCTCCGACCCAACACCGCACCTGCTAAACCGAGCCCCAGCAACAAACACCTGATGTGCATCCTGCTCAACACCCGCTCCGTTCACAGGCATGCCGTCGAACTCTGGAACCTCCTCGACTCAACAGCACCAGACATCGCCTTCCTGACGGAAACCTGGATGAACGCCTCCTCAGCGCCCGACGTCGCCATCGCCGTCCCAGAAGGCTACAAAATCACCAGGAAAGACCGCGTCAACCAGACAGGAGGAGGCATCGCCATCATCCACAAGAACACCATCCGCATCACGACCAACTCCGATGACACCTTCACCTCCGCCGAACACCTCCACTTCCAGATACACACCGACCCCAAGACCACGCTCAGAGGCACCCTCGTCTACAGACCACCAGGACCACACACACAGTTCAGCGAAGACATCACAGACTTCGTCAGCCCGCACGCCATCAATTCCACCGACTACATCCTCCTGGGGGACCTCAACTTCCACCTGGAGGACAACAAGGACCGCAACACCACTGCTCTGCTGGACAACCTGGCCAACCTCGGACTCAAGCAACTGGTAACCACCCCCACCCACTACGCCGGCCACACGCTTGACCGAGTCTTCTCATCCAGCAAATACGTCACCTTCAGCCACTCCACCAATCTCCAGTGGACTGACCACAGCTGCATCCACTTCAGCTTCAGTAAAACGACGACCCACCACCACCCTCAACAAGCCCCCCGCAGGAGCTGGAACAAGATCACCAGCGACCAGCTCACCACCTTCCTCAGCCAGAACCCCCCCACCAGCTCAACGGACCCCAACAAAGCCGCCAACAACCTCACACAGTGGATCACCAACTGGGCAGACGCCCTCGCACCACTGAAGAAGAACCCCCCCAGCAGACACGGCAGCAAGAAAGCCTCCTGGTTCACCGACGAGCTCATCACCTCCAAGAAGAACTGCCGCTCCCTGGAGAACACCTGGCGCACCAACCAGACCACAGACAACATGACGGCCCTCAAACACGCCACCCGCAAACACCACCAACTGATCCGCGCCACAAAGAAGACAGCCTTCAAGGAACGACTGGACAACAACACCCACAACAGCAAGGAACTCTTCAGCATCGTCAAAGAGCTCTCCAACCCCGACGCCGGAAAAAATGACATCACTCCCTCGCAAGACCTCTGCGACTCCCTCGCAGCATTCTTCCACGACAAGATCGCCAACATTCACAACAGCTTCGGCCCACCAACCACGAACCCCACCACCGAACCGATGCCCCCCACCGCCACCCTCCGCAACTGGACCCCAGTCAGCACCGAAGACACAACACGCACAATGAACACCATCCACTCCGGATCCCCTACGGACCCCTGCCCACACCACATCTTCAACACGGCCGACCACATCATCGCACCCAACCTCCGCGACATCATCAACGTCTCCTTCAACATCGCCACCTTCCCGGAGTGCTGGAAACACGCCGAGATCAGTGCCCTGCTGAAGAAACCAACTGCAGACCCCTCCGACCTCAAGAACTACCGCCCCATCTCGCTCCTCCCGTTTCCTGCCAAAGTCATCGAGAAGACCGTCAACAGACAGCTAGCCGCCTTCCTCGAGACCAACGGATCCCTCGACCACTCGCAATCCGGCTTCCGAGCCAACCACAGCACGGAGACCGCCCTCATCGCAGCCACAGACGACATCAGATCCCTAATGGACAACGGGGAAACTGCGGCCCTCATCC
The DNA here is from genome assembly GCF_964204655.1 of Triturus cristatus. NCBI lineage: Eukaryota > Metazoa > Chordata > Amphibia > Caudata > Salamandridae > Triturus > Triturus cristatus. The sequence goes on from NC_140580.1 coordinate 480,528,484, forward strand.
TCCTGGACCTCTCCGCAGTGTTCGACACTGTCTGCCACCGCACCCTGATACAGCGCCTGAACAACACCGGCATCCAGGAGAAGGCCCTGGAGTGGATCACCTCATTCCTCGCCGGAAGAACCCAGAGAGTCCGCCTCCCCCGTTCCGGTCAGCGGCCACCGAAGTCATCTGCGGCGTTCCACAAGGGTCATCGCTCAGCCCCACCCTCTTCAACGTCTACATGAGCCCCCTCGCAACCATCGCACGTCAACACAACCTCAAGATCATCACCTACGCCGACAACACCCAGCTGATCCTCTCCCTCACCAGCGACCCGGACGCCGCCAGAGCCAGCCTACACGAAGGGATGAAAGACGTCGCCGAATGGATGAAGAACAGCCGCCTGAAACTGAACTCAGACAAGATGGAGGTCCTCATCCTGGGATCATCACCCTCCGCCTGGGACGACTCCTGGTGGCCCCCCGCCCTGGGAGCCACCCCCAAGCCAAAGGACCACGCACGCAACCTAGGCTTCATCCTGGACTCCTCCCTCTCGATGACCAGACAAGTCAACGCCGTCTCGTCTTCATGCTTCAACACCCTGCGCATGCTTTGAAAGATCTTCCGATGGATCCCCACCGAGACCAGGAAGACGGTCACCCAGGCCCTCGTCACCAGTCGGCTGGACTACGGGAACGCCCTCTAAGCCGGCACCGCCGCCAAACTCCAGAAGAAACTCCAACGGATCCAGAACGCCTCAGCACGACTCATCCTGGACATCCCCCGACACAACCACATCTCCGGACACCTGAGAGACCTGCACTGGCTCCCCGTCAACAAAAGAATCACGTTCCAACTCCTCACCCACGCACACAAGGCCCTCCACGACCTGGGCCCCAAGTTCCTCAACAGCCGCCTAACCTTCCACAAGCCCACCCACCAGCTCCGCTCCACCAGCCTCGCTCTCGCCACCGTCCCCCGCATCCTCAGAGCCACCGCCGGAGGAAGATCCTTCTCCTACCTGGCAGCCAAGACATGGAACTCCCTCCCCATCCACCTCCGGACAACGCAAGACCATCTTGCCTTCAGGAAGCAACTCAAGACCTGGCTGTTCGAGCAGTAGCGTTCCCCCCCCCCCAGCGCCTTGAGACCCTCCGGGTGAGCAGTGCGCTATACAAATGCCTATGATTGATTGATTGAATGTCTGGTTTCCTCCTACTATTTCTAATACACTTGCTTATAATTTTACTGCCCTAAAACTTAATCTTCAAAATGTATTTTCTACCTGGCTCTCTCTCTTTTTATCCTGGTGGGGCAGATTAGATAGCATTAAAATGATCATTGTTCCTCATGTGCTTTTTATGCTCTCCAAGTTGCCTTTTAAAATTTCGAATCACTATTTCTCACAGATTACTTCCATTTGTATTAAATTCCTTTAGAATAACAAACATGCCCATATTGCTTTATCCAAACCTATTCGACCAAAGACTGAAGGTGGTGTACGTTTTCCCAAATTTAAGTTATATCATACTGCCTTTCTGACTAGGCAATTTTATGCTCTGGCCAAAGAATACGGTGACTCTCCCATATCACAATGGATTACTTTTGCGCGCTCTTTATTACATACCTTCTCATTTTATGATGTTGTTTTTATGTCGAATTGTACATTTGTATCCAAAAACCCAATTGTAAGATGCTGCCAACATTTGTTACACACAATATTTATACTAGGGTCTGACTTTGTCCAATCTTTTCTTGCATCTTCTATTTGGTATAATAAATATATTGAATTTTATCATAAATCATTGTTTATTTGAAATATTGGAAGAAAAAGGGTATTTTTTATGTCCATCATTTGGTCTCTTAAAATTCCAGTCTATCCTTTACTCAATTACAAGAAAGATATAACTTGCCAAATTCCTGCCTGCAACAATATAGCCAATTATTACCTGTACTTCAATCCTTTTTACTGAACAATAATTTTCCTCCTGACTCTACTCCATTTACCCCTTTGACACCATTATACAATCTTACCTATGAATCCACCCCCAAAGCATCTTTCATATATAAACATCTGTCTTCTCCTATCACTATGAGGAATAAAGCTTCAATTGAATTCTCTATCGCTATCTGTTCACCAATGGGATAATTTGTGGTATAGAATATTCAATACCACTAAAGCTGCCAGTATTACTCAATCTTTATTTTTTGTGTATAATAGAGTGGTTATCACAACTTATCTTATTCAAAGAATTGATTCCTCTGCCTCTCCCCAATGCCGGTCATGTATCTCCCCTAATGGTACTTTAATTCACCTATTATATTATTGTCCTAAAATGGTTGAATTTTGGAAATCTGCTATTTCAAAATGTTTAATGATATTTTATTGCAGCGTTACATTATCAATTCAAAATGTTTTTCTTGGGACTGTGTCTGTGGATTTTAATAACCTTTCTCCAAAACCACTACTATTTGACCTTTTTATTGCACTTGCATTTAAAGTTTTACTAACTTGTTGTAAAGATAATTCTAAAATATGCATATTAACTTGGTGGAATCTTATTTTTGATGAACACATAATATCTACTCTCTCTTCTTCCTCAAAATCTCAAAAAATTAAATCTGATCTACTTCGGCTACCTTTCACTGCTTTTCTATCTTCACAGTCATCATTTTCCCAAATCTTGTAGATTCTTCTTTCCCTCTCTTTTCTCTCCTTTGTACTATTTAATTTTTTTCCACTCTTTATTTTTTGTAAAAAAGGTATGACTATAGATAAATACTACTGATTTACTTCGCGATTTCCCACTAGTTCATTTGCATTTCATACTTTTTTGTGATTTCTAAGGGATCCCTTGACTCATAAGTTTGTCACGTAATATGTCTAATTCACTATATTTTGCTTGACAATTGTATTGCCTACTACCGTAAATCTTAAATAAAAAATATTTAACTAAAAAAAAGATGTTAGGTACCAAATTTGAAGTGTTGTTTGTGGGGTGTTGGTGTCTGCGTGTGTGAGTGTATGTGTGTGTGTTCAGACACTAGCACTAGATAATATATGTGAAGGGAGGTCAATATTCTTTATGAGGTTTCATCCAAATATTCTTTCCACCATGCTGCCTGCCCATGGAAATTCCCAGATCCAAGCTCAGTGTGCTATCCTTCAAAAGGGTGAATACATTTTTACCATTTATTTTTAATCCTCAAAAGTGCCAACAATATACTTGGTCAGAGAAAATAGTGAAAGGGCCTCCTAACCACTAGAATATAATCCTTTCATCAGCCACCAGAACGGGAATGAAAAAAGGGAACAATAAATAGGACAGTACAGACAATTTTGCTTCTCATTACTCAGATACTGAAAAACGAGGCACCACATTGGGACTCTGGAAGACACTCTATTTCCTTTTCCGACATATAACATTAAAATATCTGTAGCTTAGAGTCCAGGTTTAGCCATTTGTAAAACCTTGGCAATAACCGATTAAGCAGCTGACTGGTGTTCAGCAACTTAACCACTGGTATCATGTAGAGGCAATCAAATAGGTGCGGTGTTTCATGCTCAACAAGACCCAGGATAACCATTTTTAGCTTTCTTCTATGGAGCCTTCTAGGCAATGATTTCTAACGTTAGGCATTAATGACAGAACCTTACCACACCTGGCCATTCGTAAGCAGATGGGGCAAATCAGGAGATGACCGCACATGTCATGCAGCCACCCTTCTCATTCTTAAAGAACTTCGACATTTTAGCATCAAATAAAATGGATGGAGAGCCTGTAAATACTGTTGGTCAGGTTCACTGGGTGAACAATCTTCTGGAACATTTCAATCGATAGAATCTATTCCTCATAACTCAGCGATTCACCCAGATCCACAAACAATGAGCAAGGCAGGGTTGTTGACCTATACTAAAAAGAGACTACTCATGGGTCTCTGCCCATTGCTCTAAAAAACTTCTGTGGATCATAATTGTATGCATTAAGTCCACTGCATTCTCCACACTAGTTCGTCAACCTCTGATATATGGAAGGAGATATTTTCTCTTGAGTCATAGTGCATAGTTCAGCTAATACTTTCTGTTGGTCACCATCCATGAATTTGCCTAGCCAGAAAAAAATCTCCCTCCTTTAAGTGTCTATAGAGTTGGTCGTTCTTTACATCATCTAAAGCAGGACTGGACCAAATTGGTAGAACATACGGATAGTGTGTGATGTTCATCTATTACCTAACTCCATTCTATGCAGAACAAATACATCCTAACATATTGAACCTGACCGTTGGCACTACAATGGATAGCTGGATAATAAGAGCACAAGCTTGCATAGATAGTAAAGGAACACACATAACTGTATAGACCGACTTTATGAGCAGACTCATGGAAAAATGTGAGCAAGTTGCAGATCTTACTAAAATGGGAAACCCACTGGTAACAAAGAAAATCTGGTGGAGGGAGCCCAATGTCTATGAGCCCCTCTTCGGTTTACTTCAAGAATGTCTGTATGACTTGTGCCCTAAATAAAGTAGTTAACTGATAATGTGAATAGTCTCTCATTGCCATCAAATAACAGAAAAATGGGGAAGGTACAGAGATAACAGACTATTGTGTATCAACAATATGATAACGATTGCACACATAGGGGACAATTAGAAGTTTCACAGTACAGGAGTAACAGATTTTACAGTTATCATAGAGTCAATCCACACCAGTATTGTGTAAAATCCGATGGAATTTCCAATTCCATTGGGTTTAATACAGACACGTACCTCCTGCTTTGTGCAGATGGTAAATGTACTTGAGGACCAGTGGATGGGGTGGGGGAAAGGGTGCGGGCATAAGGCTTAGGGAATGGAAGATGAAAGCTTTTTTTCTGGCTGGGAGGTGCTTTGTATGTTTGCCTTGTCGATAAAACAAAAAATGAAACATGGAACATGGCAGCTGCTGAAGCCAAAGTCGCAAGCATTTTTTTCTGGATGGAATTACAAATCATAAAAATTGAGTATGGTTTTACAGGGAAAAACCTACTCACTCCAAATCAGACGGAGTGAAATTCAACACGGTATTTTCACTCCACCTTACTAAGAATAGAGGCCATATTATTTTACTCATCAACTCCAGTCATGATGAGGTAGGTCGTGGCAAGAGCCCAGGTCCATTACAGCTCCATTTTATTGCCCTGTGTCACCACTATACCATCTCTAGTTGTCTACTGTCAGGGCCGGACTGTGAACCAAAACCAGCCCTGGCAAAGTGCTCGGCTCCCCCCCCCCCCCCCCCCGCCCCCCCTCCGGGGCTTGGGGGTGCCGCCGAGCTCTTTGCCAGCGCCGGTTTTCTGCCGATTTTTGTTACAGGGCCGATTTTGCAGCTATGCTGCAAAAACGGCCCTGTACCAAAAACGGCCCCCAGGGGCCCAAAACCAGCCCCCACCTGTGCGGCGCACCGGGGATTGCCCGGTGCCCGCTACAGCCAGTCCGGCCCTGGCTACTGTTCCATGAATATGTATAGTTTTGTATTGCAGGATCCCTTATGATGCATGGAACCCCAGAACAATGCATCACAGTTTATGGCTAGTAGTTCCTTCTTGTTTGTTTATACTCCCACCGCCTTTTTTGGATTGCATAACACAGACCAGTGAACAATAAGATTTTTCTTTCTGAAGCAGTATTGTTCCCCTACCAAAATGTTTTACAGTGAAACCAAGTTTATATTTGCATACCTGATTGTGTGGATCTTGGCACTAGTCCTCCTACTTGTGGCTTGCTAACCAAGTACTGTTCTGCATTTCTCACATGATTGAAACACCCTCATATCCTGCAACTCCCCAAGAGTCAGCACCATTCTAATCATCAGGTTGGTCATGTAATCTTCATGTTCTTAAGGTTCTTCCTCTACTTCTTCTATTGCTCCTGTGTAGAGGTGATTGAGTTCCTTTCCCTTTTTAGGTCTCGCCTGATCCAGAGCTTGCGCTGCTCTGGCCGAGACATTTTGTATACAGGCTTTTCAAAGTGCTGCCGTGGCCTAAAGCTACAGTGCACGTGAACGTGCACGCGCGCAGCGCCATGTGTCTTTCCTCCGTATCACTTTCACTTTCGCGGCCGTGGCCGCGGCCGCCTTGCCAAAGCTTGTTTAGTCTGCCTCTGGCTGTATACAGAATGCATTAAATATAGATGGTGAACATTTTGTTTCTATATGGGTCACTGAAATGATATTGCTGCCAGCCGCATTTCCTAATTAATTTGGCAAATGGTAGAAAGTGAAAAAGACGCCATTTTATTTTAAAAACGACGCGGCGCAGATATTCAATTTACACCAGTTCAATGGTTAATTCACATTAAAGTGAAAACCTCCAAATTTGCAGGGCCTTTCACTCCCGCATCTCCGAAGATACAGAAAAGGAATTTCGCAAATTAGCATATTGTCCGTTCGTTAAAAATGGGAACAGTTGGTGAGAGTGGTGGAGTGGGAAGACACATTGATGCTTGCAAATCATGGCTGCAGTGGTGACGTTACATGTCTTTTTGAATAAATCATAGTATAACATTAGTATAACAGCTAAGTAAGGCCATTATCCCTGTCTCATAATTAAAAAAACATCAGGTATAAAGGCGTGCTGCTATTAGCAGACCATCCACCTGTGTTTGATGATGTCACTTGTCAATCAGTGCTCATAGCATGTTAAATACTCACAAGTATTAGTTGCAATCAATGCAAACCACCTTTCAAGTTGTAGTGCATGCATTCCAAAAGTATAGAATGTCTCCTTGCATTAATGATGGGTCAGATTGACCCGAATGTGGACTGCACGCGCAGCTCAACGCAACAATAGGCTCGGGTTGCAGGCAAGCATTGTTTGGTGACCTGACATGTCTTACCTTTCTGCTCTGTGGCATAAACACGTGATAACATAACATAGTATAACATGACATGGTATAACATAACAAAAGATAGTATAACATAACAAAACATACCAAACCATAACTTAACAAAACAACACAACACAACACAGGACAACACAACACAACCTAGCCTAACACAACATAACACAGCCTAGTCTAACACAACATAATACAGCCTAACCTAACCTAACACAACATAACATAGCCTAGCCTAACACAACATAATATAACAAATTATAGCATAGCATAACAAAACAAAACCTAGCATAGCATAACACAACAAAACATAGCATAGCAAAGCACAATAAAACATAGCATAGCATAACAAAACATAGCATAACAAAAAACAACAAAACATAGCATAACAAAGCATAGCATAGCATAACAAAACATACCATAGCATAATAAAACACAACTTTCAAGTTGTAGCGAGTGCATTCCAAAAGTATCGAATGTCTCCTTGCATTAATGATCGCTTAGATTGACCCGAATGCGGACTGCACGTGCAGCTCAATGCGACAATAGGCTTGGGTTGCAGGCAAGCATTGTGTGGTGATGTGACATGTCTTACCATTCTGCTCTGTGGCATAAACACTTGATAACAAAATATAGTATAACATAACAAAACATAACAAACCATAACCTAACAAAACAAAACAAAAACATAACAAAACACAGCACAACACAACAAAACCTAGCCCAACACAACATAACACAGCCTAGCCTAACACAACATAACACAGCCTAGCATAACCTAATACAACATAACGTAGCCTAGCCTAACACAACATAACATAGCCTAGCCTAACACAACATAACAAAACAAAACATAGCGTAGCATAACAAAACATAGCATAACACATCAAAACATAGCACAGCAAAGCACAACAAAGCATAGCATAGCATAACAAAACAAAATATAGCATTGCATAACAAAGCATAGCATAACACAGAGTAACAAAACATAGCATAGCATAACAAAATATAGCATAGCATAACAAAACAAAGCATAGCATAACATAACAAAGCATAGCATGGCAAAACAAAACATAGCATAGCATAACCAAATAAAGCATAGCATAACAAAACATAGCATAGCAAAACAAAACATAGCATGGCATAACAAAACAAAGCATAGCATACCATAATACAACACAACATAGCATCACAAAACATAGCATAGCATAACAAAACAAAGATTAGCATAACAAAACACAACAAAACATAGCATAGCAAAACATAGCATAGCATAACAAAACATAACAGAACATTGCATAGCATAGCATAACAAAACAAAACATAGCATAGCATGACAAAACATAGCGTAACACAGCATAACATAACAAAACACAAAAAACATAGCAAAACAAAACATAGCATAGCAAAACACAACAAAACATAGCATAGCATAACAGCATAGCATAGCATAGCAAAACATAGCATAGCATAACAAAACATATCATAGCATAACAAAACACGAACAAAACAGCATAGCATAACAAAACACAGCAAAACATAGCAAAGCATAACAAAACAAAGCATAGCATAACACAACACAACAAAACATAGCATAGCATAACAAAATATAGCATAGCATAACACAAACCATAGCATAGCAAAACACAACAAAACATAGTATAGCATAACAAAACATAGCGTAACACAGCATAACATAACACAACACACAAAAATAGCAAAACATAGCATAGCAAAAGACAACAAAACATAGCATAGCATAACAAAGCATAGCATAGCAAAACAAAACATAGCATAGCATAACAAAACATATCATAGCATAACCAAACACGAACAAAACAGTATAGCATAACAAAACATAGCGTAGCATAACAAAACACAACAAAACATCGTATAACAAAACATAGCATAGCAAAAAAAACATAGCATAGCAAAACAAAACATAGCACAGCGTAACATAACATAGCATAACAAAACACGACAAAACATAGCATAGCATAACAAAACATATCATAGCATAACAAAACAAAGCATAGCATCACAAAGCATAGCATAACAAAACAAAACATAGCATAGCATAACTAAACATAGCATAGCATAACAAAGCATAGCATAGCAAAACAAAACATAGCTTAGCATAACAAAACATAGCATAGCATAACAAAACACAACAAAAAATAGCATAGCATAACAAAACAAAACATAGCATAGCATAACAAAACAAAGCATAGCATAGCATAACAAAACATGACAAAACTTAGCATAGCATCACAAAACATAGCATAGTATAACAAAACAAAGCATAGCATAGCAAAACACACCAAAACATAGCATAGCATAACAAAACCAAACATAGCATAGCAAAACATAGCATAGCATAAGAAAACATAGCGTAACACAGCATAACATAACAAAACTCAACAAAACATAGCATAGCATAACACAGCATAGCAAAACACAACAAAACATGGCATAGCATAACAAAACACAACAAAACATAGCATAGTATAACAAAGCATAGCATAACAAAACACAACAAAACATAGCATAGCGGAACAAAGCATAGCATAGCAAAACAAAACAGCAAAGCATAACAAATCATAGCATAGCATAACAAATCATAGCATAGCATAACAAAACATAGCATAACACATCAAAACAAAACATAGCATAGCATAGCACAACAAAACATAGCATAGCCTAACAAAACGCAACAAAATATAGCATAGCATAACAAAACGTAGCGTACCACAGCATAACATAACAAAACACAAAAAACATAGCATAACAAAACATAGCATAGCAAAACACAACAAAACATAGCATAGCATACCAAAGCATAGCATAGCAAAACAAAACATAGCATAGCATAACAAAACATATCATAGCATAACAAAACACGAACAAAACAGCATAGCATACCAAAACACAGCAAAACATAGCAAAGCATAACAAAACAAAGCATAGCATAACACAACATAGCATAGCATAACAAAATATAGCATAGCATAACACAAAGCATAGCATAGCAAAACACAACAAAACATAGTATAGCATAACAAAACCTAGCGTAACACAACAAAACATAGTATAACAAAACATAGCATAGCAAAAAAAACATAGCATAGCATAACATAGCATAGCATAGCATAACAAAACATAGCATAGCATAACAAAACATATAGCATAACAAAACAAAGCATAGCATCACATAGCATAACAATACAAAACATAGCATAGCATAACAAAGCATAGCAAAACAAAACCTAGCTTAGCATAACAAAACATAGCATAGCATAACAAAACACAACAAAAAATAGCATAGCATAACAAAACATAGCATAGCATAACAAAACAAAGCATAGCATAACAAAACATGACAAAACATAGCATAGCATCACAAAACATAGCATAGTATAACAAAACAAAGCATAGCATAGCAAAACACACCAAAACATAGCATAGCATAACAAAACCAAACATAGCATAGCAAAACATAGCATAGCATAGCAAAACATAGCATAGCATAAGAAAACATAGCGTAACACAGCATAACATAACAAAACATAGCATAGCAAAACACAACAAAACATGGCATAGCATAACAAAACACAACAAAACATAGCATAGTATAACAAAACATAGCATAGCATAACAAAACATAGCATAGCAGAACAAAGCATAGCATAGCAGAACAAAGCATAGCATAGCAAAACAAAACATAGCAAAGCATAACAAAACATAGCATAGCAAAACAAAGCATAGCATAACAAAACATAACATAGCAGAACAACACACAGCAAAACATAGCAAAGCATCACGAAACAAAGCATAGCATAACACAACACAACACAACAAAACATAGCATAGCATAACAAAACATACCATAACAAAACACAACAAAACATAGCATAACAAAACATAGCATAGCAAAAAATAACATAGCAAAGCATAGCATAACAAAGCATAGCATAGCATAACAAAACAAAACATAGCATAGCAAAACACAACAAAACGTAGGCCTGAGACATGTTTTAAATGGCTACTTTAATTGGTGGCACAATGAGTGCAGCGGGCCCACTGGTAGCATTTAATTTACAGACCCTGTGCTCAGATACTACCATGTACTAGGTACTTACAAGTAAATTAAATGCACCAATCAGGTGTAGGACACTTTTGGCATTCTTTATTCAGTGAACACAAACAGTTTTGTACTGGTTAGCAGTGGTAACGTGCACAAAGTCTTAATTCCAACAAAAACTAATTGACAGAACAGGAGGGGTGAAGGCAAAAAGGTTGGATAAGACCACGCCATGGATGTCTGCTAATAACATAATATTACAATCACCTGTCCAAATTAAAAAAAATAATATGCTAGCTAATCTCGCTTGCAGGTCTGAAGTTAGGGAAGCAAATAAGCATTTTTACGTCACTCCACTTTGGAAAAATGCTAGAAATATCCAGTACTGTTTTTTACAAAGTTTAGTGCACATAAATATTTAAAAGTTGACAATGTATTTCTAAAAGCAATACTCTGTTCTATAGTACTATTATTTCGCCATCATTTTCTCTTTGAATTCCTACATCACTTTATAGATGGTTCCTGCTGCTAAACTTGTTTTTATATCCCCAGGGCCGGACTGGCCGTAGCGGGCACCCAGGAATCCCCTGGGGCAGGGGCCGGGCCGTTTTTAGGTCTCGCCTGAGCCAGCGCTTCAGCACTGCTCTCGCAAGAGCTTTTGTAAAAGGGGGATCTGGAAGTGCAAACTAGTGCTTTTCAGGCCTCCAAATACAGTGCATGTGCGCCGGGCGCGAGCAGCATTTGGCAGCCTGTAAAGCACTGCCTGATCACTTTCGCGGCTGATTTGATGTCCTCAGTGAGCCGCGCGGCCACTGAGGACATCAAAGAGGCCGCGAAAGTGCACACCATTTGCCACCCCCTTCCTGCTTGTTTACTTTTGCCACCATTTCTCGCAACACAGGTGAGGAAAAAAGCCTTTTCATTTGACTTTCGACGTCCCTCGTCAGTGCTTGTTTTAATTTGCTTTCACTACGTTCTTTAACTTTATTCTGCCGCACTTGCACCTTTCTGTTGTGCACTCGGCACCCAAACATTGTTTTTTTTATTTAAATTAACAACCCAGCACGCTATTTAAATTAATAACACCGTGCACTCGACAATAGCGCCTGGCCCTGCAGCTCCTCCCACCCACGGGTGCCACGCTTTACAAGTACAATTAAACATTTTAGTATTTTGCTTTGACTTTAATACTGCGCACTCGCACCTTTCTTGTTGTGCACCTAATAGTAGTCTTTTTATTTATTTAAATTAACACGGCGCATGCTCAACAATGGTGCCTGCTGCCCGCAGCCTGCCTCCGCCCCCTCTCGCCCCCAGGCACCAAACTTTAGGTTACATATTCAGTATTAAAAAAAACTCTGCTCCCGAAGAGTTTGAGATCAAGGAGAAAGCCAATAGTAAAGGTGTGTTGGTTTTCTTTGTAATCGTTCCAAACCAGACTAGAACTCTATTTAATGGTAGTTCAGCTGGGCTTACGTAGCAGCCTGCAAAGTCTGCTTGTATCCTGTTAATATCATGTTATAATATTGTGAAAATAGCTTAACTGGTTAAATACTTGCTACGGATGGCTGTGGTTAAACTCTGCTCACAGGTCAAAATCATAATGACCCAGAACGTTTAAGTGTTTTCTGCAGAGCATCACTTGTTGTATAGCGCGGACTTTACCCGAAGGTGTCAGAGCGCTTCACAACAGGAACAGCAGTGTTACATGAAGAGAAAATTACAAGTGGGCATGTTACAAAAGTGTTGATTGTTAAAACAGCCTGTTTAGAATATAAAGTTAAATAGTAGATTAGTTCATTCTCCTGGGGCGAATTGTTTTTTTGTGCATTGATCTTTTTGCGTACTCCGCTTTGTTTTTACATCCAGGACTACCAGTACGCAAATTCTTTTTTAAAATAAACTGGTTAGGATTAGCTAGTTGCGCTTGGAATAGCGAAGGGTGAACGATATATTACTAGATAATCTGCTCACTGATGTCGCATTCATTGGCAATACCATGTTATCCTTTGATTAGTATTGGACTGGCGTTTTGGTCAAACGTGTACTGCAGGTTGAAAGGGTGGTGTAGGCGGGGCCGGGTCACAGCGCAGCACGCGCGGTTGTAGTCAAACCAGAATTTGATTTGCAACTGCCTACCTCCTCCCACCATCGGGCTGCTTTTAATCATATGGCCAAGCCAACACAGAGAACCATCAGTTCTCCCCGCGCTGTGGTGCACTGCACCGCCGCTAAATCTCCCATTATTACATTGATCCTTAACTACCGTCAACTTGAAACTTATTCACAATACAACTCAGAGCATACTATATCGTCTTCCAATCCCCGGAGCATGCAGGTGAAGTACACTATTCAGGAGCTGTAGTCAGAGCTTTAAGTGGGATGAAAAAACTGGGGGGGCGGTTCTCAAAGGGGCGCGGCTCAGAAACACCTACGCCCAAAAATCTGTGCTTGGCATAGTGTGCCGCCCGACCTGTATTTTGCTGTTTCTGTCATTGCATTCAGATATATGACACAAGTAACATCAAACCTACAAAAAGTCACGACTATTGACTTGGTTGTTGCATAAGAAAAATTAAGCTGCAAGTATGGCTGGTACATAATATAGAACAAGCATTTGCAATGCAATAGGTCTCGCATTTATACGAGTTTGAGCTATTGGCATTGTAAATGACAATGCTTTTTATCTAAGTTTGTTTTTTTAAAAACATAAATAAAAGTCACTGACATTTACAATGCTAATAGCTCAAACTCTCGCTAATGCGAGACCTATTGCATTGCAAATGCTTGTTATTAGTTGCACTAGAGACAGTCTCAAACTTGGGTAATCTAGCTCATATATTCCTAGACTTCATAAAAGAATATACATCCGTATCCCTCATAAAAAAAACTTTAAAGGCATCTAAAGCAAATATTTTCAAATCAGAGATAATACTCAGTTAAAAAACTATGTTAACTGAGAGGCAGGTTTGACAATACTTTTGTTCAAAGTCACCAAAAGTGAGGCAAACGGGCACAAAGTGCTGATTTCCCATTTACTTTCCCCACAAAACTTATTTGCGTGGAAAACTGAACAGTTGTGAAGGTACTCACATTAGATTGATAATATGGGACTGTGGGATGTATAACTCCAACAGTTCTGTTGGCCTGGGGTGCAGGCACACATCCGTGTGTGTGCACACACAGCTCTTGAATAAGCATGGATTTGAGAGACTTTCCATAGATTCTTACAAGAATGTTGAATATATATTTTTCTTGATACCAGAGTGAACTTACTGCACACATTGCATATATTCATGTCCTTCAGTGCCTTCCAATGTTTGGGCTTCATCTTAAAGAAGGGTGAGATTTGTTGGTGGGCCAATTGCCCACATGGGCAAACACAAAATAGTATATGTTGGTGTGAATATTTAATTTTTCCCTTGCTTTTGTAATGTCTTACTGCGCTTGGACTTTACAGTCCCTCATACCGACCGTAGTGCATTTTTCCTCCAAGGGAATTATTTGGTGGGGTTATCTTGGTGAATTTTTTATGGTTTTAAACTTTACCAGATATTGCTCAACTGACCCATTCTGTTCAATTATTTAACACATATTGGGTTAGGTGGTCACATGAATTGAAGAGTATCATACACTTATAGGTAGTTCTGTTGCACTCATTTACATAACAGTTGTCACTTACTTGATCAATATTAGCTTCAGCCCAGCATTTACATTTAAGGATCACTTCTACCAGGAGATGCTTCCTTAGGTTATGTTGAGAGTTCTTTCAATTGATTCTGAAGATGTCTGATTTGACTCAGCTTTGTGTCTTTGTAAAAAACAGACATGATGGCATGTTGCAGTATGGTAGAGAATCCGTAGCGCCCATATCTGCAACCCTCCCCGCACACTAGGTTAATAGCTACTTAGCACCAAGAACCCAGATGATGTACACATTTTAGATTCCGTCTGGCCGAGTGTGTTTCACACCATTAAACCTTGTATTATTAATCACAAAGTAGCAAGGAGCATAGGGGCGTGCCGACAAATTGTGGCACTTAGGGTGCTAAATTAACCACTGTGAGGAGTTTCTAACAGATACAGAAATAATCAGAAGTTAGATTGCATGATCAATATTATCCCATAAAAAAGGGTCAATCCCTATGTTGTGAATTATTTACAATATTAATGCATGGCACATTGCAATTAATTGTGACATCACTTGGCAGTGTGAAATCGCTCCAGTAACTGCTCAGGCATAGATTTAATGTGAGTGACACATTTTGTAATAGTCATTAATTTTGGCAATCAGGGCTTGGATGCGATAATGAAAATGTATTCTGCATTACTCGGCATGTTAAATGGCCGCTCACTTCCATCTTGTCAAGTTAATAGACCTGGTTCAGCACCAGCATCCTCGTTTTCGCCCTCTCTCCCCCTTTCTGCAAATGTGATAGAAAGCGACTGATGAATGCCTGGCAATTATTACCGCGCAGAGCTCGCCTTGTGCGACAAAGATGTGTTTTTGCTAAATGTTTCTCACTGCGGATCACCTTGCCTCGGTTACTAAAACAACGTTTTCCTCTGAAATGCCAATGGGAAATTTCAAATCTAGGAGTGCTGAGATACAGAGTTTTCTGATCTCATATGCCGTGGATTGGTGCCACGTGCATGAAGGCCAAATTGACATGGGTCCAGATTCTGAGGCCCGAAGCAATTCCTAGTTCTGTCCAAAGCCTCATAAATAGGTAAATGAGGGAGCCTGTTACCGCGGGCATAAATTATCACAAAGTTCACCCTTACCACATGCATAATTTTCATATTATTATAAGTACCCAATTAATTAACACATGAATAGATGTATTAGTGTTTGCTAATTTCAAATGTGCATGATATATGGAATCCAACTACTTATCATCGTTCATTGTAATTATGTTATGTTATGATACAGTGATTTATAGTGCGTCCACTCATCACCTGAATGGATGTCCTGACGCAGCAGGTCAGCTTCTAAGACAAATTGCACTAAAGGGACTTAATCAAACAAGCCATAATTACAACAACAACAAAAAAAAGTTTTAAGAAGTTCCCTGATTTTCGGCAGTCTAGATGTATGAAGCTATTTCAAACGAATACCATCACAGTGATGGACAGTAAGGTTAGCAAAGGAACTGCTTCCTGTCCTGGACTGCTCCATGCGCCGCCTTTGGATGAGGGCTAGATTGGCCGATCGGAGAATCCTGACCTGTCTAACAAAGGACACTCGGTGGCAAAGGCACGAAGGACACGATGAATAAAACGTCCTGTGGACATGGCAAAGAAGTTTAAAACTTGCTCTTTTGCTTACAGGCAGCAATGTAATGTACTTCGGATGGAAGGATCTGGTAGGAGAATAGGAGATCACGTGGCCAGCGTGTTCTGAATGGTTCGCAGACGCAAGAACATGTAATCTGTCATGCCTACATAAAGCGCATTTTCATAATCCAGGCGACTAGTAATACATGCTTGGGTGATGATTTTGCAACACTGTATCGTCAGTCAGTTAAAATCCTCCAAAGTAGACACAGACATTTATAGATTGATATCAATAATATAGACATTTATAGATTGGTATCAATAATGTAGACATTTATAGATTGGTATCAATAATATGACAGCATTTAACAAGATTACACTTTGCCTTTCCTTATTTTATTCCAACGAACAAGTAGAATTTTAATTTTAGCAATAATAAGGTCCATTGTGCTTTATTTTCAGCAACATTTTTGTGCATATATAGTACACAAAACTTATTTTTATGGATAGGTCTTTTGGGATGGGAGGCACTTGCTGACAAAGTGCATTTATAGTGACAAGAAAAGAGTGAAAATAATTTAACGATCTACGATTTAAGTTCTGGAAGTGTACGCTGTCCCACAAGGATCCTCTGTTTATTCTTTATTTGAGCCCTTGAGTGGCCTTCTGGTCTTGCGGGCAGGTGAGTGAGACGTACTACCCCAGAACAGTTGTGACATGCAGGAAGTGATGCGACACGATCAGCGAGCAGGGAGCGGTGGCGTGATCTCCGTGCTCCTCTGAAGGTCCAGGCTGGGGTGTGGCAGAGGCAGCCGAAGAGCCACAGAGGAGCTGGAATTCTAGAAGGGACCGAGTACAAATGGGGCAGGTGGCGAGGTTAGAGCAGCGGATCCTTTCAGGCGTGCGAAAGCGACCGGCGTTAGGCCAGTGCTGGTTCTGTGGCAGAGGGCCGCTCCTGTTTTGTACCTGTTTAGGTTCCCTTCTGCCTTTTTGCCAGTGTTGGCCGGCGCTGCCAGTGCCCCTGCCTCTTCTGTCACACCCCCTGCTGCATCCTCTCTTCTCTTTTGTGTAAGGAAAAAAGGGAAAGAAGATGGAAAAAAAGTGCCAGCGGAGTGGGGAGGGCTTCTACTTCTACTTACGGTGAAGTGTGTGTCTCCAGTAGCCCTCCATGGACGTGTTGCAACTGTCGCCTTACAGGGAGTGGAGTGCTTGTATCCCTGTCTCCCTCTTGATGATCCTTTGGTTTTCTCTGCCCAGGAGTTAAGTGGAGTTGGGCTGGGCTGGCTGGTGGAGGGAGGAGTGGTTGAGATTGGTCTGGACCACAGCCCCTCCCTGGTGGTGCGGGTGAAGCCAGCATTGGGTTGGTGCGGCTTGTACCCCATTGTAAGGAGTCTGCTCCAAGTACGCCCTCTTATTCCGCCCCCATAAGATTTATGCCCCTTCCTGTTTACCCCTTGAGCCTCTGCCCTATCTTCTAAGAAAAGATAACATAGACTGCGGGCTGAAGAGACTCCGAGCAAGAGATAGAGGGAAGCCAGCCAGGCATCAGGCATCTGTGGCATCCATGGGGAAGTTGATAAGTAGCCAAATGGTGGATATCTGTGGTTAGTCATTTTTTAAGTTCGTTATTGAAGATGCCCTCTAGGTGCCTGCATTCTGGTCATTTGATTGCGCCCTCAGGCTCAGCTGGCTCTATAGCTAATCACACCAGCTCCCCCAAACTGTTGAAAACCATCCGGCGAAAGAAGCCTTAGGCCCATCTGTCCCTTCTGAAGTCCCACCCTACTGTACTGTCCATGTTTTCCATGGGACAGAGGGGCAGAGGGATAGGAAATAAAGAATTAGGGATGCCCATAGGCGCAAGCAAAGAGGAAGAGCTGGGTATAGTTACGGTCCTATCGCAGGGTGCAGTCCCGCATCTGTTCAATCTCTCCATATATAATCCAGTGCAATCTACTTTTCAACTTCAGATCATTGATCAATGTCACTCAGTGGAAGTACCAGAAAAAATGGAGATGGAGAAGGCTAGGGCTGGTCCTGAAACAATCGGAGTTGGCACTTTTTCACACTCTGAGCTTGTATTTATGTCTGAGCCTGTGAGACCGGTGGTTTCATCTGCGACCCCAAACGTTGAGTCAGTACCAGGAGTGTTGTCACCCAAAGGGGTGTCTTGAGTGATTGAGTTTTGTGGGGATGCAAGCAGCCTCATTCCTGGTGAATTAGAGGACTTCGCTCCAGGAACAGCCTTGATCTTGTTTTCTGACTGTTTTGTCAGTCTCCCTCCACTTCCAGCTTTGTATAATAGTACGCCTTCCGCAAGTATTTCATTTCTAGGTTCAATGGACCAATTGAAATTAGATGTGTCTACAAGTGTAGGGACACAAGCATTATGGCATCTATCAAATGAGGGAACTAATGGGAATGGAGGAGGGAGGGCCGATTCCTATTTTTCTTTATGCGTTGGAGGGGATTCTTACCTCAATTCTGACCTTGCTAGATAAATAAATTGTCTCTTCTGATCATGTGTTGGATGGATTGTGCCCTACTCTAAGGGGGATAAGCATTTTACTTCTAGAGGAATCTGTCATGGGAAGGGAGAAACGGGAATTCAATTGAAATCTCAGGCTTCCCAGACTAATAAAGTGGTAACTTATGGGGAGGTAGAAATGGGAGTTTAAAGTGGGAACCTGTGGTGGCCTGGGGTCTTTTCCCACTGGGCACTCAGATGAGTTCTCTGGGGCCGA
Organism: Triturus cristatus; assembly: GCF_964204655.1. Taxonomy (NCBI): domain Eukaryota; kingdom Metazoa; phylum Chordata; class Amphibia; order Caudata; family Salamandridae; genus Triturus; species Triturus cristatus. The sequence goes on from NC_140580.1 coordinate 480,547,441, forward strand.
CAATGTGCCCTGTTCCTCATCCCTAAATCAGGTACCCAGGGATATACACCCAGCTGCTCAAGGGGAGAATGTAAATGCACCAGTACTCAAGAATTCAACTCAGTTTTTTCCGATATTCAAAAAAGGGGGTACTCTTACTTGTTGGGATAAAGTCTCAAAAAATGTCCCTCCCTTTGCTAATCTATTAAGGGTTGACTTAGATGATGCTTCCCCTGGGTATGGCGCCTCTCCTCTGGAAAGTAAAGGGTTAATATCTTGGAAGGGGAAAAGGAAATGGATTCAGCGTATTACAAAATGTAAGTCAAAATGATTGAGGTTTCCCCATGCCCCAGATGAGCCTGTCCCTATTACTCTGCCTCGAAAGGTGAATGAGTCAAAGACAGTGGGGTTAGAGGCTGATAGGGAGTTAGGGTCTCTTGAAACATCCTCTCCCACTACCGATCATAACAGAAGCATCAGTATAAGGCAGACAATGACAAGAGAAACGGCTTACAGATCTGGGTGTAACAGTTCATAGCAATTGGGGAGGTTTGGGCACTGGTTCAGAGAATAGGCTTGGCTGATTTGGTGAGTACCACAGCAAAAGTAAATGGAGCTAAAAAAACTGTAGGACTGACCTTAGATAGATGCCCTTCAACCCTCTCTTGTGCAGAATCATGGATGGTCTTTCAATGGGGGGACTGCTTCTTCCTTTTCTTCTTCAGCAGTACAATTTTTTTTAACTGGGGGCTGAGCAAAGGCAGAGCAATAAGCTAGTTGCAGGACCTCAGTCTGGGCAAGTATCTAATACCCTGATCTATGTTTACTTGTTTGATAGGGAATTGAGCCCATTTAATAGGAGCTTTTTTCTACAGTTATTGTCTGATATTGAGGATCTGAGACTGGTAGCGAGTAGCAGTACTGATTGGGCATTTCTGGTCTCTTGAAGTAGAATTCAGAATTCCAGAATAATATTTAGTTCTAGGATTATTGAAATGCTAATCTTGGATAATGCTGATCATCTTAGGAAAAAGTGGATTGACGTCTTTGAGTATGAGGAACAGGTTGCTGAGCAGGTAGACTCTTGTGGGGAGGACACTCAGAGCTCAGGCAGAGCTGTACCTAAAAACAGGGGGGTTGTAAAACCAAAGGACATCCTAATCTCGGTTGGCAGTATCGCAGGGGCAAGAATATTAATATTGTGAGATATGATGGCCTAAGGGCAAGGGACTTTAGATAGAGGGGGAGATGACGTGGCCTACTGGAGTTGGGTGGCAGGTTCTTTGAATGCTTCCAAAGCAAATATAAAATTCCCTATGATGCAGAGGTAGCCTCCTTGGTAAAATTCTGTTATGGAATATGGCAGGTTTAGGACACTCTAACTCAAAACTAAGCTCCTTAATGTCATTCCATCCATTTACTATCTGTTTACAGAAAACGGGGAGTTGTGTAGATTTTAATTATGAAAATGACTTAATTTTCTGTTGTGCAGCAAATCCCTCAGCAAAAGGTCATGCAAGTGGAGGTTTAGCTATTTCACCCAGTGGTAGTATAAAATGGAATTCTTTGGTCTTTGTCCATCTGTCAAATCTCTGCATGTGCATAAAGCAGGGATTGGGCAATGCTGCAGGAGGACAGTATCCACCTTTTTTACTGGTAAATTTGTATTTTTCCCCCGGGAGGGTGTCTGACCCTCCAGTTGAATCCATGTTTGCATTTGTGTGCAACATTAATATTCTAGAAGAATGCGCATTGATAAAAATCGTGGGAGACACTAACATTTTGAATTGCTCCTCGTTTACATTTGGGAAACAGCAGTTGGAAGATGTATGGAGTATTCCTGAGGTAACCTTGCCTGGACACATTAGATTAGACAGGTAAGGAATAAGTTTCCAGGACTGTCTAAGAACCTATAACCTTGTTACCCTAAATGGGAGATCCCAAAAGGACTCTCCTGCTTTCTTTACTTTTAGCTCCTCTCTAGGGCAGTCTCTAATTGATTACATCATGGTTTCCTACCAAATGTTTGGAGCATATACACAGTTAAGGTAAGACAAATCATAGTATTCTCTCTGTGGATTTCATTCTTGAACTCAAGATGCTTGAGACTTGGAATCCTAGAGATGATACGATTGTGTATAAAAAAACAAATGGGCGTACCTTTTGGTCATACAAAAATGTGATAATCTTGGCGAGACTGGTTAAAAAGATGAGCTCTGGTCCCACACAAGAAAAGCCCATTGCTTGGTTCGAAAAGCATATGTCTTTGAGAATAAATTGGATGAGAGGCAATATAGTGGCACAAATAGCTCAAATACAACACAGAACAGATCAAAAAAAGAGATGTATTATATCTTCCGTCTTTTATTGTTCTTGTTGCACTTCGCACAAAACAGTCAGCCAACGCGTTTCGCCCAAACACGGGCTTCTTCAGGGCTGAAATGGCATACAATACAAAAACGTTCTTAAAAAACAAACAAAATAATCAAAGACAGACAATCATTCTAAAATGTCAAATGTCCGTAAGTGATAAGCTGAGAGGAAAAAGCGAAAGAACCACCATCTTAGCCACGTGGTTAAGGAAACAAGACACATTCCAAGAAAATGTGTATGTGTAAGAAAAAAGAGAAAGAGACCCTATTTACAAAAGTATCACACCCGTGAAAAGAAAATACTTAAAACATAAGTGACCCCTGTTCCACGCAGTTCCAAAGATAACGTGGATACACCAAGAAAAAGAAAAATGAGACAAATGAATGCCTGTAGCCTGAAATAAGCATGGCTACATCACCAATGCGTTATTTATTGAAGCTTACCAAAATTATTAAGAGTGTAGGATATTTCTTTGATGATCAGCAAACAGAGAAACGTCAAATCCGTCAAGCTGTATTAGATAGAGAAGCCTTTCCTTAATGAGTAACTAATACTAAAATGCCAAGAAAGTAACGAATTATAAAGCCAATATAAGCAAGAAAAACATACCCAATGTATAGCGACAATGAGACACAACGACCTCAGAGACCCAAGAGTAAGCGATCTTTGTCTGAGGTCTTAATTCTGTAAGACAAGAGTATCGAATCAATAGTCGCACTCTCATAAATCATGAAAACAATTAGCAACTGCAGATAATGCATTCCGCCCTTCATGTTTATCCAGTTAAAACATCCTAATTGTATATCAAGCACTCTATTCGAATATCCTAAACCCATAGTTACGCACAAACGCATTAAATACCACGGAAAATACGGTTGAAACATAAAACAAAAGAGGAAAGAAAAAAGGAACAAAAACTGCCCGCAACTGAGGTCGGGCTTCACAAACGGCGACGCTAGTCTAGAAAAACTTCTAACATGTTTGAAACTGATCAAAAACCAGGCACATGCATATTCAGAACGAACATTATCATACTAAGGTGACTAATTCACCAATGAACAAACATTATGTGACACAAACATAAAGTCAAAAACAGCATCAAGCAACAAACCAATAGATGGTACCCGTCTACTGTGTTGGCATCCGTGCCACACAAACGTTATTCACCAATAACGGGGAATGTGTATACTATACACACAAAAAACCCCATCAGTGAAGAACCGACCATTCAAGGCTACAAAATATTCACAACTCGACACCCCGTTCATAATGGAACTAAAGGGTGTCGGAACCTAAGTTCAGTAAGCGCAACCTGCATTGTAACTCACCGAACAGTGGTATTAGCCACGTCCAAAATAGGTTATCCGGCGCAGTCTCCGTACTTCACGTCCCGTACCAAGACTGACAAGTAGTAAAGAAAGTACTTTGCCACACAAGGGCTTTTAAAACCTCGAGCATCACCAAACCGTCAAACAGGAAGCAATTACACTAAAGCACTTCCGGGACAAACTGTTTGAGAAAGAAAAAAACAACTAGAACGAGAATCCAAGTCAATCATGAATCAATACTTCCGGTTTCACGCCCATAGCGCTTCCGGGACAAACTGTTTGAAAAAGGAAAAAACAACTAAAACGGGAATCCAGATCGCTCATGAATCCACACTTCCGGTTTCACGCCCGTAGCAAACATTAATCGGCTAACACTAATTCAGTATTAGTTTTTAGAACGCCAAGATCACAGACACACCATGCTGCAGGTTAACGCCATGCTCATGATGCCAATATTGGCCCTCACCTATCAGTCAGCATTAAAGTAGCGGGTACACGATATTACGTATTAACTAAGTGATGCACAATTTCGACTACACAAAACTTTATTCAAACGACACACAAAAGTCGTCTAACATATAGAAGACATAGATTCATTAATAAAAGCAATTAAGCTAGTATTGAGTGCATAAAAACGGTGTAATACCAAATAATAGTAAATCCCACCAATTCTTGATGGAAAAAATAAGCGTCTTCCTGTAAGTATTACAATATATTACGTTGCATGTGATATTGGTTAAAAAAACAAGAGTGTCGAACGAAAACCAATATCAAAGGACTCTTTAAAGAGAGACATTGTTATAAAAAAGGGGTGAGTATTTACACTATACTCTTGAAGTGGCAAAATACCACATCCACACACATTCCCCTATCTTCACTTTGTTTAAAACTGCACAAAAAAGCGTCTTGTTGTGAGGAAAACTGTAAAACAGAAGCAGAGCAAGAGCTACCCTCCACCTAAAGGAAGAATTAGGGTGACCAGGCTTAATAAGGTATACGTGAAATGAGAGGAGACACAGAGAACATCGACAAATACGTCACATTTTCAACATTGTCAATAATGGTCTATTTAACTTTCAAATTTTAGTAGATTGATTAAGAGCAGGAACAACTTATATCCAAAGAATATTCTCAAGAACATTGGGTGCAACAGAGTCCAATGCATGTGTACTTGGAACAATCCTTAGCACAGGAACACAATACAGGCTAATCACATTCAGAAAAACACACATGGACCTTTGAGTAATTGTCACACACAGATCAACGTGTATGTGTATAGGACCAGCAAAAGGAGACCAGACGTTATATTATTTAAGGCCATGCATTAATTAAAGAAAGTAATGTAATTCCCTATCAGCATTCAGGCCCTCAATAGACGAACGCAGAGTACAAATCCATCTGGCCTCCAATTGCCTCAGCCTGAGAGCCCTATCTCCACCCCTGCTGTTATTTGTAACAGTGTCAATTCCATGGAATTGGAACCGAGCCCGGTCCACACCCACTATACATTCATGCGAGACTAGGGCATAAGAAAGGTCTCCATTTAGGACAGCTCTTCCATGTTCTTGAATTCGAATCTTAAGTTGTCTAGTAGTGCTGCCCACATAAACCTTACCACAACCACAAATAATGACATAAACAACATAAGTGGTGAGACAATTAATAAAATGTACAATCCTGTGTTTAGCCTTGCTGTTATAGCTAAATGTTAGTGTTTTGTTGCATCCCAAATGGCAGATGTTACATGTGCTGCATACATAAAAACCAATAGGCTTGCTCAACCATAACTGTGGTTTGATGACCCTCTGTAGAGTGTAACTGGGGCATAATACATCTCTAATGGTTCTGCTACGTCTAAATGTCATAGATGGTTTTTCAGTGAGCATGTTACCAATTCCTGGTGTCCCCTTAAGAAGCGCCCAATGTTTACCCAAGGATTTGAACACCTCATGATTCAAAGTTGAGTAGGTAGTAATAAATGACAATCTCTGTGAATTGTGGTCAGTCTTCTTCTTGTGGCAATTTAGCATAGACTCTCTCTTGATGTTCTGCACTTTACTAACAGCGGTCTTTAGCAATTGTGCATGATATCCTCTCCTTTTCAGTCTGTCTATAGTTTTGCTAGACTGTTCAACAAACTTGCCATCTTCACTACAATTTCTGCGAATCCGCAAAAATTCCCCATATGGGATGGCTTTCTTTGTTGAAGGGGGATGCGAACTAGTAAAATGTAAAATGCTATTGACCGCTGTTTCTTTCCTATGTAGGGTGCTGTGAATGGTATTCCCTTTGACATACAATTCCAGATCTAAGAACTGAATTCTCGTTTGGGACATTTCCAGAGTGAACCTGACATTTAGAGTGTTATCATTAAGGAAGTTGTGATATTCCTTAAGTTCGAGCCCTGTGCCAGTCCAAATGATAATAATATCATCAATGTAGCGGCCCCAGAATTGGATATGTTTGGTCCAATCTGTTGCCGCTACAGACCATGCATGAGTCCGCTCCACCCACCCCATGAATAGGTTCGCGTATGATGGCGCAAATTTCGAACCCATAGCAGTACCCTGCTCTTGTTTATACCAGGTGGTATTGAACATGAAGAAGTTATTATCAAGGATTAGATCTATCATTCCTAAAATCATCAAATTGTGATCAAATAAGCTGGCATGTCTAGAAGAAAGGTAAGAGTCCACAGCTAATTCACCAAACTCTCGTTTTATGCACGTGTATAGTGATTCCACATCCAATGTGGCAAACCACATGTTGTCATCCCAATCCAGATCTATAAGTTTGTTTAAAAGATCAGTGCTGTCTCTAATGTATGAGGGCAAGTTAATGACTAACGGCTGTAAAAAAGTATCCACAAACTGAGCCAGTGCCTCTGTCATGGAGCCAATGCCCGAGATAATTGGTCGTCCCGGTGGAAATGGCATGTTCTTGTGCACCTTAGGAAGCAAATAGATACAAGGGTATCTAGGGTTACTTACAGATAGAAACCTGTATTCTGTATCTGATATGAGGCCCAAATCCTTCCAATGGGTTAGTTGCGTATTGATCCTAACAGTAGCCGCAGTACAGGGGTTAAGAGTAAGCTTTGTATAGTGTGTAGTATTACTAAGCTGTCTTTCAACCTCCTTCTCGTAATCGGTCCTATTCATAATGACTACGTTGCCTCCCTTATCAGCCTCACGTATTATAATGTTGTCGTTCTTGCGTAGATTCTGCATAGCAGTTCTTTCTGATGGAGTTAGATTGTCTTGTAAGTGTTTCTTATAGCTACTACCATGTTTATCTTCCAAGTTATATAATTCTTTAGTGACCTGCTCATAAAACACATCTAAGGAGTTTAAATGTGCACCCTGAGGCATGAATTTACTAGAATTACGAAGACCACTATCACATGTGTAATCTGGAGCAATGTTCAAACTAGCCAGTACATGTTCATAGGAAGAATCATTGTCTGAATCTAGTGATAATAATGTGGCTACATTTTTAACATGTGAGACAGTTACATCAGTGCATACATTAGGTACAGACACAGTCGACCGTTCGTAGTTGTTTAGGGACAAATGACATTTAAGTTTGGCAAGCCTTACAAACTTGAATAGATCGACATGCAAGTCCGTAAACAAACCCCCATACACGGGACAAAATCCAAGACCTTTATTCAAAACATTGAATTCATGTTCATTCAAATTGTAGTCAGAAAGATTGATGACCAGATTATCAACTTTGGAAGTAAGGGCAAAGTTACGTGACATATCATTATCATTAGCAGTTTCCAATGAATGTATTCCACTATCCCCATTATCTAACTCTACCGTTTGTTCATTTGACTTTTTTGAAATCTTGTCAAAACACGATCCTTTCCTGCCGTTTTTTCTCCTACCCCCTCTCCTGGTTTGTCTCTTGGTTTTTTGTTCCCAATTCGAAAGCGAAGAACCTCCTCTAAAAAAGTAGACGAACAGGCTCCTGGGGCATTCGGTTCCGTAACATCTGCCCTACCTGCGTCCTCAATAGAGGAAGCGTCCGAACTTAAGCTGATACTAGATATACTACCAGTATTAGAAGGCGCTGCTTGTTTATCTTTGGGAACTTGTATATTATCAAACTTTGGGGCAAATGTGAAGATGCGACCTTGATCATAGTCCCGGTCATCTCGCATGATTTTATTAAGTTTCCTGTTCTTGACAGCCATTTGATGACTGCTAATCTGTTCCTTGAGAATGGCGTAATTCTTTGCTGTAGCTTCTGTTAAATTGAGTTGTTTGATTTCTTCCTCTAATGTTTTGATCTCAGCCTGAAGTTTAAGGCATTTTCTTTCGGCGTGTGTGATCAATATTTTCATCATATTAAAAGACGAATTATGTAGATTATCCTCCCAATCCTGTAGGAGGTCTGGGTCAAGATCATCAAAATTTGGGAATGTAAGTATTCTTAGTCCTCTAGGGACCTTTTTGTTCTCAAGATATCTTTTGAGTGTTACCCCATCCCACCATTTCGAAAGCTCATTTTTCTTAAGCCTTTCAAGCTTTTGAAACTTGTTTTTAAGACCTTCTTTTTTGTTAAGTGTTACATTAGAAATGGTTTGTTTGATCTCACTGTTTGGTTTAAATAGGTCTTTAGCTAATTCCTCTCTATCATCATCAAAATTCATTATGAGAGAGAAAGCTTGAGTAGTAATTAGTAAACGTGCGTCTGGTGTGCAAATCGACCCTAAATTGACATATACATAGAAAGAAGAAGCAGCCGGGTCACAGAAGACTGCACCACCAGAATCAGTCACCAGTAATGTAGAATATTGCCCACCTCAAACGCTCTGCTGCCTGTAGAACGTGAATAAATACTTGAGAATAAATTGGATGAGAGGCAATATAGTGGCACAAATAGCTCAAATACAACACAGAACAGATCAAAAAAAGAGATGTATTATATCTTCCGTCTTTTATTGTTCTTGTTGCACTTCGCACAAAACAGTCAGCCAACGCGTTTCGCCCAAACACGGGCTTCTTCAGGGCTGAAATGGCATACAATACAAAAACGTTCTTAAAAAACAGACAAAATAATCAAAGACAGACAATCATTCTAAAATGTCAAATGTCCGTAAGTGATAAGCTGAGAGGAAAAAGCGAAAGAACCACCATCTTAGCCACGTGGTTAAGGAAACAAGACACATTCCAAGAAAATGTGTATGTGTAAGAAAAAAGAGAAAGAGACCCTATATACAAAAGTATCACACCCGTGAAAAGAAAATACTTAAAACATAAGTGACCCCTGTTCCACGCAGTTCCAAAGATAACGTGGATACACCAAGAAAAAGAAAAATGAGACAAATGAATGCCTGTAGCCTGAAATAAGCATGGCTACATCACCAATGCGTTATTTATTGAAGCTTACCAAAATTATTAAGAGTGTAGGATATTTCTTTGATGATCAGCAAACAGAGAAACGTCAAATCAGTCAAGCTGTATTAGATAGAGAAGCCTTTCCTTAATGAGTAACTAATACTAAAATGCCAAGAAAGTAACGAATTATAAAGCCAATATAAGCAAGAAAAACATACCCAATGTATAGCGACAATGAGACACAACGACCTCAGAGACCCAAGAGTAAGCGATCTTTGTCTGAGGTCTTAATTCTGTAAGACAAGAGTATTGAATCAATAGTCGCACTCTCATAAATCATGAAAACAATTAGCAACTGCAGATAATGCATTCCGCCCTTCATGTTTATCCAGTTAAAACATCCTAATTGTATATCAAGCACTCTATTCGAATATCCTAAACCCATAGTTACGCACAAACGCATTAAATACCACGGAAAATACGGTTGAAACATAAAACAAAAGAGGAAAGAAAAAAGGAACAAAAACTGCCCGCAACTGAGGTCGGGCTTCACAAACGGCGACGCTAGTCTAGAAAAACTTCTAACATGTTTGAAACTGATCAAAAACCAGGCACATGCATATTCAGAACGAACATTATCATACTAAGGTGACTAATTCACCAATGAACAAACATTATGTGACACAAACATAAAGTCAAAAACAGCATCAAGCAACAAACCAATAGATGGTACCCGTCTACTGTGTTGGCATCCGTGCCACACAAACGTTATTCACCAATAACGGGGAATGTGTATACTATACACACAAAAAACCCCATCAGTGAAGAACCGACCATTCAAGGCTACAAAATATTCACAACTCGACACCCCGTTCATAATGGAACTAAAGGGTGTCGGAACCTAAGTTCAGTAAGCGCAACCTGCATTGTAACTCACCGAACAGTGGTATTAGCCACGTCCAAAATAGGTTATCCGGCGCAGTCTCCGTACTTCACGTCCCGTACCAAGACTGACAAGTAGTAAAGAAAGTACTTTGCCACACAAGGGCTTTTAAAACCTCGAGCATCACCAAACCGTCAAACAGGAAGCAATTACACTAAAGCACTTCCGGGACAAACTGTTTGAGAAAGAAAAAAACAACTAGAACGAGAATCCAAGTCAATCATGAATCAATACTTCCGGTTTCACGCCCATAGCGCTTCCGGGACAAACTGTTTGAAAAAGGAAAAAACAACTAAAACGGGAATCCAGATCGCTCATGAATCCACACTTCCGGTTTCACGCCCGTAGCAAACATTAATCGGCTAACACTAATTCAGTATTAGTTTTTAGAACGCCAAGATCACAGACACACCATGCTGCAGGTTAACGCCATGCTCATGATGCCAATATTGGCCCTCACCTATCAGTCAGCATTAAAGTAGCGGGTACACGATATTACGTATTAACTAAGTGATGCACAATTTCGACTACACAAAACTTTATTAAAACGACACACAAAAGTCGTCTAACATATAGAAGACATAGATTCATTAATAAAAGCAATTAAGCTAGTATTGAGTGCATAAAAACGGTGTAATACCAAATAATAGTAAATCCCACCAATTCTTGATGGAAAAAATAAGCGTCTTCCTGTAAGTATTACAATATATTACGTTGCATGTGATATTGGTTAAAAAACAAGAGTGTCGAACGAAAACCAATATCAAAGGACTCTTTAAAGAGAGACATTGTTATAAAAAAGGGGTGAGTATTTACACTATACTCTTGAAGTGGCAAAATACCACATCCACACACATTCCCCTATCTTCACTTTGTTTAAAACTGCACAAAAAAGCGTCTTGTTGTGAGGAAAACTGTAAAACAGAAGCAGAGCAAGAGCTACCCTCCACCTAAAGGAAGAATTAGGGTGACCAGGCTTAATAAGGTATACGTGAAATGAGAGGAGACACAGAGAACATCGACAAATACGTCACATTTTCGACATTGTCAATAATGGTCTATTTAACTTTCAAATTTTAGTAGATTGATTAAGAGCAGGAACAACTTATATCCAAAGAATATTCTCAAGAACATTGGGTGCAACAGAGTCCAATGCATGTGTACTTGGAACAATCCTTAGCACAGGAACACAATACAGGCTAATCACATTCAGAAAAACACACATGGACCTTTGAGTAATTGTCACACACAGATCAACGTGTATGTGTATAGGACCAGCAAAAGGAGACCAGACGTTATATTATTTAAGGCCATGCATTAATTAAAGAAAGTAATGTAATTCCCTATCAGCATTCAGGCCCTCAATAGACGAACGCAGAGTACAAATCCATCTGGCCTCCAATTGCCTCAGCCTGAGAGCCCTATCTCCACCCCTGCTGTTATTTGTAACAGTGTCAATTCCATGGAATTGGAACCGAGCCCGGTCCACACCCACTATACATTCATGCGAGACTAGGGCATAAGAAAGGTCTCCATTTAGGACAGCTCTTCGATGTTCTTGAATTCGAATCTTAAGTTGTCTAGTAGTGCTGCCCACATAAACCTTACCACAACCACAAATAATGACATAAACAACATAAGTGGTGAGACAATTAATAAAATGTACAATCCTGTGTTTAGCCTTGCTGTTATAGCTAAATGTTAGTGTTTTGTTGCATCCCAAATGGCAGATGTTACATGTGCTGCATACATAAAAACCAATAGGCTTGCTCAACCATAACTGTGGTTTGATGACCCTCTGTAGAGTGTAACTGGGGCATAATACATCTCTAATGGTTCTGCTACGTCTAAATGTCATAGATGGTTTTTCAGTGAGCATGTTACCAATTCCTGGTGTCCCCTTAAGAAGCGCCCAATGTTTACCCAAGGATTTGAACACCTCATGATTCAAAGTTGAGTAGGTAGTAATAAATGACAATCTCTGTGAATTGTGGTCAGTCTTCTTCTTGTGGCAATTTAGCATAGACTCTCTCTTGATGTTCTGCACTTTACTAACAGCGGTCTTTAGCAATTGTGCATGATATCCTCTCCTTTTCAGTCTGTCTATAGTTTTGCTAGACTGTTCAACAAACTTGCCATCTTCACTACAATTTCTGCGAATCCGCAAAAATTCCCCATATGGGATGGCTTTCTTTGTTGAAGGGGGATGCGAACTAGTAAAATGTAAAATGCTATTGACCGCTGTTTCTTTCCTATGTAGGGTGCTGTGAATGGTATTCCCTTTGACATACAATTCCAGATCTAAGAACTGAATTCTCGTTTGGGACATTTCCAGAGTGAACCTGACATTTAGAGTGTTATCATTAAGGAAGTTGTGATATTCCTTAAGTTCGAGCCCTGTGCCAGTCCAAATGATAATAATATCATCAATGTAGCGGCCCCAGAATTGGATATGTTTGGTCCAATCTGTTGCCGCTACAGACCATGCATGAGTCCGCTCCACCCACCCCATGCATAGGTTCGCGTATGATGGCGCAAATTTCGAACCCATAGCAGTACCCTGCTCTTGTTTATACCAGGTGGTATTGAACATGAAGAAGTTATTATCAAGGATTAGATCTATCATTCCTAAAATCATCAAATTGTGATCAAATAAGCTGTCATGTCTAGAAGAAAGGTAAGAGTCCACAGCTAATTCACCAAACTCTCGTTTTATGCACGTGTATAGTGATTCCACATCCAATGTGGCAAACCACATGTTGTCATCCCAATCCAGATCTATAAGTTTGTTTAAAAGATCAGTGCTGTCTCTAATGTATGAGGGCAAGTTAATGACTAACGGCTGTAAAAAAGTATCCACAAACTGAGCCAGTGCCTCTGTCATGGAGCCAATGCCCGAGATAATTGGTCGTCCCGGTGGAAATGGCATGTTCTTGTGCACCTTAGGAAGCAAATAGATACAAGGGTATCTAGGGTTACTTATAGATAGAAACCTGTATTCTGTATCTGATATGAGGCCCAAATCCTTCCAATGGGTTAGTTGCGTATTGATCCTAACAGTAGCCGCAGTACAGGGGTTAAGAGTAAGCTTTGTATAGTGTGTAGTATTACTAAGCTGTCTTTCAACCTCCTTCTCGTAATCGGTCCTATTCATAATGACTACGTTGCCTCCCTTATCAGCCTCACGTATTATAATGTTGTCGTTCTTGCGTAGATTCTGCATAGCAGTTCTTTCTGATGGAGTTAGATTGTCTTGTAAGTGTTTCTTATAGCTACTACCATGTTTATCTTCCAAGTTATATAATTCTTTAGTGACCTGCTCATAAAACACATCTAAGGAGTTTAAATGTGCACCCTGAGGCATGAATTTACTAGAATTACGAAGACCACTATCACATGTGTAATCTGGAGCAATGTTCAAACTAGCCAGTACATGTTCATAGGAAGAATCATTGTCTGAATCTAGTGATAATAATGTGGCTACATTTTTAACATGTGAGACAGTTACATCAGTGCATACATTAGGTACAGACACAGTCGACCGTTCGTAGTTGTTTAGGGAAAAATGACATTTAAGTTTGGCAAGCCTTACAAACTTGAATAGATCGACATGCAAGTCCGTAAACAAACCCCCATACACGGGACAAAATCCAAGACCTTTATTCAAAACATTGAATTCATGTTCATTCAAATTGTAGTCAGAAAGATTGATGACCAGATTATCAACTTTGGAAGTAAGGGCAAAGTTACGTGACATATCATTATCATTAGCAGTTTCCAATGAATGTATTCCACTATCCCCATTATCTAACTCTACCGTTTGTTCATTTGATTTTTTTGAAATCTTGTCAAAACACGATCCTTTCCTGCCGTTTTTTCTCCTACCCCCTCTCCTGGTTTGTCTCTTGGTTTTTTGTTCCCAATTCGAAAGCGAAAAAATCAAACAACTACGAACGGTCGACTGTGTCTGTACCTAATGTATGCACTGATGTAACTGTCTCACATGTTAAAAAAGTAGCCACATTATTATCACTAGATTCAGACAATGATTCTTCCTATGAACATGTACTGGCTAGTTTGAACATTGCTCCAGATTACACATGTGATAGTGGTCTTCGTAATTCTAGTAAATTCAAGCCTCAGGGTGCACATTTAAACTCCTTAGATGTGTTTTATGAGCAGGTCACTAAAGAATTATATAACTTGGAAGATAAACATGGTAGTAGCTATAAGAAACACTTACAAGACAATCTAACTCCATCAGAAAGAACTGCTATGCAGAATCTACGCAAGAACGACAACATTATAATACGTGAGGCTGATAAGGGAGGCAACGTAGTCATTATGAATAGGACCGATTACGAGAAGGAGGTTGAAAGACAGCTTAGTAATACTACACACTATACAAAGCTTACTCTTAACCCCTGTACTGCGGCTACTGTTAGGATCAATACGCAACTAACCCATTGGAAGGATTTGGGCCTCATATCAGATACAGAATACAGGTTTCTATCTATAAGTAACCCTAGATACCCTTGTATCTATTTGCTTCCTAAGGTGCACAAGAACATGCCATTTCCACCGGGACGACCAATTATCTCGGGCATTGGCTCCATGACAGAGGCACTGGCTCAGTTTGTGGATACTTTTTTACAGCCGTTAGTCATTAACTTGCCCTCATACATTAGAGACAGCACTGATCTTTTAAACAAACTTATAGATCTGGATTGGGATGACAACATGTGGTTTGCCACATTGGATGTGGAATCACTATACACGTGCATAAAACGAGAGTTTGGTGAATTAGCTGTGGACTCTTACCTTTCTTCTAGACATGCCAGCTTATTTGATCACAATTTGATGATTTTAGGAATGATAGATCTAATCCTTGATAATAACTTCTTCATGTTCAATACCACCTGGTATAAACAAGAGCAGGGTACTGCTATGGGTTCGAAATTTGCGCCATCATACGCGAACCTATTCATGGGGTGGGTGGAGCGGACTCATGCATGGTCTGTAGCGGCAACAGATTGGACCAAACATATCCAATTCTGGGGCCGCTACATTGATGATATTATTATCATTTGGACTGGCACAGGGCTCGAACTTAAGGAATATCACAACTTCCTTAATGATAACACTCTAAATGTCAGGTTCACTCTGGAAATGTCCCAAACGAGAATTCAGTTCTTAGATCTGGAATTGTATGTCAAAGGGAATACCATTCACAGCACCCTACATAGGAAAGAAACAGCGGTCAATAGCATTTTACATTTTACTAGTTCGCATCCCCCTTCAACAAAGAAAGCCATCCCATATGGGGAATTTTTGCGGATTCGCAGAAATTGTAGTGAAGATGGCAAGTTTGTTGAACAGTCTAGCAAAACTATAGACAGACTGAAAAGGAGAGGATATCATGCACAATTGCTAAAGACCGCTGTTAGTAAAGTGCAGAACATCAAGAGAGAGTCTATGCTAAATTGCCACAAGAAGAAGACTGACCACAATTCACAGAGATTGTCATTTATTACTACCTACTCAACTTTGAATCATGAGGTGTTCAAATCCTTGGGTAAACATTGGGCGCTTCTTAAGGGGACACCAGGAATTGGTAACATGCTCACTGAAAAACCATCTATGACATTTAGACGTAGCAGAACCATTAGAGATGTATTATGCCCCAGTTACACTCTACAGAGGGTCATCAAACCACAGTTATGGTTGAGCAAGCCTATTGGTTTTTATGTATGCAGCACATGTAACATCTGCCATTTGGGATGCAACAAAACACTAACATTTAGCTATAACAGCAAGGCTAAACACAGGATTGTACATTTTATTAATTGTCTCACCACTTATGTTGTTTATGTCATTATTTGTGGTTGTGGTAAGGTTTATGTGGGCAGCACTACTAGACAACTTAAGATTCGAATTCAAGAACATCGAAGAGCTGTCCTAAATGGAGACCTTTCTTATGCCCTAGTCTCGCATGAATGTATAGTGGGTGTGGACCGGGCTCGGTTCCAATTCCATGGAATTGACACTGTTACAAATAACAGCAGGGGTGGAGATAGGGCTCTCAGGCTGAGGCAATTGGAGGCCAGATGGATTTGTACTCTGCGTTCGTCTATTGAGGGCCTGAATGCTGATAGGGAATTACATTACTTTCTTTAATTAATGCATGGCCTTAAATATTATAACGTCTGGTCTCCTTTTGCTGGTCCTATACACATACACGTTGATCTGTGTGTGACAATTACTCAAAGGTCCATGTGTGTTTTTCTGAATGTGATTAGCCTGTATTGTGTTCCTGTGCTAAGGATTGTTCCAAGTACACATGCATTGGACTCTGTTGCACCCAATGTTCTTGAGAATATTCTTTGGATATAAGTTGTTCCTGCTCTTAATCAATCTACTAAAATTTGAAAGTTAAATAGACCATTATTGACAATGTCGAAAATGTGACGTATTTGTCGATGTTCTCTGTGTCTCCTCTCATTTCACGTATACCTTATTAAGCCTGGTCACCCTAATTCTTCCTTTAGGTGGAGGGTAGCTCTTGCTCTGCTTCTGTTTTACAGTTTTCCTCACAACAAGACGCTTTTTTGTGCAGTTTTAAACAAAGTGAAGATAGGGGAATGTGTGTGGATGTGGTATTTTGCCACTTCAAGAGTATAGTGTAAATACTCACCCCTTTTTTATAACAATGTCTCTCTTTAAAGAGTCCTTTGATATTGGTTTTCGTTCGACACTCTTGTTTTTTAACCAATATCACATGCAACGTAATATATTGTAATACTTACAGGAAGACGCTTATTTTTTCCATCAAGAATTGGTGGGATTTACTATTATTTGGTATTACACCGTTTTTATGCACTCAATACTAGCTTAATTGCTTTTATTAATGAATCTATGTCTTCTATATGTTAGACGACTTTTGTGTGTCGTTTTAATAAAGTTTTGTGTAGTCGAAATTGTGCATCACTTAGTTAATACGTAATATCGTGTACCCGCTACTTTAATGCTGACTGATAGGTGAGGGCCAATATTGGCATCATGAGCATGGCGTTAACCTGCAGCATGGTGTGTCTGTGATCTTGGCGTTCTAAAAACTAATACTGAATTAGTGTTAGCCGATTAATGTTTGCTACGGGCGTGAAACCGGAAGTGTGGATTCATGAGCGATCTGGATTCCCGTTTTAGTTGTTTTTTCCTTTTTCAAACAGTTTGTCCCGGAAGCGCTATGGGCGTGAAACCGGAAGTATTGATTCATGATTGACTTGGATTCTCGTTCTAGTTGTTTTTTTCTTTCTCAAACAGTTTGTCCCGGAAGTGCTTTAGTGTAATTGCTTCCTGTTTGACGGTTTGGTGATGCTCGAGGTTTTAAAAGCCCTTGTGTGGCAAAGTACTTTCTTTACTACTTGTCAGTCTTGGTACGGGACGTGAAGTACGGAGACTGCGCCGGATAACCTATTTTGGACGTGGCTAATACCACTGTTCGGTGAGTTACAATGCAGGTTGCGCTTACTGAACTTAGGTTCCGACACCCTTTAGTTCCATTATGAACGGGGTGTCGAGTTGTGAATATTTTGTAGCCTTGAATGGTCGGTTCTTCACTGATGGGGTTTTTTGTGTGTATAGTATACACATTCCCCGTTATTGGTGAATAACGTTTGTGTGGCACGGATGCCAACACAGTAGACGGGTACCATCTATTGGTTTGTTGCTTGATGCTGTTTTTGACTTTATGTTTGTGTCACATAATGTTTGTTCATTGGTGAATTAGTCACCTTAGTATGATAATGTTCGTTCTGAATATGCATGTGCCTGGTTTTTGATCAGTTTCAAACATGTTAGAAGTTTTTCTAGACTAGCGTCGCCGTTTGTGAAGCCCGACCTCAGTTGCGGGCAGTTTTTGTTCCTTTTTTCTTTCCTCTTTTGTTTTATGTTTCAACCGTATTTTCCGTGGTATTTAATGCGTTTGTGCGTAACTATGGGTTTAGGATATTCGAATAGAGTGCTTGATATACAATTAGGATGTTTTAACTGGATAAACATGAAGGGCGGAATGCATTATCTGCAGTTGCTAATTGTTTTCATGATTTATGAGAGTGCGACTATTGATTCGATACTCTTGTCTTACAGAATTAAGACCTCAGACAAAGATCGCTTACTCTTGGGTCTCTGAGGTCGTTGTGTCTCATTGTCGCTATACATTGGGTATGTTTTTCTTGCTTATATTGGCTTTATAATTCGTTACTTTCTTGGCATTTTAGTATTAGTTACTCATTAAGGAAAGGCTTCTCTATCTAATACAGCTTGACGGATTTGACGTTTCTCTGTTTGCTGATCATCAAAGAAATATCCTACACTCTTAATAATTTTGGTAAGCTTCAATAAATAACGCATTGGTGATGTAGCCATGCTTATTTCAGGCTACAGGCATTCATTTGTCTCATTTTTCTTTTTCTTGGTGTATCCACGTTATCTTTGGAACTGCGTGGAACAGGGGTCACTTATGTTTTAAGTATTTTCTTTTCACGGGTGTGATACTTTTGTATATAGGGTCTCTTTCTCTTTTTTCTTACACATACACATTTTCTTGGAATGTGTCTTGTTTCCTTAACCACGTGGCTAAGATGGTGGTTCTTTCGCTTTTTCCTCTCAGCTTATCACTTACGGACATTTGACATTTTAGAATGATTGTCTGTCTTTGATTATTTTGTCTGTTTTTTAAGAACGTTTTTGTATTGTATGCCATTTCAGCCCTGAAGAAGCCCGTGTTTGGGCGAAACGCGTTGGCTGACTGTTTTGTGCGAAGTGCAACAAGAACAATAAAAGACGGAAGATATAATACATCTCTTTTTTTGATCTGTTCTGTGTTGTATTTGAGCTATTTGTGCCACTATATTGCCTCTCATCCAATTTATTCTCAAGTATTTATTCACGTTCTACAGGCAGCAGAGCGTTTGAGGTGGGCAATATTCTACATTACTGGTGACTGATTCTGGTGGTGCAGTCTTCTGTGACCCGGCTGCTTCTTCTTTCTATGTATAAAGCATATGTCTTTGTTTAGGTCATGTGGGAGCAAGAATTCAGCTAACAGCACTAACCACTTGGTAGCTACCTTCTGGGATAGTAAGAAAGCTAAACCGGGAGCTAAACTCCTTAGTAAGGGAACAATCAAATCACCCATCATTAAAGAGACCAAGGGATATTTACCAGTTGAAGCGAGTAAGAACAAGATTGAAGGCGTCTAAATGCAGAGGAGTGAAGGATAAAAAATGTATTCAATTTAAAGAGGCTGCACTTTCAGGTGACTCGCGCAAATACTGGGCTCTAATGGCCAGATATTGTGACCGCAGAATTAAGGCAGAAGCCATCCTTATATCTGATGCAGAATGGATTCAATATATTTCATAGTTATATGCATCAAATTCTTAGGGCAGGTTTCTTTTGGAGTCAGTTGATGAGTCCCCTTTAGGGAATGTTTATGGCCCTCCCTCTCATAGGAGTTAGAATTTTTTATTAGGGGAGCAAGGTACTCGGGGGGAGTTGCCTGGACGATCACCCGATATCCCTTATTAAGCAAGATATCTACGCATGGGCCTCCTTTCTCCAACCAGTGTTTCAATACTGCTATGTATGTGGGACTATTCCGTCCTTTTGGCAAGGAAGCAAAGTGGTACCTTTATAAAACAAAGGGTCCTAAACTCTCCCACCAGTTTTAGGCAGATCGCATTACTGGACCCGAACGGAAAATAGTTTGCCAAGATTAGACTTTTACACCTTCAGGATTGGGCATTTGGCAATGAAATTCTCCCTGCGGAGCAAGCTGGTTTTCGTAAACATTGTGGTACTTTAGATAACATCACAGCTATGCAAACCTTAATTGAAAAATATCCAGTAGGCAAGGGTATGGCCATATATGCTGCCTTTATAGACTTCTCCACAGCATTCAACAGGGTTGACCGAGGAACGCTGTGGAAGTAATTGGCTGCAAAGAGGATACCCGCGCATTTACTCAGGCTAGTTATTGCATTGCACTCTTCTACTTGGACTCAGGTCCTAATGGGAGGGAATCAGGGTTTGTTGAGCAAAGTAGAAACTCATTTTGGGCTTAAGCAAGGGTGTTTACTAGCACCTGTTCTTTTTTCCCTGTATATCAATGACTTGCCTAGTAGGGTGGGGCAGTGCAAAGGGGACCCGCCAAAGGTAGGAACAATGGAAATTGGTTGCTTACTGTATGCAGATTCTGTTAGACTTAACTCTGATAGGTCTAAAAGGGTGTCTTTACGTGTTTGACAACTATACTGCTGAATACTTTGTAAAAATAAATATTTCCAAGAGTAAATTCATGGTTTGTAGGGTCAGGACAAACTTGCACTAGTTTTTGGAGAAAGATAAGCTGGAAGCAGTGAAGTTATATTCTTATTTAGGTTGAATTTTCTCAAGCAACTGTGTTAGCAGTGATCATATCCGTCAGTGTAGAAGTAAGGCAATAGCTCAGGCTTTTGCAATTGGCAAGCTATATAAATGTTGCGGACAAAGACACTTTACTAATGTTTCAACAGTATATCAGATCAAAATTCCCTCCTCACTGAGCTACTCTTGCAAATCAGCAGATGAGCACCACTGGAATTTCTTTGAGTATGTGGAAGGGCCAATTTGGAGCCAAATATTTAACTTGAATCATGTAACTGCTCCAGTGGCCCTCTGGCTGGAATTTGGGCTTTTCTCGACTAACGTGTTGGCTATGGCAGCAAGCCTAAGGTGGGTTAATACTATATTGAATAGTGATGTGAGTTACATACGGGCTGCTCTAAGACACAAAATCTTCTCTTGCTTGAAGGGAAAAAGTGTTGTCTTTAGAAATTATGAGAAGACATTAGCCTTGTTTGGTATAGGGAAAGTTAATGCAGGCCCCCTCCCAAAACAGGCTTTGAAAACATCAATTAAAATATGAACTTAGTCATAAAAGAGATATTGTACTGTGTTCCCAGGACATTAGGAATAACATAATTGGGGAGAGTTGCATGTGTAAAAAAACCTCAATCATATGTTTTATGTAACCTCTCCCATGGAGTGCGTAGAACCATCTTGCTATTACGGCTGAATTTGCTCTCCTTACAAATCATAACAGGAGCATGGGAAGGTTTAGCTAGGGAAGATAGGCTTGGTGACCTATGTAAAACCAGGTGCAAAATCTAAACCATGTGTTATTTGTCCGCCCCTTCATACAGCCACTACAACGCAGGCTGTGAAGACCAGTGTTCTTATAATTTAGTTTGGCAGTGGAGGCCCGGAATTGTCTTTTAGCTCCTCCCTCTAAATTTTAGCATGATCTCAAAATTGTACTTTTGGAAAACAATTTTTAAAGTTTTTTTAGACTGAATTACCATGCTGTTTTTAGCTCCAGGCATGCTAAACATGGTCCATTAGGGAAAATCAGATGTATATCTCTAGGGTAATAAGAACCACATTGTCAAAGTTGTTATAGTAATAATAATGCTTGAAGCTGATAGCACAGAATGACTTTGATGTACTGTAACAGAGCTGCACAATTGTTCCCACTGTATTTTGCATGGTGTCCAGATTTTGTATCTATCCAAATATTTTTTTGAGCGCACTTTACAAGTTAAGGATTTCCATCATACTTGGAGGGTGTTTGTTATCTTGATTGTTGCTGCTATGTATTCTATTTGTATATAATATATTTTGAGATTCGTATACTGTGAGCTTTGGGAATGTATTTTATCCTTTTTACTATTCATTGTCGGATTTGTTGTTTGCACTTCCTGAATTTTGTATTTTTTATGTGGCACTCTTTGGCGTTCCAAATCATAATAATAAACATTGGATTGGAAACATTGAAAGTGTAATTTTAGCATGTGTTCAAATGACGCTATGAAAAAAATCTGAATTGCCCTGTATCACTCCTATACTTTGATGTGTCCACTGAAAGTTTGAGTTGTGACTTCAAGATCAGAAGCTGAGTACCTCTATTCTATATGGACAAGCTAAATTTCAGTATATGCTGGTGACATCTCACCCTGTTTAACGGATCATCAGAATCTGATATCGATGATTTATAGACTCACGCTAAGGGGCAGATTTATGTTCCCTGGCGCATCCCTGCAAATCAGGATGGATGCGCCAGGGAAGATGCGTCCCGCAAGTTTGCCCTTGCGCCACCGCAGATGCGCCTCATTTACAATGCGGTGCATCGTGGCGCAAGGACAAGCAGATACGTGACGCATCTGCCGGCATAAGGTTGGTGCAGTGCTGAAGTTGCGTCGCAAGCGCGACGCAACTCCAGCACTGTTCCAATCTACCCTATCCCTAACATGCTTCAAGCAGGCGCAGGGTTTTGACGCATCAGCGTTGGGAAAGTGACTCAGTGAAATCAGTCACTTTTCAGGGGCGTTCCTGCGACGGAACGCCCCCCCCCTGTGTCAAAACGCCCATGTAAAACCTGGTGGCAAGGGGCATTAAAAAAAAAAGAATGCCCTCTTCACTATGGTAAGCGACTAGAAAATTGAGAAGAAAAAAAAAGAGTTCGGTGCAGGGCTCTGTCATGTTGATGGAGCTCTGCACCAAACTGCAAAAAGCATTGCGAGGCAGTTCCTAGTAATGCTCTAAGAAACGACCGCTGGTTGGCCGTCATTTCATAATTTGGCAGGAGGAGGTTCAGTCAAGGTGCAAGAGTAAATTACTCCGCCAAAATGTAAATTAGTCCACGGCATTTTGGCAGGTAGATATTACAATTTCAAAAGTCTAGTAGAAAACCATCCAAAGAAGACAACAAACGCATCACTTTTCCCCGATTACTGCCATTCCAGTTGCATATGTAACACTCCTTCTGAATTTTCTGCTTGCCAAAGCAGCATGGGATGCACCTTCAAAACTGAAAATAAACACAAAAATCAGCTTAAAAGGTGCTTACTCTGCATCATTACAAATGCATCAATACCTCAATGAAATTTAAGTTTGCACAGATATGGCTCCAAACATCTTTTGGCTCCCTCATTTTACATTGTCACAGAGGTTTATTTAGAGCATGGTGTGGGGCGGTGGTCGGGGTAATAGCAGCCTTCTAGGCTCTTGCTGAGACTGCAACCATAGTTG
Organism: Triturus cristatus; assembly: GCF_964204655.1. Lineage (NCBI taxonomy): Eukaryota > Metazoa > Chordata > Amphibia > Caudata > Salamandridae > Triturus > Triturus cristatus. The sequence goes on from NC_140580.1 coordinate 480,570,543, forward strand.
ACCAAATAGTTTACAACTGCTTCAAGTGCAGACCATAAGAACTCAGTAATCAAATCCGAATACAGACGTTTCACAGCTTTTACGCTCAATCAATATCCTTGTTAGGCTCGAATACATTTAAACTAATATCTCAGCTACATCAAAACAATAATGTATGAAACCGCAATTCCAGTTAAAAGCGCTTTTTCCTTGGCTGATTTGCTCTTTTTTTCACTTCTACTTGCAGGAGACAAAATGTTCTGACCAACTTTAATTTTAAATGAGCGTAAAAAATGCAACTTTGCCATATTTTATTAGTCTGCAGAGACTGCGCGGTAGAGACGAGATTTAAAATATGCAGTTTTGAGTTAGCAAAGCATAAAAACCTTGATGCATCTTTAATTAAGTTAGAGAACTCCAGTTCTTCTCTGGGAACATCAGTTTTCAAGAATCTTTTGACTCTACTGGGATCAACATGCCTCTCTTCTCGCGTCTATTTCTTCAGCAGCCTGTTAAGTGCACTATTATCAATTAGCAAACAATAGAGCCAGCTCCATCTAGTTTCTCCGAGGACCACAAACATTGAAGCCGGGGCAGTGTTACATTAATTTAATGCTTCACATACTCGTGCGAGCGCTACATCTGAGCGGCTTTGTAAGGGTGAGGGCTACATAGAACAAGAATGCTAATGCTGCTAGTTCAGAGACAAATGGACCTATTTTTGCTGATTATTTAAAAAAATGGAAAATTACATTCTATTCACATTAACCTGGCAAGTCAGAGATGGTTTACCTATACCACAGCATAAATCTGTGAACGTCTCCCAGGGATTTGGACGATTTTCTCAAATGTTATTGAGCTGGTGTGTGTGAAAATGCAGAGAGGATATCAGGGAGGGTTTTATATTGGTAGGGATGGGCTGCAGGTAGGTATGTCTGAAAGTAGCCCAGGAGGATGTCCTCTGTCAGTAAAGTGGCACACAAATGTCATGCTGAGCATTGTGGTGATGTTACCATGCTCTCTGTGTTGCCTCTCAGGCCGTTAATTTCTTCCTCTGCAAGTGTGGGTTGTGGTCTCCGTTTATGTATGCCTCCTCCTGTTCGAGTTTCAGGCCTTCACACCATAAGCCACTTACTGTTGGAATCATTCTTAGGGCAGCTGTAACAGCTGAGTGAAATGTTTGCACTAATTTGAGCCAACATATTGGACAAACTTGTGTGCATCTTTCCCTGCGGTAGGATGATCACACAACTGAGGGCATATAGTACTTTTGGCTAGGTAGTTTGTTCATGTTATTCCATTAGCAAGGTGAAAGACAGGCGCAGCCGGTACAGGTAAGAGTGGTGGGGCAGGGCGTGTGGAAAGTGGACAGATGACGGGATAGAGAAAATAAAATAAATAAATAAATAAAACCACTTACCTTGCACTCGCCGCATCGCCGACTTAGCCATGCGGTGAGTGCAAGATAAGTGGATTTATTTATTTTCCATATTCCATTGTATGTCCACTTCCCCGCCCCCACCCGCCTCACCACTCCACCACTCTTACCTGTACCGGCCATGCCTGGTGAAAGACATCTCTCCTAGTCCCCTCTGCACTTCTATCCCATGGATTGAATCTACAAGTTGCCTGTGTAACTCCTATCAGCCTCCAAGGGGTTTGCAGTGGTTGCTTCAGTGGTTGGCCATGTCCCGTAGTCCTGTAATAGTGACCACAGCATTTCTCTTTATGTTGCAGCCAGCCAGTCAGAACTCTCAGTCCTGCAGGACTCATCTTGGTCCGGAGGGTCAACCAAATCAGAATGCTTTATTTTGAGTTCAGGAGTCCCTCGGAACAAGATATTGCTATTTTTAAAATTAATTTCTCAAAAACGGATGGACAGATTTCCACCAAATCACAAAAAGCATGCTCTATCGGTAAAGATCTAGCTTTCTGTTAAATTTGTTGTAATTCTACAAGAGTAACACGGAATTACTAAATTCTTCCAATTCTGCTTGCGGAATTAAAAATTACGCCCACCCCTAGTGCTGCCTCAGTTCACTGTGCATTTTTGCCATATCCCAGTCAAATTTCAAAACATTAGCCAATGCATGTCTGCTAAGGAATTCATTTAAGGTGCTCTGCAATCTCATTCAGTCACCCCCATGTCACAAATATCCAGCTGCATAGTGGATTGTTGTTGGAAAAATGGATCCTCTCAGAGAATAAGATTTGCCCTTGCCAACTGACCCCTCACAAATGAGACTATCTGACGGGGCTACTTTGATAGCATAGTGGCCATGTGTGTTGTAGGGATGTGTTTGGAGACAGGCCCTGTGCATTGCTCAGATGAGGATAGAACTACTTATGTCCTAACTGCAGCGATCACAGTGCTGGTAATGGTGAGTGTATGAGAGGAAGTTAAGAGTACATGAAAATGACTATAAATAGTATAACTTTTAAAAAGTCACACTTTACATGCCTGAGGCTCCATTAGGCAAGTAAACATTAGCCTGCTAGCAGCTGTTCTCCTTAACAGTGTGTTTCCCCTGATGAGGTATAATTACTGCTCCTACATCAGAAAGAATGATTTGGGCTTTTTGGTAGGAAGACCTGGGTGTGTGGCATTTGACACATCCACTCTCAAGTAATGCTGTTGGAGACAGTTTAGGAACTTTAGAAACTCATAAGAGACAAGGATTAAGACTACCCATTCATAGTTAGGTGCAAAGTGAGAAATGGGGATGAAGATCCTCTGCTCCTAGGGCCACGTGTAGCCTGCCACCCAGGAGTAAGAAATGGACTCCAAATGTCAGTTGCCTGGCCTCCAGGGTGGTTACAAAGCCATCAAAAGCTGCAGGAAGCCTTTTACCATAAAGACAAGTGGACCAGTTGCAAGTGTACCTGGATCGGAGAGTGCTGGTGGGTTCTGTTGGAGTGGGTTCTGGTCCAAGTGCTGTGCCCGAGGTCCTGGGTAGGGTTAGGTGTAACTCGAGTAATGTGCTATAGTGTAATTATGCGAAATTTCAGCAAAATTACATGATTATGTAAAATTACTTGAGCAGGGTAACCCAGCATTTAGCACCATTTTCTTAGAGCAAAATTCACTCTTGCATCCAAAATGGACTCAGGAATGCATTTTGAATTAAGCAAATAGTGCTAAATGCAACAGAACATGAGCAGTAGCAGCCAGCATCTGCTAATGCTTGCTACATTTGTTATTCCTGTGCTTCTGTGGGAGGATATTTAAGCCAATTTACTCCTATTTATGTGAACGGGTCAGACTACATCATTTTCAGCACTTTCATGTCAAAAGAGTAATACAAAATTACCAAAATTTCTCCAATTACTCCAGCGTAATTAGAGGATTGCCCAGGCCTAGTCCTGGGAGCCTTAGAAGTGACTGAGAGGGGTGTGCTATGCCAACACTAGGGATCCTGCCAACACAAGTGACCAACGCTCCCAGCAAACACCAGGGATCCTGGGCTATCCACTACCAAAACTGACTCATGAATGGAGGGGAGTTTCCTCGTGTGAGTGTGGGGGTGTTCCATTTCGTGTTCACTTCGAGGAAACAGCAGTAACACCGACTTCAGCCGCACGGCTCGAGCTGCACAGTCTGACAAGATGGTGGTTGCTGGGTGCTTGCAGTGAGTGGGACCCTGTTGGGACCTGAGTCAGTCCCTGCTGTGGCTAGATGGGACAATACTAGCTGGGTCCCCTAGATGCACAGGATGAACTTCATTTAACTTCTCACTGAATGCTTCCCAAAAAGATTTTGGTCCTGATTCACAAAGGTCAATTTACACTTTTGTTTAAGTTTATAATTGTTTGCTATTCACAAAGGGATTTACAAGTAGTATCTTTACGAGTGTCGAGTCTCCACACATGAAAAATAACTATCTTTTCATGTTCGGAGACTTTGCACTCATAAAGATACTACTTTAAAATCCCGGTAAACAGGAATTACAAATCTGTATGCTAATTTTGGGTATTTCCCTTTTTCGTTGTAGCTGCACGGCGTGAGGAGAGCATTGCCGAGGCAGTGGTCTCACCTTGAAGAATGTGTGACTACAGGGAGCCGCTCCTACTCCCATTCCATTTCATGCGCTCATACTAATGAAACTCAATATCACTGGAGACTATTTTACATATCCCCTAAAAGTGAAATACCCAAAATTAACCTAAAGGATTGAGGTAAAATAGGAGGGATCTTATCGGGGATCAAGAGGTCCTGAAGAAAGCCATACAGACCTTCTATTGAGGGCTATTGTAAAGTGGCTGAAACATGTTGACGAACATGGAGTTAAGAGGGGTGAATTGGTACTAACAATCTTGCTTTACCACCATCCTATTCTCTTTTAATCCTGGTCAGGTAAGCCAGGAATAAAGCGTAACCACGGATATACCCGAGCTAGTTTTAATTATCACTAACAGCACATTTAGGGCCCGATTCACAGAATTAACTTAAGACTAAATCCTAAACTTACTACTTTGTGGTATTCACAGAATGGATTTACGACTACTAACTTTACGTCCGCACTCGGGCCGGAAATTCTGGCCCAGAGGCGGAGCTTCCGGCCCGGAGGCTGAGCTTCCTGGCCGGAGGCGGAGCTTCCGGCCCGGAGGTGGGGATTCCGGCCGGTGGCGGAGATTTAGCCATGGCTGAAATCTCCACCTCCGGGCCGGATGCTCCGCCTCCGGCCCTGAAGCCCCGCCTCCGGCCCGGAAGCCCCACCTCCGGGCCAGAAGCTCCACCTCCAGGCCGGAATTTCCGGCCCGAGTGCAGACGTAAAGTTAGTAGTCGTAAATCCATTCTGTGAATACCAAAAGTAGTAAGTGCAGTCTGTGAATACCAAAAGTAGTAAGTGCATTCTGTGAATACCACAAAGTAGTAAGTTTAGGATTTAGTCTTAAGTTAATTCTGTGAATCGGGCCCTTCTTGTTTTGTTGATCCCGTTATTATTTAAATGTTTATATTGTATTGTACCCTCCCCTTTGCTCCACCCCAGGCGTTGGTCTGCACAGGGGTGTTAGTTATCAAGCCCGATGATGAAGCATGTCACAAATTGTGAGTGAGGGCAGTTTGTTCACACTGAGTACATGCCACTTACATGAGAGTATATAGCCACATTCTCCATTCCTACCTCTCTTTTGTGTGGATAGTGATCTGTCACATGCCAGGGCCTGAACATGATACAGGAATGGATGGGGATACTCTATTTCTTAGTGACTTTTTGTAGCAATAACGGTGGTTACTAAACTGTTAGAAGAGGCTGTAATTTGAGTATTCCCCAAACTGGGCAAAATGACTGACTATGTGCTTCATACAGACCAATTGAACTGCTAAATATTGATGCCACACTGTATACAAACGTTGCTGCTACATGCCTTAAAGACATCATACCCATGCTGGTCAACCCAGACAGTGGAGTTTTTTAAAGGTAGGGAAGCCCTTGATAACAGCTGCAGAGCAGTCCACTTGGTTATAAAAGTTATTAAGAAGGGCGTCCCTCTGAGCCTTTTCTCATTGCATGGAGAGAAGTCATTCGACCAGGTATACTTATCATTGTTGTGATACATCCTGCAATAGTGGGCAATACCTGTGATTCCAAGACACCTATAATCCACTTAAAGAATAGCTCTATATAGCCAGTTGGCACAATCATTTGGATGAGCAGGAGCACTAGACAGGGTTGTCCTTTCCCCCCCTACACTTTGCTTTGGCTATTGAGCCCCTAGCATGTCACATTATAAAATCCCTGAACATCAAAGGCATCCTATTTGGCTCAGATGAATACAAAACACATTTCTGCAGAAATGACATGCTGCTCTCTTTGATGTCCCCTGACGCTTCCCTAACACAAGTTATTCACCACCTACAATGGTTGGAATGGGTCTTAGGCTACAAAATCAATTTTGACAAGTAGATGGTCTTAACTTGTCCCTCCCGCCTGAACGGGTGCGCCATATAGAAGTAAATTATCCCTTTAAACGGATGAAGAATTAAGTTCAGTACCTAGGTATAAATATTACACCTGAGGTGGCACATTAGCTGCAGACAAATAATTCCCCCTTTTGGCAGACATCAATTGAGATATGGAGCCCTGGCCTGTCCTGTTTATATCAAGGTTAGAAGGGAGCAACACTGTTAAAAGGAATATCATACCAAGGCTTCTTTATGTGTTTCAGGTCCTGCACATCTACGTTGGGAAACCCTTTTAACCCAAATACAGCAATCAATACTGAGCTTCTTGTGGGGCAAAGCTAGATGATACATATCTAAGAGGCTTTTTATATAACCTGAGGAACAGAAGTGGCATGGCTCTGCCGGATTTCTTTCTGTACCATGCAGCAACTCAATTAAGAGTGGTGACAGAGTGGTCTGGAGCTGTAACAAAAACTATTTGAGTGCACATGGCCCATGAGATACGACAAACATGATGGGCCCCACTGTGGCTAGGTAAGAACTGCAGGCCACGTACTGCATGACTAAGTACCCTTATTGGTACTACGCTTAAGATATGGGAAACAATGTCAGTTAGTAAGGGCCTAATTGCATTCCTGTCCCCATGCATCTCATTTCACTCAACTCTGAATTTAAGCTTGCACTGCAGGATCAACCTTTTCAAGTGTGGAAAGAGCAGGGTTGTAAAATGAATTCAGATATGTTCCAGGATGGGTGAATGAAAATATTTCCATGATCGTAAAATGACTTCTGGCTCAGTAGGGGAGAAAGCTTAAGAAATGTTCAAATAAGACTGATTTTGCACACTTGCATAGAACAGGCTGCCACTAGAGATGGAACATTGCCCAAAAATATGTTCCTAACGTTCATAGGGAATAAGTGGGTGACTTCTAAGCTATAACTTACATTGTTGTGTTCAGAGGCTTGTCCAAAATTGCTACATATGATGGATTGGGAGAGGGAAGTAGGCAGACTAATCTTTCAGAGGCAGTGGTATCTGTTGAGTTGAGATATACATGGATGCTTTTCTTCTGCAAGGGGAAAGACATTACATTTTAAAACGTTATATGAATGGTATTACATCCCATTACAATTACACCACAATTCTCCTAGTGTAAGTCTCCAATGCTGGATGAGGATTGGGGTAGTTCGGGTGCCCAGTGCATGTTGGGGCTGTCCCAAGCTTTTGGGGTGAGGTGGATAAGATTCTTCAAAAAGTGCTGAGATTTCCCATATTGTTGAAAACTGAAATAAGGATCTTGTGGCTTGGGCTGGAGGAATATGATGAGCTCATTAGACAGGAATGGTCTAGGGGGAAGTGATGTCTGAGAGCTACGAAAACAATAATACCTTTTAATTGGAAACAAATAGATACACCTCTAATTTGCCAGTGCTAATATAGATTGTGTATCCTACCATCCATGGAATGATTGTCAAGTAATATAGAAGGTACCCTCCTGAGACTCCAAGGGCTGTGGAAACAGCTCTTGGGGGTTTTATGACAAGGACATTCAGTGGTGAATTACCTCTCAAGATGGAGGGTATTAGACATGTTCCTTTAGAGAGAGCATCTTCGGAAATATTTGATAATCAGCTTAATTTAGTAATATAGTTGGAGACAATGCAACATATAACGCTATGTTTAGGTGATGATTATACACTTATTGACCATGGGGGGTGGAATTTCTTTTTTTATATCTCTATATGCTTGCTTTCATTGGTTCTGTATTTCCTTCAATACCCATGTACTATTATGAGGACACATGTTGTATGTTTACTGGGGACATAACTGTTCATGGTATAGCAATGCTTCCCATTGTGCTAATGTGTGAAAAAGTGGAATATTAGTTGGGATGGATGGTACTCAACCACAAGTAATATGTTACTATTCTTGTTAAATCCAGTGACGTAAACCTGATCTCTCAACCCCTAGTATCGATGGCACAGACCAGATAGCCTTAAGTAAAAAAAACGGGTAAAGCATTTAGAAGTAACAAAACAGTAAAAAAATTGAAAACACAACACAATAAAAAATTACCGCTCCAATTTATAAGAATAGAGAATATTTGTGGAACACTACGAATTATTGGAGTTCGCAATGTCAATTACACCGCTATTTGCCTACAACCAATGGCAGGCAGCATGATGAGCATATAGTAGAAGGTACACAGCTGAATGCCTACAACCTGGAGGCCGGAAGTGATGAGTGGGCAAGTTTGAACATTAGAAAGAAAGAAAAATAACTAATTAAACACCCCCTCCTCATCCCTCCCCCTGCCCCTCTGCACCTAGTTTAATCAACTATAATATATATGTCCAGAGCCTGTCCTCAGGGGAAAGGCATGCACAGACTGTGCCAGTAAGGAAATTCTAAGTAGCTTCCAGAGGTTCACCGGGATCAGGTGTAGTATCCGTAGATACTTCTGGCAGGTCACTTCTCTGATGAAAGGATTAGAATAAAGGGGGCCCATAGGTCTGGGTAGGAGGAAGCTCTGTCATCTACGGCGAGAGACATACATTCCATCCCCAGGATAAACCACAATTTGTGCATCCTAGACACATGTTCAGGAGTAAGCCTGGGCGTAGTTCACGTTTCGCGAAGCTACGCGAAGATGTTCTTGCACTACACGAGCTACGCGTAGCTTCGCGAGCATGCGTAGTTGCTTGGGGCACCCGTTCGCGATGCCTTTTTCTTGTTCGGGAGCACGGTGAGCGTGTTCGGGGAGCTGTTTGCATGTTCGGGGGATAATATCTTGCGATCTTACCCATGCGGTCGCCCATGGGCGCGGCCATCTTGTTTTTCAATTTTTCCGCCCGCTCGCGATGCCTTATTTCCTATTCCGGGTCGCGGATAGCGTGTTCGCGATGCGCATGTCGTGTTCGGGAGCGCATTTTACTTGTTTGCGACGATTATTGCATATTCGTGTGAAATATTGCGCGAACTTATCCACACGGTCACGAATGGGCGTGGCTGTCTTGTTTTTCACTCTATACCTTGGTTCTGGGCCTACTTTTCTATCCTCCCTTAATCTTTGTAATCCTTAGTATTTAAAACATTTTTTCTGACTTTTTTTAGTTATCATCTATCTCTCTCTTTCCCTAAGTTTATATTTTGCATTTTATTTGTACTTTTACTGTGTTTGTTTTACTTTTATTACTTCTTTCTTACTTCTTCCCCCTAACTTTTTTCCCCTTCTAACTTTTCTTTTCCGCCTCCCACCCACCCCAGAACCATGGCCAAGGGCACATCATCTAGCGCAAAGGGCAAGGGACCTGCGGACAAGAGCCACCTGCCTTGCGGCAAAATGCGTCCTGCAGGGGTGCAGGCCCGGCAACTTTTTGGGGAGGCAGAGGTGGCCGCCCTTGTTTTTTTCATTCAGCGCCACCTCCCCTTGACCTTGACAGCAGGCGGCAGGCCCGTCGGTGGGCGAAGGTGCGCCTGGCAGTGTTCCGGTGCTCAGGGGTCCGGCGCACCCATAATCAGCTGGCCCACCGGTGGTCCGACTTCCTGGACCGGGAGCAGGACCTGTTGGACCTGCTAGGTGTCGAGGTCATTGGGCTTGGTGAGTAACCTATTGTGTATAAATTAAATTTTTGACGAATAACAAGATTACTGCTGCGTGCTACTCGTTGCTGGTAAATCACGTTCCAAAAATCAAAATCTTCTGTGATTGTAGGACCCAGGTGCTCGGTGCTACTCTTACTTGTTTGAACTTTGCGCTAGCTTGTGCTGATTAATGTAAGAGTTTCTTTTAGAGAACTGAAGAAAGGTAATGCGATTTGTTAGAGAGACTCTAGTCCTTCCATTGTCCTCCTGTGAAATAGTGGTGGATAGATATTGGATAATTGGTTTAGTTAGTATTAGTTAATAATTGTTTTACGCGGTCTGCGTGACGCCTCCTCTGTCACTAAGTGCTGCTTACCCCAGTCCTCCGTAGAACCTTTTGTACTTTGTTTAGTGAGTGGTAGGCTTAGCATGGTCAGTCAGTAGTAGAACTACATCAGAATCATGCAACCAACCCACAATTTGTTGTATGTATGCACAAATTTATGCATGTGTCCTCCATCTCATCTATGCATTTGATGTCTAAAAAAATGGAAATGCAGACTTAGTGAACAATTGGCCCGTCTGGAATAGGTGGTGTAGGTCAGGTGGTACTTACTAGGCTTCGTTAGTATTTGTAATCAAAATCATTATGAAACACTGGAGTGTTCATAAATAAGTAGACGATCCGTGAATCCAGCAATCAGCCCAGTAGTCGATCCATCTGATTAGATAGGTCAATTTTATTGCAATCGTTGTTTCCTAAAATGTTTTTTGACATTTTTCCAAATGATTTATTTGTTTCACAGCACTCCTTAATGTTTGTCTCTTTCTTTATTATATTTTACATGATCATCAGCACCACCCAGGGGCAAGAAGACGGGGTCCGAGTCGGCGGGAGAACCACAGGACCGCTCCTCTACCGAGGCTCCTGCTGCTGGCCCCAGTAAGTCCTCCAGTGGTTATATTAACAGTTATATTTCCCTAACTTTTACTGCAACTTTTTTTTCCCGAACTATAAATTATGGTTCCACTTTCTAATTCTATTTTTTACAAAAGCTTCTTTGACCTTGACTATCTGTTTCGAAATTCTGTTTATCCCTGCCTCTAACTAAGTTCCTTCTAACTGCCTCTGCTATGACTCTCTGTACTACTACTACTACTATTATTCTGCCTGTAGCTAATAATAAAACTCTGATTGACCAATAGCTCTAGCCACTGTGTCCTGTCCTTTGGGTTGTCCTCTTCTAATCTTCTCAATGTTGAGGCTTTGACAATACCCACAAACAAAATGCCCAACCAGATATTTGACTAGTATTTTGGATCGGATAGTACATAATACTACTACTGTTGTAGTGATTCTGAAGAGCCACATACCGAACTATGCACAACAAAATAGGATGTTGGTGATGGGAGGTTGGACCTTACTCATCACACCTCAGTCCGAAGAACCCGCGATCCCCTGACCGACTAGCTATAGTGTCTCACATTAGGGTCCTACTCCCGACCCCCCCATGAAGAAGATACACAATGATGATGACTGAGACAGACAACCCAGAACATAACACCATTTTGCTCACTCACTTGTGTAAGTCCACCCCACCACACCAAATACCACAGAGTCTATGTGTAAGTTCAAAAGGTTTATTTGAAACAAGTAACAAGCTCTGTACGTCGTTATATGAAATTTAATTTACTACAGCCATTGTCAATAAGCCAGCAAAAATCATAAGATTAAAACAGTAAACATTTACAAGTGCATGACAACAAGAACAAGACAAAAGATCTGTGGAATCCTGGAAGACCCCTCACCATAGAACGTAGAAATACTGGTTACATCATGCATCATAAGCTCTGTAAATCTCTGGTTTGTAGAAGGGAATCTTCCGTATATTATATGAGAAAAATGCTGCACGTTAGCCGTTAGATAGTATACTGCTGAATGCAAGCATTTCGCAGTCATGGCAAAAAGTGTAACATGTATGTGATGGCTAAGCAATATGGACTAACCAAACTCAATAACAAAGTAGCTTGTTTTTCGAACTCTTTACTTGTACGCAACCGTCATGTGGCCTCAAAGGTGTCTACTGCACATGTCAATAAGCTGCCAGGTATAATTAAATATGCGCAAAAAGATTAGTAGTCGACATGATGAATCTAAAAGGGTTACACATGGCTCAGGCTAACTTTCAAAAGAGTAGAGGAGGACTAGATGACCCTAGGAACCATATCACTACTAGTGTCTATCTACTGACTGTACTACTCTAGTGCTGATGTATGTTGTATTAACTTTTTTTTCAATGTTCCAAGTGAACACTAATAAAATAGGGGGAGGTTTTCAGGCATCTAAAAATGTGTAATGTTTTTCTAGGCATACTACCAACCACCAGTGCCGGCGGGGCCAGTGGCAATGGCGATGCGGCCATTCCGGAGGGGGCGGGAGAACTGGTGGCCCCTGCAGGAGCGACAGGGGGGGAGCCAGCAGCCGTGGCCGGCGGTGGTGAGTTATATTCATTACTTCTTGACATTACTACTAGATGGAAGTTTGTTCACTACTTCACTGTACTGTGCGACTTAAGTTGTACTGAACATTATACAACGGTTGAAGAAGACACCCTTTACTTAGCATTAGCAGCGTGAGTTGAGTAACCAATGGCCTCTTCTATTTGACTCCAAATCAGCTGTGAAGGTTTTATGGAGAAGACAAACTCAGATCAGATGACCTTGATGGATGTGTTGAACAAAGAGGGAAAGAAGGGTGGAAGGACGGGCGAGATAAATAATATGACTGACTGGCAAAGAAGGATATGTTGAAAGCATGCATAGGTGGCTGATAGTAATCAGATCAGATGCATGGGTTGTTGAAGGATGGGTGGAAGGTGAAAGAGGATGCCTGCCTGGGTGGGCAACACAGTATGGGTGGATAGTACTAGATAGCAAGAATCAGCGGTGTTTGGTTCAAACTCAAAGCCAAGGTAATCAAGGAAGGAGCGGACGCATGGGTGGTTGTTGGTGAAACCAACTAAGGTTTGTTAAGAGATATATAAAAAAGAAGGATAGACGTTTACTTTAATGGATGTATGCCTGGATGTACAATCATCAATAAACAGCATAGGTGGAGACTGTCACTGGAGAGTCTTACTTTGAAGAAAATGTAAAAGAAACTGCGCCAGAGTAGCAAAGCGGAGGGGAATATAAGTAGTATTTTCAGAATACAGTTGACTCGCAGTAGTTTGCAAGCACGTCTTATATATATATATATATATATATATATATATATATATATATATATATTATCAAGCCGAAGCGCCTTCCTCCGACTCCGAGGACCACTCCCTACCTATGTTAATGTATTTTTGATTGTGTCAGCCAGCCTGCAAAGGTTGGCCTACCTGTTGGTTATACAATCAATGAAAGCAAAGTACCCTATGCAGTAGCGGTCGGTGGTGGGAGTGCTGGCGGGCGTTGACATGGAGAGGGGCAGGGTGGGTGGCAAGTAAACTATGTATTACGGCCAAATACAGGTAAGTAAACATAAAAATAAATAAAATGATTTTCATTGTGCGCACTGCACCGCCAAATGCGATGCAGTGCGTGCAACGAAATATGTTTTATTTATTTATATGTATTGTTTAATTACATGTGATTGTCCGTAATCCATAGTTTACTACTCCCACCCTGCACCTGTGGAAATATGGATTTTTCTGATCAGTTATGTCCCCTATCTTGGACCCCAACGGTTCCATGTATGAATCACAAGTACATGTATGTTTCCTCCAGTTCCAGTTATGAAGACGCAAACACATGTGCGTCCACCGTCAACCTGTCCTCTTTCAGATCCGCCATGAATAGACCGGATATTCCATTCCTAAGTATGAAAGGCCACCGGCTTTATATGGTTCACTTATGCCATTTTACAGTCCAGGCAAGTAGGCCCTGATTCTGTCATCAAACTCTTCTTGCCTTCTGCCTCTGAAAGCTCCAGTCTGAGCCTGCATCTGTGACCATGAACTTTGTCTCATTCCCTGCGCGGCTCACGAAGCCTGACATCAGCCTGCTGCCTGCCAAAAACTGTATTTCACCTTCGAAATTATCTGCTCCGTTCCCTGCCCGATGCATTCCTGTCTAGTAGTTTAAGTAAACATTCTTCCAGCTTCCGAGCAAAGGCCCGGCTTCTCTGTCTTTATACAAGTAATTCATAGCCCTATTACTATGGAAGATTTCCACCCACGCATCTAGTGTAGACACTTAGACGCTTGTACACGCACTGACAGTCAGTATAGTCAGTATAGAATAAGATTCTACTCTAAGAAGACCTCTCTTTTGGATAACTTAGTTCTTTAAACATAGGATGTTAAGATATGATTTGGGATTAGGTTGACTTGACCCTCCAGACTTCTGTCGCCACATGTAGAGCTAAATGTCAAGTCCCCTTCACCCCCTAGTTGCACGTCAATCACACGTCATGCTGCTGCGCGCGCATTTCTGCCAAGTATTTCTGCTGACATTGCGAAATTCTTTCATGTAACCACCCTCTTATGACATCACATCTGATGACGTTCTTTAAACACACCCAGTTACGCCTATCTTTGCTACGTATGAATATATTATCCCCACTATCAATTGTTACGCCTCTTGTATTTGCTTCACTGTAATGCCTATTGTATAAAAGTGATTGATTGTCAATAACGTATGTACTTCACTTCCTGAACCTTCGTGGTGATGGAACTTGGAGCAACCGATTATAATCGACCATTGGAATAAAGCCCATTCCGAACCTCTAATACCACGGATTCTGCCTCTTATTTACTGAGCTATTTTATTATGTTTCTGTATCAAATTAAGTCCCGGTAATTAAATTATTTACCACATGAATGGCGCCCGAACAGGGACACTTTCTCATCTCACGCGCCGGCGGTGCGTTGCAGGCCCGGTCTCCTGCCACAGCTGGACGGACAATAACGCGTACCAGCAGGATTTCCTGTATCTCCCTCCGGTCAAGCGGGGGCGACTGAGGCTGCGATCAACACCCAAACGAGGCGGTGAGAAGTGCGAAGTATCCCGACCAGAGCCTAGCTGAGAGAGCAAGATCCGAGGTATACAGAGGCCCACCAGTTTCCGAAGTCCCGAGTCAAGTCCAGTTTCCGAAGTGTTCGAGTCGAGTCCAGTCCGGTTCAAGTTCAGTTCAGTTTCCGAGGCCTTCCGTTTCCGAGCTACCCGGTGAGTACCATTACTGGGGAGGCGTTCTGACGTGCACATAGGTTGTGCCGGTCAAGACGGGTTTGGGTACACAAATCCGGTCTGCACTGTTTCAGCAGTGTATCTGTACTGTTTAACAGTATATCTAGTATATCAAGTATATAAATTCAGAATAATTCAGTTAAAGTCGAGTATTATGTTTAGTGATTAAGTTTTCCTTAGATCGTCATCATCATTGTTGCTCGGTTAAATGTTAAATGTTTAAATGTTTTAAATACGTTCTGCATATTGTGGTATGAATGACTGTTCATTATTGTGTTTACTGTATTAAGTTTGTCCAAAATCAAGTATCAGATCAGTTTTCAATATGCCGCTCTTTTCGAAATTAAGACAGATCACAACAAGAAAAGGGGTACTCGAAGAAGCCGTTCCTATTCCTCCTAGGGACACTCCAGGGTACTTCATGTATCATAAACATGGCTTAGACGCTATATTATTTCTTGATTTATGGGTAGACTACACCAAGGAATTACCAGAAAGTCAGAGGTGGCCCGCAGCTGGGACCTGGGATGCAGAGTGCATCATGAAAGTAGAGGAAGAGTTATGGAAAAGGAAAGTCAGACAGTCACAGAAAGACGCCATTGAGTTATGGCGTAAAGAATCTCATAGACGTACAGAAAAAGCACTCCGACAGGAAGAGAAAAATAGAGAGAATCCAAATAAAGTCCGAGAAAATCTATTAATTGAAGAAGGTACCCGAGTGAAATCAGAACAAGTAGACAGACAAAGAAATGCCCTTATGAATGGTATGTATCCCCTTCTGGCCGAAGGATTACCTAAGGCTACTCCGGAGATACCAAAAGACTTGCCACCCCCATTATTTCCAATAAAAGTACATCCTAAGGGGCATCCTAGAACCGCAGAAGATGTTTTTCTTTCCTCATATTTAGATGACGCAGCTCCCGAGTATGCTAATCCCGCCCCACATAGACCGCCTACCAGGGAGGTTCAACGCCAAGATCCAGTATCCGTATCTCTACAGCAACAAGTCCTGACACAAGTTCCGGCAAGCACATCTGTTTCTACATCTGTTCCTACAGCTACTTCTATAGCTGTGTCCACACCTATAGTTGCTGTATCACGTTCAACGAACCCTTTCACACCCGATACCCCAGATGGGGCTACGGGAGGTGCTACCAATATTTTTGCTACGCCACCCAGAATAAATAAACTTACCTTTCAAGAGTCAGCACATTCACGTACCCCCAAACTCATAAATGCCCGTACGCTTAAGGAACTTCTTATAGATTGTAGATATGACCCTGTGCCCGGAAAAGAGGACGAAATGACCCTGGCATCATTACGTATCAGACGAGCGGCAGTGTATTTAAGGAAGTTACCAGGAATGACTGCGCATCTAGATAATATATACCATTTTGTCCAAACAGGGCGAGATTCAGAATGTATTAACAGAGCTATGGAATACCAGAAAGTGGAGATACAGGGGGAACTGTTACGTTTCCTCATAAATTGTGTGATCAGAAATCAAGACCGACCGGGGGTAGACCCGGAAGCAATGCAAATTCTTACCAGATGGAGCCAGAATATATCAGAAGGGAGACATGATAAGCAAAATTGTATAATAGCCATGTGCCGAAAGATCCGTAAAGAAATAGAACGCCTACACGAAGAAAGATTAGCGGTAGACCAGTTCGAACAAAGCGAGGAGGAAGGATCAGGACTGCCCGCAGGACAGTCAGACACCATAGCCTATGTAGGTAGAGGAAGATCTTGTAATAGTACTAGATGTTTTATTGACCCGATACGTCCGATATGTCCAGATAATAACAGGAATTTCCAAACACCTATAATAAATATAAGGTCCCCCGAGCGTTCGTTTCAGGCGGCTGACAAATTACTCCGAGAACGAAGGGGTTATCATTTTCTCGATTCTATGGATGAACAAGAATTAGCCAGGTCAGCCGTTCAATGGGTTGATAGTCCCGGAATGTATGGTGATGATACAGTAGCACACACATTTTTGAATCTCACCCCAGATGAACAGCGTTTAGCTGGGATTTATATGATTCAACAACTCCTTATACTATATCAGAGTCAGCATTCAGATCCTGGTCCTTTACCTGAAATACTGACTGAATTACTCAAGAATAGATGGAAAGGTTCAGGTACTAAGTTAATTAAAGAAATACTAGAATCAAGAAAACAGTACATTCTTTTTGTATGCCCAGAACATGTCTCACTGCCCATCAAGGAAAGAACCACGTATTACATGGACAGACAGAATCCCTTACGAGAAGTACACCCAATAAAAGGCGAGGACAATGAGTTTAAACGCGTATTTGTATATACGCCCATATCGAAAATAGAATTGTTAGAAATGAAGAAAGTGGTACCCAGTCATGACAAAGACCCAGCGGGTTTCCACCGAGAAATTAAAGACATGTTACTCATGGGAGAGTATACCTATCCCGACATTATGACAATATTAAAGGTATTGATGCCTGCTGGCATTTATGAAAAACTCAAGGAAAAAGAGTGGGAGGTGGGAGACCAAAAGATAGAATGGTCAGCATTAGAAGCAGAAGAAAAGGCCCGAACTGCAGGAGCAGGGCTTGGGGATAAAACTAAAACACTACCAGGTTTACTAGTACAGGTACTGCCACGTTTATTAACTACGAAAAAGGAAGATTGGGGTACAATTTCAGCCTGTAAACAAAAGCAAGATGAAGACACTAGTGATTTCTATGCCCGATTTGAAAAATGTTTTGGTATAAATAGTGGCATAAAAGCAAGTAGCGAATCATACCCACATCTGTTTGTGACAAAATTAGTTGAAAATTCCTTGCCTCAAGTGAAGAATAGAGTATTAAAATTCGAGAGTACCTGGCAAGGTAACACTCCATCACAAATGTTACAAATGTTACAGTACCATCACAATAGAATTAGAGAGGAACAAGAACATGAACAAAGACGCATGAAAGACACGAAAATGAAAATGCTAGTCTCCCAGACAGTTCCAGCTGAAGGACATAAAAAAGGTATGACACATTCCGGTGATTCAACAGGACCTGTAAAGGGGACATGCAATTATTGTAAAAAGCCAGGTCATTACGTACACGATTGTCCAGTTTTAAAACATAATATCGCTATAGGTAATACAAAAGAAAGACCACGGCCACCTAGACAGGATCAGAATGAACAAGGAGCCCCGCAGCATGCCCAGTCCATGCCAGTTCCACCACAGTCTATACAGTTTGTGCCAGCTGCACCAGCGCTGCCTGTTGCTGCCACACAAACCACGACACGACAACTGTACCAGACCGCACAGTATGACTATCCTGATTATCAGCGATACGCATGAACCAGCCTAGAGAGGGAAGTTGACTTACCCCTTATCGAGGTCCCTGTAGACCAAGAAGGACCTTATGTACATAGTGAATTATTAGGCCAAGACAGAAAATTTTTACTCGATACAGGGGCAAGTCGAACAACCATAAAACGTAGTGAAGTTCCAGGGGCACCCCTCTCAGGCTCACAGAATATTTCCCTTGGTTTTTCAGGAAAACCTATTGTTAATGAAGTATCACAGCCTCTTCCACTTACGATAGGACCTTTGACCCGAACTACAGATTTATTGCTGACTAAATCATGTCCAGAAAACTTGTTAGGTATAAAAACACTGAAAGCTCTAGGAGCTATAATATGTTGTTCTCCGGAAGGAGTAAGATTGTTTTTACGTGATTTTAAAGGTCACTATGTGTCTAGAGACATGGATCCCCGACTGCAGACTTTACCTACACATCTATGGGCACAAGGCCCTACTGATGTTGGTTGCATGAATATTACACCATACCGAGTCACACTAAAGGCAGGAGTGGTACTACCACGAATGCGACAATACAAGTTACCACCAGATGCTGTAGTGGCATTACAGCAAATCATTGACGAGCTCATTGCCCAAGGAGTAGTTGTGGAAACAGACTCCAATGTATGTAATTCCCCGATAATTCCGATTCTTAAACGAACAGATCCGAAGGCCCCGCCAGTATATCGATTGGTTATTGATCTGCGCGAATTAAACAAATGCATTGTGCCACAATTCCCTGTGGTCCCAGATATCTCGTCATTACTGACAGCTATTGATTCCGAAGCAACATTCTTTACTGTAATTGATCTCAAGAATGCTTTTTTCAGCGTCCCAATAGATCCGGAAAGCCAATATTTGTTCGGATTTAGTTTAAATGGACGTAGCTTTAAATTCTCACGCGCACCTCAAGGATTTACAGAAAGCCCCAGCATCTATAGCCAAGCACTGAAACGAGAACTCGACAGTATCCACATGCCAGTCAACACTGCTTTGCTTCAATATGTCGATGATCTGCTGATCACCGCGAGAAGCGAACCCGAATGTGAGAAAGCATCACTGACAGTTTTACAATTTCTAGCCGAAAAGGGGCACAAGGTGTCCCCTTCTAAGCTGCAATTCTGTGTCCAGCGAGTTGTTTATCTTGGACACTCGCTGTCCAAGGAGGGAAGGCAGCTTACACCCGACCGCATTCAGTTAATAGCTAACATGCCAATACCCAAGACACAAAAGGAGGTGCGGGCTTTCATAGGCCTCACTTCATATTGTAGGCAGTGGATCCCTCAGTATGCATTTCTAGCAAAACCACTCATTCAATTGACAACACAGGAGGCAGCCACATCGACTGTTCTCCCTTGGACTCAGGAACATACACAAGCTTTTGTAAGCCTAAAGAAAGCTTTATGTCAAGCACCTGTCTTAGCAACACCATGTTACAGTAAACAGTTTACACTTTTTGTTTCAGAACGCGAAGGTACTGCCTTGTCAGTACTCACACACGAACAAGCAGGAGCACACAAACCATGTGCTTATTTTTCTAGTACATTAGATCCAGTAGCTCAGGCTTTGCCCGCATGCCTAAAATCAGTGGCAGCAACCGCTTTGGCAATCAGACAAAGCGATGCTATAGTGTTAGGACATCTATTGACAGTTCAAGTACCCCATGCAGTAGAGGTTCTTGTAAATAGAACGCAAACACAACACTTGACTATAGCGCGACTTACAGGGTACGAATTAACATTGTTTCAGCCACATATAGAAATCAGACGTTGTAACACATTGAATCCTGCCACACTTTTACCTGTAATCGGAACAGACCCACTAGCCCATGACTGTATTGAAGTTATTACAATCACGACGAAACCCAGACAAGACTTAACCGATGTCCCATTGTCAGACCCAGACCTGACGTTGTATGTAGATGGTTCATGTATGAGAAAAGGTACAGGAGAACTAGTGGCCGCTTACGCAGTCACAACAGACACTGAAATCATTGAAACAAATTGCATAAATACCTTGTCAGCTCAAGCCGCAGAGCTCATCGCTCTGACACAAGCCTGTATTCAAGCCACAAATAAAAAAGTCAACATATACACTGATTCACGTTATGCATTCGGAGTTGTACATGACTTCGGCGTGCTGTGGCGAGAGAGAGGTTATTTAACTTCTCACGGTGCCCACATTCAGCACGGACCCCTCATTCATGCCTTATTAGATGCAATACATCTACCCACTGCAATATCTATTATGAAATGTAAAGCTCATACGAAAGTTACTGATATCATTTCTCAAGGCAATGATCTAGCTGACAGAACAGCTAAACAGACTGCTCAAACTCAAACATCCGACATGACAAAGACAGGAGTCCTGACGCCAACACATTGTATGACGATTAAAGATCCTACTCTTGACGTAATTGACATACAGACACATGCTACACCAGACGAAATAAAGAAATGGACTGAATTAGGAGGGATCCAAACGGATCAAGGATGGATGATGAAGGAAAAGTCTGTGTGGTTCCTTCCTGATTCAATGGTCCAGGTTATAATTAACACTGTACATAGTCCCGCACATCTAGGAGAAAAAGCTATGCTAGATAGCATTCAACACATTTGGTTCAATAAACATTTACGAGCAGCAGCCAAACAAAAAGTTCGTACCTGTATGATCTGTTGCCAGTTCAACCCAGGAAAAAGCGTTCCCGTAGAACAGGGTGGATTTCAGCCTCCTGATCACCCTTTTGAAGTCCTCCAGATGGATTATATCCAGATGGAACGATGTAGAGGATTCAAATATGTTCTCGTAGTTGTTTGTGCTCTTTCCCGTTGGACGGAGGCATACCCGGTTTCAGATTACACTGCCCCGACTACTGCCAAACAGTTGGTTCGAGAATTCTTCCCACGATACGGTTTACCACGTGTTGTTCACTCAGATAACGGCCAGCCGTTCTCATCCGAATTAATGAAACACGTTTCACTTTTGTTAGGCTATCAGTGGAAATTCCACTGTGTCCGACACCCCGAGGCAGCAGGTCTCGTAGAAAGACATAATCAGATCCTGAAAATCAGATTGTCCAAAATATGCAGAGAGAAAGGTGTCGACTGGGTAGTAGCATTACCAGTTGCACTCTTTTACATGAGAATGGTAGCACACTCTCGAACAGGGCTATCCCCGTATGAGGTGATCTTTGGCAGACCACCAAATATGTGGGGGACGCCTATACCACGTAAAATAACTGATATTGACTGTAATATGCTGACAGATTACTTGGCTTCCTTGATGTCTGCACTACAATCTTGTCGTTCACAGGTAGCTGCAGCTTTTCCTGACAACACTGAGGTGAAACCCCATGACGTAGTCCCGGGGGACCTGGTCTTAGTGAGGAACTTCGATCGGAAGACTCAGCTGGATCCTAGGTGGAGGTCGCCGCAGCTGGTCTTGCTCACCACAAGGACAGCCGTAAAGATCGAGGGCAGGAAAGGCTGGATTCATTCAAGTCATATCAAGAAATTTCATGGACTACCAGCGGATGTGAATACCACACCTTGTGTGCCTTCACCCATTGACTCAAAACTTCCTTTTGTTGAAAAGAGTAATTCCGAACATTATAAACTAAAGCTCAGGTCCAATCAGTCAAGCAATTTGATTGTTTAAGTCCTCTCCGAGGTGAAGCGGTTGAATTGTCTCTGACATGTATCCCTTGGACCTGAATAGAGATAACACCCGAACAATGTTGAAACGACAGGCGTACTGTAAATCACTGCGTAGTCATTGCATAGTGACGTTATTAATTTTGTTTTTCTTAAGTCTTTTAATAATCACTGCAAGTATATTGTTGCACATATATTATCCTATTTCTAGACATGTTTACACTGTTACTGCTGAACATTCTTTTAGTGAATTACCTCCGCTTGAGTTGTCTTATAGATTTGCGCTGCGCAATAACACGTTTATAAGTATGTTACATCATTCCCATCAGGTTAGCAATGCTACAAATTGTTGGATATGTGGCCGACTCCCTCCCTATCAGAATTATAAAGGAATTCTACCTCTCTTTCCATACCCGTTCACACACAACGGCTCCTGTGGAGCATGGTTTAGTTTAATTAATTCTCTAGATTCGAATTCTGCAGTTTATCAAGATAACTGGGTATGGGGAAATTTGAACTTAGTTTTGCTTAAAGTCTGCTATCCTAACAAGGAGGGACTTCCCCAGAGAACAGGAACTGATCTAGAAAATGAAGTGTATGGATTAGGTAATTTTACGCTTAATCTTATGATCCTAAATGTCGAATCTGAAGCTACTCCAATTTTGCCCGCTATGTCAATATTTCCAGTAAAAGGTGAATTATGTGTAAGAAAGAATGGTTCCATAAATATGGGCCATAGTAGATGCACCACTGTAGTAGAATTTAGTGATCAAGGCAAGTCTACATTTAGAGCTTCCCGCCATTCTTATTTCATATGTGGTCAGACGGCATATGTACGTTTGCCTCTAGATTGGGATGGTACTTGCTACATTGGATTCCTTTTGCCACCTGTTTTCCTAGCTCCTCCTGATTATCACAGAAATACTCATTTAGTATATAATAGAGTAAGGAGAGATCTCCCAATAGTCGATTACACTGAAACAGCATGGGAAAAATACACAGATTTCAATAAAGGTCTCTTTCCCTATATAGGTACCGCTACTAATAGTAAGCTGATACGTAGATTAACTAGAACCCTTGAAGCAGTAGTGAACGAAACTATTTCCGCCTTAGGCAATTTAACAGAAGAGCAGTCTGCTATGCGGATTGTTGTGCTTCAAAATCGTCTTGTCCTTGACGTCATCCTGGCCGATAGGGGCGGAGCTTGTAGGGTCATCGGATCAAGTTGTTGCATTTTCATACCAGAAAATTCGCCATCTGTATATAAAGCCATAACTCGCCTTCATAAGATTGTAAGCCAGATACACCAGAACCCAGGCACCTGGACTTGGTCCGGTTGGTTTTGGAGTGTATTATCTACCTTTGGATGGAAGGTCCTATCCTTCCTAGGTATTGGCTTTCTCATACTATTCAGTTGCTGCTTATGCCTACAATGTGGACCAGCGATTTGTGGTCTGTGTGCCACATCGTGTATTCCACCACCAGGATTTCATTCATCACGGAAGAAGAAAGAAGAACAAATGATGCTATATGAACAGATCAATGGATTGATGAAGATTGATATCTCTTGACGGGCAAGTAGGGGACAAGGAGGGAATGTGGAAATATGGATTTTTCTGATCAGTTATGTCCCCTATCTTGGACCCCAACGGTTCCATGTATGAATCACAAGTACATGTATGTTTCCTCCAGTTCCAGTTATGAAGACGCAAACACATGTGCGTCCACCGTCAACCTGTCCTCTTTCAGATCCGCCATGAATAGACCGGATATTCCATTCCTAAGTATGAAAGGCCACCGGCTTTATATGGTTCACTTATGCCATTTTACAGTCCAGGCAAGTAGGCCCTGATTCTGTCATCAAACTCTTCTTGCCTTCTGCCTCTGAAAGCTCCAGTCTGAGCCTGCATCTGTGACCATGAACTTTGTCTCATTCCCTGCGCGGCTCACGAAGCCTGACATCAGCCTGACATCAGCCTGCTGCCTGCCAAAAACTGTATTTCACCTTCGAAATTATCTGCTCCGTTCCCTGCCCGATGCATTCCTGTCTAGTAGTTTAAGTAAACATTCTTCCAGCTTCCGAGCAAAGGCCCGGCTTCTCTGTCTTTATACAAGTAATTCATAGCCCTATTACTATGGAAGATTTCCACCCACGCATCTAGTGTAGACACTTAGACGCTTGTACACGCACTGACAGTCAGTATAGTCAGTATAGAATAAGATTCTACTCTAAGAAGACCTCTCTTTTGGATAACTTAGTTCTTTAAACATAGGATGTTAAGATATGATTTGGGATTAGGTTGACTTGACCCTCCAGACTTCTGTCGCCACATGTAGAGCTAAATGTCAAGTCCCCTTCACCCCCTAGTTGCACGTCAATCACACGTCATGCTGCTGCGCGCGCATTTCTGCCAAGTATTTCTGCTGACATTGCGAAATTCTTTCATGTAACCACCCTCTTATGACATCACATCTGATGACGTTCTTTAAACACACCCAGTTACGCCTATCTTTGCTACGTATGAATATATTATCCCCACTATCAATTGTTACGCCTCTTGTATTTGCTTCACTGTAATGCCTATTGTATAAAAGTGATTGATTGTCAATAACGTATGTACTTCACTTCCTGAACCTTCGTGGTGATGGAACTTGGAGCAACCGATTATAATCGACCATTGGAATAAAGCCCATTCCGAACCTCTAATACCACGGATTCTGCCTCTTATTTACTGAGCTATTTTATTATGTTTCTGTATCAAATTAAGTCCCGGTAATTAAATTATTTACCACACACCTTCCCACATCACCACCCGGCAGCACTCCCACCACCGACCGCTACTGACCTGATGTCGTATACCATCTATAATATAAGCAATGATCATTGGATCCGATAAATAATCAGCCTTTTTGTAGTACCCAGGGCAGGGTGAAAGTGAAATTGATCATTTGCCCTCATGTAACAGACAGAGTATGGCCAGTGCCACCGGCGTAATACAAAAATATGAGCTTCCCCACCTGCAGACAGTAGGTAGTAGTAAATAAAACTAACGTGAGTCTGCATCATGTGACTCATATCTGTTTCTCTTGGGAGCAAGCTTAGCTGACTGAGCTGGCATGCCGGCTACAACAAGGTTATGTAATTGCGCTAAACTAGAGATAAGAACAACACGACTGGTGTGTACCGGAATACATAGTACGAGTATAATGTCGGAAACTCCCACAAATGTTAGAGTCCGAGGAAGTAGGAGTATAGATACTTACCACCAAATCACAAATGTTATGTACTGTGCTTACTAGTGATACTGTGTTGAATGAATTTGGTATTTCTGTTTTGCTAAGAATATTGGTTACAACATGTTCTTTTTCTTTCTTGATATAGATACTCCTTCCACACCAAAACCAATGAGGAAGGAGTTGGCAGCCAGGGCCCTGCACCGTAAACTGGAGGCCATTTGTGATGAATATCGCCAGCTGGTGGCTCAGGCGGAGGAGGAGGAGGAGGAGGCGGCTGCAGCTGCAGCCTCCTCCAATGCCCCGGGCCCCAGTCAGGCCCTGCCTCCAGTTTTACGGTGCCGTGGTCCGGCAGCCGCCCACCGCCATGCCTCGATCTCTACCACTGCTGCACCCCACCCGGCATGTAACTGCAGGGCATTTCACCGCCAGCTGCTCCGCCGGATGGCCCGCTTGGAGGAACACCTAGAGGAGCGTGTAAAATCCTGGTAGATAACCACCTGAAGGCCCGCCGACTATAGGACCTTGTCATTTGCCCCTTTTTTAATTCCTTTTGTTGGTGGGTGGGTTTTAGGCATTGGGGTTTCACTTACGGACGTTTGGACATTGGTTGGGGTTAGGGAGGGAGGTGGGTTAGGTCAGAGTGGGATAGTTTATTTTTGTTAGGGTATATTACATTTTGAGCACTGAAAACACGCTCTGAAGAGACCCTTGCAACAGGGCAAGCCACATACTTTATCGCCAGCCTGCTGAGCACTGGCCAATGGCTTCTTTTCCTATACCAATACACCAATGGGCTTTGCCTCATGAAGACCTCTGTTGTGTCATCTAGATAGGCCTGAACCATCCGCTCAATGTTCAGGGGTGCTCCGATTTGCTTGGCCTCTTGTGCCTTTGCATCAGTAATGGACGTACAAAACCCTTTCCGTAGAAACCAATCACCTGCAGTTTTTTTAAATGTGGCTGATGATCCTGTTGGTGCTGTTGTTGATGTTATTGCTGGCAGTGCTGTTGACCACTGGGAGGCAAACGCACTGCTCTCGGCCTCTGAAGTAGAACTTGACACTGGGTGCCCTATAGTACTTTTTCTGCCCTGGGGTGGCGGGCCTCTAATTAACATTCGTCAGTGGCTTCCTCAGCTATCAAAGTTTTGTACTTGGCAACATCCACTTCTGAAAAAGGAATTACTTCATTACTGCTCAGCAATAATTTGTAACGTGGATCCAAAATTGAGGCAGTAATGTAATGTCGATGTGACACAATGTTATTTTGAATCCTTGTATTGTCAGATAAGCGAACGGCTAAGGTGTCTGCCAAATAATATGCGTCTACTTTGTCATCCACACCTGCGTACATTTCTGACACCTCCTTCAGCTCTTGCTCTAGCATGTACAACAATGAGATAGCTTGGCCCATAGTACAGTCCTCCCTGCTGACTTCACGTGTGAAGACCTCAAAAGGAAGTAGCATCTCTGTTAGGCATTTAACGAGGTCTCATTGGGCCATCTCAACGGTTGTGCCTTTCACAGTAGGATCTCCTGACCTTTTCATGACATAAGCATTGAGTGGTATGTACTGCTCAAACAGACGCTCAAGCATGTAATAAGTTGAGTTCCAACGTATTGGCACCTCCTGGAAGAGTGCTTTGACTGGCATTTTATGCTCACGTTGACTGACCCTCAGCTGCTTCTGGGCTTTAAAAGAATGGTTGAAATGTGTGCATATTCTTCTGCAGGTGGTCAGTAAGTTGCTAACTTTGCTTTCATTTTTCAGAAAGTCTTGAACAACAATGTTAATGCAGTGTGCCAAACACGGGACCCTGAAATAGCCACCGTCTTTCATGGCCCGAACTACATTACTGAAACCGAAAAAAATTCTAGACAGGTGTCTAGAAATAACAAGTGCACTACTTGGTGCCCAAAGAGGGCGTAATCATATTCTCATCATCAATACTCCTAAAATGTGTCACATGTATCAATAACAAATAATCACATATACGTAAATCACAAACATAGTAAATGAAAAAAAATATATATATATATATATATATATACATTGTAATGCTATGATAACAATTCGAACAACAAATGGATATCCAAATTCCGAATGAAGTCGTTAATCTTTTTATTCAACAGAACATCGCTTATATTCAGCAGTAGTTCATGCTTCCAGCTTCATAACAACAAATCCCAATGCATTTCGGGCTATTAACTTAGCCCTTCGTCAGGGGATTCTACAAAAACAACCAATACTTAAATCAGCTTAGGAATATACATCAATGAATCACAGCATAAGTAAACGAACAAACATGATGCTCAAGGACAGTCAGGGTATTGTGTCTAAAAAAACCTTATGTTTATCGCATCAGGAGCACAGTGCCACCATCAAGAGGAAAATTAAAGGAAAAAATCAAAGAAAAAGGAAAAGAGATAAACTAAACACTCGCATGTACTGAAATCAGTTTTAGTCTGTGTACGAGTTCTAGAAAAAGTCCTACCTTAGTATCATATGATGCGTGAATGGTCAAGAACCGTTTACGGGATGACCCGGAAGATGTCTGCAATTGATCTGAGTTTGAACTACAACAAAATAAAATAACAATCAGGGTTCTCGTCAACGTTCCCAAACAAGTGCACATAACCATAATGTGTGCGTCCGCTTACCGCTGAACACTGCGAAAGTCGATCTACGTAACGGGTCGTTAACCGATTACCTTCTGTATCCCGCTACTATTAGCATCCAGGAAAAACTTCAAACAAGGTTACGGCACCATTCCAGCATCTACCGGAGAAAGTCAACAGGAACTAAATAACTATCTCTCCACCTTTCTTAAACGAACAGTACTAAAATGAATTTGATAGGACTCCCGGTAACTGTGAAACGCTTACCGGAACAGACAGCAATCCACGGCAGAAAAACGCCAAATGTAACGTTTAGAAAACGTCATCTGGTCACATGCTATATAAACAACTCACCATAGAAATAGGACTGAATTCGTTACTAAGCTGATGCAGAGAGCATAATGCTAGTCACCATCCTGAATGAGTCCATGTAAATACCAAACTCTACTCACTCGCGAAAATCAATAAAACACCATTGTGCACGAGTATTCATTGTTATTTCAATAAGAAGTGAAAAAATGGAAAAAAAGAAGAAAAACGGCAGCTGATGCAACAATCATAAGGTGAGCTTGAATATCCGGGCAGTTACACAATGCTACGAAAACAGTGAGTTAACAATCTCTTACATAAATGGTGGAAACCACATTAGGGGATTTCACAAAAAGCAAGCCAATTCAAACTTATCATTAAGCCCCTTCGGAAGGAGGCTTTGCATAAACCAGATCCAATGGGCTTCACGTTGTAGCAAAAACTTGGTCATGTCCCTGTCAGAACGTAGTATTGCTTTCTCCAAAACAGAAAATCTTAGTTGGGCTATTGAATGTTTTTTTTCTGACCAATGAACTGCGAGAGGTGAACTTGTGGACTTTGTGCGAATTCTACTCTTGTGTTCAGTAATTCGAACACGTATTGCCCTTTCGGTTTTCCCAATATAGTACAAATCGCACGGGCATTTAATGAAATAGATGACATGGTGACTGTTGCAATTTGCGTCAAAATTTAGAACAATCTTTTTGCCAGACCATGGATGTGTTACGTATCTGCCGGTGATAACATTATGACAATTTGAGCAATTCATGGAAGTCGTCATGCCTCTAAAAACAGTTTTAGGCTTAACAATAGACTGATTCAAAATTTCTTTAAAATTTCTTGATCTCTTGTAAGCGAATAAAGGTGGCTCAGAAAAAAGATCTTTGAAATCGGGTTCATTTTGTAATAAATCCCAACGATGTAAGATACTCTTTTTGATCAGATCAGAATTGTTCGAGAAAGTAGATACAAATACTTCCCGATGAGGACCAACTGGCTTGTTTTGCTTGAGTAGGAGGGTTGCACGACTTTTCGTCAATGCTCTGTTTTCAGCATCATTAACCACTTTGGGTGGGTAACCCCTAGCTAGAAACTTATTCTTGAAATCGTGCATGGTCTGCACGCATGACTCTGAATCAGAAGATATACGCTTAATCCTCAGTAGTTGAGAAAAAGGTAGGTGTCTTTTCAAAGACCAAGGGTGGAAGCTTTGATAATGCAAAGCGTTATTGCGATCCGTAGGTTTTTTAAAAACTGATGTCTCAATCAAGTTGCCCACCTTTTTCAATACGACATCAAGGTATGGAATACTTTGAGAATCGATTGAATAAGTGAATTGAATTCTGGGATTAATCTCATTTAATTTGTGGATACATGATACCAGTTCGTCTTGGGATCCTTGCCATACAATTAAAATATCGTCAATGTATCGACGATATAAAATGAGCTTAGATGACCACAGTGAATCAGATAGAATGTGTTCAGTTTCAAATTTGAGCATGAACATGTTGGCATAGCTGGGTGCCCCGGAAAAGCCCATAGATGTACCGTTGGCTTGTAGAAAAAATTCACCCTTCCAATGAAAATAGCTATGGTACAAGAAAAAGTGCAAAAGTTCAATTAAAAACACTTTGTTGGCTCTAACGGAA
Source organism: Triturus cristatus (assembly GCF_964204655.1). Lineage (NCBI taxonomy): Eukaryota > Metazoa > Chordata > Amphibia > Caudata > Salamandridae > Triturus > Triturus cristatus. The sequence goes on from NC_140580.1 coordinate 480,600,063, forward strand.
TCATGCTTTAGTAAAGCCCATTCAATAGCATCAATGCCCTCATTGTGAGGAATTGAAGTGTACAAAGACACAACATCAATGGTGCACAAAACAACTTCGGATGGTTGTGGTATCCTAATGTCAGCAAGAATATTAAGTAGATGCATTGTATCTTGCAGATACGACGGGCTAGACTGCACAATCGGTTGAAGAAATGTGTCAAGGTACCGTCCGAGTGGGTCATGGATTGACCCACATCCGGAGACAATTGGTCTCAACGGGGGGTCCTTCAAGTTCTTATGAATTTTGGGTAACATATAAAGAGAAGGTCTACGTGGAAATCGGGTAGACAAAAATTCCCTTGTTTTGTTGGTAATCCAAAGCATGTCCACAGCATGCTGTAAAATGGAATTCAAAAGAGAGACAAAGGAAACTGTTGGATCTTCAGCTAATGGAATATAAGTGATGGAATCTTGTAGCATCAGCCTAACTTTTCTTTCATAGTGTTCACAATCCATCACAACAAGCGCCCCTCCCTTGTCGGCCTTTGTGAAATGTAGGGTAGTGTTGAGTCTTAAAGAATTCAATGCCATTTTCTCACCTTTTGATAAATTAAATGAAGAAAGTTTTGAAAATGAGATGTGTGTTAAATCTTGTTTTACCAGATTTTCGAACAAGTCTATGGTTTAATGTGAAGAAGGTGGTGAAAAAGAGATCAAGAAATTTAAAAGAAATTTTGAATCAGTCTATTGTTAAGCCTAAAACTGTTTTTAGAGGCATGACGACTTGCATGAATTGCTCAAATTGTCATAATGTTATCACCGGCAGATACGTAACACATCCATGGTCTGGCAAAAAGATTGTTCTAAATTTTGACGCAAATTGCAACAGTCACCATGTCATCTATTTCATTAAATGCCCGTGCGATTTGTACTTTATTGGGAAAACCGAAACGGCAATACGTGTTCGAATTACTGAACACAAGAGTAGAATTCGCACAAAGTCCACAAGTTCACCTCTCGCAGTTCATTGGTCAGAAAAAAAAACATTCAATAGCCCAACTAAGATTTTGTGTTTTGGAGAAAGCAATACTACGTTCTGACAGGGACATGACCAAGTTTTTGCTACAACGTGAAGCCCATTGGATCTGGTTTATGCAAAGCCTCCTTCCGAAGGGACTTAATGATAAGTTTGAATTGGCTTGTTTTTTGTGAAATCCCCTAATGTGGTTTCCACCATTTATGTAAGAGATTGTTAACTCACTGTTTTCGTAGCATTGTGTAACTGCCCGGATATTCAAGCTCACCTTATGATTGTTGCATCAGCTGCCGTTTTTCTTCTTTTTTTACTTTTTTTCACTTCTTATTGAAATAACAATGAATACTCGTGCACAATGGTGTTTTATTGATTTTCGCGAGTGAGTAGAGTTTGGTATTTACATGGACTCATTCAGGATGGTGACTAGCATTATGCTCTCTGCATCAGCTTAGTAACGAATTCAGTCCTATTTCTATGGTGAGTTGTTTATATAGCATGTGACCAGATGACGTTTTCTAAACGTTACATTTGGCGTTTTTCTGCCGTGGATTGCTGTCTGTTCCGGTAAGCGTTTCACAGTTACCGGGAGTCCTATCAAATTCATTTTAGTACTGTTCGTTTAAGAAAGGTGGAGAGATAGTTATTTAGTTCCTGTTGACTTTCTCCGGTAGATGCTGGAATGGTGCCGTAACCTTGTTTGAAGTTTTTCCTGGATGCTAATAGTAGCGGGATACAGAAGGTAATCGGTTAACGACCCGTTACGTAGATCGACTTTCGCAGTGTTCAGCGGTAAGCAGACGCACACATTATGGTTATGTGCACTTGTTTGGGAACGTTGACGAGAACCCTGATTGTTATTTTATTTTGTTGTAGTTCAAACTCAGATCAATTGCAGACATCTTCCGGGTCATCCCGTAAACGGTTCTTGACCATTCACGCATCGTATGATACTAAGGTAGGACTTTTTCTAGAACTCGTACACAGACAAAAACTGATTTCAGTACATGCGAGTGTTTAGTTTATCTCTTTTCCTTTTTCTTTGATTTTTTCCTTTAATTTTCCTCTTGATGGTGGCACTGTGCTCCTGATGCGATAAACATAAGGTTTTTTTAGACACAATACCCTGACTGTCCTTGAGCATCATGTTTGTTCGTTTACTTATGCTGTGATTCATTGATGTATATTCCTAAGCTGATTTAAGTATTGGTTGTTTTTGTAGAATCCCCTGACGAAGGGCTAAGTTAATAGCCCGAAATGCATTGGGATTTGTTGTTATGAAGCTGGAAGCATGAACTACTGCTGAATATAAGCGATGTTCTGTTGAATAAAAAGATTAACGACTTCATTCGGAATTTGGATATCCATTTGTTGTTCGAATTGTTATCATAGCATTTCAATGTATATATATATATTTTTTTTTTCATTTACTATGTTTGTGATTTACGTATATGTGATTATTTGTTATTGATACATGTGACACATTTTAGGAGTATTGATGATGAGAATATGATTACGCCCTCTTTGGGCACCAAGTAGTGCACTTGTTATTTCTAGACACCTGTCTAGAATTTTTTTCGGTTTCAGTTTCATACAGGTGGCTGGCAGTGCCACTTTTCAGGTGCACACAGCATTTAGTAACATTGTTGAATATTTGCAAGTAAAATTGTCAGTATATGTTTATTTTTGTTTAATAGTGTGCATATTTAGCTGCTTTTGTCATTTAGCCTAATTACATTACTGCCATTGTCCGTGGCAACAAAACTAATGTTAAGCCCTCTTGGTCGCAGCCACTCAAACACCTTGCTGTTAAACTCATCCAAAATGTTTGCAGCAGTATGAGATTTCTCCATAGCAAACATGGCTACAGTTGCATGTTTGCGAGTGTCTTTAAAAATCTCAGCGGTGTCAACAACACCTTCAGATATCTTATCTTTAACACCCGAAAAAAAGACCCAGGGCCTCATGTAGGTAAATAAATTTTACCGGTTCTTAAATACCGAGCCGTACCGAATCGGTAAATTAGAATCGGTAAGTTATATGTAGGTAAAAATTCGGTAACAGTTACCGATTCGGTAACATTCGGTAAATACGAATCGGAATTCACCGATTCGGTAAATACCGAGGTGATAATTACCGATTCGGAAAATACCGAGGTGGTATATACCGAATCGGAAAATACCGAGGTGGTATCTACCGAATCGGAAAATACCGAATCGGTACGTACGGATTCGGTAAATAACATCACATGACTTGACGAAACAGCTAATCCTGTGCAACGACAGCCCACCCAACCAGGAACTGCCCACACCCAGGCAGGTGTACACAATTAGCCGAAGTGGCCACACCCAGGCAGGTGTACATAATTAGCCGACCCTGGAGAGGCTCGGAGTGCAGAGGAGAGGCAGGGAGCAGTTGCATGTGCGAGCGGGAAACGAACAGCATGTCCAGCCAGAGAACACAGAAAGACGGAGGGGAAAGGAGGAGGAAGCTCAAATTCAGCCCCAAGGAACTCCAGGTGCTGGTGGAGGAGGTGGTGAAGCAGCACCAGAAGCTGTTTGGGAGGCAATCCCTGCAAGTGCCTGAGGCCGAAAAGCGCAACATATGGCTGGCCATCCAGGCGCAGGTCAATGCTGTGGGAGTGACCCACAGGGACATTGAGGTCCTCAAAAAGCGCTGGTATGACCTGAGGATTGTGACCAAGAGGAAGATGGGCGACATCCAGAAGGAGGCCAGCCAGACCGGAGGTGGAACCAACAGGGCACCTGCCCTCACCGAACTGGAGGAGCTGGTGGCGGCCACACTCGAGCAAGAGAGCGTCGTGGGTCTTGGGGACGCCGACAGCTCTGCCAGAGCCGCAACACAGCAAGGTAAGACGAAAGCACAGCAATGTAGCCGCCCCTACCCCTATCCCACATCCCCCATTGTGAAACGAGAATCACACTGCAGTCCACACGTGTCAGTGCAGACAGGCAATGCATTCCGGGAGATGTAGTCAGGGCAACACTAACCATGACGTAAATGTCACAGGGCAACAAGGCATGTCACGCACTCGAGGCACAAGGAGACAGAGGACAGATTGGAATGTGAAATGATTTATTGTGACGCTTGCAATGCAGCCCTTCGGGGACACTGAGCCAATGTTGTTTTTCTGTCCACAGATGTGACATCATGCAGTACAGGGCATGCTGCAGGGGAGACGGCACACCGGCCACAAAAATCACCTCTAGCCAGCACGAGTTCAGACCAGGGAGCAGGCCCACTTGCAGCCGCACCACCTACGCAGCCAGCCTCGCCGCACACAGAGCCAGCATCACCTCACCGAGAGCCAGCATCACCACCACCAGAGCCAGCATCGCCACTCATGTTCGATTCACCGGCCACATCTCCGCTTGCAGGTGTGAGAATGAGGAGGCGTCCAGCAGCCAGGCTACGAGCCTTAGACACCTCGTCAGACGACAGCATGGGCCCAGAAGACCGCACCGGGCCCCAGGAAGGGAGCCATCCCACTGTGCCCCACACCTCACAGGCAGCACAGACGGGAGCAAGAGGGCGCCGCAGGTCGCGTGTCCAGAGTCCACCAGCACCCACTGACGGCCATGGTGTCTTCTTGGGGCTCGAGGGCCAAATGTTGAAGCAACAGCGCCTGCAATCAAAGGCAGTAATGTCAGTCCAGAGGCACATGCGGGTGATGAGGACAAGCTTAGTCAACATGGACACAAACATTGGCGGCATGGCTGCGGGCATTCGGGACATGTCCCAGTCAATCCAGCAGTTGTGCAGCAAATTAGATGCTGACATCGAAGCACGGCGCCGGGAACGCCAGAGAAGGGACACTACCAGCAGGGCACTCAACCGTCTGGCAACTGCGACTTCCCTACTTTGCCGGCGCTCTGTGACGATGCAGGAGGGCCTAACACAGTGCTGCAGCGACCTGTCTCGGGGGATGGTGCAGGTGACAAGTGCACTAGGGGTGCTATTGACTAGTCAGGCGTCGACAACTGCTGCAGGGGATGCTGCGGAGAGCATCGACACCAGCAGCAGCATCACACCCCCCGTCCCAGAAGCACGCAGGAGCAGCAGGCGGCTTGGGGTTGGCTCTAGTGAGGATGCACAGGCCGTGCAATCCACCACTGCAGCGCGTATGCGCAAACATTGATGTGGCCCTGCTTATCCACTTGCCATTGGGTGACGTAACCCTGGACATACTCATTGTATAGATGGCATATTGCCAGATTGGCCTGTTCATGTGTTCATGGCGTGGTGCCACATTAAACTACGTCATGACTTCTCACAACTCGCTGTGTCCCCTCACTTACTCAGAAATAGTTGCATGTGATCTCTGCCCGTCTCTCTCTCCCATCGATTGCAGTTGGCACTCTAGCTGCGCTGCCCTCTGGCTGGCCTGACTCATCCTCGTTGTCCTCAAAATATGTTAGTTCCACATCTGTACCTTTTTTCGTGGCAAGGTTGTGCAGCATTGCACAAGTGGCAATTATCTTGCAGCAGGTGATGGGTTTGTACTGGCGTGCGCCTCCGCTCTTGTGGAGGCAGCGGAACCTGCTCTTCAGCAGTCCAAACGTGCGCTCCACCACATTGCGTGTAGATTTGTGGGCCACGTTGTATCGTCTCTCACTCTGGGTTGCTGGGTGTAGGTAGGGAGTGAGGATGAATGAACGGCATGCATATGCACTGTCGCCTGGATGAGTAAAAGGGAACCATCAGTTACATGCCTCTATACACTCTGATTTGCAGGTTTCAAGGGGCGTCACTGTTACTTACCCAGCAGGTATCCCTCTCCGAATTCTCCGGCTCTCAGTCGTGTGTAGATCCCACTATTCTGGAAGATGTAAGAGTCGTGGGTGCTCCCAGGAAACTTTGCAACAATATCTGTGATGATGTTCCCTGCATCACAGATCACCTGCACATTGATGGAGTGGGTGGACTTCCTGTTCCTGTAGATGTGCTCTGTCTCAGCTGGTGGACAGATTGGGATGTGTGTACCATCAATACAGCCGATGACATGGGGGAACTGTGCCATGTGATAAAAGTCTGTTTTTGTTTTCTGCAGTGCAGCCTGTGTGTTTGGGAAGCTTATGTAGTGGTGCATTCTCTGCATCATGGCATCCAGGAACTTCCTGAAGAAACGTGACAGGCAACTCTGGGATACCCCACCCACCGCAGCTATCACCACCTGATAACTGCCGGATGCCAACAGATGTAGGCTGCAGAGCACCTGCACATGTGGGGGTATGGCGTGCGCCCTTCTTATTGGCTGGTCCAGGAGTGGGTGAAGGTCCCTGATTAAGTCCATGATGGTTTCGGGGTGTAGCCTGTACCTCTCATGTATCTCTGCATCAGTCAGCTGGAATAGTGTGATGCGCTGTCTGTAGATTTGTTCCTCCCGTCGCCACACCCTCAGTCCTGCTGCCTGTAGACGTAGGCGCCTTGCAATGACGTACATGGCGGCCATGTTGTCCACGCTGTTGCATTTTGGGATTGCTTATGTGCATTGTTGATGGTTACCACCTGCTTTCCATCCGTGTTAATTACCGACTCTTATTTACCGATTTTCCTGGATTTCTTAATTACCGACTGCTCCTACATGTCATTTTAAATTTTTACCACTTCATATTTACCACTTCATATTTACAGATTCGTTAATAATGTATTCGGTAAATATGAATCGGTATTTTAGAATTCGGTAACTATGAATCGGTATTTACCGCCTCATATTTACCGAAAAGTGGTTTTTGGACTCCTACATCTCACTTGTCTGAATACCGGTCGGTAACGGCATATTTACCGAAAATCGGCCGTTACCGACCGGTATTTGGCTACCTACATGAGGCCCCCAGTGTGCAGTTATGCACATGTAATCAGTGGCTTGGCAACTGGTCCACATGTCTGTTGTCAGGTGGATACTCTGAACAGCACTCTGTTTTAAGGCTTTTCCAAGCAATTCCAGCACGTCGTGATGTAGTGCTGGAACAACAACTCTTGCAAAATAGTAGTGGCTGGGAACCTTCCATTTTGGGCAGATGGTGGTCACAAATTCAAGAAAACCCACCCCTTCAACAAAAGAAAAAGGGAGAAGGTCCAGTGCTAACATTTTAGCCAGCTTCGCATTGTACAAGCGTGCTATTGGGTGGTTGCGATCGCACTGCCCCTCCAGCCTAGTAAACCTTTTTTAAAAGCAGTACTCCTTGGTGTCTCAGGCTGACTCTTACTCTTGTGCCACTGAGATGTTTCTGATGATGTGGGCGTTACCACTGCAGTGCTGGGGACAGGGCTACTTTGTGTACCACTACCACAGAGAATGTCTCCCTCCTCTTCTTCTTCCTGTTCCACCGTGAGCGGACTTTCTACTTGTTTATCCCCAACAGCAATGGTTCCAGTTTTTATGCGACGAAGGTGCTCCTCCCACTGGATTGCATGGTGTTTATTCAGATGGGTCATTTGGCCTCCGGTACCATAGTTTGTACCAAGCTTACCACGACTAACAGAGGTATGACAAACGGAGTATATAGCAATGTTCTCTTCCTTTCCGCTAACCGTAAAGAAGTCCCACACTGGGGAGCTTAACTTTTGTCTCCTGCTGGAGGTGCCACTTCCAATGCCGGATGAACTGGAGGTTGTGTGTTGAATTTGACTCTGTGCAGTACCACTACCTACTTCTGCTGAGGTGGTGCTTGTGCTGGATGTAGGACGCTGCCGGCCCTTTGCTAATGTAAATATGGAAGCTGGAGGTCGTGTTGGTGTTACCTGTATTGGAGGTATGCGTGCTACATCCCTCGCAGCCATTTTGAATAGTGTAAAAATGTTGGTCTCCATCTCCTCAGGCCCGGGAGTTATGTTCGTGATGACTGGCTCATCATCATCATCATCATCCTGCTCTTCTACATCAACCTCCATAAGTGTAAGGCTTTCTGGAACCTTCCTTTTCCCATGCCTGCTCTTGTGACGTGTCTCCCTCTCAGACTCAGTTTGTGGCTTCCAAGTGGCATCTAGATCATCAGAAGGGGGGCTTGGTGAAGTACTTGATGTACTAACCCTCCTTTTCCTTGATGGGGATTTGGAAGACAATGGAACTTCTGAACAAGTGGCTTCCTCTTCTTCCTCTGCATGAGGCTCAATTTCCTGAACTGCCGCTACTTCGGGAGGAACAACAGCTACTATTGCGGGCGGTGGTTGCGGCTGTTGTTGTTGACCACTTATCTGCTGTGTTCCTTCCTGCGTTGATTGTGTACTACTTTGAGATAGCGATAAGTTTAGTTCAGGCTCAGCATCACTGCTTTCCACCAATAGGCTGGCTAGCTCTTCCACACTCATCTGCTTGGGCATGGGTTGGTGGGTTGGGCCCACTGATGCGGAGGTGCTGCCCCCAGCTTGGCCCCCGGACACCGCTGCTGCAGGCATAATTTTTGGTGTACCAAAAAAGGTTTGGGGAGGCACACCAGACTTAAGTGACACTTCCTTCTTCTTCTGTTCCTTCTTCTCTATGGCAACTTTCTTGGAACCGGAGGACCTGTTACCTGCTTTCTTTGGGGGCATCTTCTTCAGATGTCAAAACAGCACTCAGTTGCACAAGTTGCAGAGATGGCTGGTCAGGTCACTCACAAGTCACGTCACATCGTGTACAGCAGCAGGACGTCGGTCTGGCACCACAACGGGCGATGATGACACACCTCCTCCGTCTTTTGTGCACCTAAAAGCAAAAAAGCCAGAATAACATCAGTCAAAATATCAAAAATATAATATATAACTTCTTAGTGTGTGGTGGGTGGTCACAATTATTAAATTGTATTAAGTCAGTGAACAACAACAGTATAGCCATTTATGAGACTGACAAGGCCAGGGCTCCTGGTGTACTTGTACTGTGCCCACTCAGGAAGAATAAGAATAGCAAGGAACAAAAACATAAATGTAGTGTAGCCTGTTTGCCCTAAATAAAAATGTGTGCATCTAATTGGATGGATAATGCAGCAGGGAGCAACAACAACGAACATATACACATAAAAACTAAAGGCATTTATTTACAACACCTAAAAAGTGAAATATACCCCAGAAAAAAAGTAAAGGCCACATTTTACAATTCAATCCAAAGCCATACATGATGTTGAAATTGACCGCACAACACAAAAACAGTTGTTTAACTTCCATGCACCCGTGATGATTGATGAGTAGTACCCCTGGGCCTACTGTCCGACTAGGCCACAAGCTTGGAGGCCTATGGAAAAAGCACAGTGGATGGTCCCACAAAATGGCTGCCACAACATGGCCAGGCCACTCACAAAAACAAGAAAAGGTCAGGAATACAAGACAGACAATGCAGGCCTATTGCAAAAGCACAATGCCTTCCTTCACAAAATGGCCACCACCCACATGCTCAGGCCACCCACCACAATAATAACTAAGGGTGGGCGTAGTTCGCGAAGTAGCACTTCGCGAAGCTACGCAAAGTGAAGTTCGCACTACGCGAGCTACGCGTAGCACTTCGCGAACTGCGAAGTAACATGTTCGCACTGTGCAAGATGTTGTTTTCAATGATTGCACAGTGCGGACAAGCAACCGGCACTGTGCAATCATTGAAAATGGCATCTTGCACAGTGCGAGCTGTAGTTTTCTGCTGCTCGAGTAGATTTTTACTCGAGCTGCAGCTTTCTCAACGCGAACTGGTAGTTTCTCATCGCGAGCGGTCGCGAGCATACGCGACCCCTCGCAATGAGAAACCTGACCTTCTCGCGTTGGGAATCTCGCCGGGAGGTTTATTTTCCATGCTCGCGATCGCGAACAAGGAAAAAGTCTCGCCAGGATGTCATTTTGCTTGCTCGCGGTCGCCAACTTGACGTTGAGGACCGCGAGCAAGCAAAAAATGACCGCAGCACTACGCAACACTACGCTACGCGTGTTCGCACTGTGCTACGTGCAGTTCGCGTAGCGCGAAGTAGCGCGAACTTCGCAAACTACGCGAGCGTAGCGTAGTGCTTCGCCCAGGCCTAATAATAACAAAAAGTGATTACAAAGGACAGGAACAGGAAGTTGTAGTCTCTGTGGAACTTACTTCCTCTCCTAAAAATATTTTTAAAAAAATAAAAGTGACTCCGTGCTCCAAAACTACAGTAGAATGACAACCTGAGGAGTTTTTTTAGCAAAATGCACAAAATCAGCGTTTTCAAGAAGGTTTTATGTTGCTTGCGAGATATTGTTTGCCAGATTGCAAATTCTGCGTGTTCGGCATCGCGAACTGTACAAAAAGTCGTTATCGCGTGCGCGAACACGCATATTGAGAGCGCAAAAATGATAAAAACTGTAAGTCCGGGTTGTCGCTCTGTGCAGAGTTGCAAAAAGTACGCAAGCTGAATCCCTAGGGTTACCTACTGGCTGAAAAGCCCTATTTATTTAACACACACCCAAAAACTTTAATTCCACCCCAAAAAACACCTTTTGCAATTCAATCCAAAGCCATCCATGGTGTAAAAGTTCAACAGACAACACAAACTGTTTTTATGCACCCATGATTTGAGGATGACTACCTCTGGGCCTACTGGCAGACTAGGCCACATGCTTGGAACAGAATGGCAAAAGCAAGCACACTGCTTGGATGGCACCACAAAATGGCCACTACCCACCCACAACAACAAGAAATGGAAGACAGACAATGTAAGCCTATGGCAAAAGCACAATGCCTGCCTTCACAAAATGGCCGCCACACACATGCTCAGGCCACCCACCACATAAATAACAAAAAAGTGATTACAAACGACAGAAACAGGAAGTTGTAGTCTCTGTGGAACTTACTTCCTCTCCTAAAAATATTTTACAAAAAATTAAAGTGACTCCGTGCTCCAAAACTACAGCAGAATGACAACCTGAGGAGTTTTTTTAGCAAAATGCACAAAATCAGCGTTTTTTAGAAGGTTTTATGTTGCGCGCGAGATATTGTTTGCCAGATTGCAAATTCTGCGTGTTCGGCATCGCGAACTGTACAAAAAGTCGTTATCGCGTGCGCGAACACGCATATTGAGAGCGCGAAAATGATAAAAACTGTAAGTCCGGGTTGTCGCTCTGTGCAGAGTTGCAAAAAGTACGCAAGCTGAATCCCTAGGGTTACCTACTGGCTGAAAAGCCCTATTTATTTAACAAACACCCACAAACTGCAATTCCACCCCAAAAAACACCTTTAGCAATTCAATCCAAAGCCATCCATGGTGTAAAAATTCAACAGACAACACAAACTGTTTTTATGCACCCATGATTTGAGGATGACTACCTCTGGGCCTACTGGCAGACTAGGCCACAAGCTTGGAACAGAATGGCAAAAGCAAGCACACTGCTTGGATGGTTCCACAAAATGGCCGCTACCCACCCACAACAACAAGAAATGGAAGACAGACAATGTAAGCCTATGGCAAACGCACAATGCCTGCCTTCACAAAATGGCCGCCACACACATGGCCAGGACACAACAACAACAAGCATAAGCCAAGGGGAACAAAGAAAAGAAATGCAGGCCTTTATGGGAAAAAAAGCACACACTACTAAACTACCACCACAAAATTGCCACAAGCCACATGGGCACTCACAGTCACAACAGGCCATGGAAAACAATGAACTGAAGTGGGTCTATATATGACCGGACAAAGGAGGCCTGCTAAACAACACAGCTTTAATACAAAAATGAAAATCAACAGGGCTACGAAAGGATTGGAAAGAAGTTACACATCAAGCACACACATCCAACAAAGGTATTTCACACACACACACACACACAAACAGTGAAATACACCACAGCCACATTTAGCATTTCAATCCTATTCCATCCATGCCCTACATGATGTTTAAATTCAACAGACACCACAGAAAAATGGACTCATGGGTACCCTACTGGCTGAAATTGCAAAGAAAAACAACTAGGCCCTTATTGAAAGTACAGGCCACCCACAACAATAATTTTTAAAAACAATGAAAATCCCAGAAAAATGTAGGTACAAACAATCCCCAATGAAACAAACACACAAATTCTCCAACTTACTTGTAAATTAAATCTCAAATCAAAAAGTCCTCAAATAAAACCAATCCAATGGTATGATGCAGCAGACAGACACAAAAAGTGATCCTTCCAGCTCCAAATCCAAATGAAAGTGAACAGCACATGGACAAAGCACTGGGAGGAGCCTGCTGGACAGGAACAGGAAGTTGGAGACTCAGGGGCACTTCCTTCCTCTTAAAAAAAGAGTAAAAAAAAATAAAGGAGTTTTTCTGAGCAAAATGATCATTTTAGAGAAGGTTTTATGAAGCTCGAGAGATATTCTTTGCCAGATTGTAGTTTTTGCATGTTCGGGATCGCGATCTTACCAAGACAGCCGCCGGAAGTCAGCTCGCGCGCCCGAATGACGTGTTTGCATTCGCATTCGCACACTCTCGCAGGCTCGGGCGGTCATCTTACAAATCTCGTGGCGCACGCGAACGGACATAAAAGCGAGTTGGCGAACGCAGATTTATGGTAAGATGTTACCACGCACACGAGAATGAATATTGAGCGCGCGAGGAAGCAAAACTACTACGCTACACGGTAGATTGCGCAGCAATCTGCAACTTCGCACTCTACGCGAATCGCGAAGTTACCTAAACCTCACAAGCTCCGCGAGCGGAGCGTAGTTCAACGCCCAGGCTGATTCAGGAGTTTACCTAGTCACCCAAAGCGAAAAGATTACTTTGCATGCAGTGCTTAGTGCTAAAGCCATTTTTCTGCTGCGGTTCAATCATAAAGAAAAGGTCTGGAGGTTAGATGGCCCTAGAATAATATAGGAAGGGAATGGGGGATAGAGGTATTAAATGCTATATCAATATCGTTTATGACTGGGACAGTGCCATAGGAGATGGAGAAGAGAGCCTGTCTGCCAGCAGCCCCGCTAGCATTCTTTAGACCGCCCCTTATTCCAGCTATGTATATGTGAAGGTGTTAGATACCATTAGGAGACTACCTTATAAGCCAACTTCATACCAGTCTTATTGTGTGCAGTGTGGTTTACCTTATTAAAATTATCATCTCATTCTTTGGGAGTGAGGGTTCATTCCAGTTCCTTTTCCCAGCGTATTTGACCCTTGAAATTAGAAGTGGAGCCTTCCTTAGAGAGCAAGGTATGTAGTTCAGTAATGAGATGTTTGTCAGCCTGAAAAAGCAGTCATTTCTCGAAATTAGTATGGGGTCGGGAAGATCCAGTCTTATAACCTGATGATGTCACCCAGTGTCTCAGCTGTAAGTAAGAGAACAAGTCTGTGGGAAAAAGGGAATAATCCTGCCTGAGTTGGTCGAAGGGAATAATCCTGTGATGATAAAGCATGATATACTCGTGAGAATCCCCCAAATGGACACATGCAAATAAAAGTCCAACCATATTGAATGTAAAGCCTTGATGAAGTTTGCTGTGACTGGAACAGCTAAAGATGAAATACGTGTTGGCGAAGAAGCATGTATAATACGAATGAAAAAAAGCAACAGTTGAAACCTCAACTTTGGATTTCTGTGTGCTTGGAGACTTTCCTTTTGAGCACTATAAATGCGGCCAACCCATTGGATGAATTTGTCCCACAATCTAAATTGTCAAAGGGTCTCAAGCTGGTATGGCCAATGAACGCGGTCAAATGCTTTCTCTACGTCAATAGAAAGAAATAGTGCCTCTTTTAGTGATCAATGGGTTTTATCAATAAGGTGCATGAGTCGTTTAGTGTTGTCGCTACATTGCCTTGTAGGAATGAAATTGAATTGATCCGATCGACCACACCCGGCATAAGTGGGTTTGGGCGGAAAGCTAAACTGCCAGTTTGCAGTCTATGTTAAGGAGAGAAATTGGACTATACGACCCTCAGTTCTCAGGATCTTTGGGCAGCTTGAGTATTACAGATATGGACGCCTCTAGCTTTGAGTCCGTGAGGGAGCCCATGTCAAGAAATGAGTTAAAGAGCCATGTTAAAAGAGGTGCCAGCTCCTGACAGAAGGTTTTGTAGAAGTGGGCAGTGAAGCACATCTGGCCCTGGTGCTTTTGAGGGTTTAAGGCGAGCAATAGCTAAAACCACTTAATCCACCCGCATAGGTTGATCTAGCTGGGATGCGACCGTCAGTGGCAGTCGAGTCAGTGCTACCCCATGAAGCTATTGTGAACCGTCACCTCTAGGGCCATCAGAGGAGGAATACAGGAATCTATAAAATTCCTTGAATGCCGAGGCAATCTCTACATCGGTGTAGACTTCTTCACCTTTAGCCATTGCGGATTGCCTTCATGGAGCCAGAATGGACTTTGCTTCGAAGATGATGAGCTAACATAAATTCACAGAAATCGCTACTCAAGAAAAAAAATGTGTTTGAGCTGCAAAAGGCATACTCTGTCCTATCCAGGTCTAGACATCTCAAAAAGAGTTGTTTCTTCTCTAATTCTCACCAAATTCTCTGGACGCCCGAGCGTTTATGGATCATCTTGAGTTCTGAAAGAAACTGTTCTAATTGCTGGCATTTCTCTGGGTGTATACGATTTACAACTGCTGAGATGGTGATAACTTTCCCCCTCAAGACAAGTTTAGTGCCTTTCATACTGTCAATAAAGGAATCTCCCCGGTGTCATTGATACGGAGATAATCAGTCAGAACTATATGCACAGTGGTGACCATGGGGGAGGGGTGGAGCAACGTTTCTCGAAGTCGCCAACGTGAAGAGCAGGGCTGAGTGACATCCAGTTGAAGAGTCAGTGAGATTGGGGCGTGATTTGAAAGTGATCGGGACCTGATGACCTCTTCTTTGATGTGGGCTGATATGCCGGAGGATGTTAGGAAGCAGTCTATGTGGGCATATGATTTATGTGCCGCAGAATAAAAGATTTAATCTCCGGAAGGGGGGGGGTGAAGGCGGTACCATATGCACATAGTGCACCATCCCACAGCCATTGCAAACCATCAGCAGAAAAGGCTCCTGCTTGACTGTAGCATTGACTGGAGCGGTCGAGAATGGGGTCCATCACTAAGTTTAGGTCACCCTTGATCACCAGTTTAACAGTGTCAGGTGTTGAGAGGGCTGCAGATAAATAGCTAAGTATAAAGAGTTCTTGGCATTCACTTGGGGTGTAGATGTTAGCCAGACTGAAGCAAAGGTGCCCCATTGTATTCTAACTACTAGCTAATGACCCTTGATTTAATTAATTCTGGATAGTTTTTTGCAGCGAAACCTCTGTGGAAGAAGGATAGCTACCCCGTTCTTTTTTTAGGGGTCTGAGAACCAGAACTGGAAAGGGAGCCAATGTGACTTCATGTGGGAGGTGTCCTTAGATTGAAGATGGGTTTCCTGAAGCAAGCATATGTCACAGCCAGATTGATCCAGAAGAGATAATACTGCCACCTGCTTGACAGGACTGTTTAGACCCGGACATTAAAACGAAGGATCCGTACTTCCTGGAATTAGGCTTCATAGACAGGAAAAGCTATCAGTTGTGCCTGGTAACTTAGGCTCGATAGTGGATTCAGACAGAGATAGCAAGTAGGGACAACCGGGAAGCATTTGTAAGGAAGCCCTAGGCCTAGTGTGTGCGGAGGAGCAAACAAACAAGTAGAAACATAATAATAACAAATATTGAATTGACAAAAGTCCACCAACATGAAATAACATTTGAGGAACATATGCCAGACAAGGATGGGCTATTTGGTTTGTTTTCCCCAGTAGCAGTTCCAGACTGGTGAAGGAATAGGGTAGAGAAAAGGGTATAGTCGAGAGTGGAAGACCTCACCCATCCCACCGTCTTGGAGCCTTACCGCCTCAACATCAGTGGTGGTCCCTTTGGCTTCATGGTACTTCGGGAAGGTCGATGTCCCCAGAGAGTGTTTTACGTATTGATTGTCTTTTTGGCCATGGTCTTAGAATTTGGTTTAGCTTTGAAAGAGGCACCCCTGCCATGCCGCCAACTGGATCTCTTGCGCATCTGGTTTTCTTGGGGGCTGTCCTTTCACACCTCCAGTGTGGGTTCTGTGATATCAAGTATAGTGCAGACTTCTTCAAAGGATCTGTATTGAAGCAGTTTGCCATCGAGGTGGAAAATTATTTGAAAGGGGTGACCCCAGGTGTAAGGTATGTCTTTTTTGCGCAGGTGGTCAGTGACAGGGCGAAAATCTTGTGGCTTCTGGAGGGTGCTCTTCAACAGGTCCGGATGCAATGTAGGAGAAGGACCCCTGGACTGGTTGCGATTCCCGGGATGTACACAGGATGTCCTCCTTCATTTGAAAATCATACACGCAGCCTGAGATGTCTGTGGGTGGGGCCTTTTCTGGTCTAAGCAGTCCCACACTGTATACATGGTCAAGTTTTATTGGCACTTAGTCTGAGAGGCCCAGGATGTGTTGGAAAAGGGCTGCAACATATTCCCTAAGATCTGGACCTTCTGCGTGGGTTGATACTCCTCTGATGCGATCATTATTTAGTCAAGAACAAATTTCCAGGTCTTCAGTGTGGGATTGCAAAACTATGTGATGTTCCTTGAGATGAAAACCTCTTGCTGGAGCCACTCTATCTCTTAATCCCGGCTTGATTCACAATCCTCTATAGCAGTCATCCTGTCGCCAATCTCCTCCAGGTCCCTTTATAACTTCCCGAAGGACCGCAGAGAGCTCATACTTCATTGCCTGAAAGTCCTCTCTGAGAGAGGCAAAGAGGTTCTCCAAGAAGCATTTGGTGACTGGACCTAACATATCCTCGGGGTCAGTCAAATGAGCCAGTGGCCAGAGTTGGTCTAGCATCTGTCGACACCTCACCTCGCTTCATAAGCATGTTTCTAAGAGATCATTTTTTTCTATCTATTCAATGGCATGCTGCAGGCCATTGAGGGATAAAAGCTGAAAAAGAACATCTGAATAGTGGCTCAGGGATAGAGCAGACATCCCCGGGACAGATTCGGGGGGACATCCTGTCCCAGAAACACACAGTGAGACCCAAAAGGGAGTGTGAGGGCCTGCCTTGTGTCCTAGATCCAGCAGGGCAATCCAAATAGCCATAGAGATGTGAGTAGTCGCCTTGGGTACCACTGCGGAGAAGTCCGGATAAGACCCAATGCAAGTTCCAGGGAGTCTGTGCAGTCCCCCCAAGAGGTCCAACCTCCTGTCACCACAAAGGCAAATGCAAGGAGGCGAATTCACGTCAGAGTTACAGTTAGGCCAAGTGTGCAAAGCTCATACAAGGACTCCTCTCCTGGGCTCCGGGTCTCATCGAAGGAGCAACGAGAGAGCTGCTGGCGAGTAGCAGGGGGCGCAGAGCAACCTCCGCACCCAAAGCTAATGTATCAGGCAGGGCTCCTATGACCTACCCCTCCACTGCCAGTCCAAGGGGTCTGCGTGGTCAGTGCAATCCGGTATCAGATCCATACAGTCAAAGGGACCCACTGCAACCAGCCATGAGGGGCGGGGAGGGTTTCTGAAATGCATATTGTCAAATTGGGGGCCCAGTATGGAAGAGGGCTCACACTCAGTGGTGGCTGGCAGCCTGCCAGCGTTGGGAAGTACCGTGGCCCTCTCAGCCCCCTGTCACCAGGCCCACGCTCCATTTAGGAGGTCAGGCAAAGAACTCCGAGCCTCTGTCCATGGGTCTCGGGCTCTATTAAAGCCGGCTTTGTCCTTCCATAGTGGCCCAGGACAGAACAGGACTGGGGGGAATCTGGCAGTCGCTATCCCCCCACATCGGGGCTTCAGACACACCCCAGGTCACACCTGCTCTCTCTCGCTGGTTACTCTAGCGTCATCCCTGTGAGGTGGGTGAAGGGCAAGAGGGTTATGGGGGAGATCTCACAGCTGCCGTCCCCACCTCGATTCAACTGGGCTCCACTCACCCATGCGTTTTTAGCAGCTTCTGGGCCTACCCCAAAAGCCACACCTCTTCTGCGGCCTCTGGGCCAGGCTTTGCCCATCTGTAAGAATCATTGGGAGGGGAGTGGGTCCCCCTCCACAACAGATGCTCCCCACTTTCCTCGTCCTCAGGAGCCGGTCAGCGAACGATTCGCACCTCCGGTGGTGCTGCAAGTTGAGGGCATGCACCACAGCACATTGCGAATCCACAGCCGCCACTAATCCAGCACGGGGGCCATGGGGGACTGCAGCCCTCATCCTCCTGGACCTCTCTGCCACCTTTGACACTGTCTGCCACCGCACACTACGCGCACACCTCCACGCCATAGGGATCCGAGACAAACCCCTGGAATGGACCACCTCCTTCCTCTCCGGCAGAACCCAGAGCGTCCGCCTCCCCCATTCTGATCTGAAGCATCCGAGATCATCTGCGGCGTACCTCAGGGCTCCTCCCTCACCCCGACACTGTTCAACATTTACATGGCCCCGCTCGCACACGTCGCCCGACAGGATGACCTCAACATAATCTTCTACGCCGACGACACTGAACTGATCCTCTCCCTCACCAAGGACCCCATCACCGCCAAAGCCAACCTCCACGAAGGAATGAAGGCCGTCACCGACTGGATGAAGACCCGCCAACTGAAGCTGAACTCGGACAAAGCGGAGGTCCTCATCCTCGGCTCCAACCCTTCAGCCTGGGACGACTCCTGGTGGGCGACGACACTGGGGACAGCCTCGACACCCACCGGCCACGCACGCAACCTGGGAATCATCCTCGACTCAATGCTCTCCATGACCAAGCAAGTCAACGCCATCTCCTCCTGCTTCAACACCCTCCGCATGCTCCGCAAGATCTACCGGTGGGTCCCAACAGATACAAGAAGAACAGTCACCCAGGCCATCGTCAGCAGCAGACTCGACTACGGAAACACCCTCTACACGGGAGCCCCGACCAAGCTCCTCAGACGACTGCAACGCATCCAAAACGCCTCGGCACGACTGATCCTCGATGTACCACGCCAGGGCCACATCACCCCCCACTTGAGAAACCTGCACTGGCTGCCCGTCAACAAGAGGATCACCTTCAAGCTCCTCACCCACGCACACAAGGCACTCCACAAGACTGGCCCAGCCTACCGCAACAAAAGACTCTCCTTCTACACCCCCAACCGCCAGCTCTGCTCCGCCGACCTCGCACTCACCACCGTCTCATGCATCCGAAGAACAACCACCGGCGGGAGGTCCTTCTCCCACCTCGCCGCCAAGACCTGGAACACCCTCCCACTGAACGTACGACAGACCCAAGACCTGCAGACCTTCAGAAGTCTACTCAAGACCTGGCTGTTCGATCAGTAGTGCTCCCCCAGCACCTTGAGACCCTCACGGGTATGTAGTGCACTCTACAAATGTTGTTTGATTGATTGATTGATTGATGCGCTTCTGTGCTCGTCAGACTTTGGCTCAGAGTCAGGCCAAAGGCTTGATTCGGTGGGATCTCCCAGCTCCCCGGTCAAGGAGGCTCTTCTATAGTCTTGAGGGAACCCTTCACTGTAGGCAGGGAGGGTTCTTAGCGTAGCTGTGAAATCATCAGGACGGAGAGACTGATAGATGTGTCTCACCCGGCTGCCATCTTGGACATGCTCCCAACAGTATTTGAAAGATCAAAATGACAACAAAAAAAACAAAAATCCAATAAGGGGAAATTGGAGATGTGAATTTCTTTGTAATTTTCTCCAAAAATAGCACAAAAAAGCATAAATCACTGCCTGTGGGAAATTGATGTGGAACCCCCGGGCACCCTCTGCAGAAGACTAATAGACCTGTTGAATAAAGACTAAAACTGATGTTGAGACCTGTGTGGAGAACCCTAAAGGTTAGACCTGTACCTACTTGCACCGTAAGTATTCCATCAATGGAGGTCTTTTTGGCTATGTCAGTGGAAAGCAACCTTCAACGGCTCAATGGACTTGAGGGGTCATTGGAGGAAGGCCATTACACAGCCTGCCCTATTTAGAGTGGAAGACGTAATGCCTTTTTTTCAATCCATCACCACCAGGAAAAACCTCATGAGGGACAGAAAAACAAATAATGATGACTCCCACATCCTGGGGTTCATTCATTTTTTATTTTTCAGAGAAAATTTTAGCTTTGTAATTTTTTTTTTTTAAACAATACATTTTTGTTTGTGTTTGCCTGAATGATGATGGCTGCAAATCAAAGCTATAATATTTTCTGAACAACTGTTATGGCAGAAACATTCAGATTTGAGATGCTGGCTTCCATGGCAATGTTACAAAGGGAGCATGGTTAAATAACGTTTTATATAAAAAAAGAAACATATACAATGAGAATAACTTATAGTATGCTCCAAAAAAATAAAAAAATATTCAAGACATGGCAAAAAAACAAAATTGCATGCATTATAGAGAGAATAATGTATACAATGTCAGCCTTACATACATTTGTACTAACACAATAATATATTGTAAATGAGAGGATTTAGAAAATTATGATATAATTAAACAAATTTGAGGTTTGTAAACAAATAAATGTTCTATAAAGTAAGTAGTCATTTTATGTTTTGTAAGATATAATGACCATCTTGAGTATCACACTATTTACAAATTGTTAAGAAATGTCTATTACAACAAGATCTACTTACATGATAAGGTGAAGTTCAAAAATCTTAAGGACAAATTCGAAAAGAGAGAAATATTTCTTAAATGTTTCTAATCAAATATTTCCTGTATACGCAATTTTATCAAATAAATAGCTGCAATAAGCATTGTCTTTCCACCAACATAAAACTCAATATCATTTATATTTACATTATAAAAGACAATGAAACTTCTATTAAAATCCTGTTTTATTATTACATTTATACTAAACTTACCAGCTTTCTGCTGAACAAATGCTTTCAGCTGAGGATGGAGGGTTGGCTAGGCTTTTCGGAGGACCCTCCTAATCATTGATGCCATGCAGCGTGCCACATATGTGGTTTGGAGGATACCAGCAGGACATCTTCTGAATTGAGAAATACCCAGCACTGTAGGTCCTCCCAGCGCTTGTGAATCACCTTCCGTCTGTCAATGTGGACACCCACTACACTGCAGCATACAGTGAAGCCTCTCCAAATCTGGGCCCAGGCTGCATTGCTCAACATGGTCCCTGGACCCTTTTAGAACTGAGGGTAGTGCTGAGGGACTCCTTTGCAAACAATTTCTAGCTCTTTATCAATAATGATGGGGGTCCTCTTGTCTGGCCCCTAAGCCGTTTTGGGGGTTTTGATGGTCAAAGTAGAAACAGGCTTCTAGGATAACATGGCACAGAGAAAGGATGAGACAGAACAGCTCAGAAAATTGGTGACTTTCTGTTTGTGCTACTAGGCAGAGATCTCCGCCCCAAAGATAGAGGTCTCTTAACCCGTCACACCGATGTATATGCCCTGCACATAAATGTCTCTGCCCTAGGAAGCATCGTGTCCATTAAGATTGGGGAGGAGGTTACATGTTCAAAGAAGTTGTTTTTTATTATGGAGACCAACATATAATGTGTAAAACCGGTGTCAATACATACTTCTATAAACTAGGGGAATAACTATCCCTCCCATATTGCATATAAATGGGGTTTTGTTTGGTCTTCAGCTTCAAAGAGAATCACAACATTTCATTATTTCTTTTTTAATAATACCTGGCGAAAAGTGATCCTTTGTGCATGATCATCTTAATTGTTTTGTGGACTGGTGCTGCTGTGTTTGTGACCCTTCATCTGAACTCTGAAAACTAGGCTCCAGTGCATGTACTCAAGGCCTGTAAGTTAAATGTCACTAGTTGACTACAGAATCAGTTATGCCACCCACTATAGTAATAGCGCAGATATGACTGCAGGCCTACAATTGTTGACCAGCTGTTGCAGTTTTTAAACTAAATACAAATTAAAACAGTCAAGTCAACCCCTTTTATCAGACCTAAACTGTTCTTTTAAATATTAATAGGTTGCCCCTCAGTATGTGTTGCTGCCCGTTAGGAAGGGTGTATGATATGTAAAAGTAGGACATGTAAAAGTTTAATGTTAACTATGTGCTTAAGCACAACAGGCACCAAAAGCTATATAGATACTGTGGCAAGCCTAGCTTTTCTATAGAAAATCTCTGGGGTACATGATTACATTTAATAATACTAATCTCAGTTATGAAAGAGCAAGAAATGTAATTTAAAGACTCTTTTAACAAGTTACTTCAAATCCAATTTCATGATAAAATCAAATTTGTAATAAGTATTAAGAAAAAGGCACTTTTAGAAAGTTAAGTTTTCTCTGTCTAAAGCCTCTGGAGGTTCATTTGCATGAGATTCAACTGCCACCTAGCAGCGGAACAGTCCCCTTGATGAGTGTGAAAATGTCTTCCAGAAAAGTTTCTATTCCTCTGGGGGGATGGCCATCTGGGCTGTGTCCACAACTTTGATATACTTAAAAGAGGTCTACCCTGTCACAGGCCATGTTAGCAGACACGGAGGCGGCATGACTGCTGGCCGTATTCCTCAGCCAAAGTATGACACTGCAATGGGACCGCTACCTCAATGCCCACCCGCCATGTATTCAAGACGTAATACGGCGGTGGGGTTCACCACTGGCTTGGTAGTCTTCCTGGAACTGGTGCAGAGGCGGTCCCAATGGAAAACCGCCCGACTTTGAATAAGACCCTAAGTGAGAACACAAAACTTCAAATCGGGTCAAATTTGAGCCACCCCCAACTTCATCTCAGTCTCCTTTAAATTATGCCTGGGTGCATGTCATGACCTCAAATGGCGCCTAACACATTTTGGCACTATGGTATTTAAAACTTTAATAAATTCATTGTTCTGGTTCCCTTTCTTAGGTTTTTCTTGTTTTGGTGTCATATTGTTCATTAAGTTATTCCCTAGTTTTTAAAATTTGGAGTGGGATTTTTATCCTCTTGTGGTTTTAACATTGTAACTATTTGTGTATTTCGAAATGTTTTACACATTTTTTTAAGGTATGCCTATGTACTCTGTGCTATGGCTGCCAGGAGTTGAGCTCAGTTTTAAATTTCTGAAATCTTTACTGGGCCTATCTGATAGAGACATCTATCCGCAGATTCCTTAACTTTTAATTCTCCCAGGTGCCAGTCTGGATCTAGACATTTTGCAGCAGTACCTATGCGTGCTGACGGACGGGTGGTATGGCTCTGTGATGACGTCAACTCAGGTTATGACATCAGGTGGGCCATATAAGTCCCCTCTACCATGCAGAAGTCAGTTACTTCTTTTCTGCGCTGTAATGTGGATCCAGAGAAGTGGTTCCTTGGGTCAGTTTTTTGACTTGCTTTGACACTTTGTTGTCAGTGGAACAGTATGCCCTTCATCTCTGTCTTCAGTTTTCAAACCTTGTGGGTCTTGTAGTCGACAGATGTTGGTGACGGACTTGCATACAATTTGTATGTGGTGTTTGGGCGAGCAGCACGACACCGAGGATTGCGGCTCGGTGTCGCCTCAGTCTTTGTCATCTCACGAAGCAGCCAGTCTGGGGGACGTCATTCTCCGCTGAAGTCTAAAGGTAAGAGCCAGATGAAGTTGTGACATTCTTGGACTTCACCGCATGGAAGCTTTGTGTCCCATGACTCCTCTCACTCAATAGTCGAGAAGAACATATGCGACTCCGCACCGCATCTCCCCATGTTTCCGAGAGCTGGGGCATCAATGGCCCAGATCAGGAAATATTATGATTCTTTACACCTCCTCTTTGGGACCCCATCTCCCTCTGGAGCACCTTCAGGTCCCAAGGAGGTGAGTGGGGCACCATCAGAGGGTTTGTCCTCCGTGACGGTTGGAACACCGCAGTCGTTGGGTTGGCGCCTGTCAACGTTGGCCAACTCTGCTTTGGTGCAGGTTTACAGTCCTTCAGGATCTTTGCTTATGCTGGTCTTTGACCAACCGACTCCGACATTGACGTCGGTGGTGCTGGTCAAAGATACCTCTTCTTCCCCAGTCGACATTGTGATGACCCCGTCTCTGTGTCATTCGGACACGGAGTCGACTATGCAACCTGAGGGGATTGTACAGTTTGTGGTCCCATTTCAGGAAGAGAGTTTAGGAGGTCCACCTCTGTTGACTGGGGCAGTGTTTCCTCAGCCCATTTCCTCCTTTACGGATATGCTGAGGGAAGTGGCTGCAGTATTAGATTTGTCACTGCCCATGGTGCCGAGGTCTACAGACCCTCTGATCAAGATCCTTTACAAGGGACAGACATGAGAAGAGCCTGCTCTTCCATATAGTGAGGCCCTATTTGTCATTTTGTTAGGTGCTTGGGCCAAGCCTGAGTCGGGATCTCATTGGACAGTGATATTGCATGCAGGCATCTGACGGCACCTGGGGACTCAGTTTGTTTACACAGACATCCTTCCACTCGTGGCCTGGGGACTCAGGCTGCAATGCCTTCACAGGATGTAGATTCTATTCCTAAAACTCCAGTGGATAAGGATTCTAGATCTTGTGATGCATGTGGTAAGTACATATTTGCTTCAGTCAGCTCAGCATTGAGAGTCACCAACACGTCTTGTGTGCTGGGGCGTTTTTTCCATGCTTTATAGGATTCTTTACAGAACATGCACCCATCTCTTCTGTATAACCTCTGTGCTGAGGTTGGTAGCTTGGTCAACAGGCTAACAGACTTACCATAAGATGTGGCATGGGCACAATGGATTCTGTGGGTTTGGGCCATGGCATCTGCAATGGCACTAAGTCATCGGGCTTGGTGGTCATCTTTGGGCTTTTCAGAGGCTGTCCAGTTGACTTTGATCGACCTGCCATTTGATGGTGCCCATCCTTTTGGGATTAAGGCAGATGCAGCGCTAAGAGGCTTCCATGGTAGGCAGAGAACTAGAGTCATAGTTTCTGCATTGCTTAGCTTGTCCCTAAGCCTAATATGTATGCTTTTATTGGTCAGGGAGTAGCCTTGTTAGGACATTGTATATGTCCAATTTCGGTTTCAGTTCTACAACGTGTGCTCCTGAGAGGAGCTGTGGTTATAAACTCAGTGCCATTTTCTTTTTTATTTTGGTATTGATTTAGGTGACTGAGGGAGGTTCCCTTTGTTCACTTGCCTACAAAGATGAGCTATCTGCTCAAGAGGCGATCATTTAGAGAAGTGACTTCCGGTATGGAGGCAGATCTGTTGCATGCTTCTGCAAAGCAGTTCAGTATGCAAGTTTCATGGCTTTATTCTTCAGCGTTGAGTTTTAGAGACATATTATTAGGCCAGTTGTAAGGCTAGGGTATAGGGACTTTTTGGTTTCTACTCTTGGAGCAATCGGTGGGTGCTTCAGCAAGTTGAAGTGTTGCGCTGGTAGACTCAGAGTATATGCTTTTCTTTATTTTAAATGAATGCACTAGTGAGTCCTTCCTTAATTTCAAAGCAACAGTGTCCAGTAAAGGTATCAATATCACCTTAGCTGCAGGCAATTCCCATCCCTGCTTCACATTGTGGTGCTATAAATTGGCAGCCAAAGGGTTGTGCTGCACAGGTTGGGCCAACTTGTCCCAAGGCCCAAATATATTTGAAGACTTGTTCTCCTTGGCGTCAGACAATATGTTCTGGATGTCGGCCAGTTTGGGTCTCCGATAGGGCTGCCAAACATCAATAAAAGTATGGGAATTAATAACCTATAAAAAACCTTTTACAATAAGAGGATTTTTTGGCTTTGCAGAAAGCTTTTCTTGTTTTGTTCCTATGATGTTTTTGGTATGCGTGGTTCTGTCTGATCGACATTACCTGTCTTCTGGAGAGGATGTAGCTATTATTTTCTGCATTTCTCAGTGCATGAGGAATCATGACTGTTGTTTCTTGTAGGGTATATATAGTATACAGATATATGCCAGTCCTTTATGATGCCTTTTGACAGACAGCATTTTCTCATGGCAAATACTCCTACTGTGTTGATTTGGTGGCATATTACTCTTTTTCTCTGGTTTGCGTATTTTTGACGAACCTCTCAAATCAGATTGGCTTTTTGTACATGAAGTATACATAACAACATGTGCTGCTGTGTTTCACATACTTAGCCATAGAAGGAGCTATAGCTCCATAGTAAGTCTTGTGCTCTGTTGGCACAGGTTTTCAAAGGCCAAGAGTTTGAATCCTGTCAATGCTGTCTAAGTATCCTAAGGTGTGGTTACTTTTTTTTCTCACTTGCTTTGGTGCTTTCAGTGTGTCTACGGCTCGAACTTGTGTTTCGACTGTAGGGCCATGGTTATGCAGGCCTTGCAAGGATGTGCTTTTAAGCCCCTTTGGGTTTGGGGATCAACTGCAGCAAGCAGGTCCAGGTTTCTCTGCTCACTTGAAATCTCTGGTGTTTTATAGCAGATATATCTACATATATCTCCTTACATACAAGGGATGTGTATGTGTATGTATTATTGAATACGATCTATATAGGAGTTTGTATAGTTCTGGATCTTCTGTTATATGATTTTGTCCAATCAAGGTTCTGGTATTAGTGATGGAATTTTGTTCATCTTCTTTGGTGACGCATGGATTGCATACCCAGACCTTGCGTTGCTGATTCTTTCGTCTTGGTGGTGAGATCTGGAAGTCCTTCTTTCTGGGATTTGTCAGGATGGTCCTTTTCTCATATTTGTTTTCTGTTGTGAAGAAGGTGGGTGCATAGCATTTGTTCTGTCCTTGGCTCTTTTGGTCCAGGATTTCTTTACCCTTTTTAGGGATTAACGAATACTGTTAAACTGCTCTTAGATGTTGGTTTGCGATTTTATCCCTTCCTATTGTGGGTCAATTCTCTCATGCCTACATGACTGTTTTTTATTCATATGGTCTGTGGTACTGACCGTGGGTTTTGTTAAAAGCTGAGTAATTTTTCAGCTAATCCTATGCATGTTTCCTTGGATGTTAGCCATAGTTAGCTAGTTCTCTTTGAGAACTTTGTAGGGTTAGTTCGCAGACCCTCCTCCAGGGGGGTATATCCATGGTATTTCATTCAAAGTTAAGGAATCTGTGGTTAGATGTCTCTATCAGATGTAAAAGTTACTTACCTTTGGTAACGTAATATCTGGTAGAGACACTGTCTAGCCGCAGATTCCCATACGCCCTGCCCATCCTCCCCACTCACCGAACGACCTATGAGGTAAGGGTTATACCCTTTTCCTGTATTAATTTTATATACTGGTGATCAATGTCTCATCTAATTTTGGAACTCAACAGACTACTTAGTCGTGCTACATAGGATTTGTTTAGATGTTGCCATACCATCTATTTCCAAATGTGAGTGGTCGGTAGGGTGGGGAGTGTTTCCTCTTTTACACTGGATTAGACATCAGTGAGCAGAATTGATTTATTTGTTCATTCTTTAAAAGTCTTTGTTTGGTAGCACCATACCTTGTCACTGAATGGTGTGAATCAAAACCATCTTAGTGTTGTTTTTATAGGTTTTGTTTTGCTATCCATGCCATTCATTATCATTGATGAATGATTTATAGTGTGTCAGGTTTTCTTCCCTTGCATGGTGGGTATTCACCAGGATGCAGGTTTTCACGTAGCCCTGTGCTTTATTGATTCTTTTTGGGTTTTCAGTAAAACCCATGTCTTGTATTAACATACCATTGGATGTTTCTTCTTTATTAATGTTTTAAAGAGTTTTGATCTTTTTTGCACACTGTTTCCACAACCAGTTTCTATAGTGGCTCCACGTTCTGGCTCAGAAGATTTCACAGAAGAAACTGACATCTGTGCGCCGGATGGGACTTATATGGTTCCACTGACATCATGACCGGAGTTGATGTCATCACAGAGCCGTACAACGCCATCCCCGGGTGCTCAGAGGTAATGCTGAAAACTTTCCGGATCCAGACTGGCACCTGGGGAGTGTTCAAAGTTAAGGAATCTGTGGCTAGACTGTGTCTCTACCACATATTTTTTTTACGAAAGGTAAGTAACTTTTACAACAAGAATAGTCACATTATTACTTGTGATGGACTACCATCCACCACAACTGATAATCTACATTCTCACAATGCCTGTATCTTAAGTGTTTTTCTAACTGTTGTTCTACATTATTTTCCATCTTGTACTGAACTCCATGAAACTAGTCATAAAAACTTGAATATAGAGAACTTCCCCTCATTCTTGGTGCTAAGTTAGGCCCATCATTTCAAGCCACCTGCCTCCAACAGATAACGCCACATTGTTATAGCTGCCTCTTTAACCGGGAGACTAAAGACACCTTTTAGATATTTCAGGGAACTCAGGGAATCCCATATCTTTTCAAATATGCTGTAATACAGGATTGCCTATATAGGTGTGACGTTGTACCAAACAAAAGTACCAATTTTAATCTCTTAAGTCTAACTCTTGTGTAAAACCTAGAGGATCCAAATTTGTACAAAATCAATTTCTTATGTTTTGACTTTTTTGCATTGCCTGAAATATTAGTCCTCTATTGGATTGGTCCCAGAATCTTAGGAGAATTTGAAAATATTTAAATAGGAAAGACCACTAGTAAAGTTGTACATACGGCAGTTGCAAATCTTCTTTTTTAAGTTTGGCCCTGATTTTGTTCTATGCAATACTAACTCATATTGATACCCAGATTAAGCTATTTATATTACTTTGAACTCTATGTAGACTGCATTTGTCAAACTCAAGGGGTATACAATTCAAAAGGAAAGTTAGTTAGGTGACTATACACATTATAATAAGATTGACCCTACTGTATACTGACAACAGGAGATTGCGCCTTTAATAATTTGGGTATCTCACCAACTATATTTTCCAAGTTTTTCTTGCCATTCAGGTCTACATGTCTACCATTTCAACACCTAGAAATCTCATCTCTTTCTTCACCAGAGAAATGTTGCAGTCTAAATTCCATGTCATTATGTCCAACAATGACTTGTGCATATCTGGGTGCCCTATTGGGCAGAGGCTGTGTGGTTGGGCAGCCAAAGGGAGTGAGGAGGTAGGAAGGAAGAAACATACCCAGGGTCACATGCAATACAGACATACGATTTTGCTTATGTTATGGAACTATTCTAAATGTATTATCCCATGTGTACATCCATGCAGTTCTCTGGCAGTGTCATGGCAGTCAGGGCATCAGTGATATGCTGGTAATGCCGCTGCGGCACTGCAATGCATATTACGAGTTTCAGGACCGCTAGCGGTGTCACTGAGATCTTTCCTCCATTAAAAGGCTGGTGGTCCTGAAACAAAGGGGCCCTACAGGGACCTCTGTTGTCCATGTGGAATGAGATGCATGTAGGGGGTACACCATGAGACCCACTGTGTGCATACAAGCCTTTACAGTCCATGCTGTGCAGGAACTGCTTTTAGGGTTCCCATTACATTGCTCTTATTCAGAGGAACAGCTGTTGGACTGTCAAAAGCAGCCCATCAGACATGAGGAAACTCGTAATCTGGTGGGCGGTACAACCTGGGGTTCGACAGTGTGGGAGCAGGCCGCCGGAGTGGGAGTCTGCTCATGCACACAAACACATAACAGGCCTTAAGTGACAATGTTTGGGATGCCATCCCTCAAATGCATATGTAGTCCCTGAGTGAATAACCATAACTTACTGATTAGCAAAATGTCATAAAAATCTCCACAATCCAACAGACGAGGTGGGTGATAGAAGATGCACTTGTTGTATGTCCTTCCAGGAAAGGTACTGTACACATCAGCAAAACAGTCCCTGGCACCGCAGACAGATTGTAGATTGATGGAGTGCTAGCGGTATTAATTGCAGAAAAGATTTGCCCGTAATGTGGTGGTTGAAGTGCCACATTGGTGCCATTAATGGACCCTAGTATATGAGAGAAGTAAGCAATGTCATAGAATTCTCTTGACACATGCTTCCATCCTGCCAGTGACTCTGGAATGAGTATAAAATTAAACTGGTGATTCATCTCAGTACCTGTCGCACTCAGCAAGATCTTCTTGCCTATGAGATGCCCATGATGTCTCCAGTAACTATCTGGAAAGATCCAGTAGTCAGCAGACGGAGTGCAACCTGTATTATTACTTAGGTAGTGATAGCCTGGAAGCAGGATATATGTGAATCAAACTCCTGCTCCCAGTCTGCAACCATTCCAAGAATCACTTCATATATGAGGCGGTCTCTGGCAATGACTGCTTCCCAGAACTTGACAAAGATATTTATGCTTTGCCTGTAAATCTCTTTCCCCTTCTCAAATAATTGTTCAGCAAAATGAGGGGCAAAGCTACTAAGACATTCGGGGCATCATTACCATGCCGGTCAGATGAACGCCCGACTGGCACCGTAACAGAAGCGGGACCACCCGACAAGGAGTTAGTGGTCCCATTGACCTTATAACAATGTGACCCCCTTCATGGCGGTTGCAAAGTGTATATTTGACATTGTGGCTTGTGCTGCAGGCTGCAAAACAAGCCGCAATAGAAAATGTACACATTAGAAACATCCCTGCACCCTGTGGCCACACGGTTCAGGGATATTTGAGGGGACACCTATCCCATACCCCATTGCAGAGGGCCAAGGGGGAAGGGGGCCCTGCTAGGGGCCCACAAAGACACTTTCCAACAACGTTTTCATGTCTGAAAGGCCGACATGAAATGGCTGTCGGAAAGTGCCATCATAATCCAGACGGCGGAGCCGAGCCTGGCTCCGCTGTCATTAGGGGATTATGCTGGCTTTCGATGCACCGACGGTTTCCTTGAGCCTGTTGGAACTGTATCAGAATCCCCCTTCTGCTGTCATCATTATATGGCAGTCAGAATGAAACTTACGATGTCGGGCGGAAAGCCTCTGATCGCTTCTCGGAGGCTTTTCCCCTGACATTATAATCGGGCCCTCTGTGTCATAGTGAAACAAAACAGTTTTTTGCTGTGTAAGTTAATTTCCTATGTGTCAGCCTATATGTGATTGTTTGCTGTTGTAATAAGTTTTACCGGTGGTGGAGTTCTCACTGTTTCCGCCCTCTTCCACTGCATTAGCATGTGTGTTGCATGTCAAATTTCATTTATTACTTTATAAAATGTTATTTTACATTACATTTATCCTAAATATTTATTTACATGTTTGGAATGTGCTAATACAATACAATGGTAAACCTATTTAAAAATATTTCATCTTTTTGTATGTTATGTTCTTATTGTTTCTTGGGTGCATTGATTTTTATGTGGGTTTGTTGCAGTATCAATGATTGCCCTTGCTTTGTGTCTGACTTACTCCAAGGCTTCCCTGGAATACATGTGAACCTGTTTTGTAAGTAGTAGTGCAAACAACAAACTCTTTTTAAATTTCCCTGGACCCCACAAACTTTGCAGTAATCATACCCCATTTCCCACCGCGCTTCTTTGCCTCCCCCCCTCCCCTTCAAGACCTATAGCTATATGGGAGATATGTGCCATCGGGGAGAACTCCTTACAGAAAAGATAGGAGAGGTGCCGACCTCCAGCACGAGGTTTCTGAATAGTATTTTTGAGTATGTAAAGTAGTACTACTTAACATTCTCCAAAATAGCTTTTGTGAAAAGACCTCAAAAACATACCGTTTTCTCACAGAGCAGGCATGCTGCATTAAGTAGTTGTTTTTGACACTATCACGAAATATGGACAGGCCTTGATCTAATAAATCATGAGAAAGAACAACGCTCTTGGAGACAATAACAGTATATTTCAGTTTTTGAAAATGAATGAACAGAAATGCAAGTGTTTTACCAAAGCAATCAAGTGTTTGCATTCACCAGTAACAAGAGTTTGTTGCTCGCATTTTGGTAAAAAATCTGTGACTGACTAACATTAACTTCCAATTAATTGGACGTCGTGAAATACATTATCAGGAACACCACAGCATAGAGGCTATTATGAGTCAGTGTTAAACACTGCTAATTATTTGAGACTTCGGTTTTTAATGAAGTGGGAAGCTCATTTTAAGTCCTTGCTTCTTCTGACTGAGCAATTTGACTGCCATATTTTGCTGCTGCCTCGCTCTTTCATAGCAGGAGATCAAACACCCTCAGCGCGGCACATCACAGAGCGTATTTATCATTTACTGCACGTTTTCCAAGCAGAGAATATAATGCACATTCAAAAAATAGTTTTGAGTTCAGTAAAGTACTCGCTTGAAACTGGCAAATCAAAAATCCAGCCAAGCAACAATTTCAAGGTTCAGGAACAGCCAATATAGTCATGGGCAAACAACACATGCCCCGAGCTTAAGTTAGTTATTATTTTGTATAAATAGATTATTTTGTCAAAACTGCCCCAGACATAATTCTGCTCCCAGACATCCAGGCTACATCTGCCTTGGTAAATAACAACTTACTTCGATACGTTACTGTTTGTGAACTATCAGTACACACATAGGCTCCTTTCCCATACATCTAATGAGAAACCAGCTCTTGTCTTCACTCTGAAAAACCAATAATATTCTCGAACAATAAGTTCTCCAACTATGGAACAAAAAGCAGCAAAACAGCAGACAGAGAATACCATTAACTTGAGATTCAGGACAACCAAACAAATATCATTAATTGTCTCTGCAGCACAAAACGTATAGCCAACAGGAGATCAAAAAGCCATTAGAACGAATTTGACACTTTGGCCAAAATTAACAGTGGTAGTGTCCCACTCAGAGTGCACTCATGTGGCATTAAAAGTAGCCCAGTGCATCCAGACACAATAATTCTGGGTGTGGAGGCACCAGGGGCCATATTATAGAAAATTTTCTAGGGTTGCAACTGGCATGTAAACCCGCTTTGTGCAACCCTGTGGCACTTTGGTATTACAAAAGGGGCTGCAGGTGCTGGTGCGTCCCCTTTTGTACAACAGATAGCCCTGGCGCACATGTAGTGCCAGTGCTATTTCAAGATGCCATTCCCTTATTTGCATGTGGGTGTGGCCTCATGCGAAAGAGGGAATCGCTCTACCTCTGTGCCA
The DNA here is from genome assembly GCF_964204655.1 of Triturus cristatus. NCBI lineage: Eukaryota > Metazoa > Chordata > Amphibia > Caudata > Salamandridae > Triturus > Triturus cristatus. Next base: position 480,632,899 of record NC_140580.1, read on the forward strand.
GTGCTGTATTATGAATGTGGCAGTGGTTAATTTGTAAATATATATGTGTTGGTGCTCTCGTGAGGAGGCAGCTTCATCCAGACCATTTTTCCTGTGAGCTCCTCAGCCTAACACAGAACCAACAAACCCCACAAGTGGGAAGAGGATGTGTCTAATTGCCAGAGTTGCTGACTTTGGAGATGGGGAGCCAGGTTTGAGTCTCAGTGTCCGCTCAAGATCCTGTGATTCTGGGCGAATCACGTACTCTCCCTGTGTCTACTTAAAATTAATATGTCCTTAACTGGTGCTCAAGTGCCGGTGTTGAAGATTAAGTGCCAGTGCTGAGTAACAGAAACCAATGGCTCATATTACGCACTGGGATGTGGGCTGTTAGGAGGTGCACTGACAGTGCACAAAAGAAAGTTGGCACTCTTTCAGTGCACCCCCTGAAAGGCAGCCCTCTGAAGGCGGTATGGGGGTCCTATGGCTCCCACTTCTCCCGCCTTCAAGGGGATCTCTAATTCCTCTTGAAAGTGCAGGTGGGTTGCTGCCTGACCAATGAAACAAGAAATGGCTTTGAAGCGGCTGTTCCATATTTTACTTGGATGTGCTGCCACTCGGGCAGCACGAGTTCACACATTCTTCATATTATGGCACACTTTCCCACTTTGTGCATGATGCACCAATTTAAAGGTGTGGTGCGGCGCAAACAGGATATGTGTGCCTTATCTGTAATAGGCCCCTTGGACTTGTTGTACAAAGTGCAAATGTGCACCCAGTGAAAGGGCTAAAGGGATGGGGCTGACGGCAAGAGAACAGCCCTGGCCCTGCACAACCCTTGCAGCACCATTTGGGGTGGTGAAAATGCTCCCCCAGATAACTGCTCTGAGGGAAACAACCTTTACAATGCAACTATTACATCGCACTACACTTACAACGCAGGCATTACAACGGAACATCCTTTACAACGCATGACACTACAACGCATACCATTACAACGCATACCATTACAACGCATGACACTACATCGCATGTCACTACAACGCAGGCATTACAATGCATACCATTACAATGCATACCATTGGAGTTAGAATAGTAATTTTTAACCTCTACACTATCCAACACTTACCCTACTGTTGCACCCCCTGGAGTTAGAATAGTAATTTTTACCCCTATACTATCCAATACTTACCTTAAATGCCATGTAACAGTATGCGTTGTAATGGTATGCGTTGTAAAGGTAGTATGCGATGTAATGGAATGTGTTGTAAAGGTAGTTTTTTAAAATGCGTTGTAGTGTCATGCGATGTAATGGAATGCGTTGTAATGGATGTTGCGATGTAAAAATTGCGTTGTAAGTGCATGCATTGTAAAAGTATGCGTTGTAACGTCATACATCCCTGCTCTGAAGAGGTGAAAAATATCAGTGGATTTTTTCTCAGAATTGGGGGAAAAATAACTTAGTTAGGGCTGGTATTTCCAGGTGTGCAGGTTTCTTTCCAATTGTGGTGAGAACATTCATATTTGCAGTTTCACTGCATAGATGCAGACGAGAATCAGAAATTCTGCTCCCTTGTCCATGGCATGTATGTGCCAAAGTGTGGATAATTCGTAATGAATGCATTTAAAGGCATGTTAAAAAAAATATTGCCTCAATTTTCAAGTATGATTGAAATACTGCATTTACGCAATGGTGCTCATTGTAATATACTCTTAATAATTGGTAAGAAGGTTGAAAAGATATATACAAAATTAAAAGAAGCTCCCAACCTTTTTTATCCATTGAGTTTCCATAAGAATGGTAAACAGTGAAAATTAGTCACCTAAACTGTGACAACCGAATTATCAGTTATTCATCTATTCATTATCCAATTACTTTCATTGTACATGAATATCACCTTTAGGGATATTTGTGTCCATTTGAGAAGAAGTTATATTATAGACAATGACAGCAAAGTTTGAGTTATCTTTGTAATTCAGAACAGAGATATTATAATGATATGCAGGTTAATGTTATATGTTCTCCTCAACTGGTCTCAATGCCTTACTTTATTTGATGGATAGTGGTGGACGAACTACTTAAGTGAAATGTGAAATGCACAACACCCACTGGGAGAGAAAATGCATGCATTGAATGGATTCAGAGCCAATTTTCTAAATCTGTATTGCTTTAAAAAATTTAACGGTTTCACCAAAAGTGTTTCATTGACATGTTTATTGGTTGGTATAGGTTTGGTAATTTCCGAATCCTGTGAATCACAGGGACAGGATGATAATCCCCAACTTAACATATGCCATGACAGTTTTTGTTAAACCTTGTTTTCCATGTTTTTTAAACTTGGACACACCATTCTGTGACCTGCAGCTGTTTGGGTTCTGCATTCCAGGAAAAAAACAAATCAAGTCAAGCTGGCTTTCATAGACATGCTTGTGTCATGAGACAGCTATACATAACAAAGAAAATATCTAGGGCCTGATCACAATGTCAGTCAGAAAGCCTACAACCACTGGTTGGAGACTTACCGATCGACATTGTAGGTTTACACTCCAACCGCCGTATTACAATGATGGCGGTTGGAGTGTAAACCGGCCAGAGAAACCGGCTCGGTTCCGACAGGCTCAAGGATCCCTTCAGTCAGTCGGAATGGGCTTACTATTCTTTAAGGACGGTGTTTCCGCTCTCGGTATTATGATATTGGTTTCCGACAGCCTTTCAATGTTGCCCTTTATGACATGAAAAGGCTGTCGGAAAGTGACTTTGGGGGCCAATAGCCGGGCTCCCTTATCCCCTGGCCCACCCGTTGTGACCCTGGGGCCTGCCACACGGTGCAGGAAAAATCACAAACTCCCATTTCTCAATTGGAGCTTGTGCTGCGGATGGTTTCTGATCGCCGCACAAGCTCCCATAGATAAATGGGTGTTTGCAACCGTACCATGTGCGGTTGCATCCTAATTCGGTGTGCGGAACCTCCGAGCTATGGTCGGGTAGTTCCCTTACCTAGACAGTGTATGTCGGAAGCAACTCTGACCAATATTGCAATAAGGCCCCAAGTGTCACCTCCTCCCTCATAATTCACCATCCATCTGCAAAACTATCCCTGGATCCATGCCATTTTAACAGACGAAAGGCAATGGGAGGAATGCTTGCAGTAAGTCTAACCACTGACCAAAAAAGGTCTTCTGTTGCATGTGTTAACAAAGGAAAAGGATCTGACTTGGCAGTGTGGGCTGGACTGTTCCTAATGGAGCAGTATTCCGAAAAAATATTGAGTTAAATATATTGAGTTGCAGAAATATCGCATTTTTAATATTATGTGCAAAAATATAATTGAAAAAAAATTAGATTTTTTAATGTAAGAAAGCTCAGTTTTTTTAAGTTTCTGTTTGTGTTTGCATTATATTTTTATGTATATGTTTTATATTGTTTGTGCGATTGATGTTTTTATTTACAGTTTGTATTTTTAAGTTATTTATCTTTTTTATATAATTGTAAAATAGTAACTTATAGTGTTGTAGCAGACTGTGAGGTTTGTAGGTGTGTATTATGGGAAGTTAATTAAGTATTTTTCATTTCAATTTTTTTTAAATTAATATGAATTATTTATTTGATTATTAAGTATGTAAATTGTGTAAATAATATTTGTTTAAGTTATATTTTAGATACAGGTTGTTGGGTGTGTAGGGGTGTAGGGTGGGAAGGTAATAAATAATAATGTTCATTATTAATTATGATACACTGTTAATTAAATGTTAATTAATTTTGCAAATTGTGTAATTAGTATAATGTTTTAATTTAGATATATTTTAAATGTGTGTTGCTAGGTATGTTGGACTATAGAGTGGGAATTTAATAACATAATTATCATTTTTTTCCTTATTTTAATGAATTAAAACATTTAACATTATTTTAATTGTTTCATTGTTTTCTTAATGTATATATTTAATTTTACTTGAATTGTTTTATAATTGTATTCAATTAATACTTGTATTAAATTAAGGTATGTGTTTGAAGTGAAGTAGGAATACTACATGTTACCCCTTCCAACACTTTCCCTACTGTTGCACCAACTCTAGTGGGAATAATATATTTTACCCCTCCTGAGTCTAATGCTTTCCCCACTGTTGCACCGACGGGAGTGAGAATAGCATATGTAGTGATCCTAGAATTTTATCGTTTTGTTTCTATTGTTTAAACTTATTTTTAGGTTTCTGTGTATTTAAAATATATATTTTTAATTAATAATCATTGCAATATATAGTACATGTTTTTATTAAAATGCATTTTTTATATTGCTTTCATTTTATGTGTAATCAAATTGGTATGTTTAAAATAAATTCTGTATATATATATATATATATATATATGAAACAACCAAACACGTAAAACGTGTAAAACGGAGAGCACTCCAAGCAAAATCCAGGCAAGATGTTTCTTAAAGCATGAATGCTTTATTTAGCAAGTTCCCCTCCCTTTCACCGAAACGCTGACAGACGCGTTTCGCTGACTGGCTTTTTCAATGTCAGTTTCCTTTACATTTCGCGGACACATTTATACTTAGGTCACAGGTCACATGGTGAGATATTAACATAGAAGATGGACTTTCAGCAGCATTGTTCGTGAATCCATGGCGGCCATCTTATAGTGACAAATATTACTAGGTAATGTGCCTTTCAATAATACAAACAATACATTTAAAAGTTAAAAATTGGACAGCAATGCAATATGGCAAATGTCTTTCTTGTCGAGGAGATTAGGAGAGAAAAGCAGATGGTGAATGATAATATTCAAAACTTACATACATTTCCCATGTATATAAATGTATATGTCCTAAATTAACAGGAACATGTTACATATTTCTACAGATTAGCGCCGTACGGGGGAAAAACAGTTTATGTCAAAGAAAAAGAAAAATATATATATATCCCAAAATCACAAAATAGTTCGTACGCTCTCAGGAAAAAAGGCACCGCAACGGTGTAAATGGGTCCAAGTATTTAATTATACAACGCGTTTCAGCACAGAGCCTTGTTCACGTGTAACATAAACACCACCACAACGGACATTAAATAAAGTTTCCTCAATTCACCATTTGTCAACAAAATAAACATAGGACTTGATGTCAAGGATACAGAGGTACACAACCATTCACGGTGGCCATCTTGGAATGGTTAAGCATAGAACTCCGATTTAATTATATCAAAGAGGCTGTTAAAACTCTTCACATGCTCAAAAAGTCATCACAAACTAATTAATTTCAAATAAAATTATATCTCGGTTAGCATGGTAATCGTGAGTCAAAACATTCAGCAAATAAAATTGCTATTTTCGTCTTATCAAAAGAAAGGATCAGGCAGGATCAAAAGTTGATCATCAACTAAGGATAATATAAAATTAATATGCTGTAACATGGGGATAATGTATATCCACTCACACTATGTATAGTAAATACAAATACACAGCAGCCTGCCCATGAACAGCGCCAAATGCATTTCGGGCTCCTGCCCTTTCTCAATTGCTAAACACAAAAGTCCCGGCAGCCGTTCAAGCAACCACTTGGTAAATATACGGACTACCAGTCCCATAATACATAACGAAGTCCTAGAGGGGCGGGACAATCTGGTATAAAGTCTTCACAGCTGCCGGGACTTTTGTGTTTAGCCATTGAGAAAGGGCAGGAGCCCGAAATGCATTTGCCGCTGTTCATGGGGAAGACAGCATGCTGTGTCTGTGGCCGCAATAAATGAGGAAGAAACTCGCAACTGTGTTGGCGTTCTTAAAATAGGGCAACCTTGTGTTTTTTGGATTAAATTAGCGGCGCGTCTCGCCGCAAGAATGCCCCGCCGCAGATCCAGAGCGGACCTGGCACATGAACTTTCGAGTGCCGTTGGAGTTGCGAGTGCCCAGCATTGCGGTATGTGATATTCTCAGACACTGAAGTGCCGATTCTCCATGGAAACCCACTTGGGGAATGAACTTTGTGGCATGAAAACCCGATCAAGCAACCACTTGGTAAATATACGGACTACCAGTCCCATAATACATAACGAAGTCCTAGAGGGGCGGGACAATCTGGTATAAAGTCTTCACAGCTGCCGGGACTTTTGTGTTTAGCCATTGAGAAAGGGCAGGAGCCCGAAATGCATTTGGCGCTGTTCATGGGGAAGACAGCATGCTGTGTCTGTGGCCGCAATAAATGAGGAAGAAACTCGCAACTGTGTTGGCGTTCAAAAAATAGGGCAACCTTGTGTTTTTTGGATTAAATTAGCGGCGCGTCTCGCCGCAAGAATGCCCCGCCGCAGATCCAGAGCGGACCTGGCACATGAACTTTCGAGTGCCGTTGGAGTTGCGAGTGCCCAGCATTGCGGTATGTGATATTCTCAGACACTGAAGTGCCGATTCTCCATGGAAACCCACTTGGGGAATGAACTTTGTGGCATGAAAACCCGATCAAGCAACCACTTGGTAAATATACGGACTACCAGTCCCATAATACATAACGAAGTCCTAGAGGGGCGGGACAATCTGGTATAAAGTCTTCACAGCTGCCGGGACTTTTGTGTTTAGCCATTGAGAAAGGGCAGGAGCCCGAAATGCATTTGGCGCTGTTCATGGGGAAGACAGCATGCTGTGTCTGTGGCCGCAATAAATGAGGAAGAAACTCGCAACTGTGTTGGCGTTCTTAAAATAGGGCAACCTTGTGTTTTTTGGATTAAATTAGCGGCGCGTCTCGCCGCAAGAATGCCCCGCCGCAGATCCAGAGCGGACCTGGCACATGAACTTTCGAGTGCCGTTGGAGTTGCGAGTGCCCAGCATTGCGGTATGTGATATTCTCAGACACTGAAGTGCCGATTCTCCATGGAAACCCACTTGGGGAATGAACTTTGTGGCATGAAAACCCGATCAAGCAACCACTTGGTAAATATACGGACTACCAGTCCCATAATACATAACGAAGTCCTAGAGGGGCGGGACAATCTGGTATAAAGTCTTCACAGCTGCCGGGACTTTTGTGTTTAGCCATTGAGAAAGGGCAGGAGCCCGAAATGCATTTGGCGCTGTTCATGGGGAAGACAGCATAATGTGTCTGTGGCCGCAATAAATGAGGAAGAAACTCGCAACTGTGTTGGCGTTCTTAAAATAGGGCAACCTTGTGTTTTTTGGATTAAATTAGCGGCGCGTCTCGCCGCAAGAATGCCCCGCCGCAGATCCAGAGCGGACCTGGCACATGAACTTTCGAGTGCCGTTGGAGTTGCGAGTGCCCAGCATTGCGGTATGTGATATTCTCAGACACTGAAGTGCCGATTCTCCATGGAAACCCACTTGGGGAATGAACTTTGTGGCATGAAAACCCGATCAAGCAACCACTTGGTAAATATACGGACTACCAGTCCCATAATACATAACGAAGTCCTAGAGGGGCGGGACAATCTGGTATAAAGTCTTCACAGCTGCCGGGACTTTTGTGTTTAGCCATTGAGAAAGGGCAGGAGCCCGAAATGCATTTGGCGCTGTTCATGGGGAAGACAGCATGCTGTGTCTGTGGCCACAATAAATGAGGAAGAAACTCGCAACTGTGTTGGCGTTCTTAAAATAGGGCAACCTTGTGTTTTTTGGATTAAATTAGCGGCGCGTCTCGCCGCAAGAATGCCCCGCCGCAGATCCAGAGCGGACCTGGCACATGAACTTTCGAGTGCCGTTGGAGTTGCGAGTGCCCCGCATTGCGGTATGTGATATTCTCAGACACTGAAGTGCCGATTCTCCATGGAAACCCACTTGGGGAATGAACTTTGTGGCATGAAAACCCGATCAAGCAACCACTTGGTAAATATACGGACTACCAGTCCCATAATACATAACGAAGTCCTAGAGGGGCGGGACAATCTGGTATAATGTCTTCACAGCTGCCGGGACTTTTGTGTTTAGCCATTGAGAAAGGGCAGGAGCCCGAAATGCATTTGGCGCTGTTCATGGGGAAGACAGCATGCTGTGTCTGTGGCCGCAATAAATGAGGAAGAAACTCGCAACTGTGTTGGCGTTCTTAAAATAGGGCAACCTTGTGTTTTTTGGATATATATATATATATATATATATATATATATATATATAATTCACTTAAAAAACCATAGGTTTCACACAGGTTATAGTTAGCTGGACATTTCCCTCGTAAAAAACAATGAAATTCCCCCGTTATAGTTAGTGCAAGCAACTGTAACTCACGCGACCGCAATCCTCTGCTGATGACGTCAGATATTACATCACTGTATTTAGACACCTATTTACCCATGTCTTCTTCCATTAATCTTTAGCTATACATATATTACAAATATTTATTTTTCAGAAAGACACATATGTAATCAGTGATGTAATATCTGATGTCATCAGCAGAGGATTGCGGTCGCGTGAGTTATAGTTGCCTGCACTAACTATAACGGGGGAATTTCATTGGAATTTCATTGGTTTTTTACGAGGGAAATGTCCAGCAAACTATAACATGTGTGAAACTTATAGTTTTTTAAGTGAATTTGCAAGGTTTTTTAAATGCTAATTCCTAACTATAATGTGTGTGAAACCTATGGTTTTTTAAGTGAATTTGTACAGTTTTTTAAATGCTAAGTTAGGTATTTATTAATATATTTTTTTTCAGGTTTTCAAAATGCGATGCAGCACGCGCTACGAAATTCGTTTTATTTATTTAATTGTTTACTTACCTGCAACTATCCATATTCCGGTTTTTAGAACCCCCCACCCTGCCCCTCCCCCGCCCCGCCTTACCGCCCCACAGAACTCCCTCCACGGGCCGCGGCTGTATATATATATAAAACAAAAGAACCTCTGCTCCACTTCAGAAAAGAGCACACAGACAAGGGCTATTTGGGATAAGGCCTTTCATTAGATAAGATTATATAATTTTTTCTAATTTTGGTCTATTCATTTCTGAGAGGAATGCAGTCAATAAGGTGGAGGTTGGTTGTATCACTGGCACCAGTTAGTAATTCCATGATTCTGTGTGCCTGCTCCACTCCACACTGTTGCTAATTCAGTTTCCTTGGACACAGAGTATACAGAGATTCATCGTCATGAATTTTGGTTTACCTCTAGCATGTGAGCTGTTTTTTCGCACTGGCACTTGCAATCACGTTGACATTTTTGGGCATGACAATATACCATGGAGATTTCAGTTAGGGTTACTGTGGACCATAATCCCTGTGATGGGGTCAAGTAAGTTTAGATTTCTTTTCTTTTGGGGCATCCCTTCCTTGTGTGTGGATGCCGTTCTGCCATGCTTGGCCACTATTCCCCTTATCAGTATCACCAGGTTGGCAACAGGGGGTTGAGAGGGTGTAACACTGAACACATGACCCTTTCCATGACGACTTTTCCATACCATGGTGGGTGACAGTGGGCTTTTGTTGGGCATTGGTTCCTATAGGAGATCTGCCAATTGGCATTTGGAGTTTTGTAGACCTTGAGTTTTCCACCTGCTATGTGTTACATGATTTTTGAATCTCATATTATTTTTGACCGCTTTGAAAATATACTTTAAAAAAAAATGCACATCCGAATATATATACTTGCAATAAATATACTTCCAGAAAATATATTTATGAACAGTGATGCATTTATTTAGTATGAATATGTAAATAATAGAAAATTATTTGCTTTATTTTGTATGCATTTCATACACTGTTCATGTTACACAACATACTACAATATGGTGTAGTGGAGACAGGGTTCTATGTGCACACATTGCTATGTTAGCATAAGCGCTTTCGATGTAAAACACCATCTTGCCACTTTGCTGCTTTTGCACACGACACTGCAGGTAGCTGTTATTCCAAGAAAAACGTCTTGCTTGCTTTTTCTTCACATGAGAACGATCTGTTGTTCACATACCTAGATGTGCACCGCGACCTTAGTCTGAACACTGTGTGCAGAATCCATAAAGGTCAAATAACAATGTATGCTATTCAATTCAGGTTGATCGGCTAACGCTCTAGACATAACACGCACACAGCTGCAAATATCTGAAACTCGGGTACCTTTAATATTACATTTGCATGCATGATTCAGACACTTGGAGAAAACCTTTCCAGACACAGAGAGCAGAGCTGATCCTGTGATGTGATTCACCTAAGCTGATATTTACGGTATGGGGTTTTCCATTCAAGCCTAGAGACCTTCTATTAGTTTCATAAAACTAGTTTACTAGCGAAGGGAAGGTGGTTGTTTTCCACTATCATTTGTAATATGATTTCTCCCTTCATTTTCTATGGTATTGTAACAATGTTGATCTTTTTGTTTTTAATCATTTGTCTGCTTATGTTAGCCAAAGCACTGCACCTTAGAGCACGTAGTTAAAAATAAACATTTTAAACTTTACTGTGTCTGATTACTCTTGTTGTGGACTGATATGAGAATAATAACGAAAAGGTGTTTCTGATTCCCACCATTCCTGAGAGCACTCTAAGTCGCTTGTTCTGGGTTGTCTAATCGTTGGTAGCTTCGAGATGATACGGAGAACGAATGAGACACTGATGCTAGTCGGATAGGGGTTCTGGGTACTGAGGTGAGTTTTTTGGTACACCACAATTCACTGAGGTCCTGGTTTCCTGCGCATAGTTCTGTGCATGAGCAGAATCCCTACAACAATGGCCGACATGGTTTCAGTATTGTCATTGTTTTAAATCTGTTGTCTATGTTAGATACTCTAAACCAGATTCACAAAAGTAATCTGAGTCAAAATCCTAATTTTATGACTTTCAGTATTCACAAAAGGCATTTAGGGGTAGTAAAGTTAGGAATCCTAACTTCTACTACTCCTAAATGCCCTTTGTGAATACTGAAAGTCGTAAAGTTAGGATTTTGTCTCAGATTACTTTTGTGATTCGGGCCCTCTATCTTTATAGTGCACTGTATTGGTGGATGACTTTGCATGTGATGAAGGCTGCTGGGCAGCCGAAATGCATAATGTGGAGCTGAATTAAATGAACTTTTGGCAGTATATCCGTAAAGTGTCCTGAGAGTGCGTTATTTGGAATTCTGATATATATAGTGTACAAGATCGTGAGATCGATACTGGTCTGTTTCTATTGCCTAAATGAATACCCTATAACAACATTACTACGTTGGAGTGGCTGTTTCCTTTGACGCACGCTCAACAAGGATTTTACAATGGAATATATATATATATATAGTGACAAAGTTACCATCTTCTTTGAGAGACACAGGTGATTTCCTGCATAAACTAAACGGAATAACATGGTCAAGTGACTATTTATTACTGTCTATGGACATCACACCCTTTTACACAAATATCCTACTCAGGAATGGGTTGAGAGCCTGTGAATATTTTCAGAAGGACAGACCTATACAGTTCTTCAAATATGATGAGTTAATTTTGTTTATGATTGATTAATGTCTCAATAAAAAAGATTTGTTTGAAAAATAAATCATTCAGCAATTGAGGGGTGTGGCTATGGGTGCCTGTTTCTCCCCCAGCTATGCGTGTTTACATGTGGGTTGGTGGGAGGAGCAGGTACTCAAGTCTATTCACCACAAAGAATGGAATGACAATGACATGGCTTTGTTTTATTGACGATGTATTTGTTATATGGAAGGGCACAGAAGAAAGTGCACAGACCTTTGCTCTAAACAACAATGACTTGAATCTAGAATGTAATGCTAATCTGAGCACTACTGCTATAGAATTTCTCGATGTTACTGTGTATGTAGACAACAATTCACTTCAGTCCAAACTACACCGTAAAGCAACAGTGGGTAATTCTACATTACACGCATCTAGTTTCCACCCCACGCATCTCATAGCAAGCATCGGTTATGGAGAAATGTTACCTCTTCATAGAATTTGTAGTCAGGAAAGTGACCTCAGACAGTGTCAAATAGAAGTCCACAATAGATTCAGGGTATGTGGTTACACTGAGCATTCCATCACAAAGGTGATTAAAAGAACGAATGCCACACCTGGAGGTCAGCTTGTGACTGGCCCTGTGGCCCCAGAACATGGGGATGTTTTAACCGCCTCTCACACCAGTGTTAGTGGTGTAGTTGACACACGCCTCATCATTACATACAGCAAGGAAGTGAGAGCTATTAGATCATCATGAACAGGCACTGGTGCATTATCCTGACAGATCCTATTTTAGGCCCTATAGTTCCCAAACGGCCAACCCTCACCTATCGCCAAGCATACTCCATGAGGGATGCTTTGGTTCAAAGCAGTACGGAGGTGATTGTAAAACTAATTGGCTGACAAAAAGGGGTTTTACAAATGTAGTACATGCAGAGCGTGTCTATTTGGCCTTAACACCATCAAGGTCACTGCAACTTTCCGCTCTGAAACCATTGCCATCAATTGGAAATACTCGTGCAGAACTGAATTTGCTGTCTATGTACTACAATGTACCTGCGGCCTTCAATATGTGGGAAGCATGAAGCTACAAGTTCATTTGAGAATTCTACAGCACTTCAGGTATATTGTCAACTATGACCATACATATACAGTGGCACGACAATAACCTTGACCATCTTAAATATATTATCATCGATGACGAGCCTGTGTTAAGACATGGTGGTAATCATGAAAGACTGCTCAGACAGTTGGAGACACGATACATTAGTGAGGACCTGTGCAACTATTTATAATATTAGTGCCTGTTCAACAGCGTTCAAGGTCTACATCACCTAAATTACTTTGCAATTTATCTTTTCTTACCCTGTTTCTACTTAGACATTTGCTATGATCATTTGACATCTTTCATATGCATATCCACATTATTGTATTTTGATATGTCTACTCTGTTTTATTGTAATAATGGCCCCCATCGATACACTGATGCTTAAAAAAGAAATTAAAAAAAAATAATCATCTAAATAGAATTTTTAAAGAAAAATATTTACATTCAGAATTTCTCCCATTTCTATTGGTGATAAGCAGTCTTGGATGGATAAGAGTACATCTGTTCACAGCAGAGACAGCAGAAATGAATTTGCTTCATGCACATACCCTTTTGTACAACAGTACTGTCTCCAGGTGTCAGTTGAATTGATGGCTGTCACTATATGCACTTGCACTTTAGATGCTACCACCCTATTCACTCAGCACTTCTGACCCGGAGGCATTTGTTTTAGTTTTAGTTTTATCTGTCTTGACACACTACCATCTATGATCATGAGCCTGCTTAGACTGAACTGCAGTTGTGAGATTCATGCAATTCAATGACTACTCCGCAGGTTCTCCCATGTCTATTTCTAGTGTTGTTGCTACTGCTGTGTTTCTTTAAATTCATTTAACATGTATTATGCAACAGGTATCTCAGATCATTATCATGTATTTTGTCTGTAGACAATCGTGAATGGAACAATAGACGTTACCTGTTTCTTTTCTTCAAGTTGCTTTTCCTAACGCACTATGCAGATATACTTCTTAGGAATACACAGAAGATTATAAATGAATCATAAGCATTTATGCTTCTATTCTATCTGTTAGTTTCACAGCCTTTAGCAACTTGTATTTTAGACATGTGGTAGACCATGTGTCTTTTGTCCAAACTGAGTGGATAGTCTGCCTACGATATCTACTTAGAGTGTGTCATCAACATGTGATCTAGCTGCCAAGGGGTACAACTAAATGCACTCAGTATCCCAAAAATGTAAAAAATGCAAAAGATTTTGTATAAAAGAATGTGGGATTCTTGTAGCGCACATGTGATCAAGGCCACAGGACATCAGTGATGTCATCAGTGATGTCACTGACCATGTCATGAATGATGTAATATGTGACATCATCAGCAGTGCATTGTGAGGGTGCGAGTTATAGTTAGCTCAACTAACTATAACGGCTGAATTTCTCTGGTTTTGTACAAGTGAAATGTCCAACTAACTATAACGTCCTTGAAACCTGTGGTTTTTTTTATGTGAATTGCTATGGTTTTTTAAAGGCTAATTTCTAACTATAATGTTCCTGAAACCTATGGTTTTTTCAGTGAATTTCAAAGGTTTTTTAAATGCTAATTTCTAACAATAAAGTCCCTGAAACCTATGTCTTTTCAGTGAATTTCAAAGGTGTTTTATATGCTAATTTCTAGCTATGCCTACAGAGGTAGGGAATGTGCAGAAAGAGGAAGAAAGGCGCAGAAAAAAGCAAGGGAAATGCAGAAAGAGGCAACAGAAGTACAGAAAGGCGAAGAAAAGTGCAGAAACAAGCAATAGATATGCAGAAAGAACCAAAAGATGTGCAGAAAGAGGCCTTGTTTCAAAGTCATCCTGTGCCCCCAACTTTTTGCTGACTGGTACTGGTGGTAACTGACTTTGACTAACCAGGCCGGGAGCCAGTGCTATGCTGAAAGACACTTAGGCTACAGTGAAAACACCTACATACAGTAGGGTACACCATGTGTTGGGGTATCCCTGGGATGGGCATGACCACCCTATAAGGCCCTAGTACATAATAGGGCAGGGGGATTAAAAGTACATCTAACTGAGAGGTGCAGAAAGAGGCTAGAGAGGTGCAGAAACAGGCAGAAAAGGTGCAGAAACAGGGAACAGGGATTCAGAAAGAGGCAAGTGAGGTGCAGAAAGAAGTAAGAGCAGTGCAGAAAAAAAACAGATAGAGGTGCATAAAGAGGCAAGAGGGGTGCAGAAAAGGAAGGGTGCACAAAGAAGCAAGAGTGTTACAGAAAGAGGCAAGTGGGGTGCAGAAAGAAGCAAGAACAGTGCAGAAAGAAGCAACAGAGGTGCTGAAAGAGTCACAAGGGGTGGAGAAAGAAGGCAGAGAAGTGCAGAAAGAAGCAGCAGAGGTGCTGAAAGAGGCGCAAAGGGTACAGACACAGGCAAGAGAAGTGCAGAAAGAAGCAACAGTGGTACATGAAGAGTCAAGAGTGGTGCAGACAGAGGGAAGAGAGGTGTAGAAAGAGGCAGGAGAGCCGATTAAATAGGGAAGAGGAGTGCATAAAGAGGCAGGAGGGGTGCAGAAAGAATTAACAGAAGAGCAGAAAGAGGCAAGAGAGGTGCAGAAAGAAACAAGTGAAGTGCAGAAAGAGCTAAGAGATTTGCTGAAAGAAGCAACAGGTTTAGAAAGAAGCAATAGAATTACTGAAAGAAGCAAGAGAGGTGTAGAAAGAAGCAAGAGAAGTGCAGAAAGAAGCAACAGATGTGCAAAAGGAGGCGCGAGGGGTGCAGAAAGAAGGAAGAGAAGTGCAGAAAGAAGCAACAGAGATGCTTAAAGAGGCATGAAGGGTGCAGAAAGAGGCAAGAGAAGTGCAGAAAGAAGCAACAGAGGTATAGAAAGAGGCAAGAGTGGTGCAGAAAGAGGGAAGAGAGGTGTAGAAAGAGGCAAGATAGTTGCACAAATCGGGAAGAGGGTTGCAGAAAGAGGCAGGAGGGGTGCAGAAAGAAGCCTTTCTGGTACCTCCTGTAAATCCTAGGCAGCAGAATTCCTGAGCGCTGGTAGGAGGCCCAGCACCCTTTCTCCATCACTCTGTAGACGCGACTACTATTTAAAAAAGTGTTTGCAATGTAATAGGTTTAGCATTTGTGAGAGTTTAAGCTATTGGCATTGTAAATGTAAACGTTTTTTTTTTTTTTAAAAACAACTTTTTATTTTATTAAATGGAATGGAGCACTCCGGCTTCAATATACAGCTTATTCGCCTACAACCACAGGGGCCGGCAGCAACCTTCTTCAAGCAACCAAGGGCGAAGGCCCGGGAGGTCAAGATTACATGTCATGTCTTAAGCACAAGAACCCATGTAGTTCCATCCTCTAAAGGGACCCCCGCTCCCGCCAGACAAAGCCCCCCAGCAGTAGCAACCCTTACAGCGCGGGTAGGTTCCTGCAGAGCGTTAAGATCTGGAAATCCCTTTAGGCCGCTAAATTTCATGTATGATGGCATTGGATGCGCCAAGGCCCCGGCCTTGGAGGCAAGGTTGTGTCTAAACTGTCTAACCCCGGGTGAATGCCCCACCATTCCCGCCTCGCTTCGAGCAGCCCATGCTCACGCAGCCAGTACGCTAAGACCGGGGTGATGATCCCTGAATACCCAGCATCGAACCCTAGGGACCGGAGAGATACGGGTAAGCAGAGCCGCTATCCGGCCAGCCACGTCATACGTAAAGCCATCCCCCAGGCATTTCAGGTGCGGCAGTAATGGGGTGATCATGCACGGGACCCTGGAGGTAGTTCCTGATGCCAGGAGTGTCCATAAAGCGAACAACTAACTGAGGGGAAAGTGAAACAACAGTGGGAGGGTAGGGAGGGTACCGGCTAGGCGGAGGGGAGGGGGGGCGAGGGGGGATGGAAGGCAAAAGAGTCAGTAACGCTACCGCTAGGCCAATCCGCCGAGGCCACCAGCTCCCGAGTATGCAGGCTCGGGGCTCCCTCTCCCCGGGGGTGGGGGGGCGGCATCCAGCCCCCCCGTTCCATCTTCAGACATCCCCCAAAGGCGTCCTGGATCCGCCGGGCAGACAGCGTCCTCAAAAAGCCTCAAGGCTCGCAGTCGCGGCGGTTGCATCCGAGCATGCTCCAACCGCCCTAGATGGTCTACCAGGGGCTTCCAGAGTTTCTCATATTGAGTCTCACGGGATTGAAGACGGGCTGTGAGCAGCTCCATTGCCACCACCTGCCACAAGCGGGTAAACCAAACGTTTACAGAGGGAGTCTCAGCCTTTTTCCAGTAGAGCGCCACTGTCTGTCTGGCGGCGCCCAACATGTGGAGGCTAAGGTGCCGATCCCGCCCCGTCATGACTCTCACGGCCCCTGGCCTGAGGCCCAGGACAACCACTAGCGGATCCTCAGGCAGAGGGTACCCCAACACCCGTTTGATATGACTGAGTACCTCCTTCCAAAAGATCGCCAGGAGGGGACAGGACCACCAAATGTGTATGAAATCTCCCGGCGCTTGCGTACATCGCCAACAGAGAGGAGACGTCTTAGGGAACATCTTCTGGAGCCGAACCGGGGTATAATACCATTGAGTCATTACCTTGTAGGCTGACTCTTGCTGGGGGATGCTGCGTAGAATTTTAGGGATGTCCCTCCACAGCCTGACCCATTGAGAGGGGGTGACCCCCGAGTCAGAGGTGGCCTGCCACTTCAATTGATACAGATGGGGAGCCGGCCGCTGCGCATGTTGTAACACCTGGTAGATACGCGAAATCAGCCCCTTATACGTGCCGAAAGTCCGTGCTAGTTGTTCGAACGGTGTGTAGGATCGTGTAGCCGCCTGCGTCAGGGATGAGCCCTGGATCCAGTGTCGGAGCTGGATGTACTGGAACTTGTCGTTCTCCGACAGTCCAAATTCGTGCTGGCATTGCGCGAAAGACTTAAAGCCCCCCCCTGTGAAGAGGTCTCCGATCGTTCTACAGCCGGTCTCCGTCCAATTGGCAAAGAAGGGCGGACGACACGCAGGGGGGAACTGCGGATTGTGCGCAATTGGGGTGTGCGGAGATGGGAAGGAGGTGAGACCCCTGCGGACCGCCACCTTGTCCCATATCTCTAGGACCGTTCGAGTGGGGACAGCCAAGTAAGCGCTGCGATGGCGCACCTCCCGAGGCAGCCAGGCATGGTCCCACAGAGGGCGGCAGGTGACTGCCCGATCCATGTGGAACCACACCTTTTCGCTCTCCCACGCCCCCCATTCTAAGACGTAACGAAGATGCGAAACCCAGTAGTATTCAATAAGATTCGGGCACGCGAGGCCACCTCTGTCACGGGGGAGCATCAGGAGCGTGTTAGAGAAACGCGGCTTCTTCCCCCCCCATACAAACGCCACCAGCTCGCGCTGGAGCCCTTGAATCTGGTGTTCTGGGATCGGCGTCGGTAGCGTTTGGAAGAGGTACAAGATCTTTGGGAGGATGGACATCTTCACCGTATTGAGTCTACCCAGCCAAGATAGTGGCAGGGCTTTCCACGCACGCAGGTCTGTCTGGACTGAACATTTATACTCCTGCCAATTGGCCTGCGTCCAAGTGGCCAGGTCCGGGGTCAGATTCAGGCCGAGGTAGCGCACCGACTCGGTCGCCCATTGATAGGGAACACAGGACCGGAGCGCCACGAGGTCCCCATCCGGGATCGTTAAATTGAGGGCCCAAGATTTCGCGTGATTGATTTTGAGCCCGGACGCCCGTTCAAACTCTTGAAGCAGCGAGTGGACCGCCGGCAGGGAGTGCAACGGGTCCGAGAGGGTGAGAAGGAGGTCATCTGCGAAGAGGGCAATCTTATGCTCCATCCCTCGAAGGGAGATACCATGGATGTCGGGGGACCGGCGTATCATGATGGCCAGGGGTTCCACCACCAGGGCGAACAATAGGGGGGACAGGGGGCATCCCTGCCGGGTACCCCTACAGATGGGAAAGGCCTGCGTAAGCTGACCGTTCACTCGTACCCGAGCCACTGGCGAGATGTAGGGGGCCATAATGCGCGCCACCATCTTCGGGCCCAGACCCACTCGCCGCAGAACCTCCCGAAGGAACAGCCAGTCGACCCGATCGAACGCTTTCTCCGCGTCGAGCGAGAGGAGGCACGCCGGTATCCCCCAGTGTTTGGCTTTGCCTACGATGTGCGCCACGCGGCGCACATTGTCAGCCCCCTGGCGGTGTTGGATGAACCCCACCTGGTCCGGCTCGACGAGATTGGGCATGTGGACACTGAGCCGTTTCGCCAGTAGTTTAGTGTACAACTTGAGGTCAGTGTTTAAGAGCGCAATAGGCCGGTAGGAAGAGCAGAGGGTATGATCTTTCCCGGGTTTCGGGATGAGAGCGATTTCGGCCATAGCCATATCCGTCGACGGGCCCGTTGCCTCATCAAACGAGTTGAAAAGGCGAAGAAGGTACGGCTGAAGTTGCGGCCAATAGGCACGGTAGAAGGACACCGGCAATCCATCCGGGCCTGGCGCTTTGCCCAGTGGAAGATCTCGCAAGGCTCCAGCCATTTCCTCCGACGAGATGGGAGTCTCGAGGAGGCCCGACTGATGCTCACTGAGCGAGTCCCAGACACAATCCCCCATGGCGGAGGCTATCAAATCCGGCGCTGGGGTGTCAGCGGTGTATAGCGCCGCGTAGAAGTCGTGGAACAGTTGGAGCTTGGCCGACTCCGTGGTGGCCCAGGTGCCGTCCACCCGTTGCAACTTAGCGATGTGAGCCCTGGCCGCCCGCGTACGCAGGCGCCGTGCCAGCACGGCCCCCACCTTGTCCCCTCCCGCATAGTAGCGCTGCTTGAGCGCCAGTAAGGCCCGCTCCGCCTTGTTCGTCCTGTGTGCGCGAAGCTGGCCACGCAGGATGGCCAGGCGGCGTTTGCGTGCCATCGTCGGGCTTTCTTGATCCATCTTCTCCAGCAGTTTGACCTCCCTCTCGAGCTTGTGCTCGTACAAGCGAGCCTCCCGTGCTCTCGCGGCCGCAATGGCGGTGAGGGTGCCCCGTATGGTGGCTTTAAAGGCGTCCCACAAGAGGGGAAGGGGGGTCCCTGGTAGGTCGTTGTCTGCAAAGTACGCTAAAATAGCGGCCTGCACTTCCTCCCTGTCTACCGGGTCCCGGAGTACATGGTCCGGAAACCGCCACCGACCGGGTCGCGGGGGACCGGCGCAGCGCTCGCGGAGACTCAGCTCCACGTGGGCGTGGTCAGAGATAGAGATGCTAGAGTGTGTTGCCGTAATGGTGTCCTTAAGCAGGGAGTGCGAGACCAACAGCAGGTCTATACGAGAGTAGGAGCGGTGCGCATGCGAATAATACGTGTAGTCTCGCAAGCCCGGGGAATGGTAACGCCAAACATCCACTAAATTGAGGGCGGTAAGGGAATTCTTCACTGCCGCAGACATGGCCCCCACCCCGTGAAAGGCGCCCCCGCAACGGTCCAGCCCCGCATCCCACACCAAGTTGAAGTCCCCCCCAACTATAAGGTCCGTGTCAATCTGCTCTAAATGATCCTTGATCAGCCTGCGGAGAAAAGAATCTTGGCCCTGATTGGGAGCATAGAGGTTACATAGGGTGAGAGTGCGATGTCCCCTCTTGACCTCAACCCTCAAGAATCTACCCTCGCTGTCCCGTAGCACCTTAGAACCCCCCGGGGTAATTCCCGCCCTACAGAGGATGGCCACCCCCGCTGTCTTAGTAGTAGCCGAGGCCCAGAACTGTTGGGGGTATCGAGGGTGAGCCATACGGGCCACATCAGCCTTAAGAAGGTGGGTCTCCTGTAAGAAAATGAGGTCGGGGTTCTGGAGCAAGAGGTAACGCCACACCTGGCGACGCTTATTGGGCGAGTTAAGCCCCTTCACATTAAGGGAGAGGACCTTCCAGCACGGCTCAGTAGTCATAGTTCCAGTACCCCTCGGGATGCCTCATCTCTCTCATACCCCCGCCCGCCCGTCCAACCCCCCCGCCACAGGGGAACCAAGGAAGGAGAGAAAGAAGGGGAGGGGAAAACCAAAAAAAAACACATCCAGTCTTAACCGGCCAACCGGGCCAACATGTCCTAATCCAGTCTAAGGAGTAGCCAGGCCTCGCGGCACAAGCTGTCCCAGAGATGTCACTCTCCCATGGATAGGCGTGGGGGTTTGTCATCGCCAGGCCACCAGATCACAGAACCAAAAGCCCGCTCCGGGCCACCGCCTCTCCTGCAGAGTCGTCGCATCATGTCGAAGAGCAGGCTAGATCAGGAGTTGTGCACCCCAGGGAGACTCATTTGAGGGGCGATACCTGTGAGCCCATAAGCGGCGAGCCGCCTTCCAAGGATTTGATATGTTTGATGATGTCCTGCTTGTCCCTTGATGATCTACTGCCAGTCGGGGACGAGGGGCGCCGGGATCGACGCACCGTGGACCACTGCGATCCCCGAGAAGCCCCGCGATCCGCAGCACCGCGCCGCGCCGGGCTGGTCGAAGGGGAGTCCGGGATCTGGAGCAGCTGGGCCGCCTCCCGGAAGGAGCGGAGCACTCGGCGCTTGGATTCCCACTGGAAAATGAGGGCGAAGGGGTGGCCCCACTGGTAGCGTATATGTAGTTCTCGCAGCTTATCCGTAATGGGCCGAAAGTCCCTGCGACGTCTGAGGGTCGTAGAGGCCAGGTCTTGGAACAGTTGAATCGGCGCACCCTTATAGCGAATGTCAGGCTTGTCCCTGGCTGCTTTGAGAATCGCTTCTTTCTCCACAAAGAAGTGGACCCTCGTCAGAATGTCGGGGATGAGTCCAGGTCTCCCAGACGGTCCTGCTACTCTATGCGCTCGGTCGAGAGCCGGCGGCGAGGCATCATCGTCCCCGCGGATCTCCTGAAGCAAGTCCGCTACAAATGTCATGATATCCTCCCCTTCGGCCCCAATCGGAACACCCCTGATGCGAATGTTGTTTCGGCACCCCCTATTTTCCAAATCTTCCTGCTTGAGCTGGAGCTCAACATGTTGCTCCTCCAGGGTCGCCAAGCGCTGCCAAAGGTGTTCCTGATCCTCTGTGCGGGCGTCCAGAGTTTTTTCCATATCGTCTACGCGGTCTCCCAGGTCCCCTACCTCCTTCCGCAGGTCCTTGACGCAGGCCTGGACTTCCGTGCGAAGGGACCCAATTTCAGTTTTGAGTTCCTGCATGAATGTCGCCATGAAGGACTGTGTGACCGGCTCCGCCGGGGTTCCCCCTCCTGATGAGTTAGCGCCCGGCTTCCCCCATAGGTCGGCGACTGAAGCGTCCTTGGTCGCCGGGGGTTCTTTCCCAGGCTTCGTGCGAGTCATGCTGGGCTCCGGCCTGCGTCAGACCGCGCCAGGCAGGTCAGCTCCCCCGGCCGGCAGGCTACCCCCAGGCAAGCACCGCCAAGCGCTCCGCAGCGGGCAGCAGGTCACGAATCCCAGATCGGCACCATCTCGCTTCCAGAGGCGCCTCCACAGGCCCCGTCTGCACACCTCCCAGACGGCGGGGTCCCGGCAGCGAGCCGTCCACAGGCAGTCCCCAAGACCCAAGGCCAACACCAGCACCTCCGCTCCCCGATACAGTCTAATCAGGGGACCCACATAAGCCCCCAGCCATCCAGGCCCCTCTTCAGCGAGCGCGAAGGCCCCCCGCCGGACACCCCGGTACCGGCAAGGCTGGCAACAGTCCCGGGGCCAGCAGGTCACCCCCCTGGAACAACTCACTGTGTGCTATCTGTCGCCGCAGGGCTCCGCCGTCGGGCGTCCACGGGTTCCTGCCCTCTTCGAGCCAGCCACGAGGTCCAGCGCGGGCAGCGCAGCAGCCGCCAGCCCCTCCTCAGGTCCCCAGCGCCGACCCTGGGCTCCGGCGGAAGCGCAGCAGGCCCCCAGCGATCACAGGGGCACAGGCAGGAGCTCCAGAACACCGCTCCCAGCCAGCTCGGGGCAGATGCAGGCCCCCAGTGAGATTCAAGGCCTCAGCGCACGCCCCCTAGGACTCACCCAGGGCCCAGCTCCGGCGCGCGTCACATACCAGCAATCCAGGCGGGAGGGAAGGCCAGTCCGAAGGAAGATGGCGACCGCTACTCCGCAGCTCCGCCCCCGGAGGCCCCGAAGCCCGTGTCCAAAGCAGTCTGGGGCCCGCTGCACCACCCGGTAAGTCCGAGGCTGAGATAGGGCCGCTCGCGGCAGTTCGCCCGGATCGCCGGGTCTCCGACCTCTCCCCCTCCTCAGGGATCGGGCGCCAAAGGCCGTTGATGGTCGGCGGGCAAAATGGCGGGCAGGACAGCGTTCTCCGGGCATTCCCCACCTCTGGGTCCCGCGCCCTCCGGTACTGCCAGCACCTCCAAGCCGCTCACCGGGTGCCCCTCGCCGTCAGCTCCCCTCGGGTGACGATCAGATCTCCGGCGCTGCCGCAGAGCCGCTTTAAAAAGGCAAAGTATCGCGGCGGCGGCCCGGAGACGAAGCAAAGCACGTCTCACTCCATTCCTGGCGAGACCACGCCCCTCGTAAACGTTTTTTACTAATGTTTTTGGAGTGGAGTGGATGTACGTTGTGTGTAGTGGAATTATGTAGTATGTTGTGCAGTGAAACTTTGTGGCTAGAAAGTATGTGCTATTTAGTGTATAGGAATTATGTAGAGTGGGATTATGTGTTATGGAGAGTAATTATGTGGTATGGTAGTCTATGTTGTGGAGTGGTAACCTCCGGTTTAGTCTTCCTCGTTTTCATAGAAGTTCAACTATGAACACAGTGAGACAAAAAAAGAAGAACTCACTGAGGAGAACTTGTGGACCTAGTCAGAGGTATGAGCAGGGCCACTGGAATTATGCGACTGTTTGGCTGCACCGACTTTCGCACAATTATACATTTTCTGCATTAGCCACATAATTCATCATCTGGTCCCTAATCTGCAAATTTGAACAAAAAAACACCTTGTTTTCAGCTCAACTGGCTCAAACGATACCAAAAATGTAGCAACAAGTGTTACAGCATTATGGAAGGCCCTTTGCAAACCTAGAGTGGTCTCCTGTTACTTATTGCTAAATGTGGGTGTTAAATTAGTACTAATGGTGTGCAAGCCACTCTTGCTTCCTTGTGCGCCTGTCTTGCCTCTTTCTGCATTTCTGTTGCTTTGTTCTGCACATTTCTTTCTTTTTCTGTACTTCTCTTGCCTCTTTCTGCAAATCTCTTCTACTTTCTGCACCTCTCTTCCCTCTTTCTGCTCATCTGTTGCATCTTTCTGCACCTTATTTGCTTCTTTCTGTACCTCTCTTGCCCCTTTCTGCGCCTTTCTTACCTCATTCTGTACCTCTTTTGCCTTTTCTGTATCCCTCTTGCATCTTTCTGCAACCTTTTTGCCTCTTTCTGCATCTCTGTTACTTCTTTCTGTACTCGTCTCCCTTCTTTCTGCACCTCTCTTGCTTCTTTCTGCACCTCACTTGCCTCTCTCCGCACCTCTGTTGCTTTTTTCCAGATCGCTTGACTCTTTCTGCACCTCACTTGCCCCTTTTAGCACCTCTGTTGTTTCTTTCTGCACTGCTCTTGCTTCTTTCTGTACCTCACTTGCCTCTTTCTGCACTTCTCTTGCTTCTTTCCACACCTCTGTTGCATCTTTCAGCAATTCTCTTGCCTCTTTCTGTACTTTTCTTCCTCTTTCTACACCCCTCCTGCCTCTTTCTGTCTCTCTCTTGCCTCTTTGTGCACCCCTCCTACCTTTTTCTGCACACCTCTTGCCTCTTTTTGCACTTCTGTTTAATCTTTCTGCACTACTCTTTCTTCTTTCTGCACCTCACTTGCCTCTTTCTGCACTTTTCTTGCTTCTTTCTAAACCTCTGTTGCATCTTTCAGCAATTCTCTTGTCTTTTTCTGCACTTCTCTTGCTCATTTCTGCACCTCTCTTGTGTCTTTCTGTACCTCAGTTGCCTCTTTCTGCACTTCACTTGCTTCTTTCTGGACCTCTCCTGTTTTTTTCGGCACCTCTGTTAAACTCTCACAAATGCTGAACCTATTACATTGCAAACACTTTTTTAACTAGTAGTCGCGTTTACAGGGTGATGGAGAAAGGGTGCTGGGCCTCCTACCAGCGCTCAGGAATTCTGCTGCGTAGGATTTACAGGAGGTACCAGAAAGGATTCTTGCCCCCCAAAGTCCCTCTGGAGTAAAGTGGACCTCATCCCTCATCCCGTAGTCTGCCAGGAGGCACGTTTGCAGAGTGGTGGAGCAAGGGGACATGACCTCCGAAGACGTCTTAGAAATCCTACTGTGTGGGACTTACTGGAGGTAACAAGAGGGGTACCCCTCCTATTACCTCCAGTAAGTACCACACAGCAGAAAGCTAAGTTCTCATAATAGGCCATGCCCCCTTTGCCCACGACTCTGCAAACGCGCTCCCTGGTGGGCTTTTGGATGGGGTTTGAAGTCCCCTTCACTGCTGGAGGTCCTTTAGGGGATAACTAGCCTACCTTTTACCTCCAGTAGGCCCCACACAGTGGTATTGCTTTGAGGTGGCACAGGCCACACCCCCTTTCTCCATCACTCTGCAAACACGCCCCCTGGTGTGTTTTAAGCTGGGGGATTAAGTCTCCTTGAATACTGAGGGACCCTGGAGGCCAACTAGCCCACCAGGTACCTCCAGTAAGCGCCACACAGCTGGATTGCTGAGAGTGGTCTGAGGCCACGCCACCTTTTTACACCACTCTGCAGACACACCGCCTGGCGCACTGCTGCTTGGGTGATGAAGTCCACTTGTGTCCTGAGGTCCTCAGGACACAAGAGGACCTCATTGCCTCACCATCAGTCTGCCAAGAGGCGCATTTGCAGAGTGGTGTAAAAAGGGGCATGGCCTCAGACCACCTCTCTGCAATCCAGCTGTGTGGCACTTACAGGAGGTACCTGGTGGGCGAGTTGGCCCCCAGGGACCCTCATTATTCAAGGGGACTTAATTCCCCAACTTAGAACGCATTTGCAGAGTGGTGCAGGGAGGGGACTGGACCTCCGGCGAGATGCCTGTTTTTCTTTGTCTTAAATATTTGTAGAAGGAGAGCAGTGTGGCCCCACATCTTTTACTAATTTTTGGGCCTTGGGGACCCCATCCCCAGGGACTGAGCATTTTTTTAAAAAAATGGGAAGAGGGCCACATGGCAGCTATTGGCCCTGGGAACCCCATCCCCCAGGGCCCGGCCAACATTTTTTATAATTTTTTTGGGAGGGAGGCCGCTTGGCCCCCCTTCTGAGGCCACTCCTGGCCCCAAGGACCCCATCCCCCTGGGCCTGGCTAGACTGTGTTTTTTTAGGAGGTGGGCCGAGTGGCCCCCCTCCTTTGGTCAATAATTGCCCGGGAACCCATCCCCCGGGCTGGCCTTCCTTTAAAAAAATAAATAATAATAATTAAAGGGAGGGGGCAGCATGGCCCCCTCCTGGGCCACTTCTGGCCTGAGGACCCCATCCCCTGGGGCCGGCCCTCAAGTTGGAGACCATGGGGGAACCCCAATGCCCCCACGGTCCTGCCGGCTCCCGGCCTCTTGTGGGAGCCGGCATTGCTTTTGCACAGGGGAGCTGCTGACATGCAGCTCCCCTTGTGCAAAAGCACTATTTTCAAAGCCCCCGGGAGGTGGCGGTCCCCAGGGCTCAGGGGGCCAGCGAGGCTTCCCACCCTAATTTTAGGAAATCCCCAGGGAGGTGGCTGTCCCCAGGGTTCGTGGGGCCCGCAAGGCCCCCCTCCTCTATTTGACTAAAGCCCTGGGGAGGTGGCGGTACCCAGGGCTGCGGGGGGGCCGCGAGGTCCCTCACTCTAATTTGAAGAAAACCCCAGGGAGGTGGCGATCCCTGGGGCTCAGGGGGGGCCATGAGGCCCCCACCCTAAATTTAAGAAAGCCCCGGGGAGAAGGCGGTCCCCAGGGTTGCCGGGGGCACCCAGACGGGACCCCGCAACATAATTTGGCATACCCCCAGGACCAGCCCTCCCGGGGGCTTTTTAACAAAAGAAGCACGGAGCCTTTGCTTAATTTTGTTTCGGCCAGATTCGCGAATACAGTGCAAATTCAGCCGAAATTATTAAAAAAATGCTTTTTTGGGCACTGGGGGTCCTTGTGGGACCCCTTGAGCAGGCCTAGTGCGTCAGGGCATTTCTACCCTGCCCCCTTTTCTTAATTTTTCACTTTTTCCCCCCTTTTTCACGAGTCACAAAATGGTTTTGGTTTGGAGTGTTGGCAGCCAAACAGAAGTCAGCTTGTGCTAGGGAGGAGTCGCGACTCCTCCTCGGTGCTCAGATATCGATATTTTTATTTTTTTAATTTCTCAGAAACTACTGAACTGATTTACACCATTTTAAAAAAGGTTGCTTTTTGAACCATGAGCAACCTTTTGCCAAATTTGGTGTAATTCCATCGGCAGTTCTGGTTGTAGCCTATTCCTATGGAAATTAACATAGGGAAAATGTGTTTTGGGACCCCCCTTTTTTCTAGGCCCCCGCTGGACGAATCACTGCAAAACTTTCAAGACAGGAGCTAACCGGAGCTGGCCATTAGTTTTGAAAATTTTGCAAAGTTTCGTCAAATGGTGCACAAGATATTGGTAAATCAAAAAATGCTTTTCCTATGGTAACTAGGTCCCAACTATAACTACCTACTGGCAACTGCCAGTAGGTAATATATATATATGTGTATATACATATATATATTCACTGAAAAAACCATAGGTTTCACACACGTTATAGTTAGCTGGACATTTCTCTCGTAAAAAACCATTGAAATTCCCCTGTTATAGTTAGTTCAGCTAACTATAACTCGCGCACCCGCAATCCACTGCTGATGACGTCACATATTACATCACTCATGACATGGTCAGTGACATCACTCATGACATCACTGATGACATCTAAAATGACATCACTGATGACATCACTAATGACGTCAACAATGTGATAAATTACAACATCTTCTCACACCCTTTTAAAACCTTTGATATACCAACTCAAAATTACAGAGTTCAATTCTCATATCCATAAATAATTCAATACCAATAACTGCATACCCACATAATAACTTTTAGGTCTTCATACACCTCCACACACTCACCTGTAAAGTCACTCATAGTTACAGTCACTCCATAAAAAAGTATCATATGAATTTATACACACACCTATATAGACACTCACACACTACCAATCATCCATAGAGGTACTCTCACACCTAGTCATTCATACAAATAATCACACTGCCATTTACTCACCTATGCAGTTATACACACTCAAGTTCCCTTGCTCACAAAAATAGTATCACATTTTTATGCTCTATTAGAATCATTGAAAAAAGCACACACTCATCCATACAGTCACTGTCACAATCACACATTCTCACATTTAGCCACTTATATACTCTTACACACATATATACTGCCTTTCACATATGTAGTTAGTCACAAATGTACCACTGAGATATACATTCAATCCCTAACACACCCATACATACACTCGCTCAACCGTACAGTCCATCACAGATGCACTCTTAAAACCATGCACCCATAGAATCACCCACTCACACATCTATGCACAGAGTCACACACAGCCTACCCACACTAACACTCAGCCACCCATACAGATACTCAGACAACCAATCGATAACCCATATAGACACTCATATAGCTATTCACAAAACCATGCAGCCACTTATACACCAACAGACAGAAACATACAGACATTCACACAGATTAGTCACTAGTCTGCAGTAAGATACATTTAATGACTCACTTATAGAGTCAGTTACGCACCAAAGAAACCCATCCATTTACACACTTGCACACCCACTCATTCTTCAACAGGCCTTGCCCTATATATATTAAACATATTAAAATTGTTAAGAAACACAGACTCAATGGATGATGTAATCAGTGATGTCATTTTAGATGTCATGAGTGATGTCATGAGTGATGTCACTGACCATGTCATGAGTGATGTAATATGTGACGTCATCAGCAGTGGATTGCGGGTGCGCGAGTTATGGTTAGCTGAACTAACTATAACGGGGGAATTTCAATGGTTTTTTTACGAGAGAAATGTCCAGCTAACTATAACGTGTGTGAAACCTATGGTTTTTTCAGTGAATTTGCAAGGTTTTTTAAATGCTAATTCCTAACTATAACGTGTGTGAAACCTATGTTTTTTTCAGTGAATTTGCAAGGTTTTTTAAAAGCTAATTTCTAAATATAACGTGTGTGAAACCTATGTTTCTTTCTGTGTTTTTGTATGGTTTTTTGAATTCTAATTCCTAACTATAATGTGTGTGAAACCTATGGTTTTTTCATTGAATTTGTTTGTTTTTTTACATCATTTATTCTTTCCTTTAAACACTATTCTACCTATGTATATATTCATGGTTTTAATGCATTCTTCAATTTATAAAGATTCACCTTTTTTAAATAAATGGTTAGATATAGTTGTAGAACATAGTTAATATCTTCAACAAACCTTTTTTTTTTTTTGGAAATTATTTTTTTACCGTAAGCGCACGCTTCACTTTATGTACGGGGAGCGTACGTAATATTTATACTCTGTGTGCGCATGCTTACGCAATTTGCGTAGGCGTCCGTACTTCCTACGCGACGCGTAAGCGCATGCTTTACACGCGCACGCGCGCGCACGTTACGAGGAAGTGTACGAGTGTGCCTGTAATGCCCATGCGCGCGTGCGTGTGTCTTTCGTACGCACATGCGTACTTTTACCGTACGCGCTCGGTAAGCTTAACGTGCGCGTACGGGTGGTCATGTGATCCAGAAACAACACTTTTGATTAGTTTAAACTACTTTCAGTTCCAGAATCTTCCTACACCACACCCATTCCCCTCATTGCTGCTTGTGATTTCTTAGGAGAAGGAGCTGAATTGTCTTTGGGATACAATGGCAGAGCAGCAGACCTCTTCTGAGAGTGAGCAGGGCAGCAGCATCATCAGACAGAGAAGGAGGAAACAAAAGAATTCTTTTGTTTGGGAGTATTTCACTTTTCCAGAGGGGCAGAAAAAGGTAAATGCTCCATTAGTCACCTGCTCACTTTGTGAGCGTGTCTTATCTAGAGGTAACCCAAGGAAGAAGTATTCCTTTGGTAATCACACTATGGTGAGACACATTAGGGATGTACATCCCAGGACTTTTGCTCGACATTCTGAAGCAAACCCTTCAGTAAGTCACCCGGGCACACCCGCAGAAGCTCAGCCGAGTACATCTTCGGCAGCTCAGCCGAGTCCTTCCTCTGCGGTGGGAGCATCACCCTCTTCTGCTCCTCTGGAAACGAACCCTCGATTTCAGAGGGTTCAAATGAGGTGCACCAGATGTTATGGTCTAATTGTTCATGGGGAGACCAGTGTTTCCCAAATAAACAATAAGATAGACCAGCACATCTGTGGTCCTTGTTTATATTCCCATTCTTTCTTTCCTCTGTCCCTGTATTAACACAATGGCTCTTTTAAGAGCCAACCTTACCTCACAACTTTTTTTAAAATGTTTAATTAATTTTTGTAATCATTTTTTTTTACCGTACGTGTACGGTACAAACATTTTTTTTTACACCCTACAAGGTCCTTGAGGGAGTACAACGGAAAAGAGAAAAGCAGATAGAGGAGAAGTGAAAAAAAGGGAGCATGAAACTAAATGTGTGATAAATACAGAAATTTCACACTTACCTGACCAACAAAATAAATTATTTATTAATAAAACCATCATATTTATAAAAAAAAAAGCTGCCCCTTTCCTACAAATGCCATTCTTACAGAACCGGACCAACACAAATAAAATCTCTGACAACAATTCCTGTGTGCACACAGACTCATGGTTTGATTCTAGGCACAAAACATTATTCCTCAGTGATACCAGTACACCTTAACTTATGGTGAAAACATACTCCATAATATTTTACAAGTTCAAGACAGTTAAATATCTCCCAAACCACAAAATGTAAAACACTACTTCTAAAGAAGAATCACAATTCTATTTTTTATATCAAAATTCACCACATACATCCCCTCTCAAACTCATATCTCACCTTTAAAATTAGTTAGTTGAGAAAGAAATGTGGCACTCAAACAGCAGATTATCAGAGTCAGAATCTCAGAGCTGTACACCTCTCTCCTCCCACCAGAACCAGTAAATGGCAATGTTTCCCCCACTTTTTTCACACATATACATGTTAATTACAAATCTCAGTGCTTCCAACATTTTTTCAAATGAAATCACACATTTCTATTGGTTAAAAACTTCAACCCTTTTCCAAATGAACCCTTCCCCCAACTTGCCTGCTACCATAGCAACAGCTCATGGAACACTGGTGTGAGCAGAGAGGTCAGAAGTTCAGCACACAATGTTTCAAATCCAAAGAGCAAGAGTGCTTCACCTGTCAAACCTAACAGCAAATCCAAATTAATCTTCTGTGGGAACACAATTTTCTGAACCAATACAAAACATGCTTCTAAAAATGTACACATACAGCCTAGTTTTAACAGTAAAATGATTTGAATCAGCCAATGAGTTCTTTTTATTTTAAAAAAATATGTATGCCTCCATTTTACAACTGTCTTTCATTTCATATTGCTATTCTACTGAAAGACACCTCCTGAGTGCATCCAGATCTCCTTGAAAGATGTTCACAGTTTGACACTCATGCTGCCAGGGGGGGCGAGATGGCCATGATCCTCCTCGACGCAGAGAAGGCTTTTGACCGTGTAACCTGGGATTATCTTTGGGGTATTCTCGAAGACAGGGGATTTGGTTCAAAAGCAGTTAACGCTATTAGAGCCATGTATAAAGACCCGGTAGCCAGGGTATCAGTAATGGGTGAGAGTTCCGAGAAAATTATGATTAGGAGAGGCACTCGTCAGGGCTGTCCCTGCTCCCCGATACTCTTTGCGCTATATATAGATCCTTTGATCCACAGAATCTTGAATTGTCCATCGATTAGCCCAGTGATTGTCAATGGGTATAGTAATAAGTTGCTGGCCTACGCCGATGATCTGGCGATTCTTACGACCCATCCACAGCAGGCGATGACGGCACTCGTAGAGTTGGCAAAAGAATTTGGTAGAAACCTGCTAAATGAGGGGAAGACCCAGATCATTGGCACTAAGAATATCATTAAGACAGATGAGAGATATGTTGATTCTGCAGTTTATCTAGGGGTGAGGATTAACGCAGCAGTAGACAAGATCAATACAGAAAATTATTGTCCGCTTATAGGCTCGATAGAAGCGGAGTTAAAGAGACTAGACGTTTTACACCTATCCTTGGTTGGGAGGGTGAACGTTCTCAAAATGGCAATGTTTCCCAAGATTCTTTATCTGTTTCGTGCTATCCCCCTCCTATTGGAGGAAAAATTATTGAAGAAGCTGGAATCAGACTTCAATAGGTTTATATGGCAATATGGGAAAACAAGACGATCTATGATGCTCATGTCACTCCCGTACGATAGAGGCGGAATGGCCCTCCCAAACCTTCGACTATACCATTACTCTTCCCAGTTAGCCCAAATGTCAATCTTATATCAATTAAATGATAATTTACCAGGGATTCAGGGAGACAGTCAGGACCCCCCAACTATATTCGAGCTTCTATTGGGGAAGAAGGCTGCAGGGCTACTTTTGAGGGAAGTCGACCGCAGATATTATACAAAGGTTAGGCTCAAGATTGTGAGCGGGGTATGGGGGATGTGGAAAGCTATTCAAAAGCTGTTAGAGATTCCCAAAATTAATACATATCTGTCTTTATGGAATTCTAATCTGTTTTCATATCTGGATACAGGTATGCACCGTCAATTTTGGAAAGAGCAGGGAATCTGGACCATCGGGGATGTGTGGGAAAGTGGAGCGGTTATTGGGTTTGAGGTAATTCAGCTCAAATACGGGGTACCACCAACTCACTGGCTTCTCTATAGTCAGCTATTTCAGTCGTTAAGGGCAATTAGACCGAGAATCACGGCAATAACACGCTGTCCGGTATTGGACTACTTAGGGAATGGGGGAAATAAAATTAAGCATATCTATAATCATTTTATGGTAGGTATACAGGATGATATGGAAAAAACCGACCATGCATTATCCATTAAGTTAGACGATCCGGATGTGGATCTTGATCTAGCTCTTATATTAAACAAAAAATTGCTACGTTCATCTAATTTAAGGGCACAGCATTTTAAAACATTGTTTAATTTGTACTTTACTCCAGCTAAATTGTTTTCGTGGGGATTGGTGGAGAATGATAAGTGTCCTAGGTGTCAGACTGGCCCTGCAGATTTATTACACATGTTTTTTGAGTGCGACAAGTTATCCTTGATACTTAGAGAAATTTCAGATTTTCTGGCTGGATTGTTAAAATGCAGAATCGTTTTATCCTCTACACAGGTGGTGGTAGGTGTAGATAGCAAAGCTGAATTGTCTAACTCTGCTGAAGCATTGGTATTTGTTTCGGCCGCTGTGTTGCGCATCCTTATTTCAACAGGATGGAAAGATCCTTCCCCACCCACCTTTCAAATGTGGATTGCAAGGCTCCTTGCGATACATAATATTGAGTCTTGCCTATATGACCAAAAAGGGGAAAGGATAAGGGATATGGGCAGAAATATGTGGGCTCCTCTCGATAGTTGGAGAAGATCAAACTGATGATTTATGCAGGGGTTATTCTCTGATCTTGTATTATGTAATTGTCTCATTCTGTTTGGTTGTAGAAGAATGTGTATATATTCTATTACTGGTTATTTGTATCAACTGATTGGATTACCGTGTACACCAGAAAAACTTTCAATAAAAAAAAAATAAAAAAAAAGAAAGATGTTCACAGTGTGGATTGTAGGTCAAAGCTATGTCTTCTGGAGTGAAAAGTATGCAGAAAAAAGAGGTATGGTGAGAGACCTTGCTTTGCCAAATGTAGACATTAAATGGATTGGTCAGAGAGGGTTAAAGTGGCACCAATTAATGCCTTTGGTGAAAACCTTTCTACATCTCCCACAGCCTAACCTTATTATTGTGCACAGTGGTGGAAATGACCTAGGCACTTTAACTGGGGTAGGTCTGGAAATGCTTATTAAGGACACCTTTGTGCAATTGATGTCGCTTTTTCCTCAATCTGCCTTTGTATATTCTAATATATGCCAAAGGCAAAAGTGGAACTGGTCCAACCAATTTTGTCCACAGATTGACAAAGCAAGAAAGCACGTCAACAAATCTATTTTTGCTTTCCTCAGAGACTATAGTATGGGTTCTATATACCACAACAACTTGCGTTACAACATGCAAGGCATTTATAGAGGAGACGGTGTACATTTCACTGATGAAGGCAACAGAGTCTTCCTCTTGAACTTTAGACTCTGCATCGGTACTTACTTGTAGGTACCACAAAAAAAACACTTCATAAACACAACGGCTCTTTTTAGAGCCCCCTAATATCTAAACACTTAAATTTTTTTTTATTGTTTTTTTTCTGCCGTGCGCGTACGGTAAGCTTACCGTACGCGCACCCTGCGATTTAAAAAAAAAAATTTAAATGTATTTTTCATACTTTTGGGACCTTCTTGGACCCCCTGACAAATGCTAGGGGGTCTGCAACTCTCTTCGTTGCCCCCTTTTCACGTTCTCCACCTTTGTTTATCAGTGTAAGACACACAAAATGGCGGCCGACACTTCCTG
The DNA here is from genome assembly GCF_964204655.1 of Triturus cristatus. Lineage (NCBI taxonomy): Eukaryota > Metazoa > Chordata > Amphibia > Caudata > Salamandridae > Triturus > Triturus cristatus. The sequence continues at coordinate 480,666,933 of NC_140580.1, forward strand.
ATTTCGACCGATTCGAATGTTTACAGTCATGTAACCACCAATCAGAATTAAGCTCGCGCACGGCATCGTGCGCTTACGGTAAGCTTACCGTACGCGCTCGGAGCGCGCTTATAGATATATATATTGATTTAAATGTTATTTTCTCAGCAAATACTGAACACATTTACACCAGGCCTACAAAAGGCACATCCCTGACCTGAGGACTACCTCTCTGCCAAATTTCAAGTAATTCTGTTCAGCCGTTCGGGCTGTAGCTTGGACTAAAGGTCCTATGGAAAAATGCATGGGGAAAACACGTTTTGGGACCCCCCCTTTTTCTCAGCCCCCGCTTGATGAATCCCCCCGAGACTTTCAGGATAGGAGCGGAGCAGAGCGCCCCACCTATTTTGAAAATTTCGCGAGGATTCGTCAATCGGCGCCAAAGTTATTCAAAATAGAATGTTGCGGATTTCCTATGGAAACCCTGTCCTAACTATAACTATCTACTGGCGACCACCAGTAGATAATATATATATATATTATCTACTGGCGGTCGCCAGTAGATAGTTATAGTTAGGACCGTGTTTCCATAGGAAATCTGAAAATTCTATTTTGAATAACTTTGGCGCCGGTTGACGAATCCTCGCAAAATTTTCAAATCTAATAGGGCGCTCCGCTCAGCTCCTACCATGAAAGTCCCATGCATTTTCCCATAGGACCTTTAGTCGAAGGTACAGCCCGAACGGCTGAACAGAATTACTTGAAATTTGGCAGAGAGGTAGTCCTCAGGTCAGGGAAGTGTCTTTTGCATATATGGAGTCAATCTGTTCAGGAGTTCCTGAGAAAATTGCATTTAAAAGCACATACATATCTATAGCCGTGCACCGTACGCGCACCCTAACGTGCGCAAGCGTAATTCTGATTGGTGGTTACATGTCAGTCAACGTTCGAATCGGTCGAAATCAGGAAGTGTCGGCCGCCATTTTGTTTGTTGTGGGTGCGAGAGTGAAAAAAGAGGTGGCACACGTGAAAAGGGGGCAGGGTAGAGAGTTCCTGACCCCCTAGCCTTTGTCAGGGGGTCCCTAAAGGACCCCAAAGGGTGAAAAAATATTTTATTTAATTTTTTTTAAAATCACGGGGTGCGCGCACGGTGCGCGCATGGTGAAAAACCATAAAAAAAAAAAAAATTACAAAAAATTTGCATTTAAAAAACCGTACAAATTCACTTGAAAAACCATAGGTCTCACGCACGTTATAGTTAGGAATTAGCATTTAAAAAACCTTGCAAATTCACTTAAAAAAACATAGGTTTCACACATGTTATAGTTAGGTGGACATTTCACTCGTAAAAAAACAATGAAATTCCCCCGTTATAGTTAGGTCAGATAACTATAACTCGCGCGACCGCCACTCTATCACAAGGATGATGTCATCAGTGATGTCATGAGTGATGCCACTGACCATGTCATGAGTGATGAAATATGTGACGTCATAAGCAGTGGATTGCGGGCGCGCGAGTTATAGTTATCTAACCTAACTATAACGGGGGAATTTCATTGTTTTTTTACGAGTGAAATGTCCACCTAACTATAACATGTGTGAAACCTATGGTTTTTTAAGTGAATATATATATATATATATATATCTATATATATCTATATATATAAATATATATATATATATATATATATATATATATATATACACACACACACACACACACACACACACATATATATATAACCTATTGGCGGTTGCCAGTAGGTAGTTAAAGTTAGGACCAAGTTTCCATTGGAAGAGCTTTTTTTGTTTTGCTTATAACTTTTGCGTCGTTTGATGAATCTTCATGAAATTTTCAAAACTGATTCTTTGTTCATATCAGTTCTTTTGTTGATAGTTTGGGGGTGATTCTTCAAGGGGGGGCCGAGAGAAAAAGGGTGTCTCAAAACGTATTTTCTCCATGTTAATTTCCATAGGAAACTTTAGACAAGGCTACAGGTCGAACAGGTGAATGGAATTACCCCAAATTTGGCAAGGAGAAGGGTCTTGGTCTAGAAAGCACGCTTTTGTTTATTTGGTGTAAATCCGTTCAGTTGTTTTGGAGAAATATCAAAATGTACAGATATTGATATTTGGGAATTCTGCCTTGTGATTGGCTGAGGCGTTGCTAGCACAAGCTTGCTGCTTATTGGCTACAAGCAGTGCAAGCGGTTGCAGCTATGGAGTGTTGGCATCCATTTTGTTATTCTGTTGAAGTAAGTAAGGGAAAAAAGGGCAAAAAGAGTAGGAAAGAGGAGGATAGGAGTGCTGTGAGGTCTGTGGGGTGGTTAGTGTGTGCTACACAGGGAGTTTGAAGCAATGTATTCACCCCTACCGGTGTGAAAGTGCTGTTTTGCCCAGAGTGTGATGGTGCTGAGGTGAGGTGCCAGTACACTCGGGGATGAAACCGTGAGCTGATTGCTGTAAACTGATGTGCTCTGGGCACTGTAGGAAACTGGCCGCTGTAGAATAGCTGTGCAAGTGGTGTTAGTATGAGTTTAGACTATAGCACTGTGAGCTCTGAGGGGTGGTTAGGGTGTGCTATACAGGGAGTGTGAAGTGAAGTACTCACCCCTAGCGGTGTGAAAGTTCTGTTTTGACCAGAGTGAGATGGTGCTGAGGTGAGGTGCCAGTGCACTTGGGGATGAAACCGTGAGCTGATTGCTATTAACTGATGTGCTCTGGCCGCTGTAGCATAGGTGTGCAAGTGGTGTTAGTATGGGTTTAGACTATAGCAGGTGTGGGAAGCAAATTACTCACCCTTACCGGTCTGAAGACTCGAATGGAGTGTTTTAGCAAGCAGGAATAAAGAAATAATCATGAAGAATATAATGCAGAATGTTGCAATGCCACAAAAGACAAATGGTGAAATCAGGTGTGTTTAAGAACGTGGCTATGTGGGATAAAGCGATGAAGTCTGCAAGTTATATAAAAAGTGTCTTTATTTAAGTGCCGTAAATAGACCCACTGGTGCAAGAGCTAAGGCATCCAGCTGAGGCAAACTTCAACTGCTTCTGCTGTATTCAAAGCTAAGCTTCTGCATCGGTCAATTCCACATCACATGTTACAGTTCCATGTGACATAAACAATAACTATTAGACATGAATGACTGTAAATTGTAGAATGAAAATAAAGGTAGGATACGATTACCACACTGTGCCAACCAGTTCCTAAACAATGCCGTGTTTTTTCATCTTGATCGCCACTTCATGAGCATAGGCTGAGGATGAGCTAATTTGTGTGAAAGGGCTTCGTGGATAACAGGCAGGCAGAGAGACGTGAGTACAAAGAATAGATATGGTTTCAAAATGGATGTCGGATTTAGGCTAATTTAGCAAGTATATAGCGTATTTGCATAGGCTATACATCATCCATCCCTGGTTAGTGTGGAGACATAAGGGCCAATAATGAAAACAGAGTTCAAATACCTAAGCATACTTAGAAAGTTATTATATGAAAATAGTTCAATTGAAGTGTATTAAAAAATTTAATAGGAAAAAGACAAAAAAGTTGGAAAAAATCAATTCAAGAATAAAGTGAATTTCTTACAAGTCTTGGAGATTGCAGTCCGGAAGTTCTCAGCAGCTTGAGATGCGTAATGTTCCAAGAGGCGATTGTTGGCATCGTGTGAGAAAAGCGAAGCGATCCAATTCATATCCTCGAAAGGACAGTAATGTACCTCGAATGTTGGAGCGGCAATTTGAATTGGCAGGCAATCTGCGATGTTGTCAAAGGTCGCACATTGCAGGAGATCTTTCGCGGCTGCGCAGAAATCCCATTCCACCAGGATACCTTTTTACATTGCATCCGCCATTGCACCACTGCCCGAACAATCAAGTTCATGGTTTTCAAGATACTCCATTACCTGCTGGATATCGGGAGCGTTTGTGGAATGTTGGCAAGGCATAGATCCATTCGCCAGTCGATTGGGCAAGTTTTGCAATAAAAAGATGGTTGCACGCAGATTGTATATGTATAAATAACTGTCATGTTGTAGCTGGCACCGATAATAGATAGAGGCAGGCAGCTGAAAAGTTGTTCCATTTTTTCACGGTATTGATGTAGCTTCGCGAAGAGGCGCATTCTGTCGGACATGCTTGTTACCACAGGGAGCGTAGCCATATTTAACAAGCTAAAATAGTAGTAGTATGGCTGCAAATAGAGCGAGAATTATGGGCACTGTTACTGTTATTCCAGAGATGATCGATTGAATGAAGTCTGTTATTAGACTAAAAACAGTTTGAAAGCCTGTGAGAAGGCCAGAGGAAATAATGTTAAAAAAGTGTGCCAGACTTTAAATGTCAGATGTGTTGAAAATTGTGTAACAATTCACAAAGTGTAATGGGAGGTTCGTATTTAAAAGTAAAGTATATTTTACTTGAAGTCGTGCTATCTGCAGTGGATAAATTACTTTTGGAGAATTGAGGGAGACTTCTGTTTGAAACAAAAGCGCTTTCAGTTTGCTCCGTTTAATAAAATCTGTTTTCAAAGTAGGTATTGAAGGCCAAGTTGAACTTTGAGAGTTACTTTGTGTGGGTGGGAATAGAGATTGCCAGAGGAAGTTATCCGGTTTGAAACAGTAAGAACATACGGTATGCCAGCTCACATTGCGTAGCAGTTCATGTTATTAAGAACCAGATAACTGGCATTAGTAGGCTGTGTGAATGTTGATCTGATTGTGGGAGTTGGCATGCTTTTAAGAAAGCACACAAGATTGGGGGCTGTAAGCTTAGAAGCATCGTGCAGTTGGATATTCTTGCATAGTAATGAATGATTGCCATTGTGGTCCCACTTTTCACCTGTGAGAAAAACTTCAGTATCCTCTTTAAGAAAGTGATATGTAAATGGTTGATACCACTGCTCGTGAATAAACGCGTTACCTTATATAATCACATACAACATGACAAACAACATGTACACCTAGCAGACACAACAACACTATGTACTGTGGGAACCGTGCCTAGCCATGTGCACAAACCAAACATGGCATGGCACCTTTGCCACACAATGCAGAATGCGGGGAGAGATGGTAGCAAAGTATGTGTGAAGGTGGCAAGTGATTCTCGATTATTAAAGTATACAATGCAAAGTCTTGTGGGGATGTGCGTATGCAGAGCACAGACATGTACATGTCAACATACACTGATGGTCTAGTGAGTGAAGTCGACAGTGGACGCAACCATGATAGTACAGTCAGTAGTGAAGATCATGAAAACATAGCGCGTACGTGCCCCCCCACCCCCAAATCTTTAGCGTAGTGGGCTGGCTCGGCGGACGCAAGGCTAGCGTAGGGGTATGAATAAAAGGCACGTTTCTCTCGTTGTGGTTCTCTTCCGCAATGGCAAACATGTCTCTCAGGTCTGCGCAGCTTACACCGCCACAAGGCTGATGCTGTGAGTGAAGGTGGCTGCGGGAATAATGCTCTCAGCCTGCTACTACCCAGAAACTGTCATGGCTGCTGCGACGCACATATGCCCCATAGTTCACCTTTCGACACCGCCGTATGTGAAAGAGGGCCGACCACGTGCCAGCGTAAGCACGTGGGCCGAGGTCTGCGAGCCAGGAAGGCTCCTGAGATCAACGCTGGCTACCACGACACAGGCAGACAGCACCCAGCCTGAGGCCCAGCACCGTGGAGTGCTGTGTATACTACTAACACAGTAGTCCAACAGGTACCAACAGTGGAACGGTGTCTTGATCTCAGAATGGACGATTTTAGAACTGCATCTGAGAGTGCCGATGAAGGTACTCCTTTCGACCAGCTGCAAGCAACTCTAGGTCCCAACACTGGAACGGTGTCTTGATCCCAGAATGGACGATGTCCGATATTACCTGCTGATGGGTCTTCAGAGAACTCCCTCCATTGAGGTGCATCGGACTCTGTGCTTCCATAGCTAAGTGCTGCACATGATTATTGGGCTTGGCTGACTGCAGGCGGTGGAGTACACCGCGGTACAGCAGGTCCGAACCGTGGAACGGGGTCTTGATCCCAGAATGGACGGTGTTAGAACTGCATCTGAGAGTGCAGATGAAGGTACTCCCCTCGACCAGGTGTAACCAACTCTAGGTCCCAACAGTGGAAAAGTGTCTTGATCCCAAAATGTACGATGTACGATATTACCTGCTGATTGTTGTTTTTTACAGAACTCCCTCCGTTGAGGTGCATCGGACTCTGTGCTTGTGCATCGGACTCTGTGCTTCCGTAGCTAACTGCTGCACATGATTATTGTGCTTGGTTGACACCAGTCGCTGGAGTACACCACGGTACAGCAGGTCTGAACAGTGAAACGGGGTCTTGATTCCACAATGGACAATATTGGATATTGGAACATTATCTGAGAGTGGAGTTGAAGGTACTCCCTGCGACCAGGTGCAAGCAACTCTAGGTCCCAAGAGTGGAACGGTGTCTTGATCCCAGAATGGACGATGTCCGATATTACTTGCTGCTTGGTTTTGACAGAACTCCCTCCGTTGAAGTGCATCAAACTCTCTGCTTCCGTAGCTAACTGCTGCACATGATTATTGGGCTTAGCTGACTGCAGTCGGTGGAGTACACCAAGGTACAGCAGGTCCAAACAGTGGAACGGGGTCTTGATTCTGTGACTGAGGATGTCAGAATTAAAGTTTGTGATGATTTGTGTGTACCCCCTCCGATCAGGTGCAACCAACTCCGTGCATCCGAATCCAATGGCACATGGCTGTGAGGCGTTAATGACCACTGCCTCTGGCCTACACTGCGGTCAGTAGGGCTCACAATTCAGATCGAGTGCTGATTGTTTAATTACAGAATCCAGTAGGCAACTAACTACAACGTCTATTGAAATATACACAATAGCCTTTTAGTATACTTGTTTGAAGAAGTTTTTTAAGATGACTTATAGGTCTAGTACAATGACCAAATTCTTCTTGGTAGTAGTAAAGAACACTGAATAACAGTGTACACAGTGGACAGCAGAGATCGCAATTCAAATTGTTTTGATTTATGTATTGCAAAGTTTTGTGTATTTTATGTTGTTGTATTTTGTAAAGAGGAAGTGAGAAAAAGTATTCATCGAAGACTGTGCTCGATACTGCCTTCAATTTACAATGCAGACAGAAGTGTTCACAATTCAGATCGAGTCGCTATTGTAGATGACGCTGTCCTGTAGGCAAAAGACATTGCTCCAGTGCGCTCTGTCCGCATCACGCATACGCATCATTACAGGGTCCGCACACGGTTTTTGTTGCTTCGCGCACGGCAAACTGGGCAGCTCAAGTCAACTCCACGTGGTTGTGGGCCCTTGCTGACCGCTCTCTGGCCTACACTGCAGACAGCAGTGTTTACAATTCTGATCGATTCGCTATTGCAGATGATGTAGTGTTGTAGGCAACAGACATTGCTCCAGTGCGCTGTGTCTGCCCCACGCATACGCATCATCACAGGGTCCGCACATGGTTTTTGTTGCTTTGGTAACAGCAAACAGGACAGCTCAAGTCAACGCCACGTGGTTGTGGGCCCTTGCTGACCGCTCTCTGGCCTACACTGCAGACAGCAGTGTTTACAATTCTGATTGAGTCGCTATTGCAGATGATGTAGCGATGTAGGCAACAGACATTGCTCCTAGTACGGCCCGCCCGCAGCACGCATCATCGCTGGCTCTGCACATGCTGAATGCTTTTGATTTGGCTACCTAAGTGCACTAGACCTGATGGACCCTTTATGATACAATCTTTTTGTGTAATATTTCAGATCTACTGCCTGTATCTCAGTATACCACAAGTTATGGTTCTTTTACGATAGAATCTTTTCTGTATTATTTCACATCTAGTGTCCCTACCTTACTGCAGCACAAACTATTGACACTTTTATTATTGAATCTCTGTGTGTGATCCAATGATTACTATTGTAGTTGATGCTAGCAGCAACCATTCCCTGAGGGCTGGTTTACACTCACTGCACTAGCATTCAGCACAGACGTCACTGGCTATGTGACCCTGGTAATATAAAGGAGTTGAGCGCATGTGCCCATACCCACTTCCACTATCTGTGTCCCTGTGTTTATTATCTATGCATGATACTGCCCCTGGGCTGTACCACATTACATTGTGCTGTGGGCAGCGTATGCAACTATGTTACCTCTGGCAGGGGGGAAAAGTTCTGATGTGTAACTTTTAGATGCATGGCTATCACAAGTGGAAGGCTACTTTACAGAGCATGAATATTGATGAAGATGATGGTTGTATGATGTGTATAGTGTCAGATATGTGTACATAGCAAAAGGTTTTCACAAAAGCTCTGTAAGCAGAAGAGGAGTATCTCATCAAACGCTGTAGCGAGAATGGCTAAAACGGGTGGGGTCCTCCAACTGTTACAATGGGAAATGTTATGAACCAATCAAATGCTTTTCTTTAAGGTCACATGGCAATCATGCATCAAGCACGTAAGGAGGCCGCACCCGACGCAATTTTGAGAAAATATTACCATAATATAAGTTTATTACAGTTAGAAATATATGAATGTTTAAAATATTTTAGATTATTGCGTGTTCTCATATACACTTTAAACTTATTTAGACATAGTTTTGAGATGAAAAGAAAAATGAGGAAATGGTGTTCCCGGCGCAACACCTTACGTCTATGATGTAACACAGGGCCTGGCAGCGTGCACTTGTCGCATATGCAACGCACAGCGGGTGTGACCCCATACGTACATGACATAAGGCACATCTTGGTACTACGTACCCGTCGCATACCAGAGTAGCATCTGGCGCAACCACATCCGTATATGATGTTATGCAGGACGTGGTGCCACTTACTCGTCGCATACGAAATACGCATTCTTTACAAGTTTAGCAAGATGGCGGATAGGATTCGCATGCTGGTGGAGCTTGGTACACTACCGGTACGGGACTTTAGTTTTCTAATAAAAAAACCCAAAAAAATGATATACATACTTTTTTTTGAAGGTATAAAACAATACATATTTTTTAAATGAAAAAAAAGGATAATAGAGTTCCAAAATATTAACAAAATATATAAAAAATATAGGTTTTAGAAATATTAAAATATGAAATTAACATTTAAAAAACCTTTGATATTCACTGAAAAAACCATAGGTTTTACAATCGTTATAGTTAGGAATTAGCATTTAAAAATCCTTGGAAATTCACTGAAAAAACCATAGGTTTCAGGAACGTTATAGTTAGTTGGACATTTGCCTCATATAAAACCAGAGAAATTTGCCCGTTATAGTTAGTTAAGCTAACTGTAACTTGCGCTCCTGCAATGCACTGGTGATGACGTCATATATTACATCACTCATGACATGGTCAGTGACATCACTGATGACATCACTGATGACATCTCAAATGACATCACTGATGACATCACTGAAGACATCATCCACCTGACAATCTGATGCACATACTGATGGCCTAATATAAACTTTGATACATGCACTCTAAAATACAGACTACTATTTTTGAAACCATACACACAACAATGCCAGATACTACATACCACCCACTATTTCCTAGGTCTACACTCACATCCACTCACTTATACATGCAGTTACTCATCAATACAGTACTATAATATGCACTCATACACCTATACATACAGTCATAGTACGCCACGCATCCATAGAGTTACTCACACACCTAGTCAGTCATGCAAAGACTCAATCACATACCCATTTACTCATGTATACAGTTATACACACCAACTGCGTTATTTATACATACACCACATCACTTATTTATGCAGATACTAACACATACTTACTGTCTTATACAATCACTGATACAAGCAAACACTCTTTTATACACCCACATCTTCAAATAACTTACTCTCACGTATAGTCATTTATATACTCCAACAGTCACATATACTGCCTTAAAACATAGGTAGTTACTCACACATATACCAGTGAGACATTCATTCACTCACCAACACACCCATACACACACTAACTCACCCATACAGCCCTTCCCAGATGCAGTTTTGAATCCATACAACCAGTGAATCACCCACTCAGACATGTATGCACAGAATCACATCCCCCCACCCACCCACACAGACACTCAGGCACTCATACAGATACTCAGACAACAAATCAATAACCCATATAGACACTCATGTAGCTACTCACCATCCCATGCAGCCACTTATACACCAACTGAGACACTTATACAGATTTTCACACAGTTTAGTCACTAACCCATACATTCAGTTACACATGTTCAATCACTCACTTATACAGTCAGTCACGCACCTACTAAATAATCCATTCAGGGACTTGTAAATTCACTCTTTCTTCAATACACCTTGGCATAGATATATATGAAAAATATTTAAACTTTACAGAAACACACATTCACTGGATGATGTCATCAGTGATGTCATCAGTGATGTCATTTAAGATGTCATCAGTGATGTCATGAGTGATGTCACTGACCATGTCATGAGTGATGTAATATGTGACGTCATCACCAGTGCATTGCGGTCGCGCAAGTTATAGTTAGCTCAACTAACTATAACGAGTGAATTTCTCTGGTTTTATATGAGTCAAATGTCCAACTAACAACTACGTCCCTGAAACCTATAGTTTTTGGAGTGAATATATATATATCCAGCAATGGGTTCCATATACAGCACACAGCTCGGTCGGTCGTCGCGTATGAGGCAGAACCAAGCCTCGCACCAACAAAAGAATTTCTACACCACACTTCAGGGATTATGTTACAGCAATTTATTTATCACTTATCATGTTCCAACATCACCAACGTGTTTCAACCACAATGGTCTTGATCCCGGTTCAGTGAATTCCTTTTTCCTTTTCAGTATTTATACATGACTGTCCATAATAAGGCATTGTGGGACATGTAGTTCATAAAAAGTCACCAAGAATACAGTTAACATTTAAAACAACATTACATATTAAGTGTCCTCATGATATTCATCCCTTTTTTGCTGTTTTATTACAGATATGGGTATTGATGTGTTCCCAAAAAACTTCTTTGTGCACCTTACATTTAATAGTTGACACTAATCCGTCCAGGCTCAGTGCCATATAAGAGGTGTATCATGTTCTTATAGGGATTTTATTTAGCTGTATAATGTATCATTATGTTTTCATACTCCAACCGTCCCCACTACAGAAAGCTTAGTGCCCTCTTTCTTCCAGACAATTTATTGCAATCTGACATAATTTTCATGACATAATGTGGGGATTATGTCTAGTTTTTCGGCTCAGTGCCCATGATACATTCCCTATTACTCTATTCATTCTAGATGCAATTTCTTGTGTCAATTCTATACCCATTACATTCAATACTTGGAGGTCCTAATCAGTTTGACTGTTTATTTTTTAAAATATTATTCAGAATTACAGATGTACATGCAATTACTTGTTCCCATTCGAACGGTATGGTTGTTATTTAAGAAATCGTATTACCAGTCTTGACTCTAAGCGTCATGGTTTTAGTGTTCTGTCCCCACCTCTCTCACTTGCAGGTGTCATGGCAATTCCTCAATATTACATTTGCTGCTAATTGTATCCCTGATGCGTTGCCATGTGTCTGATCATCGCATAATTCATGTCCTTATTTTGCAGTGCTCGGATATGTTCCAGAATTCTCTTTTTCAATGGGCAGATAGTGCTACCTATATATCGTAAACCACATTGACATTCCAACATATACACCACATAGTTTGTTGTACAATTTATGTTTTCGTCAGTTGTAAAGATTTTTCCTCTGAAATTATAAATCTCTTGAGTATTTCTCTTTATTTGACATGCCTTCCTTTCACATTTCTACAATCTCTTTTGATGTTTTTCTAACCATGATTCCACTTTAGGTTTGGCAAAATGACTATGCACCAGTTTATCTTTCAATAAAGGGGCTCTTTGGTATGATACATCTGGTCTCTCCCCCAATTTGTTGCCAATATCTGGATCCTTTTTCAATACGCCCCAATGTTTTCTCGTAATGTGCACAATTTGCTGGTTCTCCTTTCTGTAACTCAATACTAGTCTGATTTTCTGATCATCCTCTTCAGTTGTTTTCATTCTTCTCTTATGCGTCAGAGTCTGTGCTTGAGAGATACCTTCTGCCAGCTTCTTATCTTCTTGTATATCTGATGACTTATATCCTCTTTTAGAAATTTCCATTCAGTTTCTTTTATTTTTACTTTGAGTTCTTCATCATCTGAACAGTTATGTTTCATGCTTAGAAACTCACCATATGGGATACTTTTCTTCAAAGAATTCGGATGAAAACTGGACCCGTGCAATATGCTATTGGTTGCTGTTAGTTTCCGATACCTAGTGGTTTTAATCTGATTCTCTTCAATATAAATTTGCACTTCCAGGAATTGTACTGTAGTTGTGCCCATGTTGCATGTAAAGTTCAGCTCTAGTTCAATGCTATTCAATTTATTAAAGTACTCCATGAACTCATCTTTTGTACCGTTCCAAATTATAAAGAGGTCATCTATGAACCTTAGCCATAGCATGATCTTATCTGTGTAGTGGTCCTTTCTTTCCCCCAAACTACAGTTTTCTCCCACCATCCCATGGTGAGATTCGCATACCTTGGAGAGAAGGAAACGCTCATCGCTGTCCCACATATCTGAGAGAACATTTGACAATCAAATATGAATATGTTATTTTGCAAACACATCTCTATCATTTCTGTCAGCATTTGTGAATGTTTCAAATTTTTTATGTTCCTATGGGATAGGAAAAATTTCACTGCTGCCAGTCCCATTTCATGACTGATGGATGTATAATGTGATACTACATCAATTGTCACCAGGAGATATCCTTCCTGCCATCCCATAACTGCAAGTATTCCTAAAAAGTCCCCCTTATCTTTTATATAGGAGCTCAATTATGTTACCATTGGAGCTAGATAGAATAGTTATGCAATGTTTTATGTACTTTTGGGAGGAGGTATATTGTTGGAATGAATGGGCTTTTGTTTTTCAGAAATTTTTCTTCCTCTTATTTAATTGCCCCTTCCTCCTGCTTGATTTGGATTGTCTCATTCAATGCCAATGTTAACTCATCTATTGTATTGTTCTTCAATTTGTTGAAGTTACTGGACATGTTAAGTTGTCATAGTGCCTCTTTCGTAAATTGTAGTTCGTCCATCACTACAACATTTCCCCCTTTGTCAGCCAGTTTGATGATCTCAGTTTGCTGACTGGTCACCAATTCCTGAAGTACTTTCCATTCTGCCTTAGTTAGACTTTTTTTCGATTTCTCTGAACATTATTTTTCAACTTTTCCAAATCTGATATCACTAGGTCATGATAAATATCAATTCTGTTACCTTGATTTAACAGTGGACAAAATTTAGGTTTTGGCTTTGTACTTTGTGTATTTGTGATCCATTATATTTATTTCAAGTTCATTCAATATATGTGACTCAGACGTCTCATCATCATTCATGTCAAACACTAAATCATATATAGTCTTCAGATCCGGTATTTGTTCATTTGACAGGGCATTATCAGGTTTTTTCCCTCTGGATACATGGACTGTAGTGAATCTTTTTTCACATTTTGGGGTCGATTTCGATCCTGGATTTTTTTTTCCTGTACGACTCGTATCCGTATTTTTTTACGTACGAATCGTACAAGTCCCGTACAAACGGCGAAGTATGATTCGTACGTTAAAAATACATACGAATCGCCTCAGGAAAAGTCTACGAGACGTCCCCGGACAGATTTACATACAAATCATAAAACTGAAGTCCGAGCGCGCAAGTACGATCTGTACCGTCCATCCGAAAACACAAGCACATGGAAAAGGCTCCGTACGGAGCGAACTTTGTACGAGCCCTACCCCGAGAACACTTGTGCCCGGGGTATGAGTTGTACGGCCCCCCCAGCCTCCCCCCTCCCGCGTACGTCTGCACCATACCCCCCACCCCCGTATGTATGGACCGTACCCCCACCCCCGTATGTACGGACCGTACCTCCCACCCCCCGTATGTCCGCACCGTACCCCAGGCGTACCCCCGACCTGCGTATGTCCGCACCATACCCCAGGCGTACCCCAATCCACGCGTATGTACGGACAGTACATATGTGAGGATTGGGGTATGCCTGGGATAAGGTGTGGACATACGTGGGTTTGGGGGTACGCCTGGGTACGGTGCGGACATACGCGGGTGGGGGGTACGCCTGGGGTACGGTGCGGATATACGCGGGTGGGGGGTACGGTCCATGCATACGGGGGGGTGGGGGGTACGGTCCGTACATATGCAATGTTGGGGTACACACCGTACATGATGACACGTACGATGTGGGTGATGGCGTGTATGTCACGTAGCAGGCCCCCTTTTCCTCATGCATCGCAGCGTACTTAGCTTTTCTGGAACTTTTTGGCTCCCGTAAAAATATAGCCGTGCGGAGTGCTGTAGGTACGAATCGTACTTGCTGGTCTGTAAAATGCTGCCTGACTCCGTGCGGACGTCGCGGACGCACTGTCCAGGATCGGAATTGTATGTATTTTTTAGCCGTACGGTGTTTTTTGCGATTCGTACGGAAATGGTATTTCTGTACGAATCGTACTTGCTGGTTTGTACGGTGGAATTCCCGGGTACGAGTCGTACAGAGAAAACGCTCCGTACGACCATTTGTACCCGGGTTTTACAGGATCGGAATCGGCACCAGAATGTTGCTAATTTTAAGATATATATATATATATATATCGAATTCAAAACTTGTTTCGCGATATCCTCTGCCTCAGAGGGATGGCGGGCTGCCGGCAAGGACGCGACCCTTATTATTCCATCAATCAATCCTTTGCTCAAAAAAGATTGCGCCGAGCCCCAATTTTGTTCAAAACAGCGTGTTTTTTATTCCATCAGGTTTGTGGCAAACAACTCCCGACGCGTTTCGAAACCCTCCGGTTTCTTGGTCACGGGTCGATACGATGTTGACACTCGTCACATGATATAGTACACAATGTATAAATAAACAAAGGACTACACTGCTGCCAGGTTCACATAGCTAGCTTGAGCGCCATCTTTAAATAATAAGATGATACTGAGTTTCAACAGTTAGTTCACAGCATTTCATTTTAAACAAATTCCATTGGACATTTGATTGATTAATATAATGAAATTTCAAAATATTAATTACAAGTGTAAATTTAAAACAGTCCAATGATTGTATAACCTGTGTAATTTGCGATTGCATCATCGTAATTAAACTGATCATGTAGCTTAACCCTAGTGGGTGTACTGTGATTTCTGTTGCGTTTGACCGCCCCAGTGGGCAAACACTTATCAATTGTAATTCAATTCGAGTTCAGTTCATTTTTCAAAATTTCAACAGATGGCTAACGCTGCATATTTCACAACCTCTGGCAAAAGCGACATCAATTGCACAAAGGTGTCCTTAATAAGCATTTCCAGACCTACCCCAGTTAAAGTGCCTAGGTCATTTCCACCACAGTGCACAATAATAAGGTTAGGCTGTGGGAGATGTAGAAAGGTTTTCACCAAAGGCATTAATTGGTGCCACTTTAACCCTCTCTGACCAATCCATTTAATGTCTACATTTGGCAAAGCAAGGTCTCTCACCATACCTCTTTTTTCTGCAAATTTTTCACTCCAGAAGACATAGCTGTGACCTACAATCCACACTGTGAACATCTTCAAAGGAGATCTGGATGCACTCAGGAGGTGTCTTTCAGTAGAAAGGCAAAAAGAAATGAAAGACAGTTGAAAAATGGGGGCACACATACTTTTTTTTATAAAAAGAACTCATTGGCTGTTTCAAACCATTCTACACTAAAAACTAGGCTGTATATTTAAATTTTAAAAAGCATGTTTTGTATTGGTTCAGAAAAATGTGTGAACAAAGAACATTAGTTTGGATTTGTTGTTAGGTTTGAAAAGTCAAGCACTCTTGCTCTTTGGAAATGAAACATTGTCTGCTGAACTTCTGACCTCTCTGCTCACACCTGTGTTCCATGACCTGTTGCTATGGTAGCAGGCAGAAGTCAAGTTGGGGGAAGGGTACATTTGGAAAGGGGTTGAAGTTTTCAACCAATAGAAATGTGTGATTTCATTTGAAAAAAAGTGGGAAGCACTGAGATTTGTAATTAACATGTATATGTGTGAAAAAAGAGAGGGAAACTGTGCCATTAACTGGTTCTGCTGAGAGGAGAGAGGTGTTCAGCTCAGAGATTCTGGTCTGATAAACTGCTGTGTGACTGCCACATTTGTTTCCCAAATAACTAATTTTAAAGGTGAGTTATGAGTTTGAGAGGGGGTGTTTGTGGTTAATTTAGATATAAAAAAAAGAATTGTGATTATTTGTTTAAAGTTGTGATTTACATTTTCTGTTTTGGGAGATATTTAACTGTCTTGTATATGTAAAATATTATGGAGTATGTTTTCACCATAAGTTAATGTGTACTGGTAACAATGAGGAATACTGTGTTGTGCCTACCATCTAACCATGAGTCTGTGTGCAGAGAAGAATTGTTGACAGAGATTTAATTTGTGTTGCTGTTGAAAAGTAAGACTTGCAGTTGAAAGAAAAGGACAGCTACTTTTTAATTGTGATGGTTAGGATTTAGCAGAAATCACTTTGAAAGAAAAGAGAGGAAAATGGCAGCACATATGAAAAAAGCATTAGTTCTGTAAGAATTGATGACCCAGGAAAGGGGCAGCCTGTGTTTTGTGCCTACCAACACAGCATGAGTCTGTGTGCATATAGGAATTGTTGTCTGAGATTTAATTTGTGAAGTTGTTGTTCAGTAAGAAATGCAGTCCCAGGAAAGGGGCAGCCTGTGTTATGTGCCTAAAATGATGGCATGACTCTGTGTGCACACAGGAATTGTGGGCAGAGATTTAATTTGTGAAGATGTTGTTCAGTAAGAAATGCAGTCCCAGGAAAGGGGCAGCCTGTGTTATGTGCCTAAAATGATGGCATGACTCTGTGTGCACACAGGAATTGTGGGCAGAGATTTAATTTATGAAGTTGTTGTTCAGTAAGAAATGCAGTCCCAGGAAAGGGGCAGCCTGTGTTATGTGCGTAAAATGATGGCATGAGTCTGTGTGCGCACAGGAATTGTGGGCAGAGATTTAATTTGTGAAGATGTTGTTCAGTAAGAAATGCAGTCCCAGGAAAGGGGCAGCCTGTTGT
This sequence comes from Triturus cristatus, assembly GCF_964204655.1. Lineage (NCBI taxonomy): Eukaryota > Metazoa > Chordata > Amphibia > Caudata > Salamandridae > Triturus > Triturus cristatus. The sequence goes on from NC_140580.1 coordinate 480,684,102, forward strand.
GTTTACACAAATTATCCCTTAGCACACATGCACTGTTACATACATCTCTGCAGTCCTCATGTAGTTCTGGAAGTCTCTTTGCTCATCTGTCTTGCACCAGACAATACACAGTCTTCAGAAACACACTCTTGGCACACACGCAGCAGCTTCTCCAACACTCTCATGTGTAGTACTCAGCTCTGTGTGCTGTTTCAGATAGCAATGTGTAATGCAAACACATTCAACGCCCCCAAGGCCTCATTTAAATTGATCTAGTCTAATCACTCACCCTGTAACACATGGTCATGGTGTTAAAGAGCTGTTAGGACATGTGCTGTTTTCTGCTTCTGTAAATGATATGGGAAATGTGTCAGGCAGTAACAGTAATTTGGTACTATTCAGGGACACTGTTTTGTTCCAAAAAACATAGCATGAGTCTGTGTGCGCACAGGAATTGTGGGCAGAGATTTAATTTGTGAAGATGTTGTTCAGTAAGAAATGCAGTCCCAGGAAAGGGGCAGGCTGTGTTATGTGCCTAAAATGATGGCATGACTCTGTGTGCACACAGGAATTGTGGGCAGAGATTTAATTTGTGAAGATGTTGTTCAGTAAGAAATGCAGTCCCAGGAAAGGGGCAGCCTGTGTTATGTGCCTAAAATGATGGCATGCCTCTGTGTGCACACAGGAATTGTGGGCAGAGATTTAATTTATGAATTTGTTGTTCAGTAAGAAATGCAGTCCCAGGAAAGGGGCAGCCTGTGTTATGTGCGTAAAATGATGGCATGAGTCTGTGTGCGCACAGGAATTGTGGGCAGAGATTTAATTTGTGAAGATGTTGTTCAGTAAGAAATGCAGTCCCAGGAAAGGGGCAGCCTGTTGTGTTTACACAAATTATCCCTTAGCACACATGCACTGTTACATATATCCCTGCAGTCTTCATGCAGTTCTGGAAGTCTCTTTGCTCATCTGTCTTGCACCAGACAATACAGTCTTCAGAAACACACTCTAGGCACACACGCAGCAGCTTCTCCAACACTCTCATGTGTAGTACTCAGCTCTGTGTGCTGTTTCAGATAGCACTGTGTAATGCAAACACATTCAACGTCACCAAGGCCTCATTTAAATTGATCTAGTCTAATCACTCACCCTGTAACACATGGTCATGGTCTTAAGGAGCTGTTAGGACATGTGCTGTTTTCTGATTCTGTAAATGATAAGGGAAATGTGTCAGGCAGTAACAGTAATTTGGTACTATTCAGGGACACTGTTTTGTTCCAAAAAACATAGCATGAGTCTGTGTGCGCACAGGAATTGTGGGCAGAGATTTAGTTTGTGAAGTTTTTGTTCAGTAAGAATTGCAGTCCCAGGAAAGGGGAAGCCTGTTGTGTTTACACAAATTATCCCTTAGCACACATGCACTGTTACGTACATCCCTGCAGTCTTCATGCAGTTCTGGAAATCTCCTTGCTCATGTCTCTTGCAGCTGACAATACATAGTCTGCAGAAACACACTCTTGGGACACACGCAGCAGCTTCTCCAACACTCCCATGCGTACTACTCAGGACTGTGTGTAATGCAAACACATTCAACGTCACCAAGGCCTCATTTTCTTTGCTCTACTCTAAACACTCACCCAGGTTGCAGATACTTATGGTATGAAGTAGCTGTTAGGAAATGTGCTCTTTTCTGCCTCTGTTATCTACAAGGAAAATGTGTAAGGCTGTAACAGCAATTATCACTTGATCTACCAGAGTAGTAAATGTGCTTTGAATTTGCAAATCAAATTCTGTTTTCTGCTTAGAAGCACACCATGAGGCTGTGTGCGCACAGGAATTGTGGCCACAGATATAATTTGTGTTGCAGTTGTTCTGTAAAACATGCACTTGCAGGAAAGGGGCAGCTTGTTTTTTTTCAACTGTGGTGGTTAGCACTGTGCACAAATTAGTAAATCACAAATGAGAGACAAATGGAAAAACATTTGAAATTAATGAAAAGTAAAAAAAAATATTTTAATGAATTATAATTACAAAAAGGATTTTTTTTTAAGTTCCTTGCAGGTATTGCTGAGCAACAGTGAAAAAAAAAATGCCTTTAAGGACAAGAAAGAGGAAAGAAAAGCAACAACACGTATATCTGGACAAAACTGGGAAAAAAAAAATAGGAGGAGAAGCTGGTGATGGCAAAAAGAAAAAGTCTACTGGTAAGCAGAGCAGAGATTTCTTAAAAAAGATTTTCAAAAAACCAAAAAATGGCAAAAATAACTGTAAAACAAACAGTGTTTTATGTACAAAGCAACAACACAGTCAACAGCAAAAAAAAAAAGCTAATGTACAATCAGAAGTATGTCAAACTGATTTAACACGAAAATTAGATTTTAAAAACATTCGTCGAAAAATGTTTCATAGAAGAGTGATGTTAAATTTGCTAAAGGATGTGAAAAAATATAAGAAAAAAACAAAATTTATTAAGAAAAAAAAATGTATAGAAAATATTGTAAGTAAGGCTTTGGAAATAAAAAGAAAACTTTTTATTCTAATTTTGAATAGGATGCGTAGATTAGATAAATTAGTGAATGCAATGAAGTCACAAAGCAAAAGGAAAAGAGAAGTGAAAAAAAGTAACTTTTGTAAAGTGTTCTTGGGAGAATGGAAACACAGTTCAAGTACTGAACCATTTTTTAATGAAGAGAGTTATCTTCAAAGTAATAGTTTGTTGCATGCAGTTGACACCAATGGTAGAGCATATGAAGTTAAGGATGGTTGTGTGATGGAAAAAGAGAAAATGGTCCCAAGAAATGAGGAAGAAGTAATGGCTGCTGAGGCTATGGGGAGACGTCCAAAAGCCCCAGTGTACACTTGGAACTGTAGTAGTATTTGTACTGTGCTTCAGGAATCTATTGATAAATTACGTGACTTTCCAAGAGTATATAGTAAAAAGAGTGTAAAACAGAAGATGAAGGTGCTTCAAACACTAGATCCATGCAGAGTGAGAGAAAATACTGGTTTGCAGGGACATTCTCTGGCTTGTCTATCTAGAAAAGTGTGTAAAAGTGTTTTTCATCATTTTAGGATGCTGGCTGTTCACCATACTGAAATGAGAAAGTTTGTGAGAACATTGTATTTTGCTAAAAGTCCAGCAGTAAAGTTGAATGAGTTGAATGCTCTGTTCCGTGGATCTGTATCAGATGTAGTGAAGGTTACTGATGAGATTCAGTTTTGTTACTTTGGTCCAGAACAAGAAAGTGCAGAAAAGGACACAGTAAATGAGGAAAATGAGGAACAGAATGTAGAACTCATTATTACTAAAAATTTTGAGGATGAAATGACAAAATTTACTATCACCTCTAATGAAAGACCAAATATTACTTGTATTTGTTGCCGCAGAAGTCATTATAAAATTCAAACAAGGAATGTTGATCTGTATAAAAAAAGTGAAAATGAAGATAATTATAAGTGGAAGGATTTTGCAACATATATATTTCTTGAAAATTGTTTTGAATTGGGTGAAGATCAGCGTATTTGTAAATACTGTTATAACAAGTTAGAAGAAAATAGAATGCCGACCAGAGCTGTACATAATAATTTAGAATTGGATGCTATTCCTGCCGAACTTTCTGAATGAAATACATATGAGTCTATACTCATTCAATGTGTTCATCCGTTCCAGACCATAGTACGTATGGAGTCCAAAACTGGTAAATTACCTCCTTCTGATTTACTGAGAGGTTTAAAAGGAAGAGTGGTGTATTTGCCCTTGGATTTGAAAAAAAATATGGAAACTATTGATGCAGATACTTTGGAAACTCAACCATTAGTAATTCTGGTTAATGGTGTACCTACAAAGAATAAGAAGATTTGGCAGGAGCTGGTGGATGTACGAAAAGTACAAAGAGCAAATTTGTATTTGAAAAAAAATAATAAATGGTATGAATCAATTTATATAGATGAAGAAGAAGAAGATTTACAAGAAGACACAGAAACACCAACTGGTCAAATTGAAAAAATGGACAAGTCAAAGGAAGAAGAAATTTATGGACATTTTAGCATACATCCTCTTCATTCAAAAGAAGTTATGGGAGATACTATTGATCTGTTTCAGATGAAGAAAGCAAAAGGAACTCCCGTGAGTGTATGGGAGAAGAGCTTGGAAGCTCGATGTTTTCCTCAGCTGTTTCCTACAGGAAAAGGTGGACGATACGATGAACGCCCAGAACAGATTCCTGCTTCTGAGTATCGGACTACAAGATTATATGCAGAAGATCCAAGATTTCGTCAAAGTATTCCTTATTTGTTCCATCTTTTATTTGAAAGCGACTTGTTTGCATTATCTTATGCAGTAAATCACATTTTAAAACGTGGAGTACATTTACAAAATGTGTCTGCTAAGGATTTTATGGAGAAAGTGCAGCACCGAGATGATCATTTGGAAACACAACTGATCAATCTGATGGCTTGTCAGTGTGAGACAAATGAATATTGGTACCGACGCCATGGTGAATTAAAATTCATGTTACGGAATTTAGGGAGAACTGTGCTCATTGGATCCAGTTAATGTTTGCAGATATTTCAATCATAGATTTGAGGCTATGATGTCCTTCATCTGCAATAAAAAAAATCCACCTCTTGGAGAAGTAGTGTATTTCTTTTGGAGAAAAGAGTACCAGGCAAGAGGTGCTCCTCATATTCATATGCTGTTGTGGATCAAGGATGCCCCAAAGTTTGGAACAGATACTGATGAAGCAGTGTTATCTTTCATTGAAGAATATGCAACATGTGCTATACTTAAAAGCACAGAAGAGAAAATGTTAAAAGAACAAGTTTTACGTTTCCAAAGTCATCGGTGTGGAAAATACTGTCGACGGAAGTACAAGAAGAAAGATAAATTCTACACAAAGTGTCGATTTGGATTTCCTAGACCTGTTCTTTCAAAAGGAAGAGTAAACTGTTTTATGTCAGCTGTGCGACGTACCATTACAAGAAAATCGCCTAAGAATACCTACAACCTAAGAAGAAAAGAAGAGTCAAAATATATAAATGACTACAACCCAGTCATTTTATCCTTGTGGAATGCTAACATGGATATTCAGTATGTGGCAGACAATTCTATTGCTGTTGCTCGGTATGTGACATCTTACATCACTAAATCTGAGAAAACAGAATTGAAGGAAATGTGGGAGGAGATTTCTCACGAGAAGACTGTCAGTAAGAAGCTGTACAGTTTCAGTTTAAAGATGTTATCGCATCGAGAAATTGGATCCTACGAATGCTCAGATAGGTTATCATCTGCAAGTCTTTACTCGAAATCCAGAAGAATAATTTGGGTAAGCTTAGGCCTTGCAGGAATGAGAAATCGGGTACTGAAATCTGTTGGAGAAATTGAATATTTGGCCGAGAATGACCCAGAAAGTACAGATATTTTGAAATCAAACATGTTAGACACATATTACCCAAAGAGAAGTCATCATCTTGAGAACATGTGTCTCTATGAAGTGCTGCAGAACTACATTTTTTCACGGAAAGCCACAGAAGACATCAACAATGGAAAATGTAAAGTAATTGGTGAGGAAGGATGTTTGGTGAAGCAAACAAAAGGAAGTCTGATAAATCACAGGAAGCTCAGTTGCGAAACTACTGACAAAAAGGAATTTTACTACTTGGCTCTTTTACAGCTGTTTAAACCATGGCGTTCAGAGGACGAACTACTGGGAGAATTTCAAAGCTATGAAGATTCTTTTAATGCTAGCAAAGACAGCATAGAATGCAGTACTTTCACAACTTATGTCCAAATGTTAAATGAAGAAAATGAACAGGAAGCAAAAATTGCAGCTGAAGTAGCTAGAGACAGTTCTCAAGACAGCCAAAGTTCAGGAACACTTAGTCAAGATCCCCTAGGACAACCAATCATAGAAAATGAAGCTGCAGTAGCCATGACTGAAGTAGAAACGGCTATGAATCAAGCACAGGAAGATTCAATCGACTTACTAAATCCGGAACAACAACTGAATGAAGAACAAAAATAAATTTATGAAGAAGTCACCAAAAAAATTGATCATGGATTACTACATGAAAAGAAAGAGTGCTCATGCACATCATTTGAACCATTCAGGATGTATGTGAGTGGACAAGCTGGAACTGGTAAAAGTTTCTTAATAAAAGTCATCAGAAGCTACCTACAGCAAAAAACAGCTTCAAATTTGTCTTGTGTGGTAACTGCTCCAACTGGGTTAGCAGCCTATAACATAAAAGGAATTACCTTACATCGCTTGCTAATGTTACCAGTGGAGCATGAGAACAAAATAGAATACCACAAGCTAACTGGAGAAGCATGCCTCGAAGTTTCAAGAGTGTTGAAGAAGATGCAAGTTCTCATTATTGATGAGGTGAGCATGGTTTCAAATTTAATGCTTGCCTTTGTGCATTTAAGAATGCAACAAATTCTTAAGAGAGACTATGACGTGTTATTTGGAGGTAAACACGTCATAGTTTTTGGAGATCTTTTACAGCTCACTCCAGTTAAAGGACAACCAGTGTTTAATACTGTGACACATGAAGACACGAAGAAGTCATTAGGAAGCATTGGTAATGCGAATATTTGGTCATTCTTTGAGTACAAAGAACTCACTACCAATATGAGACAAGCAAACGACGAAGATTATGCAAATATTCTGAAAGATATCAGAATTGGACTACTCACAGAAGTTGGCAAAAAAGCATTACAGAGTCGGTTGCTACATAACTTATTTCCAAATGAAGAAATAGTTGCAGAGAAAATATACCAGAACATTGCAGAAAAAAATACTGTAATCTGCTTAATGCCAACACTACGTGAGTGCTCAATATTCAATGAGGAACTTTTGAAATTGGCAAAAGGAAGAGATTAAGAAAATGGAAGCAGAGGACAAAATTCAGCATGAAAGAATTACTTTTACATTAACAGGCAAACTGAAAAATAAATTGGATTCACTAGAGAAGAACATTTCCAAAACAGCTGGATTAGAAAAAAATCTATATGTTTGCATGAATTGTCGAGTGATTTTAAGGAGAAATTTGGATGTAGAAAAAGGTTTAGTGAATGGAGCAATGGGAAGAGTTGTGGGTTTTATTAATTATCAGAAAAAAGAAGGAATTGAATGTTTAAAAATAAAATTTGATCAGATAGAAGAAGTTAAAGACATTTGTCGTTGTTCAGTTCGTTTCATGCTTGTGAAAGACTTATATGTACGTAGGAAGCAGTTTCCGTTTTCTCTAGCATATGCTGTAACTATTCACAAGTCTCAAGGATTGACTGTAGATAGTGCTTTTGTAAACATTGGTTCTACTGTGTTCAAAGAAGGTATGGCATATGTTGCTTTGTCACGAGTGAAAACATTATCTGGTTTATTTATGATAGACTTTGATGACTCAAAAGTTAGTGCTGATACAAACTGTGTAAAGGAGTATAATAGATTAAGAAGAACCTATGCTCCTCATTTAGGTCAGTATCCTGTGATTGAAAAACATGTTGTTTGTCGGAAAAGGAGATTTGAGAATATCTGTAATGTGGATGAACAGAACAAAAAAAAAAAGGACAGTGATGTGATAGCAAGGAAAAAGAAAAAGGACAGTGTTGAAGAGGTTGTTGGTTGCCATTTTGAAAATAGCTCTGGTGTCAACTGCTATGCAAATGTAGTGCTGAATGTTGTATTTTATCTTGAAAAGTTGCTAGAACAGATAATAGTAAATCATGGAAAAAGATTGTGTTCTCTGCTGAGTCTCCTTTTTGAGAAGCTGAGTACTGATAAAACTGAAATAGAAAGTGCTTCTGATGTTAGAAATCTTTTAGATGTATGTTGTGGTTCTACACAGTTTAAAGAAAATGTCCAGCAAGATGCACAGGAATTCTTAATATATATTTTTAGTGTACTAGAAGATGAAGGAGTAGAAGTAGAAAACTTATTTGGTGTCTCTTACAAATGGGAACATTGCTGTGAAAACTGTATGAACACATGTAGTAGTAATGTTGATTCAGAAAGGTTCATATTTTTACCATTACCACAAAGTAAATCAGTGACTTTTAGTAAATTAGTTAAAGATGCCAATCACAACATGGAATGTTCTGAATGTAAATCAGACATGTTTTCCACATTATTTTTACAGATATATGGTCAGTATGTAATTTTAATGATGCAACGTTGTAGAGCTGATGGTTCAAAATTGGAAACTTTAATAAAGAAGTTTACAGGACAGCAATCATCAATTTCTGGAAAAACTTTTGTTACAGTTGCAATAATTTTTCATGAAGGATCTACTGTAACTTCTGGGCATTACACAGTTTATCTTAAATGTGAAAAAGGCTGGACACTGTGTAATGATTCCCAATTGATTTTCAAGCAACGTTTGCCTTATGATTTACCCAATTCTTATTTAATTTTTCTGAAACCTAAATTTTGAAAACTAAAAACTGCATCTGAACAAAGCATTTTTTGTATTTTTAAAGGATTATAATTGAAGATATCACTTAAAAAGGATTTTAAAATTACTATTTGGCCTAAAGGAAAAGTAATAAAAACAATTGTGGACTCCTTTGACAGAAATTATTTTGGCATGTGTGCTTTTGCGACAAGATTTAGAGACGGTTTGTCTAGAAATTTTTTATTCATCTAGAGAAGTACTTGTAATATATATGTAATATTTCTAACAAGGTATATTTTAGTGAGGAAAGTTTTAGGGCTTTTTTTAAGCAATCTTTCAGATTGTTTTTTTTTTTGCCCGCTGTTAAATGATGAATACAATTGTTTTCACTATTTTAAGTGAAAAATAAAAAATTCTGAAAACAGCAAAAAAAGGGCAAAAAATTGCTTTGTAAAATATGTAAAAACATGTAATGCTTTTTGTAATGTATGATTGAATATTAATACTTTTTTTCTTTTTTTGCAGAACTGGAAAGAAAAAATAATGAAAAAATTCTGTTCCCTTGCAAAATACTTGAAAAAAAAAAAAAATCTAAATTTTTTTTTTTTTTAAAAAATAAGTGAAAAATATTAGTATTACTCAATCCTCCCTTTTCATGCTTCCATTTCTTCACCTCTTTTTGTACATAAAATTTTTTTAAAAATTAAAAAAAAAAAAAAAAACCTTGGGTGCGCGCAGGGTGCGCGCACCCCAAAAAAAACAAAAAAAAAAAATCCCCCCCAAAACTTTTTGGGGTTTAGTTTATAAGTGGCTCTTAAAAGAGCCCTTGAGTTAATGGAGGGAAACAGGAAGAGAAAAACGAAAAAAAAGAAAAAACATCTATGGCCTACTGCACTCATGGGCATCAAGTTTTCTCTGAATGAGATGAAGACTGGTCTCAGACACAGAAATAAGTTTACCGCAATCAGTGCAGCGTGTGGACAACCTCGCAAAACAAGTTGGTCCAAAACGAGGTGTGGAAGAAGGCAAAGGCACCACTGCAGAAGAAGTGCTCGGCTGAGCTGCCGAAGATATGCTCGGCTGAGCTGCTGCAGATGTCGTCGGTAGAGCAGGTGGAGGGTTTGCTCCAGAAGCTCGACGAAAAGTCACTGGATGCATTTTGTCAACATGCCTCAACATAGTGTGAATGCTAAAAGAATATTTCTTGTTAGGATTCCCACGTGACAAGACTTTTTGACAAAGTACACATGTAACTTTAGGTGCATTTACCTTTTTTTGTCCCTCTGGAAAAGTGAAAAACTGCCATATAAAGCTGTCTTTCTGCTTCCTGCTCCTCTGCCTCTCAAGAGTGTCCTGGTCACTGTCTGAAGATGGTTGCTGTTCAGCCATTGTCTCTCAACAACAGAATAGCTCCTTCTCCAAAGGAATCAGAACTAATAATGAGGGGAGTAGGTGTGGTTTGGGAAGAATCTGGAACTGAAAGTACTTCAAACCAATCAAAAGTGATGATTCTTGATCACATGACTTGCCATGAGGGGATTGGGTGTGGTGTTGAAATAATCAGAAACTGAAAGTAATGCTAACCAATAAGAAGTGCTGTTTTATTATGCATATACCCGAGGTGCGCGCACTGCGCAAGCTCCGAGCGCGCACCTCGTGATTACGTATGCGCGAACGCGTAGGAGCGCATGTGCATACGTCATATGCGCGTACGTAGTGCGCATACGTTGAACACGCGTATACGCGACCGTTATTGCGTGTAATTTTAGCGTATGCGGAAGTAAACCGCGTGGAGCGCGTAGGACGCAAGAACACATGCATACGTACGTACGCATACGTACTGGGTGCGCGCTCCCAGCGCGCACTATGACGTATATATGCGTACGTAAATAACGTATGACGGTATTCATAAAAAACTTACGAAATTGAAATAGGAGCGTGCTCAGAGCGCGCACCCCAAGAATTTATATATAAAAAAAAAAAAAGTGGAGAAAAATTAATTGCAAAAATTAAAAAAACTGTTCAACTTTATCCTAATTGAATTTTTTTTTAAAAAGCATAAACAAATAAAAAGATACAGATAATATATAAATGAATACATAGGAATTTTATTTTTAATATAACAAATGTTTTTTTAATTAAATAATTCAAAAATTAGCATTTAAAAAACCGTACAAATTCACTGAAAAAACCAAAGGTTTCACACTCGTTATAGTTAGGAATTAGCATTTAAAAAACCTTGCAAATTCACTGAAAAAACCATAGGTTTCACACATGTTATAGTTAGCTGGACATTTCACTCGTGAAAAACCAATGAAATTCCCCCGTTATAGTTAGTTCAGCTAACTATAACTCGCGCCCCCGCAATGCACTGCTGATGACGTCACATATTACATCACTCATGACATGGTCAGTGACATCACTCATGACATCACTGATGACATCTCAAATGACATCACTGATGACATCATCCTTGTGACAGAGTGTCAGACCTCCTCTCACCCTAATATAACCTTTGATACAAACATTCAAAAATAGAGACTAAAATTTTCAAAAAAAAGGACATACCAATACCAGTTACAACAACCTCTTCAGTAATTCTAAGATCCACATACACATCCACTCATTCACCAACAGTCCTGTACAGTCACTCATACATGTACTCACTCATCATATGTACTCATACACCTATACATTCTGTTACACAATGCCTCACATCCACAGAGTTACTGACACACATAGTCACTCATGAAAATAAAGAAAGAAACATACATTTACTTGCATATACATTTATACACACACCACCACACTTACTTCTACGGGAACTTACACATACTTAGTCTTTTAAACAATCACTTATAGAAACACATATTTATTCATACAGGAACTCTCTCACTCTCACATATACTCAGTTATATACACCAATAGTCACATATACTAGTTTAAAAAATATGTAGTTACTCATAGAGACACTATTGAGACAGTCATTCACTCACTAACACACCCATGCACACACTCATCCACCCATACAGTCCTGCAGACATGCTGTCTTCAACACATACAAACAGTGAGTCACTCATTCATGTACCTATGCAGTACGTAATACCCCCACCGAACCATACACACACTCACACTGATACTAAAAAAAACAACTAATAACCTATATAAACACCCATGTAGCTACTCACCAACCCATGAAGCCACTTATACACAAAGTGAGAGACTGATAAAGATATTTACATATTTAAACATTACTCACTAAGCCATGTATTCACTAAGATACACTTAATCAGTCAGTTATACAATCAATTTTTCAAAAACAAATCATCCATTTAGACACTTATATACCCATTTATTCTTCCATCGTCCTTGAGATATACATATATAAAACATATTTAATTTTCAGAAAAATACACATTCACTGGATGATGTCATCAGTGAGGTCATCAGTGATGTCATTTGAGATGTCACTGACCATGTCATGAGTGATGTAATATGTGACGTCAGCAGCAGTGCATTGCGGGGGCGCGAGTTATAGTTAGCTGAACTAACTATAACGGGGGAATTTCATTGGTTTTTCACGAGTGAAATGTCCAGCTAACTATAACATGTGTGAAACCTATGGTTTTTTCAGTGAATTTGCAAGGTTTTTTAAATGCTAATTCCTAACTATAACGTGTGTGAAACCTTTGGTTTTTTCAGTGAATATATATATATATATATATATTCACTTAAAAAACCATAGGTTTCACACATGTTATAGTTAGCTGGGCATTTCACTCGTGAAAAACCAATGAAATTCCCCCGTTATAGTTAGGGCAGATAACTATATCTCGCGCGACCGCCACTCTATCACAAGGATGATGCCATCGGTGATGTCATGAGTAATGCCACTGACCATGTCATGAGTGATGTAATATGTGACGTCATGAGCACTGGATTGCGGGCGCGCGAGTTATAGTTATCTGCCCTAACTATAAAGGGGGAATTTCATTGGTTTTTCACGAGTTAAATGCCCAGCTAACTATAACATGTGTGAAACCTATGGTTTTTTAAGTGAATTTGCAAGGTTTTTTAAATGCTAATTCCTAACTATAACGTGTGTGAAACCTATGGTTTTTTCAGTGAATTTGTACGGTTTTTTAAATGCTAATTTCTGTATTTATTTATTTTTTTAAAGTTTTTTCACCGTGCACGTACCGTGCGCGCAGGGTGCGCTTTGCGCACCGTGCACGCGCTGTGGGCGCGCGGTGCGCTTCACGCACTGCGCGCCCACGTTATGTAGTTCGCGGAATTTTTCGTTTCTACCGTGCGCGTCCGCAACGCGCATTCGGCGATTTTATGTAAAAAAATTAAAATACATTTTTGCCCTTGGGGGTCCTTCTGGGACCCCCTGACAAAGGCGAGGGGGTCAGGAACTGTCCAGCCTGCCCCCTTTTCACGTTATCCACCTTTGTTTTTCACCCCCTCAGACTGCGAGAGACAAAATGGCGGCCGACACTTCCTGGTTTCGACCGATTCGAACGTTTACTAAGATCTAACAACCAATCAGAATCGCGCTCGCGCACGGCAGCGTGCGTGTACGGTAAGCTTACGGTACACACTCGGAGCGCGCCCATAGATATATATATTGATTTAAATGCTATTTTCTCAGGAAATACTGAACAGATTTACACCAGACCTGCAAAAGGCACATCCCTGACCTGAGGACTACCTCTCTGCCAAATTTCAAGTAATTCTGTTCAGCCGTTCGGGCTGCAGCTTGGACTAAAGGTCCTATGGAAAAATGCATTGGGAAAAAGCGTTTTGGGACCCCCCTTTTTCTCAGCCCCCGCTTGACGAATCCCCCCGAGACTTTCAGGGAAGGAGCGGAGCGCCCCACCTATTTTGAAAATTTCGCGAGGATTCGTCAATCGGCGCCAAAGTTATTCAAAATAGAATGTTGAGGATTTCCTATGGAAACCCGGTCCTAACTATAACTATCTACTGGCGACCGCCAGTAGATAATATATTTATATATAAATATATATATATATATATATATATATATATATATATATATATATATATATATATATATATAAGTTCAATCCACAGGTAGGAATGAGGCGGCACACCGTCCTGGTGTTAAAGGTAGTTTTAATCGCTCACAAAAAACAACAACGCGTTTCAGCCGTAGAACGGCCTTTGTCAAGTTGTTCGTTTGTTCCACCATGCCGATTTTAAAGCAATACACGTAATTAATGGACATAGAAAAAATACATCGTACATCTCGTAAATAATTCATTAGTTCAAACATGAAATAATAACTGATATTCAGCATTAAATCGTGAAATGCAGAAATTACAAAATGAAATTGGGGGAAAAACCGAAAACAGAAAAACAGTTACTGCTGATATTCTATTCTCCAAGTGGAAATAAAGAAAAGACTGTAGTTCGTCATTACGAAACAACCATCATCTTGAGAGTTTCGTTCAACTATTAAAGAGCATGGATTAATCAAAGGGTAAAATTACCCGTATAGAAGCCATAATTCAGCAAAAAAGTACAATTCGGCTTATAACTGTTGCTAAGATTTTTCACTTATAACGGCATAGCGGACATACTGGGTTGTTGTATACAAACAAGTAAAGTGTATGGTGCAATAAGAAATAGAAAGGACTGATGAGAAAGGGAGGTAACCATTGCATGACATCTATTACCATATCGAATCTCGTTGGTGGTCTTAAAAACGGACAATATAAATATAAATAATACAGTCCATTAACCCTAAATAGCGAGGAGATGTAGGGAAAAGACCCTAGGATATAGGACAAGTGCCCAATGATCTATTCTCACAAAAATCAAAAAGATCACAACGAGCGTATTTAAATCATATAGGTAGAGTAATGCAACCACAGATCAATGTCTGTGCCCGCCCCCACAACAATTCAGTCACAGACATGTGCATAAGTTTTCAAAATCATACAAAAAGTGAGAAATAGGACCCCAAAATTTTTTTTGTTACTAAATGTAAAACATGTATATACAAGGTACAATATATCTCATAGTACCTATCCAGAATCACTGAGCGTGATGCGTATAAGAAAACATATGTACATATAACGGACAAATCAAGGGTTATAGAGGGTCTAGCTTGAATTAATGGCCAATGTGAGTATTAAGTTCCTCTTCTTCTTGTGGTTGCCGCTACCACGGCAGGCACCGACGCGAAAGGGCAGGCGTGCGGCGCTCAGTGGAAAACTCTTCTTTGAAAATATATATATATATATATATATATATATATATATATATATATATATATATATATACATGTATTACCTACTGGCAGTCGCCAGTAGGTAGTTGTAGTTAGGACCTATTTTCCATAGGAAATCTGCAACATTCTATTTGGAATAACGTTGGCGCCGATTGACGAATCTTCGCGAAATTTTCCAAACTTTTGGCCAGCTCCGGTACGCTCCTATCCTGAAAATTTCACGGTGAGTCGTCAAGCGGGGGCCGAGAAAAAAGGGCGTCCCAAAACACGTTTTCCCCATGCATTTATCCATAGGACCTGTTGACGCAGCTACAGCCCGAACTGCTGAACGGAATTACACCAAATTTGACAAAGCGGTAGTCCTCAGTTCAGACTCATGACTTTTGCTTAAATGGTGTAAATCCGCTCAGTAGTTCCTGAGAAAATTAGAGTTAAAAAGATAGATATATCTGGGCGGAGACTAACCACACATCTCATCGTGAGATCTGATTGGCTGTAAGTACTTCATCCAAGAAGTGTTGGCAGCCATCTTGGGACCAATATACATGATAGCACCTCATTAAAAAGCATTGCAGTTAATAGAAGGTTTTAAGACTTTAGTTACATTACAAATCATTTGTTGATGGTACCATACTCATTTTAGGAATTGTGGTGTGTTCTAAGGTGATTTTACCATGTGAAAAAGCCTTCTTCTGTGATATCATGAATCATTTTCTCATGCTTTTCCCACAGAGGTTTGGAAGGTGATCTATAAGCTAAACTGAGAGCATATTTTCTGTAAATTCACATTATCTTTCTCAGTCATGTGAGAATGAAGTCTGACTTTCTCAGTAAAACATGTACATCCAACAAGTGCAGAGACTTTCATTTGATTCCTTTGTGTTCTACTGCAGCTTCCCAGAGTGTTCTAAAGAACAACTAGAGCGCTAACAGTCCTACTTATGACAAACGTATTGCACACCTGAAGCCATCTTGATTGGAATAAAGTGGTAACACGTAAAACATTTAATTTACAAAGGAACAAAATGAGGGGCTTCATTTTGCCATAGAAATTATGATTAGTGCTGCACAAAGAAAAATTAGGGCACATTTTGACTTCTCAAATCCTCTTCTATTTCATAAAAAAATTCTGACATGCAGACTGAAACATGCACTTTGAATACCAGCAGCAGACTTCCCTGGTGAGCAGTAGCTTTACTACAGTGATCTAATGAGCAACTAGAGTGCTAACATTCAGAATTTATGGCAAATGTGTGACACATCTGAATGCCTTCTTGATGGAATCAAAGTAAAAAACTGAAAGAGGAGACTGTAGTAAATGAGGAAATTAGGAAACTTCATAACAAACAAGTCTCCCAAAATGGCCACCAGAGACAAAAGAGCCCAAATGTAGCCCAAATGTCACCCAGATGTAGCCCAAGTATAGCCCAATGACAGAATGTCCCAGACTGTTCTAACGAACAACTAGAGCGCTAGCAGTCTTACTTATGACAAAAGTATGGCACACCTGAAGCCATCTTGATTGGAATAAAGTGGTAACACTTAAAACATTTAATTTACAAAGGAACAACATGAGTGCTTCATTTTGCCATAGAAATTATGATTAGTGCTGCACAAAGAAAAATTAGGGCACATTTTGACTTCTCAAATCCTCTTCTATTTCATAAAAAAATTCTGACATGCAGACTGAAACATGCACTTTGAATACCAGCAGCAGACTTCCCTGGTGAGCAGTAGCTTTACTACAGTGATCTAATGAGCAACTAGAGTGCTAACATTCAGAATTTATGGCAAATGTGTGACACATCTGAATGCCTTCTTGATGGAACAAAATAAAAAACTGAAAGTATTTCCTACTGAGGAGACTGCAGTAAATGAGGAAATTAGGAAACTTCATAACAAATAAATCTCCCAAGATGGCCACCAGAGACAAAAGAGCCCAAATGTAGCACAAATATCACCCTGATGTAGCCCACATGTAGCCCAATGACAGAAGTGTGCAAAACACTTATTTTTTGTGTATTTGCAGTTTTATATAGTGCAGACTTGTCAGGCATTGGAGTGCTTTACATGAGCATTGGTTACATCACACAAGATCAAATTCATTTTGGTTGTAGGCATGGGGAGATTAAGTGATTTGACCAGAATCACAGAATGTTGAGCTGAAGCAGAAACTCCAACCTTGTTCCCCAGTTGCAATGTCTGCAGCTCTGGAAGTAACACCACATCCTCTCCCCTAGGTGCAATATTTAATCAAGTGGTCAACTGGATAAAAAACATAAAGATTACAAATAATTTAAAAGTTCTTTGTCGCTATTTGAAAACTCAGAAAATATGTCCTCATTTTAGTTTTTTAGAGCACTAACCATAATTGTGATGCAAATAAGACCCTCTCATATATGTAATTTCTAAAGGAAATACTCTAGGTATTAAAGTTTTGATTACATCAAGATGACGTCAGGCGTTCCACACTTTTGTAATAAATATGGAATGTTAGCAATCTAGTTGTTCATTGGGATACTGTTGAGAGGCAGAGGCCAGGGGTATGGACTCTGAAATTTGAGGGCAGGTAGGAGAGTGCAGAG
Source organism: Triturus cristatus (assembly GCF_964204655.1). Taxonomy (NCBI): domain Eukaryota; kingdom Metazoa; phylum Chordata; class Amphibia; order Caudata; family Salamandridae; genus Triturus; species Triturus cristatus. The sequence goes on from NC_140580.1 coordinate 480,701,316, forward strand.
GCAACAATTTGACCACACTGGGCAGGCAGGAAGGGCAGTGGCAGTACAACAGACTATGGTGGGCAGTGGAAAGGGGGGCAGGGGCAACAAACCAACAATACCGGACTGGCAAGAGAGGCTGTGGCAATATAATAGACCATTGTGGGCAGAAGGAAGAGGCAGTGGTAGTACAACCATACATGCCAACAGACCCATTTCAGCCAGGAAACGTCCAAAGTTTTTAAGCTCAAATGGGCTTTATTTGATCTGTCTCCTGTCTAAGGGGAAAATCAATACCCCAGATTTTTTTCAAAATCTCCCTCTTACCAAGTTCAAAATGTTCGCAAGTATGGTACATTGAATCATGGTAGGCAGGAGGAATTGGGGTAGGGACATGGACTCAGATAACAGAGGACAGGAGGGACATGGAGAGGTGCACCAAACTGACCCTACAGGGCAGGCATCAGGGTTGCAGTAGCACAATACACCACACAGGGCATGCAGAACGGGAGTGCAGCACAACAATCCATAGAAAGCAATAGGGAGGGGACAGGACCATGCACATGGACAACAGAGAAAAGAGGGGAAAGAGGCAATGGTCGCTAGTTGACCATAATGGACAGACAGTAGAGAAAGCTGCAGCATAACAGACCATAAAGGGCGAGAGGGACGGATCAGGGGCATTACAATGCAACAGACAAGCCAGGAGGGAGGGAATAGGGGTCTCCACATGGAAACAGAGGGCTGGGGCCAAGGGGGCAGGAGCAGCAAGATGACCATGGAGGTCAGGCAGGATGGGCACTAGAAACAAGACAGACCATGGAGAGCAACAATGAGACTATGATGGCATACACACAGACCATGGAGGGAAGGTGAGAGGGGGTCAGGGGCAGCTAGCTGACCACACAGGGAAGGTAGGAGTGGCCATGGCAGCACAGAAGACCATGCATGGCAAGCGGTAGGGTTAGTGGCAGCACAATGGCTATGATGGGCAAGAAGGAGGGTGCAGGGGCATGCAAAAAGGACCATGGAGGATAGAAGGGAGGGTCAGGACCTGGGCACAGACAAGAGAGTTCAGGGGAAGGGGCCTCAACACAATGGGGCAGGCAGGAGGAGCAGTTGTAACACAACAGACCAGGGAGGGCAGAAGGGTATGGCAGTAAAATGGACCATGGAGGACAGGAGGAAGGGGATAGGGGCATGGCATGTTGACAGGCAGGGTGGAGGTGGCAGGGACAGGTTACAGTCATATGACAATGCTAGGCAGGTGGGAGGGGAGTGGCAGCTCAACAGAACACTCAGAGTAGAGAGGAGTGGCAGGTCCATGGAACATGGTGGGCAAAAAGGATGGAGTAGGGGCCTGCACAATGACATCAGAGGGCAGGGGGATGGAGAATAGGGGCAGCAAGCTAAGCACAGAGGCTAAGCAGGAGGTCAATGATGGGCCATAGAATTGGGCAATGGAGGGCAGGAGGAGTGGACTGGTACATCATGCTAAATGGAGGACAGTGGCAGCACATCAGACCATGCATGGCAGGAGGGAGGAGGCTAGTCCATGGATTCATACAACAGAGGATAGGGAGGAGGTGGATGGGGCAGCAAGCTAACTGTTCAGAGAAGGTGGGTATTAGGAACTTTATTGTTTTTAAAATGTGTGTCTGTGCGAACTACTCAAAATGTGAACAAGTATGCAGCATAATCTCACTTTTATTCAGGAAGAAGAGGACGTTTGTGACTGTTACTCCAGTCTCACTTAACAGAAACACCCCTTGACCCTCCATCCCGCATCGCAAAATGTAATGCCCGTGAAAAGGGTAGGTGGACGCAGTGTTATATAGAACATAGTCCTGAGAGCACGATTGAAAATGAAAACTAGATATTGTATATGGTATAAACTATGCATCAAAAAGTGTGATATAAGATTATCCGGGCGTGAAATATAACATGCAATACATTGTGCGCAATGACAGATTCATTGGAGAGCGCGAGATGGCATAGGCACTAGCACGTGCTATGCGATATGCGCCTTGGAGTGTAATATGCACAGGGCAGTGTTGTGTAACCTAACTAGTCTCTAAAGTTGTGATATAAAATATGTGCTGGGGAGCGTAACGTTGCATATGCACTGTGACAAAGATATGGATCCCAGATTGTAATATGTATGGCATAGCGCTGTGAATTATAACATAGGCATCGAGGAAGGCATGTTAAATGGGGCAATATAACCCGTGCGAAGGCAAGTGTGGCATGACATATTCACGGGGTGGTGTTACAGTGCACATGGGCTAGAGAGTGTCATATCATACGCACTAGCTGGTGGAATACAACACAGAGGTGTGTGGCACTCGGCGGGCACTGGTGGGTGTAACACAGCATTGGGAGCAGCCAGGAGCACGCTGTGAGTCTCAAGTGAGGTTCGTCTCCTTTCCAGAGAGTAAAATAAAAAGTATTACACATCCGGTGGTGGATGTGTGTTTTATTAACCGTGAGGGGGGTTTCTTGCATAGTTTGGTCAAATTTTTGTTGAATCCCCTTTGAATGGCTTGGTGTGCGTGTGTATTAAATGTGCCCATCAATAGCTACCATGTTTGTATAAATAAACAACAAGGGTGTCTACTTGGAGAGTACCCACCGGCGGGGGCGCCGGGATTAGGCACGGTAGGGCGTCAGACACGTCAGAGCTTCACTAGCGGTGTAAATACATTCCGCGTGGATTCATTGTATGCATAGTCGCCTTTTAATGAATATCACGCAAATCGCCATGGGGATAGGTACATACGGTTTGTCCAGCATGTCCTAGGTGTTTCTATAAATATATATTTTTAAAAAATAATAAAAAACAAAGGCCGGCCATCTAGCCCACCAGGTGCTTCCAGTAAGCACCACTGCTCTGCGTTGCAGGGAGGTGTGGAGGCCGTGCCCCTTTTTACACCTCTCTGCAATGGCTCTTACTGGACGTACCTAGTGGGCTATTTTACCCCTAGGGACCCTCAGGATTCAAGGGGACTTAATCTCCCAACTTAAAAAACGGCCACAGGGCGTGTTTACACAGTGGGGAAGGGAGGGGACGGGGCCTGAGGTGACGTGTGCAAACATGCCCTATGGCACGTTTTAAGTTGGGGAAATAATTCCCCTTTAATCCTGAGGGCCCCTGGGGGCTAACTAGCCCACCAGGTGCTTCCAGTAAGCGCCACTGAGCTGCGTTTCAGAGAGGTGGTCCAGGCCGTGCAACTTTTTAAACCTCTCTGCAACGCAGCTCTGTGGCGCTTACTGGAGGTACCAAGGAGCATATTAACAAGCAAGGCGATAAAGGGCTTGATAATATGCTCTATGGAATTCCAATTGAAGCTCAGGTTAGATGTCCTTCACATCTAACATGGGTTTCAATTGGAATTCCATAGAGCATATTATCAAGCCCATTATCGCCGTTTTAGCAGCAGTTTTCTGCCGCTAAAGCGGCGATAATTTTATCGCCTGGCTTGTTAATATGCCCCCTAGTGGGCTAGTTGGACCCTAGGGACCCCCAGGATTCAAATTAACTTAATCTCCCAACTAAAAACGGCCACAGGGCGTGTTTACACAGTGGGGAAGGGAGGGGACGGGGCCTGAGGTGACGTGTGCAAACACGCCCTGTGGCGCGTTTTAAGAGGTAGTTTTAATCCCCTGACCTATTATATACTAGGGGCTTACAGAGGAGGTCATGCTAATCACAGGGGGACCCCAACGCATAGTGTTCCCTAGTGTATGGAGGTGTTTTCACTGTATTCTGAGTGTCTTTTAACATAGCACTAGCTCTAGGACTGGTTAGTCAGACTCAGTTCCCACCAGTATCCGTCTGAAAAAGTTGAGGGTACAGGATGATTTTGCAACAAGGCTTCTTTCTGCTCTTCTGTTTGTTCTTTCTGCACGTTATCCTTCTTCCTGCACTTTTCTTCGTCTTTGAGGGCTTCTGTTTCTTCTTTCTGCATTTCTTTTTTTTCTTTCTGTGCATTTTTTCTTCTTTCTTCACATGTCCTATCTCTGTAGGCATAGTTAGGAATTAGCATTTAAAAAACCTTTGAAATTCACTGAAAAAACCATAGGTTTCAGGGCGTTATAGTTAGCTGGACTTTTCACTCGTACAAAACCATTGAAATTCCCCGGTTATAGTTAGTTAAGCTAACTATAACTCGCGCGCCCGCAATGCACTGCTGTTGACGTCACATATTACATCACTCATGACATGGTCAGTCACATCACTCATGACATCACTGATGACATCTCAAATGACATCACTGATGACATCATCCTTGTGATAGAGTGGCAGAACTCCTATCCCCCTAATATAACCTTTGATACACACATTCAAAAATAGAAACTAAAATATTCAAAACAATGGACATACCAATATCAGTTACAACAACCTATTCAGTAATTCTAAGATCCACATACACATCCACTCCTTCACCAACAGTCACTCATACATGTACTCACTCATCATATGTACTCATACACCTATACATCCTGTTACACAATGCCACTCATCCATAGAGTTACTCACACACAGTCACTCATGCTAGTAAAGAATCAAACATCCATTTACTTGCATATACAGTTATACACACACCACCACACTTACTTCTACAGAAAAATTATAAAAGAAGAAAGAAGAAAAAAAAAAGTTCTTGTAAGAACTAACTGTCCTGGTTTAAAAAAAGAGCTAAATTTCTTTGTTAGTGTTAGTTTAGATGAATGTATGTGTAGTACGTAATTGACTGAATGAATGCATTAGTAGCGTATGGTGAATGTATAAGTGCAGAACTATGAGGAAGTGCTAAAGCATCACACAGTAACCTCTTTAACTGCAGTGTGCTATAGTACTTCCGAAGCACAGGGATGCAACATATGTACATAAATATGTTGCAAATCTATGCTTCTGTCTGCACGGCTACTTAAACTGCAGCCATGTGGTGACAAAGGCACCCTTGCACCATAGTGCGAGGATATCTGTGTCATGTGCTGTTTGTTTTTCTACAGGAAGACACACCTTCCTGCACAAAAACAATGAGAAAATGCATTTTTCTCTTTCAATGTATGCTGAACATTTCAGCATACATTGAAGATATAAAAATGTGGAGAAATTAAAACAATTCTCCTTGTTGTGCTTTCCTACACCAATTTTAGAATGGTGCACCATTCACACACATATCAAGATTCATGATTTCTGATAAATCTAGACATGTGTCTTGTTCTATGAGTATTAAGTGCAATCATGCACAACAACACTTATAGAACACCCTTTCAACACAAAGTGGTCTACATGATGAGGTTGTATTTACATGGAGTATAAAAAGTGCACAGAGTGCCATTTCCTCTCTTTGTAAATATGAAAGAGTATCTTACACAATAACTATGTTACAAAAAGTTACATATTTCCAGTTTTAAAATTCCTTGCGAATGAGAAAAGGTAAGCACAGAGTTTTGTCTGCAAAGATGTTCAAAGAAGAATGATTGAAATAGTTGCGGTCCTTCAATAGCTAAAATAGGAAATATTATGACCCCCTCAAATCTCTTTTTTTGCAGGTCACATGATATCTGATTATGGTCAGATTTCAAAACTACAAAGGTATAAACTGAGTGTTTTTAGAAACATGTTTCAACTTTGTAGCTTCTTGCAGACCTCCTCATTCTGCATATTGAGACTTAGTTAAACTTACCTTCACAGTGATAGGAATAAAAAATGGTACACATTTTTTTCACATTTTCATTCCAATCTAAATTCATAAAAATTGCTTATTTTAAAATTTGGATCTGTGAAAGAAAAGGAAAAAAAAATATACCATGTAATAATACATTTTTTACAACACAGCATAATTTCCACAAAGTAAATTTTTGGTCTCAGAATATATTAACTTTCACTAAAAATAGTGATTTCAATCGTACTGATCACTTAACAGCGGGCAAAAAAAAACAATCTCAAAGATTGTTAAAAAAACAACATGCTATTCTAAAAAAAAAAAACAAGATACAAATCACAGATATATAAAATGCATACAGCTAACAAAATTTTATACGTTTAACTTACAAAAACTGTAAACGTTGTCACTTTAAAATATTCACTGAATCTAAGGATGAATTTTTGGAGGATGCACCACGCCCACAACGTTTTCCTTCAGTGATGTGGAAATGTTCTACTTTTCTCGAGGGGCAAACAAAGACCAATGCCACCTTCGTCACGCGCAAGATTTGGAAAAGAGTCCTAACAAAAAATACTGCTGCGGCACAGCAAGTATGATGAAACACCTAAGGACCCTTCATCCAAACAATCTTGCACGAGAAGAGTGCAAACAGATGAGAAACACTCCTGTTCTTATCCGTAAAAAAGAATCACAAATAAATGTATATTAATAACTTTCAAATTTATACTATTCCATTACTGTACAAACACATTTTATATAAAAACTGACTAAGAAACTATAGCCCTGAACCACAAGTGTGACGATGGTTAAAACACTACATGCATAGTGCATACTACTTTGAAGCAGTTCATGCCCTAAAGCCTACCTCACTAAAAAACTACATGCTAACTGACTAAATGATTACAGTACTATAAGGAGACACACTAGGTGAGTGACAGGGTGTTTGCTAGAAGTGTATGAATACTAACTAGGGAATTGAAGGTGTGAAAGACAACTGTGTAGGTGATTAGAGGACTGCATCCATACTGCATAGGCATTTAAAGCAGTTCATGTGCTAAGGCCTGGCTCACTGCATGACTACTTGGGTACTGACTGAATGATTAGAGTACAGCAAGGAGAGTGCCTAGGTGAATTTATAAGTGGTAGGCTTTTCGCACAGGGAATGGATTAGTACTTGGTACTGAATGGGTCACTAGAGGAGTGCAAAGGGAGTGACAGGATGTTTGCTGGACTGTATGGATACTGACTAGGGAATTGAAAGTGTGAAAGACAAGTGTCTAGGTGGTTAGAAGACTGCATACATAGTGGATAGGGGTTTGAAGCAGTCCATATGCTAAGGCCTGGCTCAGTGCATGAATACTTAGGCACTGACTGAATGATTAGAGTACTCCAAAGATAGTATCTTTGTGAATTTATAAGTGTTTGGGTTTTGGCACAGTGAATGGATTAGTACATGATGCTGAATGGGTCTCTAGAGGTCTGCAAAGGGAGTTACAGGGTGTTTCCTGGAAGTCTATGGATACTGACTAGCGAATTGAAAATGTGAAAGACAAGTGTATAGTATGTTAGAAGACTGCATGCATACTACATAGACATTTGAAACAAACTATGTGGTAATGTATGGTTCACAACATGAGTACTTGGAAACTGACTAAATCATCAGACTACTGCTAGCTTAGTGCCTGGGTAAAACTTTTAAATTTTCAGTTCTGGCACAGTGAAGGTAATAGTACATGGGAATGCACTTTAGTGTCAAACCCTGACTCATTTTATAAATGCATAAGCAAAGAATACCTTCTAAAGCCACTAAAACTTGACGACATCACCGATTTTAAAACAGTTATCTGTCATCAAATACACTATGTTACCAAATGCTTCTCTCACAATCCTTACCCAAATGTACACAGACTCACAGTGTGATTTTAGACAAGCAACACTATCCGTAGCAGTTTACCAAAACTCATTCACTAGTCTAGAAGAGGTAATGGTACTGCACACAACCTACATATTTAAGTACAGCACATTAGTGTCAAAGCCTGACTCATTTAATAAAAGCATAATCAAAAACTGGCTTCTAATTTTACTAAAACTTGACAACATGACAGGTTTTAAAAAAGTTATCTGTCAGAAAATACACAATGTTACCAAGTGCTTCTCTCACAGTGGTTCCCAAATACACACTAACTCACAGTGTTATTCTAGACAAGCACCACTATCTCTATGAGTTTACCAAAACTCATTCACTACAGTGCAAATGGTAAGGGAACTGCACACAATCTACATATTTCAGGACTGCACTTTTGTGTCAAAGCCTGACTCATTTAATCAAAGCATAAGCAAAAACTGCCTTCTAGTGCTACTAAAACTTGACAAGAAGACAGGTTTTAAAACATTTATCCGTCAGCAAATACACGATATTACCACATACTTCTCTCATTCACTACAGTGCAAGTGGTAAGGTAACTGCACACAATCTACATATTTAAGTACAGCACATTAGTGTCAAACCATGACTCATTTAATCAACGCATAAGCAAAGACTGGCTTCTAATGCTACTAAAACTTGACAACATGACAGGTTTTAAAAGAGTTATCTGCTAAAAAATACACGATGTTACTAAATGCTTCTCTCACAGTGGTTCCCTAATGCACAGAGACTCACAGTGTGATTCTGGACAACAACCACTATACCCAGGACGTTACCAAAAATCATTCACTGCTGTGGAACTGATAAGGGAGCTGCACACAATGTACATATTTCAGGACTGCACTTTTCTGTCAAAGCCTGACTCATTTAATAAAAGCATAATCAAAACCTGGCTTCTAATTCTACTAAAACTTGACAACATGACAGGTTTTGAAAAAGGTATCTGTCAGAAAATACACAATGTTACCAAATGCTTCTCTCATAGTGGTTCCCAAATACACACTAAGTCACAGTGTGATTCTAGACAAGCAGCACTTTCCCTAGGAGTTTAGCAAAACTCATTCACTACAGTGCAAGTGGTAAGGGAACTGCACACAATCTACATATTTCAGGACTGCACTTTTGTGTCAAAGCCTGACTCATTTAATCAAAGTATAAGTAAAAACTGCCTTCTAATGCTACTAAAACTTGACAACAAGACAGGTTTTAAAACAGTTATCGGTCAGCAAATACACGATATCACCACATACTTCTCTCAGCACATGCCCTAAAGCCTACCTCACTAAAAGACTACATGCTAACTGACTAAATGATTACAGTACTATAAGGAGACACACTGGGTGAGGGACAGGGTGTTTGCTAGAAGTGTATGAATACTAACTAGTGAATTGAAGGTGTGAAAGACGACTGTGTAGGTGATTAGAGGACTGCATCCATACTGCATAGGCATTTAAAGCAGTCCATGTGCTAAGGCCTGGCTCACTGCATGACTACTTGGGTACTGACTGAATGATTAGAGTACAGTAAGGAGAATGCCTAGGTGAATTTATAAGTGGTCTGCTTTTCGCACAGTGAATGGATTAGTACTTGCTACTGAATGGGTCACTAGAGGAGTGCAAAGGGAGTGACAGGATGTTTGCTGGACTGTATGGATACTGACTAGGAAATTGAAAGTGTGAAAGACAAGTCCCTGGGTGGTTAGAAGACTGCATACATAGTGGATAGGGGTTTGAAGCAGTCCATGTGCTAAGGCCTGTCTCAGTGCATGAATACTTAGGCACTGACTGAATGATTAGAGTACTCCAAAGATAGTATCTTGGTGAATTTATAAGTGTTTGTGTTTTGGCAGAGTGAATGGATTAGTACATGATGCTGAATGGGTCACTAGAGGACTGCAAAGGGAGTTACAGGGTGTTTCCTGGAAGTGTATGGATACTGACTAGCGAATTGAAAATGTGAAAGACTAGTGTATAGTATGTTAGAAGACTGCATGCATACTACATAGACATTTCAAACAATCTATGTGGTAATGTATGGTTCACAACATGAGTACTTGGAAACTGACTAAATCGTCAGACCACTGCTAGCTTAGTGCCTGGGTAAAACTTTTACATTTTCAGTTCTGGCACAGTGAAGAGAATAATACATGGCACTGCACTTTAGTGTCAACCCCTGACTCATTTTATCAATGCATAAGCAAAGAATAGCTTCTAAACCTACTAAAACTTGACAACATGACCGATTTTAAAACAGTTATCTGTCATCAAATACACTATGTTACCAAATGCTTCTCTCACAATCCTTACCCAAATGTACACAGACTCACAGTGTGATTTTAGACAAGCAACACTATCCCTAGCAGTTTACCAAACTCATTCACTAGTCTAGAAGAGGTAATGGTACTGCACACAATCTACATATTTAAGTACAGCACATTAGTGTCAAAGCCTGACTCATTTAATAAAAGCATAATCAAAAACTGGCTTCTAATTCTACTAAAACTTGACAACATGACAGGTTTTAAAAAAGTTATCTGTCAGAAAATACACAATGTTACCAAATGCTTCTCTCACAGTGGTTCCCAAATACACACTAACTCACAGTGTTATTCTAGACAAGCACCACTATACCTAGGAGTTTACCAAAACTCATTCACTACAGTGCAAGTGGTAAGGGAACTGCACACAATCTACATATTTCAGGACTGCACTTTTGTGTCAAAGCCTGACTCATTTAATCAAAGCATAAGCAAAAACTGCCTTCTAGTGCTACTAAAACTTGACAACAAGACAGGTTTTAAAACAGTTATCTGTCAGCAAATACACACTATTACCACATACTTCTCTCATTCACTACAGTGCAAGTGGCAAGGTAACTGCACACAATCTACATATTTCAGGACTGCACTTTTGTTTCAAAGGCTGACTCATTTAATCAAAGCATAAGCAAAAACTGCCTTCTAATGCTACTAAAACTTGACAACAAGACAGGTTTTAAAACAGTTATCTGTCAGCAAATACACGATATTACCACATACTTCTCTCACAGTGGTTCCCAAATGCACACAGACTCACAGTGTGATTCTAGACAAGCAACACTATCCCTAGGAGTTTACCAAAAATCATTTACTACTGTGGAAGTGGTAAGGGAACTGCACACAATCTAAATATTTCAGGACTGCACTTTTGTGTCAAAGCCTAACTCATTTAATCAATGCATAAGCAATGACTGGCTTCTAATGCTACTAAAACTTGACAACATGACAGGTTTTAAAACAGTTATCTGTCAGCAAATACACGATGTTACCAAATGCTTCGCTCACAGTGGTTCCCGAATGCACACATACTCACTGTGTGATTCTAGACAAACAATACTATCCCTTGCACTATACCAAACTACATTTTAGTATAGATACATAATATAACTCATTTCACAAATTCATAAACAATGACTGGTTTCTAATTCTACCAAAATATAAAAACAGCACAGTTATCTGTCTGCAAACACATGAAAAACACAAATGCTTATCACAGAATGGTTTCTACATGCACACACACTGTCAACAAAATTGTAGAGAAAAAAAGTACTCCCTACACTTTAGCAGGAGAAATACATTAGTCTGATTTAAATGAAAATAGTTTACATACATCCCCTCACAATTAAATAACTCACCTTTCAAGTTGTTTTGTAGACTAAAAAGTATATCAGTCACTCACCATATTTTCTTTTACAGAATCTCTGCACTGTGCACCTCTCAGCAAAAACAAAGAATGGAAAAGTTTCCCTTTCATTTTCCACACATATACATTTAAACATCAAATCACAATCCTTCACACATAAACTCAAAAGGAAACACACTTTTCTATTGGTTAAACATTTCAACCCTTTCCAACTGAAATACATTTCAACCCTTCCCCAATCTGCCTTCTACCTGTTACCATAGAAACAGCTCATGGAACACTGCACTGAGCACACAGGTCACAAGTTCAGCACACAATGTTGCTAAACAAGACAGGAAGTGTGCTTGACTTTTCAACATATCAGCTTATCATATATAATGTTCCTGTCAGGCGCTGATCAAGAGCGCCTACCGAATGTACAGTCGTCAGAGGACTACTACAACCAGAATCCTCGGCTGTACGAAGGAGGGGCAAAAACCGGGTAAATACGCAACTCAGGAGCCAATCGAGGCGCGTAATACTGGAGTGTGATTCACGTTGGTGCCGACGCCCAGCACAGAGCAAGGAAGACGCGTGTTCTAGCGTCTGCGGCTTCTGATGGGACTGGGGGCTTCGCCGGGAGCGGAACTCGCCGTGAGCATTTCGGCGGATTGAGTGGTTCCGTCTTCCAGGAACTTCAACGTGGGGCGCTGACGTCAGCGTCGCCGCGTTTTCAAGACCAAGGGATTATCGAAGGGTGCAGTGAGAGACAGAGTTGGTTCAGCGGACTTCGAGACCAAGTCCGTGGAAACTCTCCAAGGCATCCGAGAGAGAGAGAGAGAGAGAGAGAGACAGTTCGGTCGCTCGTAAGTACGAGCGTTGGGCTATAAGGCTTGCGAGACATTGCAGTGATTTTCGCTCATGTTGCAAAAGAGAGAAGGAGCGTTCAGGGTGAGCGAGACATTTTAGTTACCTGCGCTCTCGTTGTACAAGAGGGAAAGAGCGTTAGGCTTCATTTGGGTTTGCAAGACATTTTCATTTTGTTTGCGCTATTCAAATTGTGTAAACAGAAACCCTGCACCTCGGCTTGAGGCAATACTGGAGTCGCTACCAGGGGAGGTGGAGCATAATTGAAAGACGCTCAGTGGGGTCCATAGAAACAGAGGGGAAAGGCGAACAGGGGGAGTGACAGCTTGTTTTGTGTTTGAAGCTGATGGTGCAGCGGTATGCCTGAGGTGATACATGTTCTAGACAATTAGTGAGACCTAAATGAGAGTAGATTGTTCTATCATTTCTTGTCATTCCAGAACTCCCTATCCCCGCTGAACCCTACCTATCCTTATTCCCTCGCTTGATTGCTCTGGTACTCTATGTTTCTATAACCAGAGCCGGGGACGTCGGGAGGTGGAACCCTTGTGCATCACTCGAATCTACAGGAACGACAGTTCCTTACAATCTGTTTTTGTCAACCAATAAGAATCATACCTTTAAAAAACGGAAATAACACCATACCTTTCAGTATAGAAAGTAGTCATACAACCAATGATTTCTTGTCTTTTTTCCCCCAAAAAATCTGTGGATCCGCGCACCCAACGCCAGAGAATCCGTGCACCCAACACGATAGGATGCGCGCACCGTGCGCGCATTCCGCCATTTAAAAACAAAAAAAAAATGGGCCCTCAGGGGGTCCTTCTAGGACCCCCGAAGCACCTCTAGAGGGTCAGAGTATTTCCACTCTGCCCCCTTTATATGTTTTTCACACTTATTCCCCTTGCTTCTTCAGCCTCGCTTCTACCGAGGCAGAAAATGGCCGCCAACAGTTCCTGTTTCGAATGTAGACAGACAGCCAATTAGCATTCACCGTGCGATCGGGAGGGTGCGCGCTCGGTTCGGGGAGGGTGCGCTTACGGTGCGGGTAGGGTCCGCGGATCCTCCCCGGCCATAGATATTTATGTACTTTTAATTCTAATTTTCTCAGGAACTACTGAACGGATTCACACCATTTATGCAAAAGGCATGAGTCTGAACTGAGGACTACCTCTTTGCCAAATTTGATGTCATTCCGTTCAGCGGTTCGGGCTGTAGCTGCGACAACAGATCCTATGGGAAATTGCATGGGGAAAACGTGTTTTGGGACCCCCCTTTTTTCTCGGCCCCCGCTTGACAAATCACCACGAAACTTTCAGGGTAGGAGCGGAGGTAGTCCTCAGGTCAGGCATGTGCATTTTGCATATATGGTGTCAATCTGTTCAGTAGTTCCTGAGAAAATTGCAGTTAAAAGTACATAAATATCTATATGCGCACACGGTGCGCGCACCAAATGTCCGCGAGCGTAATTCATGATTGGTGGTTAGATGTCAGTCAACATTCCAATCGGTCAAAATCAGGAAGTGTCGGACGCCATTTTGTGTGTGACAGTGAAAAAGAAAGGTGCAGAACGTGAAAAGGGGGCAGGGTAGAGAGTTCCTGACCCCCTAAACTTTGTCAAGGGTTCCCTGAAGGACCCCGAAGGGTTAAAAAAACATTTTATTTTGCTTTCAAAAAATCGCTGGGTGCGCGCACGGTGCGGTCGAAATCAGGAAGTGTCGGACGCCATTTTGTGTGTGACAGTGAAAAAGAAAGGTGGAGAACTTGAAAAGGGGGCAGGGTGGAGAGTTCCTGACCCCCTAGCCTTTGTCAGGGGGTCCCTGAAGGACCCCGAAGGGTGAAAAAACATTTTTTTTTTTTTTTTTAAATGTGGTGCGCGCACGGTGAAAAACCCTTAAAAACTGTTCAAATGTATCCAAATAAAAAAAAAAGAGCTGAGCCATTCCATATTACAGGATACAGTCAATCTATAACTATATATCTAGGTAGTTTATTGTAAAATAAATATAATAATACATACATAAATTAGCATTTAAAAAACCTTACAAATTCACTAAAAAACCACAGGTTTCACACACGTTATAGTTAGAAATTAGCATTTAAAAAACCTTGCTAATTCACTTAAAAAACCATAGGTTTCAAAATACAGTGATGTAATATGTGACGTCATCAGCAGTGGATTGCGGTCGCGCGAGTTATAGTTAGCTGAACTAACTATAATGGGGGAATTTCAATGTTTTTTTACGAGTGAAATGTCCAGCTAACTATAACATGTGTGAAACCTATGGTTTTTTCAGTGAATATATATATATATAGATATATAGATACATAGATAGATATATATGTATATATATACATTTTTACTTGTTATATTATTACATTTGGAAAAAAGAATATTAAATTATAATATACATCAACAGTATTATTTTATTAATAGTTTTAGATTTTATAAGTGTAAATAAACATGCACACATACAGATATATGTGCATGTGTCTGATTAAATAAGTATTTATATATATATATTTCGATATAATTAAAATATATTTAATTTACATTATATTACTGTTACATGTTAATATAGTTATATGTTTAACTATATATATATATATATATATATATATATATATACATACAACATAAATATAGGAAAACAATATTTTTGTGTTCAATATTTTTGACACAATAATTTTGACCGTGATATTTAGGGTTTCAATATTTTGTCAGTGTAACAATGGAGCAGAAGAAGTACTGTAGCTGTATATGTGTGTGAGTGGGTATGTGAGTGGTTGTATGGGTGAGTGATTGGTTGTCTGAGTACCTGTATGGGTGGCTGAGTGTCTATGTGGGTGGGTAAGGTGGTATGTGACTGACTGTATGAATGAGTGAGTGGATGAGACAATGGCTGTATGGGTTAGTGAATATATGTGTGAGGAGCTTTATAGGTAAGTGAGTTTGTGTATGGCTGTGTGATTGAGTGAGTGGATGTGTCAGTGTTATATGGGTAAGTAACTGGGTATGTGAAAGACAGTATAGGTGTGTGATGGGGTACATGAGTTACTGTATGGGTGAACAAGTAAATGCAACAGTGGCTGTATGGGTGAGTGAGTGCTTTTGTTATAGGTGAGTGAGTATGTATTAGTATCTGTATGAGTAAGTGAGTATGTGTGTGTATAACTGAGTGGGAAAGTGGCTTTGTGAATGACTATTGGTGAGGGAATAGGTGTGTGAGTAGGACTATGGGTGACTGACTCAGTGTGTGATGAGTGTATGAGCAGACATGTTAGTGGTTGTATTAGTGAGTGAGTGAGTGAGTGGGTGTATGAGTGGCAGTATGGATGCGTGAGTGAATATCTGTGTAGATCTATGAATCTGTGAGTGGGTGTCTAAGTACTGGTATTGTGTCTGTGAATGGGTTGGTGAATTGTTTTGTGGGAGTGGGTGTATGAAAGGTTCTGTGGGAGTATAGTAGGTGCATTAGTGATTCTGTGGATGATGTAATCAGTGATGTCATGAGTGATGTCACTGACCATTTCATGAGTGATGTAATATGGGTCATAAGCAGTGCATTGTGGGGCGCGAGTTACAGTTAGTTCAGCTTACTAGAACCTCTGAATGTCACTGGTTTTGTACAAGTGAAACTTGAACCTAACTATAATGTCCCTGCCACCTTTGGTTTTTAGTACATTTCTAAGGTTTTCTCTATTCCATTTCCTAACTATAACGTCCCTGTAACCTTTGGTTTTTTCATCATATTTCTAAGGTTTTTTAAATGCACTGGCGGAAAGGGAGGAGGATAAGGGGAGAAAACATCGTAGAAAAAAACAAATATAGATGGCTGGAGCTACTGCGTTTCCCAATAAAAAAGATGCATCTGGAATAATGGGTACTACAGATTTAAAGTAAATAATAATAACAAAGTGGGACCTAATGAGGGCACTAGGAAAACATTGTAGGTAGACATTTAAGAATTATATCTTGTAATGCCAATGGTTTAAATAACAAGTCTAAGGCAAGAGCAATGTTAGACTGGTTTAAATCACTACAGGCAAATATCTTCTTTCAAGAAACACACTTAAAGAATGAAGCTGTTTTATCTATTGATGTGGGGTATATGCATCTGGAAATGCTGCTATAAAGGAAGTTGGAATTTTAATTACTAGAGAAGTACCCTGCAAGGTAGTGAAAGTATATAGGGACCCGATGCGATGGGCCTGGGTACAGATTAGGGTGGCTAACCAATTGACAAATATAGTGAGTTATTATGGTCCTATAGAAGATTCCCTTGCGGGACTGGACATATTGTACAATATCAAAAGGGGAACATGGTGATTGGATAATAGGGGGCGATTCTAACATGTTCCCCAACATTGCACTGGACGCATCCCGCCCCAATAGTATTCCGAATATGTGTCAAATTCTTACTCATGTTTCCGCAGGAACTCTATGCAAGGATGAGTGGTCCCGACTTCCCCAGGTCACAGATATACCTAACTGAGTCAAAGCAACAACAGTAAACCAGGGGAAGAAGGGAAAGTAAGGATGGAAATAAAATATGTCCCTCGTCGTCCCCCACTCATGGGCAAGATAAGGCTACCTGAAAAGAGATAGAGTGCGTAAGTATAAAGTAATATGTAATAAGTGAATACTAATATTTAGGAAAATGTGTAATTATCAAGTACCTAGATATTCCCTTCTTCCGCTAAATAATAACCGAGTGGTTGACGTGAGGTTATAGCCTTTGTCTGAAAAAAGGAAAAGAAGAATCTCAATAAGGTACACCTACAAGTAGAGAACAGAATTCAAGAAGGGGAGCACTCGAACACCTACCTAAGACTACTAGTGTCACTTGAGACAGGTATCTTGATTAGGATTTTAGTGCCTAAACAACTGGTTAAAAATAATTTAAACACAAGCTCAGATCTCGAGCCTCACTTAAATCCTCCTTATAGTCAGAAAGAAATAACTGGGAATTCCTTTGTCTTTCAGGAATACTCTGGTGCAGTCCATTAACAAAAATGGAAAAAACGAATCTCCAGGGACCAGGTTCCCAACAGATAAGTATATGGCACTTTAAATATGAGAAACTCATGTGCAGTGCAAAAGCGCTGTTACTATCTTGCTGACAGTGAATGCTCTGTCTTTTCTTGTTGCCAGGAAGTCAGGAATGCAGCACCGTGGGAGCTTTCGAGGAGGAATACTAATGAAACACTGAGGGACTCGAGAAACGCCTTGCGTCATGAAGAAGATGCGACAAGATGAAGAGCAGGAACGCCGACACCCAGCGGTAAACTGGAAGAACAGCAGGTAAGTGACCCAGAAGTGAGGCATGATTCTGAGCACTAGAATGCGAATCGTTTCAGTGCCGGAGCAGAGGAGTTTTATACTTCTCCGCCGACACCCGTGATTCATTGTGGCAGGACCAGCATTCAAGGCAATAACCCAAGAACGGTTACGTTTTTAAATCACTTAATTAAGGATTTTGCTCTGATTGATCCATGGCATAGTATCCATGCTAAGGAGACGCTCTATCCTTGTCAATCAAAATGGTTTAATTCTTCATCTCGTATATATTTTCTTTTAGCTTCCCATTCACACTTTTTGGATCATTCTGTGGTTAGAAAAACTTAGATGGGTGTTTGATAAATCCCTCATGATAAACACGACATGGGTATACCAAATGCTTCAAACATTGAGTCAGTTCCTCGAACCAAATCTGGAAACAATGACTGAGTTTTTGGTATGGGGTCTCTAAAAGCCTTTTTTAGGGGTGAAGTGACAATATTTATGATAGGGCTGAAAAGGGGGGAAAGGATTCAGCAATTACAAACAAACTTTAATCAGGCCACAGCAGACTTCATAGCCAACTCTTCAAGGCAAACCAAGCTCCTAGCGGTACAGGCATGGAATCAGTTAAAGGATTATTTTTGGTCTAGAGAGATTCTAAATCATTATACAATTTTACAAGAAAGGTATGGAGAAAACTAACAAAATAGGAACTACTTGGCATGGGAGGTTAAGTGTATGTCAAATATCAATTGTATAAAAAGATACAAGATCCCAATCAGGACTGTATAATAACCCAAACACAAGGGATAGCAGAGGTGTTCCTTCAGCACTATGAAAATATATATTCAGACTCATATGATACATCCCCACAAGCAGCGAATATCTGGTTAGAATAGTTTAATATACCGAGCTTATCATGAGAGCAGGTAGAAGCACTTCTCCCTCCAATTACCTTAGAAAAAGGTATGCAGGCAGTTAACCATCCCCACAGCGTGAAAGCCTGCGGTAACAAAGGGATCCCTGCTGGAGTTTATAAATGATTTGCTCCCCAACTTAACAAAGTTTTTGCGAGACTATTCAACAGTATTATGAAGGGAGCGGTGATTCCAACCTTTTTAGCTGAAGCAGTTATTGTTAGTTTCATCAAAAAAGGTAAATCGGAGCAGGATGTAAACTCATATCATCCAATTAATCTCCTAAATCCCGATAACAAATTATTTACAAAGATTTTGGCAGATCGTTTGGCTTTAGTTGCACTGATAGTTATTTACGGGGACCAAAAAGGCTTTATCTTGGACAGACAAATGGCAGATAACACACAATACTTAACACAGGTAATAGATTACTATTTCACACAGAACATCAAAGTGGCAGTGATAATGATGGAAGCGGAGAAAGAATTCAACCATGTCCAGTGGAATGTCCTGTTCATTTCGATTGTGAAAATCTATATGCAGGAGCAAAGCCTAGTATAATTATTAATGGAAAAACAGTAGGAAATATTACTTTAATGTATGGACGCGCCAGGGTTGTGCCCTGCCACCAATCCTTTTTGCGCTGTTCATTGAACCACTCATATGTGCCAAACGCCAGGACTCCAATATCAGGGCCCACCTACTTAAGGCCTCAAAATTCAAGCTAATTGCAGATGATATGGTGCTGTATTTAAAGACTGATAAAGCTAATGTTTCAAATACAAGGAAAAAAATAGGAGAATTCTCGAAATTGGGAGGGTATAAGAAAAACCATGCAAAATCCTTTTTAAATGCATGGTAGATGTTTTACCTTTTACTATGCAATCACATTTTTCTCTGGATAGGCCAATAAGATATTTAGGGATATATGTCACTGCCAACAGAGGGGACTTGTTGGAACGAAATTATACATCTAACCTAAACAAGATTTGATGGGCAGATGGTAGAATGCTTCAATGACAATGATGGGGGGAGCCGCCTTGGTGAAAATGAGTATCTTACCATTGCTATATTTGTGTTTACTAATATTTGACCAAAGAATGTCCTTTTTTTTTATAGGATCCACTTCATCAATTGGCATCATATATAAGGGATATGGCTGGGTGGAATTTGCGTAGTCGCGCTATCCAAAGCTCTGCGAAACGGACAAAAATGTCCGCGAGCACGCAAAAGATCCGCGAACCAGTGGATTTGCTTGGTCCACCCGTTCACGATGCTTTTTTCCTGTTCGCGAACGCTGTTTGCATGCTCGGGGAGAAATATCTCGCAAACATGCATTTTGAAAGCGCGAACAAGCAAAAAATTCAGCGAAGTCGCGGATCGCGGAATTTTTGGCAATTCCACGTTCTCCACAGAAGGTGAAACTACCCAAATTCCGCAAATTCCGCAAGCGGAATGGAATTTACCACCCAGGCCTAATAAGGGACACTAGTGATTTTATCTCTAAGTTGAAAATTTTGGATGGAATGAAAATCATATGCTGCTAACGTTGGATGCTCTATCCTTATATACGTGCATCAACCACAAAGATGAGATACTTTGCCCCAGCACAATGAGATGTTGATAAACATGACCAATTTTTGGCTGAACAATAACATATTTATGTTTGATAAGACTTATTACCAGCAGGTGTGAGGTGTGGTGATGGGGGGCAGCTTCTCTCCCAGCTATACCTGTCTGTTCATGGGATGGTGGGATGAGCTGGTCCTGCGAGGCTCTCACAAGCATTAGATGGACAAAAATGTAAAAAACAATTATCGATATATTGATGATTTGTTCATTATGTGGGAGGGCACAGAAAGTGAAGCTATGAAGTTTGTATCAGATGTAAACAAAAACAACATTAACATAAGCTTACAGCCGCTATCAGTAACACCAGTATCAATTTCCTGGATGTGGAAGTATACCCCAATGTAAATAAACTAAAAACACGGGTATATAGAAAGAAAACAGCTGGAAACTCAGTTCTCCACTCCACAAGTTTCCATCCTAGACACTATCCCTAGAAAGTATCCCATATGGAGAAATGTTACGCTTGAAGATAATTTGCAGTAACACGTCTGATCTGGCTAATGCTCAGCTGGAAAGCAAGAAAATATTTCTATCCAGGGGGTATTTTAAAAAAAACATTGAGGCAGCTATTTACAAAACACAGTCCCTTGATAGGGAGCAGCTTCTGATTAGAGCAGAACCACCAGTCCTAATCAAAAGCCAAATGAATTAAGACTAATTATAGCTTTTAGTGCCCAGGAAAAAGCTATCAAAAAATCATACAACGTAACTGGCCTGCTGTGAAGAATGACCCAGTAATCGGGATAGATTTGTCTCCCCAACCTAATATCACCTATAGGAGGGCCCCCGCCATGTATAATAGTCTGGTCTCCAGTAGCCCAGAAACGATAGAAAATTTCAAATGGTGGGCACAACCAAACGGGTTTACAAGGTGCAGGAATTGTAAGGCTTGCAAATATGGCATCAATAAAAAAATGTATTCCACTGCTTTCAGTGATAAGGAAGTTGACATAAAAAAACACTTCACTGTAATACAGAATATGCCATTTATATTTTGGAGTGTTCGTGCAAGCTCAAATATGTAGGGAGCACAAATCTCCCGGTTAACAAAAGAATCCTGCAACATATTAGACTTTTAAACAACTGTGACCCCACCTACCCTGTCACCAGACATTTTCGACAAGTACATGAAAACAACTTAAAAGACTTCTTCTATTATGTAATTGACTCCATACCCATCTCTAAAAGGGGAGGCAACAGGGAAGGACAGCTCAGAAAACTCGAGACT
The DNA here is from genome assembly GCF_964204655.1 of Triturus cristatus. Lineage (NCBI taxonomy): Eukaryota > Metazoa > Chordata > Amphibia > Caudata > Salamandridae > Triturus > Triturus cristatus. The sequence goes on from NC_140580.1 coordinate 480,722,487, forward strand.
CGATTCATCTTGAATCTAGATAGTAAGGCCCCTGGGGGCCTAACAAATACGGAGCACCTTTACACCTGTTTACAATGAGACATTTCTGAATCTATTTACTTCTGTTTACTCTGTTTTTATCAGTTGAACTCCAGCCTCAATGTATTTTAACCAAACATTTAGATTTTTAGAAAGTCTAATTTTGGAGGCAAAATAATAATCAGACTAACTGGAACGTTGCATTGTGCGCCATTATGGGACATTAGTGAGAGAGGCTGCTTTCCAACCTTAACCACAAACTATAAATGGTTTTTTAATAAGATTTGCACGTTACTGGGAAATTAGTTTTTTTCCGCACTATTGCACATAAGTAGTTGTTTTTTTAAACAGAAAAGGAAAAGGGGAGATAAACATTTTTTATTAGTTATTTGCACTAGCACTTTATTTAAAACAAAAACAAATTTGTGGACCCCGAAAGTGGTTAACTTTCAATGAGGAGACAACCAAATTAACGCATTTAGGCAGGAATTTTTTCCAATTTGGTGGCCACAGTCATCATTGCCTTTTAAGTCCTAGTACCTGGCGATACATCAGTAAGTCCCCCCGGATTTCGTTACCGAAATACATAAAAAGAATTGTTCACGGATTTACCCGTGTTATATCTTGGTGAAAATCTATGAGCTCTCTACAAAAACTTTTATCTTTATTAACAATTATATATTTATATATTTATTTACAATACCTGTGAGGATAATATGTATTTATTGCATAGTTTTAACAAAATTGGTTTTAACTTTGACTATGTATCACGTAAAATGTACATCCAACATTTGTGTAGTATTTAACCATTATTTTAGGCATTCTGGTCTCCGTACAAAATGGGTCTTTTATGTCTATTACTTACCACCAATCACAGTTAACCTAATGCACTTTAAAATGGTCGAGTGAACGTAGCAGCGTTATCATGTGATCAAGGTCCAGCTGGACCGAAACGCATTATGGCCGACATTAAATCAACTTAAAGCACTTATCCCGGGTTTCGCCTCTGCTTGCTGAGAAGATCGAAAGCGACGAGCAGCCTTTGGCTATATATATATATATATATATATATATATATATATATATATATATATGCTTGAAGGTTCTCGCTGCCAGAAGAAAGATGCCCGCACTCCAGGTAAGTCCAAGATAGATTTTATTTAAATAGCTGACACGTTTCGACCGGGAGGTCTTTGTATATATAAAATCCCACCTGTAGGTTCAGAGAAAACACACTCACGATGTGAATGGTACAAGGAGTGTTTTTTTACCCATGACGTTGGCTCCAAGGATCCTTGATCAAATGATGTCAACCATGGTACATGGAAGTTATAAAAATTCAATCAAGGTTCATAAACAAAGACTGAGGACAACACAGTGTCTAGAGGAAGCACCATTTTAAAACACATGGAAATCATAAAAGAGTGATGATAAAACAAAATAAAATCAAGGTAAACTAAAAAGAATAGAATAATGACAATAGAGCATAAATAGAAATGAAACAAAGAATTAAACTACAATTACATTTTTGTGCATATGCAATTAAAATTAACAGTGTACTACATCACACATCCTGCAGTGCATACTCCTTGGAACCCTTACATACTGTGCAGTAATTACTTCAGAGTATGTAAGGGCACCAAGATGTTTGTACTGCAGTATTTTCTGAAGATTGTCGCAAGAGGGAGCAGTCCCTCTATGTTTAAAAAGCACTGCAGATTAAACTTTGTTATGCAGTGGCTTTTAAATATATTGGAACTACTCTCGCTTTCAGCCCTGTTAAAAAATCACTGCACAACAGTGAGTACTCCTCATGCCTTCTCCTGCTACATTCTTCTCCGCAGCAGCAAATCCTTTTAAGTGGTCCTTCGCCAGACGACTATCCAACCTCACAGAACTGTCTTCAGCTACAGCCCTCTGCCTCATACCGCTGAAAATTTTCAACTTCCATTGCAGTGACTAAGGGCCCCATTACAATGTGGGCTGAAACAGCTCCGACTATCAGACTATTTTCTGACCAACCTATTTTGATGGGGTCAGTTGGAAGGGAATCAGAATGGCCTCAGATGGGCTCAGAGAGCCTGTCCACCTTTCAGAAAGCCTTCAATAATCCCTCGGCTGGCTTTTCTCGGCCGAGGGATTATGATTGCAGATTCCCACAGCCTTTCTGTGCCATCCTTTCCGACACAGAAAGGCTTTGGGAATCTGTCTTTGGGGGCCCCCAGCAGGGCCCCCATGGGTGCAAGTTTGTGTGCTGCATAAATACTTTACACATTGCCTTAAAGCTAAGTCTGACTGCTTTTAGAACCAAGCTACCCAGGGTTAAGCACAGATTAATTTAGTGACTTTTTGTCATTTGTCCTGGGATTGTAGCTGTTGTTGACCAGAGCTCCCAGCCCAGTCAACCAACACACCAATTTCTCAAATGCAGGTATCAGCAGGGTGCATACCTAAGTACCTAATTATCACTGTACACTGGCAATACCATAGTGCTGAGAATGCAATTGGAATACACAAAAGTAAAAAACTAATGGTTATTTTAACAAAATGCACATATATGAATCACCTAATTCTTGCAAAACTAATATGTGAAAAGGGATTATTTATGTGTGCTGTAACCAAAACCTTGAGAGTCCCTTCCTCATCTCCTGTAAGAGGAGAAAAAAGTGAAAACAATCAGTTACAATACAAACAATACAAATAGTTTTTGACATTTGTGTATTTGGCGTTCTAAACTCTGATAACCCTCAAGTGTGAGGATTCTCAGTTGAGAGTTAATAATCCACTTATTTCCATTGTTCCTTTTCCTTGCCCTTTTTCCTGAGTAGTTGGGGACCACTTGCCTTGTATAATGGAGGTGTATGACTGTACTTTAGAACTACAGCACACAGCACATTGATAAACATAAAGATACCGTTACTCAATACATTTGAGAGGAAACGGTTTTTACAGCAAGGTATCACTACACTGGAGTGAGGCGTATATCATACCAATCTTGGTGTAACCAATCTGTCTGTTGTTGAATTTCAACACAGAACTTAATAACCTCCAACAAGAAGCTTTAATTTACAACTTTCTGCAACATCCAACAAGAATTAGACCCAACATTAGATAAACTAAAACTATTTATTTCAATGGCAAATAGTCACAATCCAACAGAAGAATCCCTAAAAGGTGATCATACATGCTTCAAACCATATCTTCGTTAAATTTGAGAAAATACATCAGAGTTAACAGATGTAACAAGTTCAAACCTTTGCTACACGAGTCCGCGTAGAGTTAATAATAGGCATGAATGTATTCACCTCCTCACATTTGTTAACCTCCTTAGAAATATAAATGCACTATTACATGCTGTCTTCTGGCATATTCTGTTCCATCCTCCTTGTCAATACAGACACTCAGAGCATTAGGTCTGATTCAGATCAAACATATAAATGCCTGTCTTAAGCAAGGCCAGTGGCCAGAGTTTTCAAAACAAAGCCAGGTAAACCAACTCAGAAAACACTCTCCACTGACGTGCAGAATTTAAACAACTTGTCGAACTTCACATGCCCCTTTTGACTTCAATATTGAGACATCCCTTTAAGCTGCAGATGACCCTATCCATTTGCTTTCTCATTCCCCTTAATCACTCATCTGACATTGACACTGTATGCATGCTGGTGGCACTGCCCTGAAATGGTTTGGTTCCTTCCTCCAGATATAGATCAACAGGTGAAATGCAAAACCTCAATGTTTGTCCCCTACCAATGTCATGGACCTCAAGGCTCTGTTCTAAAACTTAATAAATCAATGATCACGTAATACTTCGGAAACACCGCTACATAAAGGAACTTGAAGGGAAACATTTGAAATGTGAACTAAAAACCTTCTAAATATAATGCCAAAGTGACACACATTCAAAAAGTCACTACACTTAGGAAGAGAATAAACAATTTAAGAATAAACCCCACAGAATTTAGATAAACTTAATAAGTAAGTAATCACTTTTTGGAAACAATCCATTACCAAGAGTAAACTTTTGAACCTAAACTGTCAGTCGAGGTGTTATTTGTAATAATTGCTAATGAGAATGGTGGAAATTCACCTTTTCTGTATGATTGATCTAGAATTTTTTACTGCACCCTATTGTTGCTGACTTTAGGGCTCTGTCCATTTTATCCCTGCTAACCAAGAGTAAAGTGCATGTTCTCCTCCTTTAAACATTGTTAAATTGGCTTATTAATATTAGTTATAATTAACTTGCCTGCAAGTTCCTTTTACATGGTGTAGAATGTGCACACATGGTCCTTGAAGTTAACTGCCACCGGTAGACTGCAGCCACTATTGTGCCAACCACTATAGTGATTTTGTAAACATTGCTAGATTGTTCGAATTTGTGGCGTCCTACTAAACATAATTCTGCTGATTTGTAAAAACACTCTGCCACGCTACACAGAGTTCTACTTTCTGGTAGAGTTTGCCGGAGTGCCCGTTCGTGTTTCGTTGGGAATGCAGAGTGTATCTGTGAACGGCACCACGCAGTTTGCATGGACGCGGCCTTCTTCTTTTTCTGCTCTCTGTTATGTTGCTGGGCCTAAATTTTAATCTGTCCTTTATCTTTGTAATACTCCTCCTTTATTACTTTTGTACCCTTAATGTTTTTTTATTTTTTTATAATAGTGTGTGTCTTTGTGTTTTTAGGACTTTTTGACTTATTATTATTTCCCCTTTCCTTATTTCTTTCTTCTTTACTTTCCCTTCCTTTTCCTTCTGTTATTAGTTCCCTACCCTGCGCCATGGCGGTGGGAGACTTTGGTGCGGGCTTTGCTGCCACCCAGGTGTGCAGTCCCGGGTAATATTTGGTGAGGAGGAAGTGGCAGCACTAGTTTTTTTTGTGCAGCACCACCTCCCCTCTATGCTGGCAGCAGACGGCAGGCCCAGTAGTGGGTACACCCTTCGAGACCATCGGTGGTGCTGAGGGATGGTGCTCTGGTGCGTGTGGCACACCACCCATGGTAGGTGCACCCCCAGTAGCTGAAGCACTGTTGGGCATTCTGGACCGCGAACAGAACCTGCTCGGCTTGCTAGGCGTTGAGATTCTCAGGCTCAGTGAGTATTATTTATGTGCTGTGTTTGTGTTCTACAATGCTAAAACAAATTACAAATAGCAGGATGCTCACACTCAGAGGTAAGTTATGTTACTTTATGCTGGTATATTATTGTGTGATCTCATTTCCAGTTTCTGCTATGCAGGTGCCACTACCTAATCACACTCATCAGGTGCTCACTTTGGCTGAATAATTTAGAAGCAGTTTCAGACTGTTCTCCTTTCACTATAGTGAATCACTGAGTAGCCCGATCTCTCTGTGACTTTGCTTCTGTAGCTCGTACAGTTCCAGGTTATTTAATTGAATTTGGAGTCATTATGTGACGTAAGCATCTATGCATTGCAATAAAGGGAGACTGAGTTGGCTCAGCAAGGGTGTTGTGACATGGGAATAGATAGAATCAAAGAGCATTCACTGCAATACATTAGTTCCAAATGTAGTTTTTGGAAAGGAGATTTGGAATATGGATTTAACGACAGTCGAAACTAGTAGTACTATAGGTGATCTGTTTTAGCGACTGCATTCGCTTGTCATAAAACATTTTGTGGAGAGTAATAACAGAATCACAAATCTATTTTTATTTATCTTCTTAATTTCTTTCATCAGCACCCAAGGGCAAGAAGAGGGCCGATTCAGAGGGTACAGGCCAAGCTGGTCAGCCGGCGCCAACCACTAGCTCCGCTGCTGAGGGCTCGAGTGATCCCAGTAAGTCTGTTTATCATTGTTGTGGACTTCTTAGGGCAGAATCTTGGGGTATTGACATTTTGGTGCTGGCTATCATGAAGAATCAGATAGCAGGCCCAAGTAAGCTAGACTTTTAAATAAAAATCACCATGTATGTTTGTTGAGAAGGCTTTCCTTTTTCTGCTTATGCCTAGCTCTAACACAGTTCAGTTCACAAGAGAGTGACTTTGGTCATCATCATCATGGACTACCCCCACCTCCCCAATGTAGTGTGCTGCAGACTCGTTCATTTATAGTTACAGTATACCAGCAGTTTCCCATGACAGTGCAGCGAGGCTGGAAAAAAGTATGCTGTCCCATTGCATTTCCCAATCAACACCATAGGTCTTTTATTGACCATTAGTCCACGCCTGGCTTGCCTAACTTTGTGAACCAACCGATCAAATGCACAGATTGATATTTGGAAGATACTGACGTGCTAACTGAGCTATAGTGCTAAATTGCAGTTGTATTTGGAGTTGCATATCAGGGATCTAAATTATATGTAATGAATTATTCTTGCAACACAGAACATCAATGATGCCAGCTCCAGTGCCGGCGCAGGAGGAAATGACGATGGGTCAGTTGGAGTGGGAGAAGTCGCAGCAGGGATGGGCACTGGTAAGTCATTCTTGCAATTACTATGCCCACTAGCTATTACCATGACATCTCTCGTCGTCATCAAAAATGACCATGAGTTGAAACCCCACCCAGCTGTACCGGCAACAGCAGGGGTTGAGTTATTATTATGGCCTCTTCTATCTGCAATGCAGCAAAATATCACCTAATGAGCTTTGATGGCTTGAGGAAGACAGGAAAGTATGGAATGTAACTTAAAAGAAAGGAAATGGTATATGAGTGAAAGGGTGGGTGAAAGAGTGCTCAGTGGATGGGCGAAAGGATGGTTTGAGGAAAGAGTTGCTATTGAATGGGTGGATAATGTATTGGAAATTTTAGTGAAAGACTGGATAGGGGAAAATAAGCTTAATTATGATGGCTTTGGGTGAATTAGAATGAAAGGATGAATGAATATTTTGATTTTTTGGATGAATAAGCAAGGCAGCTCTTATTCTCATGAGAAACATGCTGCTGCTCACCTACTCTGCTTACTTGGTTTATGTAGAGTTATCACTATCATTCAATGCTAAGGTTCTAACTAAGTGTGGGTTATTCATTTATTTGTATTCTTTGTTCTACTCCCTTGACTCGCTGTATTTGTTAAGTGAGCCAGATCTACCATACCTATCATTCATCATCTGCCGTCACCCCCATTGCATTTTTGCCAACTTTGACTGAAGTGCAGTATAGGTTAATACATTTTTGACTGTGTAATGTGCGTTTGCTTCAGTTAATGCAGCATTTACAATGTTTTCAATGCATTGCAAACTGAACACACAAGGTGTGTTGTCCCTTGGCACACTCAGTCACCTCTTGGAACTTCGCTGCTTCATTTTTGCTAAATTGTTCCATCCCAGCCATCAAAATTGGAAAATCCAATCTTGGCATGTGCCAGATTTAATGCAATACCCATGTTTAGTGATTCCAGAACATATTTCATGGTTTCCCAATGCAGATTTGATTTACACTTGTTCAGATTTTTCCCTTTAGAATTGTATCGTGACTGAATAAACCAAAGATGATGAATAGATGAGCACTGTAGTGGCCCCTCTATTATATATATAAAAAAAACTGTACCCTACCTGTCTTATCCTTCTACCCTACCCTACCCCTTGCAGTAGAGAACATTAAGTTTCCTTTTGTTGGTTACAGCCCAGCAAATTAATTTGTTGGAAATATGCAGTTGCGGGCGAGGACACAGACTAAAGTGGGAGTACGTGCATGATTTGATATCATGTTTGGCATATGAAATACACCGTGACGAATGTGCCAAATAAAATCTATATAATCTATTCCTTTCCCTGCAGTGCAGTCTATTAGATTCATTTTTCTCGACATCTACTTATGGCAGACATGATAATATATTAATATCCGCATTTCGTACAGGAGGGGTATGACTGACATAGTATCTTATTTATTATTCATCAGCCTCTTGGGTGACAGGGTAGAAAGAGGAATGCATTTGGCGAAGAGCAGGGCCATTGGAATTAAAATTAGATAATTGTCCACTACCACTGCAGACAGTAGCAAATTAACAGAGGCACTGGCTAGCCTTCAGAATGGCTTCATTATTTTAGCACCACACACAACTTGTACTCCATATAGTGCATAATAACGTACTCATCAAGGAGAAGTCATTTATTTTTCAACTCAAAGTATTTGACTCGGTTTATGGGTACTTGAAAACCCTTTACAAGAGAAAAAAATAATCAAATCACAGTTTTTTTTAATCCGGTGATGTTATTCTCTGCCTGGTAATACTTTTCTACCACACAGTCTGTGTTGTTTTTGTGTTTGGCAACATGTGTGGGTAAAACAGAAAATTGGCCTTGTGAGTCTCCTAATCATAATCACATCAAATAAATTCCAATAGATCTAGGTGACTTGCAATGTACTGCTACTCTGCCATCTAGTTATCTTATCTTAACAATTGTTTGCACAGAGCATTATTTACAATTTGCCTTTTTGTTTTCCTCAATATAGTTGCTCCTGCTGGTCCAGCTGGTCCACCCGACAGGCAGGAGAGAGTGGCCCGTTTGCCACGTCAGAGGCTGGAGCATATTCAGCCACATCCTGCAGTGGCTGGACAAAATCGAGGGCCAGCTCACCATGATGGAGGAGAGCCTGGGCCAGATCCAGATGGACGTCTATAATGCCCTCTTATAGCCCTTTTAAAAAAAAGAAATTGGTGGGAGAGAATTGTTGTTTGTTGGGGCTGGGTGGAGAGGGTGGGAAGGGTGTTGAGACTGGAGAGACTGGAGAGACTTTCTTGGACATTTTGCGTTTTGGGGCATGGGTCAGTTTTGCATGGAAGAGGGGTGGGCCTGTTGTTTGGGTAGAGAGGGAGGGCTGCTTTGTAAATAAATAAAGGGGAAAAAAGATTCTAATCTAAATTTATTCCTCAAGTAGTTTTGTTTACTTTTACTTTGCACTGCTGCCTCCAAGTAGTTTTACATAGCCTGTTTAGGTACTTGCAACATAAGAGCAAGAGCGTAGCACTTAGTTATAGAGTCCAGGCTTATGCTTCTCTAACTATCTTGAGCATTCTGGGGAATGCTCTCACGATGACCTATATTGTGTAAAACTATCTAGATAAAAAACAGTAGCAGTTAATTTATTTCTTACTAGGTTAAATTACATCCCTACTAGTTACCTGAATATACATTCACCAATAACAGGGGAGGCATCACGACTTCACAAGTGAGGACCCACTTCCAGTTCCACCCAGGTGAGCTCCAACTGTAGGACTGATCTATATGAATGATTGATTAATTATCCATCGTAGGCAAAAAAATGCTAGTAGAAAGACGGAGTAAGTGGGTTATATATTTATCAAAGATGTACAAAAGAATTGACACCACATGAGTACTACGTGATGATACAATGAGAATGCATGATTGCGCTAAAATAGAACAAAATAGCAATACTAGTAAGTTTTGGCTAATGTGGAGCTAGCTTTATTATTTGTAACATCCTCAAGTTATACAAAATGGACAAAAAGTCTGGAGTTGACAAGCTTAGGTTAGGCGTTTATGGTTAGGCAACACAAGGCCTGAATGATGATGCTGATGACTGATGTTCTTCATTCTATATCTAATGTTAATGTTAATGTTAATGTTAAAAATGTCTTGTAGAGCGCACATTCACCGGGCGGTTTCATGGCGCTATAGAAAAGGAAGGCATAAGTCGTTACCCAGGAGAACTTCAGTTGTAGGCTTGCTCGAACAAGCAGGTTTTAAGGGATCTTCTGAATTTCATAGGATCAGCACAGGCTAAAATTTTCAAGGGGAAGGAGTTCCAAAGTCTGCGGGCAAGGACAGCAAATCTGCAGCCTCCAAAGCGCTTCCGCCTAAATGAGGGGGTGTGGAGGAGAGACAGATGGGCTGAGCATAAGTTGCGGGAGGGGATGTGCCTGAGTATCAGGTTATTGATGAATTTTGGGCTTTTGTCATGCAGAGATTTAAAGATCAGGCATCTGGTTTTAAAGATACAGCGTTGGGGGATAGGGAGCCAGTGTAGTTTCCTTAACAGGGGAGTGGCTGGTAGCCATCTGGGTTGTTGTAGGATCAGTCTGGCCACATGGTTCTGAACCAACTGTAACCACTTTTGCAGGTAGAGAGGCATGACCAGAGAGGTTGCAGTGGCATAGTCCAGGTGTGACAGAACGGTAGCTATCACAACCTGGGTCAGGGCTTCCTGCGTGAGAAAGCGGTGGAGCTTCCTGATTTTTCGTAGTTGGAAGAAGCATTTGGAGACTACCAGACCCACTTGAGTTTTGAGTGAGAGATCGCTGTTAAGTGTGACTCCGAGTGTTTTAGCCGAAGGGGACGGGGAGGTCGGAGATCTCATCTCTGAAGACCAGTAATGCAGGCCCCAGAACTTGTAGCTGTCTCCTGTAAGTACCAGCTCAGTCTTTCCAGGATTCAGCTTAAGGTGGTTTTGGTCCATACATAGCTGAATGAGCCTCATAGTGGCCTGAAACTCGGTGATTGATCTGTCAGTGTTATCAATTGTAAATACGAGTTGGAGGTCATCTGCGTAGTTGTAGACAATCACTTTCCTGTCTCTGAGGGCTTGAATCAGGGGGAAGATGTATAGGTTGAACAGGTGGGGGGACAGGGAAGAGCCCTGCGGGATACCGCAGGTAGTTCTCTGTTTGGAGGCCAACATTTTATTTAAACGGACGGCCTGAGACCTGTCCTCCAGGAAGGAGTTTAGCCAGCTGGCGGCTGTTCCCTGGATGCCAGCTTGTCTGACACGGTCCACCAGGATGGTATGGTCGACCGTGTCAAACGCAGCGGAAAGATCCAAGAGTACCAGAGCCTGCGGGGAACTACTATCTGCGCCATCACGGAGGGTGTCCAGTACAGCTAAAATTACTGACTCTGTCGAGTGAGCAGGCCGGAAACCCGCCTGATGCTGCTCTAGATAATTGGACTCCTCCAAGAAGGTAGAGAGACATCTGGCAACATGTGCCTCTAAGACCTTCGCCAGAAAGGGGAGCAGGGAAATGGGGCGGTAGTTAGACATGCAGGTGGGATCAGCTCCAGGTTTTTTCAAGAGAGGGACCACTGTGGCCTCTTTGAAAGCTGTAGGGACAAGGCCGGACGAAAGAGAGTCATTGAGGAGGGTAAGGGCAGGATCTGGAAGGGCGGAGAGGCAGTTTTTTAGTATGGGAGGAGGACAGCAGTCAGTAGCGGCTCCTGACTTGACCTTAACTAAGAGCTCCTGGAAGATCTCCAAGCTGATTGTAGGAAAACTGTTGATTGTATATTTGTTTTTATTGGAGTGTTTAGGGATACTAGCTTTAATGGTTGAGATTTTGTCAATAAAATAACCACTGAGTGAGTCGCACAAAGCTTGAGTGGGGGTAGCTTTAGGGAGGACTCTGGCTGGGTTGGACAGTTCGTTCATGATAGAAAAGATTTCTTTGGAGCTATTATTCGAATTAAGGATGTGTGAGGAAAAGTGGGAAGCTTTGGCCAAAAGGATGGCGTTCATGTATTCTTTCCGTGCTGTGACAAACTGTCGCTTAATTTCTTGGGCATAGTTACGTCGCCACCGCTGCTCTAGTTGGTGTAAGGTCAGTTTGTGAGATTTAAGTTCGGTAGAAAACCATCTCTGGGCGTCTGCGCGGCGGACAAGTTTAACTTTCTTAAGGGGGGCATGCATATTGCTAGCAGCGAGCAACCAGCTAGAGAGATTAGCTTCAGATATATTGATGTCAGTGTGAGGTGGAGGGGTTGTTCTGATCAGCGTGTCAAGAAATTCCATCCTATCTAAGGCGTCCCATTTCCTGGCCAGTCCGCCAGCGACCGTCGGAGATTTCCTGGTGGTAGCATGAGCTAACGTAAATTTAATTAAATAATGGTCAGACCATATACAAGGGAACGTGGTGAGGGTAGTTATAGTCAGGTTGTTGGTCCAGATTTGATCGAGGATGTGCCCTTTCCGATGGGTAGGAGAAGAGATCTGTTGAGTGAGGTTCAGATTGGTGAGAAGGTCGGTCAATTCCAAAGAGTGTGGACTTTCGTGAGGGTCATTGAACCAGTAGTTGAAGTCGCCCACGAGAAGTACTTTAGCGTGGTTGATAACAAGGTTGGCGATCTGTTCGCTCAGAGATAGGGGAAATGATGGCTTAAAAGTGTCACAGGTGGATTCCAATTTGATTACAAGATACTCCGACTCAGAGAGGTTAAGACAGGTCAAGGCGTCGAATTTTAATTTAGTGTGTATAATTGCTGCGACCCCCCCCTCCCAGGGAGGCGTTCGGTATGAATAATGTAATCAGCCAGGTTTCGGTCAGTAACAGAATATCTGGTTTGTCCGTGGTAAGTAGGAAAAAGATATCTAATTGGTGCTTGACAAGGGAGCGGGTGTTGAGGTAAAAAATGACTAGGGGAGGGGGGCTGGGTTGGATCAGCCTTTGACGGGGTTGCATGACAAGGTTAGGTTGTCTTCGTATTTCTGGGAATGAGCTAAGTTCAATGTAGATTTCCATCTTAGTGGTAAGACTACATATTTCGAGGGGGAGGGTGATGTGGGTCGTGTGCAGCTTCTTGAGAGACTCAGAGGAGTAAATGAGGGGACGGGCATAGTGGCTGGCCCCTGGTCCCGGAAGGGGGCGGACGGACGCAGACGGGCTTGCCTTTGGCATGCCTTCGGCATGCCGCCAGCGCGCCCGCTGCACTTCCGCGCTGTGTGCTGCATAAGTCTCCTGACTTAGTTCGCTAAGTTCTTAAATGCGACACTTTAAGTCAATGTGCCTTTTAGATGCGACACGCAGGGCAACGAAAGTGTTGCAATGATGTTGATGCGATGAAGTTTTTGGTGCAAAGAAATAAAGACGTGAAGATCTTCCAGATGCGTTACGCTTCTCCGATGTTGCGAGAAGACTCGACTCGATGCGTCAGCTGCAGCGGCGACACCCTTTACGCGATGCGAAAACAGCGGCCTTGGCAGCGGCACTCTTCTCCGACGTTTGCGAGACGCTTCCGCTCGATGCGACGTTGCAGCGACGACACCCCTTTACGCGATGCAACGACAGCAGCTCCGACGGCGGCATGCTTCTCCGTGGATGCGAGGTGTTTTTCGTGATTCGGTGTAATGCGACAACTACGATGGCTGCGATGGCGACACGCTTCTTCGTCGATGCGAGACTCTTCTCTTGATGCGGTGCAATGCGTCAGCTACGATGGCTGCGATGGCAACACGCTTCTTCGGCATTGCGAGACACATCCTGGATGATGCGAGATGCTTCCGCTCGATGCGATGCTGCAGCGGCGACACACTTTACGAGATGCGACGACAACAGCTCTGACGGTGGCACGCTTCTCCTTTTTGAGTCATGCTTCCAGCTCCTTGCAACACGCAGTCCCCCAGAAGGCCCAACAACAGCAGCAGGCACTTCCAAAGAACTCTGGGGAGCTGGGGAGTGAAGTCTGTTGTTCCTGAGACTTCAGCAGGAGGCAAGCTCTTTTCCAAGCCCTTGGAGATCCTTCACAAGTTGAGCAAAAGTACACACAAAGTTCCTTTCTCCTCTCTTTGGCAGTAAGGCAACACTACAGGCCAATCCCCCAGGTTCAGGGATAGTTTCCTCCTCAGCTTCTTCTGGTTCCTTCCTCAGCAGAGGTTCTACTTGTTTTCCCAAAGTGATCTAATTTCTTGGGATCAGGGTCCCAATATTTATATCCAGACATCCTTTGTCCTCTGAAGGCAGAGGGGCCTTTGCCCAGTCCAAACCAGTTCCTGAGCAATCTGTTTACCAGACTTCTCCTTTCCTTTCACAGTGCAGGACAGAAACATTAGACGCCCCACAGGAGGTGGAGCCAGCATTGTGGAGGGCAAGTACAGCTCTGGAGCACTTTGTTGACAAGATTCCTTCTCTTCATTCACTCTGCAGGGCAGAGACATCAGCCGTTCCCCAGGAGGTGGAGCCAGCATTGTGGAAGGCGGGCACAGCCCTATTCAGGTCCCAGGTGCAACTCCTCCCACCCATCTGGATGCAGATCTCTCTATTCACCACTGGGACACCTCACCCTGTCTCCTGGAATTCCCCAGCCCTGTCACTCAAACTCCAGACAAAGGAATACACACAGCCTAGCAGAGGCAGGTTTGAATGGTTAGACAAGAAAAGGCCTACTTTCTAAAAGTGGCATTTTCAAACACAGAATGTTAAAACCAACTTCATTAAAAGTTGTATTTTATCATCCTGAGTTCAGACATACTAAATTCGAATTTCTACCATGTTCCCTGAGTCAGTTAGGATTATAAGATGTAAAAATCATACTGCCCATTCTGGCCTATGGAGAACAGGTAGCCTTGCAATCGTGAAAAACGAAAATGGTTGTAATTCACTATTAGAACATGCCACACACACCAGGGCATGTCCTACCTTATCCTTACAATGCACCCTGCCATTGGGCCTACAATAGGGGTGTCTGATATGAAGTAAAGCTAAGGTTTAGGGACTGGCAAGTGGGTGCACTCGCCCAGTCAGCATGACAGTACCAGACTGCACGCAGGCTCTGCAATGGCAGACCTTAGACACATGTTTACAGGCTGCTTCTGTGGGTGGCACAACCAGTGCTGCAAGCCCACCAGCAGTATTTGGATTACAAGCTCTAGGCACTCCTGGTGCACTGTACTAGGGTCTGACAGGTAAACCAAACCAACCAATCATGGAATCACAAATTCATACAATAATTTACAATAGGGAGAGTATATGCACTTTAGCACTGATCAGCAGTGGTAAAGTGCCCAGAGTCATAAAACAGCCAACAGCAGGTCATAAAAATATAGGAGGAATGCAAAAAAGTTCAGGGATGACCCTGCAAAAAGGGCCAAGTCCAACAGGGATTAAACAGGTTTCAAGATTTTTGCAGAGAGCATGACTGAGCAGCATTCTAGCGGTGGCGAAAATGTCTAAGGAGAGGTTCCTGCACTGCGGTAGCTTAAGTCTCCTGGCCCCACCCCCAGTTCCGCCCCTACTCAGCGTGATTGGCTGTGACGAGGGGAGTGAGGGGGATCAGCTGGGATCTCGAAGTGGCTGCCCTGTGCGCCGCATACAATTTTAAAAATACAGGTAAATTAGTATTTCAATTCGCACACAATTTTTAAAAAGGGATTAAGCAGGTTTCAAGTTTTTTGCGGAGAGCGTGCCTGAGCAGCGGTCTAGCGGTGGCAAAAATGCCTAAGGAGAGCTTCCTGCACGGCTGTAGCTTAAGTCTCCTGGCCCCGCCCCCAGTTCCAACCCTACTCAGCGTGATTGGCTGTGACGAGGGGAGTGAGGGGGATCAGCTGGGGTCTCGGAGTAGCCGCACTGTGCGCCGCATACAATTTTAAAAATACAGGTAAATTAGTAGTTCAATTCACACACAATGTTTAAAAAGGGATTAAACAGGTTTCAAGTTTTTTGTGGAGAGCGTGCCTGAGCAGCGTTCTAGCGGTGGCGAAAATGCCTAAGGGGAGCTTCCTACGCTGTGGTAGCTTAGGTCTCCTGGGCCGCCCCCAGTTCCGCCCCTACTCAGTGTGATTGGCTGTGAGGAGGGGATTGAGGGGGATCAGCTGGGGTCTTGGAGTGGCTGCCCTGAGCACCGCGTACAATTTTAAAAATACAGGTAAACTAGTAGTTCAATTCACACATCATTTTTAAAAAGGGATTAAACAGGTTTTAAGTTTTTTGTGGAGAGCGTGCCTGAGCAGCGGTCTAGCGGTGGCAAAAATGCCTAAGGAGAGCTTCCTGCGCTGCGGTAGCTTAAGTATCCTGGCCCCGCCCCCAGTTCCACCCCTACTCAGCGTGATTGGCTGTGACGAGGGGAGTGAGGGGGATCAGCTGGGGTCTCGGAGTAGCCGCACTGTGCGCTGCATACAATTTTAAAAATACAGGTAAATTAGTAGTTCAATTCACACACAATGTTTAAAAAGGGATTAAACAGGTTTCAAGTTTTTTGTGGAGAGCGTGCCTGAGCAGCGTTCTAGCGGTGGCGAAAATGCCTAAGGAGAGCTTCCTACGCTGTGGTAGCTTAGGTCTCCTGGCCCCGCCCCCAGTTCCGCCCCTACTCAGTGTGATTGGCTGTGAGGAGGGGATTGAGGGGGATCAGCTGGGGTCTCAGAGTGGCTGCCCTGAGCGCCGCGTACAATTTTAAAAATACAGGTAAACTAGTAGTTCAATTCACACATCATTTTTAAAAAGGGATTAAACAGGTTTTAAGTTTTTTGTGGAGAGCGTGCCTGAGCAGTGTTCTAGCGGTGGCGAAAATGCCTAAGGAGAAGTTCCTGCGCTGTGGTAGCTTAAGTCTCCTGGCCCCGCCCCCAGTTCTGCCCCTACTCAGCGTGATTGTCTGTGACGAGGGGAGTGAGGGGGATCAGCTGGGGTCTCGGAGCCTATGGCAAAAGAACACTGGCTGGCCACACAATATTGCCACCAGCAGCATGGCCACAACTACAATCATGAAAGATGGCATGGTCACAAACAAAGAAGACATGCAGGCCTAAACAAAATGGCTGCCAGCTACATGGCCAGAGAACAACAACAACCAGCAAGTAGGCGTGGTCAAAAACAGAGAAGACTTGCAGGCCTATGGCAAAAGCACACTGGCTGGCTACACAAAATGGCCGCCAGCCACAATGTCAGAACAATGACAGCCAGCAAAGAGGTATGGTGACAAACAGAGAAGACATGCAGGCCTATGGAAAACAGCCACATGGTCAGAGAACAACAAGCAGGAAGCCTGGAAAACAAAAACACATGCAGGCCTAAGGTGGATACTGACTTTAAAAAATGGCTCCAGGCCATAACGAAGGCAAATGATGGCCAGTGGCAAACACACACACACACACAGGACAGATAAAAGAGTCATGGTAACAAAGAGAACACAGCATTAATCCAGCAATACAAAAAAAGAAAATTAACCGTGCTAATAATGTTCATAACAACACACATCCAACACAAAGGCATTACCCCACCTAAACACTGTTTGCAAGAAAAATATAATGTGAAATACCACAAAATGTCTCTCAGTTGCATTCTGAAGCAGAAAATCTGGTCTGACCACTAAATCTGCCATCACGATTGACAATAATGATGCTTGATTGGTGCCGTCGCAGCCAGAAGCTGTGCGAGTGAGAACATAGTGTTGCAGGAGCTCACGAGTGGTGTAAGAAGTCCCGCACATGCTGGCAAGCAGTCTAAAAGTCTTGGTGCTCGCAATTGAGTTCCAAAACAAAACGCGAGCACACAAACGCTAGAAACCTCAGGAATTCCACATTCCCCCGCAAACTGCATGAGCGGAGTTTACTGACCGGGCTTACCTGACTGTGGCAGTGTAAAATATCTTGTGTGACCTGTTACAATAATCCTTTTTGATAGGTAAAAATTTCCCTTTTAGCTATTAATTAATCACCCCTATGAAAGACTTGTAGCCCAGAAGGTAGGGTGCATAGTATTTAAAAGTAGCACATGCAGAAAATTAATATTACCATATCCCAACAATGTTGAGGCCCAAAAGGCTATTTTCACCATGGCAGGCCTTGAATTCCTAAAAAGAAAAACCCAGGAAAGGGACCAGTTACCAAAAGTAATTAAACAAGTATTTCAAATATTTATTAAAAATCCAATTCAGTAGTAAACTCAAAGTGATTTTTTAGCACAATGCCCCCCCAGCCACCATTAGGTACCTCTGGACCTTTGGTGTATAAAGCGTTAGGAATTAGGGTTTATATTAGCATATTTGTAAGGGGTTTAGGAGGAAGGTCCACTTACTCTCTCTTCGGAGCATTTTGCATCCTTTCTTTTAATTCCTTCCCTTCTTCTAGCACTCACTTTCTTTATTTTCCATCATAGTATGTCTATGGTAAAGTATACAGAAATGTACAATAGAAATATACTAAATAAAAATTAGACTTAACGATTTCATCCCTATTCTTAATAAATCATGTTTTAAGCAGGTTAGACTGCCTTTTATGTTTTTTACAACTGTTTTCAAGCCATTCAGTACTGTATATTCTTAGCTTTTTAAGGTCCGCTATTAGGCTTAGGTCCAGTTGTGATTAACCTTGAGGGACATTTATTTATTAGTGTGTTAATATGAATTGGGTTCTAAAATGGCTCATGGTTATAATTCTGTACTTTAGGGGGCAATACAGGAAGGTTCTATCGGTTTTTATTGCCCTCGACATTGCGCTTATTATTACCCTTGTATCACATGGTACTTTGATGTCACTTTTTTTTAAGGACCCTTTTGTTTGTGATATGGTCCTTGCTTTTTTTAACCTTGTATTCATGGGCCATTGGTGGTCATATTGTACAGTTTTATTTGTAAATCCGATGGAGTTTTTTAATTCCTGTTTGTCTGACTTTTATGGTTTTATTTGTAAAAACTGAATAAAGAGTAATGAATGAATGGATTCTAAACAAGTTTTTATGTTAAATACATGTTATATATTTATGTTAAATGTATAACCTTTACTTAATTTAAATATATTGAATTCAATTAATATTATTATGTTAGAGTTCAAATTAAGCAATATCTTCCCATTTACATTTAAAAGTGTTACAATATTTTGCACTTAAATAATTAAATTGGTTTATTATTATATACTTTTGTAACGTTTAAGTATTTTTTTATATTTCTAATTGTTTTAAATAATGTAAGTAAATGTAACATTATCTCCTATGGAGGTCCCACTTTAAGTCCCTACCTCCATTATTTTTTATGGGAGGGTGTTGCAGTATCAGTGACTGGCCATGTGTACCATTGAACTTACTTCAGCTGTGAATTGAAGTAATTTAGTACAGTTTTGGATGCTTTTGTGGCTTTTGCAACTATAGAAATGCAATGGAAATGGGCCTACTATTTTGTGCGAGACAGCACGTCACTCCCTAAAACCCTAACTAACCCTTCCTAAACCCCCTCTTACTCCTCTCTAATTACCCCTCTTTTGCCATTAGCATTCCCAATTTTCCAGACACTGCCCTCTATCCCTCCCATAGTCACTACTAAATCATGTGTGGCGGATTTGGTTTTGGTGAGAACTCTCAGCCGAGGAAAAGAGAGGAGAGGTGCAAGTAGAACCTCTGCCTATAAGTTTGTTAATAGCATTTTGTAGTACATTAGTCGTTTTTTTGCAGTACTATTAAACACACTGAAAAATGCAGGTGTGATTGGCCCCATTGTCCTTCAGGGTGCGATGTATGGATGTCCAATAAAATGTGATAATTGCTGTACAGTGCTGGTTGCTGACATAATTTTTCTTTTTAAACTTAGCTAGGAACGTAAAGGAGGTTAGACTATATACATGTTTCTTCAATAAAGTGTATACACATAAAAATTTAGGGGCTAATTAGGATGGCGGGGCAACCGCCACTAACAGACTGGCAGTGGCAGTCTCCCCACCATCCAAAGCAGCTATATTGCCTGCCAGATTTTAATGGCAGGCGGTGTGCAGACGGGTGGAAAACCCAACCACCATGCATCCGACGGTTTCCTTTGAGCCCGCCAGTGCTGCGGAGGGCCTCCAATCCATACAATGGTGGCAGTGCCTACCAGGCACTGCTGTAGGGATTAGGATGGTCCCTCCCCGCCAGCCTTTCCATGGCGGGTAAAGACTGGCAGGGATGGACATTGGGGGCCCATTGCAGGCCCCTCTTCACCCCGGGCTCTTTTCTTTGGGAGTTGGGGGGCACCTACGGTGCCCCCCTACAGATCCCTGTACCAAGTGACAGCCCCTTAGTGTGTTATCACATAGATTTGCAAGTTTTTGTAATGTTTTCCGAAAGGTTTCCGCCTGACAATCTATTGTGTATATCTTAGAAACATAAAATGGTTTGATTAACATCATTTTATTTATTAACATGTGTCTTAAGTGAAACCAAATTCCCATTTATCCATTTCATTTAAACAATATTCATCCTCCTTGGTGGTAATTCTCTAGTATGATAACTTTGTCTTAAGCCAAATATCCATGGACCCAGAAAACCCACACTTCTGCTGTCATGATTTAGACATCCTCTCAATTCACAAGTCATTGAAGCCCTAATGATGTTCCCCCACCTCCCCCGCCAATCAAATTAATAGTCAGATTGTGTGTAGATATTGATAGTTTAAGCATAACATGAAGCAGTGTATACATCATGTTTACTTCATAAACCCTTAGCACATTATAAAGCAAGCATTGGCAAAGTGAATAAGCCTACCCATTGAAACCTGTTAGCTTATATAATGCTTTTTCTTTTGTCTTAAAAAGCCACCACAAATGTGCCACCATCTGCAGTACCCAACTTGAAATGGGTTCTAGCATTATTAAATGCACTCAAATATGGCTGTGGCAGACGCACAAACATCCACTGTGGCCATTGTTGAAAGAATGTTTTAACAAATGTTATTCAAGGTAGGCTGCCCTGGATGAGCATTTAATAACACCAGCCATCCTTGAATTGATTTTGCTTTATTTTCATATGTCCTGTTCAAAGAACACCACTGTGTATGTGCGCATATTTGCTTTTGTCATCTTTGAATTGGACCTGGTAAATAAAAGTAAACCATTTTTAGAAGTCCATATGTGCATACACTAGTCACTAGTGGGCATCTCAAAATGGTACAAAAAATAAAAAAACGTTTTAAGATGGCTGTTACGATGTATTTATAAGACATGCCAGGTAACGCCATGTTATCACCTGTACCATTAGTTGGTACATTCCGAACCACCCCCACAGTTTATGGTTTGTTCCAATTCCCTGAAGGGGACATTAGAATGTTGGTGACTGAGAGATGTATTAATGGACAGAGGAGCAAGGAATAAAGGACTCTATACTTACCTTTCTGTTGGAGTATGCTTTATAACACTGGCGACGATCTGTGTAAGGGGACAGATGTGCCTTGCTCCTCCCCTTCTGCATATACTCCATCAGATGTTCCTGTGAGTATTCTGGACTTCGTATCTGCATGGACAATTCTGTACAATTCTGTACAAGGACTGATTGATGATCCTGCGCAGTGACCTGTAATATACTATCACCTTGGTTCGCGGTGCCTGGCGAGAGGTACTAATTCCCCAGCGAAGAACCTGCCGTGTACCTGCCACCGAGTAGCTGGTCAAAGTGATTTCATCTTGTGTGGGTGGGGCTGTGTTGCTGTATCATCACCAAGAAGCTGCCGGAGTACTTCATTCCCGCGACGGAGCAGATTGTCATCCTGAGAGGAAGTTCCTGTCAGGAACTTCGAGGTGGTCGCTTGTGACTGGGAAGCGCCCTGCTGGCCACACCGTGTTCGATTCCAGGCAGCCAGAGACGTGCCGACTCTCCTTGCTGTGGCGCACCGTGTTCGATTCCAGTCAACGCGCCGGGGAACTGAGGGAGTGAGTCTGTCTATGCACCAGCAACTGTGAGACACTAGTCTCCGCCTGACCCGGTTGCCTAGTTACGTCAGGAAGCTCTTCAAAACGCTGACGTGCAGCGAGTCAGCCTGTGTGCTCTGGTGCCGGTAAGGTGAACTTCGGAGACACGCACTCCTTGGCGTGTCTCTGTAATTTTTCGGTGACACGCACACCATTAACTACGAGACAGGTTAAAGCTAAGATTATTTCAAGGAACAGGTTCTGCGGAGACACGCACTCCATTGCGTGTCGAGGCAGCCTAGCGGTGACACGCACACCAATGCAGCGGCAAGAGGCAATCGTTCCATGAATAAATTTCACCTAGTTAGAGCAGGTCACGTCCAGGGCTAATCTTCTCACGCAAGCCGGAGGGTATATCTTAGGAGACGTTCTCTATGACAAAGTTTTAAAGGGATATATTCAGTTTCATGAGAATGTCATGTAATTAATGTCTCTCTTCTTGACGAACTCGCTAAAAAAAAAAAAAAGTGTACTGACGAAAATGCAATTCTAACATGTGTCATGAAGGATGCCAGTATCGGTGACACGTACGCAAGTAGAGGGAGGCAGTTTTAAATCCATGCAGCCAGTCTATGCTGTTTAGAACTGATAATTGCGCATAGCAGACATATACTTCTTTATCTTTGTCATGCAAAAGCGACGAATTTTGACAGCGCACTGACACTGTCGCCCCCAGCTAGGAAATGCTTACAACCTATTGGGGATGTTCCAATGTACAATGTTGATGCACAATGTGTTTCATGGAAAGTGAATGTGGGTTCGTTGTGTTATAATAAAATTAGTCTTGCACATATATAATCTTGCGGGTTACATTGGGCTGCTGTTTACATTGCCCAGCTATAGCCCTTCTAGATCTTACACTTGCGCAACATCAGTGTCTTTCCACAGTATTAGGTGTCGTCACGAATTTCCCCTCCCTTCCACGATGGCGGCGGCCAGCATGCTACAACCGACGCCATTCTTGAACGAAATGGGGGAACCAACCATTCCGTGGGAAGATTGGGAGAAAGTGTTTGAATCTTATTTGGTGGCAATAGGAGGGGAAAAGTTCAGTGCTTTCAGGAAACAGCACATATTGCTACACAACTTGGGTTCAAGTGGTAGGAACATTTTTGAGTCACTACCGGAACCTGAGGTGGAAGAAGAGGATGAAGATGCTTATGAAACGACGTTGTCTAAATTGCGAAGTCACTTTGGGGACAAAATTAACATAGTCTTGGAAAGACACAAATTCTTCAGTCGAGCGCAGGGCAAGCAGGAAAATGTTTCCACGTACATTGCAGTTCTCAGAGGTTTGAGCAGACTTTGTGCGTTCAATGATCTCAATGACTCACTAATCAGAGATCAATTAGTACGCTGTACAAACAACAAAGAAATACAAAAGGAATTATTAGAGAGACAACCGGATCTTCTGGAAGCAGTTAAATTGCGAAATCCATTGAACACACGGCTGTCTGTATGAAAGAAATAAATTCAATGGAGAATAACGAGGAAGTGTCAGAAATAGCTGCACTGGAGGGGGAATCTGAGGTGTACAAGGTCAAAAATGAACCGCTAAAGAGGAATGACAATTGGCGAAACCAAGCAGAGGACGCGGAGAGTGGGATACTGAAATGCTATCGTTGTGGCAGCAGTAACCACTTGGCGAATGATCTCAACTGTCAGGCCAGACATGCTTGGTGTAGGAAATGCAACAAGAAGGGGCATCTTGCTAGAGTCTGTGGGTGCTTTTCAAAGAAAATGACGAGTCAGGTCACCGCAACGCCAACGCAGCTCAAGAAAATTGTATTACAAGTCAAGGAGGTGAATGTTCAAGAGCAGCAGGGGTACCCTGTATGTGAGGTGTCTGTCGATGGAAACAGTGTTAAAATGTTTGCTGATTCATGCTTGCCATTCACCCTGGTGAACTTCGCGGATTTCCAAGCTGTTTTAAAAAAGGGGCAAGACAAGCTGGATGAGGCGGATATTGCTCCTAGCGGATATAATAGGGATCCTATACCTATGAAAGGAATGTTTAAAGCGTTGATTTCTTTTAAAGGGCGTCGCACTGTAGGAAAAATTTATGTGGTGGAGAATGGGTCAAACCTACTGGGATGGCAACATCAAAGAGAACTAGGAATCAAATTAGACCCGAACAATCTGGAACAAGTTCTGGTGGTAAATCGTTCAGGTCAGGGGGAAAACGTTCCAAATGAGTTTCCGGAAGTATTTTCAGAGACTTTAGGATTGCTCAAGAACTTCCAATACAAATTTCAATTGAAAAGGAACGCCACACCAGTGGTTCACAAGACAAGACCAATTCCAAATCTGATGTGGGAACCGCTGAAGAAGGAGCTAGACAGGCTACAGAAACTTAACATCATCCAGCCGGCGGCTGATTCTGAATGGGTTGCACCGATTGTCATTGCCAAGAAGGGTCATAGTCAGGACATTCGTGTGTGCATTGACCTACGAGATCTGAATAACAACATATTAGTGGAAAGACACCCCTTACCCCGCATCCACGAGATGTTGAGCACCATGGGGGAGGCTACATGCTTTAGTGTTCTGGATCTCTCCATGGCATACCACCAAGTGGAGTTGCATCCAGACTCCAAGAAGCTCACGGCTTTTACCACACCCATGGGCACCTTCATGTTCTGTCGCATGCCATTCGGGTTAGCCTCTGCGGCAGGGGTCTTTCAAAAGATCATGCAGCATATTTAAAAAGGAGTGCCGAAAACGCTTTGGGGCAGATTTATGAGCCCCTTGCGCCACTTTTGCGTCACTTTTAACATGGGAAAAGTGACGCAAAAGTGGCGCAAGGGGCTCATAAATCTGCCCCTTTGTTTCCAAGACGATGTCCTAGTGTACGGGGCCAGTGTGGAAGAGCATGACAATATCTTGAGACAAGTCCAATACAGGTTCAGAGATGCAGGACTTACACTGAAGAGGGAGAAATGTCAATTTGGCGTGGAGTCGGTGGAATACTTGGGACATTGCATTTCTAAGGATGGGTTCAAACCTAAACATTGCCTAGTGGAGGCAGTAAGAGATGCACCTGCGCCCACGAACAAAGAGGAACTTAAATCATTTTTAGGGTTGGCTGAGTACATGGCAAAATATGTGAACCACTTTGCGGATATTACTGCCAACCTGAGGGATCTCACGAAAAACAACACGCAATTCAGATGGGCAGAGGAACATGAAACGTCATTCCAAAGAGTGAAGAAGGGCATACTATCGGCTCCGTTTTTGTGTAACTTTGAACACAACCGGAGAACATTTCTTACAACGGACGCTAGTGGGAAGGGACTAGGAGCAACGCTCTCACAAATTATAGAGGGAAAGGAGAGAATTGTTGCATTTGCTTCAAGATCCCTCACTAAGGCTGAAAAGAACTATTCGGTGGTGGAAAGGGAAGCATTGGCTTGTTTTTGGGGAGTGAAACACTTCAAGTTTTTTCTGTGGGGCATTCAATTTGGGTTACGCACCGATCATAAGCCCCTGGTTTTCATGTTCAACCCGAAGAATAGCTGTTGTAATACTCCCCGCATTGCTAGGTGGCTGCTGGGTTTAGAGGGTTTCTGTTTCACAATTAGGTATGTCCCGGGGGTCCAAAATTCGGCAGCTGACTTCTTATCGAGAAGCCCCATTGACAAGGAGGAGCAGTTTGAGACTCTTGAGTACCCGGTCTTACAGCTCAGTTTCGACACTATCACCACACAGGAATGGATAGAGTGCATGAGCGCAGACACCAACATGACACAGATCATTGACCTCACAAGAAAGGGCTGGCCCAATTTCTCCGACCAGGTGAAGGTAGAGTTGAAACCATTCTGGGAGGTACGTATGGAGCTAAGCGTGGACCACGGCATCCTGTTCGAAAACGACAAAATAATTCCACCAGAAACCATGAGGGACAGAATAATTGACCTAGTACATGAGGGCCACTTGGGCAGGAGCTTAACGAAGGCAAGGTTGAGTGAAAGATATTGGTTCCCCAAGATGGACTCACTAGTGGAGGCTAAAGTTAAAAATTGTATCACATGTTCTAACAGTGACAAGACTAGAACGACCAGGAAGCCACCCTTGTCCCCCGTATCTGTACCAGACAAACCATGGGAGAAGGCTGCGTTAGACATCATTGGTCCCCTCAACTTCAAAGGGGTGGGCAAACAATTTGCACTGGTGCTGGTCGACTTCCACTCCCACTGGACGGTGGTCAAAATGGTCCATCAGATAACGACCATATCGGTAATTCAGTTTCTGAAGGACACATTTGCACAAGAAGGCATACCGTCCTCAATGATAACGGATAACGGGGTCCAATTCACGTCCCATGCCATGACAGACTTTTTGTGTAAACTTAACATAACACACTTGAGAACAGCACTATACTGTCCCAGGGCAAATGGTTTAGTGGAAAGGATGAACCGCATGGTTAAAGGGTGCATACAACTGGCGGTGGTTAACAGAATACCCACTGAACAAGCGTTACAGGAAATGTTGTGGGCGTATCACACCACTCCTAATTCGGTCACGGGAGTCGCTCCTTTTTCAGCTTTGAGAGGGAGGAAACCAGGTACCCGTATTGGCTAGGAAGGGGGTCCCATGTCACAAGGGACAAGCACGCTTTCAGGGACAAAATCGATGCACATCAAAGTAGATACAAAACAAAATATGACACCAAACATGGGACCAAGGCCCCATTGTGGAAAGTGGGGGACTGGGTACGTGTTAGGATGCCGAGGAGGTGCGAGGGGGAAACCAAGTTTTCAGAACCTATGCGCATCAAGGGTGTAAGTAACAACACAGCCATTTTAGAGAATGACCAAATGTGGAGCATGGACAGGTTGGTGAAAACGCAAAGCACACACAATCAACCTGATGACCAAGCAGAGGTGCCACATAACCTTGACATCGAGGGGTTACCTGTCACACGAAGAACATGCAGGGCTCCAGGGTGGCACAAAGATTTTATTAGGTATAAATAGAATGTCTAGCCAGTTATGTTAGTTATTTTTCATTTGCATTAAGGGGGAGGATGTGTTACGATGTATTTATAAGACATGCCAGGTAACGCCATGTTATCACCTGTACCGTTAGTTGGTACATTCCGAACCACCCCCACAGTTTATGGTTTGTTCCAATTCCCTGAAGGGGACATTAGAATGTTGGTGACTGAGAGATGTATTGATGGACAGAGGAGCAAGGAATAAAGGACTCGATACTTACCTTTCTGTTGGAGTCTGCTTTATAACAATGGCTGCACCCCAATAGCTCAGAAAGCAGCAAAGTGGCAGGGAAAAGAGAGGGGTGGACAGGAAGATGGGGAGCAGAGCAAGTGACACTGAGACAATAGTCCCTCCCATTCATTGCAAAGCAAAGTCCATCTTCAATAGTGGAAGATTACACCATCCATTCATTGCTCTGTGGGAACAAATTTCACCGAGGAAGTCAGAAAATACATAAGAATAGGGTGGAAAGTCATCAAATGAGGAGCAGGGAAGAGAGATAGAAAACAAAACCAACCAATCATGAGCAAAGGCCTGGCCCAAAGGTAACTTCAAGCATATATTAATTATTGGATCAAGTGGACTTGCCAAAAAACAGCAACATCTGTCAGTATTCAACACCTAAATAGTCCTGCAGTTTTTCGTGTTCAGTTTTTTACAAATGTACACAGAAAATAATCAGTTTCCCTGTATGTATTTAGTTTTTAAACAGGTATATTTTCTATTTTTGTGATAATCAGTGCTGTCAGTCATGACTGTATGTCCAATAGTTGTGCAGATTAATAACTTGGAGGATTAAAAAAAGACATGAAGCTGCAAATCTGATCATTTTTCTAATTTATTAAAAATGCTAATGCTTTCTGGAGATTTTGTACCACTTATGTATGCTTATGGCACTAAAACCCCACAAGAATCCATGGTTAGTCTAATCCACAGTCTAAGCCACAACCGCATCTTTACCACACATGCCTTTACAATGAATTTCATTGCAAAGGCATGATAGGTAAAGGGATATATGTGGTAAAGTGCACACCCCAGCTCCCCCGCCATGCGTCTTAAAACCCAATACACTAGCCTTGCTAACCAACTTGCCCCTTCCCTAAAAATAACCCCGACTCTCCAGTCTGAGCCCTAAATCCCAGCCCCTGGCCCAAAAACTACTCCGACCCCATCCCCCCCACCCTGAGCCCTGAAACTGACCTCCAGCCCTGAAAACTGCCCCTCCCTAAGCCCTAAAACCTGACCCAGTCCTAAAAACTACCTCAACCTCCCCCCACCCTGAGCCCTAAAACTGGTCTCTAGCCCTAAAAACTACCCTCCAAAACCTGGCCTCAACCCCACTCACCAGGCTGCGTCCTCACCAGATCCTTCTTGTTCCTCTTTCGCCCATCTGCACATCTAGACCGCTGACTGCCTTAACCACGCATATGCGTGGTTTAGGCATATGCGTGGTTTAGGCAAGTGTTGTTCCGCTTGCGTTGAAACGGCAGGAGTGGCTCAGCCCGTGTTGTAGATGTCATCTCTCATTGGGGCATATCAGCAACAACCGGCGATAATTACCGCTATGCGCACTTAGCGCTAGGATAATTATCGCCGGTTAACGTGGATTTTTATCGCTGAGATAGCGTGCTATTAGCAACGCTTATCTCAAAAGCGATAAAAATCCTAGCGCTAACTGCCTAAAGTGAGATCATCTCTGGAAACCCAGCGAGAATCTCACGAAATGTGGCGTTAGCTTGTTGATAGGGCCTCACAAACTTAGCCATGATATCCACCTTCCATAGGATATCATGGCTATGTCAGTCCTGAAGCAGGCGTAAGGAAAGTAGTGATAACAGGGGTTATCGCTACTTTTCTTGCCGCTATGCTTCATAGCGTGGGACTTGATGATAGGAGAAATGTCGCTTAGCGACATTTCTCCTGTCATGTTAGGTCAGGAACGCCCACTTTGCATCTCATTAGAGATGCAAAGCTGGGCGTTAAGATTTCGTGCGCTAATGCAAGGTTTCACACGTTAGCGTGACCATGCTAATTAGGCGATAAAATTATCGCGCTTTTCGGCCGAAAACGGCCGCAAAAGCAGCGATAATTTTCTAAACGGGTAGTGAGAAATACTGTTAGGGAGAGATAAAAAGTCAATTTTTATAAATATTGACAAACGTTTGAAAAAATAAAAATGTAAATGTATGAACATGTAATACTGTAACACTGGATACCTTACAGCAAAACAAATGTTAAACTATTCTCCAGTAAACTAGCAGGAACGAAAATAGGACATTT
Source organism: Triturus cristatus (assembly GCF_964204655.1). Lineage (NCBI taxonomy): Eukaryota > Metazoa > Chordata > Amphibia > Caudata > Salamandridae > Triturus > Triturus cristatus. Next base: position 480,751,111 of record NC_140580.1, read on the forward strand.
ATTTTTAAAGCAGTTCCTGGAAGAAAACACGAATGTGAGACATAAAGGTTACGCAGCTGCCATGGAGATATCCTTGTATGAAATATTATAATTACTGGCATACTTCCACTGCAGTCAAGCTCCACAGATTTAGATTTTGCTTTCAATTGAGGTGGAATAATGTCAGACAGATTTCTCCCAAGTAAAACAGATTAAAAGTTGGATAACACAAATGTAGCCGGAACACTTACTGACAACATTCCCCCAGAGATACTGTTCAGAAAATGACTGGCAATAGTTGTATACTGCTATACGTAGGGTCAAATCAGACTTGCACATGTGCTTACACAGACTGAAATAGTTACTCATCCAGCAATTCTTTAAACATAATGGCCTTATTTGAAAGTTTCGGAGAGTCTGAACAATGAGCTGCTGAGATCAATGAGACATTTTAAACGAGCAGGGGTGTAATTGTTTTTGCTGCCTCGAAGTTTAAGGCGCTCACTGCACCCCAGTTATGGCTCTCTTTTATCATGCAACCAGCACCGAGAAGGCCACATTTCCTAGCGTTCATTACAGTGCTTTGTATCCGAGCTAAGAGATCACCATTACATTTTGCTTATTTTGAATATCTCTCTTAACGAGTATATAACAGCTGGGTACAACAGAGAAGTGAAGCAGTCCACTGCATGTGGCGTATTTTTTAATCTAGTTTAAAAATTGAGTTCCTATTTGCTGAGTGACCTATGCATACAATCTAATTCATAGTTTGGCGGATGGCCTTCCAGTCCACCAGGTCAGCGGAGACCCAGGCTTATGCCCAGCTGGAGAAGGCCTGCTTACTTTATTGAGAATTCACCATCTTCCTAGCTGATATCTGTATGCCTTAACTGCATCCACCACCTGCACAGAAGGCAGAGCAAAATACAAAGCGGGCCATGTTTTTTGGCCCTACTTAATACACATTTTTGCTTTTCTGGAACAAAGTCTCAAAACAGGAAGATTTATTCTGAAAATCTACAATGGCCGTGACTGCAGGAAGCTCCTCCTTATGCGTCAGGGCCATTGTTTTGTTCCCTGGGCTGGCACTCCTTGTATGGTGCGCCTGGTCATAGAAATTCAGTAAGGGGTCACCATGGCCCTAGTGGGTTGGTGGTACCATCGCTGTGACCCAGCAGTCCAATGGCAGAAGGAACACTGGGTTAATGGTTTCGACTGTCAAAGCTGGCTTAGGTTATACTAGCAGAAATCCAGCTGTTCCTCCACCTCTAAAGGAGGTGGGGGCAGTGGCTCTGAAAGCAGAGGGGCAGAGGATGTTGGAGCGCCCCTATAAAATACTTGATGGAGTTCAAATCGAGAATTCACAATAAAGAGGCCGGCATTCTAATACAACCTGTCTTGTGAAAGGCAATTTGTTTTGACAAATGGTCTGCTAATTCTTTTAAAATGGAGAGCTGTGTATACTATTCAATTCTTTTACTGCATGTTTAGGGTATTATTTTGTGTAAATTTTAAGGTGAAAACAGAATGCCACAGGATTTCCGAGGATTTCTAACACATACATGAAGAAGTGGTTGCTCTGAAGTACAAATATCTCAAAATATATATATATATATATATATTCACGGAAAAAACCATAGGTTTCACACACGTTATAGTTAGGAATTAGCATTTAAAAAACCTTGCAAATTCACTGAAAAAACCATAGGTTTCAGACATGTTATAGTTAGCGGAAATTTTACTGATAAAAAACCAATGAAATTCCCCCGTTATAGTTAGTGCAGGCAACTATAACTCACGCGACCGCAATCCTCTGCTGATGCTAATACTGTATTTAGACACTTATTTGCCCATGTCTTCTTCCATAAATTTTTAGCTATACATATATTACAAATATTTTTTTTTCATAAAGACACATATGTCATCAGCAGAAGATTGCGGTCGCGTGAGTTATAGTTGCCTGCACTAACTATAACGGGGGAATTTCATTGGTTTTTTATCAGTAAAATTTCCGCTAACTATAACATGTCTGAAACCTATGGTTTTTTCAGTGAATTTGCAAGGTTTTTTAAATGCTAATTCCTAACTATAACGTGTGTGAAACCTATGGTTTTTTCAGTGAATTTGTACGGTTTTTTAAATGCTAAGTTACTTTATGCCATTCGTGGCGTTCACGCCCACTTAACGCAGTTCGTTCCGTGCGCGCACGGTGCGCTTCGTGCACCGTGCGCGCACAGTGAGCACGCGGTGCGCTTCGCGCACCGCGCGCCCACTTTACGCAGTTAGTGCCGTACACGCAAGGAAGGCACGCAGTGCGCTACGCGCACCGCGTGCCCACGTTACACACCGTGCGCACATGGAGGACATATTATGCGCTTCCTTGTGATAGGTAATCTGTTAAATTTAATTTGTAAGTGATGACAATAATATGCCATGCACAGAGAGTGTTTTTTTTTTTTTTATTAAAATTTTTAGCGTAAGCGCACCGTACGTGTACGGTAAGCGTAATCGGCGAAATTTTCAAAAAATAAAAATTTACCGTTTTTGGCCTTGGGGGATCTTTGAGGACTCAACTAACATGGCTATGTGCATGGGCGCTGTCTAAACAGCCCCTTTATATGTTTTTTGCCTTTGTTTACAGCCCCCCCCTCAGAGTGCGAGAGAGAAAATGGCAGCCGCCGCTTCCTGGTTTCGACCGATTCGAATGTTTACTTAGATGTAACAGCCAATCAGAATCGCCCTCGCGCACGCCACCGTACGCGTACGGTAAGCTTACGGTAAGCGTACCGTAAGCTGGTTCAGATATATATATTGATTTAAAGGCTATTTTCTCAGAATCTACTGAACAGATTTACACCAAACCTACAAAAGGCACTTCCTTGACCTGAGGACTACCTCTTTGCCAAATTTCTAGTAATTCTGTTTAGCCGTTCGGGCTGTAGCCCTGTCTAAAGGTCCTATGGAAAAATGCATGGGAAAAACGCGTTTTGGGACCCCCCTTTTATCTCAGCCCCCGCTTGACGAATCCCCCCGAGACTTTCCGGGTAGGAGCGGAGCGTAGCGCCCCACCTATTTTGAGAAATTCGCGAGGATTCGTCGACCGGCGCCAAAGTTATTCAAAATAGAATGTTGCGGATTTCCTATGGAAACAGGGTCCTAACTATAACTACCTACTGGCGACCGCCAGTAGGTAATATATATATATATATATATATATATATATATATATATATATATATATATATATATATATATATATATATATATATATCTCTGCAGCATGGAAGGATCAAAAAAGACACCTACATTAAACAATTGTGATGGTCAGCACCCCCACTTCAAAAATTGCTTCAACACCACGGGGTGGGAACCACAAGGTCGATGGATTGGGCAAGCCCAAACTTCTAATTTAACCTCATATTTTTCTATCCCTTAAATCCCTTAAATTCCACCTTCATTTGTCTGAAATAAATCTCATTTGAAACCTGTGAATAAAACAAGCTTAACTTCTATCCAATGGACTAAATTATAAAGGAAAGTTCATAACTCCACACCTCATTTCATAGCCCTAACTACTGAAAGCAGAATGAGGTTGAACCAGACATCTAGAAAAGTCCCACCAAGTGAAAGTAAATAAATGAGGGGCATATCAGCAACAACCGGCGATAATTATCGCTAGGATAATTATCGCCGGCTAACGTGGATTTTTATCGCTGAGATAGCGTGCTATCAGCAACGCTTATCTCAAAAGCTAACTGCCTAACGTGAGATTATCGCTGGAAACCCAGCGATAATCTCACGCAATGTGGTGTTAGCTTGATGATAGGGACTCACAAACTTAGCCATGATATCCACCTTCCATAGGATATCATGGCTAAGTCAGTCCTGAAGCAGGCGTAAGGAAAGTAGCGATAACAGGGGTTATCGCTACTTTTCTTGCCGCTATGCTTCATAGCGTGGGGGATGGATGATAGGAGAAATGTTGCTTTGCGACATTTCTCCGGTCATGTCAGGTCAGGAACGCCCACTTTGCAAAGCAGAGCATTAGGAATTCCTACGCTAACGCAAGTTTTCAGGCGCTAGCGTGAGCTTGCTAATTAGGCGATAAAAATATCGCCGCTTTTTCTGCCGAAAACGGCCGCAAAAGCGGCGATAATCTTATCGCCTCCCCTTGCTGATATGCCCCTTAGATCCTTCAGTTGTTTTACCCTCCAGTGTTAGATCATGCGTGTTAGCCACTTTTGGGGGGGTTCATGCAAAAGTCAAATATCAGGTGAACAGAATGAGTTTCCAATAAATGTACATCACACATGCATGCCATTTCCTGGAAGAGGAATCCTAATCCATCTTCCTCCAATAATAGAACATTAAAAATGCTCAGCATTATGTGTGCTGTGTACTTTACAAAATGGCAGCTGTAGTTTTTCATCCAAGTTTTTAATTCCCTCATGTTGATATTGAGTTTAGATCCTTCCTTTAGAAATACAGCTTACACAAAGACAAGGGCCCTATTCACAAAGGCAAAGTTAGACAAAAGTTTAACTTTGCGACTTATGGTATTCACAAAGGGCATTTACTACTCGTAAATGCCCTTTGTGAATACCGAAAGTCCTAAAGTTAAACTTTGGGTATTCACTAAGGACATTTACGAGTAGTAAAGGCCCTTTGTGAAAATCCAAAGTCGTGAAGTTAGAATTTCGTCTCACTTTACATGTGTGAATCGGGCCCAATGTGTTGAAGCAAGGAGAGGTTTATTGTGAGCCAGCAATCCATGACTCCTCACCAAAAAGCCACTTCAATGAATGCCAGGATAGAGTTACTTTTAGAAAGCCAGAACAATTAACATCACATAATTCTGTCAAGTGTACCGTGACCAAATCCATAGACATGACTTAAACAAACAACAGATAAACATAATGCTAAATAAGCAATTAAACAAGATACTATACCAGGAATGACATATAACAGCTCATAAAGGAATAATACAGCACAGGGTTTTACAATTGATTATGTGCTGGTTCCTTTGAGTATTCAGTTTGAAAGAAAGGGGAGGAATTACTGACAAAAATGAGTATGCCAGTAATTTCAGCCCCTGGACACAGCACTGTAATGCTATTGATCAGCACCTAATTATTGCTTGATCTGAGGTTTTCGTTGCAGGTTGGTTTCATAGGCACTCATTTTTGAAGACACAGACTTAGAACCTGATTACGATCTTGCCAAATGGGTTACTCCATCACAATATTGACAGATATTTTGTCCGCTGCAACAAAAATTCCATTATATTCTATGTGAATTATATTTTGGCGGACAGGATATTCATCACCATTGTAAAGGAGTAACCCTTCCACCAAAATCGTAATCAAGCCCTTAATTTACTCATAAGAAATCTACTCAGAACAGAGAGAAACATACAAAAGGAAGAAAGGGCGAGTAAGAGAAAAATTGAAAACAGTGACAAAGTGAGAAAGTAGGGGATAAACAGAAACTGCAAGATTAAAGAGGCAGGGAGTGCATGGTGTTGGAAGAAAGAGGCATTAGGTGTGATCAAGACTATGCAGTCTTAGGGGTCTATTATGATGTAGGGCGGATTGCATGGCGGTGGTGATCCGCCCTACATCATACCCCGCCCATCACCCATTTCCCCTTGCCATATTAGTATGGAGGGGGGACCCCGGTGGATGGAAAGACCATCCGCCGTTTTTCGGCCTGTTGACCAGTCGACCGGGCGGAAAAGGGTCTGGATATGGTGGGGGTGTCTGCTAGACACCGCCATCCATATTAGCATGGGTGCGGGAAGCAGCCTTTCCGTGGCGGCGTTGCCGCCATGGAAAGGCATACAGATTTTGCTTTTGGGGGCCCGTTGTAGGCCCCCAGGATATTGGGGGGGTGGGGGCTGCACATGGAGGGTACCTATGGTACCCTCTACATTGTCACGAACAAGGTGGAAGGCACCACGCAGTGAGCACCGCCCACCACAATGCTGGGAATAGAGGATGCCACCGCCACAGTGGCATCCTAATTGCAGGTGTGGGACCGCCACACCACTGGCGGCCAGTCCCAGCACCGCTAGGGTGGCGGGCGGACTAAAGTCCTAATAGGCCCCTTGGTATTTTGCAATCCCTTCATGTGCCAGCACCATCTGCAGAATCATGAGAAAGACTTTGGGCACTGGGATTTATTAGGGACTTATTATAATGTTTATGTTTCGTACATCTATGAATACTTCAATAAAAATTAATAAACTACCTTATCTTGCTCCTATAGCAGGTCTACAAAGAACCATGAAGGGGAATCCTTATCAGTGTATGTTGGTGATCCAAGTTTGAATGTAGATCTTATCATAAATCTAGCATGCATCTCTTTTCTTTGATCATTATTTCCTGAAATATTCTTATCCTTTTTCAGCTTTGTTTTCAATTTAACTGTCAAGCTTGATGTATTATGTTTCATTTCAATTTACTTTATTTCGGTCAAATACCATGAAACTAGCAAAAAATATAAGAATATTTCAGATTGCTTAAGAGCCCGCACTACAACAATCTCATATAGCATGGTTGACAAAATATGTACTGGATCAAGGCCTTATGAAAAAATTGGTCCCACATTTAAAAAGAAGAATATGAAATACAATACAATCAAGTATAAAATATTACTTCCATAATTGTTTTTTAAAACTTGCTTATAAAATTAATTGAAAAAGCACTTGTCTAAAAACAGGCCAGTTATCCAACAGGAGTAGTTCTATTTAGGCAACGAGTCATTCAGAATTTAAAGGTTCAACGTAAGAAAGAACTCTTTCCCAAACTATATAACATGACAGAAACTATCACATACTTTATCAGGATAGTTAATTAGATATTATGCACAGCAGAAGCAGCTGCTGCCTGTTTTACAAATTTGGAGAGTATAGGCCAAGCTGATTCTAGGAATTCAGCAACAGAAAACACAATACATGGGCAGGTATCTGACCTACAGATCCTCATGGGCAGCTTGTAAAGGCGTGTTCCCAGATATCTGCACAGGGGCACACTCCAATACCTTCATTGTGTCTCATATCTAGGGCATGAAAAGGAAATGGTTTTCTGTTTCATCAGCTTACCTACTGGCAGGGCAGAGTGCACTGCCCTCCCTATGACACCTCCAATTTCTAGAAAAGAACGCTAGCAGTAGTGTACTCACACTAAAACGTACATAGTGCGACCTAGTAAACAGAAGATCAATCTCATTGAAGAATTTTTCAAACTTTGGCTCATAATTGTGGTTTAAGAGGAACTTAGCCACCCTGCCACGGCATCTGGATAGAATACATTTTGACCAATGACTATCCCAGAACACTTGTTTAAGTTTTTTAGCAGATGAAGAGTAGATAGACTCTGTCTGTTGCCAAAGATCAGGCAATTCCACTGCATATAGGGACTCTTTTACATACTTCAACCAAGGCTATACATCAGTACTCCTAGGTAACCTGAGGATTTCTTTCAGCCTAGTTGTATAGGGATCTAGCTCAGGGGTCATTTAAAGTCTAAGCCAATACAAGATTGTCTTCAGCTGGACTTGGCCAGTAATTGGTTGAATGTCCAGGTCCACTCTAAAGAAGACCAGGCGCATACTCTGAGGAAGTTATGACACAACACTCAAAAACCTATATTCATCCGCCGCTAGAGCCTCTGCTTTATTTTAAAGGTTTGGCATAGCGCGAACAAGACCCTTGAGGGTATCAGAGCGCTTCACAGGTCATATATAAGTGAAAGACATGAAAAACAAAAAGATACTATAGGTTATGTTAATACATCAGTGTTAACTAATAAAGAATAGCAGATTTCTACAAGAATGTATAAAATAGCTCAAGTGAATTTGGCCAAGAGGATTGCTTTAACTTCTTTTTTGAAGGATGCTACGACTGGGTTCTGTCTAGTTTCTGGGGGTAAAACATTCCAGATCCTGGGAGCCATTCCTGAGAAGGTTCGGTTATATGTTTATTTCTTGGGAAATCGTTGTGGTTTAGAAGAAGATTAAAGGAACCCCTAGTGGTTCTGTTCCCACCCGAGAGTACCAGTTTTTCCACTGGGTATCTAGGGGTGTTGTGATGTAATGCCTTGTGTGTCATGCAGGTGATTTTCAGATGGATTCTGGCTTCACAAAGTAGCCAGTTGAGGGCACGCAGGTCCGGGGAGATATGACATTTCTTTTGGAACCTGTGATGAGTCTGGCGGCTGCATTGATTGAAGCTCTTAGATTCCCAGATCGTCATTGATCTGGGAAGGGCACAAAGAGCGACTCTCCCATATTCCACTTTGGGGATTACTAGAGACTGAACTGCCTGTTTAAAGTCATTTGAGGATATGAAGGGTTTCAATCTTCTCAAGGTGTTTAGCTGAAAATTTGCTCCTTTAGTTGCAGCGCTGATGTGATTCTGCATATTTACCTTGTTATCCAGAGTTATTCCTAATGATTTAGCAGAGTCGATGATGAGAGGTTGACCGTTGAGTGCTGTTAGGTGCTTCATCCATTCGTGCATGATGTTTGTTTGGGTAGGGGGGACGATTAGAAGGAATACTGTTTTGAGGGTGTTTAGTTTTAAGTGTTTTTTGGCCAACCAGGATAGTGTTTTTTGGAGCGTTGCATTGAGGGACTTGATGTCTTCAAGTGATTGGACCTTAATGTAAAGTTGTGTGTCGTCTCCTTACATGTGGTAGTGGACATTTGAAGAGTTGAGAAGCTCGGTAAGTGGCTCCATCAACAAATTGAAGAGTGTCGGGGAGAGGGAGGATCCCTGGGGTACTCCAAGAGTGACTGGAGTGGGCTTTGATAGGGAGTGATTGATCTTGACTCTTTGTGTTCTGTTTTGAAGGAAAGAAGTGAACAAGTTTAGAACCGCTCCAGATAATCCCATTCTATGTTTCAGGAGGTCTAGTAAGTTATCATGTTTGATGGTGTCGAAGGCTGAGGCTAGGTCAAGTAAGATTAGTAGACAGGCTTTGTTTTGGTCCAATATTTTTAATTCATCATCTATTATGTGGGTCGTGGCTGATTCGGTACTTTGCCCTGTTCGAAAACCTGATTGGAATTGATCAAGCAGGTTGAAGTGGTCAATGTGGTTGATAAGCTGCATGTGGTCATATTTTTCTAATAGTTTGGCCAAGGGAGGGATTTTGGATATTGGACGATAGTTATTCAGGTCTGATGGATTCACCAATGTTTTTTTAAAGATGGGTGATACCTGATCTGCTTTAAGGATGTCTGGGATGGTTCCTTGCAGAAGAGAGGTGTTTATAATCCTAGTCCATAGAGGCACTAACAATGGAATGCAGTCCATTGAGTGGGATGCTGGGAGCGGGTCTGTGAAGTCATTGGAGGGATTCAAGGCTGTGCGCGTTTTTAGGATATTTTCTTAGCTGTAAAGGTAGAAGGAGGCCCAGGAGGCGTTGTTGTTGAGGACAGGTTTTGCGGAAGGGCAAAGCGTGGCCAATGAGGAAATCATGTGTGGGTCGGTATGGGATAAAAGATCGTTAAGTAGGTCTACCTTTATGTTTTCTGTTTTCGTTGTGAAAAAGGATGCAAATTCCTCGCAATTGGGGAGTGTTTCTGGATTAACTTAGGGGGAGTGCTAGACACCCTTCGATTGAGATTTGATTATTTTGAATAATCTTTTGGGCCGATTCTTGACATGATCTAATTGTTTACGGATGAAGTCCGCTTTTGATCGTCTAATTTTTCTGAAATATGAGTTTCTTGTGCTTTTTAGTAATTTGAGGTGGTTATGGGATGGTGCTGCTCTCCATTGTCGTTCAATTGCTCTTAGTGATCTTCTGTCTTTGTTTAGCCTACCATCATACCAGGGCTTTGAATCTGTTGTGGTGACTCTTTTCAATTGTAGGGGAGCTAGCTTGTCTAATACCGTGTTCATCGAGTCGACATAATGATTAGTCAGGTCATGAACATCATTTAGACCATCAGGTGAAGATAGGACTTGCATTTGCTAGTGAAACAGGATTGACGTTTTTTAGGTTCCTCTTCAAGATTTTCGTTCTCGTGGGTTGGACAGAGAGTCGTTTAACTACTTCATTGATATGGAATGTAATGATGTGATGGTCAGACCTGTCACAGGGGTGACTGATTTGACCAGCTTTGCTTTAACAGATTTAGGGAAGGTCTGAAGGACCCGGGTCTTCCCCCTAGATTACTCAGAATCAAAGTGTGATTCCACTCTAGGAACTCCGCGTAAATTAGATGGGGTCCTAATGGAGAAATAACAAACTGCATACCCATCGACAAGGTTGTCAGGGGGGAATGCGTCTTAGCTCCAATAAGCATTAGAAACATGGAGATTTGGTTGACGGTACTCATTTTTGGGTGAAAACCCAGCATGGAATTGGGACAAGATGCTGTTGTCTTTTATACAAAGATTCAGGTGAGCCAGACTCTGTTTCCTAAAACTTTTTGGGGTTGGATGAATTAAGCTAATGGGCCGATAAATGGCTGGGTCGGATTTCAAGCCGTTATTGTGGATGGGAAATATTTATGCATCCCTCCATGAGTGGGGAATTGGTGTGTCAAATGTCATTAAAAACTCTATTTAAATATTGTGCCCAGATGTTTGGCTCATTCTTGTATAGGTCCCAAGAAATCGTGTCCCGGCCTAGGACGTTGCCGGCTTTCATCTCCCTGATAGTTTGCTGTGTTTCCTCAAAGGTGAAGGGCAGCATGGGATTGCACAGGGGCCCCATACGATCAGCTGATTGAGAGTGTAGGTCTATAGTCAGCTTCTAGCAGTTGGTTGAGTCCGGGCCAGCGTTAGTGGCACTCGCTACACCATAGAGAGTTTGGGTTCACTGACAAAATATCGAGCACAAATTATCGTGGTTAAAAATATGTCAAAGATATCGTTTTCCTATACTTATAATGTAAATGACAAACATATCGAAAAAGAATATCATTTTACACTACTATCGAAAAATATATACAAACAATATCTCTTTTTAAGATATATATATATATACTAAAACATAGTAAACATTAGATATTTGTTAAAAGTAATATAATGTAAGTTAAATATATTTACACAATATTAATATATATATTTTAAAAACAAACACACACACATATATGTACGTGCATCTGTTTATTTACACATATGAAATGTAAAACTATTATTAAAACAATTATTTGAATTTATATTATAATTTACTACTTTTTTTAATTTAAAAATATAACAATTAGAGTTATATAGATAGATGGATAGATAGATAGATAGATAGATAGATAGATAGATAGATAGATAGATAGATAGATAGATAGATAGATAGATAGATAGATAGATAGATAGATAGATAGATAGATAGATAGATAGATGGATGGATGGATGGATGGATGGATGGATGGATGGATGGATGGATGGATGGATGGATGGATGGATGGATGGATGGATAGATAGATAGATAGATAGATAGATAGATAGATAGATAGATAGATAGATAGATAGATAGATAGATAGATAGATAGATAGATAGATAGATAGATGGATGGATGGATGGATGGATGGATGGATGGATGGATGGATGGATGGATGGATGGATGGATGGATGGATGGACGGACGGACGGACGGACGGACGGACGGACGGACGGACGGACGGACAGACAGACAGACAGATAGATAGATAGATAGATAGATAGATAGATAGATAGATAGATAGATAGATAGATAGATAGATAGATAGATAGATAGATAGATAGATAGATAGATAGATAGATAGATAGATAGATAGATAGATAGATAGATAGATAGATAGATAGATACACAATAAAGTAAAAACGATAACATATAATCTTGAAAGATGTAAAAACAAAATACAAATTTAATTACAGATAAAAAAGTAAGCAATGTAAAAAATATATATTTGATTAAAAAAATAATATTTATTACAAACAATACTAATAAAAAATATAAATCTAAAGACACAAAACATAATAATAATATAATTTTAAACAATACAAACAAACTATAAAATTCTAGAAATAATACATATACTATTCCCACTCCAGCCCATGCAACAGTAGGGAAAGTGTTGGACTCAGGAGGGGTAACATTTAATATTCCCACTCCAGTCTGTGCAACAGTAAAGCATTGGGCTCAAGAGGAGTAAAATGTAATATTCCCACTCCAGTCTGTGCAACAGTAGAATAGTGTTATACTTAGGAGAGGTAACATTTACTATTCCCACTCCAGTTGGTGCACCAGTAGAGAAGCGTTGGACTGAGGAGGGGTAAAATGTAATATTCCCAATCCAGTCTGTGCAACAGTAGGAAAAGTGTTTTACTCAGGAGGGGTAACATTTAATATTCCCACTCCAGTCTGTGCAACAGTAGACAAGTGTTGGACTGAAGAGGGGTTAAGTTTACTATTCCCACTCCAGTCGATGCAACAGTAGACAAAGTGTTGGACTCAGGAGGGGTAACATTTAATATCCCCACTCCAGTCTGTGCAGCAGTAGAGAAGTGTTGGACTTGGGAGGGGTAAAATGTACTATTCCCACTCCAGTCGGTGCAACAGTAGGAGAAGTGTTGGACTAAGAAGGGGTAACATTTAATATTGCCATTTCAGTCTGTGCAACAGTGGAGAAGTGTTGGACTGAGAAGGGGTAAAATGTATTATTCCTACTCCAGTCGGTGCAGCAATAGGGGAGACTTAGGAGGGGGTAAAGTTTACTTTTCTCACAACAGTCGGTGCAACAGCAGGGAAAGCGCTGGACTCAGAAGGGGAAATATTTGCAATTCCCACCCACTCCAGTCTTTGAAACATGTTGGGAAAGGGCTTCACTTCAAACACATACCTTATTTTGAAAAATTAATAATTTTTTTAAATAAAACTATTAATGTAAAATGAAATAATGATATATTTTTTACATAATTAACATAAGAAAAATGTTATTTAATATTTATTTCAATAAATTCCCACACTATAGTCCCACATACCTAGCAATGTACATTTAACATATAGCTGAAATTAAAATATTATAATAATTACATAATTAATTAATTAATAATAAATAAGGTATCCATAATCAATTATTATTTAATTGACTTCACACCCTATACTCCTACAAACCCAACAACCTGCCCCTAAAATATAAATTAACAAATGGTAATAATTACACAATTTACATAATTAACAACTATTTAATAATTTATCAATAATTAATTAAGTATTATTTAATTAACTTTCCGCCGTATACCCCTACAAACGCAACAACCCACACTTAATATATCATTTAAAAAAGTATAATAATTACATAATTTAATAATTAACTAACACTTATTGAATTAATAATGTATCAATAATTCATAATGAATCAATTATGAATACATTAATTCAAATTCAAATTAAAAAATAGCTTTATTTGATCTCAAAATAAATCATAAAAGCGCAAAATATAATACATACATACATTATGAACCATTTTTGTCAAATGCATGTAGCCTTAAAATACATCAGATCTGCATGGTTATAAGCCAGAGTTCCAGTTACACATAGATTTCCTAAATTTAATTTAAATTTTTTTTAAAAGAGCTACATGCTTTGTAATCATTTCATTATCCAGAGTTTGTAGGATTAAAAAAGCTACGCAATTTTGTCTTAAACCCAAAGTTTTTAGCACGGGTAATATAAGCCTTTTTCTAGGGTTAGAGTAAAACGTACAGAATAAAAGAACATGGAGCGTGGATTGGCTTGACACATCATCGCATGGGCAGGGATCCAGATTCCTAGACCAATCATTAAAAACAGGTAAACAAATAAGTCTATGGAAAATCCCCAAGTGGAAGCGTGTCAATAACATATGATCATAATTTCCTAGCACTTGGACCAAATATGTTTGAGTGCCGGGACATGATAACATCAACTGATTATCCATGACAGTGGATTTCACGCTCTCACTATGCCATCTTTTAGATTGTAAATAAGCTAGAAATTATGTTTTCAGTACCTTTCTTGAAATAGATCCCATACCGTCAGGTCTCTCAAAATATTCAGTGGGGCCATATCACTCAGTAATTGCTTGATATATCTAAACCAAGGGATAAGAAAAGCTGTGTCAAGCCTTAAACAATCCTTTGTAATATCACGATTAAAACTGGTCTCGGTTGTCACCCATACCTTGTCCAATAACTGAATGGGTTCAATTCTGACCAGGTCTGATACAAATGGTAGACCAAGCTCCAAACGGCAAATATAATTTGCAGTGGAACTCGGAACAGCTAGCAAATATCGTAGAAAAACATTTTCAGTCACTTGTAATTGCTTCACATCCGTAAAGCCCCAAATTCCTGCACCATACAAGGATGTCGTGAGGCACTTTATTTGTATTTAAGTAGCAATTCGGGGACTGGTCTACGACCTAACTTTCTTGTGAAATTTATCACAGCACCTGTAGCTCCTCAGAACAACAGTTTCCTAGCAAGAACTGCGGGGGGACCAAGACCCCTTGTTGTCAAAGTTAATCCCTAAATACGAAAACCTGTTAGTGCTTTCAATTTTTATATTGTTAATAAAAATGCCGCGACACTTAGCACTCTTCTTTCCATACTTCATAGAATAGGTTTTGGTAGTGTTCAAACTCAGTCCTCAGGATTGGATAAAAGAGGCAAAACTAGTTACAACTCTTTGTAGCCCTAATGGGGTTCTTGCCATTAAAACCGCATCATCTGCGTATAATAAAACTGGTACTGAACTATTATTAATACTTGGGAGATCCTGACAATGTTCTATTAAGAACTGGACAATGCCATTGATATATAAAGTAAAAAGAAAAGGGGCGCGCACACAACCCTGTCTCACTCCTTTTCTAATGGTGAACTTGGCTGTTCATTCACCCTGTTTTCCAAACTGAACTCTCACCCCTGCATCTTTATATAATTCTCTCATAAAATGTATAAGTGGAAGATCAACTCCCAGAATACCCCACAGCCTATTCACACAATCAAAAGCGGAACTAAGGTCCACAAATACCAATTAGAACCGTTCATCCTTGGCCTGTGTATCTTTACTTATCATAAGACTTAGGTTTAAACCATGTTCAGTGGTCCCAAGACCCGTTCGAAACCCATACTGTAATTTTGATAGGACACCAGCGTCATCTGCCCAATTTTGTAGCTTGTTTAGAATAACCCGTCCCATCACCTTAAGGAAACAATCCAAGAAGGAAATTGAGCGATAACATGTTGGATCATTTCCAACCCCCTTTTTGAAGATTGGGATCAATATTGAGTCGGACCATGAGGGAATCAGGTCTTGTTGACAACAGGTAACTAGGATGTTAGTTAATAGTGGGGCCCATAGAGGAAGGTTGGATTTATACACATCTACAGGGATTCCATCCCGTCCCGGAGTTTTACCCGGTACACTAGCATTAATAGCACATACTACCTCATCTAGAGAGAAACTTACATCTAGAGGGAGAAATTGGACCTGTGCATTCCTAGTAACGACGGATGGTGCTAAATCTAAATCTCTTGCAGTCTGGGCTTGGTTGTCATCATTATATATGAGAAGTGAAGTGTTGTACCTATCTATCCTCACTTATTGCAATTTCTGCCGATTAACTTTCCACCATATACCCCTACAAACTCAACAACCCACACCAAAAATATAACTTACAAAAATATTATTTTCACAATTTTCATACTTACGGGCTCATTCCAATGTCGGGCAGATGTACACCATAGTGGTCTGGATTGCACGACCTTAGGTCGGGGGTTCCGACCTCAGTATTAGGATGCCCTATTGGCAGTTGGAAACATCCATTTTATAATGGCAGCTTGTGTGGCGCGCAGAAAGGACTGCAGCTCAAGCTGCCATTATAAAATGGATGTTTTTAAACATCCCTGCACCGTGTGACAGCTCCATATCAGAGGACCAGGGGGTTAGGGGGCCCTGAGCGGGGCAAAGACACTTTCAGACAGCCTTTCCATGTCAGAAAGGCCAACATGAAAAGGTTGTCAGAAAGTGCCATCATAATCCCCATGGCAGGGCTGAGCTTGGTTCTGCTGTCGTTAGGGAATTATGGTGGTTTCCGATGCTCTGTAGCACGTCAGAATACCCCCGCATGTTTCAGTCTGGCTGCTGTAATCCTGAAATGACGGTTGCACTGAAACAGCTGGTCGGAGGCCTTCCGCCCAACATCCTAATCGGACCCTAAATATTCAAATACATGATAAATAATAATTAAAAAAATACAAATTAATTATACTTAATTAACTTCCCACACTGTACCCCTACAAACCTCACAACCAGTCAAAACACTATAAATTACTATTTTACAATTAAATTACATATATAAATAACTTAAATTTATAAACTATGTTAAACAAATTAACAACAATTAAATAAACTATATAAAAAATATACGATTAAAATATAATTTAAACACATAAAAAAACTTAAAAAACTATATTTCTTACTATAAAAATCATAATTTTTCTAAACAATATTTTTGCACACAATATTTCTGTGTCACGATATTAAAAATCTGATATTTCTGCAACTCGATATTTTTAACTCAATATTTTGTACGAATACCGAGAGATTGGAAGTGGGGGACTGAGTCCTTGGGTAGGATATTTGATTCTGGGCGCATCAAAATAGTTTTACTTCCATGACAAAAAGATACCTGGTTCTTATCATGGATAGCGTAGGTTATGTACCCCAGATAGAAAAATCCCAGGAAATCTTAGCCTGTTTTATAGTCTTTTTGTATCTAGCCCTAGTTTCTTGAATTTGAGTTTGAGAATCATTTTTAATGCTTTTTATCAAAGCAGATTTAGCTACTCTGCATTCCCTGTCATACCGGGTTTGAAAGTCATATCTGGGGATTGATTTAGTAAACAAGTTTTTCCTCAGTGTCTAAACCAACTATTGTGTAAACTCCTAACAAGTAGTGCAGGGAGATTTGAATCACTTAGAGTAGTTAAACCAGGGTTTAAGATATGGAATAGATGGCTAAGAGTAGTTTTATCACTAAAAATGGTAACCCAATTTACATTCCTCCTGTTACTTCTGGTGGTCGGGTCCCCATTAGGCAGACCAGAACCAGAAGCAGTAGGGCCGATGCTACCATGAAGGGTTAAGAGCAAGGGAAGATACCTACCTAGGGTGGACCTGCATGTCGATGAGGCTGACCATGAGTAGAGATCTAAAAGAAAGTAATCAATATTGTTCCTACAATTTCCCCCTCTATATGTGGGTATCCTGGTTATATCTGATTTGGTATGCCATTGCAAGCAATCAAGCAGCATGACAGAGAGGGTTCAAACATTTGTAGTACTGCTTTAGATTAACTTGCTATACAGGAGCTTTGTTGCTGTGGAAAACCCCATTGCTGGGCTTCCTCACCTGCTATGCCCCTAAGTAAAGCTGAGGCCTCACAGCATATGTTGAAAATCACCTCCAACTAAAATAGCCATATTTCTGCCGCCAATTGCTAAGCATTATCTAAGCTGTGCTATAACCACTGATTCTGCACTTTGCAAGGTTTTCCTTTTATAGATATTATATAAAAGTTTTTTACTATTCCATGAGCAACGTCTACCCCTAGGATGTCATGTGAGTTGAGACTTACCTGTTTAGGCCTCACTAATGTAGAGCTAATCCACATAACTAGGCCTCCAGAGGGTCTGCCAGAAACTGATCTCAGGGCCCAGATATGAACATCTTTGCAGTCATTCCTCCCAGAAGGCACAAGATCCTAGGTCTCTTGCAACATATTTATATCTACTTTGTCAATGTAGTCCCCTAGACCTCATTGGACAATTAGCCTCTTAGGTCCGCTATGTGCATTTTATTATTACTAGCTTAAAGGATCCCAGGAGACAGGCAACAGTCTGGTCAGCCTTGTCACCTTGGAGAAATGTTGAAATTGCCAGCGGGATACTAGCAGGAGGGGCAGTTGCATAACTTTCACCCTTGTCTAGGACTATCCTTAGATCAGGTTCATGGGCAGTGGGTGGACAAGTGTTAGCTGACTCAGTAACACCTTATACACTGTCCTGCATTGGTTTCTGTTGGGAACTATCCAAGTCATGCAGGGTAGTTGACTCTGGGACGCAACTGGTGCCCACAACAGTAAGTCAATGATCCTCAGCTAGAGAAGATAGTGGTGCAAAGAGATTGAAAGTTGTGATCTCCAGTGGCAGCTTCTTTTTTATCTATGTAGTTCGGGTCTCTGCAGTAAGTGCTATATAAGTAGGAGAGTGTCAAAAGCTGAATCATTTTTAGCTGGAACGGGCCCCTGTGAGTCTGGGACACCAAGCTATCTACTAGTCGTCAGCACCAATATTTATCAACAACACAATTCCTCATGAAAACCTTTTTGCCACAGCCCTGTCCACCCAACCCTGTGGGCCATCAAAATATCATTAACATGGCAAATTGGAAGTGTTTGTATATTCGATTTAGTGTTTTCCCAATGAGTAACATTGTTACTAAAATCAGCAGTTGTTTCTTCAGACCCAGAGGTAAGCGTGGGGACTTTGGCCAAAACAACCATGTAAGGGCATGCTGCCGGCAGGAGATTTAATGTAGAAGCAACAGCAGTTGGTCTCCTTCCTGAATGTTGGAGGCTCCCGTTTGGTGCAGATACTATATCCGTTTGGAAACCAGCTTTGGCAACCTCTAGTTGGGCCCTAAGGCCCTAAGTCCTGGACCCCCAGGTGCTGTAGGGTACACACCTAGACCAAGATTGGAAGGCGCAGTGGTGCTGCTAGTGCTGGCAGCATGGGGAGTGGCACTGGCCTCTCTCCCTTGCCTCAGGGTTGTGTCCTGATACTTCCCATCTTCTTGGATGTCCTTAGATTTCGCAAGTTGCAGCAGATTTGACTTGATGGAAGACAAACGGACAAAAGCAATCAGGATAGCCTCAAATTCAGCTTTAAGTGAATTGACCAAGCTCCCTGCCTTAAACTGGCCCTGCCGGGGAAAAGGCTCGGACGGGGGGGTCATGTTTGGGCTGAGTTGGTTTCGCTCTGGAATTGCCTGACCTCCTCCTATGTTTGCACGCTGAATTAGGGCTTTGTGAATCACTAGGTACTTGGAGTAAATCACTATCAGGTGGCTCAGTTGGCGCAGAAGCGGTTGAACTGCTAGTGTGCAACTGGTTGAGGGGGACATGCACCTGTGAGGATATCACGGAGCCAGGCTGGGCTACAGGCAATGATGAATCGCGGCCAGACGAAGGCTAAAGGCATTCTGTGCAAAGGGAGGCCTTCCCATTCAAGACAATCTGCACTCAGCTAACTCGATCTCTATAGACATTATGCCTACTGTCCAGGCATAAAGCCATCAATTGTAATTCGGGCAGGTACCGTGATATGTATTGATTTGCCTGGGGCAGCCTTTCTTTCCCCCTAGGTGCGAGTGCTGCCCTAGTATAAAGAACCCCAAGAAAACCCCAGGAGAATAAAAGAAGAAGACTATAGGGCTGGCATTGCAGATATCAGATGTCTGCCAGATACCTGCTACAGTCCATAGACCAATCCAATAGGGATTAGGTGGACAGCCGAGCCCAGCTTTCCCCAGGCGCCAGAGGCACTGCAGGAAATGTAATAGAGCTATATGCCATATGCTGCAGTGAAAGAGAAACACAGAGGCCCCCTTCTCTGAAACCAAGAACAAGGCAGTGACAGTGATCCTGGCTTGCTGGACACACGTCAGTTCAAAGAGGCACTAGTTCAAAGCAGTTCAGGGCATCTTGGGCAACAACTCCACACTTAAGCTCCAAACAACTGTGGACAGCTCTGGACAACTCCAACTGGGCATGTTCTAATAATTCTGCATCACTCCATGTGCAGGGCTAGCTTAATATCTTACCTCCATCCCAAGCAGGTAGCAGCCACCACCACCCACAGGCTGCAATCCAAACAAACATAGGAGCATGGCTATACTTTCTGCTTTTCCTCCTGTGCAGTGATAATCCAGCGTGAGCCCCAGGGCACCCTGTGTGGTGGTAGGCAGAGTTTGTCCCTTCAGAAGACCAGATCTGCTCCAGGCTCAGTATAGCGTGGGTAAACAAAGATGGGGGTCTCTTGAAGTCCTCCCTCTGGTAACCTAGCCTTAGCCCTAGTCAGCTGTCTCAGTTCACAAGCACATCAGCCGCTGTCCTACCACACACCTCCAACTCACTTGTAACCCTGAGAGAGTTGAGTGCAGTGATGGTGGTTTGTGAGTAGCACGACAATCTGAGCCAAGTAGGGGCCAGAAGAGACCTAGAGGGTCATTAGGATGGCGGGCGGACTTTGTCCGCCAGCCTGTCGGAGAATGAGACTGGCCGCCATCGGTGCGGGGGTCCCGTTGCAGACATTAGGATGCGCCCGCCACACTGACGGGCGCATCCTGCATTCCAGAGATTGCCACGGGTGGTGCTCTCAGCACAGCCCGCCGCAATGCCAGGAAGGCATGTCGTGCACTTCCATGCACAACGTGGCAGGCACCACGCAGTGCCTGCCATGTTGTGCATGGAACTGCAGGGGGTACCATAGGTACCCCCATGTGCCCCCCCACCCCCCAGAATCCCTGGGGGCCCGCTACGGACCCCCAATGGCAAAAACCGCCTACCTTTCTATGGCGGCATTGCCCCCACGGAAAGATACATCCCCGCATTCATGCTAATATGGATGGCGGTGTCTCCCTGACACCGCCACCATGTTAGCTGCTTTTCTACCCGGTCGACTCTGCGACCGGGCGGAAAACCTGCAGACGGTCTTTCTGTCCGCCGGGGTCCCCCCCCGCCATGGTAATGTGGCGGGGGAAATTTGGAAGCGGGCGGTGGTTTTAAGCGGGCGGATCGCCACCGCCATACGGGAGGTGGCGATCCACCCGCTATCCAAATGAGCCCCTAAGATAGGCCAGATGTCTAAAGAACCATGCACAGCCCTCCAGAGTTCGGGAAGACGTCCAGCAGCAATCTCCTCCAATGTAGTACAGTAATGCCCTTGCTTCCACAAATTCCCCGGCACATTTCCCAGCTTGAGTGGCAAGGATAGGGGGTAGGGAGTCTGACATAGAGGAGTGATTTGACATGGCGGTGGCGTTAGCTCCACTGCAACTAGCCTGTGGGTGGGCAGAAGCTCGGAAACCTAGGAGAGGAGCATGAGAGTGTATGTAGTTTTGCAGCAGGCTACCAGTCACTTATCAATCACTTCAGAGTGCTGTAGATGTGCTGAAGAGCATTTTCCATTGAGACTGCTGACTGTGGATCTGTTTTCAGAGTGGAATGGGCTCATTATGTCTCATGGTACCCACTCACTCTAGCTTTAGGCTTTCTGCACAGTGGAGCTAGTTACAATTTTTTGACAGTTCTAATTTTGATGACCAGTTCGGTCATTGTGTCTGAATATATTATTTTTCAGTAACCACCCACAGTTTACTATCAAAGACCCCAACCGAACATACAGTTTCCCATGTTATGAATATTATTATTCAGTATTATAATTAACATTTTTGTTCTGTGTGTGAGGTAAGCTAATATCAAACAATTGAAAGGTGTGGTAAGCTAGGAGCTGATATGGCCAACGATTATCAAGCTCCTTAAGGAGCACCGAAAGGCATATTGCATCCAATAGGTAATGTTAACAGTGGCAGAAGAAGGCACTTTGCCTGGCTGCACCATTCCTCCCAGTGCATACTGATAGATACAGTCCTCAATGGTGTTCCTACTCACATTTTTCAAGTACTTGCCACCCAGTATTGGCAAAGCAAGTGATGGATATCTTTGGAGGAGTCATGTGATTATTTTGTAAATGACAAGTATTTCACATGTAAGGGCATTTTTTACTAAGTGTAATGAAGACGCATTTGCATATGTGTCAGTACTTTGCAACAATGCTACTGCACTTAAAATGTTTTCCGTTTTATCCCACAATCAAAACATTTTCCCTAGGAGAAAGCCTTTCCTCTCTTCATCTTGAGCAATTTGGGGGGTGCTACCTTCCCGTTCCCACGCTTGGATATAGATTTACTGCTGACCAGTATCTGAACAGAAGGTTTGAAAGCATTTACTGTATGAACGTACCTTATATATGTTAATGAATAAACACAGAGTCTATTGAGTGTGTTCATTTATTTTACAAGGTACAAACACTACCAAACCAAAAGAACACAATTATTCACACGTAATATTACAGCTACATAAATCGCGTTTTGAGTTTAAATTCATATCTTACTAATGGCAGCCCTGAATTTGCATATGTAAAATGTAAAACAAGCCAGGTATTTGAATCTCGTCATTAGAGAATGTAAAGGTTTACGGAGAAACATCCTGCACCACAACAGAGAAAAAGAATCAACTGAAACACTTACTAGGTATTATACGAGTTAATTGTTCATCTAGAAATACAGCAAGTACATGTGGTTCTATATCACAATTTTCTTCACTTTGATAGCAAACATTATCTTCGAATCATGAGTACAATCGTGGACTTTACCATGGCAACAGTATATGCATATCCATCCACCTCAGATCCCGATCATACACAAATATGATTTCCTGTTCAGGGCCATAGCTGCCATTGGCGCAGGAGGAGCAGTGGCACCGGGGCCAAGCATCCTCAGAGGCCCATTGAACCCTGACAATTGCTGAATTTTGCTAACCCAACAGCAGTCAAAGCGACCATTTTCCTTGCTTGGTCCCGGCCCAGGGTATACCTGCTACACTATTGTTCATGTTTAAGGTTTTTATGTCAGGCATTTTAGTTCTGATCTCAGGATACTTCTCCCAGAAGTGTGTTTTCTGGGCGAATCCTCCTGAAGTACCATTACCTCATCATTGTGGTACATACATCTTGCTGAAATACACAATAAAGTTGCAGTGCGAGTTTTCCCTTATTGAATACACAGTTCTCTTCATTTATGGGTTTATCAGAATTATGCGGAGCTAGAAAATTTGCATTTTGAGTTGCAAACAAATATATAAAAAATTCAAATCACAAACACTTTTGTTAGTTTATATTGTAACTCTCAGGGGGTAATTCATTCAATAGCAATATGCCACCTACATCAGCCCTTTTGCTATTCATTGCTGTGTATTCATTAAGCCATACTTCACTCTGTACACTTTTGTTGCATTGATTACAGATATTTTTTGGTGCGTGAATGTTTTGGTTTCGCATACTTTGTTCTATGGTAGTAACTGTTCTTCAATTACTCATGGAAGCGTGAATTTCCAACTGTGAGAAAGTGTGTTATTAGCTGGGGTGTTTGGTGGTTCACACAAGGAACAATGGGGCTCATTACGATGTCGGGCAGACCCACGCCCGCCTGACACCATAGCGGTCTGGAACCGCCCGACCGTAGGTCGGCGGTTCCAACCTTTATATTAGGATGCATTCATTGTACTATGGTAGCTTGTGCAGCGGGCAGAAAAGGCTCGCAGCTTAAGCTGCCATAGTAAAATAAATGTTTAGAAACATCCGTGCACCCTGTGGGGTTCACTGACAAAATATCGATGTTAAAAATATAGAATGCAAAAATATCATCTCCCTATGCTTAAACAGGTAAGTACAAAAATATCAACAACAAAAAATAGCTTTGTATAAAATATAGTTGTACCAAATATCAAATTATATATGTATATATATATGATATAAAATAAAAAAATTACTATTCCCACTGCAGTTAGTGCAACAGTAGGGAAAGTGTTGAATAGCGTAGGGGTAGAAATTACTATTCCCACTTCAGTGAGCGTAACAGTAGGGAAAGTGTTGGATAGCGGAGGGGTAAAAAATACTATTCCCACTCCAGTTAGTGCAACAGTAGGGAAAGTGTTGGATAGCGTAGGGGTAGACATTACTATTCCCACTCCAGTGAGTGTAACAGTAGGGAAAGTGTTGGATAGTGGAGGGATAAAAATGACTATTTTTACTCCAGTCAGTGCAACTGTAGGGAAGGTGTTGGATAGCGTAGGGGTAAAAATTACTATTCCCATTCCAGTGAGTTCAACAGTAGGGAAAGTGTTGAACAGTGGACGGGTAAAAATTACTATTCCCACTCCAGTGAGTGCAACAGTAGGAAAAGTGTTGGACAGCGGAGGGGTAAAAATTACTATTCCGACTGCAATGAGTCCAGCAGTAGGAAAAGTGTTGGATAGCGGAGGTGTAAAAATGAGTATTCCCACTTCAGTTAGTGCAACAGTAGTGAAAGTGTTGGATAGCAGAGGGGTAAAAATTACTATTCCCACTCCAGTGAGTGCAACAGTAGAGAAAGTGTGGATAGTGGCAGGATAAAATGTATTATTCCCACTACAATAATTGTAAAAGTAGGGAAAGTGTTGGATAGCGGAGGGGTAAAAATTACTATTCCCACTCCAGTGAGTGCAACAGTAGGGAAAGTGTTGGATTGCAGAGGAGTAACAATTAATATTCTCACTCCAGTCAGTTCAAAATTATAAACAAACACAATTTTAACAACAATAAAAATATTTTAAAAAACAAAATAAAGTAAAAAATGTATAAATATGTTAAGAATTCAAATACAAATATATTTAATACTAAAACATGTAAAAAGAATTATAATGTTAAATATATATAACAAATACCTACAAAAATTATATTAAATAAAATAGAAAAAAATCCAAACAAATACATATTTGCCATTAAAAATTACAAAGAAATAAAAACATTAATTATTACATAAATTTACTTTTATTTCCTGCCCTATCACACACCACAATTCACAATCCACATCTACATTTTAAAACAAATGTACTTCCTCAACTAACATAATTATTTACCAATTAAAGAAACACCATTAATTAAAAAACAAATTGAAACTCATAAAAATTATTTACCTGCCCCCACTTTACCCCTATAATCCCCACACCCCACAGCTAAAATTAAACTGTGAAAAAATTAATTACACACTTAAAACGTATTTTCAATTAAAAGCGCCATTTTAAAGCGGTACGAGGATTTACCTTAATTATATAATGCGTGAATTATCAATTTTGGAAGTTTTGCTTCTTCTTTTTTATGCATCGGTTTTTGATCTAATCTTTATAATAGTAATGACAGTATTTTTAGTACAATTTTTGTACTTGTCGTTGTAATTTTTTGTTGTTTTACCTTTCCATCTTAAAAATGCCCTTTTAAAAATTTACTTATTGATAAATGAATCAATATTACGGTAAATCCTCGTACCGCTTTTACTTTCCATGACATGGAGTTGAAATAAATAACGTCGTAAACATGGCGCTGATGCAACACGCCAAATACTTCACTGGCAGGACACGCTGCAAGAGCTTGTCCCGTTATGGGAGGTGAGTACATAAAAAATAGGTTAGATTTTGTATCCTTGTGATTTTGTCAATGAGTTAGATGTGGCTTTGGACTGCATATTCTTAATAATAGATATGATTTTTATGATGATTTCGTAAATATTGTCAAGAAAATAATTAGGAATGGTTTTGAGTGGGCTTGGTAGTTGGCTTACTCTTTCAACGCTTTTGGTTGTTGAAATAATATTGTATTTATTTTGTACTAGATGACAATAGACGGGAAGCTTTCTTGATATGTATTGGATTTTGGATATAATGACATCACAGAACTGACAGTGTCAAGCATGATTTTCTCGAATTTTTGGTGAGTGGATGCCTTTACCCTTTGAGGGGAGATATAAATAATTGATATATGTGTAATATAATATCAGGATTGTAATTGATTGTGATTTCTGGTGTCTTATTTATCAATCCAGATCTTATGAATACGAGGAGTGTGTACATTATAATATTTGTGCAAGGTTAGTAGTGTTGAACTGAGAATGCTGTAGCATGTGAGTTTCTCTTGGTAATTCTTTGATTCAAACTTCTGATTCACGCTTTTTAATTCACGGTTGGCTACATTTGTCTTTGATTTTAAACTATATTGATGGATAATATGCTTTCTAGAGTAAGAATATGGCATGTATAATATATTTTCCTTATTTGGTGGTTGGTACTACACACACAATATGGGGATAGCTTTATATTTCTTGGTTTCCGTTTCTCATTTTCCTCTTTATGGTGGAGGTTAAATTAAACTTTACTAAATAAAGGGAGGTGATGATCAATGGATCGTATGTTTGATTTTACAGCCCTGAGGAAGTCATTTGGCAATTTACCATTGACGAAACACGTGTTGGCTGTTGGGTTGTACAAACTGAAAACTGAAAACGACAGTACATACGAATGTACAATTTCAAAACAGAATTGGTTGTACTATATGACGGAACTGTGAGCTAACAAGTCTCTGAGAGGAATTGCGGAACCTGAAAATAAAGACTTTGTTTACAACTTTTTTGGACATTACTACAGTTTTTTTTTTGTCCTCATTTGCCATATCCCTCATTCTCTGCGTACACCGACCACCTAGCGTGCCCACCGGTAGAAGACATGATTAATTCCTCAACCGAACCTAAGCACGATGACATATTGGTGGATGATGGTAAGCCAGAAGAGGAGACACATCCCGACTGGATTTTAATACCAGCTATAGGATCTAAATGGAGTAAAAACCGGAGATTGAAGACCCAAGATCCTTGGAGTTTATTTAGGCATAATCATTGGACCCGGGGGAAAAAAAAAAAAACCGCGGCGCCCTATCTACGATGAATCAAAATGTCCCAGAATGCTCGATTGCCTTTGTTGCCTGGCCTGGCTAAGTCCATCTTTGATGTCTCGATCAGGGACGTCAACCAGCCAGCATGCTGAGGCGCAGATAGGTCGACCCAGACTTTACAAATCTGTCTTCTAGCCAGAAGTATTGCATAGAATAAAAAGAGTCTGGCCTGGCCCGTAATATTGGAGTCTAAACCAAAAACTATTAATGGCAAGGTAAGAGTCAGGTTGGCATCTAGAATGGAATTCAGCGATGTTATTACTTCATCCCAAAACCGGGCGATAGAGGGGCAATCTTTGAACATATGAATATCCGATGCATTGGGAAGATTGCATTTATTACACTTTTTATTTTGCTGGTACTTTGAAAGCCTTAACGGGGAGAGGTAGGCCCGATGTACTGTGAAAAGATGATTCTGTCTAAACCATGCAGGTTTCACAATTTTGTATAGTATGGAAAAAGATTTAATCCAGTCCTCTTTGCAATGATAGTCCAGATCTTCTCCCCAAAGATCACCAGGGAGGGTGAAATCGCCATCAATATCTTCGAGCAAACTCCAGTACCACAAGTCAACCTCTTTACCCCCCCCTTTGCCGCTCTACCAGTAGTTGTTCCAAGTTGCTAATAGCCCCCAAAGGAACCCCTTTTTCGCCAAGGGCCCTGACCCAGCTTACAAGTTGTATATACTTAAATCTTGCCAATCCTGATCCAACCTTACCCTGCAAATCGTCCCAAGATATAATGTCACCTTCTAACAGAAGTTCCCCCCACCTTACAATGCCTGCATCCCTCAAAGGTGTGGCCAATCAGTCTTTCAGCCAGGCCGGTAGGCCTGGGGAGTCCCAAATTGGTGCATAGTTGGAATAGTAAGAGAGCCCCAGGTTCTTCCTAACCGATGCCCAGGCCTTAGCCAAAGATTTTAAGATTTTTAATTTCACCTTTTTGAAGAATTTTTGGTCTCCATATTTAAACAAAAATCCATCTAATGGTAGGTCCGCACCCACTAGCATTGCGTTATACATTTGCCCCAATGAGATATTAGATGGGGACTTCAAGAGCATCCTTGAATATGAAAACATAAAAGCCCATGCGTAATATTCTAGATCTGGAAGTGCCAGCCCCCCTTCTCTCTTCTCCTCCTCAGCTTTTTCTATGCAAGCCTGGTGGTTCTATAGTTCCAAATAAAGGAATTTATCTCTTTCTGACATCTGTTCAAGATTTTAGAGTCAAAAACCAAGGGGATAGTATTAAAGAGAAATATGTATTTGGGCAGGCTAGACATTTTAATGAGGTTTACCCTCCCAATGATAGAAAGTTGGAGATGGGCCCATGATTTTAAGAGCTTCCGACAATCCTTAAATACCCGATCCATATTGCTTTGTGCGATATTTTCAATATCTTGTGTTATCCAAATGCCAAGGTATCTCATAGAGGAAGTCGTCTTCAGATGTTCACTGGCGATGTTCCATGCCATAATTTCTGTTTTTCCAGGGTTGATTTCATACCCAGAAAAGCGGCCAAATTCCTCAGCCCTTTTAATAACCGTTGGGAATGCTAGACCCGGGTCAGATGTTAAAATAAGAATATCATCTGCATACAAAGCGACCCTCCTCTCCCACCCCTCAAATCTAAATGGTGGAATATTCACGTCAGTTCTCAGGACCTGCGCAAAAGGTTCTATATACAGATCGAAGAGTAAGGGAGAGAGAGGGCAGCCCTGCCTAGTACCTCTCATAATAGTAAAAGGCTCTGTTAAGACTCCATTGATTAATAATCTAGCTGATGGTGCCCCGTACAACAGAGAGATAGTACGGCAAAAAAATTCCCCAAAGTTAAATTTCTTCAGAACCGCGTCCAGGTAACTCCAATTAACCCTGTCAAACGCTTTGGTAGCATCCAACGTAAGGGTTGCCAAGGGGATGGAAAAAGTGGTGGCGATATCAATTGCGCCAACCAGCTCCCTTGTCAACTCAGCCAGTTGTCGCCCCTTAATAAATCCCTTCTGATCTTGGTGTATAATAGACCCAATTACACTCCCTAGTCTTGCTGACAAGATGGTTGCAAAGATTTTATAATCACTATTGAGGAGTGAGATTGGCCGATATGAACCGCACTCGCACGGGTTTTTACCTGGCTTGAGTATCAGCACAATGATTGCCTCGTTCCATGACTTAGGAGGAGTCTTGCCCTTGATCAAGATCTCATTAAAGAGGGCCGTAAGCGTTGAAACCAAGGTTGGTGAAAGCGCCCGGAAGATCTCACCAGGTAAGCCATCGGGACCTGCTGCCTTCCCCTTTTTAAGTGAGTCTATGGCTGTGATGACTTCAGCCTCTGAGATTTCCTTCTCCAAATATTTGCTTTGAATCTCAGTGAAAGTTGGCAGAGGTATTTTCCACAACCAAAGAACTCTTGCATCTTGGTCCTCAACGATGTCCTCTTTATAGATGTCTCTAAAAAATTCCAGGAAAGCGTTGCCTATGTCTGAATTAGAGGATCTAAGGTCTGTCTCGCCTTCCACTTTTATCTCTCTAATATAGTTTTTAGCCTGATCTGCTTTCACTTTCCAGGCCAGCAACTTTCCTGCAACTTCCCCTAACTCAAACTGGGCAAGTTTACTCACCTCCCACCTCCTTGTAACTCTCTCTTGAAGGATAAATTCCATCTGATTCTTAAGATCCAAAAGCCTATCTTGCTCAGCAACTGAACCCATAGAGAGGCCAAGATTTTGTTCTATTACCTTCATCTCAGATTCTAAAGCTGTGAGCTTCTCCCTATATATCTTCCGCCTATAAGAGGCTCTGTTAGTAATGACGCCTCTAAGAAATGCTTTCAGTGCCTCCCACACCATAGTTATTACAGCAGAATCCAGATTTATCTCCAAAAAGATTTTACTTTCATCTGCTAAATGCTTGATTTCATCATCATCTAGTAATATCGTACGATCGAAAGACCACGTAGCATATCTAGGCTGCTGATCACCTCTTAAAGAAAATGAAATGGCCGAATGATCAGACAAGTGAGACGGGAGATAGTCTATTGAAATCAACGAACTATTACGTGAAAAACTAAATAATGCATAATCTATTCTGGATTTATGCTTATATTTAAAGTTCCGGAAGGAAACCCCCAGTTTATTTCCCGATCGCTCTCTCCAAATATCTGCTAGCCCCAACTGCGTCATAATTGAGATCAATGTTTGTCTAGAATTAGATAGAACTTGGGCTCTGGAACTACTTGATTTATCTAGTTTGGTATTGATGACAATATTGAAATCTCCCATCCATATTATAGGGTCCTGATATGTAACCAGATGGTTTCTTATACAATCCAGATAATAAGGATCATTTTGATTGGGCCCATAATATCCTACTAGTATGTAGACCCGCCCATATACCAAGATACGAGTTATAATCCACCTACCACTTTGATCTTCTTTATGACCCAAAATTTGCACTTTCACTGATTTTTTAAAGATGATAATAATCCCTCGTATGTTTGCATTGTGGTCCGTGGATATAAATGTATCGATCCATCTCTGTTTTCCCAAAATTTCAGAGGCTTCAGTCCTAAGAAGATGTGATTCCTGAATGACAATAATCTGCGCGGGGGAATCTCTCAAATACTGGAAAATACGATCTCTTCTGCTCCTCACGCGCAGACCATTAACATTCCAGGATAAATACTGTACAACAGCCATGACCACAAGTAGCTACCCACCACCACCCAAGCACACTAACCATCCCTTCCATATAACTTGCAGTGGACAAATGAGGATTATTTGAGATTTCAGCCAAATTTGGGGACATCTTAGTCTTAAAGAGATGTGACAAATGAGAATTTTTTGATTTGATCCCATCACCAACCCCCCTTTCCCGCCACCCCCCCCTGGAAAACCCTCCCTTACTTTCTCTGACCTGTTGGACTGTCAGATTTGCGTCCTTGAGCAGTACCCTCGTCCACCGCTGCATGATCCAAAAACTACCCTTCTGATTCCCCATAAAAGATGCCATCAAAGGGAAGAACTTAGAATGAAGAATAAGATATCTTCCTCCTTTTTTTTATTTATTTATATATATATATATATTTTTTGGTTTTTTTATTTCTTTTTTTTAGTTAATTTTCTTTTTTTTTTTTTCCCCTTACCCATCTTTCCCCCTTTTTTTTTTTTTTTTTTTTTACTTTCCCTTCATAATTATTCATGATTATCCCTCCTATAGGAGGAACTATAACCATAACTCAAAAATGGTGATAACTCGAGATTCAAGATTCAAGCTCCTAGCTTCGCCCTTGAGAGCTCCTTAGAGTATCGTTCAGCCATGCATCTGCCTCCTGGGGAGATCTAAAATTAAGCATTTTATTATTGTACATCACCCGCAAAAAGGCAGGAAATCTCATCTGTACCGTAGCTCCCAATGATCGGAATTTTTCCATTCTTTGGCCAAGCTCCCACTGACGGTCCAGAGTAGTTTTGGAGAGGTCCGATCGCACCTCGAAGGAGAACTCAGGACCCTTGACCGACTCCTCTTTTAACGCCAAATTTAATAGCTTCTCCTTTAGGGCGTAAGTCTGAAAGTTAATCAAAATTTTCCTTGGTTTGTCTCTTCCTGGTTTTAACCGGAATGGGTCCCCAGGGATCCGCTGTATATCTTTCTCTAAAGTCTCCACATCCTCATCGAAAACCAAAGAGGCTTTTAGCAAGTTGATCACAAAGGACTTAATATCCCCTCCTTCCTTTCCCTCCGGAATTTTTAGGAGACGGAGATTGTTCCGACGCGAAAAATTCTCGAGAGACTCAACCCTTTCTTTCAAGACAAGCCCCTCTCTCTGTAAGGAGTGGATTTTATCCTCGGCTTTCTCCATGCCCAATTTCAAGACCTCAACAGAGGTCTCCAGATTCTCAATCCGCCCTACAAGATCATCAACTTTTTTTTCCAGTGATTCGCACGTGGCTCTTATTTCCGCCTGAGTAAGCTTAGAGGTTGAGAAATCAGATCTAATCTCCTCCCTCATATCTGCTAGTATTTGTGCAAGTTCCCCCAGTGTGCTCGGATCAGAGCCAGTCTCCATAACCTTCAATGTCGCACCCCCACTGCTTGCCTCCGCCACTCCGGTACTAACTTTTTGGGGGATGGGTGCTTGTTCACCACAAGCAGAAGGCCTTATATCGGATATGTCAGACATAGGGTCGGGAGAAGGGTCAACAAAAGGTGGCAAGGTATCCTTACTAGCACAGATCTCCAAAACCTGAGGTAGGACCTTGAAGAAGGAGCGCAGAGAGGGAGTTGTTCGAACTATATTGCTCTGTTGTTTCTTTTCCCCCTTCTGTAAGGAATTTCTCCCTCTAACGTGCTTCTGTACTTCCTTATCCTCTCCCTCCTGACTCCGACTTGCCCTTCTATTCTTTAGCTCCCCCTCGCCTATCGGGATACACCTTCTGGCTTCTTCCAATTCAAGTTGTTCACTATCCCTCTTGACCACCCTTGCCAAAACTGCGACTTTCTCTTTTTTGCTAAGAGTCTGCTTACGAAATATGCTTCTGTCCCCTTTAAATATTTTCTTCCCTTTATCGGTTTGTTTACTTTTAACAGACTTATCAGGGGTATTGTGAGCCTCCTCTGCACCATCCGTATGTATCAGAGTCTTACCTTCTGTAGCTTCTGGGACCCTGCCGGAGCTCCGACTTACTTCCTTACTGACTGGGGCTGATGACTCTTCGACTTGATTGCAGTCGACTTGATTGCAGTCCTCCCCGGCCTCATCCATGCAGTGCTTTCGACGTCTGACAGCGTTTAGCCCTCCTGCGGGGCCGCCGAAGCTCCGTCTCAAAAATCCACGAGCCGCCACCGCGCGGCACGTCTTAGCTCCACGGCTGCCCGACTCCACCTTAGCAGACAGGGGGAGAGAAGTGGCCTCTCCCCGACACACATCCACAGAACGCCGGAGCAAACCGGAGGGAAACAAACTTCAAAAGAAAAGCTCCCGTCAAATGTGACACACCAAGCCCGCCGTGAAAACGGGGAAACGAGGAAACGGGTCAGGAAGAATCAGGAAAGCATTCGTAAAGAGGTACTGCTCGGAAACGCGCGACCTGCGCTAACCCGCGGCCGCCATGTTTTCCCAGAAATCACACCTCCGACATTACTACAGTTTTAATTTGGAGTTTGATTTCTCTTTGTAGTATAAGGACATATAATTTGATATTGCTCAGGGAACAATCTGTTTAGTCTTAACAATTGTTTTGCAATTGTATAGTTTCAGCTTGGGGTGGTGGCTGTTTGCATTTCCCTTTGATGCAATTAATGTGAATACAGTCAGTTACTGTAATCAATAGACGGTGCGCAACAGAGACCTCACTACCCTTCTATTTGATTTAATTAATATTAATGATCAACTCATTTTTAATTAATTAAACAAAAATTACTTCCTACCCTTTACCCCTATAAACCCCACAACCCACACATAAAATTAAGTACACAAATTCCATATTTAATTTTCAAGTAGTTAATTAATAATAATTAACAACTAATTATTAATTAATTAAACATAAATTACTTCCCAACCTTTACCCCTATAGCCGCCACAACGCACACCTTAATTTAATCACACAATTACCATAATTAACTATCAATTAATTAATTAATATTAATTAACTAATGATTAATTAATTAAACATAAATTACTTCTCACCCTTTACCCCTATAAACCCAACAACCCACAACTAAAATTAATTGCACAATTTCCGTAATTAGTTTTCTATCAATTCATTAATATTAATTAAGAACTAATTAATAATTAATAAAAAATAAACTACTTCCCACCCTTTACCCCTATAAACCTCACACACCGCACTCGAAATGCAGTGGGCAGAC
Organism: Triturus cristatus; assembly: GCF_964204655.1. Taxonomy (NCBI): domain Eukaryota; kingdom Metazoa; phylum Chordata; class Amphibia; order Caudata; family Salamandridae; genus Triturus; species Triturus cristatus. Next base: position 480,784,597 of record NC_140580.1, read on the forward strand.
TGCAGACACAGATGTCAGTGTGATCAACAACGACGTCTCATCAGTGTCGGTCCCACCGACATCATAATGAGGCCAAATGTCAGTATCCTTGTTAACAATGTCACTAACCTTGTTTGGTCCAGTGAAGGGTTTACTAATTTAAACCTGAGCTCAACCCCTTGTAGCTATGGCACAGAGTAGACAGGCTTAACTTTAGAAAATTGTGTAGCGCATTTAGAAATACCAAAACAGTTCAAAAGTCAAGAACAGAACACAATGAACATCCCACTTCTATATATGCAAATAAAGAATATTTCAATGAAATGAAGATGACCCCAAAACAATAAAACTCCAAAAAGGAGAGTTGAGGATATGAATTTTTAAAGTTTTAATGCAATACAGCACTATAAAAAACACAAGGCACCAATCCCAAGTAGCCGGTTGCACTAGACTAGGACAAAGGTGGTGACCCTTTGTCAGTATTTTATGCTTTGCATGACAAATAGATTCAATTGCACCGGAAGCATATGTATATAGAGTGTGTTTTTTTCACATTAAGGTTGACCGCAGTGTGTAAATGTCGTTCATGTCAAGTGAAATGTTTCTCTACCTGCTGTATAATGTTTTCCTTTCTCTGGTTTCAGGAGCCAAGCTGAAGACCTAAGTGTTTATCACATTGTTTCAATATGTTTTAGTTTCTGTGTGAATGTTTATATTTATGTGTCCTTTGAGAGCTGAAAGATTAACCCCTCCACCTACTCAAAAAACACAACATGCTGACCAAACTTTAATATCCTACTACAAGGTATCTGTTGAAGGTCATGCAGCAGAGACTTCCATTGTGTGATGACTGGCAAGAAGGCTGATATTAGCTTATCGTGAAATGTTTAATCCTGATTGGTTATCTTTATGGGAACCGTAGGGAGTTGGTCCAAACTGTAAAGAATTGTCCTGGTTTAATTGTGCAATGCTGAGTTCGTGAAATTCAAATGCCCTTTTCCACTCTCCTCAGAGGAGATGCTTCTTTGCTCTTTCCATAAAGAGTTCGACTCCTGGGCAAATTTAATCTCATTTACCTGACTGAATAATTCCCATTTGAATCTGCCTTTAGAGGCTTTACATGCTGATTCATCCTGCCTGACTTCTCTCGCAAATGTCCCTATTCCACTAGCTTGGCATATTAGGGAACTTCATGGGAAGCTGAGCCTGCCCGATTTGCAAATGTAAGCAGTTTGTCTTTGTATTTTCTATTTTGAAATGATTTTAATTAAATATATTAACTGATATATTATTGCGTTGACTATTGATTTTTGAAAACATCTAATGATCTGAGTTTGTAACTTTGCTAATAAAACTTTATGATTTGCAAATCTACAACTCTGTCATAATTGTGGGGTCTAATGTTCTTCATTGTAGTTCATGTATTGTTGATTGTTGAGTCACGGCTCAGTCCAGGAAGCTGTTGACATCGATCGCAGGCTGCTCGGCATCAGGCTTGGTGAAGATTGCTATCTTTGGACTAAGGACCTTATTACGACTTTGGCAATCTTCCTATGGGACCTCTATGGCCTTGGTGAGCCTGCCTGCTGGATTATTAGTTTATGCAACAGCGGGCAGTGCAGCGGTGGTCTCACGGCGGAAGCTGTGTTAGACTCTTAGGAGACCCTTAACAGCATACCTCTGCAGTGAGAGTGGCTGCAAAACGTTCCTGCATGGTGTGGCATGCACAATGGTGCACATGCTACACCGCCCAGGAACTAGGGAACAACATGTGCATCCCCACATGCATCCCCAGGACTAGATTCGGTCAGTGCATTGTATTTAAAAAGCTGGACATGTATTTTCATGTAATACATTTCCTGTTGGTGAAAAATTCACAAATAGTTTTTTCACAACTGTGAGGCCTTCCTCTACCATGAGATCACATAGGGATACCTTATTAGATTTAATAAGTGCTAAAGTTTGTTGGAAGAAGGGAGAAATGTCATGATTGGTGTCTGAGGAACTGAAATTTTAGACCCTCTTTAATGTTAAAGTTGAATTTTTAGTCACAATTCTAAAAATTTCAGTTTTAGAATGTTGGCATTTACTTGCCCTAACCATTTGGTGCTTGCAGCCTGTTTCATGGGTCTCATAACTAGTTGTAGTTGGTCTTTTTGTATTGCTCCCTAACAATATCCAAATGGAGGGTCTGGGTGTTGGCTGTATGGACCATCCTGACTTGATGGGTGGCAGAGCTGTCACCTTTCACATTTGCACTTAAAAAATACTGGCTCTGCACACTTACAAAGGACTTCACAGCCTAGCCTATTATGCTCCCAGACAGACTGAGACCAGAGCTGGGAGGCAGGAAGTTTCAGACACCTCTGTGATGAGAAAACTCCAGAAGTTTCTTCCACTTCAACTAGGGTACCGGATAGAAAAATGAACCCTCAAACCTGCTGCTCAGAACACTTAACATGTAGATACTGTAGAAGAAGGACTGCCCTTCTGCCAGTGGATTCCCCTGCTGCCTAAGATTTGTCCTGCTGCCTGAGAAGAAAGACTAGACCTGCACCCTCCATCCCAGGCTGAAGTGACTGAAAGGTTCAGCTGATTGACCTCCTGTTCTAAATTACAGGGACCTGCAACCGGACCTGCCTGAACCCTTCATGAGCCCTGCTGACCTCTACTGAATTGATTTCATGATATTCAAGAGGTGTCTGCCAGGTCCGGGACTCTTGTTGTGGCATCAGTTGAGCTCCTTCTTAAAGAAAAGTAGAAATCCTGATGTTTTGGGCTCTTCAAGACCGTGAACTGACCTGCTTTCACCAAGATCTTGCCACCCATGGCGACCACCATCGTGAAGCTTCTGTAAACCCGGCACTAGAGCATCCACCAGCAATGGCCGGCAGCACAAGATCTGTACTTCGTGCTACAGAAACCGCCAGCGGCGTCCAGCAGTGTGAGATCTGCTCTTCATGCTACAGCATCAACAGCCCGTGGTGACAACCAACTCAAATCTCAAGAAAGAACCAACCATGATACCCAATAAGATATTCACACTATGGCGATCACCATCTACAATGCCAGGCCTGCTCTTCACGCTACAGTGACAACCATCCTTGACACTCTCCCTGCTCCTCGTGGCCTCCTCCACTACAAATGCAACTCTTTGCAAGGTAACTTCTTCAGCAGGACTAACCTGGCCCCAGTATCTTGCCCATGCTTCATTGCAGTCGGCCAAACTTGTGACTTTTACCGGCTCTCACAAGACCAGGTACCTGCGAGTGACACTTTGTGGTTTTAGGCACTATAGTTACCTGAAATCTTTGAAATTGCATATCTCTCCAGTTCTACAGATTGGAATGTTATCATTTTAACATCAAATAATTTTTTATCTTTGCTTTATTTTTTACATTGGAATGGGATTTTTCTTGTGTTGTGTTTGTGTGCAGGAGACTTTCTTTACACATTGCCTCTAACTTAAGCCTGGCTGCTTTTGTTATAAGCTACCAGAGTCAAGCACAGGATAATTTAGTGACTATTGGAGACTTACCCTAACAAGGAGTGTGACATTTTGCTTGAGAAGGTCTCACACCTCCTCAACCAACAACCCAATTTCTCATAACTGTTAATTTTGATTTTATTTAAGCTAAGTGATGGTGTAGATACTAGCCCCGTCTGTTTGACTGCAGTTAAAAACACAAAGCAAAGGTTTAGTGCTGTGAGGAAAAAACATAGAAACTCCAATATGGCACCTAAATGTTTATGATAGAGCAGGACAATTTAGCTCAAAATAAGTGCCATCAAGTACACTAGACATTAACACAAATATGCCTAAAAGAGTAAAATGTAGGAAACTGTGCCTTTTCTAAAACATGCAAAATTAATGTGTAACACGATTTATTTTGTAGTAAGCATTCATTTTCATTGTAATTACACTACTAGGTCAGACTAGGCTTCATTCATCTGTCTATGTTTCAGTTAATTTTCTTCTTTAATAAAGAAATGCTTTTAGGAAATGCTGAACTATGCAATATTATTTGATATATGATTCACACTTGACTTTCTTAAACATATCAACTCTGCAGAATGTGCTGACTTTAAAATGTGTTTCTTCCTTTCCTAAGCTACATGTTCTCATAGCATTTAGTTTAGCCACATATTCACAATGGTGAATGCTGAGTGGCGTATTAAAACAATAATGATCACATGAAGACGTGGATCTCTTGACTTAATATCGTATGTTACATCTATAATGTTTCTGCCTTTAGAATAGTTCATTGTTACGCAGTGGAATACTGAATAGCTAATAATTTAGACTGTAGGCTTCTTGTGGGAACTCAGAGTGAAGCTAACACAAATGAATGTTTAGCAACTGAGGGGCTGATTAGAATGGCGATCGGACGCATCTCTTCGGAAACGGCACCACCAAACTTGGTGTTAGTGGTCCCACCAGCCGAATTAGGATGCAACCTCCACAATGGTGGTCGCAGTGCCTATATTTTGTGGTGGGTGCTGAGGTCTGCAGCACATGCTGCAGTACAAAAAATGGATATGTCACAAATCCCTGCACTACATTAGGTAGAGGGCACCATTGGTGCACCCCCAAACCCACAGCTGAGTGCCAGGGGGGAAAGGCAGCCCTCTACGGGCTCCCAATGTCCCTTTCCACTTGCCTTTTCATGGCGGGTTAACCCCCATGAAACGGTGGGCAGAAAGGGACATTGTAATCCCTACGGAAGTGCCTGGCAGGCACTGCCACCCTTATAGGGACTACAAGTTCGGAACCGTGGTTGTGTAGAAAAAGGTTTAGTAAATGGTGCAATGGGAAAAGTTGTTGATTTTGTTAATTATCAGAACAGAGGTGGAATTTAATTTTTTAAGGTTAAATTTGATCATATTGAAGAGGTAAAACAGATTGGATGTTATGCTGTTTGTTTTTTCCTTGTAAAAGACTTGCATGTTCATAGAAAACAGTTTCCTCTTTCTTTAGCATATGCAGTGACCATTCATAAATCTCAAGGTTTAGGTGTAGACAGTGCTTTTGTAAATATTGGAAGTACAGTGTTTAAAGAGGCCATGGCATACGTTGCATTGTCTCGAGTACACACATCATCTGGTTTGTATTTGATTGATTTTGATGAGAAAAAGATTAGTGCTGATGCAAATTGTGTAAACGAGTATAATCGATTAAGAAGACTTTAAGCTCTTAACTTAACTGAATATCCCATTTATGAATAAATGTGTAGTATGTCCAAAATGAAAATATGAGAAACATTCTAGTGTGATTCAAAAAAAGAAGACAATTCAAGAGAATGATGAAGCTGCAAAGAAAATTAAAATTCTCACTGTTGATAATATTGTAGATACCAGTTAGAAAATAGTTCAGGTATCAACTGCTATGCTAATGTAATTGTGAATGTTGTCTTTTATCTAGAAGATCTTCATCATGAAATTATGGAAAATCGAGAAAAAAGATTCTGTTCTTTACTACATTATATTTTTCAAAAGTTGGTAACTGATAGAACTAAAATCCATACTGCTTCTGGCATTCAGCAGCTTTTGGCTATATGTACTGGTTCTTCACAATATACACTCAATATACAAGAAGATGCACAAGAATTTCTTATGTTTGTGCTTGCAGTATTGGAAGGTGAAGGAAAAGAAATTGAAAATTTGTTTGGACTAAGTTACAGATGGGATCATATATGTGAAGAGTGTTCATTTTCTTCTACCACTGAAATAGACACTGAACGATTCATGTTTGACAATACCAGATTGCAAATCAGTGTCTTTTAACAAATTAGTAAAATCAGCTCATCAAGATATGAAAAGCTCTCATTGTAAATCAGAAATGTTGTCAACGTTATATATAGTAAGATTTGAAAAATATGTCATTTTAATGGTACAACATTGTAGAGCAAATGGAAGAAAATTGGAAACCAAAATTAAAAATGTTGTGGCAAGTCAACTATCAATTTCTGGAAGAATTTTTAAAGCTGTAGCTATTATTTTCCATGATGGACCTACTACAACATCTGGACACTATACTGTGTATTTAAAGTGCAATAAAGGATGAGCACATTGCAATGATGCCCATTTGGAATTCAATTATAGGTTGCCTTTCAAATTGCCAGATTCATATCTGATATTTTTGATGCCAAAGCTTTGAAAACATCATTCGGCCTTTTGGGAAGATGTAAATACAAATTAATGAGTTTATTTTGTATATTTGCCATGCAAATTGATTGGGAAACATTATTTGGCCTAGTGGGGAGATTTGAAGAATTACTGTTTGGATTATTGTTTGTGCTAATTCTTATTGCATTTGCAAAATTGTGTTTGAAAGAAATAGTTTATATATTTGATCTTTATATTATACGCAATGTAAATGAGAATGTATATTTCAGAAATGTACTTCAGAGAAATAAATGATTTATTGTAGCTGAAGAAAGTAATTTAGAAACTGGAGATAGGTAAACAGAAAGTTGAATTTGTAAATATTTTCAACGCAGACTTTTTTTTTTTGCAATCTCAATGATTGTATTTTGTTCCTTGCTGTAATATGATGATCTACATTGAAATCACTGTGTAAGGTGAAACTCAGTAGAATCTGAGAACAGCAAAAAAGGGAAACTGAATAAGATATGTAATTCTAAAATTATGTTGTGTTCTTAAAAGTATAATATTATATGCAAAAACAGTTTTTCTTCTACTTTTTTACAGAAAGTAATACTAAAGCTTGAAAGATGTTAAATTCAGTTTACAATAAAACTACTGGTATATAGTTTCAATGAGTTTGGTATCTACTTTAATAAAGAAGGTAGGATGAAATAATGTAATAAGCATAATAATCTGAAGTAATGTTAACAGTCACTTTTATTGCAGTCATCCATTTTTCAAACACTACCCATGCAGTGATCTATACCATCAGGTACTATTCCCACACTCCTGCCATCACGCATGCACTATCCATGCATTTCCCCAATCACCTAGCCTGTATTCATACAGTTATAAGATCACCTAGACACTACCTCTGAACTTTTCCAATCACCCAGGTAATATCTGTACACTCATGCAATCAGCTATACATTATCTGTACACTCTTCCAATCACCCAGGCAGTACCTATACACTTCTTCAATACCCTAAACAGTATCCCTGCACTGATGCAATCACCTAGACACTACCTTTGCACTCTTTCAATAATCTAGGCAGTATCTATACAATGTTCTATTCATTCAGGCAGTAAACATACAATTATAAAATTATAAAATCACCCAAACTCTATGAATACAGTACTCCTCCAATCACCCAGCCAGAACCCTTCCAGTTTTAAAATTACTCAGGCACTACCTATGCACTCCTCAAATCACCCAGGCCCTATCCCTACACTCTTGCAATCAGCAGGATATTACTCTTAATCTCATGCAATTACCAAGGTATTAACTATGCATTCCTCTAATCCCCCAGACATTACGCCTGCACTCATGCAATCTCTTAGGTATAAGCCATGCACTCCTGCAATGCTACAGCCATTACCCCTGCACTCACGCAATCACTTAGGCATCACACATGCACTCTTCCAATAACCCTGACCTTACCCCTACACTCATTCAATCACCCAGGCATTACCCATGCACTCATTCAATCACTCAGGCAGTACCTGTGGATTTATAAAATCATCCAGGCACTACCTATGCACTCATGCAATCACACAGGCACTACCCATGCACTATTGTCTGCATCAAGGTATTACCCATGCACTCCTTCAATCTCCAGACACTACCCCTGCATTCATGCAATCACCCAGGCACTACCCATGCACTTCTAAAATCACTCAGGCAGTGCCCATGCAGTCATACATGCTATCAGGCACTACTGCAACAGTCATGCAATCATTCAAGCACTACCCATGCAGTCTTCCAATCATCCAGGTACTACTCCTGCACTCATGTAATCATCCTGGTACTACCCATGCAGCCCTACATGCACCCAAGCACTACTAATGCACTCTTCCATGCACCCTGGCATTACCCATGCACTCCTTCAATCACCCAGACATTACTCATGCAATCACATAGGCATTACTCATGCACTTCTCCAATCATCCAGCCAGTACTCATGCACTGAATAAATCACCCAGACTCTACTTATACACTTTTGCAATCACCCAGACACTCCCAGTACCGTCATGCAACAAAACAGACATTACTTTTGCACTCATGCAATCAGTCACCCATTTCCCATGCACTCCTTCAATTAACTACACATTACCTATGCACTCATACAATCACTTGGGCATTACCTATCCACTCTTTCAATGACCCAGACATTTCTCCTGCACTCATGCAATCACACAGGCACTACCCATGCACTCCTTCAATCACCCAGGCACTACCCTTGCAGTCATGCAATCACCCAGGCACTACCTATGCCTTCATGGAATAACCCAGTCACTACCCTGGCACTCCTTAAGTCATCGAGGCACTATCTATGTACTCCTCCAATCGACCAGCCACTACCCATGCACTTATAAAATCACAGAATCACTACCTCAGAGCAAGATAGCGAGGCAAGCGCACTGTTATTTTAAAACTGTCATTTTAAATTTGTTTTAACTGACACACTGAATTGCATGAATTGGGTTTTAAAAAAAAGCATTGTACCTAGACTCCCTGCCTGTTTTCACCCGCCCCGGTCCATCCCGGCTGTGTGCCGTTGTGTGGAGGGTGTGGCCGAGGCAGGCACAGGGCAGGGCATCAGCAAAACACTTCTGGTGTGGGAGGCAGAGGAGGAGCTTCATGCCCGCCCCCTATAAAACACCAATGTGTAGGCGACCGCGCGCAGCAGGCGTGCCGCTGGCGCGCCGCTTGCACGCCAAAGGCAAGCATGTCTGCGCCCGTCCATGCCTGAATGGTCCCAGGGCCTAGGACCCCGGATATTTTAGAACCACAAGATAGGATTACGTACTCAGGAAAAGAGTTACGCAGACTATCAAGGCCTATGGACAAAGCATGTGAATATAAGCTAAATGTAGAGAGTAAAACACTAATATGTGAACACTGCAGCGCAATACTAACGTCTATAGCCCAAAACGTTAATAAAAACAAGCTGCAACTTGCACTACTAAATTGCAGATCACTGGCTAGACACAAACATGAAATCCATGACCTTCTATGAGAAAGATCACTGGATGCTTTATTCCTGACTGAAACCTGGCTCACCAAGAGCTCCACTCCGGACGTCTTGGATGCCATCCCAAGTGAGTACAGGATTGTAAGGCAGGATCGAGTAGGCCAAGTAGGTGGCGGTATCGCCATAATTCACATACCCACAATAAAATGTGAGATAAAACAAGCCAAAATAGAACACTGTGAGGCATTCTTATTCACGCTGCTGGCAACAGAAGATACCACCATAGCGGGTTTCTTAATATACAGACCACCAGGCTCAGCAACGCAATTTATGGTGAGTCTTGCAAAGAAAGTAGTACACCCAGCTCTCAGACACAAGCATTTTTGGTGCTAGGAGACCTGAATATACACTTTGACAATGAGACGAATCAAGAAATTGACGCTCTATGCAATGACCTACTGACACTAAATCTGGTACAAATAGTAGATACCCAAACACACCAAAGGGGCCACATTCTAGACCCTATTTTTTCTAATTTCGCAGAGATAGAGTTGGGAACACCTGGTCAGATCACCACCTAGTCCCATTCAAAATACTGTTTCTTAGGAAAAAGTTACAACAACCTACAAAGAAAATTACTTCTAGGAAATGAAACAATTTTAACTCCGCATCCTTTTTGCAGGCACTGATGAAGAAAAAACCCACACTAGATGAAGATGTCAATGGAGCGAACAACCAATTGGAATCATGGATCACAGGGGCACTAGATGAGATAGTACCATGGAGCACTAGGATGCCTAAGAGACAAAGTGCTACAGCACCTTGATTTAATGAGGAACTGATAAAAGCCAAAATAAAGTGTAAAAAGCTTGAATGACTATGGAGGAAGGAATATTGTAGCAACGCCAAAGGAAACTATAAAAGTGAATTAAAACTATATCACTCATTAATTAAGAAGTCCAGATGTAGTTTCTACACGGAAAGTATGAAAAAAGCCAACAAAGCCCCTAGAGAAATGTTCACTATTCTGAAATCCCTCAAAACACACAGAGAATATGATGACACAGTGACCTCTGTGGAGAGTTGTAACAAGATAGCAGCATTTTTTGCAGAGAAGGTGAAAAAAAATATGACACCTTTAAGGTGGAAGCGAGACAGGGGACTAGCATAACCAATGCTAACCAAACAAACTTCACAGGCGTGACCCTGGATGAATTTAAGATCCAGAAATTAACAGAACTTATAGTCACAGCCGAAGGTATAAAGTCTGGCTCACCTCGAGATCCAGCACGGCCAGAAATTGTAATGGAGGGAGCAAACTTGATTTTGCCATATATTTCAGAGCTTATCTCTCGCTCCTTCCAGAAGGGGGTGGTTCCCACCAAATGGAAACAGGTGATTGTCAGGCCACTGAAAAAAAACCATCAATAGAGAACAGTGTGTTAGAAAACCTACGCCCAATCTCACTACTCCCATTTGCAGCTAAAATTGCTGAACAAATAGCTAATAAACAACTTGCAGAACACATCAATGAGAATAACTTGCTACACCCCTCCCAGTCAGGCTTCAGAAGGGCCCACTCAATGGAGTCAGCACTACTCCTGGCTACCGATGCTCTGAGAAAACATGCAGACGAGGGACAAATGGCCGCACTGATCCAGTTGGACCTCAGTGCAGCGTTTGACACAGTATCACACAAGCTACTCCTCCAAAGATTTGAAGCCTGCGGCATCAGGCGAAACGCACTGATATGGCTGACATCATTTCTCTCTGGACGAAGCTTTCAAGTATCACAACAAACTCACCTATCGGAGAGTTTTCCATTGTCCCAGGGAGTCCCACAGGGTTCAATCTTGAGCCCCACGCTATTCAATCTGTATGTGGGGCCACTAGCTGAACAAGTGGAGCCACATAATGTGTCAATCATGTCCTACGTAGATGACACGCAGATGATTGTGCTGCTGTCTCAAAAGGAGGATCAGGTGGCAATCCGTCCCACCAAATGTTTAGAAGAGGTGGCAGATTGGATGTCTAACCACTGCCTCAAACTAAACGGGAGTAAAATGGAGATAATGATTGTGGGCAAGGCACCAACCATCTGGTCATCGGCGTTGTGGCCTGAACCACTATGTCAACTACCCACCCCGAAAGCAGAAGTTAAAAACCTTGGAATATGGTTTGATGCCATGTTGACATTTGACAGCCAGATTCGGAAAGTAGTGGGTAAATGCTGCAGGGGAGTGGTCATCTTTGATTCTACAGATTATGATAAGCGAATGAGAAATCTCCTCAATGTGAGGGAACACTACCGACCTATCCGCCTCACGGCCATAGATAAGTTAAAGATCGATGTGGCTTCCCTTCCAAATCAGGGACGAGATGAGGGGTGGATTTGCGACAATGAATACAAATATCTATACAACATGCACCCTATAATACCGGCCATTTACGGTCTACCCAAAATACACAAAAATATTGAAGACCCCCCCCATGAGGCCAATTGTCAGTAGTATAGGTTCCATATTAGAACCCCTTAGCAGATACGTGGATCACTTCCTGAAACCCATAGTACAGAAGCAAAGATCTTACATCAAAGACACTGCTCACGCCATCTCGATATTTGAAGGACAAGGCTTCAATAGGGAGACCCAAATGTTGGTCACCCTGGATATTGAAGCCTTGTACACTAACATTCCCCAAAATGACACCATAGGGGTGGTCTCTGCTATTCTTGAAGAGGAGGATCTGTCGGGTGCTAACAAAAACTTTATTGTGTCATGTATTGAAATGATCCTAAAAAACAATATATTTTTATTCAGAGATGAAGCATTTATCCAGATCAAAGGGACCAGCATGGGGGCCACCTGTGCTCCTAGTCTGGCATGCCTCTATGTAGGCAATTTTGAAAAGAGACACATTTTCAACGAGATGGCCCCTTATTTTGAGAACATCTTAGGATGGCATCGTTTTATAGACGACATCATCTTTATCTGGGATGGTGGAAATGACGAATTAGAACATTTTTTAGAATGGATAAACTTGGGAGATCCAAATTTAAAATTTACAGCGCACTTTAGCAACTCCCATGTGGAATTTTTAGACATAAAAATAAAAAATGTAGACAATGTACTACAAGTAGAGCTTTTTACAAAACCGACGGACAAAAACACTTTATTAACGTACAATAGCAATCATCCACGTTCTCAGAAGGACAATATTCCCTTTGGGGAGTTTCTGAGACTGCGACGAAATTGCACTACACTGTCAGATTTTTACCATCATGCACTACACTGTCAGATTTTTACCATCATGCGGAAATACTAACCAATAAGTTGAAAGAGAGAGGGTATCCTAAAAAACTCATCAAACACTCACTAAAAAGAGCAAGATTTTACAATAGAGACAGCTTATTAGAGACCAATAAAAAGAAAAAGGATAAATCCAGTGGAAGAATTGTGTTTGTTTCGCAATTTTCAAACTTAAGTAATCAAATTAAAAACATAGTTAATAGAAACTGGAAGATTTTAAGTTACGAAGCCAACACAAAACTGGAGAAACCCTTATTCTCATTCAGACGGAATAAAACAATCAGAAATTCCCTAGTAACAACGTACAGACAAGCATATGACACACAGACCACACTAACAGGAGAGAGAGCTAAAGGGAACCACAAATGTGGAACCTGCTCTGTGTGTGCACAATGTATAGAGACCAAACATATAACACACAATAGCAAGAAAGTGTGGTCTAAGTCTTTGAACAATTGCCGCAGCAAAAGTGTAATTTATCTCCTTATCTGTCCCTGTGGACTGGGATATGTAGGGGAAACAGGTAGAGAACTCCGCATTCGCCTGTTGGAACACAAGTCTGCAATCAGGAACAAGAAAATAAATGCCCCACTCACTGACCACTATGAGCAATTGAAACATGACTGTGAACAATTTCAATGGTTCATACTGGAAAAGGTGATAATTAACAGGAGAGGGGGAGATCTCATTGCAAAAAGGAAACAACGGGAACAATGGTTTATGTGTCAATTAAATACAGTAGATAGGGGACTTAACTCCAAAGAAGATTGGATGAGCATCATCACAAAATAATTGGTCTAAGAAGATTTGATGATGAGACAGGAACTGCATTAATTACAATAACAACACACGCGTTTTTTTGTGATACCGGTTTATTTATAGATAAGCTAAGGTCAATTTCAAATTACAAGAAACGATTCTGCATATGATGATTTGAAAATAATAAACACACAATGCTGAGTTTAATATGCACCAGCAGCGAACAAACCGCATAAGTCCATACAACCGTAATAAAGTTTTGTGGAAAAAAAGAAAAGGGGGAAAAAAAGTAAAATAGAACACTAATAAAATAATTATATCACAACAAAATTGCCAAAAGTAAGTAAACTGTTGAAATCTCAATAAAAAGTGCAATACAACAACCCTATAGAGTAGGTGTAACATTAATGCCCCCACAAATAAGATCTGGTCAAACAGGAGTTTAAAGCGAGTAGAATAGTGGGAGGATTCCTAGGTAGGATAAAGTTATGTTGAAATTAATGCAACTATACGATTTGAATGAGACTAAGCAGAAGGGGGACAATGAAACAAAATAAAATACAATGATTAAGACCAAGCGATTTTATTGTAAAATGTACAATGTGTTTAATTATTCTACCTTCAAAGAGCCGACCTAACATTGTGTTCGCAGAATAAAGATCAAACAACAGGTCTAAAAAAAATAAGGAAAGTGAAACATAACATTAAGGGATCGGCTATAAATACGACTAGCTACCTTTAAAGAGCCGACCTAACATCGTGTCCGCTGAATAAAGATTAAACAACAGGCTTGTGAAAAGAAGGTAAACACAATATTAAGGGATCGGCCACCAATATGGCTAGCATTGGCTAAGTTAGGGTCATGTGAAACTCACGACCAATCAGGAATGAGGTTAGTGAGATCAAATAGGAGCACACGATAGAACGCGGTGTAAGAAAATACCGAGGAGACGTTTTTGCACGAAAATATCACCTGCACGCCACAGGTAAGAGGGAATGATGAGTAATATAGTTGAGCAACGTATTTAATCGCGTACATTGCATTTAATTAATTAGACAGCATGCTGCTGTCAGTAAGGCGTAGTTAATGAGAGAAAGTATAAATCTGCGATGCTGATAGCACCGTTAAGACCCCAGACTAAAGATATGGAGAGACAGGATGGCGCCTACCGCGAGCATTTTGAGGGCTTAACACGCAGCGCATGAACATTGTGGATGGCAGAATTATATGAGTTTCTGCGTATGTAAGAAAAGAAAACCGTTGCCCTACTCGAGTTAGGCGAGAGTCGAATAAAAAGGAGGACCACATATTTGGAACTGGTGCCTCTATCATTGACCGAGCGCTCCAATTGGACAGCTATAAACATGCCGTAGCAGACAAATACTTTCAAAATAGCAAAAGTTAGCAATCCCTCACAGATAGTAACATACTTAAACAATGTTTTCCGATCCTCAACACCCAGGAGAAGGCGGTCCAGAAAACAGGGAGATACATCATAGACGTGAATCCGTTTCCCCTGCGCCTGAAAAAATAAACCAGAACAGAAACAAAGAAAATTATGTGCAATAATGAGAGCAACTCGAAGGTAGGAACCATTTTTGGATCGATACAAATCAATTGAGATGGATACTTGATAGTCTCGATAGAAATTAGGTAACATAACAAAACACATGTTTTTTTCAGAATACAGCCAATTGAATAGAAAAGTGGGACGGTCTATTGCAACTTGAAAGGAAGAGAGATCATAGAGTAGATCAACCCAAGATAAGAAGGAATTGAAAGTGCAAAAAGGTCAGGACTACGTGAAAGTCTATGTATGAGCCCCTAGACTATGCCAAATAAAAAGAGGCATGGGTAGTAATAGGTGAGATACACACAAAAGAACACATATTATCGCAATATCAAATAAGAATGATGAATTGCTATATTTATCTCAATACAGGATTGAAATATTGAACATTGAGTTGAGAAAACCCTCATCAATGGTCTTGAAAAAGATAGTGGCAAACAAATGAGCCCATCGAAACGCGTCGACGCAAAAAAGGCACAATTCAAGGAATGAGTACCGACCTATAGAGATGAATACATAAGTATCTCATAAGTGGGATAATCTGAGTTATGTTCAGGAGGATGTGCAATATATGACAAAGTGTACTGTCTTTTTATGTGGTTTTCTCGGTTATGCTGGTTCATAACGGGATGATGTTATTGTTTGATTTTTGTGTAAAAATCTAATTGGTATATTTGAATTTTCCATATATATTTGTAATAGGTTCCTTCTTGTGCTACTAAGAAAAATTTAATGTTCATAGTAACTGCTAAGTAGGGACTTTTTTAGACTGTGTTTTTTTAAAAAAGTGATGTATAACATGTTTTTTAAATAATAAATTTAAATGATTTCTGTATAAGAGTGGTGGAAAATAATTGTTTAATAACGATAGTACACAAGGGACTGCTAGTTGATACTTTTATGAGTACCCTATTCCCATGAGTATTACAAGGGGTCTCTCTTTTATTTCATATAAATGCTGCAGGGCCACGAAAACTCTGAGAAAGATCCTGGACCTTCTACCATCCATGGCCAGGAAAACAATAGTTCACCCGGTAATAACCTCCCACTTAGATTATGGGAATGTGTTATACCTTGGTGCCACAAAAAAAGGACTGGCCAAATTACAGAGAGTGCAAAACGCGGCGGCTCGACTGGTACTGAGTTTACCGAAAAGAGCCAACACGAAGGAAGCACTGATAGATTACACTGGCTGCCAGTGGAAAAGAGAGTTATGTTTAAGGCAATGTGACACTGCCATCGTATCCTCTGAAAGAACGGTCCAAGTTATCTACAACCACTGCTAAACCAATATATCCCAGGATGAAATTTAAGATCCATGGAGAAAGCCCTGGTGGCAGTACCAAGAACAAACAGAGCAAGAATGGGGGCCCGCTCCTTCAGACACCTTGCAGCAAAGACATGGAATACCCTACCGATGGCCCTAAGAACACAGAGTCGTGTGAAAGCAGTTTCCGCAAACAATTAAAGACCTGGTTGTTTGCCAAAATGGAATAACGGCTACTCCGGTAGCCGATATCTCCTGGCAGATAACAGATGATAGCACACCTCCTCAAATCCTTGATTCGAGGTCTCAGCGTGGGGACACACCGTTGGTGTAACCATGCGCTCTACAAATGAGAAATAAATAAATAAAAATGCACTTGTCTAATCACTCAGACACTCCCCATGCACTCCTCCATTCACCCAGACATTACCCCTCCATTCATGCAATACCCATGCATTACCCATGCACTCCTTCAATCTCTGAGGCAGTGCCCATGCAGTCTTCCAATAATCCCGGCACTACCTATGCACTTGATGCAGCGCGGAACCTGGGTAACGGGAATCAAGACAAAACCCCGTACCAAATATCCTCTCTTCGTCACAGGCCAAATATCACATTAACACTTTCACTCCTACAATCAGTGGTGGGGCCCATAACACCAACATTCACACTTCACTTCTCACTGGCCTGCACTTACAGGAGAGATGAATGTTCCAAGCGCTGACATGAGAGGAATACCTTATAACCTATAGAGAGAAATGTATTTACACTTTTATACATTAATATCCCATATCCTTACCCCTACAGATCTCAGACCTAAACATCAAGATACTCCTCCCACGTGATCAATGGCTCATTTAGTTGGATTGGTAAGGTGATTTAGTCTGGCTAAACACACTCAAGATCCTGATCTATCCTTTCTGAACAAACGACCAAAACACATTTATTTGTTAATCAATATTTTGTTTATCTAATTAATGCAGGAATTTAGTTCCATCTGTTAAATTTTATTAAGTTGCAGAACATCATATTTACCTAATCTGGCTATTAGTCATCCTCTAAGTCGTCAAGTTTAGTCAATCTGTCGGGATTCGAAAGTTCTTCATGCGGCACACTATAGTCCCAAAGATGGACATAGACCAGAGATGTACATGCATCTATTAATGCCCATAAAGTTCGTAGTCCATCAAAGAAATGGGCAGCATTCAGTCTGTCAAAGTTTCAGGAGCGCAGCTGTCATGTAGCATCACCGTCGTCTCCGTCAGCATAACATCGCCAGGAAAAGAACAACCAACACAACCTATTCTACCGTGATTTTTATAATAAATTAACGTAAAAAATGTAACACTTTGCAGGGTTTGGGCTTCTCTCATTGGTCAATTGGGATCGTCCGACGAGGTTTCACACAGTTCAGGGGGTTAAGTCATCTAGCATGTTATTTCCGGTTTCTTGTGTCTGTCCTTTGTTAATATACTTGGCAGACTTCCCACCGTGACCTTGCTTGGGTACATCGAGTGTTGGGTCATGTCGAGGCTACAGGAACAAGTCGTAGCGCAGGCGCACTTCACCCAAAGCCTCGTGGAATGGTGGCCATTGCGTCAAGTTAGTCAGCGGCCATCTTGGGTTTTAGGCCCAAAGGACAACTTAAGCGAAACAAACACAAAAGAGTAATTAAAACATAGAAATAACGAATAAAATGTTAAACCCACACTAATTCCCCTATGTGCTTGTAATTTATCTAGCATAGCGCAACATTTAAAGCATTTATATTCACCCATTGATGTCCTCTTGGGTGACTTTACGGAAACATCACAAAGCAACATATACCATGCAATATTCTATTTTTCTACTGTTAGTATGCGTACAAAGGTTAATAATAATTATTATTTAGCCATGCAAAATGCTAATCCCACGTGTATATTGATCATTAGTGAGGTTGATTAAACCTCATTCAAACACATTAATAATATTTTAATTAATAGATTATTCAAATTGTTATAGGCATGCAAACTACAGGGGTATTCAAAATTTTGTACTACCCGCTCCATCACACTCATGCAATAACCCAAGCACTACCCATGCACTCCTCCAATCACCCAGGCACTACCCATGCACTCCTTCAATCACTCAGGCAGTGCCCATGCAGTCATACATGCACTCAGGCACTTCTGCAACACTCATGCAATCATCCAAGCACTATCCATGCAGTCTTCCAATCATCCAGGCACTACTCCTGCACTCATGCAATCAACCTGGTACTACTCCTGCACTCTTGCAATCACCCAGGAACTATCCATGCAGTCTTACATGCAACCAGGCACCAATAATGCACTCTTCCATGCACCCAGGCATTACCCATGCCCTCCTTCAATCACCCAACATTACCCCTGCACTCATGCAATCACACAGACATTACCCATGCAATCATACAATCACTTCGGTTTTACCTATCCACTCTTTCAATGAACCTGACATTACCCCTGCACTCATGCAATCACACAGGCATTACCCATGCACTCCTTCAATCTCTGAGGCAGTGCCCATGCAGGTTTCAATCATCCAGGCACTACCTATACACTCATGCAATAACCCAAACACTACCCATGCACTCCTCCACTCACCCAGGCACTACCCATGCACTCATGCAATCACCCAGGCATTACCCATGCACTCCTTCAATCACTCAGGCAGTACCCATGCACTTCTCCAATCACCCAGACATTACCCATGCACTTATGCGATCACACAGGCACTACCCATGAATTTTTCAAACACCCAGGCACTACCCATGCAGTCCTGCAATCACCCAGGCATTACCAATGTGCTCCTTCAATCACTCAGGCAGTACTCATGCAATCCTCAAATCACCCAAACATTACCTCTGCATCATGCAATCACCCAAGCATTACCCATGCACTTCCAACATCACCCAGGCATTAGCCATGCACTTACAAAATCACTCAGGCATTATTGATGCACTCCTTCAATCACTCTGGCAGTACCCATGCACTCCTCCAATCACCCAGACATTACTACTGCACTCATGCAATCACCCAGGCACTAGCCATGCACTCATGCAATCACCCAGGTATTACACATCCATTCCTTCAATTACTCAAGCAGTACCCATGCACTCCTCTAATCACCCAGACATTACCCCTGCATGCAATCATGCAGGCATTATCCCTGCACTCATGCAATCACACAGGCACTATCTATGCACTCCTCCAGGCACTACTCTTGCACTCCTCCAATCACCCAAGCACTATCCATGCACTCCTCCAATCACCCAGGCACTACCCATGCACTCCTTCAATCACCCAACATTACCCATGCACGCATGCAATCACACAGGCATTACTCATGCACTCCTTCGATCATCCAGCCTGTACTCATTCACTTAAAAAATCATCACCCAGACACTACTTATGTACTTTTGCAATCACCCAGATACTGCCAGTACAGTCATGCAATGACACAGACATTACTTTTGCACCCATGCAATCAGTCACACATTTATCAAGCACTCCTTCAATTAACTACACATTACCCACTCATACAATCACTTAGGATCCACTCTTTTAGTAACCCAGACAATACCCCTGCACTCATGAAATCACACAAGCACTGCCCATGCACTCTTTTAATCACTCAGGCACAACCCCTGCAGTCATGCAATCACCCAGGCACTACCTATGCACTCATGGAATAGCCCAGTCACTACCCTTGAACTCCTTCACTCATCCAGGCACTATCCACGTACTCCTCCAATCAACTAGCCACAATCCATGCACTTATAAAATCACTGAATCATTACCTATGCACTCGTCTAATCACTCAGACACTACCCATGCACTCCTCCATTCACCCAGACATTACCCCTCCATTCATGCAATCACCCATGCATTACCCAAGCACTCCTTCAATCTCTGAGGCAGTGCCCATGCAGTCTTCCAATCATCCAGACACTACCTATGCATTCATGAAATAACCCAAACACTACTCATGCACTCCTCCAATCACCCAGGCACTTCCCATGTACTCTTCCATGCACCCAGACATTACCCATGCACTCCTCCAATCACACAGACATTACCTCTGCATTCATGCAATCACCCAGACATTACCCATGCACTCCTACAATCACTCAGGCAGTGCCCATGCACTCCTCCAATCACCCAGAAACTACCCATGCACTCAAGCAATCACCCAGGCATTACCCATGCACTCCTTCAATCACTCAGGCAGTACCCATGCACTCCTCCAATCATCCAGACAGTACCCCTGCATTCATGCGATCACACAAGCAGTGCCCATTAATTTTTTCAAACACCCGGGCACTACCCATGCAGTCTTGCAATCACCCAGGCATTACCCATGCACTCCTTCAATCACTCAGGCAGTACCCATGCAATCCTCCAATCACCCAGACATTACCTCTGCACGCATGCAATCACCCGAGCATTATCCATGCACTTACAAAATCACCCAGGCATTAATCATGCACTTACAAAATCACTCAGGCATTATTAATGCACTTCTTCAATCACTCTGGCAGTAGCCATGCACTCTTCCAATCACCCAGACATTACTACTGCACTCATCCAATCACCCAGGCCCTAGCCATTCACTCCTGCAATCACCCAGGTATTATCCATCCATTCCTTCAATCACTCAGGCAGTACCCATGCACTCCTCCAATCACTCAGACATTACCCCTGCATGCAATCACACAGGCATTACCCCTACACTCATGCAATCACCCAGGCACTATCTATGCACTCCTCCAGGCACTACTCTTGCACTCCTCCAATCACCCAAGCACTATACATGCACTCCTCCAATCACCCAGGCACTACCCATGCACTCTTGCAATCCCCAAAGCATTACCCGTGCACTCCTTTAATCACTCAGGCACTATCTATTCACTCCTCTAATAACGCAGGCACTACCCATGCACTCTTACAATCAGCCAGGTATTAGCCATGTACTCATTGAATCACTCAGGTAATACAAATACACGTCTCCAATCACCCAGGCACTGCACATGCACTCATGCAATCACACATGCACTACCCATACACTTCTCCATATATTACACTTTCCACAATTCATACAATACTTACAAGTTTGTCTATTTTTAACCAAATAGACGGTTATAAAAAGAACCACATTTGTTCTTGTTTTTTTCTTTTATATATTTTTTGTGGTTTTTTCAACTCTTTTTTGTAGTTTTCTTTTTTTAATGAAAAAAATTAACTAAACCAACGGTGAAAAGTTACAAAACATTATGCAATTACAAAGTCATTGCAAAAAAAATAAAATAGCAATGGTGGTTTTTAATGGCAACCACGATGGCATCCATTGATTGTTCACTATAACATAACATTGTTTTGCATTTTACACAATGCTGCTCCACTCTGGCAAATTCAAGTACGATCTGAGGTGTTGATGTTGCAGAGGAACCAGATGAAGTACTTGGTCCAGGAGCGTTGTCCTGACTTGCCTGCTTCTGTAGGTCTTGTCGCTGCCATTCCCTTCGCGAGACGCCATGGATGCATTGTTTGTAAATGCTTGAGCATTGAATAGGTGCCACTGGAATACTTCTTGTCAGATCCTCGTGACAAGACATTCTGACATATGGTGCATGTAACCTTACACAGGTGGAATTGAGAGGAAAGCCCAAACAATACTTTCATATCTCACCTTCACCGGTTCTTCCAACTCATCTTCATCTTCATGTGGAAGCTGCTATGCTGGCTTGTAAGCAGCCATTTTCTGATGAAGACAAAAAACACCAAAAAAAACTAAAGAAGAAGAGCAAAACACAAGAGCTGTGTCTTCTGAGATGCAGTTGAAAGAATAAAAAATAGGGTGGGGTCCTTCAAGTTCTAGAATCAAAAGGTTATTAGCCAATGAAATTGTTTCTTTTGAAGTTGCATGGGATTCGAGCACCCGGCGTGCAACCAGCGTGCACCCCACTCGATTTCTGGTAAATATATTTAACAATAATAAATCTTTATTACAATTACAAATATATGATATTTATTATTAGATGAAATAGTCTCATGCTATAAAATACATATTAATGTTATATACATATACTTTTAAAACTTAAAGATTTGAGATGGATTCGCGCACCCAGTATGACCCCCGGAAAGATGTATGTGACATTACGTAGGCCGAGATCTGCGCATCCATCGCATATCAAATGCGCACCCTACATGACTTAACCAATATGGCAGCAACATTTTGGGATTTGCGTACCCACTGAGACAGGTACAAGATCGCTTCGTGAATCCACTTTGAAACAATGAAAATGTATATGTATATTTTAGAAAAGAGAAAACTTTACATTATTTGTTATAACAATTAAAAAACTAAGAAATTAGCATTTAAAAAACCTTTGAAATTCACAAAAAAAAATAGGTATCAGGGACATTATAGTTAGTAATTAGCATTTAAAAAACCTTCGAAATTCACTGAAAAAAACTGGTTTCAGGGACGTTATAGTTAGAAATTAGCATTTAGAAACATTTGAAATTCACTGAAAAACCATAGGTTTCAGCAAGATGGGAGCTTGTGCGGTGGGCTGAAACCACCCGCAGCACAAGCTCCAATTGAAAAATTGAAGTTTTCAAACATCCCTGCATAGTTTGGCAGGCACCACATGGTGCCTGCCACACAGTGCAACGATGTTTAGGGGGGCAAAATGCGGAGGGCCAGGAGAGAAGGGGGCCCTGCTAGGGGTCCCCAAAGTCAGTTTCCAACAGCCAAACCATGTCCGAAAGGCCCACATGGATTAGCTGTTGGAAATTGGCATCATATTTCTGATGGTGGAAACACCGTCCTTAAGGGATCATATGGCCTTTCCAATTGGCAGATGGGCTCCTTGAGCACATCGGAATCGCATTGGATTCACCAGCTGGTTTGAAACTCCGCCGCCATCATTAAGATATGGCAATCGGACTTTAAACCTACAATGTCGGTCAGAAAGCCTCCGACCATCAGTCGGAGGCTTTATGACTGACATTGTAATTAGGCCCTTAAAGTTTACTGTGTTAACTATGTCTATATTAAACAAGTATAGGATAACATTATTTTTGTACTCAATACTTTTGTCACAATATTTATGTCCCACAATATTTGTGGTTTCGATATTTAGTCAGTAAATCCCCATACAGTTCAACCCAGGGGCCATGACATCATTAAAGCCCCCCAATAATTTGTAAGGATGAATCTGTTTCCAGGAGTATGGCCACTACTCTCTCCAGTGGTGGCTGTTATAGCTGGGGGGTGTATATACACTTATGAGGGTGACTTTAACACATTTCCTGAACATGGCATATGTTCCATTTTGATCTATCCAAGTCCTTAGCTCCTGCAAAGGTGGGTTCTTCCAGATCAGTATAGCCACCCCCAGGGAACCCGAGGTGAACCCTGTGCGTGCTTAGGTAGTGTAAGCTCCTCGACCCTGGAAGAGACACTAAGCACCCAATTACAAGTTTGGTGGTGTGGGAACAGGCCACAATGCCACTTCCCCACTCCCACACCATCAAGCAGGGCCGCCGCCTGCCCAATTATGAGTATTTTTGTGGTCTGGCGGGCAGGCGGCATGTGGTCCTGTGGTGGTGCAGTAAAAAGGCACAAATGTGAGCCTTAATGTTGCCCCACTGCAGGAAAACCACAGTGCATTCCAGCATGGCATGGACTGTGTAGTCCATGCCGTGCTGGGACTGAGGGTGCATGCACAAAGGGAGGCACAACATGTGCCCCCTTCATGCACCAGCTACCAGCATGCAAGTGGCAAGGTGGGCCATGTTGGGCCCCCTTTGTTTCTTGAAGACCAGCAGTTTCATTTAGTAAGAACCCCCATGAGATCACTGGTGGTCAGGAAACTAGTAATTTGCATGACGGTGCCACAGCGACACCGCCAGCAGATTGTAAGCCCCTGACTGCTGCGCCATCAACACGGAAAGCGGTTCCCTGGCAGTTGCAGTGGTCCAATGGTGGTCAGACTGCCAAAGTTGTAATATAGAAATCGGACCGCTGCTGAGGTGGTGGATGGATCGCCACCGCCATGTCACCATGAGTTTGGCAGTCTAAAATAGGCCTGGGCGAAGCACTACGCTACGCTCGCGTAGTTTGCGAAGTTCGCGCTACTTCGCACTACGCGAACTGCACGTAGCACAGTGCGAACACGCGTAGCGTAGTGTTGCGTAGTGCTGCGGTCATTTTTTGCTTGCTCGCGGTCCTCAATGTCAAGTTGGCGACCGCGAGCAAGCAAAATGACATCCTGGCGAGACTTTTTCCTTGTTCGCGATCGCGAGCATGGAAAATAAACCTCCCGGCGAGATTCCCAACGCGAGAAGGTCAGGTTTCTCATTGCGAGGGGTCGCGTATGCTCGCGACCGCTCGCGATGAGAAACTACCAGTTCGCGTTGAGAAAGCTGCAGCTCGAGGAAAAATCTACTCGAGCAGCATAAAACTACAGCTCGCACTGTGCAAGATGCCATTTTCAATGATTGCACAGTGCCGGTTGCTTGTCCGCACTGTGCAATCATTGAAAACAACATCTTGCACAGTGCGAACATGTTACTTCGCAGTTCGCGAAGTGCTACGCGTAGCTCGCGTAGTGCGAACTTCACTTTGCGTAGCTTCGCGAAGTGCTACTTCGCGAACTACGCCCACCCTTAGTCTAAAATCGCCTAACTCATAATCAGGCCCTAAGTCCCCAACAGTGGCTCTCCTGCCGGAAAAATATATTGGGTTTTTGTTGTAGGGAATATCTTGTGACCAGGCCTCACTTAACCTTGTTACCTACCCCATAAACATTCCAGGTCAAAATGGAATGTCTAGTATCCTCTGAAATGGCAAATTGATCGTGAACACAGGATTTGGGAAAATACAATTTTAGGTTAAAGACAATACTTTTGAGTATTATAAATGTTACAGATGTGTGTTCTATAGCAGTGAAACACAAGAGCCCAATTTATTGTGAAGTTAGAAATGTACTTATGTAGACTTACAGCTATGTTTTGAGGAA
The DNA here is from genome assembly GCF_964204655.1 of Triturus cristatus. NCBI lineage: Eukaryota > Metazoa > Chordata > Amphibia > Caudata > Salamandridae > Triturus > Triturus cristatus. Next base: position 480,809,649 of record NC_140580.1, read on the forward strand.
CTCTGAACCTCTGTGAGAATTGTAGGAGTATTTCTGAAAACATACGAATGTTATGGGGTATTAAATCATATTTTGAAGATCAAAATCCCTCTGTTTCTGAGTGAGGAATGGACTTTTTTTCCTAATTGAGAGAGAGAGAGCGAGAGACAGAGAGAGAGAGAAAGAAAGAAAGAAAGAAATAAAGAAAGAAAGAAAGAAAGAAAGAAAGAAAGAAAGAAAGAAAGAAAGAGATAGAGAGGGAAAGAGAAAGAGAAAGATAGAGCGACAGAGAGAGAGAGCGAGAGAGACAGAGTGAGAGAGAGAGAGAGACAGGGAGAGAGAGAGAGACAGTGAAAGAGAGAGAAAAACACCTGGATGTCTAGGGATCACATTAATGCATCTTGACATAGAAGGTGAACAGTAGCATTGTTAAAATCTTTGGTTTTCTTTTCATGAAAATGTCTCACTGCAATGCTATGACATTATAGGCTACATGCTGACTTTTTATACATTGCGAAATGCATGGCTTTCTCTCTGATGTGAATGTGCTATTTAGGTCAATTTTATCTGTATGTCCTATTTTAAGTGGCTGGAACATTTCTCTACTAGATAGCACCTCACAAGAACTGTGTCAAAGTTTTATTACCGGGAGCCATATCACTAGCATGTTGGTAGCGCGCATTTGAATTCCAAGCACATATGAGTTGCCACCTACATAATATTTCAGAATGCGAAATCTAAATCGCATTACTCTTGCTGGAACTGCAGAGGAATAGATGAAAGGTCAGAGGTTAGTTTTATAAATGCCAGCATGGCTGATACACACTAACCCAACCTTCATTGCGCATAACTACTAGGAAATGAATATTTTATCAATGTATCTCAGAAGCATTTATATTGTTGATCCTGAAATAAATGACGATAACACACTGTTTAAACTTATCCTGAAGAATGCCAAGCATGGGAATGCCATGCTTAGGATGGATTTTTACCATAAGAAATATTTAACAGTCCTCTGGATATTTTACCTAGTAGTTCGTCCTGTAAGCTGACCATCAATTGGAGGTGAGAGTTCAATAGTCCACTTCAAACTATTTGTAATGCACATACCTACATAGAATTGACATTAGGGAGAAACCCCTAATAAGAAATTCCCCTTTCACAACCAGAACCCTATCTTCTTCTTATAGGCCCCTTGTTTTCAAAACCTGTGAAAGATGAAATCGTATTTGCACACAATGCCCTTTACACCTCAAACTCCCTAAAGGGCACTGTCTCACTTTCTGTTTGTCCTAGCTTTGTCTTGTCAGGAACCCCCATGGATAAGCCACCCTTGCTCTCTGTTACTGCTGTTCCAAGTGAAGTCTTTGTCATAGTTTCAGTGCATTAGAACCAATGTTCACTCTAATTATTTTCCTCTGAGTGGCAATGAAGATCTGTGCACCACTGCCAGGGCCACGTGTGCCTACTCCCCCCTCGTCTGGCTTGCCCACCTGCCTTCCTCCTGCTGTCTGTTCATATAATGGACTACTTTACAACACATCCCTTTACCATGTAAATTAAGTGCAGTTAGGGAATATATATATATATATATATATATATATATATATATATATATATATATATATATATATATATATATTCAATGAAAAAACCAAAGGTTTCACACATGTTATAGTTAGCTGGACATTTGACTCGTAAAAAACCAATGAAATTCCCCCATTATAGTTAGTTCAGCTAACTATAACTCGCGCGCCCGCAATGCACTGCTGATGACGTCACATATTACATCACTCATGACATGGTCAGTGACATCACTCATGACATCACTGATGACATCTCAAATGACATCACTGATGACATCATCCAGTGAATGTGTGTTTTTCTGAAAATTAAATATGTTTTATATATGTATATCTAAAGGTCGATGGAAGAATAAATGGGTATATGAGTATCTAAATGGATGATTTGTTTTTGGAAAATTGATTGTGTAACTGACTGATTAAGTGTATCATAGTGAATACATGGCTTAGTAAGTAATGTTAAATATGTAAATATCTGTTTCAGTCTCTCACTTTGTGTATAAGTGGCTGCATGGGTTGGTGAGTAGCTACATGGGTGTCCATAAAGGTTATTAGTTGTTTTTTTGAGTATCAGTCTGAGTGTCTGCATGGTTCGGTGGGGGGTATTATGTAGTGCATAGTTGCATGAATGAGTGACTCACTGTTTGTATGTGTTGAAGACAGCATGTGTGCAGGACTGTATGGGTGGATGAGTGTGTGTATGGGTGTGTTAGTGAGTGAATGACTGTCTCAATAGTGTCTTTATGAGTAACTACATATGTTTTAAACTAGTATATGTGACTATTGGTGTATATAAGTGAGTATATGTGAGAGTGAGAGATTGAAAGAGTTCCTATATGAATAAATATGTGTTTCCATAAGTGATTGTTTAAAAGACTAAGTATGTGTACGTTTCCGTAGAAGTAAGTGTGGTGGTGTGTGTATAACTGTATATGCAAGTAAATGTATGGTTGATTCTTTATTAGCATGAGTGACTATGTGTGTGAGTAACTCTATGGATGAGTGGCATTGTGTAACAGGATAAATAGGTGTATGAGTACATATGATGAGTGAGTACATGTATGAGTGACTGTATAGGACTGTTGGTGAATGAGTGGATGTGTATGTGGATCTTAGAATTACTGAAGAGGTTGTTGTAACTGGTATTGGTATGTCCATTGTTTTGAAAATTGTAGTCTCTATTTTTGAATGTGTGTATCAAAGGTTATATTAGGGTGAGAGGAGGTCTGCCACTCTATCACAAGGATGATGTCACCAGTGATGTCATCAGTGATGTCATTTGAGATGTCATCAGTGATGTCATGAGTGATGTCACTGACCATGTCATGAGTGATGTAATATGTGACGTCATCAGCAGTGCATTGCGGGCGCGCGAGTTATAGTTAGCTGAACTAACTATAACGGGGGAATTTCATTGGTTTTTTATGAGTGAAATGTCCAGCTAACTATAACATGTGTGAAACCTTTGGTTTTTTCATTGAATTTCTAAGGTTTTTTAAATGCTAATTCCTAACTATAACGTGTGTGAAACCCATGGTTTTTTCAGTGAATTTGCAAGGTTTTTTAAATGCTAATTCTTATATTTACCTTTTTTTTTTTTTTTTTTTTGCAATGTTTTTTACATATTTTTATTTTAATTTTATATCCTTTTTTAAAGACTATGGTTAAATTTTAAAAATTCTACAATATATTTTTTATTTTTACCTTTTTTTAAACTAAACAGGTAAGATTTAGTAGTATAACATAGTGAATCTTTTTTTCCCTTTTCTTTTTTTTTTTTTAGTATTTTTTTAATGTGCGCGTACGGTAAGCGCACGTCACGCTTTTTGTACGTTAGATTTCTATGCTGTTTGCGTTCAGTTACGCAATTTGCGTAGACGTGCGTCACGCGCACGCGGCGCGTACCGCATACGCTGCACGTGCATGTTACGCGGAAGTGAAGGGGCGTGCCTGTTTTGCGCATGTGCGCGTGCGCGTGTCTTTTTTACGCGCATGCGTACTTTTACCGTAAGCTCTCCGTAAGCGCACCGTAAGCGTAACGTACGCGCACGTTGGGTCATGTGATCAAGAAACAACACGTTTGATTGGTTTTTACTACTTTCAGTTCTAGAACTCTCCTAAACCACACCCATTCCCCTCATTTCTGCTTGTGATCCCTTAGGAGAAGGAGCTGAGTTGTCTTTGTGATATGATGGCAGAACAGCAGACCTCTTCTGAGAGTGAGGCTAGCAGCACTACCATGAGGCAGAGAAGGAGGAAACAAAAGACCTCTTTCATATGGGAGTATTTTTCTTTTCCAGAAGGCCAGAAAAAGGTAAATGCACCTTTAGTGACTTGTAAGCTTTGTGACCGTGTACTTTCAAGAGGGAATCCTAACAAGAAGTATTCCTTCGGGAATCACACTATGTTGAGACACCTTCATGATGTACACGGTAGGACATATGCTCGACATACTGGAGGAAACCCTTCAGTAAGTCAACCAAGCACATCCACAGCAGCTCAGCCTGGTCCATCATCTGCAGGGCCGAGTCCATCTTCGGCAGGTCAGCTGAGCCCTTCATCTGTGGGGGGAGCATCTCCTTTTTCTGGTCCTCTTGAAACTAACCATCGGTTTGCTAGGGTTACAATGCGGTGCGCCACTTGTTATGGTCTAATTTGTCATAGGGAGACCAGTGTTGCCCTAGTTAACAATAAACTAGACCAGCACATTTGTCCTACCGACTAATATTCCCATTCTTTCTTTCCTCTGTCCCTGTACGAACACAACGGCTTTTAAGAGCCAACCTTACCTTTCAACTTTTTTTAAAATATTTTTTTAAACTTTTTTTAGATTTTTATTTTACCGTACGCGTACGGTACGCGTAATTTTTTTTATTTTTTTTTTAAAAACACTAAAAATCAATTATCACATTACAAGGTCCTTGAGAGACTACAATGAAAAACTGAAAATGTGATTGTGGAGAAGTGGAAAAAAGGGACCATGAAATTTCTGACTTACCATACCCACTCAAAAAATTATTTATTAATTAAAATATAATTTTAATTGCTATAAAAATGGTTCAAGTTTTCGAAAATGTTCTTTCTCAATCTGAAAAAAAAGAAAAAAGTATTAATATTTAATAAAACATTTTATAATACAGTACACATATTTACATATTTTCCAAAAACAATTTTTTGCCTTTTTTTTGCTGTTTTCAGAATATATTGCATTTCACTATAAATCGTGAAAGCAATTGCATTCATCACTTAACAGCGGGCTAAAAAAAAAATAACAATCTCAAAGATTGTTTAAAAAAAGCCCAGAATCTCTTCTCAGTTAAACATAACATTATCGAAATGCAAAATATTATTCATTAAAAATATCATCTAGAGGAGGAGGAGCCAAGATGGCGACCGGGACGGCAGCGTAGACTCCCGGCTCCGTGAACCTCCGCATCCCGCACGGATATCCTGCACGAGATCCTCAACCTGTGCTACGCGGTCGTGTTTCTGAAGGAGAGTGGCACCCGACTGTGTGACTCCGAGGTTTCTGGCTGCGGTATCGCCGGAGAAACGAGCATTTGAACTTTGCGGCCTGTGCGGCCCTGGAGCCGGGACCTCAAGTGGACGCCGTGGCCGGGTGGCAGTTCAACAACAGCGGCCTGTTGTGACTGGGCGGAGGCGGTCCACCGGAGCGGTGCCAAACTCGGCCTACATTTCGTCGTGGTCGTTTCTACTGTCAAGTGTAGCGGTCCGAGTGCATGCCCGTGGGTGCAATTCTCAGATCCTCCGGTGGCTGCCCCTGCCTTTGATGGTGAGCTGCCCGGCTGCCACCCGTATCCTGCCCTGATCATTGCGGGCCGCCCCCGGCTTTTCACGGGAGCGGGTCCGTAGTGGGGACGACTGTTGCCCGTGACCACGCAACGGATAACTTTTCGCCTGCCCCCGGAACCCGGTCACCAGCGACGTGGCCATCGAGACTCTTGTCTCAGGGTCCCGGCCCCGGTGAGGGTCGGGCATACTTGGCGGCCATCTTGTTGCGATGAAGCCTACCATCCTGTCCGCTGGGTCGCAGCGGGCTTGTGAGAGTGCGACTTTTGGGAGTGTGGCGGCGCGATCGCAGAGAGCTGTGCTGGGGTACGGCGACCTCCTCGAGGCCCTTGGTGCTCTTCACTCCTCCTTGATTCATGGTGTCGGGGTCTTGGGGAGTAAGCTCGACGGTGTGGTGTCGGCGTTGGGGCAATGGCGGCCCGCCTGTCCGCACGTACATAGGGACTACCCACACTGCGCACAGGAGGACACTTTGGCGGCCACCCCTGAGGTTAGTGCACGGCTGGACACTCAGGCCAGTATGCTACAGTGTGTTCGTCCAGCTGAGGGCCCGATCTGTCCCGGAGGCATTGGACCTGAGTGGGGTGTGGTAGCCTCGTCCCGTACGTGCCCTCCTGCGACCCAGGGACAACTCCAGCAACTATTGTCTGCTTTGGCTGCCTCTGCCTTCCTGGACCTTGAGTGCAGTGCATATCCTGGGGCAGCACTGGGAAGCCTGTTTCTCCACGCTGCGGACTGTGTTGATGCTCAGAGACTTCCACCCCACCTGTGTGCGTCGCTTCTCGGACGTTTTTGGACAATCCTCTACCTTGGAACGTCGGATATGGTGCTGGGTCGAGGGGTAGGCATGGGCAGAATTCCAAAGAGTGGTCAGGGATAAGGCGGATCCTTCAGGGGTGGTCATCTAGTGGACGGGCGGGCTCAGGGGTTGCGTGCTCTCCTGGCATAGCTAACAGCATAATAGGTGCATAGTGCTCCCCATCTTTCTTGAGAAGATCGCTTTTGTGCTGTTTATTGTTCACTTTGGGGGAAACTTACCGTGCGGGAGGGAGAAGCCGGGGGTATGTTTTGAAGGCCCTCCTCCAGTTTATTAATACTTTCTCCACCCCCCCGTCTGGTGGGGTTCTTTTCCTACTTCTTTTTCCCTCTTCTCCTATATTTCGGGTCTGGTTCCAGGGCGACAGGCACACTGCTGGGGGGGGGGCCGTACTCATCTGCAGAGGTGCAGGGTGGGGGGTTGGGGGAGGGGGTTCTTTCGTCTTTTATCTCTTTTTCCATGGCCTCCTTTTTCTTCTCTGATTCTTTTTGTTTTTCTTTTTCTGGGATCAGTGTGATACACCTCCTTTGCTATGACTCGTTGCCGCTCCATGTGTACCACAATTTCCGGGGTGCTCTCCGGGAGTTCTGGCGGGGGACTGCAGGCGCTACTGCTTATGATACTCTTCCTCATCCTGATGTTCTTGTGTTTGCGCCATTGACCTAATAGATTGCTGTAAATCGTTTACGTCTATTACTCTGCATATCTGTAATTGCTGTTTGAAAATAGTCTGGCACCTGATCCTTCTGCCTTGTTTCATTATAAAACGAAAACCTTTTTCTCCTGGTGCCCTACCTACGCTGTTCACAGTATTAGCATCACGATTCTGCTCCCCGATGTGCTGCCTGTGTTTATACTTGCCTGTTTTTTGCTCTGATTGCTTAGCGGCCGGCCCCGGGGGGTTGTAGGCCCATACTTGTTCTCTATTGAACTGTCAATAAAGGTTTTCAAAAAAAAAAAAAAAAAAAAAAATATCATCTAATAACAAAAACTATTTCTAAAAAATACCGTCTGACAATTTTCTTACAGAAGCATAATCTCAAAAATAATATATCTCAAATAAATCCACTATACATCTAGTTTCCTTTCTTTTAGGCCAAATGTTAATTTTTGAAATTATTTTTTGATTAAATTTCCAACGGTAATCCAATAAAATACAAAAATTTAAATTGTACAGATGTTACCGATTCTCTCTAAAATGTTGTTTTCCGAAACATTAATTAAGAATTATATAAGTCCACAATACAATTGGTTACCTTTCCTTTAGGCCAAATGATAATTTTAAAAATCTTTAAATTTGAAAATTCCAATGGTAATCCAATAAAATGGTAAAATTGTTTTGTACAGATGTTGCCAATTCTCTCTAAAATTTAGGTTTCAGGAAGATTAGATAGGAATTTGCTAAATCAAACGGCAAATGTTGCTTAAAAACCAATTGACAATCATTACACGTTGTCCAGCCTTTTTTACATTTTAGATAAACTGTGTAATGACCAGAAGTTACAGTAGGTCCATCATGGAAAATTATTGCAACTGTTACAAAAGTTTTTCCTGAAATTGATAATTGCTGTCCTGTAAACTTCTTTATTAAAGTATCCAATTTTGAACCATCAGCTCTACATCGTTGCATCATTAAAATTACATACTGTCCGCATTCCTTTAAAATTAACGTTGAAAACATGTCAGATTTACACTCACTGCATTCCATGCTATGATTAGCATCTTTAACTAATTTAGCAAAAGTGACTGTTTTACTCTCTGGCAATGTTAAATAAATAAACCTTTCAGAATCAACATTAGAGCCACATGTATTGAAACAGTTTTCACAACTATGTTCCCATTTATAAGAGAGACCAAACAAATTTTCAATGTGTACACCTTCTTCTTCCAGTACCTGAAGAAAATACAACAAGAATTCCTGTGCGTCTTGCTGTACATTTTGAGAAAACTGTGTACATCCTGAACATACATCTAAAAGTTTTCTAATTTCAGTAGCACTTTCTATTTGAGTTTTATCATTACTCAGCTTTTGAAAAAGGAGACTCAACTCAGAACAGAATCTTTTTCTCTGATTTACTATTATCTGCTCTTGCAAACTTTCCAGATAAAATGCAACATTCAGCACTACATTAGCGTAGCAGTTGACACCAGAGCTATTTTCAAAATGACATCCTACAACCTCTTCTCCATTTTCCTTTTTCTTTTTGCTTGCAATTACATCACTCCTCTTTTTTTTCCTCCTCTCTACATCCTCATTACAGATATTCTCATTTCTCCTTTTACGAGAAACTACACGTTTCTCTAACACAGGATACTGACCTAAATGAGGAGCATAGGTACTTCTTAATCTATTGTACTCCTTTACACAATTTGCATCAGCACTAACTTTTGAATCATCAAAGTCTATCATGAATAAACCAGATAATGTTTTCACTCGTGACAAAGCTACATAAGCCATACCTTCTTTGAACACAGTTGAACCAATGTTTACAAATGCACAATCTACAGTCAATCCTTGAGACTTGTGAATAGTTACAGCATATGCTAGAGAAAACGGAAACTGTTTCCTTTGTACATATAAGTCTTTTACAAGCATGAAACGAACTGAACAACGACAAATGTCTATAACTTCTTCTATCTGATCAAATTTTATTTTTAAACATTCAATTCCATCTTTTTTCTGATAATTAATAAAACCCACAACTCTTCCCATAGCTCCATTAACTAAACCTTTTTCAACATCCAAATTTCTCCTTAAAAATACTCTACAGTTCATGCAAACATATAGATTTTTTTCTAATCCAGCAGTTTTGGAAATGTTCTTCTCTAGTGAATCCAATTTATTTTTCAGTTTGCCTGTTAATTTGATAGTAATTCTTCCATCCTGAATTTTGTCCACTGCTTCCAATTTCCTGATATCTTCCTTTTCCAATTTCAAAAGCTCCTCATTGAATATTGAGCATTCACGTAGAGTTGGCATTAAGCAGATGACACTTTTCTTTTCTGCAATGTTCTTGTATATCTTCTCTGCAACTATTTCTTCCTTTGGAAATAAATTATGTAGCAACCGACTCTGTAATGCTTTTGTGCCAGCTTCAGTGAGTAGTCCAATTCTGATATCTTTCAGAATACTTCCATATTCTTCATCGTTTGCTTGTCTCATATTAGTAGTAAGTTCCTTGTACTCAAAGAAGGACCAAATATTTGCATTACCGATGCTTCCCAATGACTTCTTTGTGTCTTCATGTGTCACAGTATTAAACACTGGTTGTCCTTTAACTGGAGTAAGCTGTAGAAGATCCCCAAAAACTATGACATGTTTTCCACCAAATAACACATCATAGTCTGTCCTTAGAGTTTGCTGCATTCTTAAATGCACAAAGGCAAGCATTAAGTTTGATACCATGCTCACCTCATCAATAATGAAAACTTGCATCTTCTTCAATACTCATGAAACTTCCAAGCATGCTTCTCCAGTTAGCTTGTGGTATTGTATTTTGTTCTCATGCTCCACTGGTAACATTAGCAAACGATGTAAGGTGATTCCTTTTATGTTATATGCTGCTAACCCAGTTGGAGCAGTAACCACACAAGACAAAGTAGAATCCGTTTTTTGGTGTAGGTAGCTTCTGATGACTTTTATTAGGAAACTTTTTCCAGTTCCAGCTTGTCCGCTTACATACATCCTGATTGTATGAAATGATGTGCATGAGCACTCTTTTTTTTCATGTAGTAATCCGTGATCAATTTTGTTTCTGATTTCTTCATAAATTTGTTGCTGCTCTTCATTCAGTTGTCTTTCCAAATTTGGTAAGTCTATAAATTCTTCTTGAGCTTGATTCATAGCCGTTTCCACTTCATTCATGGCTATTGCAGCTTCATTTTCAACGATTGGTTGTCCTAGGGGATCTTGACTGAGTGTTCCTGAACTTTGGCTGTCTTGAGAACTGTCTCTAGCTACTTCAGCTGCAATTGTAGTTTCCTGTTCAATTTCATCATTTAACATTTCCACATAAGTTGTGAATGTACTGCATTGTATGCTGTCTTTGCAAGCATTAAATGAATCTTCATAGCTTTGAAATTCTCCCAGTAGTTCGTCCTCTGTACGCCATGGTTTAAACAGCTGTAAAAGAGCCAAGTAGTAAAATTCCTTTTTGTCAGTAGTGTCGCAACTCAGCTTCCTGTGATTAATCAAACTTCCTTTTGTTTGCTTCACCAAACACCCTTCCTCACCAATGACTTTATATTTTCCATTGTTGATGTCTTCTGCGGCTTTCCGTGAATAAATGTAGTTCTGCAGCACTTCATAGAGACACATGTTCTCCAGATGATGACTTCTCTTGGGATAATATGTGTCCAACATGTTTGATTTCAAAATATCTGTACTTTCTGGGTCATTCTCGGCCAAATATTCAATTTCTCCAACAGATTTCAGTACCCGATTTCTCATTGCTGCAAGGCCTAAACTTGCCCAAATTATTCTTCTTGATTTCGAGTAGAGACTTGCAGAAGATAACCTATCTGAACATTCGTAGGATCCAATTTCTCGATGCGATAACATCTTTAAACTAAAACTGTACAGCTTCTTACTGACAGTCTTCGCGTGAGAAATCTCTTCCCACATTTCCTTCAATTCACTTTTTTCTGATTTAGTAATGTAAGACGTTACATATCGAGCAACAGCAATGGAATTGTCAGCTACATACTGTATGTCCATGTTAGCATTCCACATGAATAAAATGACTGGGTTGTAGTCATTTATATTTTTTGATTCTTCTTTTCTTTTAAGGTTGTAGGTATTCTTAGGTGATTTTCTTGTAATAGTATGTCGCACAGCTGACATAAAACTGTTGACTCTTCCTTTTGAAAGAACAGGTCTAGGAAATCCAAATCGACACTTTGTGTAGAATTTATCTTTGGTCTTGTACTTCCGTCGACAGTATTTTCCACACCGATGACTTTGGAAACGTAAAACTTGCTCCTTTAACTTTTTCTCTTCTGTGCTTTTTGGTATAGCACATGTTGCATATTCTTCAATGAAAGATAACACTGCTTCATCAGTATCTGTTCCAAACTTTGGGGCATCCTTGATCCACAACAGCATATGAATATGAGGAGCACCTCTTGCCTGGTACTCTTTTCTCCAAAAGAAATCTTCTACTTCTCCAAGAGGTGGATTTTTTTTATTGCAGATGAAGGACATCATAGCCTCAAATCTATGATTGAAATATCTGCAAACATTAACCGGATCCAATGAGCACAGTTCTCCAGCTGTCTTGTATTCGATGTTTTTAATGTTTGAATTTGCCTCTCGTAGAAAATCCAGTAAATCATCCCAAGCGTACTCAGCACAGCTTAGAGTAAGGAACCATGTTGGTGTTCCTAAATTTCGTAACATGCATTTTAATTCACCATGGCGTCGGTACCAATATTCATTTGTCCCACGCTGACAAGCCATCAGATTGATCAGTTGTGTTTCCAAATGATCATCTCGGTGCTGCACTTTCTCCATAAAATCCTTAGCAGACACATTTTGTAAATGTACTCTACTTTTTAAAATGTGATTTACTGCATATGATAATGCAGACAAGTCGCTTTCAAATAAAAGATGGAATAAATAAGGAATACTTTGTCGAAATCTTGGATCTTCTGCATATAGTCTTGTAGTCCGATACTCAGAAGCTGGAATCTGTTCTGGACGTTCATCGTATCGTCCTCCTTTTGGTGTAGGAAACAGCTGGGGAAAACATCGAGCTTCCAAGCTCTCCTCCCATACACTCACAGGAGTTCCTTTTGCTTTCTTCATCTGAAACAGATCAATATTGTCTCCCATAACTTCTTTTGAATGAAGAGGATGTATGCTAAAATGTTCATAAACTTCTTCTTCCTTTGACTTGTCCACTTTTTCAATTTGTCCAGTTGGTGTTTCTGTGTCTTCTTGTAAATCTTCTTCTTCTTCTTCTATATGAATTGATTCATACCATGTGTTATTCCTTTTCAAATACAAATTTGCTCTTTGTACTTTCCGTACATCTACCAGCTCCTGCCAAATCTTCTTATTCTTTGTAGGTACACCATTAACCAGAATAACTAATGGTTCAGTTTTCAAAGTATCTGCATTAATAGTTTCCATATTTTTTTTCAAATCCAAGGGCAAATACACCACTCTTCCTTTTAAACCTCTTACTAAATCTGAAGGAGGTAATTTACCAGTTTTTGGCTCCATACGCACTATGGTCTGGAACGGATGAACACATTGAATAAGTATAGACTCATATGTATTTAATTCAGAAAGTTCGGCAGGAATAGCATCCAATTCTAAATTATTATGTACAGCTCTGGTCGGCATTCTATTTTCTTCTAATTTGTTGTAACAGTATTTACAAATACGCTGATCTTCACCCAATTCAAAACAATTTTCAAGAAATATATATGTGGCAAAATCCTTCCACTTATAATTATCTTCATTTTCACTTTTTCTGTAGAGATCAACATACCTGGTTTGTTTTCCATAATGAGTTCTGCGGCAACAAATACAAGTAATATTTGGTCTTTCATTAGAGATTATTGCAAATTTTGTTATGTGATCATTAAATGTCTTACTTACAGAGGGTTCTACATTCTCTTCCACTTCTTCCTCATTTACTGTGTCCTTTTCTGCACTGTCTTGTTCAGGACCAAAGTAACAAAACTGAATTTCATCAATAACCTTCTCTACATCTGATACCGATCCACGGAACAGAGCCCTATTCAATTCATCTAACTTTATTGCTGGACTTTTAGCAAAATACAACCGTCTCACAAACTTTCTCATTTCAGTATGATGAACAGCCAGCATCCTAAAATGATGAAAAACCCTTTTACACACTTTTCTAGATAGACAAGCCAGAGAATGACCCTGCAAACCAGTATTCTCTCTCACTCTGCATGGATCTAGACTTTGAAGCACCTTAATCTTCTGTTTTACACTTTTTTTACTATATTCTCTTAGAAACTCACGAAATTTATCAATAGATTCCTGACGCACAGTGCAAATACTACTACAATTCCAAGTGTACACTGGGGCTTTAGGACGTCTCCCCATAGCCTCATCCGCCATCACTTGTACCTCATCTCTTGGAACCATTTTCTCCTTCTCCATTATACAACCATTTTTCACTTCGTAAGCACGACCTCTGGTGTCAACTGCATGCAGCAAACTATTACTTTGAAAATAACTCTCTTCATTAAAAAAAGGTTCACTACTTGAACTATGCATCCATTCTCCTAAAAACACTTTACAAAAGTGTGTTCTTTTCACTTCTCTTTTCCTTTTGGTTTGTGATTTCAGTACATTAACCATTTTATCTAATGTACGCATCCTATTCAAAATTAAAATGAATAGTTTCCTTTTTAATTCTAATGCCTTAGCTGCAATGGCTTCAATTTCTTTTTTTCTCTTATAAAATTTAGCCTTTTGCTTATATTTCTTCACATCCTTTATCAAATTGGACATAACTCTTCTCTGAAACATTTTTCTACGTATCTCTTTAAACGCTGTTTTTCTGTTTAAATTAATCTTTATTGTTTCTGAAGGTATATTTGCATTAACTAAATGCTCAATTTTTTCCTGTTCTTTTCTATTTAAAACATTCTTTCCAGTACAGACATTTTGTACATTTTTCCTTTTTTTGAAGATGTTCTTTAAAAAATCTTTTGTCTGCTTACCAGAAGACTTTCTCTTTTTCCCAACATGAGCATCTCCAGCTAACTTAGGTCCTCCAGTTGTCTTCAAATATAGATTTCTTTTGTGGTTTTTCCTTTGTCTGGATTTTGTAGGCATCTTAAATTTTGTTCACTGCTCTTCAGCAATACCTGAAAAAAACTAAAAAAAAATTTCTTTATTTTATTTAAATATATTACTACATTTTTTATGATCTTTTCAAATCTTAAAATACTAAGTACCCCTTTCCTACAAGTGAAAATCACAATAACACCTTCACAAATTAAATATCTAAAAACAATTCCTGTGTGCACACAGAGTCATCGTTTGAAATTAGGCAAAAAACGAAATTTCTTTGCCAATTGGAAAGCACACTTCCTACTGCTTTTTTGGCAAGTGATAAGTACTTTTACAATCTGACACATTCCTAATCCACTTTTCAGATTCTCAAAAAAGCACATGTCCAAACAGCTTTTTCAGACCAGAAACATCTATAACCTGGGTGACTGACTACACTCCAGCAAGGGCAACCAGCCTTAGTGATGCTGAATGTATTTGCATTACTAACTGCAACCTCAAACCCCACTCGGTTGTGAATACTGTGCATGATTCCACAGGATAAGCAGCTGGGTGTGTGCTAAGAGTCTGCTTCTGCACAAAAAAAATAGTTCCCCCTTTCCTACTAATGCAACTGTAAAATTACCAGAGCAATACGCAAAAAATCTCTGCCTGTAATTCCTCTTTGCACGCAGAGTCATGTTTCCATATTAGTCAGAAAACGAAATTTCTTTGCCAATTTGAAAGCACACTTACTACTCTTTTTTTTGGCAAGTGATAAGTACTTTTACAATCTGACACATTTCTAATCCACTTTTCAGATTCTCAAAAAAGCACATGTCCAAACAGCTTTTTGAGACCAGCAACATGTGTAACCTGGGTGACTGACTACACTCCAGCAAGGGCAACCAGCCTTAGTAATGCTGAATGTATTTGCATTACTGACTGCAACCTCAAACCCCACTCGGTTGTGAATACTGTGCATGATTCCACAGGATAAGCAGCTGGCTGTGTGCTAAGAGTCTGCTTCTGCACAAAAAAAATAGCTCCCCCTTTCCTACTAATGCAACTGTAAAATTACCAGAGCAATACGCAATAAATCTCTGCCTGTAATTCCTCTTCGCACACAGAGTCATGTTTTCATATTAGTCAGAAAACGAAATTTCTTTGCCAATTTGAAAGCACACTTACTACTCTTTTTTTTAGCAAGTGATAAGTACTTTTACAGTCTGACACATTTTGAATCCACTTTTCATATTCTTAAAAAAGCACATGTCCAAACAGCTTTTTCAGACCAGAAAAATCTGTAACCTGGGTGACTGACTACACTCCAGCAAGGGCAACCAGCCTTAGTGATGCTGAATGTATTTGCATTACTGACTGCAACCTCAAACCCCACTCGGTTGTGAATATTGTGCATGATTCCACAGGATAAGCAGCTGGCTGTGTGCTAAGAGTCTGCTTCTGCACAAAAAAAATAGTTCCCCCTTTCCTACTAATGCAAGTGTAAAATTACCAGAGCAATACGCAATAAATCTCTGCCTGTAATTCCTCTTTGCACACAGAGTCATGTTTTCATATTAGTCAGAAAACGAAATTTCTTTGCCAATTTGAAAGCACACTTACTACTCTTTTTTTTGGCAAGTGATAAGTACTTTTACAGTCTGACACATTTCTAATCCACTTTTCAGATTCTCAAAAAAGCACATGTCCAAACAGCTTTTTGAGACCAGCAACATGTGTAACCTGGGTGACTGACTACACTCCAGCAAGGGCAACCAGCCTTAGTAATGCTGAATGTATTTGCATTACTGACTGCAACCTCAAACCCTACTCGGTTGTGAATACTGTGCATGATTCCACAGGATAAGCAGCTGGCTGTGTGCTAAGAGTCTGCTTCTGCACAAAAAAAATAGCTCCCCCTTTCCTACTAATGCAACTGTAAAATTACCAGAGCAATACGCAATAAATCTCTGCCTGTAATTCCTCTTTGCACACAGAGTCATGTTTTCATATTAGTCAGAAAACGAAATTTCTTTGCCAATTTGAAAGCACACTTACTACTCTTTTTTTTGGCAAGTGATAAGTACTTTTACAGTCTGACACATTTTGAATCCACTTTTCATATTCTTAAAAAAGCACATGTCCAAACAGCTTTTTCAGACCAGAAAAATCTGTAACCTGGGTGACTGACTACACTCCAGCAAGGGCAACCAGCCTTAGTGATGTTGAATGTATTTGCATTACTGACTGCAACCTCAAACCCCACTCGGTTGTAAATACTGTGCATGATTCCACAGGATAAGCAGCTGGCTGTGTGCTAAGAGTCTGCTTCTACACAAAAAAAATAGTTCCCCCTTTCCTACTAATGCAACTGTAAAATTACCAGAGCAATACGCAATAAATCTCTGCCTGTAATTCCTCTTTGCACACAGAGTCATGTTTTCATATTAGTCAGAAAACGAAATTTCTTTGCCAATTTGAAAGCACACTTACTACTCTTTTTTTTGGCAAGTGATAAGTACTTTTACAGTCTGACACATTTCTAATCCACTTTTCAGATTCTCAAAAAAGCACATGTCCAAACAGCTTTTTGAGACCAGCAACATGTGTAACCTGGGTGACTGACTACACTCCAGCAAGGGCAACCTGCCTTAGTGATGCTGAATGTATTTGCATTACTGACTGTAACCGCAAACCCCACTCGGTTGTGAATACTGTGCATGATTCCACAGGATAAGCAGCTGGCTGTGTGCTAAGAGTCTGCTTCTGCATAAAAAAATAGCTCCCCCTTTCCATCTAATGCAAATGTAAAATCACCAGAGCAATACCAAACAGCTTTCTGAGACCAGCAACATGTGTAACCTGGGTGACTGACTACACTCCAGCAAGGGCAACCAGCCTTAGTAATGCTGAATGTATTTGCATTACTGACTGCAACCTCAAACCCCACTCGGTTTTGAATACTGTGCATGATTCCACAGGATAAGCAGCTGGCTGTGTGCTAAGAGTCTGCTTCTGCACAAAAAAAATAGTTCCCCCTTTCCTACTAATGCAACTGTAAAATTACCAGAGCAATACGCAATAAATCTCTGCCTGTAATGCCTCTTTGCACACAGTCATGTTTTTATATTAGTCAGAAAACGAAATTTCTTTGCCAATTTGAAAGCACACTTACTACTCTTTTTTTTGGCAAGTGATAAGTACTTTTACAGTCTGACACATTTTGAATCCACTTTTCATATTCTCAAAAAAGCACATGTCCAAACAGCTTTTTGAGACCAGAAACATGTGTAACCTGGGTGACTGACTACACTCTAGCAAGGGCAACCAGCCTTAGTGATGCTGAATGTATTTGCATTACTGACTGCAACCTCAAACCCCACTCGGTTGTGAATACTGTGCATGATTCCACAGGATAAGCAGCTGGCTGTGTGCTAAGAGTCTGCTTCTGCATAAAAAAAGAGCTCCCCCTTTCCATATAATGCAACTGTAAAATTACCAGAGCAATACGCAATAAATCTCTGCCTGTAATTCCTCTTTGCACACAGAGTCATGTTTTCATATTAGTCAGAACACGAAATTTCTTTGCCAATTTGAAAGCACACTTACTACTCTTTTTTTTGGCAAGTGATAAGTACTTTTACAGTCTGACACTTTTTCAATCCACTTTTCATATTCTTAAAAAAGCACATGTCCAAACAGCTTTTTCAGACCAGAAACATGTGTAACCTGGGTGACTGACTACACTCTAGCAAGGGCAACCAGCCTTAGTGATGCTGAATGTATTTGCATTACTGACTGCAACCTCAAACCCCACTCGGTTGTGAATACTGTGCATGATTCCACAGGATAAGCAGCTGGCTGTGTGCTAAGAGTCTGCTTCTGCATAAAAAAAGAGCTCCCCCTTTCCATATAATGCAACTGTAAAATTACCAGAGCAATACGCAATAAATCTCTGCCTGTAATTCCTCTTTGCACACAGAGTCATGTTTTCATATTAGTCAGAACACGAAATTTCTTTGCCAATTTGAAAGCACACTTACTACTCTTTTTTTTGGCAAGTGATAAGTACTTTTACAGTCTGACACTTTTTCAATCCACTTTTCATATTCTTAAAAAAGCACATGTCCAAACAGCTTTTTCAGACCAGAAACATGTGTAACCTGGGTGACTGACTACACTCTAGCAAGGGCAACCAGCCTTAGTGATGCTGAATGTATTTGCATTACTGACTGCAACCTCAAACCCCACTCGGTTGTGAATACTGTGCATGATTCCACAGGATAAGCAGCTGGCTGTGTGTTAAGAGTCTGCTTCTGCATAAAAAAATAGCTCCCCCTTTCCATCTAATGCAAATGTAAAATCACCAGGGCAATACCAAACAGCTTTCTGAGACCAGCAACATGTGTAACCTGGTTGACTGACTACACTCCAGCAAGGGTAACCAGCCTTAGTGATGCTGAATGTATTTGCATTACTGACTGGAACCTCAAACCCTAAAAGTATTCCTTATTTATACCAGTACACCTTAATTTATGGTGAAAACATAGTCCATATTATTTTACATGTTCCTCACATTTAAATTTCTCCCAAAACACAAAATGATAAACACAACTTCAACAAAAGGAATTCCAATGCTATTATTCATTTCTTAATTTACCATATACATCCCCTCTCAAACTCTTAATTCACCTTTAAAATTAGTTAGTTGTGAAAGAAATGTGGCACTCAAACAGCAGATTATCAGAGCCAGGATCTCTGTTCTGTACACCTCTCTCCTCTCAGCAGAACCAGATAATGGCAATGTTTCCCTCTCTTTTTCCAGACATATACATGTTAGTTTCAAATCTCAGTGCTTCCCCCTTTTTTTCAAATGTAATCACACATTTCTATTGGTTGAAAACCAACCCTTTTCAAAAAGTACCCTTCCCCCAACTTGACTTCTGCCTAGTACCCTTCCCCCAACTTGACTTCTGCCTGCTACCATAGCAACAGCTCATGGAACACTGCTGTGTGGAGTCAGGTCAGAAGTTCAGCAGACAATGTTTCATTTTCAAAGTGCAAGAGTGCTTGACTTTTCAAACCTAACAGCAAATCCATTGTACTGTTCTTTGGTAACAAATTTTTCTTCACCAATACAAATCATGCTTCTATAAATTGACACACACAGCCTAGTTTTTAGTGTAGAATGGTATGAAACAGCCAAAGAGTTCATTTTATTTTATAAAAATATGTATGCCTCCATTTCCAAACTGTCTTTCATTTCTTTTTACCATTCTACTGAATTACACCTCCTGAGTGCATCCAGATCTCCTTGGAAGATGTTCACAGTGTTGATTGTAGGGCACAGCTATGTCTTCTGGAGTGAAAAGTATGCAGAGAAAACAGGTATGGTGAGAGACCTTGCTTTGCCAAATGTAGACATTAAATGGATTGGTCAGAGAGGGTTAAGTGGCACCAATTGATGCCATTGGTGAAATCCTTCATGCAAATCCAACACCCTGACCTCATAATAGTGCACTGTGGTGGCAATGACCTAGGCACTTTGACTGGGGTAGGTCTGGAAATGCTTATGAAGGAGACCTTTGCACAACTGTTTTCACTTTTCCCTAAAACTGCCTTTGTGTTTTCTAACATATGCCAAAGGCAAAAATGGAACTGGTCCAATCATTTTTGTCCACAGATTGACAAAGCAAGAAAGCACGTCAACAAATCTGTTTCTGCTTTCCTCCGTGACTATGGTATGGGTTCCATTTACCACAACAACTTGCGTTACGACATGCAAGACATTTATAGAGGAGATGGTGTACACTTCAATGATGAAGGGAACAGAGTCTTCCTCTTGAACCTTAGACTCTGCATCGGTACTTACTTGTAGGTACCACTAAAAAATCACTTAATAAACACAACGGCTCTTTTTAGAGCCCCCTAATATCTAAACACTTAAATCTGCATTTCATTTCATTTTTTTTTTTTTTTTACCGTACGCGTACGGTGAGCTCACCGTACGCGTACCCCGCGATTTTTTTTTAAATTAATAAATGTTTTTTTTGTACTTTTCTGTCCTTCTTTGACCCCCTTTCAAATGTTAGGGGGTCTGTAACTCTCTTCCTTGCCCCCTTTTCAAGTTATCACCCTTTATTTTCTCAGTGAAACACACAAAATGGCGGCCGCCGCTTCCTGGTTTCGACCGATTCAAATGTTTACTAAGATCTAACAGCCAATCAGAATCGCGCTCGCGCACGTCACCGTACGCGTACGGTAAGCGCACCGTAAGCGCACCGTAAGCTGGCTCAGATATATATATTGATTTAAAGGCTATTTTCTCAGAATCTACTGAACAGATTTACACCAAACCTACAAAAGGCACTTCCTTGACCTGTAGACTACCTCTCTGCCAAATTTCAAGGAACTCTGTTCAGCCGTTCGGGCTGTAGCTGTGTCTAAAGGTCCTATGGAAAAATGCATGGGAAAAACGCGTTTTGGGACTCCCCTTTTATCTCAGCCCCCGCTTGACGAATCCCCCCGAGACTTTCAGGGTAGGAGCGTAGCGTAGCGCCTCATTAGTTTCGAAAATTTCGCGAGGATTCGTCGACCGGCGCCAAAGTTATTCCAAATAGAATGTTGCGGTTTTCCTATGGAAACAGGGTCCTAACTATAACTACCTACTGGCGACAGTAGGTAATATATATATATATATATATATATATATGTATATATATATATATATATATATATATATATATATATATATATATATATTACCTACTGGCAGTCGCCAGTAGGTAGTTATATTTAGGGCCTACTTTTCATAGATGGAGCTTTTCTGTTTTGGTAATAACTCTGGCGCCCATGAAAATTGCCTGGTAATTTTGCTTGATTTGTTAACCTCTTTTGGGAGTCAAAAGCAACATTCTCTTAAAGAGTCTAAAGAAAGAATAGGGTTGAAAGAAAATGTTGATAAATAATTTGACTACTGCCTAAAAATAAAATGTTTCTCCTCATCAAAGCCCCCAATAACCTGCGGAGTTCCCCAGCGTTCTATATTGACTCCAGTATTTAACACCCACATTGAGCTCCAGGGTGAAGTAAGGAACATCTAACATGTAACGTAATGCACCATGCAGCCAAACAGATTTAGATCAGAATATGCTGAGACACAAAGTCTGAAATTCTGATAAACTGGCTTTCCAAAATGCAACACTGGGTAAGAAGCAAACAAGGATGAGTGACAGCGAAACCAAACTCTTCTTTCTTTCAACAAACAAAAAAAGCAATTTTATGGACAGGTGGCTTAGTGCCGTACATGACTGTGGCTTCAATCCCAAACAACTGAAACAGTCATATTCTTAGGCCTTACACTTAACACGAACCACAACGTTAAGACTTATGTCAAAATCTTTTCTACTAGCACCTTTTAACAACTCAGGGGTATATTCAAAAGAACGTGTGCTAAACATCTCCAAAAAATGTTAACGCAACTTTACACATCACAGCCTATCACGGGAAAATAACCCTGTGTCAACGTGGAATTCACAACACGGCAGTACCATGCAATAGTCCGCCGAAACTGCGGCCAATGTCCATGATACAACCACCACGAAGGAGACAAAAACACAAACCCCAACGCATAAAAAGACGCGATGTGCCCAAACGCGATAAGAAAACAGTGACAACCGGCGAGAGGTCAGCAATACCCACGCGTAATGTGGGAAAAAGCACAAGAATAGCATACGGAAAATGCCACTAAAAAACGACATCAACTGCGGAGTACCACGGATGCACCCTGACCGACTGCAGAGGACATGTACCCCACAATCCCCACGGAGAAACACCCAGGAATACAGGGCCTGTGGAAGGGCAATGAGAAGAGGAAGAGGAAGACGGGGTACAATTGCCAGGAAAACCCGATTATCGCCACGTATGAGCCAGAACACCACCACCAACTGTACGTCACCTCCAATGTGTCATTGGCAACAAAGAGGCAAAGATGGCACACCACCTTGGACCATGTGAATGCCTTCGCATTGCAAAGGAGGACAATGGAAGAGCACAAGAGGCTCTGGATTGATGTGAATGGCAAAACCAAGTAGAAACTCGCTGCCAACACGAAAGCAGCAATGCACCCCTGAGGAGGTGGGCCAGCAGAACACCAGGAGCTGAATGACATGGAGAAGATGGTGTCCACAGTCACCAGTCGGGAGACGGTGACAGGAGTCGGGGATCCGGACACTGTACAACATGACATGACACCACATCAACAGGGTGCACACCGACCAGGGAGTGGGTGGACGGGGGGAGATGGGCACAATGGCACACATGCACAATTAAGCAGAACACACTGCACACCCACAATGACTCAGGATCAGGTCCCTGATCCCACGGGAACACTTCAGCACACACACAACCACCAAGTAGTCTCATGTACACTATGTGCCCAAAGGGGCACCCACCCAACACATCACCAAGCTCACACCCAACACATGCACATGTGCGAAACACAGAAAACATGCATATACGTCAGCCACACTGACAATGCAAGAGACACCACATGACGAGTAGCATGGCTGCAGTCCAATCACCATGACAATGTACATGGCACGACACTGAGGTGGCTGAGTGCGGACTACAATCGTAAAGGAGCAGGTCACAGTTGGACACAACCACCTGCACAAACAACCCCTGATGTCAACGACACATCTGCGAACAAACCACACCCAAGAGTCACAACTCAACAAAGAGCACAAGTTACCCAAGTCTGCAACATCTCAGCACTGTGGAAGCACAGAACTGACAGGCACACCGCATGAAAGGGACCAGTGGCAGACAAACCAGAGCCGCAGGAGCGAATCACCCACCGTGCAGCATATGCACATAAGTACAAGTGCACCTCGACATTGACAACTTCCCGGTACAAACAGCAACACCTCCACAACAGAACACAGGACACAACTGGTGCCACAAATGTGCACAACATGGCAAATCACATCTGGCACAGCAGGAAACTGTGACATGACAATGTACAAGTACAACCTGTAACCTGCAAATATGATTTATTAACACATGCTGTGCTTTTGGATATTTTGTACTGTCCCATGATTGCCAGGGACGGCCACAATGTGACGTGCTCATGAGAAGAAATTGTCAATGATGGTGTTCCTACAGGCCATTCCTGATGCAGCTGCAGTGGGATGTGGGCCACCTGCCTCATCATCACCATCATCGTCCGGTACTTCTGGAACTGGGATCCATGTGGCATTGGAGCATATACAGATGTTGTGCAACACACAACATGCAATGATCATCTTGCACACAATGTCCGGACTGTACAGGAGCTTTCCACCTGTGCCGTCCAGGCATCTGAAATGTGACTTCAACACGCCAAATGTGCGTTCAACGATGCCCCTGGTGCATATGTGGGCCGCATTGTACGGCCTCTGGGCGGGTGTGTTCGGGTCTCGGATGGGTGTCATCATCCAAGGGCAGAGTGCATATCCTTGATCATCTGTGACAGTGCAGGGAGAAAAGAGTCAATACTTGATTCGGCAGGATGTGATGGCAGGCCCACTAATCCAGTGATGCCTGTGCTGGCTGTGTGTGGGGTGAGTGTAAGCCAGCCTTCAGGGAGTAGCTGGTGCTGGCAACAACTCCAACAGTCATCATGCACTCAGAAATGCCATCCTGGAAGCGCTGGTTGATGATGGACTGTCAGAAGATGTAGGAATCGTGCACACTGCCAGGGTAGTTTGCGACGACATTTGTGAACAGTCCCCGGTGGTCCACTACTATTACCTGCACACTGATGGAATGTGTGTGCTTTCTGTTGCAGTAGTGGTGTGCAGTATCCGCAGGGGGCACAAGTGGGACATGTGTGCAGTCTATTTCCCCCAACACTGCAGGGAATCCAGCTATGACGTAGAAGCCTTGCTTGGTCTCCTGATGTTCCTGCGGTGTGGGGGTAGTGAAGGTACTGGGGTATGAAGCTGATGATGGCATTCAGGACAGGTGTGATGAACTTTTTTGATAGGGCTGGCTGTGAGACCCCTCCGACTCTGGCAGTTGTTGGTTGGAAGGGATGTTGGTTCGCCGCTGTGTTGGGAACCTCAACCTGTGGGTGATGCGGGTCATGATGCGGATGATGGTTGACCTTTTGAGCCTGTAGTGGGCAATGACTTCCTCGGGCATTAGGTCTGTGAGAGTGGTGCGTTTTCAGTAAGTCCGCTGTCATACTCTGTGCTGCCTCTGTGGTGGTACAGGGGGGCGGGTCCAGGTCCTGGGGGTGGTTGCGGTCCTGGGGGTGGTAGGGGTGGGTGTTGTGACCCTGTTGGGCTCCGCGCTACATGATGAGTAGCTCCATGGCATCGTTTGTTCTTCGGGTGTGGCTTTGTGCAGGGCTCCGTTGCCTACTGCAGACAGTCGTCCAGCTTTACACCTGCAGGAGGCAGGTGTTAAATATCTGCTGCTGCCGCGGCTTATCACGTGATTTTGACTCGCATCGTGGATCTGGCAGTTCGTTGTGAAAGTGGTGTTGTGGTTTTTTCTTGTGTTTTTGCACGGGGACACCTACTCTGCATCTCATTAGGGTTAGTTGGTGGTGTCTACCATGGAGATACATTTTGGGGCCGTTATCGCGGGAATACTGGCAATGACTGCAGTTTGCACTGGCTTGTGAATGGGGTGTTAAATCTATCTCCACTTTTGATGTGTTAAGGTGGAGATAAATCGGAGATAAGTCCTTGTGAATATTCCCCTAAGACTCCTCTTACAGTTTATGACATGCATCACCAAAGTCTTCCCTGAAACTGCAGACCAGTCCTGTGTCCCTTCAAATATAAACTATGTAAATGGACTCCCAGCAATTGTGTCCCCAAAACTGACAGCACCTCTAGGAGCAGTATGGTTGTTTACTAGTATGTGCGCATTTGACTACTTCACCCTCACCCCTCTGCTCACTTCACTTAGATACTTACAATTGGAAACAAGGTGTTCCTTCAGACGTGCATGCCTGTGTATAAATCTTCAAAAAAGTTATGAAAAGCATTTTCAATCTCATTGCTACTTTCTTATAATCCCCCCGGAATTACTACAATTTATTTCCTTGATTAGGTTTTTTGCTATGTTTGATTTAGTTTTCCAAGCAAACAGCTTCCCGCAATTCTCCCCTATTCAAAATGAGCTATTCTACTTGCTTCCCACCTATTCGTAACTCTATCCTCCAATTAGGGGTTGGCAGAATGTTTTATGCCACCAGCGGAATTGGAGGAATTTAGTAATTCCACATTACTCTTGCAATAAGGCATTACTAATAAATTCTGCTGCTCCACCGGCAGAATTACCTTGGATCATGACATGTCCTGCACGGCACCTGAGAGTCGAGAAACTGAGAACCTATGTTGAGTCTTTAAAACTTGGAAAGAGATTCGCGAGCTTCAAGAGACATGGATAGGGTAGGAACATATTCAATATTTCTTGGACAGGCTCATCAGGCCTTTTCATGATAGTGTGCTGATGCCCAGACTTTCAACCAGCCGAAAACGCCAGTAACTCGTTTCAATGGAGGTCACACTAGGCATGCCCAATGACACCAAGGCACAAGTCTATATCTGCGGTGTAGCTTGGCTTCTATTAAAAAACATAGCTCTGTTGCATAATCAAGGTGTCCTTGAACCAGTCAAACTTTACCTTTGTCATCACACGTGTCCCTCCCTCCCACTAGCCTCAGAGAAGTTGTAATGTTGCATCCCAGATAGACAACTGCTTCTTTGGACAGAAAGGATGGCTATGTCTAGAACAGGGAGAACGTGGCTATGAAAGGGCTGGGAAATCAAGCATGGCCCATTTCATTGGATGTTAGAGAAAGCTCTTGTTGACTGTCTCTCCAATTAGAATATAGTCTCTTTTTTATAGCCCTGACTCCACTCTTAGCCAATGGGGGTTAGTTAATGTGGCAAATAATGTCAAGGAGAGGGTGTATGGGTTCTGGCTGATCCCATAGGCACCGGCGGAAGAAACAACCATTCTCCCTCCGGAACTGGGAGCTGCAAATAGTGTTGATGGAGGATGTAAGAGGAACACAAAAAAAAAAAGAGAATAAGAGGCATGACTGCCTATCACCTTTGCGGTTACCTCACTGATGCTCTACATACTGCCTGTCACCTTTGTTGTTGGCCCACCAATACTGTGCCTGTTGCATGATCAGAATCAGTGTTATCCTATAAATAATGCATGTGTCATCACAACCAAAATTGCAGTGTATATTTTCAACACCACCAATGTTGACTATGTAAACGTATGTCATGATTCACGTCCCTGCATGACACTATCCCAGCACAAGACGATTTCCATTGAGGAGGCAAAAGACATTATGTGCAATGCCTCTCAAAGGAAATAACATTCCTTGCTTAAAACCCTCCCCTGTCCCATGCTAACCAGCACTCCATGGTTATATGTGGGTGAATCTATTGTTATGAGCAGGATTTGGTGTGATATATGTCTTAATGCAGTGTTCATACTGAATGTGGTATTAGGGCTTGTTAGAATACAATGTCTAGAACGCACCAATGCTTGTTTATTTATTGAGCCAATGCTTGTTTGTTTGTTTATTATTCTCAAGGATTATAGTCCTGTACTTTTTTTAAGGTTTGTTACCGTTACCATCAGGGAATTATTGACAAGAGAGCAAGCAAACGTAAAACTAAACTTGCGCTGATTCTAGTGCTCGAGAAAAGAGTCCGTTTCCATACAGGGAAATGGAGAGAGGAGCCACGTCACGTCATGCACAGCGTAGCGTAGCGGCCATCTTGGGTGTGGCATGAGTTTAAAATACCACACCCGGCTTCTGGAAGGCGCTTAGCCTTCCTGTAGTTGTCAAGGAGACAACTCGTGTTTACCTGCTTCTCGGCGAGGATTGCTGAAGACGGCGTCTTGGTCTTGCAGTTTCCAGGGGCAGCAAGCAACTCCTCCGCGACACTCTGTGGAAGGAAAGAAAACAAAAGCTAAGTGAAATATTCAGTTCCGGTGCCCTCCGCAATAACATATAGAGCTGGAGAACATTCTTTAAGCAACACTTAAGAACAATGTTTGGAAAAAAAATTCTTGTGAAGAAACTAGAAAGGATTGGAAACAAATGGACAATGATTCTGTTTGCAAGGTTGTTGTATATATATTTCTCTTTTCAGAATAACGTGATGGTGTACAAATAGGAGAGTCAGAAAATATGAGAAGTGAGTGAACCTGTTGTGCAATACAGAGGGGAGTCAGATGTAAGGTTAGGAGAAAGAATACAGTAACTTATTCTGGGTATTTTTCCTGTCTAGAAAAAAATCACAAATTCTTCGACAGAAGACGCCACAACAAGACGGCCCTGACTTCACCACAAGACTACCTACGCCCTGAACATACACCACAACACCATCACAAGACTGCTGGACGCTACTCATAACTCCAAAAGATCGCAGGTAGGAATATTTCCTCATTTACCTCGAGGGTGAGGACTTCGCTGCTGACACTAAAGACTAGGATCATAGAACCTTGTTCTAAGATATATCTGTTGCCTCGCAGGTCGACAACAGGACATCGCCAGCGCCCAGCACCCAGCACCCAGCTCTCCTCCCTGAGTCCTATTACTTAGCCTCGGAGAATTATCAAATCGTAGGTTATTTATTAGGGTTCTTGGAAGTTGGCTCATAATGTCTCTGCGAAACTCAGCCAAGTACCTTCCAGGTAAGAGTGTTTGATAACCTGACAACGTACCACCCTTCAATAGACCTGGGCGGTGAACTTCGCTCCGTTCGCGTAGCTTGTGGAGTTTTCTGCACTCCGCACTCTGTAGAGCTCGAGGAGTGCAGAAAACTCTGCTTTGCAATGTGCAGCGGAATTTTTTCCCCGCTCTCGAACGGTTAGTTCGCAAACGCGAACGGTAAGTTTGCGAGCGGGAGCTGCCGCTCTGGTAGAATTTCAACCCGAGCGGCAGGAATACTAGCACAAACTGCAGTTCACACTGCACTCCGCCACTTGCGGAGCTTTGCGGAGTTTTTACTGTAACTTCACAGAGTTCTGCTTAGCAAAACTCTGCAAACTACACCCAGGCCATTAGCCCCCCACTGATATCCCAGAATGCATGCACTTTATTGTGCTTGCCCTCTGTGTTCTTCTTGGAATGCTTTGAGATCTGAGCTGGGGGAGAACATAACATTACAATCACATTATTCTTATCCTTATAAGCCAGGTAATGTGTGTGGCTGCAAACCCTGTACTATGTAGGGGCCTCCTCATGGCCCGCACACGGCTTGTACTTTGGGGTGACACTTTGCTTTCTAACACAGATTTTTTTTTAGACTCAGTCTTCAAATGTTATTGTCTGATCTATTCAACAACCTAATGAGTTGATTAGAGTGCAACATTTTTGGGCAACTAGAATGAAGTTCTGGGTGACATCAAAATATATTTTGTACTATGATTACACCCATCTTTACTTCTACACTTCGATGCTTGGTGGGAAACTGAGGTACACCGAAGAACAGGCAGAATACCTTTCTGGTGTGGCAACCCTGTATGATGAGGGTGCAAAACAAGAACAACATTTTTGGAGTATAAGCCTGAGCTGAAGGACGACAAAAAAAAAAGTACATGCCTGACATACACCACAGTCCACCAAACTCACCATCATGTCATGCTAAAAAATAATGTGTGTGCTCTGATGATTCACAGCAATGGAACATTAGCTTGGCAATCCCCGCTGTTGCTAGAAAAACACACATTCCAAAAACGACATATTAAATGGCCCAAAAATACACAAAGCGCTTCCACTGAAAATATGGCAGTAACTTTCCCTGCCCAGTGTCAAGCGCTTAAAAACTGCTGTCAAATATACACATACATATATTTAAAACCACTTCCTTTGCTTTCTGTCCCTACATTTGATGCTGACACTACTATTTGTGTTACACTTCAGTGAAAAATGATCATCCACCTTGACAGAACGCATTTTTCTTCGCCATTCATTATCACAATGTGTCTTTCTTTGCCATGTGCTCTCAACAAAATGCACACTGACTGAAATCTCTCTGTTACTTCATTTCCCAATGTGAAGACTGCTTTTATGTCTGCTGTGTTGTTCACCCAATTTTCTCCTGGGCCTAGAACACACCTTTTAAAAACTTTAATGAATAAATGATAGGTACATGACAATCTGTCACATCTAAAACTGTAAGAGGACCCCTGGATTGACAGCGAAGTGTGCCTTCCAAAGCCAGACTATAAAATTTGATACGCAAAGATAAACCTTGCATGAGAGTTAAAAAACTGAGAATTTTCTTCTTGTCACTGTATAAGTGACCAAGCCTCTAGTTGGCAAGGAATGTAAGGGCCACATTTGATTCAAATCCCAGTTTTATCTGTCAAGTTGCAGTGGTCATTAGATGTGCTTACTAACACTTGTTTATACATTGCATTTTGAACTTGCATTTTTATCAGACAGCTATACTCGCAGTCCACAGCTTGTGTCAGACACGGATCCCAGGGTGAATGCACAAGAGCCTTCCCAATTTGCCGTGGGGTTAGGCAAGGCTGTGTTTTAGCCCCTCTTTTATAGTCTATGTATACTAATGGGGTAGAGTCATCAGTAAATGTGGATGTTATCGATGTACCTAGGGTAAATAAGAAACAGCTTCCCATACTACTATACTCAGTCGGCGCCTTCTTAGTGGCAAGAACTGGCGTAGCCTTACAAAAACTAATAAATAATTACGTGCCTTATATGGCGGGTCTAGATCTACAAGTAATTGAAACTAAAACATTTGTTTTAGTAGTGGGTAAGCATCCAAGAAAATTACCACCTTTTTACATTGCCTCACGAAAAATTTAAATAACTAAAACTTTTTTATATCTGGGGGTACTTTTTAATAGTGAAGGGACATGAAAAGACATGGTGGCGAACAGATGAAACACTATAGAAAAAAATACCATGGCCATTCGATCTTTTACAAAAAAATTGGACACTAAACCAGTAGAACCTATCAAAAAAATCTATGGCGCCAGAGCTGTTGCTTCTGCTATATATGGCTCAGGAATATGGGGTGTAGCTAATAAAGACACACTACAAAAAAAGGAAGATATCTTCTTTAAAAAGTTATTTGCTATCCAAAAGGGTGTTCCAATTATATTATGCATCAGGAACTACAAGTACCTTTTATATCTGATCTGACTTTTTTAGCCCCAGTTTTACTTTGGCATTCAATTTGGATGAGAGATACAGTAGGACTTACCCAAGGCATCATCCAAGATTGTATACTGCTGGATAAGGTAAACCGAGTCCCTTGGTTGTGTTACGTTAAAAACACACTGCTGAAGTTGGGTTTAGAGACCCTGAGGCAGATTTACGTTCCCTGGTGCATCCCTGCAAATCAGCAGGGATGCGCCAGGGAAGATGCGTCACGCAAGTTTGCCCTTGCGCCACTGCAGATGCGCCGCATTTACAATGCAGTGCATCATGGCGCAAGGACAAGCAGATGCGTGACGCATCTGCTGGCGTAAGGTTGGCGCAGTGCTGAAGTTGTGTCGCAAGCGCGACGCAACTCCAGCACTGTTCCAACCTGCCCTATCCCTAACATGGTGCGTCACGCCTTACGCCTGCTTGAAGCAGGCGTAAGGATGTGACGCACCAGCGTCGGAAAAGTGACTGCGTGAAATCTCGTAGATTTCACTGCGTCACTTGTCCGAGGCTTTTTCTGCCGTAACGCCCACCCTGCATACATTAAAGCCAACGCAGGTTTAATGTGGCGCAGGGCTTTATAACGTGACGCATCTCCCTAGATGCGTCACGTTGTAAATAAGGCGCAGCATGGCGATAGCTTTGCGCTGCCGCTGCGTCACAAAAGTGACACAACGGCGGCACAAATGTGGCGCACAGGGCTTGTAAATCTGCCCCCCTGTATTTAGATCCATCTACCTGCAGGGGTACACCCAAAGGTGTAATTAAAGCATGTGCTAAAGAATTTAGAGAAAATGAAAGAGAGAATTTAAATTGTGCTAAACCGACAGTGGTACTATACCTAACCCAACCGTGTATTTTAGGTGAAATGAATTCATACTTGATATCGGTAACAAATCACCGACATAGATTTATTTTACTAAGGTTTAGATTAAATTTTATACCCTGTATGTTAGGTTATCCATCAGGGACCCTCTCAGTAAACAAACTTCCTGTTTGTCCCTGTGACAATTTACCTATACAATCTAACTACATTTATTATTTTTTTGTAAATTTTATTCATGTATTCGGAAAAAGTATATTTGTCCACTAATGCTAAAATATAATTTTATCCAGTGCCGTCCTGCCCTGTTTTTCCTCCAAATGCTCCCTAATCCATATGTCAACTATTGTGTAGCATCGTATTTATGTTCGGCTCTATCAAAAAGGTGGTTAGTGAGGCATTAGATTTTTTATAATAATTGATTGGGAGCAGTCTAATTTCATAACTATCTAAAAAAAAATTTTTTATAAGTCATATATTCTCCATTGCAATGAATTTTATCAATTTTATGGTATTGTTTACAAAGGGCACTGTTAGCACTTTAAGCACTATGCACTTTATGAGCTACTGATAAGTTAGTCTGAATAATTCAAAGAACGGTATTACTATTTTAAATGGTTCCCGGTTTGTACATCTTTGTGATGTTTTAATTATACTATTTGCGATGTATCTTTTTTATACACTCCGAATAATGTATGATCTGCATACTTTTATGATCTTATCAATTAAGATCGAATAAAGTTTCTAACCAACCAACCTGTCAAGTTGCAATGGTCATTATATGTGCTTACTAACACTTGTTTATACATTGCATTTTGAACTTGCAGTTTGTTCATGGCATATCAGTGAAACATATAAATCCCAGAGATAACTAAAAGCCTCTTCTGCAGGTTGCATTGTACAGACCATGTTTTTAGGCCTTACGCTGGTGTTTGGTCATGGAGAACAATCTATTAAATATTATGTGCATGAAACACAAGATACTGCTTGGGTGAGTGGAAGTTCACCTATGATAGCTCTTGCTAAAGTGTCAGCTGACAAGACTAATAATATTAATTAGCCAAAAAATTACTGTTTTTGGAGCACATGGTTTTTATCATCATTTACTAATCAATCATAAACCCTGTGTACAGGTCGATGGATCTTTGATGTCAAGAGGGATGTAAGGAGCTAAAGTCAACATAATGTTTTCTAATCTTTTCTTTTTAGTTCAGTAAATAAAGAGAGTTAAGGTGAATTAAATGGTTTTATTTTTAAATATTTAAGTTTTCCATTGTTTATTAAGGTAGTTTAAACCAAGCCTCATCATGCAAGGTTTTTTAATCAATCAGTTTTAGGTGATGAAGTAAATCAATATAGGAAATCAATAATGCATTGATACAATAAAAATCCAACAAACTTCCCTATACTAAATAAATCAATAATAAATGTGAGAAGGATTAAAGGTATCAGCTCAGATAGCCATGAAGGGTCCTGATGAGAGACTCAGGCAATAGCACAAAGCTTTAGCATAATAAGATAGAAAGTGTTCTCAGCTCAAATAACAGCAGATGAAGAAATAAGCTATGACTTCTCATGAAGAGATGTCTAAGAAACGCAGTAATGAGTCTCTTCTTGGAGAACCTGGGATAAGGAACCCACACCTGCTGAACATTAGTCCAAGTCTACAATGTTCCTCACAGGTAGCCATACAATATTTAATATTTTACATACAGTAGAAATTATAATAAATATGGAAAAAAACTGTAAGTTGAAGCTCACCAACTAAATTAAATACTGGCACAAACAGTTCACTTACACGTAACAACCAAAATGTTATCACTAACAACATGGAAGAATTTAAGTGATTTTTCTATTGTAGTTTTACGTGTAAATCATAGTTTACCTAGAGTCCCAAATCACGTCATCATATGCCCCAAGTGCTAAGGAACACAACACATACAAATAAAGACATAAATACATTCAAAAGAAAGAAAGTTTCTGTTGGACAACAGAAAACTCATCAGATTTATTAATATCATCAATAGTTGGCAATAATTAGGGAAGTTTGTCTTTATATACTGTCAGTGGCATTTCAACCCACAATGTAGGGGTCTCATCAGGACTGACAATAATGGAACATCCAAATCAGACTGTTCCAGTGACAGGGTAAAGAAAAAAAGAAAAGAAAACCCTGTCCACAGTAAAATAAACATTATATTGCCTCTCTGCTGACTCTACCATCATCCAAGAATACTTAGAATCTTCTTTACTGTCAAATCAATTGCTCTTCATCAAAGAAACACTAGGTCTAAAGACATTCTACTTGCTAATATCCTATCAGTAATATTTGTCATATGCCTTGTAAAGAACACTGCTGCATATGTTAGCATGTTTGTTAAAATAGATGGAAATGTAGTTATGTGTCGCCCACAGATGTACTAATACTTTACACAGAGGCCAGGTCAGCTGACAAAAATTCAAGAAGGGGTACACAAATGTATTGCCCACCCCAGAAGAATGTCCCAATAGCCTTTCCCCTTGATATAATGGATCAGAGGTCTGTTTATCAACTATACAGATTGTTGCAATCAGGGAAAGGTGCGCATTGCTTCCACAAGGAACCTCAGCTAAACTCTGGAATCTGGCATAAACCCACAGGCTTGCCACCTGTCTCATCTCTATATTTAGCAACCTTTGTGCTCAGGTTATTTTTGTCAGTCAAAAGATCTTTCTTTCAAATGTTCTTCATGGGTAATTCTTAATCAATGCATGCTTGTAAATCTTTTGATTCCTAATGATTTGCATATTGATGGTGTGGCACCGCCTATATTTTCTAAATAGGCCAGCTACCTTGCCTGATCATCATAGTGTAACGTGGATGTGTGGCAGGGCTCTAGGGAGGTGCGATTAGTGCAGCCACCCTGGCGTATACCTTGTGGGACACTGTGTTTATAAATAACCTATGGGTTTTAAAGCACCAACTTCAGAATCCCTTCTGTATTGGACAGTTTTGAGTCAACAATAAAATTGTTAAGATAGTCTTGCTGATCAATGTTCCTGCTGAAGAGAGATCAAGTTTTGCCTATTGGTAGTTTTGACTCATCATAAAGGGGCATAGAGGACGAATATGCCTGCTGCAAATATTGTGTACCATGCAAATCACAGGTTTGTATTTTATGTGGATAGCTCAATGGATTACTGCTTTTGTCACAGAGATCCTTTTGATAATTGCAGTTCATAAGTTACAATCCTCAAATAGCACAGTGGCCTTTGAACTGTCATCAAAGAGCTGTATGCAAATAGCAAGGCTTAGGATTGGACCCTTATGTTTTTCCCCAGTCCTTCATTATCCTAATGTTGCTAAAATGGTTAGCTTGTGTAGACATACATTCTTCTTGGTAAAGTCAAACCCAACTACCGTGGTATGTTTTAAATCCAGAGTTTGTGCTTTTCCACACCAAACACTCTTAAAATATACTGCCTACTAGTATGTCTAGTGTCTTGTGAGTTTTTGAACAAAACCCTTTTAGTACCTAATGGATTCCATAAAGCTGCGTTGTAGGTGTCAGACGCAATGCCATGAAAGTTTGTTTTATAATGTTGAGTTGCCAGTTACGCCCAGAAGAATAAAGACATTTAATACTAAGCTCCGTGTGTGGCATAGTCATTAGCAGGTACCAAGGCTGAGAAGGATGCTACAGTGTGGATGACATAATTCCCACACCTTGTATCTTGTTTTATGTAACTTTTCCTACAGACTGATTTGCACATGTGATTCATTTTATTTGTATATTCTTTATGTGATGTAAATTGCT
Source organism: Triturus cristatus (assembly GCF_964204655.1). Classification (NCBI taxonomy): domain Eukaryota; kingdom Metazoa; phylum Chordata; class Amphibia; order Caudata; family Salamandridae; genus Triturus; species Triturus cristatus. The sequence continues at coordinate 480,844,430 of NC_140580.1, forward strand.
CAGGCACCCTACGCTGGTATGACTAGTGTTATATAAAAAATTAAATGTATATGAGAGAGGGGTTATGGAGAGGTGAGGGGCCCTGTTGGGGGGTGGTAGTGAGGGAATCTGTGGCCAAGGAAGTTATTGGAGGAAGGGGGCACCTAAAATTATTGTTGCACTGGGTGCCACCATTGCTAAAGCCGGCCCTGGTGTGTGCATCAATGCCCAATCAAGTTAGCAGGTAGGTTAAAGAAGTATATCTTTCCTTGTTTCCCTTTTGCCTGTGTATTTCATAGATGGTGTCGACATAATTGATGTGTAGGTTAATAAAGTGTGGAATACAGTGCTAAGATCATGTCGGCCCAGTTTGGAAAATGCCTTATGTGGTGCCACAGATTTTTTTTTTTTTAAAGAGATGTTGGTTACAAAATGTTATGCTCTGCATAAGGTGAGCAGTGAAAAGTGATGGGTGCTATAGACCTCCTCACTTGACATGCGAAAAGGTTTATTAACTTTGTAGAAATGTTTTATTGCTACTCCTCTTTTTCTGTTTGATGAGATGCACTATTGCTACTTGAACTAAATGGGCCACCTGATACAACCATCTGTATGTATTATTCTGCTTGCATATATTTTCTTGTGTTGTATAGTTGAGTTTTTGAGAGATTTAGCTATAGGCATGGGTGAACTAGTTTACTTCAGCTCGAAATTATTTGACCTTTTTGATGACTCTTTTTTTAAATTTCAATTTTCTTGTTTTTATACATTCCCACCACCGGCACATATGAAGCCAATATAGGTTTGGTAAACATACATAGATAGCGCTTGAAAAATTACATAGCATCCAGGGACATATATTCCATAAATTGTAATCCCCCAGACCACAATGCAAATGAGTTCAATACTTAATGGGGAGTATCGACTGAAAATGAACAACATGTCCCCTGTATACTTTTGAGTTTCCCAGGGCATCCCCATTTTGTATAAATGGATTCTTCAGTGATGGCACATATATCCATGCCCCTAAGCCACTCAGATATGGCTTGTGAATGTGCAGCTCTCCACTGCCGGCCTACATCCTTCTTTGCCGCCAGGTAAACTACTGATAGTAAAGTTTTCTCCCCCTGATTCCCATTCCAGCCAGCATCTATCCCCACAACAGCACTCTTAGGGCTTTGTTCTAGCTGGAAGGAAATCAATCACTTCTCTCAACAGGTGATGTATTTGAATATTGTGTTTGAATCACAGGGAATTTCCAAATCATATGTATGAGCATGCCCATAGCCATTTGACGTCATGTATAGCAAGCCCCTCCCAATTTTGTGTAGCCTTTCTAGGGTGTAATATCTCCTACGGAAATATTTAAATTGAATAAGATATAATTTGGACAAAATTGTCCATGGTCTTCCAGCCATTTTGGATTCCAAAGGATCATCAGTATCCAATTCCCCCAAGTCTCTCATCCATCAATGCATAGGGATTACAAGGAGTCAGGGGTACGTACCACGAGGGCACGATAGAGCCAGAAAATTCCCCTACTTTCTATTCTGTTCTTGGTGAGCTTAGATTCTAAGAGGTTAAACCAAGGAATGGGATTTAGTTCATATTACGTATGTCTAGTGCATGCCTTTGTTGCAATACGTGGGAAAATTATGACCCATGCGAATCATATTCTACACTTAGCACCACACTGGTGCAATCTAGATTCCAGACCAATGCATGGTCACCCAGGTCATTTTTCTCCCACTTGTCATCCATTTTAATGCACTTTACCAGCTCTCCATAAGGATATCTTTGTGATGAGGGGTAGGGAGCCTGCCGGCTTTCTGCTGTACGACTGTGCCAGTAATCCTTGTTCCTACAGGAACCTCAATTCTGATCTGATAGCTGGCTCATCTCTTTCTCCATATAGCCAGCCATGTCCTGGGCAAATTTTGGCCACAAAGTAGTATACTTTGGCAAGTGGAATATTCAAACTCCCATTGTGTGATTCGCCCGAGCGAGCCGTTTCCAGATGGCCGCCCCCATTGAACTGCTGTGAAAACGGCCTGTTTTTGACGATTAAATGCTAAAATAAGACCGGCATTTATATTTTAAAGATAACGAAGATGCTTAGAAAGAAGAAGGCATTCTGAGCAGTACTTTGTTGAGCCTTTTTCATAGAGTGTGGCTGGGATAAATCGAAGTGAGCTGCCCTCCGATGTCTGGAGTACTTCTACTCCAGAAATTCCTGTCAGAGGGGTGGAGAGTAACTTAGGAAAGGGTGCGGCTGAGGCCTAGGCCACCCCCACAGCTGGTTTTAGCTGCTGCACTCTGCTTATTCACACTAATTTCTACACCTATATCGGTATTGTTCTTACAATATTGATGTTGACTGCTCCTTTATTTGCTTTCATTTATTTTCTACCTCTTATGGAGAGCAAGCAGTCTCATAACATGTCTTCTAAAAGGAAAAAAAAACTTTTCTCCTCCACCAGTTAAATCTAAACTAGTGGATATTAATGAACCTTCATTATTCAATTTACTGGAGGAACTTCAAGCTGTACATTCTAATACTGATATTATTGTGATTGAGATAAAAAATGTACGTAAAGATAAGGCTGGTCTTTCTATGAAGGTCTCCGACAAAGCAATTAAAAGTCAATAACATAAAGCCAAAATTGACCATCTTATAACCATTGCAGCCGAAATTGAACCAATGAATAAATTACATCTGGATTTGGAAAATCGCAATAGACAATATTATCTGCAAATTTTTAATTTACCAGAGGATGTGGAGGGTAATGACTGCAGGGTCTATCTGGAAAAACTAATTCCTGGTCTTTTGCGTATGAAGTTCCCTGAAAAATTTGAAATCGATAAGGCGCACAGAATTCCCTCTCATTGTAGCCCAAGACAAGATAAACCTTGTCAAATGATTTTCAAAGTGTTACATCATCACCATCTAATTTTAATACGAATGGCTGCTAGAGATATCCCTTTGTTAATGGAAAATGGGAATAAAAATGTTATTCATCAAGACTTTGCTAAAGATACAGTCAATATTCGTAAAGAATTTGCAAACCTTCGTCCTAGGCTAAGAATTGCTGGTTATAAATATGGATTGTTTGATCCGTCTACTATGCGAATTTGGAAGGATAGATTTTCTAAATCTTTTCAACATCCTGAGGATCTTCGCCATTTTCTGGATTTGCATTCTCAGTCATCTATGGAAACTAATGAGGCTACTACATGACTTCATTGTTGCTTGATTTTTATTGCCAGTATGTTTAATTGACTGCATTATTCTTTCAGGACTTGATAAGTGGGTTATTCTTGATATGCGTATGTGCGATTCAGGAGTTCTATATATGTTTCTATGTTGTATAGTTATTATTTTTGTTGTCTGTTGGTGTCTTTTGTGTCTTTTGTATATCAATACTCGAGCTACTATTCTTTGTCTCATCTGTCTTTCGTACCTATCTTTTCTATTTCTTTTTTTCTTCAAAATATCAAGTGGAAATCATATTAAAAGTTGCTTCATTTAATGTTAAGGGTTTGTGACACCCTGTTCAATGTACTAAAGTTTTAGATTATTTAGCTAGGCATAAGGCAGTTATTGGTTTAATTCGGGAAACTCATGTAGATGATAAAGTTTTATCCTATATGAATAAAAAATGGGTTGGGACTGTTATTTCATCTCCGGCTCTCAATAGGAAAAATGGGGTAGCAATTCTTTTTGCAAAAAAATACATGTTCAAATTTTGCATACACTTTCTGATTCTGAAGGTCGTTCTATTATAGCTAATATAAACATTGACTATAAGGTTTTCCACCTAATTAATGTATATGGTCCTACTAATGAGGACCCAGAGTTTTGGTTAAGATTTACATCAGATGTTCGGAAATTGGGTAATGTCCCTCTGATTATTGGAGGAGATTTTAATCTTATATTTGACCCATTACTGGATAGAATAGCACAAGCCAAATTTCGTCCTCCCAAAGTGTTTGTCACGCACAAATAATTTTTCAAGACTACCAAAATGGTTGATATTTGGCGTCTACATAATCCTACTGATAAACAGTTTACTTTTTTCTCTAATCCTTATGACTCGTATTCTAGGCTGGATTCTTTTTTAATTTCTCGTAATCTAATTTGCTCAATTTCTAATCCAGATATTCAAAATATAGATATTTCTGACCATGCTTTAATCTCCTGTATTTTGTCCAATGGTTCCAACCAGAATACGCATAATTGCTGGCGTGTGAATACCAATATTGTTCTGAATGACAACAACAAACCTAGAATTCAATCAGCTATTCAAGAGGTTTTTTCATTTGATAATGAAGGCTCCACATCTATGATTAATTGATGGGACGCATTTAAGAAGAATTGGGAAAACAGATAGCTAAACATGAACGTCTACATATTATTTCTAATAAACTCCTATATGAGTAAAAATTACAGAAACTTTGTGGCAAGGATTACTTGTGTATTGAATGTATTAGATACTTTATCATATAGCCTATTCTCTCGCTATTAAATTGTCCCTGTCATTATGTTATGTTATTATTTTATTATTGATTATTTGCAGAGCGAACGATCACCGGGTAGGTCTCTTGGCACTGTTGAATAACAAACTTTTTGATTTTTTATTGTCAGCAGCTGTAAAGACAATTACTGCTAATTGGAAAGATTAATCTTCTTTATCTATTCATGCATAGTGGGCCTTGATTATTTTTACAAGAAAGGGTGCTAATTTGACTTTATCTGGTATTACTCATAATAATCCAAACTATTTAAGTTTCTGAAAACAAATTGAGGATTATTTATTGTTTAATCCATTTTCTGTACAAGTTTAAATATATCTTTTTATGGTCTGATTTGTAGCTTTAGTAGCTCTGTATTCCGTTATTATAAATGTATGCTGTTGTCCTTTTTATTTTTTATTTTTTATTGCGGTGAAATCATTTAATTTTGTAGGTACGTTATAATATAATCTTGAATTTCTTAATTATAACTTAGAATGTTTATCTGTATTCATATTGTATTTTTGGATTAATATTTGTACCTTTTCGGTGCTCTTTTTTGTATGTTATATATTATCAAAAATTCTAATAAAATATTATTAACACAAACTTCCATTGTGGAGGGATTGTGCACATTTGTGGAAAGCTACCCCTAGCGGATCTCCACCTGAAAGGAAAGATGTCAACTTTCACAGTAGTGTTTAAAAGAATGTGGGGGGCAGCACATATGCAATGTGGTTACATAGGGGTACATTTTGAAGAGTGAATAACACCTGTAGCAAAGATATAATTTTATACAGAGAATCTTTACCTATTATAGAGAGTGGTAACTTGTCCGAAGCCTCTGATCAATATTTCAGCTTTTGGAACAGGGGTGCAGTGTTATTTGCCCTTTGTGTTTCATGAAATGAAGTTACCTAATACATTGCCAGGACCCTCTGTGATGTTAGAAGCCATTCTGGTCCATCCCTATTAAAGACAAAATCAACTTTGACATTTCAAGAGCGAAGTCTTTGGCCATGATATCCACTTCAACATTAATTAAAGATATATACCTTTAGGGGACACACTTGGTTAAAGGTTTTCTAGGTGAAGGGATAGCCACTTGTGTGGCCTAAACCAAATCATATGGTCATGTATTCGTTTTTTAACGTTTCTTCAAACATGACCCTCAATGCCCAAACAATTGGCTCATATTTCTTTTGTAGTATTCTAAAGCACACCTATTAGGGTGTGAGGTCTTCCATGAAGGTATCAATGTCATTGCCTCCAAAGTTTTGCCATCCTACACTAATCTGCAGCTTAGCAAACCATAAGTCCTTAATTATTGATTTCTCTCTTTACACACTAGGTACTGGAGTTATATGTTGTAGAGACTTGTAGTAGTTTGCAAAACGTTCTGGAAAATCACCTGCACTTTTGACGATTCCCTTAACTAGATCTTTTTTATCAGTGGCTATCCTAAGCTCTGCCAAACTCTGCTTAAGCTATGCCAACCAATATACTAACCAATAAACTAACTTGCCCATCTCCTGCCCCATATTATTAAGTCTATACTGTGAAGCCACCCATATTGTTTGGTGAATCAAGCCTTTCCTTATGGGTCAATATTGACCCCTCTAGCTGTCACAAGGTTTCAATATCTCGGCTCATGCAATACTGGTTTTCCATTCCATCACAGGAGTTCTTGCTTCAAGTTCTTTAATGGATTTGTCTTTATCTTTACACTGTCCTACTAACCATGATATTATTTTGCACCTCATAATTATTTTAAGTGGTTATGGCAGAAGAAACCAACTCTTGGTACTGCTCATTTTTCTCCCGGATCCGAATTGAGAAATGCCCATCTAATAACCACCAGGAATGTAATCATCATTGGCTGCCTATGGGGGACCCATCAGGAGTAATTTTTATGGAAAATGAGCCTACAACCATTTTGGTAAAATTTAGGAGCTGCAAAACCCCAACTGGTCCCTCACCAGGACACAAAAAAGTATCTACCTAGCATGTGACCAATGGGCCCTGGAATTAAATGTAAATTTCCTGTACAGAGTGTGTTTTATCCACTGTACCTCTTATAAACCCAGTAAGGTGTCTCAGCAAGGAAGAGAAGTGTGTCAAAATGAAGTCCATGATGCCCTGTTGACAGCCAATGGGTTTATTGCAGAATTCAAGCCATCCCCAATAGCCAGTTTTTCCGTGGAACTGGTAAGGCTTGTTCCGTTAACAGTACACTAGTTATGTTCACCCCTGTTATATGGTTCCTACGAATTTAGTAGGACTGTGTATTTAGAACAAAAATTTATATTATGGAGACTGAATCTTATTATATAATCAGAAAATGTTTTTTTTTGCTAGCTCACAGTCTCACATCTAAACCCCTAACCTTTCAGAGTTATAGATACTGATAATCTCGAACATGATCAATCTGATTCCCAAGGTTATTTTGGAAACAGATACAACCCTTTAGTTTTTCACTTTTGCATGCCCAAGGTGTCACAAAGAGAAGATACAAAAATGCATTTTCAAATGTTTGTTGAAAAGCTCTAATCTTGTAAATAAAACATGTACTGCGATTATTAGAAAGATGAGACACATTAATTGTTTACAGTTTTACTAAGGTTACTCCTATGTATCACTAATTTGTGTATGCAAAAGAGAGCAAATTGGGAGTACCCACCTGCCAGGCCTATTGGAATGACCTAACCTCATACCTTGGTACTGTATGTCAGGAAGCCCACCTTAGTGCAGTAACAAATCCATCCGATCAAGTGTTCAGTTCTGTACACTTCTCTTACAAGGTTATCTTCCTTCTCAGGATGAAGACCTAGGACAGCCTAACTGTATCTCAGTCACAGCAGCATTCCATGATGACTCCGTGGGGATGTGATCCTCCCACCGACTCCGGCAAAATTGAGCAAGTGGCCAGGAGGAAAAAATATAAAGGGAAAATAAATTCTCAATAGAGGGTAATATATTCCACTATTGGTAGTACATAGTCCTATTCTTCATACACAAACAATTCAACACAAGAAACAATCACATACCAAAGATCACATAATTTAATTAGTGTAATCTAGGGATTACTTCATCCAGATTAAAGGGTTTTTTTCCCCTCTATGCAACGGACATATTTACATACATATACAAAAAGACATGTTTAACACACATATATAACACTTATGTACAAAAATGACAAAAGGGAAAACACAGAATGTTTAGAATAGTAATGCGAAATAATAGCAACAATATCAAGTTCCTAGCACCCAAATTATTGGAAAGGAAGTGTTCACCTATAACCTATAGGTAATACACTAGGAGGAAGTCTTATAAACACAATTGGCTCTAAGATCACTACAGAGCCTCAATCAAAAAATTGTGCATGAATTCTTCTTAGAATAAATCATATCATTTTCTCATCAGACTCCTGGGAACAAAGTCTGTCGACGCGGGCGCGTTTCGGCCAAATGAAACATCACGGCCTCCTCAGGACAGGGGTGAAGAAAAGTGACCTCCCACCGACTCCAGCATTGGATGCTTTTAAAATAATTAAACGTTGGCTTATCGCACTGTTGCAGAGGCTCAGAACGTGTCTTCAATTAGACTGGTGGGAAATAGTTGTCTCCTATGAGCAAAAGTAAAGGAAAATGAAACAAGGCATCGCTTTCTCAGTTGTTTGACCCTGGAACCTAAATGTGCAGACTACAGTAGGGCAATGCCTATCAGAAATAAATGCATGCGAGGCAAGATGGCGGCAGCATGACCACTGTGAGTGTCACTCCCTGACCATTGTGCTGTTTGATCGGTTTCTAACGGAACCTATGCCCAGCTGATCTTAAAAAAAACCCCGATTGAAACGGATCTGTAACCCTGCTCATCGCTCCGGATGATTATCCCAAAAGATTTACATGAACTATTGATACGCGCAGCAGCGGGGTTCAGTATCAGCATTCTGAGAAGCCGGGCTTACCTGCTGACATTGCGGGCGTGGCTTGCCGGGAGCCAGTGGTCGAGCGTGATCGCGAGGCATAGCAAGATGGCTCCACGGAGAGTTGCACCGAAGAAAGGAGTGACTGGCTCCAAGACCGCTGTGGCGTCTAAAAAGTTGCCTGCCCCAAAGGAACTGGAAGCTGTTCGAACTCCCGCTCAGGAGAGAACTGAGAGGGCGGGGAGCAAGAATGGGACTCCCGGTAGTGAATGGTGCCTTCCCGACGGGGGTGTGAAAGCAAAGATTCCGACGGTTCTGGGGAACGGTGATGGATCAAACCCAGATCTGTTGACTGGGTGTGAGTGTTTGATTGGTTCTGATGCTCCGTCCATCACCACCCCCTTTTGTACTGCTTTGTTCGCCATAAGTTGGCAAGGTATGCTCAGACGTGAGTCTCTTGCTCATTTTGCCACTGGATTCAAGCAAGCCTGGCTGAAGACGGCTGAAATGCCAGAAACCGGTCCTAGGAAGCTTGTTTCCGGTCCAGGGAAGGCATGGCTTGGCAGTTCGGGCTGGACTGTTCCCATGAGGCACAGGGTCAGACTGATTTGCATATGGCCATGTCTGAACTGGGGTGGCAGAGTGGGCTAAAGAACGGTGATGGATCAAACCCAGATCTGTTGACTGGGTGTGAGTGTTTGATTGGTTCTGATGCTCCGTCCATCACCACCCCCTTTTGTACCGTATTGATACGTGCAGCAGCGGGGTTCAGTATCGGCATTCTGAGAAGCCGGGCTTACCTGCGGACATTGCGGGCGTTGCTTGCCGGGAGCCAGTGATCACGTGGCATAGCAGGATGGCTCCACGGAGAGTTGCACCGAAGGCAGGAGTGACTGGCTCCAAGACCGCTGTGGCGTCTAAAAAGTTGCCTGCCCCTAAGGAACTGGAAGCTGTTCTAACTCCCACTCAGGAGAGAACGGAGAGGGCGGGGAGCAAGAATGGGACTCCCGGTAGTGAACGGTGCCTTCCCGATGGGGGTGTGAGAGAGAAGATTCCGAAGGTTCCGGGGATGTTTTCCGGCAAAACGGTAAGCGGAAAAAACAGGCAAAATCTTTGCTGGAGGAAACACCAAGTAATTTGAGAAGCACAAGCATTGCTACTAATATTGTCTGCAACAATGTATCGGATATGCCGGAAGGGGTTGCTACATTTGATCTTCCCAGCATTTTAGAGACATGTAACCTGCCTAATGTTTCTGTCGCTTTAAATGCCCTAACAGGGGAGGGAGAAGCAATGTTTGACAGGAAAGAACAGGAGGGGGCAGTGGATAAAATTGCTCCTTTAGCCCGCAGCGAGTGCGTTAGCGAGCAGCAGGAATCAAGGGGGATAGTGCCCGGAACTTCAGACGGAGAAACCGTATTTTCTTTGGCAGAGGAATCCGACCTTAACAATGCTAGTGACCCTGACAATTCAGATGTAGATGCCTCGGGGGATGACAGTGATAGCCCCCCCATGACAACAGACACTCTGAGGAGGGTTATTAGCCGGTCTAGAAGGGAAAGGAAAAGCTCTGATGGTTTGCAGCATGAAAGCTCTCATTCAGAAACCAATGAGCACCTGCAATGGGATTATTCCACTTCCCAGCTGGGAGCTGTGGGTGGGGCAGGGCTTGGATTTCAGGATGATGATCCCAGGGGCCTCTGGCAGTAAACCTGAACCGGTCCCTTCTATAGGTTTAATATATGCTACACTTAAGGCAATGCAGGTAGAGGCTCGCCAGGAGCACAAACTTGCGACCAAAAAAATCCAGGGCGCAATTCTCAAAACAACAAAAGCCTGCAACGAGATTGTAGCAAGAACTACTGCCTTGGAGGAACGTGTGGTGAGACTAAAGGCTGGCTTGGAAAGTACAGAGCCAAATGACGCCAGAATGATGAATATTTTGAGGAAGCTGGAAGAATCTGAAAACAGACAGCGGAGAAACAATGTACGCCTGCTGGGTGTTGAAAAGAAAGCCGAGGGGAGCGATGTGCAAGTATTTGTGCTGAAACTTTTAAAATCTGCCTTTCCTGAATTATCGCACTGGAACTGGGAGGCAGACATCCAGCGAGTACATAGATTTTCTTTGATGTTAAAGAGCAACCCTGGCCTGAACCCAAAGCCCCGAACAATTTTTATTTGTTTTGGGAACTTTCTACTGCGGCAGGCGATATTCGAAAAGGCAAGACCAGACGCAAAGAGAACAGCCGAGGAGCAGACATTTTTCGTGCGGCCAGATTTCTGGCACACAACAGTAGAAAGAAGATGGCGGCTGTGGCAGCTGATCAGCCCCTTCCAAATATTTGGATGTGAAGTGTACTTAAGGAACCCTGCTCAGTTGAAAGTTATTTACCAGGGGAGGATCAGGCTGTTCACCTCCGAGATCCAGGCTGAGAATTACTTACAGGAACTAACTGGTTGTTGATCGAATATGAGTCTTCCTGCTTGTCTTGTCTCTTTAAAGTGAGGGGTGGAAGGAAAGTAATACGGGCATGATATTGATTATTGTATTTTTAGGTTGTTCTGAAATGGGCTAGGTTTCCTTCCTTTGTTTTTTTTTCAGATAGGTTGGGGAGTGACAGGGGGTGCACAGCGGAACACGGAAGGCTTCACAAGGGTCTGAGGACCTTTTTTGCCTTAGTGAGGGGTGTGGGGGGGAGCGGGTGGGGGGCGGGGGAGGTGGATCCTATTGGGAAGGATGGGCTTTCATGTGGTGTTGTTCTGAATTGTTTAGATGTTTTTCTTTTTGATTGTCAGGGATATAGTGTATCTGGATGTGTTCTCCACTTACAATGGGGTGCATTAGGATAGCCTCTATCAATATTTGTGGATTAAATGACCCAGTAAAAAGGCGTAGGATAACGGAAGATATCCGAATCTTGAAGGCAGATATCATCTGCCTCCAAGAAACACATATAGAAGCTAGTAGAAATAAAATAATGGATCTCGATGGGTTTCAACTAATCTCATGGACAAGGCAAGGGGTTAAAACTAAAGGTGTTGCTATATTTGCACGCCGGTGTATGGCTAATTTTACGCGATCTCTCTCGGATAAATAAGGCAGATGGGCAATTGTACAATGTTCAATTGACAGCAGTATGTTTACACTATGTTCCGTTTATGGACCAGTATTAGATGACCCTGAACTGTATAATTGGTTGAGCTTGGAACTGGTGGGTTGTCCATCCTCAATTATAATATGCGGGGATTTCAAAATAAATTTGGGCTGTGCGGTATCTAACCACCCTGAGATGATTCACCAAGGGCGGAAATCGAAAGTTTATAAGTCTCTTTCCCAATTAAGGGCATTGCATGGGTTAGTAGATATATGGGCACAACTAGAAGGAAACAACCCAGGGTTTACTTATTTTTCTGCTCCACACAGAACCCATGCAAGATTGGATTATTTTTTTATTTCTCATTATATGGTTCAGGGGAGTAAGATTACTAAGTTTCTTAGAGTTATGTCCGACCATAACCCTTTGGTACTTGAAGTGAATATTAAATGTAAAAAACAAGTTACCAGCTGGACTTTCAACAGGGCCTTGTTAAATGACAATTTCTATGTAGATCATGTGGCATAGTGGAATACTAGGTTTTTGAAGGAGAATATGGGAAGTATGGGGATTCAAACATGTTTGGGACACTCTCAAGGCAGGGATCAGGGGTGAGACGAAGCAGTTTGGTTGAAGAGAGGAATAAGATCAATGAGCTGTATGAAGCATTGGGTAAAGCTGAGAACAATCTCGTTAAGGTGCTATCAGAGGGTGGGGAGGCCGAGACAGCACAAACTAAAATTACAATAGCGAAATCTGCCATAACCCAAATTTCATTTGCCAAATCTGCGGGTAGATATCTAGCTTGGCGGTCTAAGCTCTATGAGAGCAATGAAAGGGTGGGTCATATGTTGGCTGTCCGGGCTAGAAAAAAGGAGGCACAAACACGGATTACAGGAATCTTAGATCCAGATATTGGTTTAGTAACTGACACAGGAGCAATTCTTTTGGCTTTTCAGAGATTTTATCAGAAGTTATACTTGGAAGATATGAGTGATAATTGTGGGATCCAAGCTGAAATTAAGAGATATCTTAGGGAGGTTAAATTAGATCAACTGACTTCCTTAGACCAGGATATGTTGGATGCTCCGATCAGGTTGGAAGAAATACAATCTGCCATAGATTCACTTCCACCAGGCAAAGCTGTTGGGCCCAATCTCTTACCAGGTGAATTATATAAGATCTTTCGAACTCAGCTGGCTTTAACTATGTTTCGCTTAGTTCAGAGTGGAGATACTGCTCCTGAGTCCTGGAAGACGGCAAAGATTGGTATATTTTTAAAGAAAGGGAAAGTGGCGACTGACCCTGGGGCATATAGGCCCATTACTCTGATGAATAGTGATATAAACATTTATTCCAAGATTTTAGCAAATAGATTGGCGTCAGTTATTAAAAAAATGTTTCTCCCCAGCAACACGGCTTTGTGCCCGGTTGGGAAACTATCAATCATATTCGCCGGACAATAGCATTATTTGATTACACTAAGGTTACAGGAGACCCTATGGTCTTAATTCTGCGGGATGCAGAAAAGGCATTCAATGGGGTCTCCTGGCCTTTTTTATGGGCTGTCATGAAGTATAATGGTATAGGGGAAGGATTCATAATAGCTATTCAAAGTTTGTATAAAGATCCAATTGCGAGAATTGCGTTGATGGGAGCTCAGTCGGGGACAATTAACATCACACGAGGTACGAGACAAGGTTGTCCGTGCTCCCCTCTGTTATTTGCCATCTACATTGACCCTTTAATTAGGAAGATTCTGGAAGATCAAAAAATTCACCCTGTTCATGCTAAAGGGGGAAATGTCAAACTTTTGGCATATGCCGATGACCTGGCAATTATAACCGCTGATCCCCGCTCTGCTCTAGAAGAAATAAATAACTTAACATCGCATTTCGGTAATATATCAGGTTATCACTTGAATGAATATAAAACTCAAATTGTTATTAATGACAAAATCATTTTAGTGGATCAGCGGATGGTACCAAGTGCTAGATATTTAGGCATAGAAATAAGCTCTAAATCTGAGGATATCGTTGATATTAATCTGACACCATTATTACAGAAAATCAAATCAGATTCCCGAAGAATGAATAATTTGCATTAGACACTAATTGGGAGAAGCAATGTAAATAAAATGATATTTTTGCCTAAAATCTTATATTGGTTTAGAGCGATCCCTTTAGATATAAATAAAACCTGGTTCCAGAAACTAGACCAGTTAGTTTCATGGTTTCTATTGGTGGGGCAGCGCCCCAGAAGGGCTCTTAGATACATGACTCTAACCAGAGACAGGGGAGGGTGGTCTGTCCCTAATTTTCTAATTTATTATTGGGCAACCGCGCTGAAACAGATGGGGGAACTGTTAAAAGGGGGCAATCCGGGATGTGGGGAAATATCAATTTACCATCTAATTTATGGGATAGAAGCTAGAGGACTTCTCATGCGCCACATAGATTTTGCCTATTTCAAGAGGGTCAAATTTAAGGTTTTGCTTGGTGCTTATAGGGTCTGGACAGCAGTCAGCAAAAAGGCTGGGATTGGGCGGCTGCATATATATTCCCCTCTAGCAAATAATACATTACTTCCGGAAATATTTCAAGATGCATATTTTAAACACTGGACTGAGAAAGGTATACTGTGTATCGGGGATCTTATATTCAATGCTGAAATACTTACCTTTGAGGCTATAAAAGAGAGATTCGGCATCAAGAACAAATATTTTTTAAAATATTTACAGATAAGGGATTTCATCACCAAAACACTCATTTCCCGGAACAGAATTCCTTTATTAGATTTGATCGTTGGGGGTCAATCTACAACATCTTCTTTATATAAACTTCTAAATGGGAAGTTGGGCGATGATTTAGCCAAACATTTTGACAGATGGCAAACGATTTTACAAGCCTGGCAGGGAGATTGTGAAGATTCACTATTGTTCAGTCAAACGGAATGTAGCTCAGCAAGTCTGCAGGTACAATGTTATAAGACATAGTGCAACTTATATATAACTCCGGCGCGCATTCATCGATGGGGGGGGTCCTCGGGGATACATTGTTCTCGGTGTGGGTTGCTGGCCGCAGATAGTACACATATGTTTGCCACCTGCCCTGGTCATTCTCAATTGTTGGCTAAAATCGAACTGCGTCTAGAATCTATACTGGGATATTTAGTCTCATTGAGCCCCCAGGTTATAATGTTAGGGATCTGTAGTCAGGAAATGGAGGAGGCCGATAGGAAGTTGGTGTATATTGCAATGGCTGTATTGCGGCTTTGCTTGGCTTCTGCCTGTCTCGATCAGGATAATGCTTCAATACATGTGTGGTTTAGTAAATTAGTATTCATTTACAACTGTGTTTAGGAGAAGAGGAAGTAGGGCAAGGGCAAAGGGAGAAAAGATATGGGAACCATTAACTAAGTGGTTAAATAAAGATTAACTGTTACTGTGATGTGAAGTACCCCTATGTTTGCTTGGTGTATTTCTTTTCTTTTTTTGCGGGGATCCACTGGGGTGGGGGTGTGGGGTATAAAAAAAAAATTAATCCGGACATCGGATAGGTTTTTCTTTCTCTATGTATTTATGTGCAACATTTTAATTCTTGTCTCTGATGTCCTAATAAAAAAATAATAAATAAATAAATGCATGCATGAAACATTCTCGTATTAGGGAAAACATGTGCAAACCATCGCTGAGGTGATTCCTGGTCCCCAAGAGGTGTCTCTCAGGTCCTGGACCCTCTGCTGCCATCAGTTGAGCTGCTCCTGAGAAGAGAAGAGGATAATCCTGAAGTTTTAGGGCTGTTTGTGGCCGCATACAGTTCCACTCATGGTAAGAATCAGCCACCTGTGACAACCGCCAATATAAAGAACTGGTGAATCGTACTTTTGGATCTACAGCGATCGCCAGGGATGACCGGCAATGCAAGATTTGCACTTCGCGCTACAGCAACGACAGCCTGCAGGGACAACCAACACAAAGGTCCAGCAACAATGGTCCATGACGCCCAACCGGCTCTTTGGGCTACAGCGATGACAGCAGTTGTGTCACAGAGCTGACCATCCGCAAAGTTCTCTCTAATTCTCTCTGCCTCTTTCACCAGGAACTGAACATTTTGCGCCAGACTTTGAAAAATTACCTTTTTTCAGTGATACTATCCTGGGTCTTACATCTCGTCCATGTCCATCACAGTGGGCCTGAACCTGTGACTTTCACCCAGTCTTGCATGACCAAATGACTGCGAATGGCACTTTGTTCTTTTAGGCGCTATAGCTACCTAAAACTTTGAAATAGCATATCTCTGGCTCAACTGATTTGTATTTAATGTTCTGTTTTCACCATATTACTGTTTCCTTGATGCATATTTACCTTGCATCTAAGTTCATCTTGACTGCTTTTGTGCCACAATATCATAGGGTTAAACACAGGTTAATTTAGTGACTATCGTGGTTCACCCTGACAAGGATTGTGGTTGTTGCTTAAGTAGGGTTTTCACCCTCCTCAACCAATAACCCGATTCCTCACAAATGTTGAATAGTAACAGGGGCGGCCTAATTTCATTCAGTCATTCACTTGACTGGGACAAAAGCGTGCTTCATGGCTAAATTATAGTGTTCAAAATATTGATTATGACCTCAATGCATTTCTACAAATCTCACTATATGCATATCAGGACTTAATGAGCCATACATTGACTAACTGCTATCATAATAGTCCTCAAGCACACATGAACTTTTCTCTCTGATCTTTTTCATGTGTGCATTTGCACATGTTAATGAATGTGCCATCTTATTTGTACGTGTGGTTGGTAGTGCAATTGCATTATTGCTTCTCACACTGGACAATGCCTCACGTTGGAAAGTGGATTTCATTAACTCCTCCATGGGCATGGGTGTGTAGTTTGTTGAATTCTCTCCTCTTGAATCTCATGCCTGTCTTATTTGTCTTGCCACTTTATCTTTTTTTCTGGAATGCAGTTCGTACCACCTATTAAAAATATCATTAATGATATGGTGGATTACACAGACAGAATTAATCATCTACTAGAAGTATAGCAAGCTGTTTCTGTGTTTGGATTCAGATGCACTTAATAAGGTTTTCCTTAAAAAAATTGTCATTATGGGCTACACATAGCTCTACCCAGATCTCTAGTTGTATTTCACCAAACTTGTGTTTCCATCAATTAAATTAAATTAAATGAATATAATGTATATGTTAGAAAGTGGATTATTATTTGGGGTAGGAGAATGCCCGCCTCCATGAACAATAACACTTCATCATAGGGTGAACTTTCAATGTCACCTAATTGACCTGAGCTCAACCCCCTGATAACTATAGCACAAGCAGACAGATTTAACTTAGGGCAATGTGTAAAGTATTTAAACAGTACCAGTACCAAAACAGTAAGAAAAGTAAAACATCAAACAATAAAAATCCCAACTTGAATTCGAATATTGGCGTGAAATGTAATAAACACAATGACACCAAAATGACAAAAACCACAAAGGAGAACAGATGTTATGGATTTTTAAGCAGAAATACAACCAAATAGCATAAAGCACCAATGATAGTTTATACGAGCAGTAGACTGGGAGCTAAGGGCAAATTGAGGCCAAACGCTATGGAGCTCTGGTCGATGCAGCAAGTGGAATGGTCCAGGTAAAAAGTCTGGAAAGTTAAAATGTTTGAAAAAGTTTCTAAATCCCACTTGAGAAAGGTTTTTTTTTTTAAAGAAAAGTGCTAAAATTACTTCTAAGTTCCAATGCAGAAAAGAACTTCAGGCATATTATCAAGGTCCAGCGTTAAAATTATCGCCGCTTTATCGGCAGAAAACTGCCGCTAAAGTGGTGATAATGGGCTTGATAATATGCCCTTGAGAATTCTCATAAACCCATGTTCGGGTGTCTACATGGGCTTCTATGGGAATTCTCTGTGGCATATTATCAAGCCCATTATCGCTGCTTTAGCGGCAGTTTTCTGCCGATAAAGCGGCGATAATTTTAATGCGGGACCTTGATAATATGCCCCTTTGTCACGTTTTGAAAATAACTATACTGTCTGAGCAGTCTGCTTCTGAAATTATAGCCACCGCCATGTCTCCAAGGGCCGGACTCTTGAAGCAGGTTGGTCACTCTGGAGATTTGGAGATTTGTCAATGAAGATTATTTAGGTGTCAACGAGAATGGGACTTAGTCATTTTTTGAAGGTGCTGGGAGTCTTGAGTGGGATGACTATGAAATGTGATCTAATGCTGTGGAAGTGCCAGATGGATAGTTTTTGTGGCAGGTTCCGCTGAAACTTTGGAGTACTGGAACATAAGTTGTCAAAAGATTCCAGATTTCTACTGGTGAACAACAACCACAGGGTACACTTCTAGGGACACTGGGATCTCAGGAAATGCACTTAGAGTCTCTCAGTGTGTCAGGTTTGGGCCAACAGTGAAGTCCAGTTCAAGTCCAGTTACTACTGATTAGATGGGCACCATGAAAAAAGGTGTTTTGCAGCTTGTGTGTCCCTGTAGCTTCACAGGAAGTAAGCGATCTGACCCTTGGGGTCCACTTCTTGGTCACAAGGGAGAGCAGGTCCAGTCCTTCAGGACTCCTTTCAGGTTACCAAGAGCAGGTCCAAACCTCTTTTGTTTTTCCGCAGGCTCAGAAAGTTTTCCGAGGATGCACCTTGGGGTTTCATATTTATGCTTAACATCAGGTAGTGGGTGGGGGAGACTCATTGGTACGCCCTAATCAATGGGGTGGAAGTTTTGAAGTGCAACCCTACCCAATTGTTTCATCAGTTTCTATTTGTCCTACTGCACTTGATCCTACAGCGTCCCTCACTCTCATAATCCAAGGTGTGAAACCGTTCTCCCCTTGTGAGGGTAATGAGCAGTGCCCTCCTCTGTGGTTACTGAAAACCAGTTCTGGGGGAAGATTTGCTCTCTCTGGTTTGGGCCAAGTTTGGGGTTTTCTAGGTGTCACTTAGCATTTGCTTGTGACATACCTGCCCCTCTATTCTGTAATGCACCAACTATTCTGTGCTGTTCTGCTGGTTGCAAACAATGTCATCATTATATGCTGTTCCAAAACCCCTTAGTGCAGAAGCAACACTGGGGCTCACCCTCCATTCTCTTCGGTGCAGCATAACTGCAATCTGGAATCAGGGTCTTAGACAATGTATATGACAAACATAGCCATAAGAGCTTTGCATGGTTTGAAAAATGCGGCATGCCTAGGCCTACCTTTGACTTTTATATTTATTTATATAGTCATTTGAAGATGAAAGAAGAACGTAATTCATGAATACAGAAGAAGTACTCACACATTCTGGAACTAGTGCCCTCAGGTCAGGTGATGGTTTCAGCGCAGAGCCGAGGGCCTATTTTATTGACCTGCAGCCAGGCGAAAAGTACATTCATTTAACGCGATATTTCTCTGTGTTAGTGGTTCATTATCAGACAATGATGTTCAGTAAGAGAGAGTCAAACCTTGCGCTCTGTCCCCGAGCTATACTGTCTGAAAATAAAGCACTGAGAGAAATATACTGTTAAAGGCGCTTAAATCAGTTCTGCTTTGCCCTGCGCCACAAAAACCCTTCATGATAGGCAGCAGCAGTCTGAGTGTGTACAACGTTACTTCATTCACTGTGCTGATTTCTTCACAAACATGCAAGCGGCCATCTTGGATTTGGAAAACAAATGAATACCATTCACCTTTGCAGACTATGGCTAGTGAACTCATCCAGTTTTGTAAATGGATTAAGTGGGATTAAGCACACCACGATGTTTCTTTTCAATCACTCTGCACCACTGGGAAATTAGGGCTAATATATTCGGAAGTTACTTTCGATTAAATTACTTCTTGAGAACGACAACATATTCGTATATTGTGGAACAATCTACATCTCAACAATAAAATATTCTTTGCAGAACGTACTACTGTTGTAGGTACTACAACACTACAGAAGTGTGTTTGCTATCCTTGTTTTAATGTATGTGCTTGCGTTGGTTACCACACAGGATCGTAAGTTTACCAAAATGTGGGGATCATGATGTAAAACACGCTGCGTTGCACGGAGTGATTTATATTATAATAAAACGGAATGCCTTTCTATGTATTTACTAATCTTCCTCTAACCATATGTTCACTGGATACAGTGCTGCTGCAGAGTGAGAAATCGTTTAAGAGTGTCCTGTTTCTTTCCATCATGGGACGTTGCTGGTTCTTACAGTTATTGAAAGGTACAGGTCCCACCTGATGTTCATTAATGCCATTATGATACCTGAAAGGCAGATTAAGGTGCGTTTTGTACAATCAGGCAATCTTAAAACTGATGGATCATTTGCATATAATTAATTAGCTCGTTTTATACGTGTGACCTTCTAACAGAAGGCTAATGAGCAATCTTGCATTCACACTAGATTCTTCACATCATTTTAATGAGGTACCACTGCAGTGCGCACCAAGTTCACGGAAGATAGTAGAAAAAGCATGTTCAGGTGAAAATCTTTGTGGTTGGTTAGACGTGGATTACTTTGTGGGGTGAAATTGGTTTGATTGCTTACCGGTAATCCACTTTTACACTGATTCCCACGGTTTTTCAGTCTATAATTTCTTAATGTAACCACCCCTTGAGTCAAGTGTCTTACTACGGCCACTAAGAAGAGTGAAATACTTTTTTTAGCTCCTGTCATATGGAAGGAAAAAAAATAGAAGTGGGACCACCATTTAGTCAACTCCTTAGTCTTCTACAAAAAGAGTGACATCTGATCAAAACACATAGTGGAGGTGTAGTTCAGGCCTGGGTGTAGTTCGCTGAGTTTCGCTACACGGAACTCCGCAAAGTGACAAAAAAACTCCGCTGAGTTTTACAAGTGGCGGAGTGCAGTGCGAACTGGTGTTTTTGCTGCTCTTCCTGCCACTCCAGTAAAAATTCTACCCAAGTGGCAACTCAAGCTCCAAAGTTAGCATTCCCAATCCGGAGAGGGGAAAAAACTCCTCTGCACTATGCATAGCGGAGTTTTCTGCACTCCGTGACCATCGCGGAGTGTGGAGTGCAGGAAACTCCACAAACTCCGTGATCGGAGCGGAGTTCACCACCCAGGCCTAGTGTAGTTAAGCAGGAATGTAACAAGGAGGAGTAGGAGGACACAGTGTACAGAGGAGTAAACCTGGTATTGCTGTTTCACCTCTCTTACTTGTCACAGTTCTAAGTCATTGTGGATATAGCTACCACCACAAACTGACTTTGATGTAAGAAAGTACCAATTCCAGGCACATGATTGGTGGTTTAATGCATAGACAGCACGATTCAACTATTGAACCATTGTTTCATGAAAAACAGCAACCTCAAAGCATCAATAGGTGAGCACTAGAAGTGTTAATAGGCTGTTATGGACATGTCAGGAGAGAGTCACTTTTTATTGTTAGACAAATGTCTGTCATGTTCACTTTTTGTGCCTATACCAACAAAGATAATATCCCGAAAGGGAATCAAACCTGACTACGGTTTTAAAATCAATTCGCTGGCCTCATTATTTCCTGTTCCTTGGTGGGGTGTGAATCTCCGCTTTTTAGCGGCCATTTTACCTGTGCCATTTCCATTCGCAAGTAGCGTTCTAGCTCTCGCACACTGCACACGTCCACTTTAACCCTACTTAATGGGCAAGGCTCGGACGTGCAGCGCCTGACAAGGTTCCTTTCACTTGCCACGTTTTTTGACCAGTTTAAAATCTAATTTTATATGTGGGGTCCTGCATCTGCTGCTGGGAATTGTATTAAATGTAATTGTGGTTTATGGTGCTGCTGGGGAATTGTTTTATTTTTTGGGGGGAAGCAATTTTTAAAAGATAGAAACGCTGCTAATTTTTTAATCTATTTTATGCCTCCTCAACTCCAGTTTTAAAATCAATTCGCTGGCCTCATTATTTCCTGTTCCTTGGTGGGGTGTGAATCTCCGCTTTTTAGCGGCCATTTTACCTGTGCCATTTCCATTCGCGAGTAGCGTTCTAGCTCTCGCACGCTGCACACGTCCACTTTAACCCTACTTAATGGTCGAGGCTCGGACGCGAAGCGGACGCGCGTAGCGGTCGCGCAGCTGGCGCGCTGAAGGCACGCCTAAGGTAAGCCCGTCTGCGCCCGTCCGCGCCAAGTCAGCGGCAGAGGCTAGTTATGCTGTCCATTTTGTACCCTCTGTTGGACCTATCCTCCAGCTGTCAAGTGAGTGCCTTAAATCATTTCGACCACCCTCCTGCCCCTGTTTAGGGAATAGGCCCTCGCCCCTTAAAACCGATTTTTTGTGTGTCGATTGTGGCTTTGCTGGACGATGCATCCAACCCCATCATTGCATTGGTCACACCCGCTGGTTTTAAATTTTGCAGGGTTGACCGCCCTGCTGGAAAGGGTGGCGGTGTAGCGATCCTTTATAGAGAGAACCTATTATTGAATAGCGAGGTCTCCACCCTGTGGGATGTGTGTGAGGTCTTGGATTTTAGTATTCATCTTTCGGATCACTTTACTCTAGGCGGTTCACTTATTTATCGTCCCCCTGGTTTAGCCAGCGTGTTTTTGAAATCATGTGGGGATGCGTTTGCTGAACGCTCACTACGCTTCTCCCACTATGTGGTTCTAGGGGATGTAAATCTTCACCTTGATCAACAAGACGCAAAGGAGTCGATGGCCTTCATTGACTTTCTGCAACTTGCTCACCTTACCCAGTGGGTTTCCTCACCTACGCATCAGGGTGGCCATATCCTCGACCCTATTTGTTCTAATTTCCCATTTGTAGTGGACGAGCCTGTGCCGGTCCCTTGGTCGGACCATTTTTTCATTAGCTTCTCCTGGGACATCAGTCGGCCAGCCCAGTCTTTGTGCTCCCTCCGCCCCCGACGTTTACTAAAATTGATCCATTGCAATTCAAGATGGCCTTGGCTGCCTCTAGGCCCCCCTGTCAACAAGATCTTACAGGGAGTGTGGTTGAGTTCACAAGGTGGATTGCTGATGCAGTGTCCTCTCTCTCGGCGTCCCGGCCACTCAAGCTTTCCAGGGAATCGCCCTCTAAACCGTGATACCTGCCGGAGCTGAAAATTCTGAAACATGACTGCATAGTATTGGAGAGGGCCTGGCGCTCTAGTGGCTACTGCCCCTTGGCGAAGCTCACGCTGAGTTCTAAAAAAAAGAGCTACTACGCAGCGATTGCGGTGGCTAAAAGTCAATACTTCACCAGGCGGATCGACCAGACGAATAACAACTCTAAAGAAATCTTCTCAATAGTAAAAAGCTTTATGTCTCCGATAGCTTTGGTGCATCCTGTTCTTGCTACAGAGGACTGGTGTTATATACTGGCCAAGTCCTTTCAGGACAAAATTTTGGATATTCAATCCACCTTTCCTACTAATTCCCATACATCTGTCCGAGACATCTCTGTCTCTCGGCCACTTGAATCTTCCCACAATTTCTCTTCTTTTTCTGTGGTTGATCTCCCTACCTCTCTTAAAAGTTTGACGGCCCTAAAATCGGGCTCGCCCACAGATCCCTGTGCGACCAGGCTTTTTGCTGCAGTTGCGGACTGTGTTAATCCTGAGGTCAATCAGATTATCAATATGTCATTGCGGGAGGCCTGCGTTCCATCCTCTTGGAAGCAAGCTAAAATTCTTCCTCTTCTCAAGAAACCATCTTTGGACCTTCTTTCCCCAGGTAACTACCGCCCTATCTCTTTGCTTCCTAGCCTCGCCAAGGTTTGTGAAAAGGTGGTCACCAATCAGCTCACGGATTATGTGGAGGCCTCTGGCCTGCTCCATCCGGCACAATCAGGGTTTTGGACGTCTTTCAGTACGGAGTCTGCTTTATTGGAGATATCGGAGGCAATTAGAGAGTGCCTTGATGCCAGGGGGAGGGCTGCGCTGGTTATGCTGGACCTCTCGGCAGCTTTCGATACGGTGCACCATGCCTTACTGCTCGATCGCCTCCTCGAGATTGGAATCTCTGGGGCGGTATGGGGCTGGGTCAGGTCCTTTTTGGAGGGACGGTCTCAGCTGGTATGGCTTCCACCGTGTGCTTCGGCACCTCAGATAGTGGCTACTGGCGTTCCTCAGGGGTCATCCCTTAGTCCCCTTCTTTTTAACATTTATGTTACTCCGCTTATTTATCTGGCCGAAACCTTGGGGGCTAAGATGATGGCCTATGCAGATGACACCCAACTGCTGTTTTCCTGGGGTCATGGCGAGATCTCTGTCCTCCCTGCGCAACAGGGCTTCGCCTCGGTTTTTCGCCGGCTAGCCCAAGCTCAGCTTAAATGTAATGAGGAGAAATCGGAGATCCTCTTGTACGGCTCCTTCCCGGATGACTTTAGAAGGAAATTATGGCCTCCTGGGTTTCCACTCCCTTGTTCTAAGGGCGACTCTGTTAAGAACCTTGGGATTTGGTTTAGCGAGAACCTGATTTTTTCCTCACAGGTAAAGAAGTTAACAGGCTCCTGTTTTAGTATCCTCAGGTCTTTTAGGAAGTTTTTGCCTTTTCTGCCCAGAGCGGCTAAGGAAACTGTGGTTCATGCGCTAATCCTCTCACGCCTTGACTATGCCAATGCATTGTATGCTGGCATTCCAGGTTACTTGTTGGATAAACTGCAGGTGATCCAAAACGCGGCCGCCCGTCTTCTGCTGGGCCTTTCAAGCAGATGTAGTGTGCGCGCACACTTGCGACTGTTGCATTAGCTTCCTGTAAAGGACCGTATAAAATTTAAAATGTTATCCATTGCCCATAAAGCCTTGTATGGTTTGGGCCCTACCTATCTACAGAATAGGCTGGCCTTTTATGTCCCGGTACGACAGCTGCGCTCGTCCTCTTAACTCTTGGCAGAGATTCCTCGCTTCAAGCGGGTAAGACTGGGCAGCTGCTCTTTCTCACGGCTGGCGGCCCAGGCTTGGAACGAGCTGCCATTGACTCTGAGGGGCATTAAAGATCCTGTTATTTTTAAAAAGCATTTGAAAACCCTCCTGTTTTAGTCCTCTTTACTTTGGCTGTGTTATCCTTGTTGGGTTCGCGCCGGGACACTCCTTGGAGTATCTGTGCGCG
The DNA here is from genome assembly GCF_964204655.1 of Triturus cristatus. Taxonomy (NCBI): domain Eukaryota; kingdom Metazoa; phylum Chordata; class Amphibia; order Caudata; family Salamandridae; genus Triturus; species Triturus cristatus. The sequence goes on from NC_140580.1 coordinate 480,869,006, forward strand.
CTACAAGTGCATATAACATAACATAACAACAACATAACTTAGGGAATGAAGGGCCACCTAGCCTACTTCCAACTTTCATTAGCTTATTTGGCATCATTTTGAAGTGCATGGTGGTTAAGGGTGTTGCTTGGGGCCCATAATACGATGTTTGGTGATGTGTGAGTGGTCTAGAAAGGTGCTCTCAAAATCATGAGACAAACTGGTATCTGTACATAAACATGAGATGTTGTGATGACTGTGAGAATGAATGAGGAAATAAATGAAGCTGTCTATCATCTTAAATGTGGATATGTGGCATCTACAGGAGAGACCAAAAAGCAATCAATTTGAAGGCACATCTAGAATCCTACCAGGATGGTGCTCTACACACTCTACCTAGGAATGATAGATATCCAACCCATTGGGAGTGCAGCATGGATCACAGCAGCTCCAGGCATACTGACACAGATCTAACCCATGCAGACCATGCCGTAGCACAAAAAACCTTAAATACAAAAGCAAGGCAGGTCTCTTCAGCCAGCTTGAAAAGGAGACTGTGATACACCATTAAGTCTCCACTGCTCCACACATTCTCCTCTGCCCTGCACACATGCTCTCATCCATTCAATACCTTCACTTCTCATTCATCCTATACTTCTTGGACCCCACCCTCTTCCTACACATCCATCTCCCAAGCTACATAAATATCCCTCTCAACCTGCATCTTCACAGCTAAGTGCATTATCGCTTCATTGACCCTTGACTCATACCAATTTCACTTTTCACACTCTCTACTGCAGCTGCCTCCACCACCTGCCTGATAACTTCATGAACTAATTCAGCAAAGTGCTAAGAAATATATCAAAACATATGTAGAAGGTCATTAATGACTGACAATTTCAGCTGCACAGATACAGCTTTGGTCAGAGTAGAATAATATTGCCAGGAGCAGGCAAAACCTCAGGTGATTGGTATCTGGGATGTGAGGCTGCACTGCGTGATTACGATCTTATAAATAAAGAACTTGTTTAATTTGGAGTAGAGGACTTGTTTAGTGCACTGTGAACCCTGGAACCAAGAAAGCCCTTAAGAAGGAAACAGACGTTTGCGATTGGTTGTCAGGCTGATTTTAGAGCTGCATAGCCTTCTGTTGTCTTGGGTTTGCTTCTGGCTGCCATGAGTGGCATGATTTTTAGTAAGGCCGAGATTGGCAGAAAGAAGGAAGGACTAGCTAGCTGTGCCTGTGGTGCTAGAGCAGAATGCGGCAGCTGAGTCTGTGATGTCATTGAGAGCTTTAGTGAGGGCGGAGTCTAATGCAGGGCAGGGTGTTCTGCTGGTAAATGGGTTCCATATACAATGAGATGGGACTCCGTCGGGAGAAGAGAATTAGATGAAAATGGTCTCCAAGCACGTGTTAGGACTCTATTTTCTTGAAAAAGAAGCAGTAAGTTTCAAGGTGGTTGCCAAAATTCTGTTGTAGAGGAGGTGATTATTAGGCCTGGGCTAAAATTCTGTTCCGCTTGCGGAAATTGCGATAATTTGACATTTTTGCGTACCGCGGAGAGCGCGAAAATGTCAAAATTTCCGCAATCCGCATTTTTTGCTTGCTAGTGCTGTAAAATAATACATTCTCGCGTGCGCGCGATCGCCTTACCTGAATCCCCGCGTTCGCCGACAAGTTTTCCCGATCCGGTCGCGTTCTCCACGTGATGTTGGATTGTTGGTAGCCATTTGCGCTGTCTTGCGACAGTTCGCGCCCGCAGTAACGTCATTCGTCGCGCGAGCACGTCTTTCTTCCCGCGATCATGCACCGCGAGACAAGTGAAAACAAGATGGCAGCGCCCGCGAGCAACCGCATGGGTAATTTGGCGAGCCGCGACCACGCAGAAAATACCGCGAACGGGCGGGAAAAAAACTTCCACATCTTCGTGATATTTCTGCGTGTTTGCGGAGATTTTTAACATTTTCGCGATAATTTGCGAAAGTGAATTTCGCAAATTCTGCCCACCCCTAGTGATTAATGCTTAAGTACCCTGGTGGCGGAAATTTGGCTATACATTGTTTACATATTTTGTACCTACAAGGTTATTTCCTATTCCAACTCATTTTCAGAAACAAAATGCATATAAAATGTATATGTGAACGGTCTAACTGAAGGGCAATCCTGCATTTTGGTGTTCGCAACACTGCCTTGCACAAATGCAAGCAGCATTGGGTCTTTTACTTTTCAGCCTGCTGATGGGAGACTGCAGGGAGAGAGTGATTGCTCTCTGTTATATACATCAGGATTAAGCTGTCACATAGCATATAACGTCGCTCTGTGTTTTGATGGCTTATGACAACAACACCTGCTGGATCTGGATTTGTTACTGCGTGATGCTCCCAGACGTGTTGCCATCAATCATGCAGGCACTTCAAGTAATACACTAAAAGTGGTACTGTGAACCACATTATTAAATTTGGATGAAACTGTTATCATATTGTATTTACCAAGCAGATTTGCTCTGGATATCTATTCTAGAGCTAGGCTCCGCTAAATGTTTCATAAATCCTCATCTTTACAGGAAGATGTCAGCCCCCTCTGTAGCAATTAGTTTCTTTTTCGAAGTAAGTTCAATATTCAGCTCAGATGCACAGTGATAATTAAGTTGCAAAAATAAAGTCAGCAGTGCGAGCTCTTAATAGAACTGCTAATGTGTTAGACGAGCCTATTACAAATATTTATCTCATTATTGCATGATTAACCATTAACATAACGTTGCTAAAAACACAGTTCAAACATCTATAATTGTGTGTGCCCTGTGTTTAAAATCCGGCAGTTCCCTTCACTGGAGTGCACCCCATTCTTGCATATATTTAAAACTTCATTTTGAGGGACTTTGATCTTCTTCGGCGTCCTACATGATCCAAAGTAATTCTTATTTAATTTGCAAACGTTTTCGACTATGACATCACTTCCTTTTCCCCCAATGAGTTCCGTTCAAGCAAAAACAGCCTTCTCATATGGTCTAAGAGTTTAGGTCCAAAAAGTATTTCAAGGTTGAATGTATATTCATCTCTATGAATATGAGGGTGTTTGTATGGCACCCCATTATCTGAAGCGCAGAAATGCAGCCAGGCCAGAGAACTCAGATCAGACGACCAGAATCTTCTGGTGATTCCTCGTTTTTCAAAGGCCAGGATCGGCGGCCGTGCTTTCACGGTGAAAACCGCTACACTATTGAACTCTATGCCTGAGAATCTGAGGAAGACTAATTCGGAAACCATATTTAGGAAAGCTTTAAAATCTTGGCTTTTCGCCCTGCCCTAATACTCAATGTCCAGCCTGGTTCACTCTTTACAGGTTGGATGCGCTGCTAGCGCCGGGACACTTCCATTGGAGGTAGCCGCGCGCTCTACAAGCTCCAATATTAATAATAACCCAGCTGCAGTGCAATAGAGCGCTGTAAGGTATGATTCTAATGGCTAGATGTATCAAAGGGTTTTACCCATTCTGTGTCTATAAGAAAATGTGTTCCTACCTAAGGCCCTAAATCGTTTATTAGGTGCAAGACTAGTAGTCCATTATGTTTAGGTGGGATCGTGGATAGATACTCCACTCAATTATAGATGTGGAAAATGTGGCACAATGTGTATTTTACTGATGGTCATTTTTTTTAAACGCTGTTTCTTATGTGCTAGACCTGACAGCCCTGGCATGGTTTTATCCCAAAGTTTTTATCTCCCCTCCTACTGTTTTAGTAATTCATTCTTGTTGGCCTTAAGACTCTGCACATTTTGCCACTGTTAACCAGTGCTAAAGTACTTGTGCTCCATCCTCTAAACATGGTAAAATTGGATTAAACCCAATTGGTACATTTAATTCAGTTGTAAGTCCCTAGTAGAGTGGTACTACATGTACCCAGGGCCTGTAAATGTAAAGTTACTAGTGAGCCTGCAGCACATATTGTGATTCCCACTTAATTAGAATTTTTAAGCATGTCTCAGGCCTGCCATTGTAGCCTGTCTGCAGTTTGAAACTGCTGTTTTGACCTGGCAAAGTAAACCTTTTGCCAGTCCTAAAACCTTCCTTTTTAATACAGATAAGTCACCCCAAAGGGTAGTCCATAAACAGATCATACTACAGGGTGCAGTGTATTTACAAATTTGGACATTTATTTCTAAGTTTAACATGTCGTGGTAGTGAAAAAATTTGTGTTTTCACTACTGTGAAGCACACCTCTCCCAATGGATAACAGTGAGTTACCTTATTGCACTTAATGAATGGTACATTTTGATTGGGAGCAGATAGGGTTATCAAGTTTGTTTTCAAATAAGCTGTAATCTAAAACCCTCCTTAATGGTAAAGTCCGATTTAAAGACACATTTCGGAAACAGCTGATTTTAGAAAGTTGGCATTTTCTTGTCCTAACCACTTGGGGCCTGCAGTCTGTCTTCTTGGTCACTTGACTAGGTGTAGTTGGCAGTTGGCCTTTGTGTATTTCTCTCAGACAGAGTCACAAAGGGATGCTGGCTGTTGGGAGGATGGGCCCTAATAGGGGGTAGAGCTGTCAGTTACCACACTTGCACTTCAATGGAGCTGCCCAAGCACACTCAAAATAAACTTTACACTAGACGTTTCTGACTCCAGACATACTGAGACCAGGGCAGGGAGAAAGGAAATTCCAGAACCAGATTTGGGGTGAAGTCTAGAAATCTCTTCTACTTCAAGCTGATACCAGTGCAAATACTGAACCCTCAGACCAACTCTTGTGTATACTACAGAAGAAGGATTGCCCTCCTGCCAGAGTACTGCCCTGCTGCCTGTGGCCTGCCCTGCTGTCTGGGAATGAAGACTGGATCTCTTGTCTTCATCCCAAGTTACCAAAAGTGACTCCAAGCGTCCGATGTCTGACCTCCAGTTCAGAGCTACAGGGCCATAATAAGCTCCAGAGGCTTCCCTGCAACTGCCCAGCTGACCTGCTGCAACTAGACATGCCTAGACCAGCAACTGAACTTGCCTGAGACCTGCTGGCCCCTGCTAGAGTGAGTTTCTGATTCCAAGAGGAGCCTTCCAGGCCCTGGACTCTTGGTTTGGCATCAGTGTGCTCCTCCCGGAAGAAACAGAGAAATTCTGAGGTTTTGGGCTCATTGTGACTGTGAACGGGCCGAGCTGTGCCAAGATGGGGCCACCCACAACGACCGCCAACACGAAACTCTGCTGAATCAGACTTCGCACTACAGCAATGGCAAGCAACAGCTGGCAATGCGAGATCTGCACTTCGCGCAACAGATTCCAAAGCCTGCAGTGACCACCAATGCGAAGCTCCAGCAATGCCCGTCCGCGACCCCTGACAGGATCTTGGCACTACAACAAACACTGTCTGTGACACCTGGCCTGGTCTTCATGCTACAGGGACAACCATCTGTGACGTTCCCCCTCCGAGAGTGGTACTTCTTGCTTTTAGGAGCTATACCTATTTAGATCTTTGAAAATACATATCTCCTGTTCTACTTATCTGATGTTTTGTCATTTTGGTGTAAAAAAAAAATATTACAATTTACTTGCATGCTCTAAATTGTTGTGGGATTTTTCTTATGTTGTATTTTTTCACATTATGACTAAGTGCGCATAAATACAATCAATCAATCAATCCGGTGTTTTTTAAGTGTGACTACTCACCCGTAAGGGTCTCAAGGCGCTGGGGGGTTGGGGGGGTCGCATGTTCCAGTCCATCAAGGAGGGGGTCTGTCGAAGAGCCAGGTGTTGAGGTTTCTAACGAAGATGGGGAGTGATGTTATCTGTCTGAGGTGGAGCGGAAGGTCGTTCCAGGCTCTGGCCGCACGGAAGGAGAAGGAGAGGCCTCCTGATCTGGTCTTTTTGGTGCGGGGGACCACGGCGTAAGAGAGCTGGGCTGATCGTAGGGTCCTTTGGGGTGCATGGAATTTGAGTCGGCTGTTCAGGTATGCTGGTCCAGTGTCGTGGAGAGCCTTGTGAGCGTGGGTTAGCATGAAGGTGACTCTAGCTTCGATGGGGAGCCATTTGAGTGTGCGCAGGTGCTGGAAGATGTGACAGTGTCTTGGCAGGCCGAGGACCAGTCTTGCGGCGGCGTTTTCGATGTTCTGTAGCTTGCGGGTGAGGTTTTTGTTTATTCTGGCACAGAGTGCATTGCCGTAGTCGAGCCTGCTGGTGACCAGGGCGTGAGTGACAGTCTTTCTGTTTTCAAGAGGGATCCATTTGAAGGTCTTACTTAGGAGGCGGAGGGTGTGGAAGCAGGAGGGGAAGACGGAGTTGATATGGCGGTCCATTTTGAGCTCTGAGTCCAGGATGATTCCCAGGTTGCGTGCATGGTCCGTGGGGGTGTGCGGGCTTCCAAGGGCAGGGGTCCACCAGGTGTCATGGTTTGGGCCCATGATGAGTACTTCCAATTTGTTGGTGTTTATTTGTAGGCAGCAGTTTTTGATCCATTTGGCGGCGGCTTCCATGCCTTCTCGAAAGTTGTGTCTGGCGGTGTTGGGTTGTTTGGATAGGGAGAGGATTATTTGGATGTCGTCTGCATATGACACAATGTTGAGTCCGTAGGTTCTGATGATGGGGACAAGCGGAGCCATGTAGACGGTGAAAAGCGTAGGGCTGAGGGAGGACCCCTGGGGGACTCCGCAGATGGTAGGTGTAGAGTCCGAGAGGAAAGGGGGGAGTCCGACCTGCTGCGTTCTGCCAGTGAGGAAGGAGCGGATCCAGTCGAGGGCCTTGTCTTGGATCCCAGCGTCGTGGAGTCTGCGTTTTAGGGTGCTGTGAGAGACTGTGTCGAATGCCGCTGAGAGGTCGAGGAGCATGAGGGCTGCTGTTTCTCCTTTGTCCAGTAAGGTATGGATGTCGTCTGTTGTGGCGAGGAGGGCGGTTTCCGTACTATGCTTTTTTCTGAAGCTGGATTGGGAGGAGTCGAGGATGTTGTGCTCTTCGATGAATGTGGCAAGTTGGCTGTTGTTGGCTTTCTTGATGACTTTCACTGGAAATAGGAGCAGGGAGATGGGTCTGTATTTTTTGAGGTCGGTGGGGTCCGCCGAGGGTTTCTTCAGGAGGGGGTTGTTCTCAGCTTGTTTCCAGTCATCAGGGAATGAGGCAGTTGCCAGGGAGTGGTTGATGGTGTGGCAGAGCATGGGTGCGATGGTGTTGGTGACATGAAAATGTGGTGGGGGCAGGGGTCCGTGGGGGCCCCGGAGTGGATTGACTTCATCGTCTTCAGTGTGTCTTTGGTGGTGAGGGCTGCCCAGTTGTTGATCGCTGGCTTCAGGGTGTCAGGGGTTGTTGGTGAGGGTTCAGTGTGTTGGTTGTCTTCGTCGAAGTTGTCATAGATGCTCTTGATTTTGTGGTGGAAAAATGTGCTGAGTTTGTCACAGAGGTCTTGTGAGGGAGGGATTTCGGTGGCATCGCTGGTGGGTTGGGCAAATTCCTTGATGATGTTGAAGAGTTCTTTGCTGTTGTGTGCATGAGTGGAGATTCTGTCTTCAATCACTTTTTTTCTCGTTTTTCTGATGAGTTGGTGGTGGGCGTTGGTGGCGGCTCTGAAGTTGTTGTGGGCTTCTGTGGATTTGGTGTTCCTCCAGGCCTTTTTGAGGCGGCGGCAAGTGCGTCTGGACTCTTGAAGTTCGGTGGTGAACCATCTAGCTTTCTTGGCATGGGTGTTGTTGTTTTTCTTGTGGGGGGCTATGGGGTTGGCGCTATCAGAGATCCATCTGTGCAGGGTTCGTGCTGTGGTGTTGGGGCCATCGTTTTCCACAATGGTTGGGGTGGAGTTGCTGAGTGATGAGGTTAGCTGGTCGTCGGTGATTCTGGTCCAGTTTCTTCATGGGAGCAGGTGCTGGTTTCTGTGGATGGTGGGTGTTCTGAAGGTGAAGTGGACGCATCGATGGTCAGTCCATGGGAGTTCTGTGGTGTGGCTGAAGGTGATGGAGTTTTTTTTGTTGTGAAGAGGGGGTCGAGGGTGTGTCCTGCTGAGTGCGTGTGTTCGGTCATGATCTGGCAGAGTCCAATGTTGTGGAGGTTGTCCAGGAGGGATGTGGTGGTGGGGTCCAGTTGGTTGTCGAGGTGGAAGTTGAGGTCTCCCAGTAGGGTGTAGTTTGTGGATGCAATGGCATGCGGGGAGATGATGTCCATAATGGAGTCTGCGGGGTCCAGGATGTCGGTAGATGAGGGTTCCTCGGAGGGTGGAGGTAGGGCTGGCCAGTATCTGGAAGTGAAGGTGTTCCATCAGGTCTGTGAGCTTGTCGGGAAGTGTGCTCAGGCGGAGGGTGGATTTGTGGACGATGGTGATTCCTCCTCCAAGGCGGGTGGGGCGGTGCTTCCTGGAGATCTTGTATCCTTGGGGAATGGCGATGGCGATCGAGGTGTTGTTGGTCCAGGTTTCGGTAAAGAATGCTACGTCCGGGGTGGTGCTGTCGAGGAGATCCCAGATTTTGGTGGCGTGTTTGTGGAGGGATCGGATGTTGAGGAGGATGCATTGCGGGATCTTCGGTTCGGTTGTGTTCTTGTGGGTGGGTTGCGCTGGGTCCGTGGTGTTGGCGGCGCTGCAACTGTGCTGGCAGCAGTGACAGCTGAAGGGTCCGTGGGTGTCAGCTGCTGATGCTAGCTTGCAGTTGTTGTTGCGGCCTGGGTTGAGATCGTGGAGTGCCGCTGGGTCATAGCGTTGGCGGTGTAGAGATCGAGAGTTCCTGGCGCTGGTCGCACTCGGGTACCGGATGGGTGCAGACGTGGTGGCCTTTGGCGCGGCGCAGCTGCGCAGCGGCTGCATAGCAGCCGCCAATAAGTAGGGGTCGGGGAGGGCTGTACAGCTGGGAGGGGAGCTGGATTGGGCCGGTCGCACTGGTTGTTCTGGGAGGGAGGGGCCGTGGGGGCAGTAGCGGCGGGGAAAAACGGGCTGAAAAGGCAAAAGGAAAAAAGGCAAAAAGAGAGAGAAAAGTGCAAATACGGCAGAAAAAGAGCAAGAAATAGTGGAGGAAAGATACAGGACACAGAAGGAGAGTTAAAGGGGGAGATTGAGATGAGGGTAAAAAACGAGTGAAAAACGGAGAAAAGACACCGAAGGAGAGTGAAGGGGGGAGCTTGAAATGAGGGGAGAACAACAGAAAATGGAGGAAAGACCCAGATGGAGAGTGAAGGGGGAGATAGCAGTGAGGGGAAAAAACGAGTGAAAAAGGAGAGTAAAAGCGGAGCGAGAGAATGGAGACAGAGGTCCACTGGACCACCAGGGATGAGGCACAGGTGAAACCTGCGGGTGGAGGAGGGCCTCGAACACCAACACTCAAGAGTGCAGGGGCTCGGGGGAAGGCCTCACTTAATGGTGGTTACAAAAAACAGTGGTCCTGGACCTATATTCTGAATGAATTAATCAAATTGCTTCGTATTTTATGGTTGAGTTAACCACAACATTAGATGAATTAATACAATAAACAGAAGACAAACGACCTCGAAGAGAATTCATCATGTATTTATTCAATGATATATTGGAAGAGTGCCATCCATGTGATATTTAAACAAATGAATTAATCAAAAAAGAGAGGTTGCACCAGAAGGGATGTGCAGTGAAAAGGAGAGGGTGCTCAAGTGTAAGGAAATCAGAGGAAAGAATATTTCAACATTTTATCCGAAATTGAATATGTCGGGGCAAGAGGGCACGGCTACAAGTCACCGTCCTAAATGGTCTGTCCCAATGTCTTTCATAGGATCCTTGGCTATTGTTCAAACACAGAAATTAATTCTGATTCAGCACATTGAAGAGGATATTTCGGGTACAGACTGGATTCAAAGAGGGGCGTCGACGTTTCGATCCGACTTGCGACCATAAGGGAAATTAAACTGCCTCGGTCTTGCGGATCTTCATCAGGACTGGGCCTGGGCAACCTATCAGTTATAGGCGACGTGAATTCAAGGATTCAGCCTTGGAGTCCAGTAGATTGAAATCAACCTTGACATTCAATGTCCAAAAATGAACCACCAGAGGTTTCAAGGGACAAATCCAGCAAATGTTCGGCAATAAGGTTAGGGCAGTCCACTGGGGTTCCGTAAATTTCTTTGAAACAGCGCGCCTCGTCAGTACGCGGTCGTCGCTGTAGGAGTCAGGCACGAATGAACGCCTCTCTTTTTTGATTAATTCATTTGTTTAAATATCACATGGATGGCACTCTTCCAATATATCATTGAATAAATACATGATGAATTCTCTTCGAGGTCGTTTGTCTTCTGTTTATTGTATTAATTCATCTAATGTTGTGGTTAACTCAACCATAAAATACGAAGCAATTTGATTAATTCATTCAGAATATAGGTCCAGGACCACTGTTTTTTGTAATATACATTACCCAGGTCCTTGACCATATTGGGTTACCCCGTCCTTTATAAAGATCACTTAATGGTGGAGCTGCGAGGGAGGGAGTCAGGGGTCTTGCTCTAAGTTAAGCCTGCCTGTCTTGCTGCCAAGCTACCAGAGGGTTAAACACAGGTTAATTTAGTTACTTTTTGTGGTTTACCCGGACAAGGATTGCGGCTGTTGCTTGAGAAAGTTCACACCCCCCTGAACCAATAAACCAATTTCTCACAAAATACATGTGCATTTTAAGAATACTGCGCTATGCATGAATTTCCATACTGCAATGGGAGAGACCAATTCACTGAATTCACTAGACACATAGATTTAGGTGAGGTGCACTGAGACTAATTTACAATGGGAAAAAGCAATCCGATCTTTGCAGAATTAGGAATGGTAGGATTATGCTGTATAATTAGTATTTACTCAGAATTGTCATCAGTATGTTGGCATATTTATGAGAACAAATCTGCTCCCAGAGGCAGGTTTCTGGCGTTTTCTGGGTGGATCCGCATATGAAGCTCTGTGAAATATGCAGGTTTGTGTGCATTAACTGACTACACACATGTATCTTCCTATATTGTACAATCTTCTTCTGTCAAGTGCAGGAGTGAATGTTTGTTTTTTTCAAGTTGGGAAAGTATGAGGAAATCCCCAAAGTAATTTGTAAACATATTTCATCTGTGGACAGATGGATGGATGTATAGATGGTTGGATGGATGGATGAAAAACAGACGGATGGATGGAGACATGGAAAGGTGGATGGATAAGTAAAAAGGGTGATTAATGGATGATGAGAGAAAGGATGAATTGATTGATGAGTCAAAGGATGGATAGATGAGAGCAAGGACAGATGAGTGAACAGATCGATGGATGAGTGAAAGGGAAGGTGGGTTGATGGATAAAAGGGTGTCAATGAATGGTGTTCTATCTTAATATTCTTGCACTGGGTTTTTGATTACCTCTATCCATACTTGAACCCCATTATATTGTATCAACATGTGTAGGGTATTGTTGTATGGTTCATGGTTTACTGAGTACAATCTGTTAGAGGTATCACCCCCAATAAACATGTGCCGTTTTGTGCAAACTAATGTATAGCATTGAGAAATGTGTGCGTGATAAAGTGCTTTTCTTTTTTTTATAAATAAAAGCACTGGCTGGTCAATGATTTATTATGTGCTGTTTATTGCATGCCTGAGAACTGTGGTGCTAGTAAACACCACTTTCCTGAGTTGCACTTTGTATGTTTTGTCTCACTAGCTACACTGGAGGAGTAAAGTGCTGCAAAGTGGTACTTGATTCCAGTAGAAGGGAGATTGTGGCCTTATCATTTGTGAAAAGGAACACATCCTTCCCAACTAATAAAACTGTTTCTTACAATGATTATTATGAATCCACAAGCCTCGTTGTCCCATTGAAAGACATCGGGCAATTAGCTGAGAGGGGTGAGAGCACCACTCAAATAGTAATAAACACAATCCTTCTAAAGTAAACCACACAAATCACTAAATTAGCCTGTGATTAATGCTTTGGTATCTTGGCACAAAAACAGTCAGACTTAAATTAGAAGCAATGTGTAGAGTATTTATGCAGCAATCAAACAGTGAAAAGGTGACAAGACGACACAAGAAAAATGTATTTAGAGAAATAGAAACATGGAGCAAAATGACACCAAAATGACAAAAATCCACTAAGTAGAACCAGAGGTATTAATATTTAAAGTTTCAGGTAAAATAGCACAGAGAAGCACAACGCACTACTGGTGGTTATCAGATCGTACTGGGCTGAGTCAAAATAAAATGTTTATGCCGACCACTATGGATAATAGAACAGATGCAGGGACTAGTTTTATCCCAGTTGAGAGTTTACCTTCTAACTCAGGCCAGTTCTATGCCAGGGGTCTCAGCCAGAGCTTTGCATTTGGGGGCACTGTAAGGAGATTGTTGTCTGGATGAAGGGCAGGCTGCCATCAGGACTTACTCCAGAAGAGGGCAGCAGCAAGGTCCAGACAGATCCAGTTGGTGCTGGTCAGCTTGGCAATTGCAGGGGAGGCCCATGGCAGCTTGCTTGTTCCCTGTAGCTCAACATAAGATGAGGCAAATGACTTGTGGAGTCACCTGTGGGATCCTTTGTGCAAGGCAAGCAGACTTCCTGCTTCGGACAACAGGGCAGTTCTTAATCTGAATCTTTACAAGTCCAGGAGCGTTCTCCTGAGAGGATCTGAGGTTTTGCTTTTATATCCAGTGCCAGCCTGTGTGTGTGGGGGTCACTCTCTTTGTCTAACCCTAAACTGGTTCAAGTTGTCTCTCCCCTGGGTTTGGTTCCAATCAGTCTAAGGTAACAAAGGGCCAGAAGGTCCATGTGGGAGCTGCATTTGTCAGTGACCAGGCAGGCAGCTTCAGAAGTCAGGAAGGAGTGGGTCCAGCCCTCTGGCCACTCTTTGCTGCTCATAAAAGGTTGAGTGCAAGCCTTCAGACCATCTTGCTCAGGAGAAGAACAACATTCCCCACACCCAAGGCCCTTTTGTCCCCCATCTGGAAGGAATATACGTCACACCACACCACAGGAGAGCCGTTAAGAGTCATGGCAAAAAGGCACATTTGGTTTAGGCAGAAAAATGCCAACTTCTAAAAGTGTGCATTTTCCAATAGTAATTCAAAATCTGACTTTACCAGTAAAGAGGGTTTTCAAATGAGCTGAAGAAGCCCTTCTCTTTCTGCTCCCAAATTGAAGGAGGTATTGCTTATTAGATGTAATAAGGTAACCTTGTGTTAGTCTATGGGAGAGTTAGCCTTTCTGTAGTGAAAAACGACTTTGGGAGTTTTACACTGTCAGGACATGTAAAATGTAAGTGCACATGCCAATGCATTTTAATTAGCATGCACCATGCCTAATGAGCCTTTAGTGCCTAACTTAGGGGTGACCTAAATATATTACAAAGGAAGGTTGTTGAAAGAGCAGTTTAAAACTGCACTACATGCTGCAGTGGCAAGCCTGACTCATGTTTTACAGTGCTCCTTTAGTGTGTGGCATAATGAGAGTTCCAACCCACTAGTAGCATTTACTTTACTGCCCTGGGTACATGTAATAATATTTGCTAGGGACGTAAGTAAGTTAAATGGGTGAATCACGGGTTCAACAAAAGGAGGCAAAAATCAGCCATTATTTAGTTTTGTAATATAATTGTTTCAACTAGTGTCTCCCTTCTCTCTAGACCCACAGATGATCAGGGAATTTGCATGTGGTTTGGAGAATTCACTAAAAATAGACAGTTACATCATATGTACTGCACATACTACTTATGATTTAAAATGGCTGCTCTAACCATAAGCTACAATTCTCAAACTTGTATTCAGACAGAGAATCCAATAACCCTTCGACTTCCTCTCCTCATGCTATCACTCCTCATTTCTGGATTAGCTAATCTGTGGGAAGCATTCTCATGGGAAACCTGATCCACTACTGTATATTGACCTAAAGCCAGTTTACAAACATAATTACCATTTTAAGGTATTGTACTTTACATTGAATTCTAAGCTTTGCTCCTGGATTTTGCAGTTACATACTAGATTAGAGTCACCAAGGTTCACAGGTAGATTCAATATCAGAACACAACTTTGAGCGTGTCATGCTTATGAAGAAGATTTTTAAGAAATACATGTTTAAGAGGTGTGATCCCTGTCATGCTATATCATATAGTTGCAAAACTTTAGATATTGCTGCTTGGAAGGGATGGGCATGGAGTTGCATGGTTCAAGTCAGGTGACAATTTAGGTAGGTTTCCTGTAATGTTTGATCACTTAATAATGGGTAACTTGCAGTGATATACTGTAGACCATGAAAGTACTCTCTGAATTCTGGTGTTGAAATACCTTAAAAGGGCATTGTCTGTTGTGCCAAAAGCTAAAAGAATTGGGAGTTTAAGGTTTGCTTTGGATTAGGTTACCCCTTACTTATTTAGCCAATCTCAGGTATTCACGATAACACTTTTTAACTTCTAAGCCTAGTCAGGTCACACGTGGATTTCAATATTGCACATTCCTCTTGCTATTCCATTTTTCTATAAGCAAGCAACCATTGGTCATTCTTATTCATAAACATGCCATTGCCTTTTGCATGTGGGCTACACACACCCACATCACCCTCAGGTTCCTCAGTGATCTGAGTAAATCAGCCTTTCAATTTAAGAATCATTTAGGCTAAGTCAGGCAATGGACAAATCACAGTCTGCTAACACTTAAGAATAATAGATTAGAGAAGCATAGTGAATAGCACAGTTTTGCTTTTATATCCACAATAAATTCTACTCCCTATTCTTCTCCAATCTTTATATTTTACACAGTCCAACAAAGAAGCGTCAAATCAAATATTACTTTATTTCAGCCGTAAGACACAGCCATAAAAGCACAATACAAATATTAAAGACAGCATTAAAACATTTCCAGACCTCTATTTGGAACAAATTTAAAAACCAACACACAGTTAATCATGCAATAAAATCAATTAAAATGAAAACATTCAGAAGAATCAGCAACCCAATGGGGCCGGGGTAAAGTAATCATATCGTGGGGATCAACACCCTGTGTGGACCCATCAGGTAGGTGCCCATCTAGCAGAATTTAGGCATATGTAAACTTACAGCTACAGTATGTTAAAAAACATTTATTTTCTTTTAGCTATGGCACACTTTAAAAATGAGCAAAAACAACTGCAGAGCGTAGGGGTGCAAATATAACGGCTTCAGCGCATCGTCTAATGCCACATGCCATAATAAGAGAAATTAAAAATCTTTTGGAGTAACCCGTGTAACACTTGCAAAGAAGGTGAAGTGAAGCGAGCTCTGGGGTGAAGAATCATCATGGGGACAGTGTAACAAGTTGCTAGGATAAAATTCACACAGGGGAAAACATAAATGCCACCTCACAATGCGAAACCTGAATCTGGTTAAAAGGAATCTGTCTCAGGTGGCATCCACGCAAGACAAGCACAGCTCCATATTAGGAGTGGTTTGCAAGTTGACATAGTCCGTTATAGAAGTTTAGAAGTTTTAGCTAGTTCACCTTCCTCTCTAAGCCACCTTTTGCTAGTTTGAAATACTTTTCTGACCTGGGTTAGATATGCATTGGACATAGTAGTGGGGAAAAAAGCGTTCCAGTCTCCCCATGTCTGACAATTTGTGCTTCATATAGTGCAGCCAGGAAATGGCCAGGCAATTATCACAGGAGAGACAATCCATGATCACTTTGCTATTCAGACCTGCATGCGGGTTCGCCCATACAGCTCACCATAGTACCAGTGGGGCTAACTTGATTTGGTCTTTAACAAACCCAACCCTGTGCTCCTGGTGAAAAATATAGGTGGCGCAGGCTGGGGGTACACCCGGGAGATGTCACAGAACCCTATTCTACATGGTCTGTAATGGGGTAATGTTGGAATATTCCCAAAGGACAGCCCCATAGGTGAGGATTGGGAGGCATTTGCTTCTGGATACTTTCAACAGAGGAGCCATGGGTTTCCTGCCAATGAATGGGTCCAGGTTGTAGATGTAACCAGCGGCACTAGCAAACCTTATGGTTGGCTTTATACTTACAGGGACCCCAGTTTCCTTTGGCATCAAATACCACACCCAGGTAAGAAAAATCCTGGGTAGAGGTGACCTGGTGTCCTTTGTGGTATACGCTCTTCGCGTTCCCAGATATGGAACCTCAAAACATGGTGTAAGTTTTGTGCTTAATCCCAGGTACCCCATAAACCTAACAAACTCTTGGAAAAGGATAGTTAGGCTCTTGTGTGTTCTCCCTAATAAAACAGCATCCTCCGTGCAAAGTACCACTGGAACCTTTTTCTTTCCTACCATCATGACATCCGCAGCACAGGCAGAAAGTGCCACCTCAATGCCAATATTATACAGCATGAAAAGGATTGGGGCAAGTGCATAGACCTGACATATGCCCTTTCCCAGCAGGAAGCTAGAGGTGCACTTGCCTGCCGGGCCGTACCTGACAGACACTGACAAATCAAATTGCATGGTCCGCAATAACTGAACAAGCCGTGGATCCATCCCCAAGTAATTGAACAAGGCTCACAACTTAGATCTTACAACACTGCTGAAGGCTAAACAAATCCATGAAGGCTGGGCCGATGGAGCCCTGCTTTGCTATGGCGTACATTCTAGTAAGCAGGTGTAAGCTGAGACATTGCTCTACCATGCCCTGCCCCTCACAGGAGCCATATTGCTCATCCAACAGCATGTTCAACTTCCAGGCCCACAACAACAAGTGCTCCAACACAACTCTCCCTGTGGTTTTTACGCGGAATCCAGCATGGAGATTGGGCGATAACAACTTGGGGACTGCGAGTCACCCATTTTGAAGATAGGTACAATGGTGGATTTATTCCATGGGTCTGGGGAGAAAGAACAAGCAAAAGCATTAATTGCATAGTAGTTGGCCCCCAGTTCCGGTGCGTATTTGTGTATGCCCATAAGGACCACATCAAGTCCTGCAGCCTTATTTGATGGAGATTTAATGATGGCTTCCCAAATCTCTCACAATGAAAATTTCAAAGACATTGGTAAGACCATCCTTGGCTCAGGGCTTTCCTGGGATGCGCCCAAGTGATAGAGAACACTGAAGTGGCTGACCGAGGCTTCTGGGGACATTGTAATGATGACTGAGTTATCATCGGACTCCAGAGTATCAATGTCCTTTACTACCTTTCAGAAGGTCATGGAGTTCTTCAGACTGCAATACTGAAGCAGCCTCCCCCAGTACTCCATTTTAATCTCCTTATGCCTATCGCAAAGGGCCCCTGACCAGGGCCTATGCTCTTGCTTGGGTTCAAAACCTCAGGCTTTAGACAGGGGTTTTGAGTACATCCCTTATAACATCACTTTCCCTGAAAGACTGGCACTGGGAACTCTGAAAGATAACCAATGGGTGATTATTAAACCCGCCGACAAGGGCGGCGGGATTGTTATTTAACCTATTGAGATGTATAAGTCTGAAATCCACCAACAACTTTCTAATGCAAATCACTTTATCATCCTGCATGGTAATCCCCTCTTGGACATTCGGAGACTCATTCTGAGGGCACTTCTAAAGCCAAACTATCCGGCTTTTTGAGTAATAAGAAATTTGACTTTTTAAATGCCAAGGCACCTCGTACCCCATCTTGTACACCTTACCAAAGGTGCATAAAGACCTTACGAACCCTCCAGGTCGACCCATAGTCTCTGGCTGTGGGTCGGTCTTGGAACCTTTGTGTAAATACATTGACGTATTCAACAAAGAGTTGGCTCTTCGTGCTTGGAGCTATGTATGAGATAGTGGATATATCATCTACCAATTGGAACAAATGCAATTTGACCCACAAAAATAGCTATTAGTGTGTTTGGAGATTGAGAACTTATAGACTAATATAGCACAATTGGAAGGGATTGAAGTCATGAGGCTTTGGTGACTCGTTCTGGCCCAGTGACAGTACCTACGGATTTTATTATTGAGTTACTGACAATTTCCCTTACACAGAACTACTTTGAGTATGATGGGTCCTTTTATTTACAAATCAAGGGTACATCAATGGGGGCTTCTTATGCCCCCAATTTTGCTATTCTGTATGTCGATAATTTCGAACAGACATACATTTGCAATCAGGCCAATAATCCCTATTTTCTGAATGTGTGCCATTGGCGCCTATATATTGATGACATTTTTTTTATTTGGACTGGTGATACTATTACTTTGATTGATTTCCTAAATTGGTTGAATACATGCTCTCAGGATCTTAATTTCACTTCACAAGCCAGCAGTGAGAGTGCTGACTTTTAGACCTGACTATTATTCCTAATGATGGGAAGTTGGCTACAAAGCTATCTACAAAACCAACTGAACGCAATACTCTCCTGAAATATACCAGCCACCATGCTAGGGGCCTAAAAGATGGCCTCCCGTTTGGTCAGTCTTGCGTATCCGCAGGAACTGCCAAATTCGGGAGGACTATTTTCGAGAGGCGGATATACTCGCTAGAAAACTAGAACATCGTGGTTACCCAAAGCGACTGATCAAACGGTCGTTAAAGAGAGCTTGGTATAACCACCGTGAGTTTCTGTTGACCCCTCGTGTCCCAAAGACATCTGAATGCATACTTTGTGTCACCACTTTTGGAACGAAAAGCAACCAAATTACAAAGATCATCAAACACCATTAGCCACTGGTGCAGGCAGGTGCAAGAATTGCCCCTTTTTTCTTTTAAACAGGGAAAAATATACGGGATCATTTGGTCCGTGCTGCTTTACCTGCCAAGAGTTCACCTGATCTGACTACCATATGGGGCAATAATAAAATCATAGGCCATTTTCGATGTGGAAACTGCCTTATGTGGGATTCTACCATGAATACCAAACAGTTTACACATGGCAATATAAAACATGACTTACGTGACCATACCAATTGTAATTCTCAGAACATGGCATACACCAGCTGGCATCCGTGCAACCTTATTTATGTGGGACAGACCACACAACGTATCAAGAGTCGTCTCTCTCAACATAAAAGCCAAATTTGACGAAGAAATAAACATGCACCTCTGATGTCCCATTTTTTGGAACACAACCACACGCCGTTGATTTAAGATGACAAGTGTTTGAATTGATTAAAACTCCACGTGGGGTGGAGATATTGCGAATCTGCTAAATCAAACGGAATGTCGGTGGATGTTCCGTTGTGACAGCATCAACAAATGGCTAAAACAGTTTGGAGGAATGTACGGCTGTACTATTCAGTTAGACTGTTGGGTAACCTTACATCTGGACTTGCCCCGTGATAGTGAGAAATCCTTTAATTATTTATGCTGTTCCAAACTGTTTTCCATATATGAGATGAAAAAGAGCATAGGTCTTTTACTGTAACAATGTTTCTCACTCAATAAGGGTTCATACCCATAACCATATGTTATAATAGGTCTGTGGTATGGTTATGCTTCTGATTCATTACAGGTTTTTAATCTAGAGTTTCTATAACATGTGCCATGGGTTTACACACCTGTTAGATACCTTTGTCAATTTTCTTGCATTGAAATGATTTGTTGTAATGTTTAAGGTTCCTTGTTAAAAATGATTTTTGACTGTTGGCCACAGGTTTTGTGCTAAAAATAGGCTTGATTTTGACTGTGTGCCACAGGTTTTATCTCTAAGAACCGTTCTTAGTAGTTCGGTGCAATATTGAATGTTTTGTAAAGTACATATATATGTTACAAGGATTTATATTGGATAATGTTAATGATGTGGTTATTTGTGAAATGGGAGAACGAATAACACTTTGTAACAATTTATGGGCTGTTGATGAAGGTCTTTCTCTTCTGTGTAAATATTTCTCTAGCCCTGGGGTATCGGGATTCTTTTCTTTACATTTTGTGAACTCTTTACCATTCTAAGATGGCCACGGTTCTTCTGGCCCATATGTAATAAGAGAAGTCTATTTGAAAATGCACGTAAAATTATTGTTTTATAACCCCATAGGATAGGGTGCAGGTATTACACTCAATGAGGTAAACTAAAACCCAAATTTGCCCCTCTTTTCAATATCGCGAAAAGGCTAGTTCCTTTTCACGTAATTAGTCTTCTTTTTACTTCTATGAACGGCATGCTATAAACTCTACGTGCTCTTGTCCCATTTCTTGTACCGGCCGTGACTTTGTTTGTAGCCGACATGCCGACCTGACGCAGTGGATTTTCAAGCTATTCCCGAAGTAAGTGGAACTTAGACATACTCTGGGATTTATCATTAGTTATTGGGTTATGTTTATGGAAACACTCTTTTTTAATGAGGATTACATGTGATGGGGGTGGTCTGTCCATAATCAGTTTGTTTTGTTTGTTTGGTTCAGCATAGGCAGCGGGTCTCACACTCGGTAACTTGCGGGTTGTTAAATTACAGTGTCATTTTCTGCTTTACAACTCTGGTCTATAATTACCCGTTAGGAAGATCTTGCCATTATGGACTTAATGTCCCATCTGCGTCCTGGGTTAAGTCTGATGGGTTGTTGTAAATATGGGAATTCACCCCGTTTTTTGTCTTATACCATTTTTAAGTGAGTGGGCTGTTGCAGTTTTAAATTACTGTGGGGAGGATTTTTACTGTTGTTACTTTCTAGAGTCAGAGGCATAAACCTTTATTTCTTATTGTTCCCTTTACCTTTTTTGCAGCATTAATTGTTTGTACCGACTTCGATTTCCTATGACAGTTGGTACCACCGTTTCTTGGATAATTATTTGGATTCTATAGCCTTTACTGGCATACATCCTCATTTACATTTGATTATCTTCTTGTGACCCATTCTGCAATACCCACAGGTATGTGGGCTATTGTAATTTTCCATATTAATTTGAGGCGAGACTTACAGTTCTTGCACTCACATTTATTTATTTATTGACAGATTGGGGCTCGATCAAATTTCGGTTAAAGTGCCCGATGCAGGAGGTATGGTGCCCCTGTTCGTGCTCATTGTGGTGATTCATTGAGGTGATTATTCATTGAACTTTTCTTAATATCTCCTTCTCTATTATCTCTTCTTTTGTATAGTTTTCTTAACTACGTTGACTTGGTTTTCTTTCATCTTACTTTTTCATCACTATTTCCAATCTTTTTCTCACAGTTTCGGTGCTGATTAAAAACTTTCAAAAAACGTTATATTATTTGCCACAATCCATGTACTTATATTTTACTTTGTAGAAAATACAATGGACGCTCCTACATATGATGCTCTTGTCCCGAAGATGACCTTTAAAATATCCTTGAGTCGAAACGCCGTCGATGCTTGTAACGTGGCCTAAATAAGAGAGGACACAATTGTTGTATTGTGTATTTTTGTACCTGTTGTTTTGTTGTGTTTTTTTCTCTGCCATTGTCTGATCAGTCTACACTTGTCATTGTTCATAATGTTAATATTGTTTGTGTAACTGTATGAGCACCATTATTTATGTGCTTATGTTTTTCTGCCTAATTTACATTAAATACTAGCTTTTGATATAAATACTGGAACATGGTTAATGTGAAATTTAGTTAGCACTGTATTTTTTTTACTCTAGGCTCTTTCTCTATATTCTATACATGACTAACTTTATATGTTAGTCTGGCTCACAAACCATTGTTTTGATAAGAGCATTTATTACCCCAGGTTCTTGTTCTAGGGTTGCCCTTGTTGTCTATAAATCATATTAATAACACCCAGCATAGATTCATCCGTCTACGTTTCTGAATGAATTTGATCCTTCTAATGTTAGGGTTCCTGGAAAAAAGATACACATTTTCAGATTTGCCACTTTGCCCATGCAATAATTATTCCCTTCAGTCAGACCTTCACCTAATATTATTTTGCAAGAACTACACTGCAGAAAGTAAAAGATTAATTCTTCCAATTTTGAGGTACCACAAACTTCAAACAATGCAGGATGGCCATATATTTTTTAAAGACCCTCTGGGACCCATTTGTATGATTTTCCCTAGCTTCTTTTTTATGGGCATGCATTAGAAGGAGGAAGACTGGGGGTCGCAGTCTAATAAGTACAAATGAAGATAGAAGTGGTTTATTTCTATAACACAGGCTTTATTTGTTAGTAAGAGATTCAAATTATTTTAACCATTTATATCATTTAAACTTTTTAACGGGGTTTTATAAAATGGCCTATTATGACCCTGATACATTTTGACAGATTGGACTCAAATTTTTAACTTTGCATAAATGACCATATTACATGTTTTGCAATTTTAGAATAAATGTGTACTTTTATGACTTTTGTAATCAAGCTCGAATAAAGTTGTATTTGATTTGATTTGACTTATAAATATAAACATAACTTTGGATCATATGCTGGTGCTCGTCTTTGAATATATAAAGAAATCATTTGGACATATAATTCCAGGTGAAGGATTAATTTAAGTGTCCTTCTACAACAAGAGATTTTTAGATCAATTCCGCTGCATCATTTTTTGAATTATCAGTGTCAAGCACAAAGAGCAGTAAGTACAGAGAAATGTCTACTTTCTCAAAATGGCATTATGTAACGTTAAATCCAACTTCAGCAGTAAGGAGGATTTTTCATTACCATTCCAAACATATCAAACATGAAAATGTTACTCCTCTCTAATCAGGAATTGCAGCTTAAAAGTATCTTAAGGAACTCCCAATGCTGGCCTATAAGAGGTGGAGGCCTCACAGTAGTGAAAAATTAAAAAGGCAGTTTGGCACTACCAGGACATGCCAAACATAAGGGTATATGTCCTACATTTTTCTTACACAGCACCCTGCCCTTAGGGTAACTTAGGGCCTACCTTAGGGGACACATATATGTAATAAAAGGGAACTTTAAGGTTTGGCAAGCAGTTTTAAATTCCACATCTAAGTGGCAATAAACTGCACCCACAGGCCCACCAGTGGCAGGCCTGAGACAGGTTTGAAAGGCTACTTCTGTGGGTGGCACAATCAGTGCTGCAGGCCCACTAGTAGCATTTGAAGAGCAGGCCAGAGTATATGGTGTACCGCTTTACAAGGGTCTTACAAGTACAACAAATGTGCTTATCATGTAAACACCAATGTCATCATGTTTAAGGGAGAAGCACATGCACTTTAGCACTGGATAGCGCAGTGGTAAACATGCTCAGAGTCCTAAGGCCAACAAAAAGAATAAGCAAAAATGGGAGGAAAAGGGAAAAGGTTGGGGGGAAGACCACCCTAAGGATGTTAGGTCTAACAAGTGTCCCCCAAGCTGAAAGTGGGGGGATCTCCTGAGCTTCTAGGGAGTTCTCCTCTATAAGGCAGAAAAACATGGACAGTCCATCAGTAATGACGTGGTCTACGCCTGGTCTGTGTTCCACCCTGAAGTCATACCCTGTTGGGAAATGGACCACCTCAACAATTTTGGATTCTCAACCTTCTTTTGCATGGGCCATCTGAGGGGTCTGAGGTCTTTCTGAATCAGAAAGTGAGTGCCAAACAGGTATGGCATAAACTTCCTCAGTGCCCAGATCACAGCAAAAGCCTCTGTCTCAATAGCACTCCACCTCTGTTTCCTAGGGAGTAGCCTCATGGAGATAAAGGCTACAGGTTGGTCTAGGCCCTCCTCTTTAAGTCTGGATAGCACTGCCCCTATGCCATGCTCTCAGGCATCTGTCTTAATGACAAACTCTATGGAGAAATTAGGGGCCTTGATCACAGGCGCTGTGCACATGGCCTACTCCAGGGAGTCAAATGCAACTTGGCATGCTGTTGTCCAAATCACATTTCTGGGCTACTTCTTGGAAGTCAACTCAGTCAGGGGTGCTCCAATGGTCCCATATTCCTTGAAAAGGTCTCCTATAGCACCAAGTGAGGCCGAAGAATACTCTAACCTCAGACTGGGTTTGGGGGGCTGCCAGGCCATGATGGTTTCTATCTTGGTCTGAAGGGGTTGGACCTTCCCCCTGCCCACCAGGTGTGCCACGTAAACCACAGACCTATTTGGCACTTATGAATGAATTGAATGGATGTTACTTATAAAGTGCGCTGTCACTCACAATTGAGCATCCTATGTTGGCCGGAACATTGCTCAGGATCCTGTAATCAATACTGAGCATAGAGTGGGCAATAAGAGTCTACTAAAAGGGGGTCCTTGCCCTGTTTTGGCAGTACCACTATAAGGGCCTCACGAAGAGAGTTAGTTAGGATGCCTCGTTGATGAGCCTTGCTGTATACTGCCAACAGCGTAGGAGCCAGAGTGGTCTCGGAATGCTGCTAGTACTCCACAGGGAAGCTAACCGTGCTGGGAGTCTTGCCTTGTGACATCTGGCAAATAGCCGAATGAAGTTTCTCTACTTGTAGGGGGTGTTCTAATTCTGACAACTGCAGAGGGCACAGGCAGGAAGAGCAATCTCCCGCAGGAAAGCCCTGATAGATAGAATGGAAGGTTTTGGAGGGAGAGGATAGATCTTCATAGTACCAGATCAACACATCATTTATGTTCAACTGGGTATGAACAATCCGACCCGCAGTGTCATGGATTAACCCTAATACCTGTCCTGGGGATTTCTGACCATATTAGCCATACCAGCACATGCCCTGGTTTATCACCATCCGTGTGCTTGTGTGCGAGGGCAGTCTTAAAATTGAGATTACTTAGTAACTTGGCTTCATCATGGTAGCGACAGTGGAGCTTCTCTAACCACAGCCAAGCTTCCGCCACTGTCACTGCCTTGATTTCCATGACATGTATCCACGATCCTCGGTCAGCGGCAGAGCAGAGAAGTGTAGCCCTCATACCCCAGGATGTACTAATACACTACCCTCTTGACCACCTACATGGCGTCCCATTCCAGCTCCCTATATTCAGCACCTAAGGAGCCTTTATAATAGGATGTATCTGCCTTCCAGATCAGTTATCACTCTCTATTTCACAAACAGTACCCCAGGGGCTACCAAAATCAGAACCCCTTGAGTGTATGCAGAGTATCCAGTGCCATAGACTTGCCTATTCCAGCATCGGTTGACCTTCTTGAGTTCCCCACTTGTAAGGTGTGTTTCTTGTAAAGATGGGCGGAGCTTGTAGAGTTGCACTACATGGAATTCCAGGGAGTTGCATAAAAACGTTGTGGAATTCCACGGAGTTCCCCAAGTGGGCGGAGTCGCTCTACTTGCCCATCCCTAATTTTTACTGCCTCCTACATTGCATGTCTCAACAGCACATACCCCTGGTGCTTACCTCGGTCAGTCTTGGGGGCTGATGACCGTCTGCACCTCCAGGGCACACTTGACTCTCTTCACCGACACAGTGAGGTAGAAGAGGTAATCCTTGGCCACCATCGTGCTCCCTCCATGGAGGCTTCAGATGTCACAGTGGACTCTGTTTGAAAGCAAACCTCCAGGGTAAAGTGTCCCCCTCCTGTGTCAGCGGCTGTGAAGCAGGCAGAGACCAGCCATAGCTCCTGTCTGGATCTAGAAGCATTGCCGAAGTGAAGCCCTGTGTCAGCCAGGCAGGAAGCATACAGCCGCAGCCCAGCCGGTGAAACACAACACTGCAGCTTCCAGAGCTGAGCGCCTGCCCACCGGAGCAGCAGAGGGGCGAGATGCCAGGACTAATGTATGTGTGTGTGCATGAGGTCGAGCTAGATGGGAGGACTAAAGTGAGCCACTCTGCCGGCACTGGTGTGTGAGTGGGGAATAAAGCAAGGGGCAGGGAGAGCTGGAGTACAGTGTCAGAACTTGTGAGTGTGTGTGTTCGTGTGTGTGTGTGAAGTGGGGCAGGCAGCAGTGGAGCTGAAGAGGGACAGGGTGTGTGTGTGAAGAGGTGGAGCATGGAGTGCTGAATTGTAGTGCAGAGTGGCGTGCATGCATCAAAGAGTACTGGAGAACAGTGCCACAAACTTTACCCCAAAGAGGCAACATATAGATTTAATTTATTTCACAAAGTGATCCATTTATAGCTGCTAAAAATTACAATAGCCATCCATCAAAATAATTGAAAGTTCAATTTGGCCATGCAGCTCAGCATCAGAATAATTTAATTAATCATTGACCAAGTGGAAACGCAGCGCTTGATACCTGACAAATACACTGAGAGGAACGGTGTGACCTACGCGGGAGAGGCAAGAGGCTTGGGCACCAGGAGTTTGTATTACACAAAGGGAGACCTCTTTGATTGTACCTGCCAAGCCTAACCTTTTGCTCACAGGAGGAGCCAAGCATGCCATCTAAGACATTTGCCTTTTATCTTGCCATCACTCACCTCCCAGTGACATTCCGGAGAAAACATAGCTTCCCCTTCCACAGTGTCCTGACAGCAGAGCCTCTCATGTGCCTCAGGATTCATAACCATTCACGGAGATCCATTGCGGTCTCGGCCAATCAAATAACAGTTGACAACCTCATGCACAGCTCAGATTGGTTGCGATCACTACACACTTTGTACAACTGAGTATCAACATATTGAGTGTTCATTGTAGTTTTTCCTGCATTCCTTGTTCAGAGCCGTTCTGTTCGCAGCAGGAGCAGCATTTTAATTTTAATTTGGGTGATCATTGGATGTAGATTTCTGGGGTCTCATTGAGCTAGAGAAGTGTGACATTCCTATCGGTTCACCCAAATACAGAGATTGCCTGGTGATCACAAGGTCTGACAATATCACAGATATGGGTGTTGGGAGAGACGCAAAATGTGAGGTGCTTATAGATGGATGTCAACTGTCAGTCACTATGTAGGGCTACAGACCAGGAGAAGTCTGTGGGCATCACTTGGTTCTGTAGCACGCTGTGCTTCCGTTAATGTCCCCAGTAGAGTGCACAGGTTGAAGGAGGCTGAACCCATGGCCCCAGGGCCCACGAGGCGAAAAACTGGGCGTAATTTTGCAAAAGCTCCCAGGCCCAGTGCCAGCACAGGTTCGAGAAGAACAGTCCCTTATGGAATTGCACACTGGGTTCCCCCCTAAGGGAGCCCAAATGGTTCTATCAGGTGGTGGAGGCTCTCTATCAGCAGAAGCGTTGGAGAGGAATTGGATCATTAAGAATTAAAGGGATTTCCTTAATATAGAGGAACCCAGAACACCGCTGTGCTGTACGATTCCTTAGAATACATAATGGTAGATCCCCTCCTACTGGTAGGCCTACTGTGTCTGGAATTGGATTAATCGTGGAACCCCTCTTCAAATATACTGACTAGTTCCTACAACTGCTCGTTACTCACCTTGGGTCATATGTAAGAGACACTAAACACCTGCTTAATATCCTAGCGGATTTTGAATACGTTCCCATACAAGAAACCATTATATGTCTGGATGTAGAGGCCCTTCCACCAGTTTTCCACAAGAGGAAAATGTGTGTGTAATTGAAAACATACTGCACTCGCAAGACTGGCCCTGGGAAGCGCCTGTTGATTGGATCATGACACTGATGCACATGGCTCTCCCAGACAACTTTTTCAGGTATAAAGACCAGCTCTTCCTACAGATTCAAGGGACTTCCATGGGCAGTACTTTTGCCCCTAGCATTGCTTGTCTGCACATGAGCCAACTTGAAGAGGAACACATCGGGACCAATAATCCATACTCTGGCAGGATCCGCAGATGGTTGAGATACATAGACAACATCATGATAATTTGGCACGTGATGAAGAAAGCACAAAAGCATGTGAAGACTGGATAAACTAACTTCATCCATTGCCCCGCTTCACTATGTCTGCTCACATTATGAAGGTGTCTTTCTTGAATGTATGACGTTACAACACATACATTTACAATGCATGCCTTTAAAACGCAGTTTTTACATCGCAATATCCTTAACAATGCATTCTTTTACATCGCATGCCATTACATCGCATTTTCAGAAACTACCTTTACAACGCATTACATTACATTGCATTATACCTTTACAACGCATATCATTACAATGCATACCATTACATCACATTTATGGTAAGTGTTGAATAGTATAGGGGTAATAATTACTATTCGAACTCCAGTGTGTGCAACAGTAGGGTAAGTGTTGGATAATGTAGGGGTAAAAATTACTATTCTAACTCCAGTGAGTGCAAAAGTAGGGTAAGTGTTGGATAGTGTAAGGGTACTATGCGTTGTAATGACTTGCGATGTAATGCCTGCGTTGTAGTGACATGCGGTGGAGTGGCTGCATTGTAATGACATGCGATGTAAAGGATGTTACGATGTAATGACGGCTATGTAAAGGTAGTGTGATGTAATGACTGCATTGTAAACATTGTTTCCCATCTTTCTTGGATGTTAACATCATAGCCAAGAATCGGAAGTTGGAAAGCACGCTCTATACAAAACCGACAGATCGCAATAGTCTGCTCCACTTCAACAGTGCACACCCACGATCACTAAGGGAAAACCTCCCTGTCAGACAATACCTAAGAATCCAAAGGAATCACTCTGATCTTAAAAAGTACAACAAAGAGGCAGACAAACTAACAAAAAACTACAGGAGAAGGCCTACCCTAAAAAGGTTATAGAGCAGGCAGGGAAAAGGTCCCACAATACACCTCACTCTGCCCTACTGGAGACCAATACGAAAAGAGAAACGGAGTCCTTAATATGTGTTACCGCCTACAATTCACCATCTAATGCTATCAAGAAAATAATTAACAACAAGTAGCATACTTACCTCCAACCAACTAGAGTTTGAAAAGCCCATGTTCTTGTTCAGACGCAACAAAAAGCTTCAGGAAGACATTAGTCCATACTGATTGCTAGAAACCAAAACAGAGCACACAAATGACCTGTTCAGGCGCCGTTTACCAGCATGGAAATTCTCTTTTGAGTATGAGATTTATCATACGTCACGACAGATGAATTAAAGCTACTATAAGCAACAATACAAAGTTTGCACCTCTTCCTTAAGCGGAGCTCCGCCATTTGAGTGCTGATGTGAGGTCGTCTTTTCCATAAGACGCTGTTCTAACACTTATGGAACCAACCACAGGTGAAGGGCCACTATCCTTGTGGTTCATGAGTTGTCTGTCAGTTCACTATCCACACCACCCATGTTGACCTGGGCCTTGCATACTCTTGGGAACAGAGAGATCACATGAATTGTAATACCGAAGACGTCATGTATATGATCACTTGCCCCTGAAAAGACACATACATTGGAATGACTACTAGGAAGATCAAAACACAGATAAGTGTACACAGGAGCATGATCAGGTGGGCGATCACCGCAACCAGACTCACTTCTCACTACCTCAAGAAGGGACATTTAGATAATGATCTGAAGTGGATTATAATCACGAAGATTAAGGGCGGCATGGGCATACCTAAGAGATTGCTAGTGAAAGAACAGCGGCGGGTTTACAGGTTACAGACCCACATACAGGGATGTAATGACTCGATTCCATGGAACCAATTGAACCAGAAATGAAATAGATGCTTCGGTTTCATTGATTTTCAACATGTCTCTCCGTTTTCCAAACCCATGACCGTATAATAGGATACCCCAACTAATGGCAACACAGTGATAGTAGCGGAACAATGACTTATTAACGTTTCAAACAGACCAAATTGAAGTAACACTAAGGGCTAAGTTAGCTCAGTGATGACATTTGGAATCACTCTGGAGATATACACTTACAATGAATAAGATGAGTGTGGACATGCAAACACATGCACGCTCTATTTTCATGGCAAGAACAAGGTGTTAGGATAGTACATGTTTCTTCTCAACTACATTTTATATGTGCACCATCACTTGTGATTATGTGGTGCCTCATGCCTTTGTACCCGCTGAGAAAGCTTCTGCATATATGCATACAAACTATCCATTACATATCCTAACAGATAGAAAGGGAATTGCATCATATAGATTATACATCTGGAAACTAATCGATGCACAACGATTAAATAGCGATCATACAACCGGAATTTAGATAGTTAACCAACTACTGGTTGATATTCGCTGAGTTATGCCCTGGGACTACATATCCCAATATTGTGTCATAAAATTGTAGCCCTGTATTCAGGTTTTTAATAACATCAGTAGCAATTGCAAAGGGTGGGGCACTACATTTGGGCACTCTATAATATTGGGTATTTTTGAGAATATGAGTCACACTCCTATGAAAAAAAACGCCAGGGAGTAACCGGTTTTGGGACTACTAATCCCATGGTGCTATCACTATCCTGCAGTCCAGCATCCAGGACATACAGAGTAACGCCGTCAGTAATTATAACAGGTGGGGCTCTACTGCTGGATAAACCGTATATGCAGGAAATAAGTTAGACACATGCAAAATTTCGCTGCAGAGTGACCATAACTACCATCCATTACGCCAAACACAGGCGTATGGTATGTGTACATGATCACATAAAGAAATGGACTACATTTCCCAAGATGCCATCTTTTTTCTGTAGTCCTGTCCCAGGACTTATTGAATGATGTCATCAGCAAATGCCAGGGGCGGGGCTCCACCCCTGGACAATCGGGAAATTCTCAGTCACACACACACTATAAGACGCGGTCCCAGCAAATGGTGTCAGAAATGCTGGGAGGCAGGGACCCAAGTAGGTGAGACAATGGGGCAGGACCTTTGATGAAGTAAGTAAGAGGTGAGGATGAGTATGAATGTCTTAAAAACAACTGAGATGTGCTTGTGTGAGACTATTGGCCGTATTTCATTTACAAGCGAGTGTCCCTTTTGTTTTGTTTCCTCTTCCTCTTCTTACTCCCGGCTTGTACTCGTTCAGAGTCTGACTACAGTGCTATCCCCTTTACCCGCAGACCCTTGAGGCATTCTAGAATCTCCTCAAGAGGGTAAGAAATTATGATGCACTGAGTTAAATCATCTGTAAGGTGGCAAAATATAGGTAATAACTTCACCCGGAAGTATGAGTGTATAGGTGCAGGATGATTAATATGTGTGGTTGTAGAAACACTACACCAAGTTTTACCTGATTTCCACACTGTGGGTGGTGAGATGTGAAAGGCATTACCACTGGAAAATAGTAACTAACTGGGACAGCCTTATACCCAGAATGCTCGTTGGAGTCACAACTACACAAAGCATGTCGGACAAAAGCATGCTATATGTACCCAGTCTGAATGAAGCATATGGGCTATATAAGTGCAGCGCGAGTTGGACACATGTGATTACACCAATTAATGTTTCTTTTACAGGTGGACAGGATCCCCTACTGTACTGGATGAGAGATAAGTATTCTACTTACCGGTTTTAATAAGTGCAGCTTTCTGCACTTATATTGAAATATAGGAAAGAACCTACTCACAGAACCAGGGAGGGAAGTCCATTTGCCTTGAAGAAAGCCCAGGACACCTTTGGGCCTTTTTAAAGGGCTGAAACATGTTGGCAATAGGGTCATAGGACCATTACCTCCTTACAACCCCGTCTTTTTTCATTTTTAATATCCCCTACGACTCCGCAAATTAGGGGATACCTGGAGATGGAGGAGGAATTTTAATCTTTAAACCCTCTGGCCTATATCTCCTAAGTGCTCCCTGAAATATAGCTGGGCCCACCCTGACCTTTAGGAGTCAGGGTGTACAGTAACGGCTCGTGGAGGGAGTGCCACGGGGCGGTGGGGCAGGGCGGGGGAGGGGCATGGTGGGGGTAGTAAACTTCGGCTCACGGTCGAGCTGAGTAATGTAAATAAATAAATAAATAAAACGGATTTCATTGCGCGTGCTGAAACATTTGATGCTTCAGCGTTCGCAATGACATTTGTGATTTGATGATGAAGCATGACACTACTAGAGTGTGTGAGGGTTATTTAACGAAAAGGAATTGCTTCTGTCTCCATGTGTGAGCGCATGGTGCCCCAATAGTTGAGAATAGTGCCCGACCGTCCCCATATCAGGTGGGATATCATAATGGATTGGTATTAAGAATTAATAGGACGTATCCCCCCTAGGAATACCTCTCTATCCTCCTGGCTCAGGTTAAGGGCTCGTCTCCTATAGCCTCAGTAAAATGGTGGATCCCAGTCCTCCATGTGTTAAGGATATATGAGGGTGGCACCTGTAAAAGGAAGGGATTGGTTGCTCCGATAGGAGATCCCTCATAATCGCTTTTCAATGGGAGCCTGGGGCACAGCAGGAGTCAGGCAGGCCGCAGACGATATGCATGGGCCCCTCTCCGCCGTCGCAGCTAAGCCATCACAGGTACTGTCCGCCCAAGGCCCCGGGTATACTTAGGGGTGCAGTGTGAGGCAAACGTGCAGCCTGGGGTTCTGGAGCCTGCAGTATGTTAGCAGCTGGGCCTAGATCGGTACAGAGCCTCAAATCGAGGTGTCTGACCACATTGCCATCTTGGCCATTCCTTCCACCTTCTTGGGAAGGAGAGATTGTGATTTTTGCATATGTTAATGGCGGACCCTATTACCGGTCAAACACTAGAGAGGTGGGACAAGGGCACTAACTAACTTGTATGCAAAAAGTATAATTGATAGGTGGCTGGGCGCTGAAAACCTCATCAAGCTATAAAGTCAAATATATAGTCAGTTTTCTGTTTCCTGTCTGGTAGCCATATATACTGGACTGCAGGAAGAGATAAGTAACCTAGTGAAGAATAAATACTTGGCAAGGGACTTCAGGTAGGAAAGGCAAGGGGAAAAGTGCAGTATAATGTGTGACAATCTCAGAGGATAGCTTCTCATCTTGCTCTCATCACTAAACCACAATGCTACACTAACAAGCAGTGCAATGCAGATACTAAAGAAAAAGGCCCATTTATTTTAAAATTAAAAAACCCTCTTCACCCACAGCAGGCCCACCCCCCCACCCTGAAGCAAAACCCCAAAACTGTCCCTGTTCACAACTCCACTTCCGACTTCTCTACCCACAACAGACCTCTCCCCCTCCCCAAGCAAAAACACAAAATATCCCTTTGCCCAACTCCCTTTGAAACTCTCTCCACTCACAACAGGCCTACCCACTGCCCCAAACAAAGCCCCAAAACATGCATTTTTCCAACTCCCCTTCTTATTCTCGCTACCCACAACAGACCCTACCACTACCCCAAAAGAACAATATAACAGTTCCCTGAGGGCATCCAGGTCCTTCTTCACACTGGCTAGCTCCCAGGTCAGGTTCCGTTGGCCCCACTTGATGGTGGTAGTTGTGGATCCCAACTGCAGGTGGCAGTGGTGGTGCCGGGTTGGAGTAAGGCCTGGTTAGTGGCCCCAAGAGCCATGTGCTCTAGTCTCCTCTTACTCCAAGACCAGCAGCCAACATTACTCAGCAGCCACAGCCTCCATCTTTTGGCCCTGTAGCCAAACGTCTATCCCCCACCTGGTTTGTTTAGCTCCAGCAGCAGGAGTAGATATATCAAGAAAGGAAAAGAGCATACATTGGAATGCTCAGTGCAAACACTTGTTTATACTATAACCCTAGGGGGCACAATAGCAGAACATTGAAGGCCCCCTAGGACCATTGGAATTTTTGATGTGACATGTCAAAGGGACAGGTTTTTCCCAGACATGCATCACATGATGCAATAGCATTGACTGCAAGGAATGAAGCCAGACAGCCAGCATAATCGAAAAGTCATTTTGATTTAAAGGGTTTCATTGCCTGAAACTGAACAGACACATTATGTGTGTTACCATATGAATTAGCTGCCATTAATGAGTAAGACATATATGTGCTGGTCAATTACTTGACTATAAGTGCAGCATGCTGGCTGGTCTGCTACTCTGAAGCTTGTTTTTAGGGCAGCCACAATAGCATGTTATTAACTTCTTAACATTAATTACGATGGCCCTGCTCTTCTACTCCTCTTCAATTCTACCCTGAGTTCAAACTTAGGGGATGATAGAGTCTAGCAGTGGATAACAGATATGCCGTCTGCTGGATTACAGTAGACCATGTATAGAATATAAATGATGCACTGTAGTACAGCAAAGGGGATGTTTTATTTGTGATGTTTGTAACAGAGTAACCCATCTACCAAACTCTAAATCAGGCTCTTAGTCCCACATTACACCTTCCACCACAAGCTATTTTAAATAAATACCTTCACGTTACAGTGGGGAAGTTAGTATATCGGAAGGTAGGTTATAGGGGTTGGGCTAGGTAGAGGTTTAGCTATGGAATGGTTGGGTGTCACTGTTCATGTACTATGCTTTTGCTTAGTCACAATGGTTGATGGAAATAAAAAATTAAACCATAAATCCATAATGGAAGCCATGGAATGTAAGTCACTTGGGCTGAAAAATATGGCACATGCTGAGATGGAAATAATTTACAATTTTGGGTGGGTTAGAACAGAAAGACTAATGAGGTGAGGTATAGGTGACTGATTGGGCACTGGAAAATACACCTCGTCCTTGGTTTGTATGCATTGCAGATTTCATGCCATGCTGTTAACTGAAGGAAACATACATTTTGCCGCCTACACTGCAGCGCTAAATTCAACTGTTTTGCAGGTCTAGGTGATGAGTGGGCAGGGGGTGAAGGATGGGATAGCTTACCAAATGCAGTATTGTCAATAAGAAAGCAAGGTGACTTACCACTTGTCTCTGCCACCCCTGGTGCTTCTTCCCCTCGCTTGACCTGGACTTCCTCCATCCCTCACTGACTGTCGCTAGCAGTGTCACTGATGGGCTGCGTGCCTAGACAAAAACATGATGCACCTATTTTGGATACCAGATTAACCACCTAAGTAATTATTTTGCACCAGGTACAATAGCAATACCTCACTAAATTTAAATTAGCTATCTTCTATGAAAAGTTTCACTTTTGGAGATTTGGTTGCCAACATTTTCAAAACCACATAATCAACCAAAACGTTTTTCTACTTACAGCGGGATGAGGCCACAAATGTTTAAGAATGAAACGCAATGAATGGGTGGACGGGAGTGCAAAGGATATATGGTATTGGTTGGTATCTCATTCCTGCCCACTAAACTGTCATAGAACCTACTTGTAAAAAATACATTGGGGGTCCATGACCACTCTATCTCTGTCCTACTAATCTTTTACTGTTTGCTCAAGAGAAGTTTCTCAACCAACATGTTTTGTGAATACTTGGGCATGCAATCCTCTTTAGTTTACCATAAATATGTTCGCTTAACAGTACTACACAAGATCTGTAAAAAAGGGTTAAGGGAAAGCTTACCATAAAAGGGAGTAGAAGAAAGCTACATACAGGAGAAAGTCAGCTGCAGAATCATGAAATATAAAAAAACAAAGCGTAATGCAGGGATAACAAACATTAGGTAGGGGGGTTGAAAAAAAAGTAAATACAGAAGGTCATAATACATTACTATTGGGAATAGGTAAAAGTAAGAAATAATAATAAACATGACTTACTGGGGCCAGCCGAGCTGTCTGGCATGGCTGCAGTGCTGATGTGGTAGAGGCTGCCTTGGTGCTGGTGGTGGGGCCAGCATCAGCCGATGTACCCTGTTGCTGTACCTGTGATACCCTCTTCACCTTGGATGCTTATGAGAGGAATAAAGAAAAAAAAGAGGTATGATAATGGAACTCTATACAGAATTTTTTTTTTTGACAGGCATAGCATTGTACTTTCTAAATCTGATAGCCTATTCCTAGTTTCCTACCCTAGAATTACATTTTGAAATATTCATTCATTTCAACGAATGATCTTTGCTTCTTTGCCCCATTTATCTTTTGATGGGCCTAGTCTGTCTCTCTTTGCATACTGCACCTCTGGGAGATTGGGACTGTATAAGCTACATAAAGCCGCATAGAAGATTGCTAACACCCCTGATATCAAAGAGACTCCATCAGGTGGATCGCCTCCTTCCTCACTGGAAGAACACAGAAAGTATGCCTTCCTTCCTACACCTCCAAACGCAAAGGCATCACCTGCAGAGTTCCTTAAGGCTCAACCCTCATCCCCACCTTCTTCAACAGCTACATGACCCCTTGGCCGACATCATCAGAACCTATGGCCTAAAAATAATTTCCTATGCCGATGGCACCCAGCTCATCCTCTCTCTGTCAGAAGAACCCTCCACCACGAGGTCTAACTTCCACAGGTGTATGACGAACATCACCGATTGGATGAAGCCCAACTGCCTGAGACTCAACACAGACAACAAGCATTTCAATGAAATCGGTCTCGCCTTTTTAACCTTATATGGATATAGCTATGGAGCACATTAGCCTAGGTGCTGAAACATCTACTGTTCTTTAACACGGAGGGAAAGTAAGCACCAAACTGCATGACACACATGGATGGGAACACATGGAGTGAAATATTGCCTTTCAGCGGTAAATGGTATAGTCCAAAGCTCTTTTTTTATTATAAAATCAGGGCCTTCGGTGGTCATATCACTGAAATTACAGGATTTGAAAAAAATATTATTGTCTATGGGTGCTCGTGGAAGACAATTTCTATGGAATGGAATCTAGAGAATGCTAAAGTGATTCTGGTATTTTACTGACCTCTGCTGGTCATTTTCTATCAAGAAATTTAAATAGAGGTAGTTGCCATAAAAAAATTAAAAAAGAAAGTCCCTCAGCAGAAAGCAATTATGGTATTTTACTGACCTCTACTGGTTGTTATTTATCAAGACAGTTAAATAGAGGCAGAAAACAAAGTCCCTAAGCGGAAGCAGACAAGTCCTAGGGATGATCTCCAGAGCCCACAAAGTACATACATATAAGTATATACTAAAGTATATACAAGAGGTCTTGAATGCTTGACCTAAAAAGGATCTTTGGGAACAACACGTCCCTGTGGAATGACTCCTGGTGGGCCTCAGAACTAGGACCCTCTCCCACACTTACAGACTGGGCCCACAACCTTTGCACCATCCTGGACAGCATGCTCACCATGAATCACCTGATCAACACAGTCTCCTCTGCCTGCTTACTCACTCTTCGCATGCTCTGCAAGAGCTACAGATGGTTCCCAGTCAACACCAGACATACGTACCATCACTCGAGACCCAGTCACCAGCTGGCTGGACTATGGCAATGCACTCTCAGCATGAATCACCTTGCACTTCCTGAAGAGACTATAGACCATACAGAATGCCACAGCCACACTTATCCTCGACCTCCTGAAGCAGACCCACATCACCCCTCACCTTAAGAATCTCAGCTGGCTCCCCATACAGAAAAGATGCCACTTCAAGATGCTGATCCACACCTACACAGCCCTGAACAAACAAGGACCAGCATACATCAACAACTGCCTATACTTCCACCAACTCTCCAGACACCTGCGCTTCTCTTCCCTTCACCTCCCTCACACCCCTCGCATATGTCAAAGCCACAGCAGAGGTTGCTCCTTCTCTTAACTCACAGGAAGGGCCTGGAACGGCCTCCATTTTCACCTCTGGACCTCACCCTCGCGGATTGAATTCAGGAACATGCTCAAAGACCTGGCTGTTCTACTCAGCCACCATGGCAAGAACCTCAGTGCCTGTATACCCTCACAGGTTATTTGCTGTGCTATACAAATCCTGTTTTATTGATTGATATACTGCTATTTTAATATTGACATCCCTTAAATCAGCCCAAGCAAGTACCTGCTGACAGTAGAACAGAATCCTTGCAGTATCATTCATTTGAGGTCGACTCCACTCCTATGGTCCTACACCCTTCCTGTCAGTTTAGCGCCATGCACCACTACTCTGGACACCAATGCCCAGATTTATAAAGAGTTTGTGTTGCGCTTGTGCCACACAAGGTTGCGCAAGGGCAACACAATCCCTTAAGTGATATTTACCAAGCCATGAATTGCAAAACCACCTTTCATGGCACCGTGTGGCTTGGTAAATCTGGAGTAATGTTACAAGGCAGGGCAAGTTGCCACATTGTGTTATTCTGCACCAGGAAAGCATTACATGGGTTGATACATGTTTTACCACATTCTCAGATTTTCCATCACTGGCACACCTGGTAATGTGTCAAAATACTACGTCTTCCCAGTAGAGGTGGAACAAGGAGAAATATGTTTATTTTGCTCGTGTTTTCCTCTTTTTTAAGTGTACTGCATTCTGCTGCAGCACACTTAGAAAAAGGAAAAGCCGCTAACGATTTTTTTTGTGCAGATCGGTATCGCAAGGGTGATAGACCTGGGCAGTAAATTCCGTTCCGCTTGCGTAATTTGCGGAATTTGGGTAATTTTGCATTCCGTGGAGAACGTGGAATTGTCCAAAATTCTGCATACCACGGCTTCGCAGAATTTTTTGCTTGTTCACGCTCTTAAAATGCTTGTTCGCAAGATATTTCCCCCCCCCCCCCCCCGAGCACACAAACAGCGTTCGCGAACAGGATAAAAGCATCGCGAACAAGCAATTCCGCGTGTTCACGGAATTTCTGCGTGCTCGCGGAGATTTGTTACCGTTTCGCAGAACTTTGCCTAGCGTGACTACGCAAATTCCACCCACTCCTAAGTAGGGTGACTGTGTTGGCACTAGGCAGCTCTAAGTACGCCAGCACAGGGAGGGAGCAGGAATGTGACATAGCTTGGTAAATAAAACTGTCGCCTTACTGCCCTCTAGCTTTGACACAGCACGGCACAGCAAGTGTATAAATACACCCTGGCGTATTACATGCCCATTCATTTTGAAACAAAGACATTGGAGGATGTATATACTTTAGTAAAGTGGTAATAGGTAGGCAAAAATATTTATAAGTTTCTATGTATTTAAAAAATAATAATACAGTAATGCAAGTCTGCCTAGACTGCCATAAAAACATAGAGAAAATTATAAATACAGTTCTCTACCTATTACTACTTTGTAATAGGTAGTGAACAACCCTAAAACCTACTACTTACCTATATTTAAGACCCTATCCCAGATTGCAGTCAAACGCAGAACAAAGAAAACTGTGATAAAAACGACATAGCTGCCTTTACCTTTGGTAAATGCAGCCATTAGCCAATGACATACTGACTTCTCATCCACATTTGGGGCCTCATGTAGGTAGCCAAATACCGGTCGGTAACGGCCGATTTTCGGTAAATATGCCGTTACCGACCGGTATTCAGACAAGTGAGATGTAGGAGTCCAAAAACGACTTTTCGGTAAATATGAGGCGGTAAATACCGAATCATATTCACCGAATTCTAAAATACCGAATCAGATTTACCGAATACATACTTAACGGATCGGTAAATATGAAGTGGTAAATATGAAGTGGTAAAAATGAAAATGACATGTAGGAGCACTCGGTAATTAAGAAATCCAAGAAAATCGG
Organism: Triturus cristatus; assembly: GCF_964204655.1. Lineage (NCBI taxonomy): Eukaryota > Metazoa > Chordata > Amphibia > Caudata > Salamandridae > Triturus > Triturus cristatus. The sequence continues at coordinate 480,908,004 of NC_140580.1, forward strand.
TAAATAAGAGTCGGTAATTAACACGGATTGAAAGCAGGTGGTAACCATCAACAGTGCATATAAGCAATCCCAAAATGCAACAGCGTGGACAACATGGCCGCTATGTATGTCATTGCAAGGCGCCTACATCTACAGGCAGCAGGACTGAGGGCTTGGCGACGGGAGGAACGCATCTACAGACAGCGCATCACACTATTCCACCTGACTGATGCAGAGATACATGAGAGGTACAGGCTACACCCCGAAACCATCATGGACTTAATCAGGGACCTTCACCCACTCCTGGACCAGCCAATAAGAAGGGCGCACGCCATACCCCCACATGTGCAGGTGCTCTGCAGCCTACATCTGCTGGCATCCGGCAGTTATCAGGTGGTGATAGCTGCGGTGGGTGGTGTATCCCAGAGTTGCCTGTTACGTTTCTTCAGGAAGTTCCTGGATGCCATGATGCAGAGAATGCACCACTACATCAGCTTCCCCAACACACAGGCTGCACTGCAGAAAACAAAAACAGACTTTTATCACATGGCACAGTTCCCCCATGTCATCGGCTGTATTGACGGTACACACATCCCAATCTGTCCACCAGCTGACACAGAGCACATCTACAGGAACAGGAAGTCCACCCACTCCATCAATGTGCAGGTGATCTGTGATGCAGGGAACATCATCACAGATATTGTTGCAAAGTTTCCTGGGAGCACCCACGATTCGTACATCTTCCAGAATAGTGGGATCTACACACGACTGAGTGCCGGAGAATTTGGAGAGGGATACCTGCTAGGTGAGCAACCTGCAAATCATAGTGTAAAGAAGCATGTGACTGATGTTTCCCTTTAACTCATCTAGGCGACAGTGCATATGCATGCCGGTCATTCATCCTCACTCCCTACCTACACCCATCAACCCAGAGTGAGAGACGATACAACGTGGCACACAAAACAACACGCAATGTGGTGGAGCGCACGTTTGGACTACTGAAGAGCAGGTTCCGCTGCCTCCACAAGAGCGGAGGCGCACGCCAGTACACACCCATCACCTGCTGCAAGATTATTGCCACTTGTGCAATGCTGCACAACATTGCCACGAAAAAAGGTACAGATGTGGAACTAACATATTTTGAGGACAACGAGGATGAGTCAGGCCAGCCACAGGGCAACGCAGCTAGAGTGCCAACTGCAATCGATGGGAGAGAGAGACGGACAGAGATCACATGCAACTATTTCTGAGTAAGTAAGGGGACACAGCCAGTTGTGATTAGTCATGACGTAGTTTTAATGTGGCACCACGCCATGAACACATGAACAAGCCAATCTGGCAATATACCATCTATACAAGGAGTATGTCCAGGGTTACGTCACCCATTGGGAAGTGGCTAAGCAGGGCCACATCAATGTTTGCGCATACGCGCTGCAGTGGTGGATGGCACGGCCTGTGCATCCTCACTAGAGCCAACCCCAAGCCGCCTGCTGCTCCTGCGTCCTTCTGGGACGGGGGGTGTGATGCTGCTCCTGCTGCTGGTGTCGATGCTCTCCGCAGCATCCCCTGCAGCAGTTGTCGACGCCTGACTAGTAAATAGCACCCCTAGTGTACTTGTCACCTGCACCATCCCCCGAGACAGGTCGCTGCAGCAGTGTGTTAGGCCCTCCTGCATCGTCACAGAGCGCCGGCACAGTAGAGAAGTCGCAGTTGCCAGACGGTTGAGTGCCCTGTTGGTAGTGTCCCTTCTCTGCCGTTCCCGGCGCCGTGCCTCGATGTCAGCATCTAATTTGCTGCACAACTGCTGGATTGACTGGGACATGTCCCGAATGCCCGCAGCCATGCCGCTGATGTTATTGTCCATGTTGACTAATGTAGTTTTCATCACCCGCATGTGCCTCTGGACTGTCATGACTGCCTTTGTTTGCAGGCGCTGTTGTTTCAACATTTGGCCCTCGAGACCCAAGAAGACACCATGGCCGTCAATGGGTGCTGGTGGACTCTGGACACGCGACCTGCGGCGCCCTCTTGCTCCCGTCTGTGCTGCCTGTGAGGTGTGGGGCACAGTGGCATGGCTCCCTTCCTGGGGCCTGGTGAGTTCTTCAGGGCCCATGCTGTCGTCTGACGAGGTGTCTAAGGCTCGTAGCCTGGCTGCTGGACGCCTCCTCATTCCCACACCTGCAAGCGGAGATGTGGCCGGTGATTCAAACATGAGTGGCGATGCTGGCTCTGGGTGAGGTGATGCTGGCTCTGGGTGAGGTGATGCTGGCTCTGGGTGAGGTGATGCTGGCTCTGGCTGCGGCGAGGCTGCCTGTGTTGGTGGTGCGGCTGCCAGTGGGCCTGCTCCCTGGTCTGAACTTGTGCTGGCTAGAGGTGATATTTGTGGCCGGTGTGCCGTCTCTCCTGCAGCATGCCCTGTCCTGCATGATGTCACATCTGTGGACAGAAATACAACATTGGCTCAGTGTCCCCGAAGGGCTGCATTGAAAGCGTCACAATAAATAATTTCACATTCCAAAATGTCCTCTGTCTCCTTGTGCCTCGAGTGCGTGACATGCCTTGTTGCCCTGTAACATTTACGTCATGGTTGGTGTTTCCCTGACTACATCTCCCGGAATGCATTGCCTGTCTGCACTGACACGTGTGGACTGCAGTGTGATTCTCGTTTCACAATGGGGGATGTGGGATAGGGATAGGGGGTGCTACATTGCTGTGCTTTCGTCTTACCTTGTTGTGTGGCGGCTCTGGCAGAGCTGTCGGCGTCCCCAAGACCCACGACGCTCTCTTGCTCGATTGTGGCCCCCACCAGCTCCTCCAGTTCGGTGAGGGCAGGTGCCCTGTTGGTTCCACCTCCAGTCTGGCTGGCCTCCTTCTGGATGTCGCCCATCTTCCTCTTGGTTACAATCCTCAGGTCATACCAGCGCTTCTTTAGGACCTCTATGTCCCTGTGGGTCACTCCCACAGCATTCACATGGGCCTGGATGGCCAGCCATATGTTGCGCTTTTCAGCCTCAGGCACTTGCAGGGATTGCCTTCCAAACAGCTTCTGGTGCTGCTTCACCACCTCCTCCACCAGCACCTGGAGTTCCTTGGGGCTAAATTTCAGCTTCCTCCTCCTTTCCCCTCCGTCTCTCTGTGTTCTCTGGCTGGACATGATGTTCGTTTTCCCGCTCGCACAGGCACCGGCTCCCTGCCTCTCCTCTGCACTCCAAGCCTCTCCAGGGTCGGCTAATTATGTACACCTGCCTGGGTGTGGCCACTTCCTGGTTGGGTGGGCTGTGGTTGCACAGGATTAGCTGTTTCGTCAAGTCATGTGATTTTATTTACCGATTCCGTACATACCGATTCGGTATTTTCCGATTCGGTAAATACCACCTCGGTATTTTCCGATTCGGTAAATACCACCTCGGTATTTTCCGATTCGGTAAATACCACCTCGGTATTCGTGATTACCGAATGTTACCGAATCGGTAACTGTTACCGAATTTTTACCTACATATAACTTACCGATTCTAATTTACCGATTCGGTACGGCTCGGTATTTAAGAAACGGTAAAATTTATTTACCTACATGAGGCCCATAGCGTGGTATACTGCTGGAGTTACTGGGGTATACCATGGCACAAAATATAACTAAGATTTTTTTAAAGATTATAACTTTTAACTCTACTTACACTATTCACATACCACCGAATATTACCATTTACACCTCATAATGTATATTCCTGAAACATAATATCTACATCCTTTCACAAATTTTCCTGCTATATCTGTTTCAATTAACACACTCCTCTCTAGGCCACTCCACTCTTTGCCACTCCCCGCTATGCAGCTCCACTATATGCCACTTCACTTTATTATACTCTAACCCAGTTCACTCTTTATCACTCAACTATACGCCACTACCCTCTACAATAATCCACGGTACACCCCTCCACTCTGCTGCACTCCACAATATGCCACTCCACTCAATAGCAGTCTGCATTATGCTATTATACTGTATGCAACTACATTCTATGACACTGCACTCTAAGTCATTCCCCAGTATGCTATTACACTGTACGCCACTACAGTCTAACCCACTACACTCTAACCTATTCCACTCTACAACACTCCACTCTATGGTATTTCATTCTACAACACTCCACTCTATGGCACTCCACTCTACCCTTTTCCACTCTATGCCACTCCAGTCTATGCAATTCCATTGTACGCCACTACATTACACCTCACCCCACTCTATACCACTCCACTGTATGCTACTCTGCTATACATCACTACACTGTACACTAGCCCACTCTACGCCACTCCCCTCTACCCTACTGCTGTGTACACTAATCTGATGTATGCCACTCCACCCTACATCACTCCACTCTTTGCTATTCGACTTCACAACGCTATGCTGTACCTTACTCACCTCTATGCCAGTTCACTACTCTATGCCACTCCACTCCACATCACTCCACTATACGCCACTACACTCTATGATAATCCACTGTACACAAATTCACTCTGTTACCTTTCACACAATACCACTCTACTCTATGTTATTATGCTTTATGCCACTCCATTCTATGACACTGCAGTATACGTCACTTCACTGTATATCCCACAATTCCATTGCACTCAAATCCACTCTACAACACTACACTCTATGCTGTTGTACTCTATCCCACTCCACTATACACCACTTCAGTGTACACCACTGCACTGTCCACTATTCCACTGCAAGCCTCTCCACTCAACTCCACTCCACTCTACTGTACAAAACTGCAATATATGCCACTCCACTTTATGACAATCCAGTGTATGCTATTACACTGTGCAACACTTTATCTTTGTCACTCCACTCTATGTCACTCCACTCTACATCACTACACTCTATGGGCCTGATTCACAGAACTAACTTAAGACAAAATCCTAAACTAACTACCATTTTGGTATTCACAGAAGGCATTTACTCATTTTGGTATTCACAGAAGGCACTTACTCATCAATGAGTAAGTGCCTTCTGAGGCACTTATTCATTTTGGTATTCACAGAAGGCACTTACTCATTTTGGCATTCACAGAAGGCACTTACTCATCAATGAGTAAGTGCCTTCTGTGAATACCAAAATGAGCAAGTGCCTTCTGTGAATACCAAAATGAGAAAGTGCCTTCTGTGAGTACTAAAATGGTAGTAAGTTTAGGATTTTTCTTTAGTTAGTTCTGTGAATCGGGCCCTATGGTACTACGCACTATGCTATTCCACTGTATGATACTGCACTCTATGCCACTCTATGTCTCTACTCTGCATGCCACAAAACCCAATGTTATTCCACTCTACACCCCTCCACTGTATGTGGCCCCAATATATGCCACTCCACTCTACACCACCCCCTCTCTACGCCACTACACTCTATCCCATTACACTGCAGGCCACTCCACTCTACAAATCTCCACTCTACACCACTCCACAGTATGCTATTATACTGTACACCACTACAGTCTACCCCACTACACTCTACCGTGCTCCATTCTACAGCATTCCACTCTATGGTATTTCCCTCTATGCCACTCCACTTGACCCCACTCCAGTATACGCTATTCCGCTGTATGCCACTCTATTGTACACTACTCTACTCTACACCATTCGACTTTACGCCACTACACTGTACCTCACTCCTCTCCATGCCAGTCCACTCTACACAACTCCCCTGAACGCCACTCCACTTTATGCCACTCCACTATACTCCACTCTATTCTAATGTATGCTTCTCCACTTTACTGTTGTTCACTCTACCACACTGCATTCTGCACCACTGCACTGCATACCACTTTACTATATGCTATCAATTCCACTGTATGCTGCTCCTCTATACAACACTCCAGCCTATGCCAGTCCACTGTATGGCACTACACTGCACTCCAATCCACTCTACACTGTATGCAACTTCATTTTACAATACTCCACACTATGCTATCCCACTCTATATTACTCCAGTCTATGCCACTCTACTATATGCTATTCCTTTTTTTGCCCCTCCACTGTACACCACTCCACTTTTCTCTACCATGCACAACTCTATACCACTCTACTCTATTCCACTCAGCTCTTTACCACTCCACTCTACACCACTCCGCTGTAAACTACTCCACTCTATGCTAGTCCACTCTACATTATTCCACTATAAGCAACTCCACTCTTGCCACCCAACTGTTGTCTATTCAACTCTACATGACTTCACTGAACACCACTCCAAGTACACCATTCCACTATATGTTACTCCACTCTTTGCTATTGAACTCTATGGCACTCCACTCTACACTACTCAACTGTACGCCACTGGACTCTACACAACTCCACTGCAAGCTATTTCAATCTACACTACCCTAGTGCACACCACTGCTGTATAAGCCACAACAGCATATGGCACTCCACTCTACCCCATTCCACTCTACCCTATTCCACTGTACACCACTACACGATAACTCACTTAACTCTATGCCAGTCCACTTTAGAACGGGAAGGTATGGAAATGTCCTATTTCTATTATAGAATCCAATTGTGCGATATGATGATATCATTGGAAGTGCTGTAAGTTGGAGTCAGTTAAGAAGCTGGAGGTTACCATGAAGCTACACTGTTGTACTTATGAATAAATAAGCTTCTATCTACATACCACTCTAAGCGTGGTTACAACATATTTTTGAGCGATCTGCGCAGGGGGCAGACTGCAGAGGAACCTCCACCCGTGGAAAAGCAGTAAACAGGAGGATTCTGCTGATGAGACTCAAAATTTGGAAACTGTGAGTTACATGTGTTCAATATTTTTGGCGTTTGATTTAGAGCTCCCCAAGAGACTTACTCCTTAATATCGTTTTTACATGAGACCACAATTTTTAAATATCGTGAATTTATGACTATTTAAATCTTGAATCAGCTGCCCTTAAGCTTTCATTGAGCTTTTAACTGATGAATGTTTTCGCAGCTGTGTTAGGCAAGCGGACGTTGTTTGAAGCGTTACCACAAGTTGTCTAATTCAGTGTTGGACATTTTTTTTGTGGTTTGCGCATTTGTAGCCAAAAGATCCCATCAAGCAGATGTGTACGGTCGTTGCTCGTCTCGAGTCGTTAACGCAAGGCACTGCACATATTAAATGCTTGTGTGCTCGAGACGAATGCTCACGCGTGCACGAGTTGCATTGTGAGCTGACAGCGAGGTCGAGCAAAGGTCTTGGAAATACACAAGCGAATGCGCGCAAGCTGCTTTGTGTGCGCTTGAGCTAAAGCTTTGACAAACACACGAGCGAATGCACGCAAGCTGCTTCGTCACATCCATCAGATGAAAACATTGAACTTACTGTGATAAGGGTGATCATTGTGGAAGTGATATAAACATATTGGATACTCACTCGTTTTCTCCACACGACTGAATAAATGTGGAATATGTAACGTCTTCTGTAAAAACAACATACATAGAAAGAGGACTTGTTAAGGAGCAAGGTGAAGACAAAGAAAAGACTTTCAAAGTACATTCATGAGAATTAGAAACAAGACTTTCCTTACTACAAGTTGCATGAAGAAAAGCAACTAGTGAAGAGAAACACCACTGTCAACTTTATTATTTTAGATATTTATTTTAAATTGTTATTTTAATTTATTGTGGTAATTTATTTCTTTATTATTTGTGGTAGTTTATTAATTTAAATTTGTTACAGGGATGGCAGAACAAGGAATGGCAGCTCGGCCTAGTTTTTTACCTGTTCCAGGAGAACCAAGCATACCTTGGAAGAGATAGAAAAATTGTTCCTTACTTACATGTTGGCAATTGGTGGGGATAAATATGGTCCTTTTTGGGAGACAGGCCATATTATTGCATCAAAAGGGAACAGAAGGGAGGAGGATTTATGATGATCTTCCTGAAGTGTCTTTAGGAATTGGTGATGGTCAACCAGTAAATGTGTATGATATGTCTATACAAATGTTAGATTTTTTTTTACACCTAAGTTAAGTGTAGTTTTTGAGAGACATAAATTCTTTTGTCGTTCGCAAGCTCAAGATGAAGACATTAGGAGTTATGTAGCTACACTACGTGGTTTGGTTGTGACATGTGAATTTCGAGGTCTACTGCAATCTCTAATTCGCGATCAAATTGTGAGATGCACTAAAGATTAAAAAGTCAAAGAGAGACTTCTGCCCTTAGACCCAGCGTTGGACGAAGCAATACAGATAGCTAGGAGTATGGAAAATACTGCTGTCTGGATGCAAGAAATGAATGTAGGAAAACTGAATGTGAAATCCACAGATAAAGAGGTTGTTTCACTTGATGTACAACAAGTGAAGTTGAAGAAACACATTAAAATTGTAGAACCTGGAGGAGGAGCTTAGCGCGCATCCAAGATGGTCGCGTGAGCACAGGGCTCTCCGGACCCTCGCCGCTCCTCGCAATTTATCCTGAAGATATCCTGATTTCTTGGACAGACCTTTGAAGGCGAACCTCGACTGAGTCCATAACTCTTTCCAGAATTTGAATCGGACTTGGGCGACCGAAATTACGGCACTTTGAACTTTTGAGGCCCACCTTGAGGCCGTGCCGGGGACTTGGTGATCTGTGGAGCCGGGGCGTAGTTGAACAACAACGGCATTGGGACCTCCTCAGTGGCCGTGTCCCCAATTTCGGTTTCGCTTTCAGTTTCTGGCGTGGTCTGACCGAGGGCCTGTTTCGCTCGGCCGGGGACCAATCCAGCCTCCTTCTGTTGTCATCGCTGCCTTCTCATCACAGCGTACTGGGTCAAGTCGCGCCTCTCTCCGGACCCCATGAGCCAACTTCTTGGCCGGCTGGTGCCCGACCTGCCGGCGGCCATTTTCACTCGGTCTTGTGGGCCCTTCCGGGGTGCATCTTCCACCATGGCGGGAAGGGGTGAACCCGAAAAGCGGAAGACCAAGACGTCTCTTCGTGGGGGACAGTTCCAGACAAATGTTATGGACCGCTATACTCAAGCCAAAGGATCCCCCGGGCCTTCCAGCAGTACCCCGGAGGACGCCAGAGAAGACCTATCTGCCCCTGTTGACTTGTCCCTGCAGGACATTATGGGCGCCATCACCGGCATGAAGAAGACCAGCGGCCAGCAGTATGAGGCCCTGGCTCGTAAAATTGACACGGTCGCAATTGACGTCACTCTCATCAGGGCTGACCTGTCCAAAACTAATGAGAAGGTGAAGTCATTGTATTTTTAGACCTCCAGCCTCACGGCCGATGTGTCGGGCCTTTTAACAGACCTTGGCGCTCTGAAATCGGCCAACAACTTGATGTCTCATCGGCTGCATGACTTTGAGAACCGGGCAAGACGCAACAACATCCGCGTCATAGGTGTTCCAGAGAATCCCGAGACTCGTTCAGTTGACCTCCTGGTTGAGGATCTTATCCTCACTCATATTGCCCCTTCTGGACTCAGCAAGTTCTTCGCTGTGGAGCGTGCACATCGTGTTCCAGGCGGCAAGCCCAAGCCTGGCGCTCCCCCGAGGCCTATCATTGCTAAATTCTTTCATTTCAGGGACCGTGATGCGATCTTGCAGGCCTCGAGGGTGCACGGCCCGGTGAAATTTGAAAACTCCTCTGTCAATTTTTTCCCAGACTTCACTCAACTTGTGCAGAGACAGAGGATGGGCTTTCAGGGGGTTAAGCGGTCTTCGGGACCTGGGCTTGAAGTATGCTATGCTTTTCCCTACCAGGCTTCGAGTGGAACATGAGGAACGGACCTTCTTTTTTGAACGACCGGACAATGTGAGTGACTGGTTGGATTCCCTGCCTGGCCGGGGCGATCGAGCGGGGCATCCTGGCGGTGCCGAAGGTGGTGAGCCTCCACAGAAGAGATTTTTCGGTCCCTAACCTTGATAATCGGACATTGCTCAGTTGGTGTTCAACCTTTTTTGTATATTTTGTCTTATAGTAGTTCGTGTCTGGGTGGCGGGTGGAGACGGGCCTCTCTCCTCCTCCGGGGTCTTTTTGTAGAATGGGATTGTTAGGGCGACAGGCACACTGCATTTTGGGGTGGTTTTGTTGTTTGCAGGGGTGCAGGGAGGGGGGAGTTGTAATGGGTTTTGGTTGGGGGGTTTGTGTTTGTGTTTTTCTTTCTCAAGGCGGCATATTGGTTCTTTCTTTGCTTCTGGTGTCCTGCTCTCTGTGGGGAGACTCCTGCTATTTTTGTGGGGATGGGGGGTAGTGGGTTGAGGTTGATATCTTGGAACGTCAATGGATTGGGGGATCGTATCAAACGGGGGGTTGTATTGCAATATTTGCGTCGTTTGACTCCTGATGTCGTACTCCTGCAGGAGACGCATTTGGTTGGCAATGTGTGTCATGCTATGAACAGGTGGGGATACCGATTGGTTGCACACTCTGGGTTCACCACTGGTTCCAGAGGGGTTGGTATTCTTGTCCCGTCTTCCCTCCCGCTAGAGATTGATAAGGTCATCCTTGACGACAGAGGGCGTTATGCTCCCCTAACTGGAAGGTGGGAGGGCAAGACCCTTTCCTTGGTCACGATATATGTTCCCCCAGGCCTCCAGACCTCTACTTTTTCGGATGTCCGCCGGCTGCTATTGGAACTCCCCGATAGTCTTCTCCTCATGGGTGGGGACTTTAACTCGGTGCTATCCGGCGATCTGGATCGTCACCCCCCCAGGGCCCTTCCCATTTCCCAATCATGGCTCGGTGGGTTCTTGGACACCTTTGGTTTGGTGGATTGCTGGAGGTTAATGCACCCGACCCAATGTCAATACACCTTCCACTCCGGGGCTCATGGGAGTCTCTCTAGGCTTGATTACTTCCTCATGCCCACGGCCCAGTCCACCCATGTTGGGGAGGTTCGACACTTGGCCCGGGGCATTTCAGACCACTCCCCTGTGTGGCTGCTTTTTGACACGGGGACGCAAGCCGCGGGGCGTATCGCCCCTATTAATCCTTGGCATCTGCGCAACCCCAGGACTCGCGACAGCCTCATTAAGTCGCTCGACCACTACTTCCTGGAGAACGAGGGGTCTGTCCTGTCCTCCGTGTCCCTGTGGGAAGCTTTCAAAACTGTTATTCGTGGACAGGCCCTCTCCTTAATAGCGGAGACCAAGAAAGCTAGGAATGTGGAGGTTGTGAGGCTGGAGGCTGAAATACTGGAGTTGGAGGCTGAGCTAGACTCGGGTGTCACCCAGGATGGGCTCCACGCCCTTGGCTTGAAGCAGTTCGAATACAAATCCCTTGTTACTGACGCTGCCAAGACACTGTACAGGGAACAGCAAGGTAGAATGTATGATGTTGGGGATAAGGCGGGTAAACTGATTGCGTGGATCGATAAGAAGGAGAGAGTGAACCGCGTGGTCCCTGTGCTTCAGGATTACGGTGGTCTGCGTGTGACTGACCCTGGCGAGATTGTGGAGTGTTTTGCTGATTATTTTCGTGTGGTTTACTCCCCGGTGTCCGACAGAGATGAGGTTGACTCTCGTTCCTTGTTGAGGGACATTGCGCTGCTTTGCCTGTCTGAAGAGGATCGAGAGTGCATGGAGGCATCGTTGTCAGCCGACGAGATTGCTATCGCGATTCGTTCCCTTCGTACTGGTAAGGCTATGGGCCCCAACGGATTGCCCATTGAACTGTACAAATTGTGTCCGGATAAAGTCGCGCCTTTTCTCCGTGATATGTTTTTGGAGTCACGTGAGCTTGGTTCCCTCCCTAGCGACCAGCGGCTGGCCACCATAGTTGTGATTCCCAAGGAGGGCAAGCCTCGTGATCGTTGTGCCTCATACAGGCCCATTTCCCTACTGAATGCTGAACCAAAGATCGTCGCCAAGGTCCTCGCTAATCGCCTACTCGCTGTTATTTGTGACCTGATTCATCCGGATCAATCTGGTTTCATCCCGCACCGGAACAGCGCTCTCAACCTGCGGCGTTTGCATGGCGTTCTCGCCAGGGCGGAGTTTCTTTCCGAGCCGGCCATCTTGGCTTCCTTGGATGCCACGATGGCCTTTGATACGATAGAATGGTCATACCTTTGGGCCACTCTGGCGAAGTTCGGTTTCTGGCCGGGATTTCTTAGTTGGGTCAGACTTTTATATACGGATCCGCTGGCTCAGGTTGTTGTCAATGGGAGGGTGTCCCAGCCCTTCGCTCTCGGGAGGGGTACTAGGCAGGGGTGTCCGCTGTCCCCCCTGCTCTTTGCTCTTGCTTTAGAACCGCTCGCAGCCTGGCTCCGATGGGAACCGTCGATAAAGGGCATTCAGTGGGCCCCTGGCTTTGAGGACCGAGTCTCGTTGTACGCCGACGATATTCTTTTGTACCTCACCTCCCCGCGTGAATCCCTTAATGTCCTTTTTGACGTCCTCACTTCTTTCGGGAAAAACTCCGGGCTGATCATCAACTGGTCCAAATCCTGTGTGTATGTTATTTCCGGTGACCTTCCCCCCTTGCCGAATAGGTTTCCCATTCAAATTTCGCAATCCGGTTTCAAGTACTTGGGGATCTACGTATCGTTGGACCCGGCGGTCTGCCATGAGCATAATCTCCTTCCTCCTCTCCGGTGACTAAAGTTGGACGTGGCTCATTGGCGTAGGTTGCCGTTGTCGCCACTCGGTCGAGCGGCACTTTTTAAAATGATGTCCCTGCCCCGATTTCTTTACGCACTCCAGAACTCCTTTGATATTATTCCGGCGGCCTACTTCTTGGAGTTGGAGGGTCTACAGAGGAGACTTATTTGGGACGGTCGCGCTCGTATCGCTCTTGCAAAATTGACTCTCCCCTGGTATGACGGGGGCATTGCGCTCCCGGACATCAGGAGGTACTATTGGGCCTCCCAGCTGTCCGCTGTCAACCATGCTACGTATGCCCCCGGCCCAAATCCGGCTTTCGAGATGGATAAATATCAGTTCCCTGGTGGCAACTTTAATAGAGCGCTAAATTCTCGGACGGCGGGGAGGAACCTCATGGGACCCACTAAGATTGCAGTGTGTGCGTGGAGGGATGCCAATGTGGCCATCCGTTGGAATGATCGCCTGACACAAGCGACCCCTCTGTTTGCGTCGGACAGATTGGGTTGCCTCTGGACAACGAAAGGTTTTGAGAACTGGGATATGATTGGCATTAGCAGAGTGGGTGATCTCTGGGTGAAAGGTTCTGTCAAGTCCTTTTCGGCGCTTCAGAGTGAGTATGAGCTGAGTGAGAGGGAGTTCTTCAGGTACGCACAGGTTCGCCACGCTTTGCTGTCGGTTTTCAAGGCCGGTACCACGATCCCCGTAGCTTCACCACTCGAGGACCGTATACTTGATGGTCATCCGCCCGATAGTACGATTTCTTTGATTTATAAGAAGTTAATCAACAGTCGGGCGGACCTCCTGGGGCATCTTCGGGAGGCCTGGACCGGAGACGGGTTGGAGTTGGATGACGAGGACTGGCAGTCTGCATTGTCTTCCCCGAAAGAGGTCGCCATTGCTGCCCGTCTCCGTCTTGTCCAGCTTAAAATTCTTCACCGTGTGTATGTGACGGGTCCTCGTTTGGTTGCGATGGGTTTTTCTTTGGATGGGCTGTGTAAGCGCGGCTGTGGTATGAGTGCCACCTTCCTTCATATCCTTTGGGAGTGTCGCGAGGTTGCGGCTTATTGGCGCCGTGTGCATGCGGTAATGGAGTGTGTTACTGGGGTTGCTCTGTTGCCTGAGGCTCGTCGATGTTTGCTGAATGTATGGGAGCCGAATGATTATAAAGTTGCCCGGGCCCGGTGGGCGGCACTTGGGAACATGATCGCAAAGAGGGATATCGCGCAGCTTTGGGGTTCCCGACGGCCTCCCACCGTGTCAGTGTGGAAGGAGAACATGGACTGGTGTATGTTCAGGGAGAAGACGGCATATCTGGTGCGGGGCAAGCCTGGGGCATGGGGTAGAATTTGGGGTCAGTGGAACGCCTACCGAGGTAACATTTGTACGCTCCCTTTTGAAGATACCTCTGATATTTCCCTGTCCCCCTGATCCTGGGGTTCCTGAGTACTGTACTCTTTACGCTGATTGTTCTGGCCTCCCCGCTGCCCCCCCCCCGGTCGTCATTATTGACCTCCTGATTCTTTACCTGGTGGGGTGGGGTCCCCCCGTCGGCGCTTGACACTGTCTAGACTGTTTCTCGCCTTGAGTTTTGTTTTTCTTCTTTGTTCGTTTTCTCTTTTCAAAATTTTAAATGTCAGTATTCTGCCTAACTTCTGCGTTGCCGAGCATAACTTTGTAATCCTGCTGCGCCTCTGGGGATCAGTCGCTGCTTTGTGACGTCTCGTAATTGGCATGCATGTGCTAGCGGCCGGCACTGGTGGTTGTAGGCCCACGTTTGTACTGTTGCTTTCTGCACAATAAAGTTTAAAAAAAAAACAAAAAAACAATTTGTAGAACCTAATGTAGATGGACAAAATGAGAGAAGAAAAATTATGTGCTATAGGTGTGGAGGTCCTGTGCATATTGCTTCAAGTTTTGCATGTTGGGCAAGAAATGTCACTTTTAGGTATGTGGAAAAAAGGTTCATCTAGCCAAGATGTGTAGAACAAAAATATGATCTCCTCCACAACATTCTAGTGTGAACATTATTTAGAATCTAGGGGAGGATCAAGAACATATTATCTATTGAGGGTAGTGATAACATTAATGAAACCTCTAACAAACATTATACTGTACAAAAAACATAGAAACCTTGTAATACAAAAGGAAAGCGCCCGAAATCTTGAAATGCCTCATTGCAATATCACTTTGGAGACTACTCAAGTTAAAATGTTAGTGGATTCGGGTAATTTATTTACCATTATATCCAAAGATGCTTTTGAAAAAGATTTGAAAGGAAACATGAGTACATTGCAACAACCTGATATAACAGCTGTAGGGTATGGAGTTAAGAGAATCAACATCGTAGGGATGGAATGGAAAGACATAATTTTTAAGAATAATGGTGTACATGGTAGAGTGTACGTGACGGAAGATGGTTCTAACCTTTTGGGGTGGCATCATCAAAATGACTTAAATATTGTCCTTGATCTCAATGCTAAGGAGCCTGTGATGGTGAGTATGCATGATATTGACTTTGAGTGGGGAAATAAATTGATATTATTGTTTCCTCATATATTTACTGATAAATTAGGAATGGTAAAACATTTCACACATCGTATAATTTTGAAAAAGAATGCTGTTCCAGTGGTACATAAAGTAAGATCCATTCCATTGTTAATGAGGGAGCCACTTCAAAATGAACTTGATAAATTGTTAGAGAGCAAGATCATTGAACCCATTGAGGCTTCTGAATAGCTCTCCCCAATTGTAGTCGCTTCCAAGGAAGAAAATAAAATTTGTCTCTGTATTGATTTAAGAGATCTAAATAAGAACATATGGGTGGATCGTCAACCACTTCCTAATATTACAGAGATGTTAAGCATAATGGGAGGTGGGAAAACTTTCTCTGTTTTAGACATGTCCGCAGCTTATCATCGAGTGAACTTACATACGGATTCACGAGCTTTAACCTCCTTTGTTACACCGCTGGTTGCTTTTTGATATTGTCGGATGCCAATCGGACTGGCATCAGCATCAGCGGCGTTCCAAACGATAATGCACAATAATTTTCAAGGAATGGAAAGGGTGATGTGTTTTCAAGACGATATTTTAGTGGTGGGAAAATTGTTTGAAAACCATGATGAATTGTTTTTTGAGGTGTTAAGGAGGATTGCAGAACATGGATTAACCATCAAAAAGGAAAAATGTAAACTAAGGAAAGATCAAGTAAATTATTTGGGGCATGAGATTTCCGCCAATGGGATCAAACCAAAACAAAAACATTGTAAGGGCAATCATTGATGCTCCACGGCCTATTGATAAGGAGTTGTTGAGATCATTCCTCGGTCTTGCCAAATATCATTCTAAATTTGTGTCAAATTTCTCAGATATTGTCGAACCAATGAGAGCATTATTAAAGAAAGGAGTGGAGTTTGAGCGGAATGAGGAGTGTGAATCGGCTTTCAATAATGTTAAGGAATCGTTGGTTCGTACACCTGCTTTAGGTCACTTTGATGACAGGATGAAGACCACGTTAACAACTGATGCAAGCAATGTGGGGTTGAGAGCGGTGCTAACCCAGAAAATTGATAATGAAGAAAGAGTGATGGGGTATGCATCACGTCGTTTACAAGTGCTGAAAGGTCCTATTCTGCCATTGAAAAAGAAGCCTTGGCCTGCTGTTGGGCAATGAATCATTTTAGGTTTTACCTTTGGGGATTACCTTTCACTCTTAGAACAGATCATAAGCCTTTATTACACATATTTAAGGGAGGTAAGGGTCTTGAAGGGAATGTGACTCCACGAATCTCTAGGTGGTTGTTATCAGTGATGGATATGAATTTTACAATTGATTTTGTCACAGGAAAAAAAATGTGGTAGCTGACTGTTTATCGCACATGCCCATTAATGATGAGGAAAAGAATACCTTTATGGTAGAAGCGAACTCTTTGTTTACACTGATTGATTAGCATTGGGACATGAAGAATGGGCTGAGGCATTGGGTGCTGTTGAAGTGTACAAAGAGTTAAAATGTGCAATAAGTGATGGTTGGCGAGATATTTTGTCTTTGAGTGAAGAATTGAAGCAGTACGTCAAGGTGAAAGATCAGTTAAGTATTAAAGCTGATAAAGTCTTAAGATGCAATCTGATTGTTCCGCCTAAGGTACTGAGGACAAGACTGATTAAGTCTGTGCATGAAGGACATTTAGGGAGGAGCATGAGCAAAAGTAGATTAAGGCAGTGTTTCTGGTGGCCTGAAATGGATAGGGAAGTAGAGGAGGTTGTCAAAGATTGCTGTGCATGTAGCAACAGTGATAAGTGTAGAGTTGTTTGTGAACCTCTGTTGGAGTGTGAAAAGGTCTCTGATCGACCATGGGAGAAATTAGCTTTGGACTTTTTTGGGTCCAATTGAAAGGTTGGGTATTAGGAACAGATTTTTAATTGTTCTGGTAGACTACCATAGTAAATGGTTTACTGTCTAACCTGTTGAGAATATTACATCCATGAAAGTGATCGAATTTCTAAAGGAAGTGTTCTTAGAAGAGGGAATTCCTGAAACATTGGTCACTGATAATGGAGTGCTATTGGTGCCCAGTGTGATGTCTAAATTCCTTGCTGAGTTAGGGATCTACCATGATAGGGTGGCATAATTTAGGCCACAGGTCAATGGATTAGTTGAAAGAGTTAATCGAATAATTGTAGGGAACTTTCAATTATCCCTGGCTAATTGATTAAAGTGGAAAGATGAATTGGATAAGATGATGTGGGCCCATAGGGTAACTCCTCATTCCGTCACTGGTATTTCCCCATTCATTGCTCTTAAAGGCAGGGAACCTGCGACCAAGGAGTCTCCTGTGTGGTTGCAGAACATAAATCAAGTTTGGGTGGATCGTGAGTGTATTGCTGAGAGAGTTCAGGAGTCTCATGAGCGCAACAAGGAGAACTTCGACAGAAGGAAGAGTGTGAAGGATGCTGATATGAAGTGTGGTGATTGGGTTGTTGCGAAGAGGATGGGTTTTGTCAGGAAAGGTGAGAGCAAGTATTCTCAGCCGCAGAGAGTAGTTAAAGTAATGGGATCTGCAGTGAAATTGGATAACGATAGAGAATGGAGTATGGGTAATGTGTGTAAGGTGTGTATTCCAAATTCAATGGAATAATGGTTTTATTGCATTTATGCTTTCTATATTTGTTTCGGTTTTCTTCATCAATTGTAATGAATATTGTAATTGTTTGATTGTACTTATTTTTCTATATTCGTTTGTTTTCTTCATCAATTGTAATGGATCATTTGTAAGGGGGGAAGATGTGTGGAAATGTCCTTCTTCTATTATAGAATCCAATTGTGTAATGTGATGACATCATTGGAAGTTCTGTAGGTTAGAGTCAGTTAAGAAGCTGGAGGTTACCATGAAGCTACACTGTTGTACTTATGAAAAAATAAGCTTCTATCTACATACCACTCTAAGCGTGGTTACTACAGAAGGGAATCAGAAAGAGAGGGCATGTCAGGAAAGCAGGAAAAGAAAGCCCAAAAAGGTAACAAAATCACACACACAGAAACGTAAATAAAGAAATAAACACACTGGGAAATTTAAGAAGTACTAAAATAAAGTAAAAAAAAGGTTGGATTGTGATTAGACGGGGTGGATTGGGTTGGATGGAATAAAAGCAAAATAGTACATGAAAACTGGACAGGAGCAGGCTGGATAAAACAAAATGGCTGTGTGCTTAGTTTTAGTTAATTTTAATGTGCAACACACTACCAGCACTAAATCCCAGCTGGAGCAGTGCACCGGCTCTTTTTTGTGTGAATCCACGGAATTCTGTGGAGTGAAATTTCATGAGTTGCACGCAGGCCTTCTTTAGTCACCACCAGAGAAAAATTACAGGCTATTTAGAAATGTTACCTTCACCATCTATAACTGGGTTGATCTTGCTATGTGACTCAATTGGAAGCCACATGTAGATGCTAATGCCTGCGTGCTAGATGAGGCTGACAGCTATATATTTGATACTTCCCATTTTTTTAACCTGTCATGAAATGGATGAGAACCTTAAGCAAATACATGATCAATACCAGTCATCCACGCTCTGTGTACCAAGCAGTTGACACTTTCTAAGAACTTCAGAAGGGTACAGGTCAAGCAGACTTGCAAAAGCCCATGTGTGATCCAACCACAGATGCATGGAGTGGATGGACCGGTCAGCTGAGCCACAAGATCCTGGAGAGAGTGGATCTAAAACTCACAATCTACAGACCTAGGGGCATAAGTACGATAAACTGGCAGAGTGGGGGAACATCGTTTACAACGCGGGGAATACATCGCGATGCCATTACATCGCCGTTTTTACAACGCAAGTCGTGACAACGACTTGCGCTAGATGGCGCTCTAGGACAAGGAATAGTATAATTTACTATCCAACACCTTCCCTACTGTACGTAGACTGGAGTTGGAATAGTAAATTGTACTACTCCTAAGTCCAGCACCCTCCAACGCAAGTCGTTGTAACGACTTGCGTTGTAAAAACCGCGATATAATGTACCGCGATGTAAATGTATGCGTTGTAACGTCATACATCCGGCAGAGTGCGGTGTAGCTCCAAAATTGCTAACACCATGCTCCATCAGTTTAAAAACGCTGGGATGCACCATATTCACAATAATGCGGCACACCCCTGTGTTTTCCCTAGCACTGGCGCTAATTCTAGCTTCCTAGCACCAACGCAGGCACCATTGCACCATAGTGCAAGGGTGTCTACATTGAAGAGAATGATTGTTCATGTGCAGGAAGGTGTCCCTTCCTGCACATAAACAATCCATAATGGCGATTTGTAACTACTATGTGATCTGCTTTATGCAGCACACATAGAAGATGCAAATTGTAATTTGTATATGAAGGGAAACCTTCCTGCACATGAACAATCACTAATGGTGATTTGTTGTTTCAATGTGTGCTGCATAATTCAGCACAAATAGAAAAAAGGAGGAGAAATTAATCATTTATCCTCGTTTCACCAGGTTAAGACCAGGTTATCGCTGGTCTTATTTTTGGTGCTGCCCCATATTTATTCAACCCTTGTAAATAGGAAGCAGCGTCAAAAGCAATGGGTATTGCGGTGGAACTCCCACTGCAACACCCATTGCCCTCCCCTTTCATGCTAAGTGCTGCATGAAAAGAGGCCTTATTTACAAGGCGGCTTAAAACCACGTTAAGTGGATTAATATCGCCTTCTAAATATGAAGAAGGGCTTATCACCACCAGAACGCCATAAAAAGTGACGCTCTTGTGGTGATATTCTTGTGGTGATAAAATCTTGTAAATATGCCCCCTAAAGTCTTAGATTTTAACACCAGACATGACTATTTTAGTGTCATAAAATTGGTGTGTTTTATTCCTTGAATCACAGTAGGACATGAAGCTCTGATCTTCCGACTGTCCACAGTTAAAAGAGGAGACGCACACAACCTCAGACTTTGGGCTTCCTATATGCAAGCTACAAGGACCACTGAGGTTATTAGAGGTGCGTCAGTATATTTAAAAGAATTAAAAATACATATTAAAGTCCCTCTAAGGGGCTTACCTAAAGTCAGTGCAGCCGAAAGAATCCGAGAAGAGCCTGTAAGCCACCTGTATTGGTCTGAAGGCCAACTCATCCCCATAATGTGTCTTGGAACCACACAATCCTCTACACCACTAGCATAAAGGAAATATAATGCAGGCCAACTATACCCTCCCTTACTTAAAAAACAGAAAAAGCGGGTGCTATCAATTTTGCTAAAATTACTTGTCACTGCAACCGAGGAATTCTAAAAAACAGGAGAGACCCATGCAACACTGTCTTCAAATTAAATATAAAGTAACAGACTCATCGACAAGCGTAAGACAGAAGGGCTGATTGCATCCTGGCTTCATTCACGCCTGCAGAGCTGAAGTAAGGGCTCGAGCACCGGCAAACATAAAAGACAAGCCCATGCACTGCCCACGCTGTTTCCATGGTGGATTTGCTCATTGTTATTGTGTTTGAGAGCCTCATGGTGGAATGCATCATCACCAAATAAAACAAACAGCTCCATGCCCTGTCCAAGCTATTTACATCCAGGCTTCACTCACTGGGATAGTCCCCAAGACAGCCTAATAGGGGCCTAAAGCCTTGCCCAAAAAAAAAAACAAGTCAATGCATCCCACCTTTGCTCACTGCTGCAGAGCTGAAGGCAGCCTCAGGCTGGGCTGAAGCATCATTGGCCCAAACAGACAGGGCCAAACACTGCCCCTGCTGTCTGCAGCACAGGTTTACACCACAGTTTAAAAATGAAAGTAAAAACATATAAAGTATGAAAAGAGAACCAAAAGCACTGCCACAGCTGGAGCACGTGGAGCCTGCCGAAGGACGGGCACAAAAAATAGCAGTAAGTCTTTAGTGCACGATTCCCTTTTGAAGGGCCACTTTAGGGAGAGTGGTAAAACTCCCTGTTCAAGGGCACACCGTAAAAAGAGTAATACCGTCAGGGAGATGTGGCCCTCTCCTCATCAGCAAGTGCTGGGATGAGGACAGTGGTAAACTTGTAAAATATATGTGACAGGGCCCTCGTCAGGAGTCCACCGAAGCGAGCACCATCCAGCAGGTGTCACTGCCGGTGCTACCTATAACAATTCCTACACATAAGTGATGCTGTTGACAATTGAGCTCAGGAAACCACTGGCTTAAACTGAGCACTGGATGAGGAAGGAGATGAGAAAGTTATGCTTAAGAACATGGATATGTATACGTTTTCCTACTGTGTGCACAATGTACAGTACATCTCATTTTCCAAATCCTGTGATTAACCCCTCTCTTGCTTAAGCCACATTTCTCTTCCATGGATATAATTAGGTGAACATGTAAATATATGAGAGGCTGCTCTGTTTAAAATGTCTAAATTGTTATTCTAACATACAACAGATACTCAACAAATGCAACTTTATTTTAGAAGGCCTTCATATTTAGCAGGCTAATGCTAATTGTGTTTTTCCCTTAATACTCATGTAAATTGTAACTCTGTTTACGGAAACTAAGGAAATAGCATTCTTTCCGAATCAAGTGTCCCCAGCTTCTTTTCAAAATGCTACATTTCAGAATTGTTTTAAACTACCTATTGCAGTTACCTATCGGGGTAATTTGCATATTCTTTGCCAGAAAGCAAACCTTTATTATGCATAAACAGCATTAGTACAAAGAATAAAATTAAAAATAGCGTCCAGGTGATTTCATGCATATTCAAATGCACACTTTAATCAGCTCCTGTTCATTATCCGTATTTGCATGTGTTAAATGTTAACAGAATATAAACAGACTCTTGCAGTGCTACCACAAAGTAGCTGTGGGAAGAGAGCCTTGTAAATAAATTTGCATGACTATGCGAATTCAAATAAGAGTCATACCTGGTGAATGCATGGATCATGTAAACCCGTAGATGGGTAGCTGTCAACTAAGGTCCTAAACAGAAACCCGCATTGACAGCTGTCCATCTACAATGGTACCCTAGGGATGTATTCCTTACATGACTGAATCAAAAATGCAACTTTCTTTTTTGCTATTAGGAAATTAATTTCTTGTCAATGAACTAAGTTATATTAATTTTAATATTCTTTTTTAGGCTTTTGCCCCATTTATGTAGAAGATGTGGTGTGACGTCTGTTTTCAGAAAGTGAACCCTGTGAGGATTTTTTTAACGACTGCGATGTTACAACAGTTAAAAACTGCTGTTGTGTCAGAAAATGGAATACATTACCTGTGAAAGGTGTGTTGTTGAAAACAGCTTTGGATGAGACCTATACACAGCTTGTAGAACTATAGCTTGGTAGGTATAAAGGAGTTGCTTGGTACGTCATAGGCAATGAGAGCGTAGTTGCAGCTTAATTTAAAAGCTAGTATTAGGGCCGTGGCAGAAGAGCGGTATTTAAAGGTTTGGCTGCAGGAGACAGCTATGGCTAGGGAGCCTGACAGCTCCCCCACCTCTAATTAGGCGTGTGTTGAGGGTTTTCAGTGACAAGAGACCCACCAATTTATAGTAGGCTTTTTTCTGTTTAAGCCGTAATAAACGCCTAAATATTTTGAGACATATTAAAAAATCAGACCAGAAATGTGTAAGTCCTTGAAAAACTTTTAAAAGGAATAAATATTTCTTGCCAGATCAGCATTTCAAAATCGTGGTTCAGTCTTTAGTAGTTTTTTAAAGATAGACCTAAACACTAACATTTGCCTAACGGCGAGGGCGCTCGACCTCGAATCAGGTGAACCGGGTTCGAGTCTCGGCAATGACGCTGAACATCCTGTGATTCTGGGCAAATCACTTAGGGCCATATGTAGGAAGCCAAATACCGGTCGGTAACGGCCGATTTTCGGTAATTATCCCGTTACCGACCGGTATTTTGGCATTTGCTATGCAGGGGGCATGTTTCAGGATTCGGTAATTTACCGAATCGGTAATTTTACCGATTCGGTAAATACCGAATCCTGAAAGGAGATGTAGGTAACACTCTAATGAGTGTTGTGAGGGAATTGAAATTCGGTATTTAACACCAAATATAGGTTGGTGTTAAATACCGAATACATTGCAAAAAGCAATATTTTGCTGAAAAAAGAGTGCCATGTGGCAGACATATCCGCCACATGTGCACACATGCAGGAATCAGGGGTGCAACAGGGTGTCAATGTGACACCCTGCCACCCTTGAATGTACTCCCTTCATTACCGAATCGGTATTTACCGATTCGGTAATGAGGCATACCTTCCCATTGATTCCTATGGGCCTCCAGGCCCATAGGAATCAATGGGAAGGTATGCCTCATTACCGAATCGGTAAATATCGATTCGGTAATTACCGAATTTCTCCGATTGGGTAATATTTACCGAATGATTACCTACATACAAGTTACCACTTCTTAAATACCGAATCGGTAAAGTTCGGTATTTAAGAAGTGGTAAATTGTATGCTACCTACATATGGCCCATTATCTTCCCGTGCCTAACAAAAATGAA
The DNA here is from genome assembly GCF_964204655.1 of Triturus cristatus. Classification (NCBI taxonomy): domain Eukaryota; kingdom Metazoa; phylum Chordata; class Amphibia; order Caudata; family Salamandridae; genus Triturus; species Triturus cristatus. Next base: position 480,931,544 of record NC_140580.1, read on the forward strand.
TGTGTCCTCATGTAACATAATTGGTGCTATGTAAAGTGCTCTGATACCCTATGTCTCGGGGCTAGTTTGCGCTATATAAAACAAAACAAAAAAGAAATTGCACCGCTCAAAGCAACACTCCTAGTCATGGCATGACTACTGTAAGGGAAACAAATGTTGAGCATGTTACTTGAAAGCACCACACATGCAACACAAAAGGCTAGCTTCCTACTGAAGACAAAAGTATCTTCGTGTAACAAGTCTAGCACACAAAGCCATACGTTTAGGCTCATCCATGTACCTGACCAAGAAAATGACCCTACATGCATGCACCTCTAACCCCCACTGTCCAGCTTAATGTTTCTTCTTATGGTGATATCAGCCTAAAAAAACTGCACTTTAGTTCTATTCTTCTATGGATGCCGGTCTATTTGAAACCCCCCTACGCTCTCTAAGGACTACTGCTTTCTGATCTACCTGCAAATAACAACTGAAATTGTCTCTTATGCTGCACCACCTTCAGTCCTGATAGCTTCCACTGTATTCATTATACACTCACTCGATATGGAGGAGCCAATTCACAAACTGCATTTTGTAGTATGTGAAATAGTGGTACATTTAAACTATGCTTTTAACTAACCTACGCACGTAGACCTCTGACTCCACCTCTCCTACATTTCTATTTGCAGACTTCCCACACTGTAATGGAGATCTCCAACTACCTGTAAGAAATTACTAGTAATAACTTTAGGCTCATAAATCCACCAGGGGGTGGAGACATGTAAGTCTGCACTTAGGTGTTAATCTACACCCGGAAATAGCAAATAGCAAAAATATGCAGACTCACACATTCGCGAAATTTTCAAAACTAATGGGGTGCTCCGGTCAGCTCCTGTGTTGAAAGTTTTGGGATGTTTCGTCAAGTGGGGGTCAAGAAAAAAGGGGGGTCCCAAAACGCGTTTTCCCCATGTTCATTTCCATAGGAACTTTTGTCATGGCTACAGCCCAAACGGCTGAACGGAATTACACCAAATGTGGCAGAGAGGTAGCTCTTTAAATTGTGTAAATCCATTCAGTAGTTGCTGAGAAATTCAAAAAATAAATAATTATATATCTGAGCACCGAGGAGGATTCGCGAACCCTTTCGAGCATAAGCTTCATTCTGATTGGCTGCCAACACTCCAAACCAGGAAGTGTTGGCAGCCATCTTGTGACTTGGTAACCGAGTCAAAGGAAAACAGTTAAAAAAATGATAAAAAACAAGAAAAGGGGGCAGGGTACAAACACCCTGACCCCCAGCCCTGCTCAGGGGGACCCACAAGGACCCCCAGGGCCAAAAAAAGCATTTTTTTAAAACCGAAAATCAGACAAATTCACACTGGGTATGCAAATCCAGGCAGAAAAAAAATAAAAAATGAAGGGCGGACTCCCGCACTTCGCTTTCTATAAGCCCCCGGGTGGGCCAGGTCCCAGGGGCAATGTACAATAAATTAGAGGGGGCCGGCAGGGGCCCCCGCAGTCCGAGGATCGTGACCTAATGGGGTTTTATCCATTATGCGTGGGAGGACACAGATCCCCCACTGCCCCGGGGCCGCCACCTCCGTGGTGCATTTATTATTATGGGCGGGGGCCCTCTCGGGCTCCCCCAAGCCCCGGGGACTGCCACCTCCCAGGGCGTAAATTAAAATTAAAAAGTATGGGGGGGCACACCCTACCCAGGTGACCACCACCTCCCCGGGGCACTCATTTTTTAAATACGGGGTCCGTTGCAGGCCCCCGGTGACCACCACCTTCCCGGGGCTTTAAACAGTTGGGAGCCCTCCTTGGCCCTGGGGATCGCCACCCCCAGGGCCTGCTCCTGCAATGTGCCGGGGTGGGCACCCTGGGACATTGCCTTTTGCAATGGCAGGGCAGGAGCTTAGCTCCCGTCGAATCATAGCAAACACTGCTTTGCTCTCTGGAAGGGAGAGCAGGAAACCTGCTCTCGCTTCCAAGAAGCAAAGCAGAATTGATTTGGTCAAGGGAAGCTGCATGTCAGCAGCTCCCCATGCCCAAAAGCAATGCCCGCTCTTGCAGGAGGCAGGGAGCCAGCAGGGACCTTGGGGCCATTAGGGCTCCCCCCACGGTTCCCAACTTGAGGGCCGGCCCCAGGGGATGAGGTCCCCGGGGCAAAAAAAAAGCCCTTGTGGGGGGATGTATTTTTTTTACAAAAACATAAATATGAAGTGGCTGGGCCTCGGGGGATGGGGTCCGCAAGGCAGAATTTAAGTATTAAGAACGGAAGGCATTTTTTTTTCTCGTGTGCTTGGAGTCGCGACTCCATCGCGCCAAGCGCGGCCCCCTCAGTGTAAACGTGATGGGTTCACGATTCCAAGTAAAATTAAAAAACGAATATGTATGTTTTAAAAAAAGTAAGATTATATGTTAGGTTATAGGGTGGCTCAAGGGGAGCCCTTGTTTTCATTCTGACATTGTTGAAGCTACATGTAAGTGCAGCCGCACAGCTTTAGGTTGTAGAGGAAGACTCTGTTCCCTTGATCTATGAACTGCACTCTATCACTTCTGTAGATGTCGTTCATATCAAAATGTAGATTGTTGTTGTATATGGAGCCCGTTCTATGATCTCTGAGGTATGCAGAAACAGCTTTATTGACATTCTTCCTAACTCTCTCAAACTGTGGACAGAATTGAGTTGACCGGTTCCATTTCTGTCTTTGGCATATATTAGAGTATACATAGAAAGTTTGAGGCAAAAGCAAAATGAATTTTGCAAAGATGTCCTTCATTAGCATTTCCAGACCTCCCCCAGTCAATGTGCCTAGGTCATTGCTGCCACAGTGCACAATCATGAGTTCAGGGGGTTGGAGATGCAAAAAGATTTTAACCGAAGGCATCAATTGGCGCCACTTTAATTCTCTCTGTGCAATCCATTTATTGACCAAATTTTCTAAACCTAGGTCTTTGCAATACCTCTGCGTTCAGCATTCTTTTTGCACCAGAAAACATAGCTGTGCCCTACAATCCACACTGTGAGCCTCTTTAAGGGATGTCTGGTAGGAATGCAAAGATGTCTATAGCTGAGGTAGTCAGTTGATAGAATGAGTTATCAAGTTTCAAGTTTCAAAGCTTTATTCGACAGCAAGTCATAAAAAGCAAATAACATCCTAACAATACAATAAATACTACATTAAAATACAACATATATATATATTTTTCTTAAAATACATTAAATCATGATGCTGGCGAACAATTTTAAAAGGAAGACATCATCAATAAAATCAATTTGAAAAAGATAAAATCTTAGTTTTAAATTAACCATGTATCATTTGGTGTCAGAGATTCATTGGTCAGCTTCTAAAGATTTTAAGGTGTGAGCGCGTATTATCCAGGCCCACCCTAAGAACTTTGCAACAGCAATAGCCAAGCAGGGAGTGCAATCGGATTCAAGTATTCTTAGGGCCTCTTTATACCTGCGTGTTCCCAAATTTGTACACACTGGTTTTAACCATCTATGACGTGGAGTGATATACAAGGGACATACAAACAATAAATGTCCTATGTCCTCGATCAGATCTTTGCAGTGGGAACACTTATTGTCCTGGGTAGGTGACCATCTATGGGTAAATGCTTTTACAGGGAGGGACCCGATTCTAAACTGGAAATACAGTTTTCTATCAGTGGGCCTCTCTATAATATCCCAGTATGCCTCACAAGATGGTATAGATTTAATGTCAAGAAAACGACCCGTTAGGTTGGCATTTTGGCCAGAGCTAAAGGCAGATGTCAGGGTCAAATCCCAGTACAATTTTTTAAGGATTGACTTAGATGGGAAACTTGAACCATTTGAGTCATTCCATAAATGTCCTAATTCCAATTTTATTAACAAATCTCTAATTTCCTTGAGCCATAAAATGGAATGGAAACGGTCAGCCCTAATAATATCCTTCAAGGCGATGGCATAATGGGCTAGTTCAGGAGTTACCATGATCCTTTGCCAATAAAGGAGTGGGCGTAGTCATGCCAAATCCTCAACTTTTTTCCTGCCTAGGTCATATGTAAGCGGAACCATTGGGGTACTTTGGGGAACTCCAGTAAGGCAGCGTAAGAACTTGTTTTCTGCCAGTCTTAATTGGTTCAAATTAGCAAAGCCCCATAGTTCCGAACCATACAAAGAAGCACTAATAACTTTCATGTTATAAATTTCCAAGGCAGGAGTAATGGGCTTGGTCAGAGAGGATTTGAATTTGGAGACAATTGCACCTGCTAACTGGTGGAATTTTAGAGCAGCCATGTCAATATGGTTTATCCATTTCATATTACTCTGGAGGGATATACCTAGGTATGTGAAAGCCTCAACCTGTTCCAGCTGGGTGCCATTAAAATTAATAACACCTCTAAAGTTTTTCCGCTGGTTTAAACACATAAATTTAGTTTTGGAGGTATTTATCTCAAGACCACGTTCTTGACAAAAGTCACCGAACATGTTTAATGCCTTCTGGAGCCCGCTTGGTGTCCGCGAAACTATCAACGTGTCGTCCGCGAACATGAGGACTGGCACGCTGGACCCTGCCAGTACAGGTGCGTCTGTGGGGGAGCATCTAAGATGGTCAACAATGCCGTTGATATACAAGGAGAACAACGTAGGTACCAAGACACACCCCTGTCAAACACCACGCTCAACGGGAAATGGGTCAGTCACCTCTCCCTGGGTACCCCACCTAATACGTGCATAATTGTTCTCATGCAAGCGGACAAGTAATGTTAACAGTTCTGGCGCCATCCCTGCATCGTCAAGGACCCGCCAAAGTTTAGAGCGAGGCACTAGGTCAAAAGCTGATTTCAGGTCTATAAAGACCGCATAAAGGGTCCCATTAGTCAACTTCACATTCCTCCAGTAAAGTGCTAAAAAATAGAAAACCTGATCAACAGAGCTGGTACAGGGTCGAAACCCAGCTTGATACGGGGATAAAATGTTATTTTCTTCTACCCAAGATTGCAATTTATTTTGCACTAATCGACCTATAAGTTTTTGCGCTGAGTCTATGAGACTGATAGGTCTATAATTACTTGGTAGTGATTTATCGCCTTTTTAAAAAACTGGGATTATTTCCGCGCCTTTCCATGAAGGGGGAATAGGTGCACCCATAGCTACAGAATTGGCTAGCCATTCCTGGAGCTCTGCCCCCAGTTACACAATCTAGTGCTATTTTGACATCTTTAATCGAGAACACCTGCGTTTGATAATAAATAGTGGGTGGATATCTAAAATGGTGGAGAACATGTTGTTTTTAAAAAAGTTGATAAGTGATTGGCTGTTCATCAAGATTGTGCAGTTAAAAATAGGATGCATGGTACTTTGCTGAGGTGTCATGTTTCTGATTCATTATTATAAAATGTTTCAAAGGTACAGTAGATATCATAAGGTCATATTTTGCAAAAGTCAACCACACCTGCTGTTTGCATTAGTAAGCTTGTGTGCTGAACTTGAAACTACAGTGAACTTGTGACCTGCCAGTACAGTTGAATGTTCAATGAACTGTTAATATGGAAACTGGCATTAAGTAGAATGGGGAAAGGATTGAAACTTAACTGTGGACTTAAAATGTGAAATGGATCCTTAAATATAAGTGAAAAGTTAGTAATTTAAGGTTTTCTAAGCGCGTAGTATGCGGAAAAGTTATATATAGTAGTATTATTGAAAATAGTTTTTTTTAACTCCCCTATGGATCTGCGGCTACACCGTGGTGGAGTCGCGACTTCAGAAAATTACAGAAACAGTTTGGGCACCTTTTCAAGACAATTAGAAAGGGTTAATATGTGCAACCAATAGAAATGTGTTTTAGAATTTGAAATAATGATGGAAGCAATGTGATTTGATACTTACATTTATTTGAGTGCAAAAAGAGAGGGAAAGTTTGACATTTCTGGTTTCACCTTTCTGAGAGAGGTGCATTACATTTGTTCCGTGAAAAAGGAAATCTGTTAAGAGTTTCTGATATTTGGTATTCTCCAATACTACCTCAAATGTTAGTAATCAATTTATAAGGTGTATTATATATTATTGCGCACTGCTTTATTGTTTCTAGTGATATTTTTAATAAAAACAAGTGTTGAAATTGTAAGAGACAATGTAACCAGTGTTAAACAATTTCGTAAATTTGGAAGGGAGTGAGGGGAGGGTTAGTAGCCAGTTCAGAAATCTGTACTTTAAGTTTCAGATAGTCATAGAAGTCTATATCGGTTAGACCTCTTTCTCTTTTGAGGGCAGAGAATGGAATGGGCGAAGTATTCTCATAGAGGTCCCTGACGAAGTTGAGGCCTTTTGGCGACCATTCCTTCCAATAGTTTGGTTTCCTGTTTATTCTTATAATGAGGTTATACCAAATTGCCAAAGCATTTGTAGCACCAATTTATGTGTTGGATAGTGTGTAGAGACGTGTTAGAACTTTCTTAGTGTTGAGTACGATGTATTTGGAGTGTTCTAACACGGAGACCTGCATTGGCATGATACCTGGAAGTGGAATGCCATTTAACAGATTCAGTTCTACGTTTAGCCACTGGGGTCTGTACCCAAGCTTATCCATGAACCATTCAGCCCCCTGTTTGCAGTGGTAAGCCGTTTGGTAGTTCTTAAAATTTGGTAGACCAACTCCTCCTTTGTTCTTGGCAAGTCTTAGTTTTCCTATGGAGATCCTTGCTCTTTTCCCTTGCCATAAAAACTTACTGATGACCTTATATATTTTCTTAAGGAAGATATCTGAAGGAAGATATCTGAGAGAGTCATGGATAACATACTGATAAGGTAGTTTATACATTTATAAGGTAGTTTATAAGTGGCAATATCATCATTTTTATCATTTCTAATCTACCCCACCATGTTAAGAATTTCGGAGACCACCCGTCTAACAGATCTGTGATTTTTTTGTGGATGATAGCTTAGTTTTCCTCTAGTGTAGAATCAGGTCGCTTGTGGATTCTATGCCTACATACATAATTGTACCTGTCTTCCACGTCAGTCCTGAGCACCCCAACACCTCTCTAGAACCACACAGGTTAATTAGTTGAACTTCTGTCTTGTCTTTGTTGAGGGTGTAGCCCGATACTTCTGTGTATTCATGAATAGATTTAATGTGAGCCGGAATGGCTGTTGTTGCTTGTTTTGTTACCACTAATAAATCATCTGCATAGGCTGTTACTTTAAACGTAGTTTTGCCAAAGTCTATCCCGGGGATATTCTGGTTTGCCCTTAGGTATTGAAGAAAAGGCTCAATAGCCAAGAGGAACAGTGATGGAGATAGGGGGCACCCTTGTCTGGTTCCCTGCTTTAGTGGAAAGGCGGAGGGAAGAACACCTCCTGCTCTAACTCTAGCTTTGGGACTGTGATAAAGACCCATAATCATCTGTATCAGGTTATCACCAAGGTTGAATTTCCTGAGTGCCGCATGTAAGGGACTTTTTAGTCTTATAACTGAGGTATGTGTCTGCGTGCACATGTATTCTCTCATGTGTTATGCCTAAAGAGATGGTAGAGGTAGAAAACTCTGGTACACATGTAGCTGTATGTTTCTTTTATATATGATGCGACTAGGAAAAGGCACAGACACATGCTTGCCATGTAATCCCTCAGACATTAACCATAGATTCATGCAATCACCCGGGCCATCCAACTCAAAAATTCAGAAAGGCACTACCTAAGCTCTGATCTACTTAGTCAGGTACTACTGATGCACTCATAGAATAGCCCAAGCATTACCCTTACACTCATATTTTCTCTCAGGTACTTCCCATACACTCATACAATCATCCAGTTACTTTGGAATACATCTATCTGTATCTTTCTTTTATATATGATGCCAACAGGGAAAGGCAGAGACACGTGCATGGCATGTAATCCCTCAAACATTAACCATAGATTCCTGCAATCAGTCAGCCACTAATATCCCACTGAAAGATTCAGTCAGGCACTACCCATGCTCGTATCTTCTCTCTCTGATACTACTGAAGCACTCATACAATGGCCCAAACATTACCCTTACATCTCATTTTTTCTCAGGTGCTTCCCATACGGTCATACCATCATCCAGTTAATAGCAGTGTAGTCATAGAATCACTCAGGCAGTAACCATGCACTTTTTATTCTTTCAAGCACTACTCATACACTCATGTTTTAAACCATGCATTACTTTTGCATTCATGGTTTGTCTAAGGTATTTCCCCTGCACTGCTCTAATCACTCATTCAGTACTGCTGCTCTCATGTAATAACCCACGCATTACTGTTGCTGTGAACTATTCCGTCAGACACTACCCATGTAGTCATGTATTTTCTCTAGCAATGCCCACTACCAATCTATTTGTATGTTTCTTTGATATATGATAGCACTTTTAAAAGGTACAGACCATTAATGCATGCTCTCTATAATATTGTGAGTTTTTTAACAGATTGATTTAAAATGTTGCTGCTTTGTATTTGATTAGGCCCAACACTTTGAGTAGTTGTTGAATAGTGAAGGTGCAGCCCAAAAGTGATTTGTCCTCCATCTGTCTTGCTTCTTTGTGCACCTCTCTTGCCTCTTTTTTACCATTCTTCCCTCTTTCTATTCCTCTGTTGCATGTTTCTGCATGCCAGTTGTTTTTTTCTGCACTCCTCTTTGCTCTTTCTACACCCCTCTACCCTCTTTCAATACTTCTTTTCCCTCTTTCTGCACTCCATTTCTGTCTTACTTTAGTTGTCTGTTTTTGGGACTCTCTTTCCTCTTTCTGCACTTCTCTTACCTATTTTTGTATCTTTTTCACTTTTTCTGCACCTCTCTTGCTTCTTGCTCCTGTTCTCTCTAACTGCACTTCTTTTGCATGTTTCTGCAACTCTCTTGCATTTTTCTATTTTTTCTTGCCTCTTTCTGTACCTTTCCTGCTTTGTTCTGTACTTCTCTTCCTTCTTTCTGCACCTCGCTTGCTTCTTTTTGCACCCCTGTTGCCTCTTTCTGCACCACTGTTGTCTCATTGTTCATGTTTGTTGCTTCTTTCTGCACTTCTCTTACTTGTTTCTGCACCTCACTTGCTCCTTTCTGCACCACTCCTGTGTCTTTTGCACCTATCTTGCTTGTTTCTGCAGCCCTCTTCCCTGTTTCTGCACCTCTCTTCCCACTTTCTACATTTCTGTTCTCTCTTTCTGCAGTTCTCGTGCCTCTTTCTACACTTGTCTTGCTTTTTCTGTGCATCTGTTTTTTCTAATGAGTTATAAATGCAATAGAAATGTAATTGTAATTTTGACTTTAGTTGTTATTTTCAAAATTGAAATGTTATTAATTTTGAAATTTTAATAAATGTACTAAAATAATTAAACTATTTGTTTTTTAGGAAGATATTTTATTTAGATTAGAAATAAAAGATGGGAAGAAAACACGAAAAGACAAGAAAACAAAGGAAACAGAAGTACTTAATAATAACTAAAACGAGTGCTGCAGAAAAACATCAAAAGGATGCTGAGGATAAAGTGGCTTCTGGTAAGAGAACTAAACAGTTTATTAAAAAAGTTGAGGAGAGATTAAACAATCGAAATACAAACCAAAGTAGGAAAGACATTTTTAAAACACAAAAGAAGCAAATAAAGAAACACAATGGAAAAGAAGTACATGTGACAAAAAGACAGAAACAATTTAAGGATATACGTCTACGTATGATCCGCAATAGAGTTTTTAAAAATTTAATGAAAGACTGTAAGAAGTATTTTAAAAAATCTGTAATATATAAAAAAGCAATAGATTGAAAGTGTAGTAGATACTGCTTTTGAATTAAAACAAAAATTATGTATCTTAGTATTGAAGAGAATGAAAACATTGAATAAAACAATGCAGTTTATGAAGGAGAAAAACAAAAGAAAAAGACTGGTTAATAGATGTAACTTTTGCAAAACCTTTTCTGGTGAATGGAGGTACACTTCCATTACTGAGCCTTTCTTTAATGAAGAAAGCTATTTTCAACAAAATACATTAGTTCATGAAGTTGTTACCAGTGGTCGTTGTTATCAGGTTAAAAACGGCTGCTCAATTGAAAAAGAAAAGATGGTTCCTAGAGATGTTGAAGAAGTAATAGCTGAAGAAGTTCAAGGGAGACGTACAAAAGCTCCTCCAGTGTATAAGTAGGATTGTAGTAGTATTTGTAGTATTCAACAGGAATTAATTGATATATTATGAGTTTTCTTCAGAGAATGTGCCAAAAAAGTGTGAAACAGAAGATTAAGATGTTGCAAGGGTTAGATCCTTGTAAAGTGAGAAAATATACTCTGCTGCAGAGTCATTCTCTAACTTGTCTTTCTAGAAAAGTGTATCAAAGTACTTTTCATCATTTAAGCATTTTAGCAGTACATCACTCAGCAATGCAGCAGTTAGTAAGGAGAGTACTATGTAAAAGGTCCTGCATTATGTTTAAGTGAAATGAACACAGCTCTTTTGCATGGTACAGTATCGGATGTAAAAAAAGTTTGAGATGATATACAGTTTCGTTTCTTTGGTCCTCAAGGGGAGTGTAGAGAAAGTCAGAGCTTGATAAGTGTAGATGCTGAAGAACAGGTGGAAGATATTAGTACCGAGAGGTTTGCACGAGAAATTACAAAGTTTGAAATACTTTCATGTGAAAACCAAACTATGTTTGTATTTGTTGTCGACATACTCACTATAAAAGTCAAGCTAGGAATGTTGATGTATTTTTAAAAAGTGAAAAGGAAAATAATGATAAGTAGAGAACAAAATGCCAGCTAGATCTGTACATAATAACCTAGAGTTGGTAGCTATTCCTCTGACACTGGTGGATTTAAATACATATGAGTCTATTCTTATTCAATCTGTGTACCCGTTTCAGGCTATAGTTCGTATGGAGCCTAAAACAGGTAAGCTGCCTCCCACAGATTTACAAAGAGGTTTAACAGGAAGAGTTGTGTATATACCTTTTTGTTTTAAGAAAAATATTGTAACTGTTCGTGTAGAGAGAGAGGAAAGGGAATCTGTAGTTATTCTAGTTAATGGTGTACCAACAAAGAGTCGGAAAATATGGCAAGAGTTAGTAGATGTCACCAAACTTCAAAAGGCTACATTATCTTGTACCAAAAAATATTTATTATAACTATGTATATGTTAAAGAAGACAAAATATCTTTTAAAGATGAAAGAGAAATGCCAACTGGCCAAATAAAAAAAGTGGACAACTCGAGGACTGAACAAATTGATGAACATTTTAGTATACATCCTCTACATTTAAAAGAAGTGCTAGGAAACAGTATTGAATTATTCCAAATGAAGAAAGTGAAGGGAACTCCCATGAGTGTATGGGAAAAAAGTTTGGAATCTTGTTGTGTTCCACAGCTGTTCCCCACTGGAAAAGGTGGATGATATGAAGAATGGCCAGTACAGATTCCAGCTCCAGAATATCGTACAACAAGATTGTACTCAGAAGATCCAAGATTTTGACAGTGTATTGCATATTTATTTAATCTTCTGTTCGACAGTGACTTGTCTGGGCTTTAATATGCAGTGAACCACATATTAAAAACAAGAGTTCATCTTACACATGTTTCTGCTAAGGAATTTTTGGACAAAGTTCAACAAAGAGAATCTCAGTTAATTAACTTGATAGCGTGTCAACGTGGTACTAAGGAGTATTGGTATCATTGTCATGGAGAACTTAAATGTATGTTAAGGAACTTAGAAACCCCTACGTGGTTTGTTACGCTTAGCTGTGCTGAGTACGCATCGGACGATTTACTTGAATTTCTACGACAAGCGAATTCAAATGTAAGAAACATTTAATTAAAAGACAGCTGGAGAACTGTGTTCCTTGGATCCTGTAAATATGTGCAAATATTTTAATCATAGGTTTCACGCTATGATGTCTTTTATCTGCAATAAAAATAATCCACCTCTTGGAGAAGTTATTGATTTCTTTTGGAGAAAGGAGTACCAAGCCAGAGGTGCACCTCCTATTCACATGTTGTTATGGATCAGGAATGCACTAAAATTTGGAACTGATACTGATGAAAGTGTTTTGTCTTTCATTAAAAAATATGTTACCTGTGCCATTTTAAATCAAGGAGAAGAATACAACTTGAGACAGCAAGTCATCGATGCGGAAATACAAGTCAAAGGGAAGATTTTATACAAAATGTAGTTTTGGATATTCACGTCCAGTAATTTCAAAAGGAAGAATCAACATTTTCATGTCAGCAAAAAGACATAATATAACTCGAACATCTCCGAAGAATACTTACAACATAAAACGATCTGAAGAATCAAAGTATATTAATGACTACAATCCAGTAATTTTGACAATGTGGAATGCAAATATGGATATCCAGTATGTTGCAGATAATTCAATTGCTGTTGCTTGCTATGTTACGTCATATATAACCAAATCTGAAAAGAAAGAGCTGAAAGAAATGTGGGAAGAAATTTCACAAGAGAAGACTCTTAGTAACAAATTGTACAGCTTTAGTTTGAAGATGCTTTCCCATCGAGAGATTGGATCCTACGAATGTGCGGATCAGTTGACCTCTGCAAGTTTATATTCAAAGTCAAGAGAAATCATTTGGGTAAGTCTAGGTCTTGTTGCAACATGAAATTGAATACTTAGCATTGAATGAACCAGAAAGTACAGATATTGTTAAAATGAATATGTTGGACACATACTATTTTAAAAGAAGTCCACATCTGGAAAACATATGTCTCTATGAATTACTGCAACATTACAGCTTTAAGAGAAATGTTTCAGAAAATAAAAATAAAGAAAAATATGCAGTAATTGGATGTGAAGGATGTTTGGTAAAACATGCCAAAGGAAATCTAATTAACCACAGGAAACTCAGTTGCGAAAATCCAGATAAAAGGGAATTTTTCTATTTATCACTTCTGCAACTCTTCAAGCCTTGGCGCATAGTGAAATGAAACTACTTGGAGATTTTGAGTGCTATGAAGATTCTTTTAATGCATGTAAAGATATCATTCAATGCACAATTTTTTGTAATTATCTACAAATGTTAAACAAAGAGATTGACAAGAAACTACTATTGCAGCTGAAATAGCTAGAGATAGTTCTCAAGTTGGTCAAAGTTCTGCTCCACTAAGTCAAGATCCATTAGCACATCCAATTCTTGAAAATGAAGCAGCAATAGCCATGAATGAAGTAGAAACGGTAATGCAACAAGCACAACAAGATATTATTGACTTGGGAAACTTAGAAGAACAACTAAATATTGAACAAAAAGAATTATATCAGCAAGTGACAGAACAGATACAGCATGTTTCACTACATCAAAATAAGAATGCCAATGCATATCATTTAAACCTATTTGAATGCATATCAGTGGTCAAGCTGGAAAAGGAAAACGTTAATTAATTACGGTTTTGACCAGTTACCTACAGAAAATGACTGATTCACAGTTATCTTGTGTTGTAACTGCTCCAACAGGGTTAGCAGCACACAACATTAAAGGGATTACATTACATTGTTTGCTCATGCTACCAGTTGAACGTGAAAATAAGTTAGAATATCATAAGCTATCTGGAGAAGCTTGTTATGAAGTTTCAAAAGTACTTAAAAAAATGAAACTTCTGATCATTGATAAGGTGAGCATGGTCTCAAACGTAATGCTTGCCTTTGTACATTTAAGAATGCAACAGATTTTAATACCAGATTATGATGCTTATTTGGAGGAAATAATGTAATTGTATTTGGCGATCTACTACAACTTACTCTTGTGAAAGGACAACCAGTTTTTAAAACTCTTGTCCATGAAGACACTAGGGAATCTTTGAGAAGTATTGGTAATGTAAACATTTGGATTCATTTTGTATATAAAGAACTTATTAAGAATTGTGACAAGCAGATGATGAACATTATTGAAATATTCTTCAAGATATAAGAATTGGTGTTTTGACAAAACATGGTAAAGACACTTCACAAAGTCAGCTACTAATGAACTTATTTCGAAATGAAAACATTGCACCTGAAATAATGAACAAAAAAAATGAAGAAAAGAAGTCTATAGTTTGCCTAATGCCGACACTGCAAGAGTGTTCTACATTCAATAAAGAACTTTTGAAACTGGAAAAACAACTAATAGTGAAAATGGAAAACACAAAGGAGTTACTATTCTTCTCTCAGAAAAATTACAATCAAAATTGGATTCTTTGGAAAAGTCTATATCTAGGACTGCTAGTCTAGAAAAGACTTTATATGTATGTGTGAACTGTCAGGTACTTTTACAGCGTAATTTGGATGTAGAAAAGGGTTTAGTAAATGTTGCAATGGGAACAGTTGTGTATTTTGTTAAGTATCAGAACAGAGATGGAATTCGATTTTTGAAAATTAAATCTGATCAGATTGAAGAGGTAAAACTGATTGGATGTTGTGCTGTTCATTTTTTGCTTGTAAAAGACTTGTATGTTTGTAGAAAACAGTTTCCTCTTTCTTTAGCATGTGCAGTAACCATTCATAAATCTCAAAGAATAAGTGTAGACAGGGCTTTGTTAAATATTGGAAGTACAGTGTTTAAAGAAGGCATGGTATACATTGCATTGTCTTGAGTAAGAACATTATCTGGATTGTATTTGATTGATTTTGATGAGAAAAAGATTAGTGCTCATGCAAATTGTGTAAGAGAGTACAATCGGTTAAGAAAACTTTATGCTCCTAACTTAGGTGAATATCCCATATATGAGAAACATGTAGTGTGTTCAAAACAGAAATATGACAAACATTCTAGTGAGATTCAAAAAACAAAAACAATTCAAGAGAATGAAGAAGCTGCAAAGAAAATGAAAATGGACACTGTTGATCATATTGTAGTGGACCAGTTAGAAAATAGTTCAGGTGTCAACTGCTATGCTAATGTAATTGTGAATGTTGTCTTGTATCTAGAGTTCATCATGAAATTATGGGAAATCAAGAAAAAAGATTCTGTTCTTTATTACATTATAATTTTCAAAAGTTGGTAACTTTAGAACTAAAATCCATACTGCTTCTGGCATCCGGTCTCTTTTGGATATATGTACTAGTTCTTTGCAATTTACACTCAATATACAACATGATGCACAAGAATTTCTTATGTTTATGCTTGCAGTATTGGAAGATGAAGGAATAGAAATTGAAAATTTGTTTGGACTATGTTACAGATGGGATCATAAATGTGAAGAGAGTTCATTTTCTTCTACCACTTAAATAGACACCGAACGATTCATATATTTGACAATACCAGCTTGCAAATCAGTGTCTTTTAACAAATTAGTAAAATCAGCTAATCAAGATATGAAATGCTCTCATTGTAAATCAGAAATGTTGTCAACCTTATATATAGAAAGGTTTGGAAAATATTTCATTTTAATGCTACAACGTTGTAGAGCAAATGGAAGAAAACTGGAAACCAAAATTAAAATTTTTGTGGCAAGTCAACTATCAATTTCAGGATAACTTTTAAAGCTGTGGCTATTATTTTCTGTGATGGACCTACTACAATATCTGGATGCTATACTGTGTATTTAAAGTGCAATAAAGGATGGACACATTGCAATGATGCCCATTTGGAATTTAAATGTAGGTTGCCGTTTGACTTACCAGATTCAAATCTGATGTTTTTGATGCCAAAGTTTTGAAAACATTATTCAGCGTATTTGGAACATGTAAACACTAATTAATGAGTTTATTTTGGATATTTTCAATGCAAGTTGGTTTGGAAACATTATTCAGCCTATGGGGAAGATGTTAGGAATTACTGTTTGGATTATTGTTTGTGCTCATTGCATTTGGAACATTGTGTTTGAAAGAAATTGTTTATATATTTGATCTTTATATTTTACTCGATGTAAATGAGAATGTGTATTTCAGAAATGTACTTTTGAAAAATAAATTATTTATTGTAGTTGAAGAATACAATTTGGAGACTGTAGACAGGTAAACAGATAGTTGATCTTGTTGTAAATATTTTCAACACAGATTAGGTTTTATTTTTACAATCTCAATGATTGTATTTTTTCCCCGCTATTATATGATGATCTACATTGAAATCACTGTGTATGGTGAAATTCAGTAGAATACGAGAACAGCAATAAAGGGAAACTGAATATGTTATGTAATTCTAAAATCATGTTTTTCTTCTTTCTTTACAGAAAGTAATACTAAAGCTTGTAAAGATTTTAAATTCAGTTTACAATAAAGCTACTGTAAAATAGTTTCACTGTATTTGGTATCTACTTTAATAAAGAAGGTAAGATGAAATAATGTTTACAGTCACTTTTATTGCACTCATTCATTTTTTCAAACAGTACCCATGCAGTGATATATACAATTAGGCACTGTTCCCACACTCCTGCCATCGCCCATGCACTATCCATGCATTTTTCCAATCACCTAGCCTGTATCCATAGAGTTATAAGATCACCCAGACACTACCTATGTACTTTTCCAGTCACTCAGGTACTATCTGTACACGCATGCAATCAGCTAGAAATTATCTGTAAACTCTTCTCTTCCAATCACCCTGGTGGTACCTATGCACTTCTCCAATACCCTAAACATTATCCCTGCAATGATGCAATCACCTAGACACTACCCATGCACTCTTTCAATCCTCTGGGCAGTATCTATACAATGCTCTATTCATTCAGGCAGTACACATAAACTTATAAAATACCACAAGCTCTATTTATACAGTCCTCCAATCACCCAGGTACTACTCCTGTACTCCTCTAATCACCCAGTCAGAACCCTTCAAGTTTTAAAATCACGCATGCACTACCTATGCACTCCTCCAATCACCCAGGCCCTACACTCATGCAATTACCAAGGTATTAACTATGCATTCTTCAAATCCCCCAGACATTACACCTGCACTCATGCCATCACTTAGGTATAGGCGATGCACTCCTGCCATGCCACAGACATTACCCCTGCACTCATGCAATCACTTAGGCATTACACATGCACTCTTCCAATAACCCTAACATTACCCCTGCACTCATGCAATCACCCAGACATTACCCATGCACTCCTTCAATCACTCAGGCTGTACTTGTGCATTTATAAAATCATCCAGGCACTACCTATGCACTCATGCAATCCCACAGGCACTAATAATGCACTCCTTAATGCACCTAGGGATATCCCATGCACTCCTCCAATTAGTCATGCACTATCCTTTTACTCCTTTATTCACCCACTCACTACCCTTACAGTCTTCCAATGGCCCAGACATTAGCACTGTACTCATACAATTAGCCAGGCAGCACTCATGCACTTATAAAAACATATAGACAGTACCTATGCACTCATGCATTCACCCAGATACTGCTCATGCACTCCTTTAATAACCCAGGAACTACCCATTCACTCATCCAATGACTCAGGCAATGCCCATGCAGTGATACATGCACTAAGGCACTTCTGCAGCAATCATGCAATCACGCAAGCACTACCCATGCAGGCCTACATCTACCCAGGCACTACGCATGGACTCTTCCATGTACCCACGCATTACGCATGCACTCCTCCAATCACCCACACATTGACCATGCACTCACTCAATCACACAGGTATTACCCATGCACTCCTTCAATAACACTTCCCTTGTAGTCATGCAATCACCAGGAACTACTTATGCACTTATGGAATAACCCAGGCACTACCCTTCCCCTCCTCCAGTCATGCAGGCACTCTCCATGCACTCCTCCAATTGGCCAGCCACTACCCAGACACTTATAAAATAACCGAGGCACTACCTATGCACTCGTCTCATCACTTAGGCACTACCCATGCACTCATCCATTCATCCAGACATTACCTTTGCATTCATACAATCACTCAAGTATTACCGATACACTCCTTCAATCACTCAGTCAGTGCCCATGCTGTCATACATGCACTAAGGCACATCTGCAGCACTCCTACAATCACCCAGGAACTACCCATGCAGTCCTACATACACCCAGGCACTACGTATGCACTCTTCCATGCACCTATGTATTACCCATCCACTCCTCCATTCACCAAGACATTACCCCTGCACTCATGCAATCATACAGGCATTACCCATGCACTACATTAATAACTCAGGCACTACCCCTGCAGTCATGCAATCACCCAGGCACTAGTTATGCACTCATGGAATATCCCAGGCACTACCCTTCCACTCCTCCAGTCATCCAGACACTATACATGCAATCATGTAATAAGCCAGGCACTACCTAAACACTCATGCAATCACTCAAGGAGTAATACTGCTGCACTCATTCATTCCCTCAAACACTATCCAGGCACTCATCCAATGACTCAGGCAATACTGCTGCACTCATTCATTTACTCAGACAGTACTTATTCACTCATACAATAAATCAGACATTACCCTTGCAGTAATTCATAGAACACATACAAGTTTGTCTATTTGTTTATAAATGTTGGTGTTTTTGTAAACAAAAGTTTGAAAAAAACAAGGAAATTAACTAAAAAAAATCAAAATATTTCGCAATAGAATCTCATTGCAAAAACAAAAAGGAAATTAACAATGAGGATTCTCTGCAGCAACAACAACAGCTGCAACAGATTGCTCACCTGCACCAAGAAGTTTCTTGCACTTTATGCAGTGCTGTTCCAGTTTTGCAAATGCAGGAATAATTTGGGTGGATGTAGTGGATCCAATAGAAGTACTAGGTCCTGTGACCTGATTATCTTGCTGAGACTCTTGCATTTGGCGTTGATGTTGTTCACGCACAATACTGTTTGGGTGCATGGTCTGAAGATGTTTGAGCATTGATGAAGTCACACAGGAATACTTCTTTTCAGATCCACGAGATAAGATGTTCTTGCAAACTATGCAGGTGACTTTGTGAGCATTCACCTTCTTTTCTCCTTCTGGGATAGAGAAGAAAGCCCACACAATACTCTCCTTCCTTGTCTTAATGGGTTCTTCCTCTTCATCTGCAGGAATATCCTGTGCTGTACTTTGAGATGCCATTTACTCTCTTGGAAAAAAAAAAATCAAATGAAGAGGCACAGAAAACCCACGAGGTGTTTCTTGAAAAGATGCTCCTGGAGGAATGAAAAAATTGGGTGGGGTCCTTCAAGTTCTAGAATAGAAAGCTTCTAAACCAAAAAAATTGTTTCTTTTGCAGCCACATGGGATTCGTGCATGCGTTAACTATAATAACTTAACTATAATATATCTTTATTTCACTTACATGTATATCATATTTACAATTTTGATAAATAATCTCTTGCTATAATATACATATAAAAGTTATATATATATATACTTTTAGAACTTAAAGATTTGGGATGGATTTGCGCACCCGGCTTGACCCCCGGAAATACATACGTGACGTTCCGTGGGGTCAAGAACCGATCACCCTCCGGGTATGCAACGCGCATCGTACACGACCTAAGCAATATGGCGGCAAAATTCTTAGATTCGCGCAACTACCGTGACTGGTGCACGATCGCTACGCAAATCCACTTTAAATTTTTTTTTTAAAAGGGTAAAAGCATATTTTAGAAAGGAGAACACATCACATTATTTTTATAAAAGTTTAAACATTTTGAAAAAACATTTTTGGGACATTACAATTATAAATTAGCATTTAGAAACCTTAAAAATTCACTGAAAAGGAAAAGGTTTCAGGGATGTTATAGTTAGAAATTAGCATTTAAAAACCATACAAATTAACTGAAAAAAATATAGGTTTCAGGGACGTTATAGTTAGAAATTAGCATGTAAACAACCTTTGAAATTCAATGAAAAAACCACAGGTTTCAGGGATATTATAATTAGAAATTTGCATTTAAAAAAAACCTTAGAAATTCACTAAAAAAAGCACAGATTACAGGGACATTATAGTTAGAAATTAGCATTTAAAAAACCTTAGAAATTCACTAAAAAAACACAGGTTTCAGGGACGTTATAGTTAGTTGGACTTTTCACTCGTACAAAACCAGAGGAATTCGGCCGTTATAGTTAGTTGAGCTAACTATAACTCGTGGCCCTGCAATACACTGCTGAAGACATCACATATTACATCATTCATGACGTGGTCATTGACATCACTGATGACATCTCAAATGACATCACTGATGACATCATCCACGTGATCATCTGATGCACCTCCTCACACCCTAATATAACCTTTGATACACCCACTCTAAAATACAGACTACCATTTTTGAAACCATAGACCCACCAATATCAGTTACTACATACCCACTCAGTGATTCCTAGGTCTACACACACATCCACTCATTCACCCATAAAGTCACTCATACATACAGTCACTCATCAATACAACACTATCATATGCACTCCTACATCTATACAGACACTCACAAACCACCACTCATCTAGAGTTACTCACACACCTAGTCAGTAATGCAAAGAATCAATCACACTCCCATTTACTCACCTATACAGTTATACACACACCATCTCATGTATTCATACAAATACTAACACATGCTTACTCTCTAATACAATCACTGATACAAGCAAACACTCATCCATACAGCCACTCTCACAATTACTCACTCTCACATATAGACCTTTATATACTCCAACACTCACATATACTGCCTTTCACATATGTTGTTACTCACACATGTACCACTGAGGCATCCATTCTCTCACCAAAACACCCATACACACACTCACTCACCCATACAGCCTTTCACAGATGCACTCTTGAACCCAATTATGATAAATAATCTCTTGCTATAATATACATATAAAAGTTATATATATATAGATTTAAAACTTAAAGATTTGCAATGGATTTGCGCCCCTGGTGCGACCCCCGAAAATACGTAAGTGACGTCCCGTGTGGTCGAGAACCGTGCACCCTCCGTTTACACAACATGAATCGTACGCGACTTAAGCTATATGGCAGCAAAATTCTTAGATTCGCGACCGTGACTGGTACACGATCGGTACACTAATCCACTATTTTAAAAGGTAAAAGCATATTTTAGGAAGGAGAAAACATCACATTATTTTTATAAAAGTTTAAAAAATTTGAAAAACCATTTTTTGCACATTACAATTAGAAATTAGCATTTAAAAAACCTTAGAAACTCACTGAAAAGAAAAATGTTTCAGGGTCAGAGATGTTATAGTTGTAAATTAGCATTTTAAAAACCTTACAAATTCACTGAAAAAACCATAGGTTTCAGGGACATTATAGTTGGAAATTAGCATTTAAAAAACCTTAGAAATTCACTGTAAAAAACACAGGTTTCAGGGATGTTTTCGAAGCAGGAAACCTCTGTTACGGTGTGGGCGTCCACACGCGCTAGCCTATGGAGCAACCAACTATCCTAGACTAGGGTGCGACAGGAGCGGCCATTCAATAAAGTTATTGCCACCTTGTAGTTGCACTCAAGGTTGGATCGCTCCGATTTATTAGGGTTCTAGATCCAACCACTTCCACTCACTTTTTTATTCACGCTATTTGGTCCTGAAGAAGCGCCAGGGATCGTTCTGACCACCTAGATGGCACGAAACATGTCAACCTCTAGTTACTAAGGCACATTACGCCCTATCAGTAACTCATGACCTACGGGTTTTTTAACCTGACAAGGGAACCTATACATTAAATTTTACACACTCTGGTATCCCTGAGCCAGTTTTACTATTCGCTCACCCACTCACTGTTCTTTTAGATCCCTCTTTTTCACACTCATCATACGGCAGTAAAAAACAAAAGATCTCCTCTAAATCGACCCTTTGGGGGACCCATAGGGCATTGCAGCCCCGGCCCAATGAGGAGCAAATGCCCGATGATGAAGCATGACATCCTTCGGGGTGTGTGAGGACATCACGAGACAAGACTTGCGCTTGCCTCTAGTATGTGAGATTTAGACCTAGGATCTTACTCTCTTCCTCCTCTCCCTTCCTTCTCTTGTTTGTGGGTGACTATTTGCGCCCATACCTGGAACAGTTACCCTTTGTTTGGTTTGTGATTAGCATAGGGAGCACAGGTACTGGACCACAACGAGCTCTCAGTCACCCCTCTTGTTTTTGATACATGCTTACAGATGCACCCACCAACTGACGTATAAAGCGATTTTCCAACATTGTCAATTAGGTCATGTCCAGATATCCCCACAACTCTGCACCATAGTGCAGCTGTCCCCTAGTTATTTAGATTATAAATGTATATGGCTGGCAGGTTCGCACAGCACTGTGAGCTGTGTGAAAACTTTATAATACCTCCCGCTACTTGCTCCGATTTTAATCGTTGCTGCATTATGTGGGCTTGCCACCCCAGATGCTCAGTCAGTGTGAAGCCTAAATACACAAATGTATGCACACGTTTCAGTGGGCCCCTGCTAAGGTGAAAGTGCCCCGGTCGCAAGCCCAGGATTCAGGACCATGTCCTTAGTTTTGCTCATGTTAATCTCCAATCCCCTCATTTGGCAAAAACATTCAAACCGGTCCAATAGCTTCTGGAGTCCCATTGGAGATTTGGAGAGTAATAAAGTATCATCAGCTAACATCAGGGCAGGAACCCTCATGTATGCTAATCTGGGTGTAGCATCATTATAACACTGGTCTTGGAATTTGACAAGGCCATTGATATAGAATATAAACAATGTGGGGGCCAACACGCACCCTTCTTTGACTCCTCTGGTTATGGGGAAGGAATCAGTAAGCTCACCTGCTCTACCATGCCGGGCCTGCGCATAGTTGTTGATATGCAGCCTGACTATGATATCTAGCAAATAACTGTGCACCCCATCACAGACAGGACCTGCCAAGCATTGATCTTGGTACCAAATCAAAGGCAGAGTGCAGGTCTACAAACACGACAAAAAGTCATCCCCCTCTCAATGTAACTGTCCAGTACAACATTTGTAAATGGAACACTTGATCAATTGTACTTGTGAACTCTCTAAAGCCTGCTTGGAGGGGTGTCAGAATCTCATTGGCAGCTAGTCAATCCTACAGTCTACCCAGGATTACCTTGCTAAAAGCTTTTGCATACTATCTATAAGACTTATTAGTTGATTGTTCACAGGCAAGTCATGTGGGCCCTTTTTTGGCAAGCTTTAAGTCAACTCACACATTAACCACTGTTAGGACTCATTGAGTGCACTCTAATAACATTAGTTTATGGCTATGCCTCTGCAAACTAGCATCTCATCCTGGCCTAGTACTGTTCGAGTCCCCAGACAAACAGAAGTAGATTAGTGTCAGGAGGGGATTTGGCCACACTTAGCACATTGTTATGCTCTATGTACTTTGTTGAATGTTTAAGGTTAAAACCTGCTGCCACCCTGGGGAAGGTTCCATATAAGATTTACTGCATCGTAATGGCAGTGTTATGCAAATTAGTATTGATCTGAGAAATATTTCATCTCATACAGGTCACAGGACCCGGTTGCACTTAGCACTTTGCTATGAACTGTGCACTTTGCAGTAGGAGTCAATGTATCTGCGTTTCAGGTTATAACCTTTGTATTCTGTGGGAGGCATCCGCAATAGGTTTGTTAAACCTTATGTGCAGTATATATGCAAATATATGATCTTGCACTGTGGTTTCCACATGTTGTTGTTGTCACATGGATGTATATATGCTTATTCCTGACCTTGTACCAGGTTTCTTGGCTCTTCACTCTACACACTTTACAGTATGATATATTTTGGCTATGTCCTAGAAGTTAAAACTTGCTACTTCTGTGAAGTGAAAAATCTATAGGAGCTTGTAAAATATTTTTAATGTATTATGTGATGTTTTAAAAACATGCTGCTTTTTTGATGCTATGGCTGCATTGATTTTATATTTGCTAACACCCATGCATCTATCATGCTTCTTGGCTCTTTCAATTATGCATTTTATAGTATGAATTCTGTATGGTCCTGTTCTAGGCTCCCCAACTGTTGTCATGGTGAACTTGATTTTATGTGTCTAAAAGTTTGTGTTTGTATTTTTTTAAACTTTTATATTGTGGTTAATTGTATGGTGTACATTTATAGTTTTTATTAACTAATATACCACATTGTTTTTTTTATATTTATCTCATCATTCTAATCACCAGTTTCATCAATGACACCAATATGGGTACAAAGATCTTCCTGTATACATTTTCCTCCAGTCTTTTGGTAGAGCTCTTCAACATCATCAACATGACTTTCATAATAAAAGGGAACAATATCCAGCAAGGAAAACAGTCCCAGATCATCTCTTCAACAAACCCCTGACACATTTCAGTATATAAAACCTAGGTATCGCACCAACCATGTGCCAATTACAGGTATTCTTAAATCAACTCCCATGGCATTGAACACTGTCAATAACTTTCCCTGTGTTTTTCTTACAGACCATGTCTGTATTGGTAACATTCAAACTATCTTCCCCAAACTGTGTGCATATACAGAAATATTTAATCCATATCACCTTCATGTTTGAGTGATTCCTTTAATAAATAGTGTTCCAAAATTCTATTTAAAGCAACCCTCTATCAAATGGCTACAATATAAAAATTAACCCTTTCCAGACTATCTATGACTTCACAAGCAACTAAAGAAATTAGATTGACTTTGGGGGGGTCATTAAGAACCTGTGGTTAGCCTACCATCCCACCTGGTCAGCAAAGGCCCTTTGTATCAAAAAGATCCCATGTCATTCCCACCCAGGGAAATCCAGTGACTATCATCTCCATAAAGAGCAGAGTTAGAGCACTGGTTGTTCAGTGGGCCTGTGTTGGGTGGATGGCTGAGACAAAGGTTTCCTCTGATAGAGCTAGCTGAGGTTCCACCAGCACCAACCAATGGTTTTCACAACTCTAAATGGGGCAGTAGAAACACAAAGTTGGTGGATAGCACATCCACTATTTTTGGATTGCTGCAAAGCATCCTCCAGCCTCTAATTGATTGCCCAGTTGTCCAACTAAAGAACCCACACCAATCAGATTTTGTCATTGACATGTTACAGAGTTGGGTCTCCTTGCCACATGAGATGAAAAACTATGGCCAGAGCAGATGATAATCTTTTATCATCTGCCTCTCCTTAGACTAGCCACCAACATCATTCCTGATTTCATTGTATCTGTGATGAGAATCAGAGCGACACCCTCTTTTGGTTTGTTGATTTCCAGTCAAACATAGGAAAAAAACACTGGATTGCCACTACTCATGGACTCCTTGAGAGACATTGAACTATTTTTAATTTTGTATTCTTATGATACACAAATCTAAGTGTCAACTGCACTGGATAAACTATGACAGGACTTTCGCTTCTAGGATGAAGAAATACTGGTGCATTACAAGATAACTGTTATGATCTGTACTGTTGGAATTCTCTCTATGTCATGGAATGGAGTGATGCATCGGATGATGTATCATTCATTCCAGAGAGAGAGAGACGATGGCTGAACAGTTGGTGCTGTCTTGCTGATCCCGCTGTACCAGATACTAAACCTTCATTGCTTCAACTAAAGCGGATCAACACTTTATTACACTGGTGACGAGGATGGGATTTCACCTGATTGGGGACAGGCAACACGGCTAAGCATCAATTCCCCTACGTCAACTTCGTTGGTTGATCCACTCAAAGCTGCGTTGCATAGGTTGCTTAACTTGGGTGTTATTGAAGAAATTGAAGCCTCAGAGTGGCTTGCCCCCATTGTTCTTGGCCCTAAGGATGGGGGGGCAAGTGTCAGGATGTGTGTGGACTTGAGATGACTGAATGAGTGGATTTGGGTGGATCGCCAGCCTTTAGCTAATATATCTGAATCTCTCAGCATTCTCAAAGGAGCTAAGATTTTCAGTGTGTTGGATTTATCCTCGGCCTACCACCAAGTTATGTTGCACAAGGATTCGAGACACCTTACATCTTTCTTGACACCTTTGGGGGCTTACCGCTTTTTGCGGATGCCCTTTGGGTTGGCGTCTGCGGCGGCATGTTTTCAGAGGGTTATGAAAAAGGTGCTCGGAAATATACCTAACGTCATGTTTTTTAAGACGATATCTTGATATATGGGAAAGATGAGAGAGAACATTGTACGACTCTCTATGCTGTGCTAGAGAAATTGAGAGATGCTGGACTTACAGTTTAGAGACAAAAGCGCCGTGTGGGGTTGAGTTCTGTGACATTTAGGCCACGTGATCTCTGGAGAGGGCATCCAACCCAAGGTGGAACTCGCTGAAAGTGTAGTGAAAGCTCCCACTCCTCAAGACAAGGACCAAGTGAGATCGTTTTTGGGACTCGCTGAGTTCTATTCTAAATTTATACAAGGATTTGCAAGTGTAGCTGAACCTATCAGGGCTCTGCTTAAAAAGGGGACACAGTTTGCCTGGTCTGATGATTGTCAAAAAGCCTTTGATTGCATTAAGAGTGAGATTGGTAAGATGCCCACTTTAGGACATTTTGATGTTAATCGTAAAACCATTCTGACAACGGATGCTAGTCTTAAAGGCTTAGGGGCTGTGCTTTCTCAGGTTGTGGATGGTGGGGACAGAGCAATTGCTTTTGCCTCGAGAGCTCTTAAGGATGCGGAGGCTAATTACTCATGTATTGAGAGAGAAGCTTTGGGTGTGTTCTGGGCGGTACAACATTTTAAGTTCTATCTCTGGGGGATTCCTTTTTTGGTCCGAACGGATCATCGTCCCTTGGTGCAAGTTTTCTCATGCCGCCAAAGTGAGCACACTACACCCAGGCTCAAGCGTTGGAGTGAGGGTCTCCAAGAGTTTAATTTTATTGTTCGGTATATACCCGGTCTGAGTAATAAGTCCGCAGATTGTCTTTCTCGCTTACCAGTTAGTCACACCTCAGACTGCAGTGAAGTTGAGTGTGTATTTTGGGTTGCTGAGTCTGCTTTTTCGTCTGGAGAGTGGTTGGAGGGTGTAGGTAGTGACAAGGATTTTGCCCTTCTCAGAGGATGGGTTAGTCATGGTTGGCCTGATTATAAGGTCTTGGATCAAAACATGAGACCCTATTGGGCTGTGAGAGAGTTATCATTTTGCTGCGATAATCTCATAAGAGGTGATAGAGTAATTCCTCCCAGTGTTTTCAGGGACAGAATAGTCAACCTTGCCCATGAGGGCCATTTGGGTAGGAGTCTGACGAAAGCCCGGGTGAGGGAAAAGTACTGGTGGCCTGGCATGGATCGCATGATTGAGGGTGTGGTTAGGGATTGTTTGTCTTGTGCTTCCAATGACAAATCTCACACTCCCAACAATGCTCCCCTGTCTCCGGTTGAGGTTCCTGATAGGGTGTGGTCGAAGTTGGGATTGGACATAGTTGGTCCGTTTGAGCTGCTACCTTCTTTTGAGAGGTTCGTTCTTTTGCTTGTGGACTATACCTCTAAGTAGGTGATCACCAAGTGTGTGTCAGTGGCTAACACAAAAACAGTGATAGACTTTCTTAAGGATGTTTTTTTTTCTGAAGGAGTTCCTATGTTTTTGGTTACTGATAATGGAGTTCAGTTCGTATCTAATGAAATGTGTAATTTTCTTAAAGATTTTAATATTACTCATCAGAAGAAAGCCTTATATTCGCCTCAGGCTAATGGGTTAGCCGAAAGGATGAATAGAGTGGTTAAGGGTTGTGCCCAACGAGCTCTTGAATTGAAGTTACCCTTCAGTTCGGTTTTGAGAGATACTTAGTGGGCTCATCGTACTACACCGAATGCTGTTACTCTAAGGTCCCCTTTTGAGGTTTTGAGAGGGAGGAAAGCTTCTTCCAAGTTGAATCCTAGTTGGCTGCCTCCATGTATTGGAGATGGTATGTCTGCAGCCACAAGACAAACCAGAATTTCTAATTATCAGAACAAGTATAAGTCTAGTTATGATTCTAGAATGAGTGTGAAATATAGAAAATGGTGTGTTGGTGACCAAGTGCTGGTGAAGAATCCTAAACATACCTATAAAGGCAGATCTAGATTTCTGGGTCCCTTTACCATTGTTGCCATCAGGAAAAATGCGGTGAAGGTTGACACGGACTGCTGGTGGAGTATGTCTAGACTAGTCAAACACACTAGAGGTTTCCAGAATGTGGAGGTTCCTGGATCTGCTTTGCCTGATGGGGATTGCTCTGATGGAGGGGGTGTTCTTAACGGAGGGGTTTCCGGTCATCATCCTCCAAGGTGTAGAAGGATGCCTGTTAGAATGAGGGAGTATGTGTTGTACTAGTGTTTGTACTAGTGCTGGTACTAGTGTTTATACTAGTGCTTATACTGATTTTGCTATGTTAATTAATGCTGTGTTTTTCACAAGTTACCATATTGTGGAGTTGTCTTTTGTACTTTTATGGGAATGAGCTTGTATTGTTAACATGTTTTGTTTTGTTCTATTTTATTGGGGAGGGAATGTGTTATGATCTGTACTGTTGGAATTCTCTCTATGTCATGGAATGGAGTGATGCATCGGATGATGTATCATTCATTCCAGAGAGAGAGAGACGATGGCTGAACAGTTGGTGCTGTCTTGCTGATCCCGCTGTATCAGATAATAAACCTTCATTGCTTCAACTAAAGCGGATCTACACTTTATTACAATAACCCTGAGAAATTAGACTAATATATAGGAATGTGGCCTTCTGCTTCAGTTCCTGTACGCTTTCACACAATCCTGGGGTTTGATTTCACCCAGATATTTAATCTGTTTTTAGCAGGAGAAATATTCAATATGAGTCATGGTTTCTCAGTGGCTCTTACATTCCTTAATTCAACAAGTTACAGCGCAAATCGGTAATTATGGACCTCTCATAATCAGTCCCATAGCCTTTATAAGAGGACTGAAATGACATCATGGCTGACTGCAGTAGAAAGGTTTCTAGTTCAATAACAAAATAATTATTCTTCAGATGCTCCATATCTCTATGAGATATCCCTTCTCTGCTTGCCCCCCTTTCAAGCACCACAGTGCCTTCGTCAAATCAGCTTGCACTTTTTGCCTACTCTGATAACATGTGACCCAGAGATTCATACACTTCATTTGATGTTTTGAACTGTGCAGTAATATTTCTCACATACCTGAATACTACCTGAACTGAAACTAACTAGGTCAAGAACACCAGCCTCAAACACTAGGCCATGAGACTTATTTTTTACATATCAACTCTACATGATCACAGTGTGAGCAAAAATTAAGATGCAACTCGCTTGCCTCATTTCCCAATTCCTTACAGATACAGCTTCAGGAAAATGCCTGTTGTTCTTTGTTGGAGGAGGAGCCACGCTACTGGTTCTGCCGCCGCTGTTCTCAGCTGCTCTCAGCTCGCGGTTTACAGCTCGCGGCTTGCTGCCGGTCACTTTCACCTACTACCTACGACCGCTCATCCGCTCTCTACGACCGCTCATCCGCTCTCTTCGCGGTCACCAACGCCATCGGAAAGTTCTGGTCAGTTTCAGACAGTTCTCCTGCCTGCTTGGACCCGGTTACAGCCGGAACGTCACCTGATCACCCAGCCCGACCCCCTGCTGGATTCTGCTGATTTTCACCGCTGAAATTACTCAGCCCTGCCACTACATATTGGTGCCACGGCCTGGACTGAACTGCCGGAGGCCCCGTAAAATGGGATTGCTGGCGGCAGAGGACAGCGGAGGAGGTGAGAGGTGCATGTGGGGAAGACTGTGAAAGCGGGCTGTGGTGCCTGTCGCTCTCGGCCACGGCAGGACCGACTCCTCTTTGCTCCATGCTCCTCTCTGCTCTGGGGAATTAATGTCCAAGTTCAAAACAAGAAGCGTGGATATTTTCGAACATATCTTCCCTGTGCCTTGGTTGTGCTTTGTATGGAGTCCTTGGACCTAAGCTGCTGTTTGTAGTTATCGTTGTCCCCCTGTCGCCGCCGCAGTTATAATCCCTGCGGCCGCCGTGTGCAGCGGGACTAGGTCCCCAGAATCCTTAGCGGGGGAAACCCGCCAACGTCAGCAGCTTTGCGCACAGAGGCGCATAAATTATCAGTCAGTCCCTGCAGAGCAGGTGTGCTCTGCCTGCTGTGGATATTTTTCGAACATATCTTCCCTGTGCCTTGGTTGTGCTTTGTGTGGAGTCCTTGGACCCAAGCTGCTGTTGTAGTTATCGTTGTCCCCCTGCCGCCGCCGCAGTCCTAATCCCCGCGGCCGCCGTGTGCAGCGGGACTACGGTCCCCAGAATCCTTTGCGGGGCTGGGCCTATTAATTAATATTTAATTGTACAAACTTACTGTTATTGTATTTTAGTGCTACGCGTGTATCGCATTGCTGCTGATCAGGTATTCTTCGTTGCATACCTTCAAATTTCACATTATTTATTGTTTAAATTGTTATTAATCCCACTCATTCGGGGTTTTGCTTGCTTTCTGTCCCTTACGTACAAAGATGTCGGCAAAAAAGTTACGCTCGGGGAGATTATTAGGGGGAAGGGCCTGTACGTTATCAAGATCCAACCCCCTTAGTAACAAGTCCGCAAGTAACCTGGTATTAAAGGGTCAATGCCAATTGCCACAACTATGGGAGAAGATGGGCTCTCAAGTGGGGAATAAAGATCATGCGGTCTCTGTGACTACAGAAAAATCCTGCCCAGTACCCCCTGATAAGTTTTGTGTCAATAAGGGTGTTTCTTTTAATTTTGAGTTTGGGCAACATAATAATGGGCCAGCTATTTGTAAAGGGTTATCACCCATTGATCTTATGGGAGGCTCACAATTAAAGGTGGACACTAAGGGAGATTCCCAGCTGTCTAGTGTTGACCTGGAGCTTTGCGGTCGATACTTAGCTGATGGTTCTTTGAAATTACCTGAAGCTTTTAAGTCCCCGGTTGGTGCTACTCCCTCTGGTCTTTTGCTTTACAGTAGTACCCCCTCGTTAAAATCACCAGATATTTTCTCGCAGTATAACATTTCCAAGAGCCCACTCCTTAACTTATCTGGCATTGGTCACATGGATCCTCCCGGTTATTATAAAGTGGAAAAACCGATTTCTGAATCCTTGATTGTATTGGAACATTTGCTGGCTTCCATTTTACAGTTATTGAGTAAATTTGTGGGAAGCTCTGACTGTATTCTGGAATCAGTTACTCAGATATTAAATGTTTTATTGTTAAAACTTCCGGAAAAGGTCCCTGATTTAGTTTCTAAAATAGGTCTGCAGGAGCATGTGTTAGGTGGTGATCCCTTAACCGTAAATGCAAATCTAGTTAAAAACAATTCCGTGCCTTCCCCTAAAAATGAGCCCTCTTTAGCTTCTAAATTACCTCTATCTAATTGTGTAAAGATTTTTGTCCCTGAAATTGAAGAAAAAAGTATAGAGGTCGTCACTGAAAAATCTGAAAAAGAGCTATTTCCTATATTTGTGCCTGAAATGAAGGGGATAGGGGTGGTTGCAAAAGGAGAAATCAGAAAACAAAGAAAGAATTTAGGAAAAAAGAGGAAACCAATCCGTAAACATAGGAAGAAAAGGCAGAGACAAATAATTTTTGAGGATTCTCAGGTTTTAAATATCAAGGCCCAAAATTCTGGAGGATCTGTGAGTAGGGAGGTGGTCGCCCACTCTCCTGACACTTTGGAGCCCTCAGTTTTGGGCACAGAATTCCCCCCTGATTGTCCAGCCTCTTCCGGGAATGACCCCCAATTGGACGCAGGAGGGTCGGCAATTTCTCCTCTAGTGGTAGAGTTGCCCGGGTTGACCTCCTCGTTGTCTGTTCCTCTTGATCCTTCCGCCCCTGCTTTTCATGCCCCGGGTGGCGGTGCGGTATGGCCGCATTATCGACCTACAAAAATATCACAAGCTTTTGTAGACACCTTGACTGTTGATTTTTTATCGTTATTTGACTCAGATTTATCTTTAAATAGAGCCTGGCTACTCAAATATTTTAATGATATAGAGAGCCTTAAATTAATTCAATCTAACGATATTGATCTAGTCGTTATATCAGGATCAGTCACCGCTCCCTTTATTAGGGTTAAGTTTTTTCCAAACTTATAGTTAATCTTATTTTGCAACAGGCTGAGAGTTTTCAGTGTAGGGGAATTGACGTATTACCTGTTCTACCCTCTGAGAGAATTAGCTTTCCTCATAATAGATCCTCTCAGCAGGGTATTCTTCAAGACAGTCTTCCCACCTTAACTGATGATTTAAAGATCACGGTCTCGAAAAATATACGTCTGGTGACGCAAGTCAAGCCTTTTTTCGTTAATTCAGAATTTTCCCCCAATAGAAGATAACCTACTGTGGAACTGGTTTCCTGGTGTTTTGGCAACTAAATCCGTAGTCAATCCTAAACTCTTTCGACACCTTTAGCAATAATTTAACAGTCATCTCTTGGAATGCTGCCGGGATAAATAATAGTCCCGAGAAATTACAATACTTATTTTCTTTAAAAGCTAGTATTATTTGCATCCAAGAGACTTGGTGTGTCAGTAGATTGTGCGGAGGGAGAGAGTATTTTGTTCTCGAGGCAATGGCTTTGCCTTCTAAGAAAGGGCACGCAAAAGGGGGGATCGCGTGCCTTTTGTCTAATAGATTAAATTGGAATTTTACCCATTATGTTGACCCAAGTAATCTTTTCCAGGCGGTGACCCTCCGCTCTTCTATCAGCAGGGGTAACAGTAATTCTTTGGTAATAATAAATGTTTATATTCCCCCGGATGAACGTTTTAATTCCCTATAGAAGCAAGTTTTTTCATATATCAAACAGATTAAAACGCTAGATCCGCCTCCCCAGGTGTTGTTAGTAGGTGACTTTAATTGTAAGGTCTCTAACTCCAGTTTAGAGTTATTTAGCAATAAATGCAAAGAAGAAGCATATTATATCCCTCAGATTCTTTTCCCTAATAAAATTAAAACTAATAAGAGAGGGAAGCTGCTGCTGGAAGAACTGTCTGCCGTTGAGGGGATAATAGTGAACGGTAGACTCCCTTCTGATGTCCCTGCAAAATACACTCATAGAACCTCCCAAAGCCAGTCAATTCTGGATTATGTAATCACTGATTATGGTATCTTTTCCTTAGTAAAAGATTTGGTGGTTTCACCGACTTCTTTTAGTGACCATAATATGATTACTATAAACTTTTCTTTATTTCTTCCGGATTCCGACTCTTGGTCCCTTAATAGTGATACAGTTAATTTTCATAAGGACTCAGGAAGATGCTTTTGGAATTTTAAAGCCCAGAAGGGCCTGGAGTGTATTTTAGGCAAAACTATTTCAGAACTGAATGATTGGCAGGGTTCTGAACTGATTTATTTTGAGAACTTTATGAAGGAGGTTATTTGTGTTGCTAAAAAATCAACCTCTTTCAAAAAAAGGACTCATGTTCCTAGTTCAATTATCTCTTTAAATAAGGAAATAAATAGATTAGTGCGGGAGCAATTCCTGTGCAGATCCATTGAAATAAAAAACAAAATATATTTGTTAAGAAGAAGGAGAAGCAGAATTAGGAAGAAACTAAAAAAAGAAAAAGAGGATTCTCTTTGGATAAGCCTACGGGAGGCTGTCTTCCACGGCAAAGTCAGACAATTTTGGTCCCTTATTGGTGAAGGTTGTGGAGTCAGAGTTAGGCCTCTCCCTATTCCTATTGCTGAATCGTCATGGATCTCCTTTATTTCCACCCTTTATGCAGGGAATGGTGTAGTTCTGAAAAGTGAGCAATCCATCAGTGCTATTAGAGATGTTGAATTTCCCATTGAAGTTCCCTCAGAGAAAACCATTGAAAGAGCTATTATAGATATGCGTTCTTCTGGAGCAATGGGCCCTGACGAACTTCCTATTTCAATATTGAAGTTAAACCCTATTCTATGGAGCAAGATACTTTTTCCTTTATTTAGAGCGTGCTTCCTTAGTAAAACTGTGCCCTCTTCTTGGAAAGGGAGCATCTTGGTTCCTTTATTTAAAAAAGGCGATAGGGATAAGCCAATGAACTATCGCCAGATAGCCCTTCTTGATGCTATTGGAAAAGTTTTTTCCAAATGTCTCTTATCCCTAATCACTGAGTGGGTTGAGGTGAATCAGATACTACCCCTCGAACAAACCGGATTCCGCAAGGAGCATGGCACTTTGGATAACCTTACAGCACTACAGGTTATTTTGGATAAATATGGAAGAGTTCGGGGAGGAGGAGTGTATGCAGCTTTTATTGATTTCTCCACAGCATTCGACAAAGTAGATCGTCCCTTACTGTGGAGAAAGTTAGCAGCTTTGGGTATGCCCCCACCTCTACTATATCTAGTCCGAGCCTTACATTCTGACACTCGGTGTCGAGTCCTTCAGGGTGGAGAAAGGGGCTTATCACGGGCTATACCATCTATTAATGGATTAAAACAGGGTTGTCTTCTGGCACCACTATTGTTCTCCCTGTATATTGCTGAGCTTCCAGCCTTGCTTACATCTTGTGTTGGCATAGCCCCGGTAGTGGGGGGCTCTTCTATTTCCTGCCTCCTATATGCAGACGATATTCTTATCCTAGATTTAACTCCTAAAGGTTTAGCTAATCGTCTGCAGGCTTTACATCATTTTGCAGAGACCCACTTCATGAGGATAAATGCCACAAAAAGTAAAATTATGTGCATTAGAGGGAGGAAAAAATCCAAATTTGAGAACTTTGGCTGGTTTGTCGGCGGTCAGAAACTGGAGGTGGTTAAAACATATACCTTTTTAGGAAAAATAATTTCTGCAAACCTGAGTGAGAAACCTCATATCGATAACAATTCTCGTAAAGCCCTGTCCCAAGGTAAAAGTTTGAGTGCTCTCTATTCCGCCACAGGGAGAAGACACTTTGCTTGTTTTCTTGAGGTTTATAGGGCAAAAATTCCATCAACTCTTTTGTATGGAATAGAAGTGGTTGATTTAAAGCATTGGGGTTTTCTACAGACGGTTGAAGGAAAATTATTAAGGTCCATAACCTCTCTCAATTCTGCTTGTTCTGTCGCTGCGTGCAGACTTGAGTTTGGTCTTCGCAGCTGTTGGGTGCAGGGCCTAGTTGCTTTAGTACGATGGGTCGCCTGCCTCGCTAGAGGTGAAAAGGGGACTCTGAGATCCCTTCTCAGGGGGGAATTGTTGGGAAGTTTTAAAGAGTACTCTCAAATTGTTAAAAACTTCAGAAAAGCTGTAGCTCCTCTTGAATTAGATGAGAGCTCTATTTTTGTGATCTCTCCCTCCCAGCTAAAATCTCTTCTGAAACAGGCTTCCTGGACTCTTTGTTTTATGTTGGACAGGAAGACCATGGAAGCTAAGAAGGGAGGTGTATATCTGACTAATTCATACCAAAGGAAGTTTGTCCAACCTTATGTTATTTGGAATTTACCTCATGGCATTCGGAGATTTTGGTTCCTCTTGAGGCAGGATCTATTGCCACTTAACACTCTTTTTGCAAAATGGTATGGGTATTCCCCTGTATGTAATTTATGTAATATGTCTGCACAGGATCGTAATCATGTATTGTTTATATGTCCGGTATTGCGTCCTCTTCTTTTAAAATGGTTAAGATCTACTTGTTTGCAATTGGGAATTTTGGATATGAACTCTTTTTTGCAGGCTTTATTTACCCCTCCTAATGAAATGTTTTGCTTCAACATTTTTAACTTTTTTAAAAGTTTTTTAGCTATTTATTGATGAAATGTGGAGGTCTGTGTCCTAGTCTGTCTTTCTCAGCAGAGAGTGCTGCAATTTTTATATTTTTGGGAATATGTATCCGTATTTGTGTATTTTGTTTATGTGGCCCTCTTCGGAGTGCCAAATCATAATAAATAAATTGAATTGAAAATGCCTTACACTCTGATACTCAGGATGCTGCATCATTCACTTTGCATTACAGTCCAATAATCTGGAACTATCTTACTCTCCACATCAAATCTTGACTGCTACCTCTTTGAACATTGTCCCTTATCCAGAATCCACAGGTCACAATGTGTACCTTACATGCTAAATACCATTATACATTGTGTGAGACCAATAGGATCATAACTATGGACCAGATATATTATCCATCTTGTCAGTCCCAAAGTCTCTTAATTGGAGTTGGCAATTGCAAAAATTGATTTTTCAATGTACGAATCACATTTTTGTAGCCAGTAAGGGTTTATTATTGTGCACTTATAATATGAGATTGTGACTAGGTACCAATTCAATATTTGGAAGTCGCATGTTGTGGATGTCCCTTTGAAATCCCAAGCCAGTGTGCAAAATATTAATGGTTTGCAACTGTGCCAAACCCTCAAGTTGGGATTTCAACCTATTTGCATCCCAGCATAAGGAATATTCATTAGGCAGGTTGCAATTTGTGACTTACCACAATTGGTTGCAGTTCCAGGAATTGTGGCCTGCAAGCTTGGCATATAACCATGCCTGTGACTGCTTTTAAATAAATAATTTTGAGCTAGATGTCCAAAGATTAGAATAGCGATTTCATAATTGCTATTTTTTGTGAATGCAATTAGGAAATTGTTGTTCCTAATGTACGAAACTCTTTTGAGTTTCATTAGCGATTCAAAGTGGGTTGCAAAAGACCCACCTCATGAATATTAATGAGGTAGGTTGCAATTTGTGACCCACTCAATTAACTGCCATCAGAGGGAAGTCGGGATGCTGGGGTCCACAGATCACCATATCTGTGACAGCTTTTAAATAAAGCAACTTCCTTTTTATTTTGTTAAACGGAGCCCTTTATCCTTCAAGGAAAATTGCATGCATTTAAAAAGAAATAAATTCAACTTTGAAGTGAAATTTTTTAAGAGTAGCCCACTCTTTAAAAATATTTTGCCACCCATTCTCAAAGGGGAAGGGGTCTTTCAAATGGTAGTACATTGAGAATGTTTTGTGACTGCATTTTGGTCTCAAAAGATTTGTACATACCATGCCAATTTGGTATTAGGATGGGACGTCATCAACATGTCCCTTCCAAATCAAAGGCGCTACTAGAGTCAAATTTCAGGGTGGGCTAATTCTTCCAGCAATCTGCAGAGTGAAGATGCAGGAGCTCTAAGAAGGGTTGAAAGAACAACAAAGCCTCGTCAACACGTAAATGGTCTTTAACCCCTTCGCTGCGGCGCGAATTCCAACGCAGCGCTGGGGGGTTTGCGGCGCCGCTATGCTCATGACGGAACCACGCCATCATGAGTCACGGGCGAGCTGTGCTCATGACGGAGTGGTGCCGTCATGACTCCACCCACTTGCGCTAATCGCCTGCACAGGCGGGGAATTAGCGCCGCGTGGGCGGAGCGCCCGCCAACGGCCGCAGCATGACCGAACCACTCCGTCATGAGCACACGGCGCCCGTGGCTCATGACGGAGTGGTTCCGTCATGAGCGGGGAACGGGTTAAAAGACCTGTGAAGTACTCGAGTGCGGCTGCAGTAAGACAGACGCCAGACCACAACAGCTTGAAACTGTCTGTGTGTAGCCCAGGAAGCTGTCTCAGCTCGGGCTGACACACACGACGGGGGGCCTGAAGCCCTTTGCGCGCCTGTTCCAAATACTGAATTGCAGATCGCAAATTGCGATTTGGTAACAAGTTACCGAATCACAATTTGGGCATTGGATATCCCAAGAAGTATTTTTGCGGTCGCACTTCTCAATTCTCCGAATCAGGCCGTTTGGGACCGCAAAAATGCTTCGTACACCTAGCCCTTTGCTTTTTTCACACAGAATTCCATTAAAGTAAAGTGGGCTACATTAAAAAAAAAAAATGTTTTTTTTAAGATTCAAGGAGAGGTGGAAGTGATCCTTTGGAATACTGCCTACCTCATCTGAAAATGTTAAACTAATTCTCAAAGGGGAAGGGGTCCTTTGCGTTAGCAAAATAAGGTAGGACATGGGTCCTGTGTATATCTGCAGAGCACACACTACATTATTTTGAAATACTTCGCTCTGCTTGTCCGCTCACCTCCTCGGAGGCACGGCAAAAACGTTAGAGATGTTCTTCGGATCTTCCACTTTCCTAATAGATATAAATGTGCTTTTTGAGGGTCAAAGGTATGATTAATTGTGGACGGATGCGGCCTTTCACCCTCTTAAGTTTGATTAATTAAGTCGTTTTTCACATTAGTTATTCACATTATGTAATTGTTTAGCATTTTAACAATAATTTATGGTCATAATATATATCTATCATGGTAATGGAGGCAAATATTTAAACATTGTACAAAAAATCATAAATTGTTTGAAAGTTTTTTTGCACTGCCTGTCTCAATACGTAAAACATTTTTTCCAACATAGAAAATCTGAAGCATTCTTTCAAAATAAAATCCAACTCAGTCGGAGGCCAAAGGCAGTAAGCTAGTTATGCTTTTCACTTAATATGTATGATTTCATAATTACCTGCATTCTTATTCAAATACTGAAAAGGACTGACTGTATCTAAAGGGTCGTGGCGAGAAGATATGTGGCGCCAGGAGCCAGATTATGCCGCGTGCGCTCAGGCTTTGGCTGGCTGGGTTTTGTCAGCATAGCTTTGGTTTCCATGAACAGCCACGGGATTATATTTCAGATGATGGGGTTTATCGCCTAATTGGCTATGTTCGCCTTACTCTACCTACGAAGAGCAGCAGTAAGACACGTTCAGGTGTTAAGAGTACATGGGATATTTTAAACCTACTTTTTCGTCCTTATTCCTATCAAGATATTACGTTCTAAAATATGTTTATGTGAAACCGCATATTATAACATTATTACTGTTAAATCTATTAAATTCACCAGGAAATAAGGTAGCATTTGCCAAATATAGTCCTCTGGCTCACAATCTTTTTAAGGACTTTACTCAATTAGAAGGAATGTACATGAATAATGAAGAGCCTCATGTACTAAGAATTGATTCTCAAAAAGTGGTCTGAAACCGTGCATGGACTTTTTTGCAAATTAATTCTGACTTTGCAAACAACCTATGTACAAGTATGTGGGATTCGAAAATGCTGAATCACAGTATGTCACAGAATGATCTGCCTTAAAGAATATTAATTAGGCAGGTCGCAATGTGCGACCCCCTAATGGTTAGCCATAGTCACAGAGATGGTGGCCTTCAAGGGTCAGCAAACCACCATGTCTATCATGGTGTTTAAATAAATGTTTAGTAAAAAAAAAAGGAGCCCATTTTCTCTAAAGGAAACAGGACGTAGTTTAAAAAAACAAAAACGTTTTTATGGGTAGCACTGACAGGGCTGCTGCCAACTCTCACTGAGTTTATTTCAAGATTCACAAAGTGGAAGGGGTTCAAAGGGGACTTGTTTCTCTTTATGAATCAGATACTTCCTACTTAGAAGCGTTGTGTCTGATCAGTGGTTTGTGACTGGAATTGAGATTACAAAGCATTGATACGCCTTTCACGTTCCATCCTGTTTGGACAGGGTCCAAAAAGCCCTTCTACAAGTAAGAAATTATTTTCCAACTTGTAAACTGGCTTTTGTACATAAAGAAAAGCCCTTTAACTGCTGCAAATCCTCTGACTAAGTGCATCACTGAGTTTGTTACCACAAAAGGACTTTGAACATGAGATTCCCCTCCCCGTCTCAGAAAATGTGTTTACCCCTTGCATAGTAACATAAATCACATGGTAATTTATATGCTTCAGGTTCATGCTCATCCCTGAACTGTACACATAAATCAAGACCACAAGCTGCCAAAGCTCTTTAGTGTTGCATTGCACTTTGGAAACCATGTGTTGGCTAAGATGGCTGTCTACAATACGAAGACCATCTGGGAAACCTTTACTTTAGTACTTGACCCAGTACCCCCTCGCCTCAAGCCTCATTCTTCTAGGATTGTACCGCTCTACCATTTATTGTTCTAACAATGTCCTTTTGGGGCTCAACTGGAACTAGCTACATGTCAGGAGCATGTAGCATCACTACACTAGCCACATGACACAATGACTCTGCATCTTCACTCTCACTTCTCTGAGCTCAAAGTACTGCTGGGCATAAAACACAAAGGTGGTGCATTCAAAAGCCTGCCGGAGAGTGGGGTTCGAAAATATTCTTTAAAACAAACGGGCCAGGAAACCCGACCTTCTACAGCTACACCCATCTTGTTTATAAGGATGCCCATTATCTCCTCATACTGCTTCTTCATCCCCATCCTTCTGTGTCAGGAGACTCATCTCTCTGCCAACACTTCTTAATGCAATACCTACATAATGGAATCCATCCTCTTCCCATGGTATCCTGTATCCTATATTAAGGACCACTATGCATCGTACATGATGTTTTTTGTCTGTTTTGCAGAGTTATTGTAGACATTTTTTTATGTAATTCCCCTACGCGCAGTGCCCTTTTAATGTTGCTGGCCTAAGAACCTAAGAAGAAGAGAGAATCGGCTAGTGCCTCAGACGTGACAATCCTTGCCAAGCTTGTGGTTGTGGGTGGATTTCTTTGTAATTTCCCTGCCTTGCTGCCTGACTTTGAGTACCTCTTCCTATGGTGAAAGGAAATGTAGGAGGTGGTCTCATGTTTCTACATCTCACCATTGACCATGTATGTGTGACACATTGGAGTAAGCAGAGATGTGATGGCCTTTACTTTGGAATAGATTCCATTCTTCAGGTATAGAACGAGATTGAGACGGTCACCATCCCACAGTTTTTGAGTAGGCTATATCTGATTGATGGTCCAGACTTTCCTTTAACATTATTATGTGATCCTATGTTACCTAATTCGGCAGGTTGCTCATCATTAGTCATGGAAGACTATTGTAATTTTGATGCATTGGATAACATGGTGGATGGGGCTCTGTGTAAGGCACACTGTAGATTTAGCATGTGCCTGAGGGCTATGACATATTCTTCAGGTATTTCACATAGCTTAGTCAGCAGCTTCAGTCCATTTCATCCTGTCAGAAGAAGATTTGCTTAACTCCTGACAACAATAGGGTTAAAGGCTCAAATTCTAGAAGAAGCTTCCTTTGATACACAGAGAGCCACTGCCATTGCATCCCGTGCTCTTCCAGCTCAAAGGAATCATTTCTGGATTAATGGAAGGTAAAGGGTCTTCAAAAGTCTGTTGTGGACTGTCTTCCTTAGAACATACACTGTTTGGTCACCAACTTGAACACCTTCTTCACAATTCCTTTAAGAACCAGAAATATACCACTTCCCTTCACCGTGGTCTCTAAAGGTCTGTAGTCCTATACAGCATCTT
The DNA here is from genome assembly GCF_964204655.1 of Triturus cristatus. Classification (NCBI taxonomy): domain Eukaryota; kingdom Metazoa; phylum Chordata; class Amphibia; order Caudata; family Salamandridae; genus Triturus; species Triturus cristatus. The sequence continues at coordinate 480,972,584 of NC_140580.1, forward strand.
TCAAGTCCAGGGTCTATTTTTGCCTTGCAAATGCCTAGCCCACTGTTAAAGCCTGTTATTTCAGGGGCAATCATGGAGATTCTCCTCTAAAACACCTTCTGATTCACCATCCAAATCTAATCACTCCTGACTAGCAGAGTCTACCTGTCTCAGATCCTGTGGTGGGGGGTGAATATATTTTTAAGGGTCTTGATGCATGTTTTTTTTAGATGTTTAGGGATTGGATGTGGTTTGGCAACATTACTATGTTTAATTTCCCACGCTGCATCCAGAGTCTTGTTCCATGTAGCTCTTTGACCTACTTTGTCACTATAGCAACTGGCTTTATTAGATGGGGTTCACTGCCTTTCAGACAAGAGGGTATTTTCTCAAGTTCCCCAAGAGGGATTGTGAAAGAGTTTGTCATGTCTTCCTAGTTCGGAAGATCACAGGTGGTTTCCCCTTTGTCTTCCTAGTTAGGAATATCACAGGTGGTTTCCACTTTGTCAATCTGAATGGAGTCAATCTATTTGACATGACTAATTGCTTCAAGGACAACACACTCCAGGGTAGTATTCGGAGTCATGCATGGAGAATTTCTAGGTTACTTTTGACTTGAAGGAAGCTTATCAATGCATTTTCAGTTGTCCCCGTCATAAAATCTTTCAAGTTTTGTGATTTTCTCCAGCCACTTCCAAATCAATGTCTTTCCATTCAGACTCAAATCTGCTCCAAGATTTTCTGGCACCAGCAGTGGGTTATTTTCAGAACAAAGAATACCTTTTAACACTTGCCTGGCACTTGGCTGGTCCATGCTAGCTTGAAAATCCAGACCTTGTCAGATGAGAAGACTGTCTCTTAACTGGACCTGATTTCTAATACATCAGAATAAATTCAGACTAGAACCAACTCAGGACTTACAAGGTATCAGGGAAGATTTTAGACAAATGTATGACTGGTATCCCTGCTTCAGTACCGGAGTTTTTATATCAAGGTGCATATGAGTGCCTTGATGGCACAGCAGTTTGCATTGCCTGAGAGACGGATGCAGATAGAAGTTTGTATGTGAGCAGTAGTCCCTTCTTTGGAGGATGAGTTGAGTCATCAGCCTGAGGATTCCAGGTTTCCCCTCCTTAATTGCTTGTGGCCTTTCTTTGAAACATCAGCAGTAGTGTTGTCTTTTAGGTAGGTCTTCACTTGGGTCTTGTATGAAGACTCATTCTCTGTTGATGAGATCCAGCCTCCCACTGTACAAGCTCAAGGTCATTGAACAAATTGAGATTTCCAAGTCTCTTTATGGTGGATGGTTCTAAAGCATCTACAGAATGGTTTTACCCTTGTGTGTCTGCAGTCTGGACCCAGTAATTATGATCAAAACTGCATTGGAACTGAGTGGGTGTTAGAAATAGGGTCTCTAGTTGGCAGAGGTATGCACCCTGTCCAAGTAGGGGCCAGCACTCCAATCAGGGTAAGTCAGTTCCACTCCCTAAATTAACCTATGTTAACTCTCTGGTAGCTTGGCACATAGCAGGCAGGCTTAATTTAAGAGGCAATGTGTAAAGTAGTTGTGCAAAACATATTACAGTAAAACAGTGAAACCCCCACACAAAAACATACCTCACCCTGTTAGAAAAATAGAAAATAGGGCCTCATTACGATGTTGGGTGGAAAGCCTCCGCCCAACAGTCGGAATCTCCTAGACCACTTGGGAACCCTTCCGACCGACTCGGTCGGTTTACAATTTGCACGACTGATTACGATGTTCGCGGTCTGAAAGGAAAACGTGCGGTTGTTCCAATTTAGTTCCGACTCACTTTCGGAGTATTTGTGTCAACTGGAACCGCATCACGCACCTCTACAGACAGCATTTCCAACTGACTGATTACGATGTGGATTCGCAACAGCCTTTCCAATTTGGCTTGTCTGACATAAAAAGGCTGTCAGAAAGTGACTTTGGGGGACCGTAGCAGGGCCCCCTTCATCCTGAGGCCTCCGGTTGGGGGTCGTGGGGATACCTAAGGGACCCCCCTGTAAAATCCTGCATTGTGTGGCAGGCACCATGGGGGGCCTGCTACAGGGTGCAGGGTTTTCCTCAATCATCCTGTTTCTTCGTAGGAACCTGTGTTGTCGGTCGGAACAGGTGCTCCCACAGGGATCAATGAGACTCTGACCAAACAGTGTTCAGTTGCATCATAATTAGAGGTGGGCGGAATTTGAGAAATTCACTTTCGCAAATTATCGCGAAAATGTTAAAAATCTCCGCAAACACGCAAAAATATCGCAAAGATGCGGACGTTTTTTTCCTGCCCGTTCGCGGTATTTTCTGCATGGTCGCGGCTCGCCAACTTACCCATGTGGTTGCTCGCGGGCGCAGCCATCTTGTTTTCACTTGTCTCGCGGTGCATGATCGAGAGAAGAAAGACGTGATCACGCGACGAATGACGTCACTGCGGGCGCGAACTGTCACGAGACAGCGCAAATGGCTACCAACAATCCAACATCTCATGGAGAACGCGTCCGGATCGGGAAAACTTGTCGGCGAACGCAGGGATTCAGGTAAGGCGATCGCGCACACGCGAGAATGTATTATTTTACAGCGCGAGCAAGCAAAACATTTCCTGTAAAATGCGGATTGCGGAAATTTTGACATTTTCGCGCTCTACGCGGAACGCGAAAATGTCAAATTATCGCAATTTCCACGACCGGAACGGAATTTTAGCCCAGGCCTAATCATAATCAGTTGGGCGGAATCGCTGACCACGAGTCGGTCGATTCCCAAATCCGAGACGGTGTCAGGCGGAAAGTTTCCGCCCAAGATCGTAATGAGGTGCTTAGTGTAGTAAATAGAACAAGACCTAAACAACAAAAATCCTGTAGGTAGATACTGAGATATGAAATTTTAAAGGTTTAGGTAAAACTAGATCATAAAAGTGAAAAGCGCCAACTGTGGTTATCTGGTACTGCTAGACCAGGACAAAGTCACAAGTTCAGGCTGACCGTGAGGGAGTAAGGCTGGCTAGAGGACCCACTTGAGCCTGTGTAATGCAGTACCTTAAATGCTGGTGTGTGGTTGATGCGGTGTTGATTTGCATTGGTTCTGACAGAAGGCAGAACACCTTAGGCCCACTTCAAAGGGTCCAGGACTGGCAGGGTGGGACTCATAACTGGCAGAATCCAGGTGCTGGATGAAAAGTTGCAGGCAGTCTTTGATGGCCCTGAGACTGCCGAACAGGAGGCAAGCAGTCATGCACTTTGAGTCACTCCGGGTTCAAGTGGTGAACCCAGGAAGAAAGCAGCAGGCAACAGGAAGGGAAGCACAGCAGAAAAGCAGTTTTCTCAGAGCAGCAGTCCCGCAGATTCGCAATCTTTTGGCATCACAGCAGTCCATTTTCTTGGCAGAGTATCCACAAGTCCAGCAGTGTACTGAAGTGGTGGGTTATGAGGTCCAGTATTTACATTCTAGGAGTTTCCTGCCTCCCCTGCTCTGACTCCAAGCTGGCTGCACTGACATACAGGGTTGTTAAGCCTATTTTGAGGAGGCAGGGCACAGGTTATTCAGGTGCAAGTGGGGCTGTGCTTTGCTTCGCAAATGCAGTAAAATAATCTACACTCTGCTGTGTAATTGGCCAAATCAATTTTTCAAATGCCAGAGATTAGGTACAAGGCAGAGCCATAATGAAAACATAAGTCTACCCCGTATCAAAACCATGCTCAAAGGAAAGTGAGTCCAGAGTGAGGGCCAAAACCGTACCCAACTAGACTGCCAAAATAGCCAAAATAGTGCTCTGTGCAAAGTAGTTCTGGTGTTTCCAAAGAAAATGTCTAAAGTGCAGATGAACTAACCACACATACCTCAAATGGTGGAATAAGAAAACAACTCAAAACGTGATGCCAGATGCACCGGCTGAAAATGATAAAAAGCTAATCAGCTACCAATACTACGAAGTAGTGTAACCAAGCAACTCAATATAAGCACTGAATATATCTCTTACCAGGGTACATGAACCAAAGGGCGTAATTCCCAACTTTGGGTGCATACGAATGATAACACCAATGGCGTATAGTTCTCAATACGTTGTTATAAACATTTAAGCAACACTGGCCAGGATACCTGCTACAGCGGCTAAAATGACAAAAGAATTGTCCGCCACCATTCCTAAGACAAGTTGTGATGAAACAACTAGATATCAGTACTAAAATAATCTCTTACCAGAGTGTATAATCCAAAAGAAGTTCAAGTACATCAGAAAGATAACGCTGACAGCATGTAAATCTCAATATGTTACTGCGGGCATTTCAACAACGCCGGCCAGGACGTCACTGACGTCCGTAATAGCCATGAACATAGGACTAGAGATTTAGAGTGTGTCAAAACCATACGAGTGAATAAAGTTAGAAAGTATAACCCGACGACAGAGAAATGAAAAAAATGAAAAAGGTGCTGCAGTGAATACTGCCATGCAGATCATTTACATTGAAATTGAAAAAGTGACAAGGTGGAGAGAGAAACAAACCTCACTACTAATGAAGAAACATGTGTGTAAGACATAGCTGTGCAACAGAAGAACCTATACTAATACAACCATCAATCCTATCTGCTTACCAAGCAGTAAAATATGTAAAATATGATATTTCATAAACAATATTATCTATACATCGAAATAAAAACAAGATGAATAATGATCTAATACAAAAAACATCCTCTCTAAGAAGAGCAGACACATGGAATCTGCAACTAAAAGGTTTTTGAATAACGAACTCTGTAATCATACTAATGGAAAATGCAATCACATGAATAAGTTCACAAATAACATGATAGTTCAAATTTATCATGCAGCCCTTTCGGGGACAGAGTCTCCATAAACCATATCCAATATGTCTCTTGTTGAGATAAAACTCTAGATGTATCCCTAACAGGTTAAAAGTTAATCATTTTTAACACACAGAATTTTAGTTGCGCAATCGTATGGTGGTGTGACAACCAATGTTGTGATAACGGGGAGCTCATTGTCTTGGTCCTAATTCTGCTCTTATGTTCAGTAATATGAGTTCTTAAGGACCTCTCTGTTTTCCCGACATAATGCAGATCACATGGACATTTAATCACATATATGACATGATGGCTATTACAATTAGCATTAAAATTAAGCATGATCTTTTTCCCTGATCGTGGATGTGGCAAACTTTTGCCCGAAAAATCATTATTACAATGTGAGCAATTCATGCATTTAGACATGCCTTTTTGTAAAGTTTGCACAGTGGCTGGAGGTTTTGTCAAAATTTCTTTGAGGTTGCGTTATCTTTAATATGCAAATAACGGGGGATTGTAAAAAATACCCTTGAAATCTGGTTCAGATTGAAGTAAATTCCAACGTTGTAAATAATCTTTTTAATCAGATGGGAATGTGTAGAATAGGCGGAAACAAACACCTCCCTGGATGTTGCTTGACTCTTTTGGGTTTTTGTTAAGAGGCTTCTTCTATCTAGGGCTAATGCCCGACTTTCGGCTTGGTCAATCAACTCTCTAGGATAACCCCATGCTGAAAATTTCCGTTTGTACTCTTGAAGTGTCTGACTACTCAAGTCCGGATCTGAAGTGATACACCTGATCCTAGTAAATTGTGAATATGGAAGGTGCCGCTTAAGGGACCAAGCATGAAAACTATGATACAACAATGCATTGTTGCAATAGGTAGGTTTCCTGAAGACACTGGTGGTGATGGTGGTGCCTAGGAGATTAATGTAAATGTCCAAAAAGGCTATGCTCTGAGAATAAATGTTGAACGTGAACTTAATTCCAGGGTTTTTGTTGTTCAATTACATGATGTTGTGTTCTAAATCAGTCTGTCGCCCATTCCAAATGATTAAAATGTCGTCTATAAAACGACGACAAATAATCATGTGTTTGGTCCAATTGTTGTCCAAAAGTATGTGTTCCATCTCAAATTTCAACATGAAAATATTCGAATAGCTAGGTGCCCCTAAAAAACCCATAGAGGTTCTGTTTGCTTAAAGAAACAAATGGTCCTTCTATTTAAAATAACTATGAAATAAACAAAAATGAAGGAGTTCAAGAAGAAAAACCTTGTTAGTTTGTAATCCTTCATGTCTCAAGAGTGCCCATTCGTATTCCACCATTTGATGTATGTGTGGTTAGTTTATCTGCATTTTAGAAATTTTCTTCGGAATCACCAGAACTACTTTGCACAGAGCACTATTTTGGCTATTTTGGCAGTCTAGTTGGGCATGGTTTCGGTGCTCACTCTGGACTCACTTTCCTTTGAGCATGGTTTTGACCCCGGTAGACTTATGTTTTTGTTATGGCTCCGTCTTGCACTTTATCTCTGGCATTTGATACGTTTATTTGGCCAATTACTCAGCAGAGTGTAGATTCTTTTACTGCATTTGCGATCTTTTCTTTGTAGTTCAATTATTTGGGATTGCATGAAGACACACTGTGAAACTCCTCTGTTTTCTTTCTTTATCTAAATGTAGTATTTTAGCATCGCCCCATTGAGTCACGTTGTATGTAGGCTTGTAACTGCAAAGTCATGTAGTAAAATCAGTTTATTAATTAATTCTAGATTCCCCTGAAGAAGGGCTTGTGTATCAGCCCGAAATGTATTGGGAGAAACAACTGTATTACTTATTTGGCTGACTTTAAGTAGTATGAGTTTCTACAAGGATTGAATTTCATCTGCAAACCACAAGAATAAAGCAGATTGAACCGTGCTTAATTTTATATGATTTATTCAAATGAATGGATGCAGTGATTCATGCTTGGTGTCACATTCCAAGAACGGTTTCAACTTGTATTATATTTTTATAAATTAATTCAGAATTTATGTGCACTTTTTTTTTAAGTGACCCTTTTGTAGTGCACTTGGTATTCCCGGACATGTATTTGGGTTTTGTAGCTTTCACAGCTTTCTAAAAGTGGCATTTTCAAACTTGTTATGATACATTCGTCTTTACAATTAAAGAGGGTGTATTATTACAAGTTCATAGGTAGCAAACATGACTATCCTACTCCTTCTCAATCAGGAATTATACTTAATAGATATATTAAGTAATCACCAATGTTAGCCCATGAGAGGAGTAGGCCACACTGTATTGAAAAATTAATTTGGGAGTTTTTCACAACTAGGATATGAAAATTCAAAAAGTATATGTCCTGCCTTTTACTTACACAGCACCCTGCGCTATGGGCTACATAGGACCTACCTTGGGAGTGACTTATATGTAATAAAAGGGGAGTTTAAGGCTTGCCAAGGGGTTTTAAGTGCCAAGTTTACGTGGCTGTGAAACTGCACATACAGGCTGTACAGTGGCAGGTCTGAGACATGTTTGAAGGACTACTTAGTGTGTGACATAATCAGTGCTGTAGGCCTACTAGTAGCATAAAATCTACAGGTCCTGGGCACATATAGTGCACTTTATTAGGGACTTAGAAGTAAAATAAATATGTCAACTATGGTCACACCAATGCTACCATATTTTAGGGGTGTGAGCATGTGCACTTTATCACAGATTAGCAGAGATAAAGTGCCCAGAATCCTGAGGCCAACAAAACTGAAGAGCAAAACGTGAGACAAAGCAGGCAAAATGTTTGGGGGAAGACCACCCTAAGGCTGACAGGTCTAACAGTAGGAGAGCAGAATTGGTCTCTCTCTCCCTCTCTCTCTTCTGAGGGTCTATGGAGAAAGGAACAATACATGCATTCCTCCCATCTGTGTAGAACATATTTGTGGCTCTAAAAACAAATAACACAATGACCAAGGTCCTATTTGTATGCAGGGTTCACTGGTAGCAAGGCCTTGACACAGGTTGCAGCCAAGTGTCTCCTTTGGACAGAAGAACATATGCATGCTGTAGTTGATAGCAGTTTTCATTGAGGTGAGGACAATTAAATGGCAGAATCATTAAGACTGATGGTCCCTTGTCTCAGGAATTATGCCTGTCCCACTCAGGGGCACATTTACTATGAAGTAGCGGAGCAAGGGGGTAGCCTCCCTGTATTAACGCCACACTGTGCCATTTCTGAAACGCAGGGATACACCATATTTACAACAATATGGTGCAGCCCTGCATTTCCCCCTACGTTGGTGCTAAATTTAGCAGCCTAGCGCTAACTCCAGCACCATTGCACCATAGTGCAAGGGTGTCTGCGTTGAGGGGAAGATCATTTATGTGCAGAAAGGTCTCCCTTCCTGCACATAAACAATCTTTAAATGGTGTTTTGTAACTTCTATGTGTGCTGCTTAATGCAGCATAGAAACAGCAAAAACAAGAAGAAATAAAATATTTCTCCTTGTTGCACCTGTTCAAGACCAGGTTTTCCCTGGTCTTAATTTTGGCACTGTCCCATATTTACAATGCCATTTTAAATATGGGGCAGCGTCAAAATCAATGGGTGTTGTGGTAGTGCCCATCGCAACACCCATTGCCCACCCCATTCATGCTAATTATAGTGTGAAACAGGCCTTATTCACAAGGCGGTGTTAAGCCACATAAAGTGTCTTAACACTGCCTTGTGAATAAGGTCAAGCCCCTACCGCTACTGCAACTTCCTGAAAAGTGACGCTGTGGTGACTATAGGGGCCTGTAAATATGCCCCTCAGTATTTTCAGAGGAAATGAAAAGGTTCTACAACCCAGGGTCTATTTGCAGATGATAATGCTCTTCACCTGGCATTATGCTTGATATTAGAGTTGGCAGGGAATTGGCTGTGTAGGTGCCTTGACATATCCATGGCTCAATGTCTTCTGTTTGTCTTCCTCATCGTTTGGAGATTACCAGATTTCTAGCCCATTTGTGGAGGATTTCCCACAAGATAACATTTTTATTCTCTTTTTGCCCCGAAGTCATGGTTTACAGCCCTACAATAAATGGCTTTATTGATGGGGTGATTTCTTCTGATGTCCTGATTTTCACTCTCCACCCCACTCACTGTTCAGTTGTTGCTGCTATCATTGGTGAGATTGAATGGTCCAAGTAAGAAAATGGGTTCTTTGTAGCGAAGGATGCAAGTCCTTCCCAAGTAATGTGTCCAAAATCTTGTTGGGAGCAACCCAGAAGCTCATTAAATAATTCTAGGCTCAACCCATGAGCCCATAAGAAAAGTATGTAAAGCATTTAGCAGTCCCAAAACAATTGAAACCTCAAAACACATAACAATAAAAATCCCTAAATCAATTTTTAAAAATGGAAATACATTTAATTAGAAAAATGACAGCAAAAATACTAAAATCCTATAAAGGGATCCAGAGATATGAACTTCTAAAATGTAGAATTTAAAATTTCAGGGCAAAAAGTATCCAGACAATATAAAGTACCGATCAGAAGCCACTGACGATCTGGGACCACCTCCTAAAGTATCTAAGGAAGTAAAACACCTTGAAATTACCATATGCTTCCATTTATCAATGAAATCCCAAGCTAACAAATAAGCAAGATCAAGCTTCATTACTATGAAAACTTTGAGCTGCATCTTCCCCCACCTGAAATTTCTACTCAAAGTCCAGGCTACTATTTGTCTTGTACTGTCTAAACTTATTAGGCCTCTACCATGGATCATCTTTATCAACAGCTAAAACTACAACGGATTCAAAACTCAACTGCCAGACTACCTTCAAGCTGCTTTCTTTCACCCGCAAAGCACTACATGGAACAGGACCACTTTTCATCAGGAATCAAATCCCCAGGTACATTCAACAAAGGAACATCCACTCCAGATTGGCACCTCGCCTCAAAACCCCACCATACAAGAAAAAAAACAGGTGGTACGTCTTTCTCTGTTCAATCAGCCATAACTGTGGAATTCAAATTCATAACCCCCAAGCTTAAGATCTAAGGATAATCATCTTATCTGAGGAGACTATTCAAGAGATGTCCCTTTCCTACATAACCACCATACTCAAACACTAATATACCGCATATCACTGTGTATATAGACATTTATATTTTGATTATATGTATGCATCTAGCTATGTGTATAGCTTTGTACAAATATGTATAATAAAAATAGTTTAAAAAATATTTAGATATCCTTTAGGTCTGCTTAACAAAGGGCTATATAATTCTATGCTCGACATGTATATAGGTCACTGCGTAGTTTTTATATAAGTTATTTGCAGTAGCGGCTTGTGGTGGGAGTGCTGTGGGGCGGTAGGGCGGGGCAGGGGTGGAGCAGGGTGGGGGGTAGTAAACTATGGAATACGGCCCAATGGATGTAAGTAAGCAAATAAATAATTCTAAAAACGAATTTTGTTGCGTGCGCTGCCTTGCATTTGGCAATGCAGCGCGCGCAATGACATTTGTTTTATTTATTTATTTGTTTACTTACCTCTGTTTGGCCGTATGCCGTAGTTTACTACCCCCCACCCTGCTCCTCCCCCGCCCCACTGCCCCACAGCACTCCCACCACTGGCCGCTACCGGTTATTTGATAATTCGCTCAGGGGTCTCTATTCTATTTATCTACCACAATGTGTAAATATTATCATAACTATTTTATCAACTAGTGCTTCATTAGCGAAATATTGAGGAAAATATAAAATTAAAATTAAAGCGAATTAAAAAGTCTGTTATATTATCTTCCTTTTACATGTATACCCTTTTGATGTAGTTATATTTCAATACATGTATTACTTTAATACTAGAGTAGAAAACAAAAATACTGTTGACTTTCTCCAATGCACTACTCTGTCTAACCTCTACCTCTCTCAATATATTCTCTACCTCTACTCTCTGACTCATCCCAAACCTCGTTCTACAATTATGATCTCTAAAATAATCATTTCTAGACACTTCCCTCCTCTGTTTCTCCTTGGCTCACCCCAAACCTCATTTTATTACTATGATCTCCCAAAAACCCTTTCTAAATTCTTCCCTCATGTATGCCTCCTTTGACTCATCCCAAATTTCATCTTACCAGGACTAGACTCTTCCCTCTTCTATCTCTCCATTATATTATTCAATCCAAACCAACAAACGTGCATGTCCACTGCTCAAATTAACTCATATTCCCTTATACTAATCTCCACCACTATTCCTTTGTGGGTTTTGGAGTAGCGTGCTACTCGCCAAAGAGCACTTTGACTCCTCATCAAGGGTAGTAAGTGCTATATAAATGCAACTAAAATTACAATTCATCGTTGATCAAGACCTATGTGGGATTACGGAATGACCACACTGGGGCTGAATTAGATGCTCCAAGCGGGACATTGATTTTAAATAAACATGAAAAACTGTGGTTGAATCATTTCTTTAGCTTAGCCCAAACCAAAGAGATAAGAGGTAATATTTTATGTTGAACTTCAGTTTCTCTCAGAGGGCCACTACTGCCCTGTGTTTGAAGATAGATTTTGAGGGCTAATCAATATAGGTTAATGTCAACACAAAATTCTTGCATGCACCACTTTTAAATAGTAGGCATTCCACATTGCGGCATACCTAGGTGCTAAAATCTATATCCTTTACTAATTCATTGGACACACCAACATCCAGGACAGGGAGCGGTATAGTCCCGATAAGGACTTTGCACTCCCAACTGTAACCATCTCTTTATTTAGAAGGACTCATTCAATGATGCTGAAACATTGTCCTAAGAAGGACAGACAAATGTTCTCTTTTTAATGCTTCATATAAGTTTTAATTTGCAAAATATGGAAGAGATGCCAGGAGAAAATTTAGCAACAAAGCTTATAAATCATAAGCACAAAGAACTCAGTGCAATTCTAAATGAAATTCAGCCTACATTTGCCTTCTTAGATAGGAAATAGGGGGTTTCCTTTTACTAGAAAAATCCACACTCTTAAATAGGACTTTAGACACAAAGGTTCATACATTCAATGGAGATACATGATTCTCATGGTTTGGACCAAATAGAGAACATCTTAGAAGAAATATTTTACTATTGAATACTTTTGAAGATTCTCTCAACATAAAGGTGCATTAGGATTCACACAGTCTCACAGTACTATTGTTAGTTTAGCTGTACAATTGAGCTGATGCATTGTTAACCTGTGACGTTGGGGCAAGACGGAGGACAGTGTTAAGGCAAGCTAATGATAGCACAAACTCAAATCATAGTGCCATTTCATATTAACAGAATACCAACACTCACAGATACAAGGTACATAGGAGAAAATTATTTATTATTTATAAGTATGGTTCTTTCCTACCAAAAAAAGGTTATTTACAAAGAGGGTTTAAAGGTTGAAAAGCTGCAGGAATCAGGATACAAAGGTAGACCTCAAGGCATGTTTTCCTTGCAGATGGCCCAACATGTGCTGTTGTTCAAGGGTGACATTTAACTTTTATCCATGCCACTGATGTATTTTCTGCCGTGATATATAATATGGCCTTACAACCAAGTTAAATATGGCAAATGGGGATCAGTCAATTTTACCATGTTTTAGGGCTCAGAGCAAATACAATATGGACTGAACAGCAGTGCCCCAGTGTACAGAGTTAAAAAACAGCAATACAGTTCAGCAAAAAGCGTGCGCGTTCACGCAAAAAGAGGGAGTTTCTCACAAGAATGAAGAATAGATTGATGTCAGGCTGTTGCAGAATAGGAGCCCAAGTAAAAGTGAGTATCTGTCTATCAAATGTCAGTTTTTGCTCAGTTTCTAATTTCAATGGATCTTTTGTCTTGATAAGTTGAACGTTAGGTGTCAAAATAGTCAGTGTGGCACATGGAAGGATACTAAAACTAAAAGCACAATTACCTAAGCTACAACGGCACGTCAGCCACAACTGGGAATCCGCATCCCCTTGAGTCATTCAAAAGTGCACAATGTTCTATCAGACCAGGGGCCACACCTAGAGCAGACTTTTTGGAGTGTTCAACCCAGCCACATAGAATCACAGAGCATGCAAAAGGCTATCAGTGAGGGTAACATGGCAAATCAGATTTTATGCGATTGCACTCGATGCCAGATTCATTTAATTTAATTCTGTGGGACAGCTCCACTTATAGCGAACTATGAGCTAATTTTATAAAGCAAAGTGTCTCGCAATATCAATCGTTCTTGCCTAAGCCCCCTGATGGCGATTTAAGCAGGCACTTGCTCTTTAGTTGATCAAAAACATCAATACAGCCATTTTTAATCCTATTACTTTTAAAATGTTAACCCTTGTTATTTGTGGACGGTTTTCTACTTGCCATGCGATTGTTTCATCCTATTGTAAAGGCTTTAACTAACCAAACAATTAAAACAAATCTTCCCAGGTATTAAAATAGTAGATAAACTGTCCATGAGATATCTACAGAACGTTAAGCTTTGGAACAGTTGGATCTCTTTAACATTCTCAGGTTGAGTAGTGTTCATATCTGCAGTGATGTTCTGCAGTTCTGTAAGAAATTTGGTTAGTAGTTAAGCAGAATGACTTTCCACCTTAAGCAACAAATACTATCTTTATCATTGTGAACCACTAAAGTGACTAAATTAACCTGAGCCCAACCCCTCTGTAGCTATCGCAGAGAGCAGACAGGCTTCACTTAAAGGAAATGTGTAAAGTGTTTATGCAGTACCAAAACAGTAATAAACAGTATAAAATTATAAACAGTAATGAAGTCAAAACACAATACAAAAAAAATCCCAAAAAGCTTTAGAAAAATAAGTAAATTTTAATAAATAAAAAGACACTGTTATGACAAAAATCCAAAAGAAGATATTAGAGACGTTAATTTTTAAAGTTTATAAAAAAATAAATGTTAAAAAAGTTTTAAGCTCCAAACAAAGTCAACTGGTCACAATAGGCTGGGACCTAAATGTGATCTGAGTTAGACTGTGTTGAAGCAATGGTCTGATACAGGAATGAAATGTGTCCCTGTTGGGGGATATACCTTGAGACTTAGTGGGTGATTAGGATGGCGGGCGGACTTTACTCCGCCTGCCACCCTAGTGGTAAGGGGACCGCCCGCTTGCCATGCGGCGGTCACACCACCCCAATCATGATGCAACCGACACCGTAGCGGTCACATCTGGTATTTTAACATTGCGGTGGCTGCTGCTTGCTGCAGCACCCGCCGCAATGTTAAAATGCCATGTTGTGCATTGCCATGCACAACGTGGCAGGCTGCATGGCAATGTAGGGAGTACCATAGGTACACCGCAAGTGTAGCCCTCACCCCCCACCACCCCGGGGGCCCACTACAGGCCACCAAAGCAAATCCCCGCCAGCCCTTCCATGGAAAGGCCTGCAAATGCACTGCATCCTAATATGGACGGCAGTGCCCAACCCCTCTGTAGCTATCGCAGAGAGCAGACAGGCTTCACTTAAAGGAAATGTGTAAAGTGTTTATGCAGTACCAAAACAGTAATAAACAGTATAAAATTATAAACAGTAATGAAGTCAAAACACAATACAAAAAAAATCCCAAAAAGCTTTAGAAAAATAAGTAAATTTTAATAAATAAAAAGACACTGTTATGACAAAAATCCAAAAGAAGATATTAGAGACGTTAATTTTTAAAGTTTATAAAAAAATAAATGTTAAAAAAGTTTTAAGCTCCAAACAAAGTCAACTGGTCACAATAGGCTGGGACCTAAATGTGATCTGAGTTAGACTGTGTTGAAGCAATGGTCTGATACAGGAATGAAATGTGTCCCTGTTGGGGGATATACCTTGAGACTTAGTGGGTGATTAGGATGGCGGGCGGACTTTACTCCGCCTGCCACCCTAGTGGTAAGGGGACCGCCCGCTTGCCATGCGGCGGTCACACCACCCCAATCATGATGCAACCGACACCGTAGCGGTCACATCTGGTATTTTAACATTGCGGTGGCTGCTGCTTGCTGCAGCACCCGCCGCAATGTTAAAATGCCATGTTGTGCATTGCCATGCACAACGTGGCAGGCTGCATGGCAATGTAGGGAGTACCATAGGTACACCGCAAGTGTAGCCCTCACCCCCCACCACCCCGGGGGCCCACTACAGGCCACCAAAGCAAATCCCCGCCAGCCCTTCCATGGAAAGGCCTGCAAATGCACTGCATCCTAATATGGACGGCAGTGCCTGCTAGGCACCGGCACCATATTATTGTCCCAGCTCCGTCCGGCCAGCAATCGTAACGATTGCTGACTGGTGAAAAAAGCTGCGTACGGACTTTCCGTCCGCCACGTTACCCATCGCCATTGTGATCTGGGGGTGGGGAAATCACTGTACGATGGCAGGCAGATCACCACTGCCAGGCTGACGGTGGTGATCCGCCCTCCATCCTAATCACCCCCTTAGTGTGAAAAATGCAAGTCCAAAATCTTCAGCGGGGCAGGACTCCATGAGGTCAAATAGCCATCAAGGAAGGTCCCTAGGAAGCCATTCGTAATTGGCAGGTAAGCTCAGAGTTAGAGAAATTCAAAATTCGCACCCAAAGAAGATCCCTCACCAGCTGGATACTTTTGGCTTCTTTGTCCAGTGAAGATATTTTTGTTTGCATCTCCCTGCTCCCGTTCCCGGCAAAGGTCATCGAGAAGACCGTCAACAAACAACTGACCCGCTACCTCGAGGAGAACAGCATCCTGGACCCATCCCAATCTGGGGTCTGCAGCAACCACAGCACCGAAACTGCCCACATCAGGACCCTGCTAGACAACGGAGAAACCATGGCCCTCATCCTCCTGGACCTGTCAGCTACCTTCGACACGGTCTGCCACCGCACACTACGCCTATGCCTCCACGACGCTGGGAAGGCCTTGGACTGGACCACCTCCTTCCTCTCGAGCTGAACACAGAGCGTCCACCTCCCCCCCTTCCGCTCCAAGGCCACTAAGATCATCTGCGGCATACCCCAGGGCTTGTCCCTCAGCCCAACGCTGTTTACCATCTACATGGCACCGCTCGCCCACATCGCCCGACTGCACAACCTCAACATCATCTCTTACGCTGATGACACCCAGCCGATCTTCTCCCTCACCAAGGACTCCCACACCACCAAAACCAACCTCCACGAAGGGATGAAGGCCGTCGCCGAATGGATGAGGAACAGCCGACTGAAGCTGAACTCGGACAAGACGGAGGTCCTCATCCTCGGACCCACCCCCTCGGCCTGGGATGACTCCTGGTGGCCGAATGCACTGGGAACAGCCCCAACACCCACCAACCACGCACGTAACCTAGGGGTAATCCTCGACTCCATCCTCTCCATGACTAAGCAGGTCAACGCCGTCTCTTCCTACTGCTTTAACACCCTCTGCATGCTTCGCAAGATCTACAAGTGGATCCCCACCGAAACGAGAAGAACGGTCACCCAGGCCCTCGTCAGCAGCAGGTTGGACTACAGAAATGCCCTCTATGCAGGAGCCTCGGCCAAACTCCTGAAACGGCTTCAAGGCATCCAGAACGCCTCTGCATGCCTGATCCTCGACATCCCTCGCCGCAGCCACATCACACCCCACCTGAGAGACCTGCACTGGCTCCCCGTCAACATGAGGATTACCTTCAAGCTCCTCACCCACGCACACAAGGCACTCCACAACACAGGACCAGCGTACCTCAACAGACGACTCAGCTTCTACACCCGCACCCGCCAGCTCCGCTCTGCCAACCTCACCCTCGCCACAGTCCCCCGCATCCGAAGAGCAACCTCCGGCGGCAGATCGTTCTCCCACCTCACCGCCAAGACCTGGAACACCCTCCCCACCCACTTACGGCAGACCCAAGACCTGCTGACCTTCAGAAGACTCCTCAGGACCTGGCTTTTCGAGCAGTAGCAGCATTCTCCACCCCCCAGCACCTTGAGACGCTCACGGGTAAATAGTGCACTTTATAAATGCTGTGATTGATTGATTGATTGATTTGCACAGAGTCACTTGTCTGGAGCTTGGATTCCTTCAGCAGAACAAGGATGCAGCTATAACCAAAGAGGGCTCCACAAGGCTGGATACATTCTCCGCAAGATCTTGCTGAATTGAATTTGCTGCTGCAGAAAAGCTCTGGGCAGGAGAAACCTGGATCTTCAGCCCTGCTGTAACTCACCTTGGTCAGATCATTTTGACAGGTTTGTCCCGATTCTCCAGAGGTCTCTATTGCCAAAATGTTTCTATGTCCCAAGAGTTATGGGGTGGTAGGAGAAGTTCACCCAGACCCAGCCAAGTGTTCCAGTGCCGCAGCTTAGAGTGCTTGGAGTTCAGGACTCACCCATTGCAGAAGCCACCAGCAGGGTCTTAGGAAGGTCCAGTTGTAACTTGTGAGCTGGAAATCTTCAGGGAATATCTCTTCTAGTTTGCTGTGTCCCTGTAGCTTGAATAAGAGTTGAACCTTGCAATCCTTGGAGTCCACTAGTTTGCCCTGTCCAAACCACTGAGGCTCTTCTCATGTCTCAGACAGCAGTTTTGTCCTCTTCCAATCTTCCTCAGGTCCAATAGTGTTTGAGGAGGGTACTGAGGATGCCATATTTATGGTTGTCACCTGCTTGTAGGTGGGGGCGACTTCAGGCTCCTCCATTTCCAATTAGGTAAATATTCCCAGGGGTTACCCTACCCACCTTTGAAGTATTTCCCGTGTGTCCTACTGCAAATAGTCTCACAGACCCTTTCTCTGACTAAATTCAAGATAATGAATCACTTCTCCTCTAGTGCAGAGCCTGTGTGCCCACCCCAGAGCAATTCCTCCTCTTTGGTCACTTCAAACCAATTACAGGTCAGCTCCATCCCAACTGATATTAGATCCTGGCAGCTTGGAGGAACAAATCAGGGGTCTGTCTGTGCAAGTGTCATTGAGGTTAATAAAATTCATGTGCACTTCACAAATGGTAATCTTGCCTGAGGAACAGAAACACCTACCGTCCCCTCACCCAGGCCTTGGCCTTTGCTCTAGGAGCAGTTTTTACACCTCATTCAGGATATGAACACTTAGAGGGCTGCAGCTGTAGCCTATTGCAAATTAGCTTCGAGAGACTTTAGGTAGTGAAATGTTAACTTAATAAAAGGCCATTTTCCTTAATATTTATTAAATGTTCCATTTCATCTGTGAATTGGGCTTTTAATAAATATTACAAAGAGTTCAAGAATTAAATTTATATGTGTTTCCTAACCACAGATAGCATTATTAAGTGTAATAGCGCATCCCAGTGTTTCCCTAAGGAACACCCGGCCCTTCCACAGTGAAATTAGCTTTTAGGTGCTAGTCACTGTACGGACATGTTTAAACACTACATTTCTACATGTCCTACTTTTCAATACAATGGACCCTGCTTAGGGGCTAATGGGCCTACTTAGGGGTGACATTAATATTTAATAGGAAGACTTAAACATAGTAATAGGGTTAATTTTGACAAGTAGAACTGCATTTTAACAACTGCGTCAGTCAGGCTACAATGTTAGGTGTGAAGCCATATTCACACTGTCATAAGGTGCTGCAGTCCACTGGTAATCTCTTCAAAAACAGGGGGAAACCCAAAACTATAACCCTTCGGCATCTGGGTATATAAACAATCTAAGAAAAAACAACAATGCCTCGGGACTAATAATGTGACATGAATTTTGACGAGAAGATAAATCAAATATCTCCTCTTCTGGGAAATATTCTTTCTCCAACACAACCTTTGTTGCTATGTTTTTGTGGCCGAGTCAATGGCAATTCCAATAAACACAATTTTTTAAGAAAAAAACACAATTTTAACTATTGTTTGAAAGTGTAAGTATAAGTATATTTATTTTATACCCCACTTCTTATTCTCTTGATTTCATAGAATTCTTTTCTTGGATCTATATATACATAAACATATACAATATTTACAAAACTTACATACGACAACTCTCCTCAAACATGTACATATCAACAAATAGCCCTGTTTTTGCACGAAGGAGAGAGACGGAAGGTGGTAATTCTGTACCGTGGATGAGATGGAGAGTTGAAATTCAAAGTTTTTACAAGTGCCCTACCACATATCGGAAAACAGTAAAGGTTACGAGTCTTCCGCTACGGTTCAATATTAACGTGCAAGCTCGCCAAGAGATATATATAGAAATACATAAAGTAAGAAGGAAAAGAACGTTCCCTTGTCAAAGAAGATTGTAGTTAGACAAGAGGTTGAAGTGTACAAAATTATACGTTTTTGATGCCCTAGTCCTGATGAGGCCGAAAAAGTTGTTTGGCTGAAACGCGTCGAAATTTATTTTGAAGACACTCGCTGGATTTTGTTTGGTGTTATAGATAAATTTGAAAAGAGCACTTTAATAATTTGGAGGTTATAATAACAAAATCTCAAAGTGTCTCGAAAAGAGTGATCTTCGGTATATGGAATGATGTAAAAAAATAAGCCCATAGGCATCCTGGTTGAAAACAGGGCTATTTGTTGATATGTACATGTTTGAGGAGAGTTGTCGTATGTAAGTATTGTAAATATTGTATATGTTTATGTATATATAGATCCAAGAAAAGAATTCTATGAAATCAAGAGAATAAGAAGTGGGGTATAAAATAAATATACTTATACTTACACTATCAAACAATAGTTAAAATTGTGTTTTTTTCTTAAAAAATTGTGTTTATTGGAATTGCCATTGACTCGGCCACAAAAACATAGCAACAAAGGTTGTGTTGGAGAAAGAATATTTCCCAGAAGAGGAGATATTTGATTTATCTTCTCGTCAAAATTCATGTCACATTATTAGTCCCGAGGCATTGTTGTTTTTTCTTAGGCAGTCCACTGGTAATAGCATACAACAATGTCTCAACAGATATTATTAAAACAATAGTTTGCACAGAGTAAATTAAATACGTAGAAAAAGAGGAGAAAAACACCAAGGGTTGACTATAGCGGTCTGTAATAATTGACAAACATAAAAATAAACTTGGACAGAAATAATACAATTACTTTATGTATGTGTAATCAATATGAATCAATAATCAATATGAAATGCACACATAACGCTCATGATTAAATCAGGCCTGGCTGGTGTTTGCAGAGTCCTGCTAGGCAGAATTCTGTGAAGTGACTGAAAAACTCAGCCGCCCTACGCGTAGTTCTACAAGCGGAATATTGTGTTTGGTCATCCAATTCGCATTGATTTTCAGCGTTGGCTGTTTGTCCCGCACGCTAAAATCAGCACAAACTGCACCATGCGCTGCACAAGAGGGTGTTGCTTCTTTTCATGCCGCTCGAATAAATATTCTAATCGAGCGGCAGCTTTCTCAACGTGAACGGAAGGTTTCTAAATGCAATAGGTCATGATCATCTGCAACCACCCACGTTGAGAAATCTGATGGCCCGCATTGAGAAATCTCGTTGGGAGGTGGATTTTCCTGACTCGCACTCGGCAACTAGATGTTGGCAAGCAAGGAGCAAACTGAACAAAAGTGAACGGCATATGTGAGGCACCTGACAAAGTGAAAATAGACAGCGAGAGTACTTTAACTAAAATGGAACAAAACATGAATACCGGATGGAATTATTTTACAGAAATCAATCAATCAGGGGGTTTTAGGTGCACTACTCACCCCTAAGGGTCTCAAAGCTCTGGGGGGGGGGCAGCTACGGTCAGTCGAAATGCCGGTCAGTTGAAGAGGCAGGTTTTGAGGGTCATGCTGCAGATTTACAGGTTGGGGGCGAGTCTGATGTCTACCGGGAGCTCGTTCCAGGTCTTGGCCGCGATGTAAGACATGGATCTTCTGCCCATTCTTGCTCTGCGGATGCGCGGGGTTTCAGCAAGGGTGAGGTTGGCTAATCGTAGGTTCCTCTTCGGTATGTGAAAGGAGATTCTGTCATTGAGATATTGGGGTTCGGTGTTGTGTAGGCATTTGTAGGCGTGGATGAGGATCTTGAAGGTTACTCTCTTTCCGACGGGGAGCCAGTGGAGGCTGCGCAGGTATTGGAAGATGTGTTTGTGTCAAGAAATGCCCTTTATATTGATTACACATACAGAAAGTAATGATATTATTGCATTCTTTACTTATTTTTATGCTTGTCAATGAATACAGACAGCAATAGTCAACCCTTGGTGTTTTTCTCTTCTTTTTTCTTCTTAATTAATTTACTTGGTACAAACTATTGCTATAGTAATACCGTTTGAGGCATTGTTGTATGCTATTACACTCACCCATGTCTCAACAGGGTATATGGGCTTTCTCCTGTTGATGGTTGGACCACACATGCCATTTAAATTGCCAGCCAAAGGTAAAGCTCTGCCAGCTGATTTTTCAGTGCAGAAAAAGCTCCTGGCACAAACAATCTGTGCGAGCAGCATGCCGTGGCAATTTTCACTCGTTTGCGGAACTCTGCAGCATCTCACAGAGTTTTTATGCAAGTTCATGGAATTCCACGGCTCCATCCAACCCTTCTAACTTGGTGAAAACATATTGTCTCTTTAATTTGATCCAGTAATATTGAGATTAATGGCAGTGGATTCTGGTTCTTCACTGTAATGTCACTTAGTTCTCTGCAGTCCTCACAGGGTCTCAGCTTCCCATTTGATTTGAGCACAAATAATATACCCGATAATAAAGAATGCCAGATAAACTGCCAATGCAGATTTTCTTTAATTTATTTCTTTAAATTTTCATCCTCTTTAATTTTTAGAGAGTAAATAATCTCATGGGGAAATTTAAGATCTCTAACTGTTAACAGATATAATACTTAAAAAATATAACTCAATTTGTGGCCCCTTGGTGTTTGTACTCACTAGTTACTGTTTGGCAGGGCAGCATGAATGAAGAGAAATTGATAAAAGGAGGGAGTGGGAGCCGGAAAACCGCGATGTCTAACAGGTGGAGAAATGACCGATAACAGAATCTGAAAGGCACTGAGGACTAAGAGAACAAGCAAAACAATGGAAATGACAAACAGGAAATGAAATGAGGTGTGGGGAAAAGGTTGATCAAGTCAAAAGAACAACAGCAGACAAACCTTGCCACGCAAAGTGTTGCCAGGCACCAATAGACTCGCTTCTAGAAACTAAATACTGGTCTGCCTAGGTTGACCATTAAGGCACATCCTTGACCTGGTTGCTGAACTACACACCTTACTTTGATATGATGCACCAGCTGCCATAAACCAGAATGCCACATACCCTTTCCTGCATAACTGTGTCTGAAAAGATTGATCTAGTGACTACATGCTGCATGTCATTTACATTTATGACAGTGGCCCAGTGTTTTGCCAGTGTGTGCTTTGGGCACATCACTCACATACTCCTCACACATGTCCACATGCAGACACTCAAAGGCAAACATGCATATGTGCACATACAGGTACAGACACACACATTTTCTCACATATATATACATATTCAGTCACACACACAAACAGCCACAGGATAGTTTTAATAACATAGCAACATCACAAAATAAAATGATGGAAGGAGTGTGGAAAGTTTTCTTTCTCGACCTAAGTGCGCCAGGTATGCCCAAACGTGGGTCCCGGGCTCACTGTGCCACTGGATTCAAGTTAACCTGGCTGATGAGGAGTGATACCACAAAACTGGTCCCAGTATGCTTGTTTCCAGTCCAGGGCGGACCTCGCTTGGCACTTTGGGCTGGACTGTTCCAATGAGGAGCAGGATCAAGGCTGATTTGCATATGTCTGGGTCTAAACTGGGGAGGCATGGTGAGCAAAAGAATGACAAATTCAACCCAGATCTCTTGACTGGGGGTGAATATTTGATTTGTTCTCAATTCCATCCGTCCTTTGTGTGTCTTTTGATTTCTTGCCCTAGGTGCGGCGGGTATCCACAGATGTGGGTCTCAGGCTCACTGTGCCATTGGATTCAAGGTAACCTGGCTGATTTGGGGTGATGCCCCAGAACCGGTCCCTGATGCTTGTTTCTGGTCCAGGGAGTACCTGACTTGGCAGTTCAATCTGTACAGTTCCCATGAGGAGCAGGGTCAAGACTGATTTGCATATGGCTGGGTTCAAACATGTGTGGCATGGTGAGCAAAAGAACAATGGATTTAACCCAGATCTCTTGACTGGTGGTGAATGTTCGATTTGTTTCGCAATCTGTCCATCGTTTGTGTGTCTTTTGGTTTCTCACCCTAAGTGCACCGGGTATGCCCAGACATGGGTCCCAGGCTCCCTGTGCCACTGCATTCAAGCTAACCTGGCTGCTGAAGGGGGATATCCTGAAACTGGTCCCAGGATGATTGTTTCTGTTCCAGGGAGGACCTGGCTTGGCAATTCGGGCTGGACTGTTCCCATGAGGAGCATGGTCAAGACTGATTTGCATATGGGTGGGTCTAAACTGAGGTGTCATTGTGAACAAAATAACAATAGATTTAACCCAGATCTCTCGACTGGGGGAAAATATTTGCTTTGATCCGCATTCCGTACATCATTTGTGAGTCTTTTATTTTTAATAACATACTTTCTGCTTATAGCTGGCATCCTGACTGTTGAGGCTTCTCTGAATTAATGTTTATCTCTATGTTGCTAAGAGGGAGGCCCAGACAAGATCTCATTTGGTGCTCTGGAAGGAGGAGAACAGACTAGTGTGCAAGAGTAAGAGAGTAAGTGAGAATAACTGCTGTTCCCAATTGCTAGCAAGCCATGTTTCCTGAGAGTGGGGGTGAGTGTGCAAGCAGGAAAGACATGTGCCACCAGTGGAAATGCCCATAAAGTGGGCATGGGAGGTTGATGGGGGGTGAGTTTCATGTTTCCTATGAGTATGCAAAGCTCTGGCAGAGCGATTCCCTTAGGTGGAGATATATAATTTGGGAATTTTTTTCCCCTTACTCAAATGTCTATCTGTGGGATATTATCAGTTTTTTTACTGCTGCTGTACACATTTAAGGTTTCTTCCATCTACATACCAAGAAGGATGTGGGATTTTCATTTGTAACGTGCAGAGTGGATTTGGTTGGAAAAACACAAGAGAGTCACTTCAAGGCATCGCTTGGATGAGTCACGGAGGTGAAATACAAAAGAAGATGAATAGGCCATAGGAAGAAAAGAAGTATTGATGCTCTATGCAACAAATAAAAGCAAGTGTCTCCATATTCTGTCTGTGGTGCTCCAGTTTGTTCTAGCTGAGTGCTGACTTCCTAAAGTGGAAATTGCACTCTTGTTTTGAGAGGTCAGGTTTGGGGTATTAAAAAGAAGCCACAGCAGATCATTTCTAGATTCTTTACTTCCTCAGGGGTGGGAACTTGTTCCCTGCTCCTGCCTCCACCATCCAGGATACCTTTGATACAGTGCCAGTTGTAGAGAGGCTGCAGCTGTGGATACAATGCATGGCAGTCTGGTGGTCTGGTAGCCTGTTTGTTTGCTGCTGGTGGGAGCAGGACCACATGCTCCAGAGTCGAGTGCAGCAGCCACTGCCGACGTCACACAGCCCTTGCCTGGAGGTGCGTACTTCTCTGCCTGGGGCTCCCACATCGTGGGACGCCTGTTTATTTGCTGCTGGAGGGGGCAGGACCACAGGCCTCAGTGTCAGGTGTGGCAGCCACCACCAAGTTCACGCAGCCCGCACCTTGAGGTGCGTACTTCTCTGCCTGTGGCTCCCGCTCCACATGACGCCTGTTTGTTTGCTGCTGTTGAGGGCAGGACCACAGGTCCCAGAGTCGAGTTTGGAAGCCGCCACCAATGTCATGCAGCCCACGCCTGGAGACGCATACTTCTCCACCTAGGGCTTCCGCTTTGAGGGACGTGAGCGGGACATACCTGTGCGAAGACTGGGCCAAGAGCAGGCCCGTCTGCGCTCGTCAGCAACCGTAAGAGGCCGGGTCAGGCCGCTCCCCTTGGCCTTGTATTGATTTCATTTTTATCTACTTTATCTACCTTTTTTATATTACACTGCTGGAACTATAAGGTAAGAACAATGGGTAAGAGAACATTTGTTGTGCCCGCTGCAAAGAAGCACCCATCGACTGCCTTGATCACCAGCTTCCTGACCATGACAATAGGGGTAATCAACAGTGAGATTGAATGCGTGGAAGAGAGGCTGGTGGTCACAAAAAAGGCTTTGCTGATGAGCCCTCAAGCGGCACCACCTAATGCTAATGCTACAGTTTACTCTCCCACAGCAGAGGGCAATAATTAAACAGTGGTGGCAACAAACCCTTGCGTTTACCAGGGCATTTTAAAGATTGACTCTAATGAGGTAATAGGCCCCCAATAGGATAATCTGCGCTCGCCTCTGTCAAAGAAAGCCAGGAGCTCCAGTAATCAAACCCGTAGTCAAAGCCATCTGTAGCACAAAAACTCACACTGCTGGCAAGGAGAGAAGGGGGAATGTCAGTTCTGGGGGTCTCTAGTTGGCAGAGGTAAGTACCTTTGTCCAAATAGGGACCCTTGCTTCTAGTCAGGGTAAGGGGGAGACACACTGTTGAAGACCCCTGCTCACCACCTTGGTAGCTTGGCACGAGCAAACAGGCTTATCCCCAAGGCAATGTGAAAAGTATTTGCACCAACACCCCCAGTAACCCAGTGAAACACCACAAATGGACACCACACAGGTATTTATAAGAATATCAATATCTTTATCTGATTAGGCAAGAACAATAATGACAGAAATCCAACATAGATAAATAGTCTCTCCTTAGAAATGTTCTTTGGTAAAAGTTCACTTTAAAAATCAAATGCGGTAATCCTCTCTACCGTGTGTGAAAGCGTAATCAAATGCCACATCTCAGTACTTTTTAACTCCTAGAAATCACCCCTCTTCAATGCGCGAGTGCGCGTAAGCCAACACAGCTTGTAGCACACCAGACACGGCCCGCCGGCAGTTCGCTCATTAATAATAGCCTTTGGCGCAGGCTCTGGTCATGGATCTGAGTCGTTCACCTGAGAGCAGGACGAGGCTGGGCAGTCCGCGCTGTTATCTCCGTGAGGCAGCTTCCTCCTCTGATGCGCTCCCCGGCCTCGACGCAGCTCAGCTCTCGTCGATGAGCGTGGGGAAGCCCTGGTTGCTAGGGGACGCCTCGCGCTTCACGGAACTGAGCGTGGCTCCGCTTGGACGAGCCTCCTCGTTGCTGGGTAACCCTCAACTCTATGGCCAATCCCAGCGCGGCTCGGTGCTGACATAGACGGACTTTGGGCCAGCGGCAGTGAATGCAAGCAAAGTGCTCTCATGGCTCCTGGGCCGGCAGCGGTGATATTGGGCACACAGGGCCTTCAAGCTCCAGGGCCGGTGGGGATATAAGCAAACCACGATCCCCTCTGCTCACGGGTCGGCGGCACCCAGCGCCTCTGTTCACGATGCGCAGGCGCTTGACTGGCAACTCGGTCCAGTGGCGGTGAAGTGCAAACACGCAGTTCCCTTTTCAGAATACGAGGCAACACGGGCCCCACGCAGTACTTCAGATGGGTAGAAGCGCAGGCACACAGCGCTTCTTGAAATCTTGGAAACTTTTATAGCCCTGTGTTTCAGTAACGGGAGGCCAGCTCTTCTCAGGCCCTTGGAGACAGTTTCACCTCAGAGGGACAAAGCACACAGCACAGTTCCTCTTCAAGTAGAGGGAAATAGCACACAGCAGAAAGTCCCTCAGTCCCCTTCCCCAGCAATAACAGCAACTGCAGGTCAGCTCCCAGACACACATCAATGGCAGCACTTTTTCTCAGTTTTCTTGGCTGTTCTTCTTTGGTAGGGATTCCTTCTTGATCACAAAGTTTTCCTAGTCTAAAGTTTAGGGGTTTCAGCTCAGATATTTATACCCCAAAAGTCTTTGTTTTTTATATGTGAGGGGTTCCGGACCCAGTCCAAACCAGTTCTGGTTGCACTCTGCCAGTGCACATCTTCTTCCTTTGTGAGTGTGGGCCAGGGCCATCAGACGCACCGCAGGAGGTGGAGCCAGCATTGTGGATGGCAGGCACAGCCCTATTCAGACCCAGGTGCTACTCCTCACCACTCTACATGCAGATAGGACTCTCCAGGCTAGTGCTGACTCACCCAGCCTCCTGGAGCCACCCCATCCCCTGTCACTCACAAAGACAGTCAATTCACAAACAGCCAGAGGCACACAGAAAGGCTGGACCAGAAAATAGCCACTTTCTAAAATTGCCTTTTCCAAACTTTGAATTTAAAAACCATCCTTCTTAAAAGATGTGTTATTAAATTCTGAGTTCAGGGATAACAGATTCCAAATTTCTATTTTGCTGCTATTGGAAGATATGCGGGTAAACATGTTACACAGCATTCCCCATTCTGTCCTATGGGCAAGATGGCCTTCCAATAGTGAAAAACTAAATTGGCAGTATTTCACTATCAGGACATGTTACCCACACTGGTACATTTCCTACCTTTCAAATACACTGCACCCTGCCCAGGAAGGTAGCTTGGGCCTACCATAGTGTTGTCTACTATGTAAGAAAAGGGAAGGGTCAGACCTGGCAAATGTGTACACTGGCCAGGACAACATGGCAGTTAACAAACTGCGCACAGGCACTGCAGTGGCAGGCCTGAGACACCATTTTAGGGCTACTCTTGTAGGTGGCACAATCAGTGCTGCAGGCCCACTAGTAGCATTTGAATCACCAGCCCTGGCACACTCAGTGCACTTTACTAGGGACCTACTGGTAAAACAAATAAGGCAATCATGGATAACAATTTAACCAGGGAGCACTTGCACTTTGGCACTGATCAGCTGTGGTAAAGTGCCCAAAGCATCTAAATCAGCAAAAAACAAATTCCAGCACAGTGTTAAAAATACAGGAGGAGGCAGAGGCAAAAAGTCTGGGGAAACCACGCCAAGGATGCTAGGTCTAACAGGGAAGATCTCAGCAAAGGGGGAGACCCTAGCAAAAGAAAGACTGAAGATAGACACAAGTGATCCTTTAACACATGCTCAGTTTGTAAGCATACTGGAGAATATGATTCCTCATTAAAGACTCTGATTGCATCAAGCATAGAACATATAGCAAGTACTATAGGGGAGCAGTGACACAAGTTCGTCAGATTTGGTCTCTTCAATGACTAGGCAAAGCCACTCTTCTATTAGGGCTCACGACCAAGGTTAAGTAGTATTTCAGTGAACGGCTAGCTATCAAGATAATACACCAACCTTGGGCCACTTGGTTGTTTCCCAACCTTCCTTGCCTATGGTCTCAAACAGAATCCAGAATTCGGATCTAAGGCAAAGGGGTGTACAATGTTACTCACGGTCTAACACATTGGAAAAATGTGTTTCTTCCAGTGTCATTTTGCCAAACATGAGCACATGCACTAACGGTGTCCTCCATTTACCACCAGAAGCCACACCACTGGTTATAGTGCTGAAAATGGGTCCTCCCCTAAAATCAGAAAATGAGGGGGATACTTTACAACAAAAAAATAAAGTCATTAACCGGCTCTCAAGAACAACAAATTGTTTTGCCTATCCCACTCTATTTGGAAATATAAATTATGTCCGGAGAGTCCTGTGGGTGGGCCCACAATCAAAGGTTGACACTGTTGATTGTATCGTCATCAATTTTAGGAGTACGTGTCTGGTTAGCTTTCTTTTGGAAAAACTCTCCTGGTATAGTTCACTGAGGGGGAATATCACATAAACTTATGAGTTATGCTTTAATCGTATTTTAAGTATATGCTTATGTAATTTTTTATGGTTCTGGAAATAACGGATTAAAGAATGAAGAAAAGTAATTAAAGCTGGCATGTTCCTCAAGAACATAACCCCCAAAAGCTATTTTCACTAGCAGGGCAGTTGTTGCATTCTAGAAAATGTCAAGGGGCATTTTATAAAGTTTAAACTGTAACTCTTTGTAGGAAATGGCTACAAAAGTTATTCAAAATCTATTTATTTATTTATTAAAAATCCAATGTAATTGTTAAATTGAATTAATAATAAACAT
The DNA here is from genome assembly GCF_964204655.1 of Triturus cristatus. Lineage (NCBI taxonomy): Eukaryota > Metazoa > Chordata > Amphibia > Caudata > Salamandridae > Triturus > Triturus cristatus. The sequence goes on from NC_140580.1 coordinate 481,001,297, forward strand.
TTCGCAATATTAAATTTTAGAAAGTTACCTTTTACCAGCCTGATCCTCCAGTGACTACACAACACCTGGTATGCCAGTGTTTGTCCTTGAGGAGATGGGAAAAACGTTCCTTGAGCAGAAACAATTCAGAAACAATGGCCTGGGTAGCAAGAAGTATTTTTCTTACCATTGCAGGAAGACCAGTTAAGATGGATGTGAAAACATGATTAACTTATAAAGGGCCTGCCCTTTAACATGTAAGGTGAAACCTGGGGAAGAAAAATCTTCATTCCCGAGTAAGGCTGGCTCCACACCCAGTGGGTGGAAAGCTACCGCCTGAACCAGTTTTGGGTGACCACAAAGGAGGGGGTTACTTATTTCCTTGAGAATACTTTTGGGAGGGCACACAGGCTCTGCACAAGTTAGAAAAGGGTTCAGTGCCTTGGAGTTAGGTGGAAGGTGAATTGTAGAACTGAATGCAGTAGGGCAAAAGGAACTGCTGAAAAAGTTGGTAGGGTTGCCCCTAGGAACTTAAACCCCATTGGTTAGGGAGGAGCCAGGGGTCCCCTTACTTACTACCCAAGGCACTCTCATCAGAACACTTTCTGGGGCTCTGAAAGATCAGAAGATAACTAGACCCTGCTCGCTGTAAGGTGAGAGGAGCCCTGAAGGACTGGTCTCCTCACTCTTGTATCCAGGTCAGAGAAGTTGACACCAAGAGACAGTTGGCTAACCTCCTGTGTGGCTACAAGGACAAATAAGCTGAAGTACCACTTTTAGCTGGATAATAGGTTAGCCATTTACAACTGGACCTGCATTGGGCCCTCCACAAGGCCTTTGCAGAACCAAGCCCTGAAGTCCTGAGAGCTCCTGGAAGCCTAGGAGGTTTTTGCGAAGAGCTGAGGAAAAAGGGTTTTCCACCGCAAAGGGTTGAAACTGGGACCAACCACCAGAACCAATATGGCAAAAACATAACTTTGTTGGGCCGAAGAAACAGGTTTGGCCTGCTTGCAACTTCTCAGCAGCAGCAAATCAATTTCATTGGGAACTCGAGAAGAAGGTATCCAACTCTGTACAGCACTCTTTGGACAGAACTTGCTGCCTTGTCCCACAGGAGAAATCCAAGGTCCATTACAAAGATTAAATTGCAAGTTAGAAAACTTGCTTTGGCAAAAGCACCAAAAGTATCCGACCAATGCGATGATTTTCAGTGAGAAATTTGACTTTCCCAATCGCAGCTTTTACCGCCAAAATCAATTACTTCAGTGGGACCTAGCTCAATGCCTCTCTGACTTCGGTGAGACCTTCCTAAATACAGCCTGCTGCCTTGCCACACTGAGAGATCCTGACTTTCATATTAAAGAGTAACTCCAAAGGAGAAATCCATGGCAAGGCTTGTGCTCCGTTCAGAAAGCCAAATGTCATTCTCTCTCAGCCCCAACGCTCTCACACCTGAAATGTTTGTGCCAACTTCTGCCTTCCATCAAAATCACAGACATCTTCAACTGGGTCTTGGCAGTGCCATCCTCCCAGCTCTGCCCATATATACTTCTTTCCCTTGCGTGCCTCAATATTCAGCATGTCTCTTAGACAATGCCTCTTTCTTTTGCAGTTAGGTTTCTTCTTTCTGCTTTAAGACATATTTATACATTTCAGTTTCTTGTATGTGACATTCACCAGCCTCCACAGAAAATCCCCTAACACCGCTCAATGCCAAACATTTTAAAATCCCCAAGATCTCATGTCAGGCATTGTGGTGCATTTCAGAAAGGGGGAGGGGGCTCCCCTTATGCATGAGTCTCAAGGTGGTGGTGGCATTCAGCTGTTTGTCTAGCCTTCGCCATAGCTCAACCAATCGTCATAGTTTCTACCCTAGGTGATTGTTTTGGGTAGGTGGACACTGCGTTGGCACTGGCCCTCTCAGCGATGGCCTGCCATGGTGATGTGCGGGTGGTCTTGAGCATCATGAGCCGGAAGAGGAGGAACTCTTTATTCATCACCTCTTATCGCAGAGCGGGACATCCCTGTGCGAAGACTGGGCCAAGAGCAGGCCCGTCTCCGCTCGTCAGCAACCGCAAGAGGCCGGGTCAGGCCACTCCCCTTGGCCTTGTATTGATTTCATTTTTATCTACTTTATCTACCTTTTTTATTTTACACTGCTGGAACTATAAGGTAAGAACAATGGGTAAGAGAACATTTGTTGTGCCCGCTGCAAAGAAGCACCCATTGACTGCCTTGATCACCAGCTTCCTGACCACGACAATAGGGGTAATCAACAGTGAGATTGAATGCGTGGAAGAGAGGCTGGTGGTCACAAAAAAGGCTTTGCTGATGAGCCCTCAAGCGGCACCACCTAATGCTAATGCTACAGTTTACTCTCCCACAGCAGAGGGCAATAATTAAACAGTGGTGGCAACAAACCCTTGCGTTTACCAGGGCATTTTAAAGATTGACTCTAATGAGGTAATAGGCCCCCAATAGGATACTCTGCTCTCACCTCTGTCAAAGAAAGCCAGGAGCTCCAGTAATCAAACCCGTAGTCAAAGCCATCTGTAGCACAAAACCTCACACTGCTGGCAAGGAGAGAAGGGGGAACGTTAGATCTGGAGGTCTCTAGTTGGCAGAGGTAAGTACCTTTGTCCAAATAGGGACCCTTGCTTCTAGTCAGGGTAAGGGGGAGACACACTGTTGATAACCCCTGCTCACCACCTTGGTAGCTTGGCACGAGCAAACAGGCTTATCCCCAAGGCAATGTGTAAAGTATTTGCACCAACACCCCCAGTAACCCAGTGAAACACCACAAATGGACACCACACAGGTATTTATAAGAATATCAATATCTTTATCTGATTAGGCAAGAACAATAATGACAGAAATCCAACATAGATAGATAGTCTCTCCTTAGAAATGTTCTTGGGTAAAAGTTCACTTTAAAAATCAAATGCGGTAATCCTCTCTACCGTGTGTGAAAGCGTAATCAAATGCCACTTCTCAGTTCTTTTTAAGTCCTACAAATCACCCCGCTTCAATGCGCGAGTGCGCGTCAGCCAGCACAGCTTGTAGCACACCAGACACGGCCCGCCGGCAGTTCGCTCATTAATAATAGCCTTTGGCGCAGGCTCTGGTCATGGATCTGAGTCGTTCACCTGAGAGCAGGACGAGGCTGGGCAGTCCGCGTTGTTATCTCCGTGAGGCAGCTTTCTCCTCTGATGCGCTCCCCGGCCTTGACGCAGCTCCGCTCTCGTCGATGAGCGTGGGGAAGCCCTGGCTGCTAGGGGACGCCTCGCGCTTCACGGAACTGAGCGTGGCTCCACTTGGACAAGCCTCCTCGTTGCTGGGTATCCCTCAATGCTATGGCTAATCCCAGCGCGGCTCGGTGCTGACATAGACGGACTTTGGGCCAGCGGCGGTGAATGCAAGCAAAGTGCTCTCACGGCTCCTGGGCCGGCGGCGGTGATTGTGGGCACACAGTGCCTTCAATCTCCAGGGTCGGTGGGGATATAAGCAAACCACGATCCCCTCTGCTCACGGGTCGGCGGCACCCAGCGCCTCTGTTCACGATGCGCAGGCGCTTGACTGGCAACTCGGTCCAGTGGCGGTGAAGTGCAAACACGCAGTTCCCTTTTCAGAATACGAGGCAACACGGGCCCCACACAGTACTTCAGATGGGTAGAAGCGCAGGCACACAGCGCTTCTTGAAATCTTGGAAACTTTTATAGCCCTGTGTTTCAGTAACAGGAGGCCAGCTCTTCTCAGGCCCTTGGAGACAGTTTCACCTCAGAGGGACAAAGCACACAACACAGTTCCTCTTCAAGTAGAGGGGAATAGCACACAGCAGAAAGTCCCTTACTCCTCTTCCCCAGCAATAACAGCAACTGCAGGCCAGCCCCCAGACACACATCAATGGCAGCACTTTTTCTCAGTTTTCTTGGCTGTTCTTCTTTGGTAGGGATTCCTTCTTGATCACAAAGTTTTCCTAGTCTAAAGTTTAGGGGTTTCAGCTCAGATATTTATACCCCAAAAGTCTTTGTTCTTTATGTGTGAGGGGTCCTGGACCCAGTCCAAACCAGTTCTGGTTGCACTCTGCCAGTGCACATCTTCTTCCTTTGTGAGTGTGGGCCAGGGCCATCAGACGCACCGCAGGAGGTGGAGCCAGCATTGTGGAAGGCAGGCACAGCCCTATTCAGACCTAGGTGCTGCTCCTCACCACTCTACATGCAGATAGGACTCTCCAGGCTAGTGCTGACTCACCCAGCCTCCTGGAGCCACCTCATCCCCTGTCACTCACAAAGACAGTCAATTCAAAAACAGCCAGAGGCACACAGAAAGGCTGGACAAGAAAATAGCCACTTTCTAAAAATGCTTTTTCCAAACTTTGAATTTAAAAACCATCCTTCTTAAAAGATGTGTTATTAAATTCTGAGTTCAGTTATAACAGATTCCAAATTTCTATTTTGCTGCTATTGGAAGATATGTAGGTAAATATGTTACACAGCATTCCCCATTCCGTCCTATGGGCAAGGTAGCCTTCCAATAGTGAAAAACTAAATTGGCAGTATTTCACTATCAGGACATGTTACCCACACTGGTACATTTCCTACGTTTCACATACACTGCACCCTGCCCAGGAAGGTACCTTGGGCCTACAATAGTGATGTCTAATATGTAAGAAAAGGGAAGGGTCAGACCTGGCAAGTGTGTACACTGGCCAGGACAACATGGCAGTTAACAAACTGCACACAGGCACTGCAGTGGCAGGCCTGAGACACCATTTTAGCGCTACTCTTGTGGGTGGCACAATCAGTGCTGCAGGCCCACTAGTAACATTTGAATCACCAGCCCTGGCAAACTCAGTGCACTTTACTAGGGACCTACTGGTAAAACAAATATGCCAATCATGGATAACAATTTAACCAGGGAGCACTTGCACTTTGGCACTGATCAGCTGTGGTAAAGTGCCCAAAGCATCCAAACCACCAAAAACGAATTCCAGCACAGTGTTAAAAATACAGGAGGAGGCAGAGGCAAAACGTCTGGGGAAGCCACGCCAAGGATGCTAGGTCTAACAGGGAAGATCTCAGCAAAGGGGGAGACCCTAGCAAAAGAATCACTGAAGATAGACACAAGTGATCCTTTAACACATGCTCAGTTTGTAAGCATACTGGAGAATACCCTGAAACCTTTGCTCAGTCCACTCATAGCTATTCTTAATAGCATTGATTCCTCATCAAAGACTCTGATTGCATCAAGCATAGAACATATAGCAAGTAGTATAAGGGAGCAGTGACAGAAGTTCGTCAGATTTGGTCTCTTCAATGAATAGGCAAAACCACTCTTCTATTAGGGCTCACAACCAAGGTTAAGTGGTATTTCAGTGAACGGCTAGCTATCAAGATAATACACCAACCTTGGGCCACTTGGTTGTTTCCCAACCTTCCTTGCCTAAGGTCTCAAACAGAATCCAGAATTCGGATCTAAGGCAAAGGGGTGTACAATGTTACTCACGGACAAATGTGTTTCTTCCAGTGTCATTCTGTCAAACATGAGCACATGCACTAATGGTGTCCTCCATTTACCACCAGAAGCCACACCACTGGTTATAGTGCTGAAAATGGGTCCTCCCCTAAAATCAGAAAAGGAGGGGGATACTTTAAAACAAAAAAATAAAGTAATTCACCCACTCTCAAGAACAACAAATTGTTTTGCCTATATCACTCTATTTGGGGAGATAAATTATGTCCGGAGAGTCTTGTGGGTGGGCCCACAATCAAAGGTTGACACTGTTGATTGTATCATCATCAATTTTAGGAGTACGTGTCTGGTTAGCTTTCTTTTGGAAAAACTCTCCTGGTATAGTTCACTGAGGGGGAATATCACATACACTTATGAGTTATTTTTTAATCGTATTTTAAGTATATGCCTATGTAATTTTTTATGGTTATGGAAATAACGGATTAAAGAATAAAGAAAAGTAATTAAAGTTGGCATGTTCCTTAAGAATATAACCCCCAAAAGCTATTTTCACTAGCAGGGCAGTTGTTGCATTCTAGAAAATGTCATGGGGCATTTTATAAAGTTTAAACTGTAACTCTTTATAGAAATGGCTACAAAAGTTATTCAAAGTCTATTTTTTTATTTATTAAAAATCCAATGTAATTTTTAAATTTAATTAATAATAAACATTTCGCAATATTGAATTTTAGAAAGTTACCTTTTACCAGCCTGATCCTCCAGTGACTACACAACACCTGGTATGCCAGTGTTTGTCCTTGGGGAGATGGGAAAAACGTTCCTTGAGCAGAAACAATTCAGAAACAATGGCCTGGGTAGCAAGAAGTATTTTTCTTACCATTGCAGGAAGACCAGTTAAGATGGATCTGAAAACATGATTAACTTATAAAGGGCCTGCCCTTTAACATGTAAGGTGAGACCTGGGGAAGAAAAACCTTCATTCCCGAGTAAGGCTGGCTCCACACCCAGTGGGTGGAAAGCTACCGCCTGAACCAGTTTTGGGTGACCACAAAGGAGGGGGCTACTTATTTCCTTGAGAATACTTTTGGTAGGGCACACAGGCTCTGCACAAGTTAGAAAAGGGTTCCCTGCCTTGGAGTTAGGAGTAAGGTGAATTGTCGAACTGAATGCAGTAGGGCAAAAGGAACTGCTGAAAAAGTAGGTAGGGTTGCCCCTAGGAACTTTTACCCCATTGGTTAGGGAGGAGCCAGGGGTCCCCTTACTTACTATCCAGTATCTAAATGCGGCTACCCAAGGCACTCTCATCAGAACACTTTCTGGGGCTCTGAAAGAACAGAAGATAACTAGACCGTGCTCGCTGTAAGGTGAGAGGAGCCCTGAAGGACTGGTCTCCTCACTCTTGTATCCAGGTCAGAGAGGTTGACACCAAGAGACAGTGGGCTAACCTCCTGTGTGGCTACAAGGACAAATAAGCTGAAGTACCACTTTTAGATGGATAATAGGTTAGCCATTTACAACTGGACCTGCATTGGGCCCTCCACAAGGCCTTTGCTGAACAAAGCCTTGAAGTCCTGAGAGCTCCTGGAAGCCTAGGAGGTTTTTGCGAAGAGCTGAGGAAAAAGGGTTTTCCACTGCAAAGGGTTGGAACAGGGACCAACCACCAGAACCAATATGGCAAAAACATAACTTTGTTGGGCCGAAGAAACAGGTTTGGCCTGCTTGCAACTTCTCAGCAGCAGCAAATAAATTTCATTGGGAACTCGAGAAAAAGGTATCCAACTCTGTACAGCACTCTTTGGACAGAACTTGCTGCCTTGTCCCACAGGAGAAATCCAAGGTCCATTACAAAGATTAAATTGCAAGTTAGAAAACTTGCTTGGGCAAAGGCACCAAAAGTATCCGACCAATGCGATGATTTTCAGTGAGAAATTTGACTTTCCCAATCGCAGCTTTTACCGCCAAAATCAATTACTTCAGTGGGACCTAGCTCAATGCCTCTCTGACTTCGGTGAGACCTTCCTAAATACAGCCTGCTGCCTTGCCACACTGAGAGATCCTGACTTTCATATTAAAGAGTAACTCCAAAGGAGAAATCCATGGCAAGGCTTGTGCTCCGTTCAGAAAGCCAAATGTCATTCTCTCTCAGCCCCAACGCTCTCACACCTGAAATGTTTGTGCCAACTTCTGCCTTCCATCAAAATCACAGACATCTTCAACTGGGTCTTGGCAGTGCCATCCTCCCAGCTCTGCCCATATATACTTCTTTCCCTTGCGTGCCTCAATATTCAGCATGTCTCTTAGACAATGCCTCTTTCTTTTGCAGTTAGGTTTCTTCTTTCTGCTTTAAGACATATTTATACATTTCAGTTTCTTGTATGTGACATTCACCAGCCTCCACAGAAAATCCCCTAACACCGCTCAATGCCAAACATTTTAAAATCCCCAAGATCTCATGTCAGGCATTGTGGTGCATTTCAGAAAGGGGGAGGGGGCTCCCCTTATGCATGAGTCTCAAGGTGGTGGTGGCATTCAGCTGTTTGTCTAGCCTTCGCCATAGCTCAACCAATCGTCATAGTTTCTACCCTAGGTGATTGTTTTGGGTAGGTGGACACTGCGTTGGCACTGGCCCTCTCAGCGATGGCCTGCCATGGTGATGTGCGGGTGGTCTTGAGCATCATGAGCCGGAAGAGGAGGAACTCTTTATTCATCACCTCTTATCGCAGAGCGGGACATCCCTGTGCGAAGACTGGGCCAAGAGCAGGCCCGTCTCCGCTCGTCAGCAACCGCAAGAGGCCGGGTCAGGCCACTCCCCTTGGCCTTGTATTGATTTCATTTTTATCTACTTTATCTACCTTTTTTATTTTACACTGCTGGAACTATAAGGTAAGAACAATGGGTAAGAGAACATTTGTTGTGCCCGCTGCAAAGAAGCACCCATTGACTGCCTTGATCACCAGCTTCCTGACCACGACAATAGGGGTAATCAACAGTGAGATTGAATGCGTGGAAGAGAGGCTGGTGGTCACAAAAAAGGCTTTGCTGATGAGCCCTCAAGCGGCACCACCTAATGCTAATGCTACAGTTTACTCTCCCACAGCAGAGGGCAATAATTAAACAGTGGTGGCAACAAACCCTTGCGTTTACCAGGGCATTTTAAAGATTGACTCTAATGAGGTAATAGGCCCCCAATAGGATACTCTGCTCTCACCTCTGTCAAAGAAAGCCAGGAGCTCCAGTAATCAAACCCGTAGTCAAAGCCATCTGTAGCACAAAACCTCACACTGCTGGCAAGGAGAGAAGGGGGAACGTTAGATCTGGAGGTCTCTAGTTGGCAGAGGTAAGTACCTTTGTCCAAATAGGGACCCTTGCTTCTAGTCAGGGTAAGGGGGAGACACACTGTTGATAACCCCTGCTCACCACCTTGGTAGCTTGGCACGAGCAAACAGGCTTATCCCCAAGGCAATGTGTAAAGTATTTGCACCAACACCCCCAGTAACCCAGTGAAACACCACAAATGGACACCACACAGGTATTTATAAGAATATCAATATCTTTATCTGATTAGGCAAGAACAATAATGACAGAAATCCAACATAGATAGATAGTCTCTCCTTAGAAATGTTCTTGGGTAAAAGTTCACTTTAAAAATCAAATGCGGTAATCCTCTCTACCGTGTGTGAAAGCGTAATCAAATGCCACTTCTCAGTTCTTTTTAAGTCCTACAAATCACCCCGCTTCAATGCGCGAGTGCGCGTCAGCCAGCACAGCTTGTAGCACACCAGACACGGCCCGCCGGCAGTTCGCTCATTAATAATAGCCTTTGGCGCAGGCTCTGGTCATGGATCTGAGTCGTTCACCTGAGAGCAGGACGAGGCTGGGCAGTCCGCGTTGTTATCTCCGTGAGGCAGCTTTCTCCTCTGATGCGCTCCCCGGCCTTGACGCAGCTCCGCTCTCGTCGATGAGCGTGGGGAAGCCCTGGCTGCTAGGGGACGCCTCGCGCTTCACGGAACTGAGCGTGGCTCCACTTGGACAAGCCTCCTCGTTGCTGGGTATCCCTCAATGCTATGGCTAATCCCAGCGCGGCTCGGTGCTGACATAGACGGACTTTGGGCCAGCGGCGGTGAATGCAAGCAAAGTGCTCTCACGGCTCCTGGGCCGGCGGCGGTGATTGTGGGCACACAGTGCCTTCAATCTCCAGGGCCGGTGGGGATATAAGCAAACCACGATCCCCTCTGCTCACGGGTCGGCGGCACCCAGCGCCTCTGTTCACGATGCGCAGGCGCTTGACTGGCAACTCGGTCCAGTGGCGGTGAAGTGCAAACACGCAGTTCCCTTTTCAGAATACGAGGCAACACGGGCCCCACACAGTACTTCAGATGGGTAGAAGCGCAGGCACACAGCGCTTCTTGAAATCTTGGAAACTTTTATAGCCCTGTGTTTCAGTAACAGGAGGCCAGCTCTTCTCAGGCCCTTGGAGACAGTTTCACCTCAGAGGGACAAAGCACACAACACAGTTCCTCTTCAAGTAGAGGGGAATAGCACACAGCAGAAAGTCCCTTACTCCTCTTCCCCAGCAATAACAGCAACTGCAGGCCAGCCCCCAGACACACATCAATGGCAGCACTTTTTCTCAGTTTTCTTGGCTGTTCTTCTTTGGTAGGGATTCCTTCTTGATCACAAAGTTTTCCTAGTCTAAAGTTTAGGGGTTTCAGCTCAGATATTTATACCCCAAAAGTCTTTGTTCTTTATGTGTGAGGGGTCCTGGACCCAGTCCAAACCAGTTCTGGTTGCACTCTGCCAGTGCACATCTTCTTCCTTTGTGAGTGTGGGCCAGGGCCATCAGACGCACCGCAGGAGGTGGAGCCAGCATTGTGGAAGGCAGGCACAGCCCTATTCAGACCTAGGTGCTGCTCCTCACCACTCTACATGCAGATAGGACTCTCCAGGCTAGTGCTGACTCACCCAGCCTCCTGGAGCCACCTCATCCCCTGTCACTCACAAAGACAGTCAATTCAAAAACAGCCAGAGGCACACAGAAAGGCTGGACAAGAAAATAGCCACTTTCTAAAAATGCTTTTTCCAAACTTTGAATTTAAAAACCATCCTTCTTAAAAGATGTGTTATTAAATTCTGAGTTCAGTTATAACAGATTCCAAATTTCTATTTTGCTGCTATTGGAAGATATGTAGGTAAATATGTTACACAGCATTCCCCATTCCGTCCTATGGGCAAGGTAGCCTTCCAATAGTGAAAAACTAAATTGGCAGTATTTCACTATCAGGACATGTTACCCACACTGGTACATTTCCTACGTTTCACATACACTGCACCCTGCCCAGGAAGGTACCTTGGGCCTACAATAGTGATGTCTAATATGTAAGAAAAGGGAAGGGTCAGACCTGGCAAGTGTGTACACTGGCCAGGACAACATGGCAGTTAACAAACTGCACACAGGCACTGCAGTGGCAGGCCTGAGACACCATTTTAGCGCTACTCTTGTGGGTGGCACAATCAGTGCTGCAGGCCCACTAGTAACATTTGAATCACCAGCCCTGGCAAACTCAGTGCACTTTACTAGGGACCTACTGGTAAAACAAATATGCCAATCATGGATAACAATTTAACCAGGGAGCACTTGCACTTTGGCACTGATCAGCTGTGGTAAAGTGCCCAAAGCATCCAAACCACCAAAAACGAATTCCAGCACAGTGTTAAAAATACAGGAGGAGGCAGAGGCAAAACGTCTGGGGAAGCCACGCCAAGGATGCTAGGTCTAACAGGGAAGATCTCAGCAAAGGGGGAGACCCTAGCAAAAGAATCACTGAAGATAGACACAAGTGATCCTTTAACACATGCTCAGTTTGTAAGCATACTGGAGAATACCCTGAAACCTTTGCTCAGTCCACTCATAGCTATTCTTAATAGCATTGATTCCTCATCAAAGACTCTGATTGCATCAAGCATAGAACATATAGCAAGTAGTATAAGGGAGCAGTGACAGAAGTTCGTCAGATTTGGTCTCTTCAATGAATAGGCAAAACCACTCTTCTATTAGGGCTCACAACCAAGGTTAAGTGGTATTTCAGTGAACGGCTAGCTATCAAGATAATACACCAACCTTGGGCCACTTGGTTGTTTCCCAACCTTCCTTGCCTAAGGTCTCAAACAGAATCCAGAATTCGGATCTAAGGCAAAGGGGTGTACAATGTTACTCACGGACAAATGTGTTTCTTCCAGTGTCATTCTGTCAAACATGAGCACATGCACTAATGGTGTCCTCCATTTACCACCAGAAGCCACACCACTGGTTATAGTGCTGAAAATGGGTCCTCCCCTAAAATCAGAAAAGGAGGGGGATACTTTAAAACAAAAAAATAAAGTAATTCACCCACTCTCAAGAACAACAAATTGTTTTGCCTATATCACTCTATTTGGGGAGATAAATTATGTCCGGAGAGTCTTGTGGGTGGGCCCACAATCAAAGGTTGACACTGTTGATTGTATCATCATCAATTTTAGGAGTACGTGTCTGGTTAGCTTTCTTTTGGAAAAACTCTCCTGGTATAGTTCACTGAGGGGGAATATCACATACACTTATGAGTTATTTTTTAATCGTATTTTAAGTATATGCCTATGTAATTTTTTATGGTTATGGAAATAACGGATTAAAGAATAAAGAAAAGTAATTAAAGTTGGCATGTTCCTTAAGAATATAACCCCCAAAAGCTATTTTCACTAGCAGGGCAGTTGTTGCATTCTAGAAAATGTCATGGGGCATTTTATAAAGTTTAAACTGTAACTCTTTATAGAAATGGCTACAAAAGTTATTCAAAGTCTATTTTTTTATTTATTAAAAATCCAATGTAATTTTTAAATTTAATTAATAATAAACATTTCGCAATATTGAATTTTAGAAAGTTACCTTTTACCAGCCTGATCCTCCAGTGACTACACAACACCTGGTATGCCAGTGTTTGTCCTTGGGGAGATGGGAAAAACGTTCCTTGAGCAGAAACAATTCAGAAACAATGGCCTGGGTAGCAAGAAGTATTTTTCTTACCATTGCAGGAAGACCAGTTAAGATGGATCTGAAAACATGATTAACTTATAAAGGGCCTGCCCTTTAACATGTAAGGTGAGACCTGGGGAAGAAAAACCTTCATTCCTGAGTAAGGCTGGCTCCACACCCAGTGGGTGGAAAGCTACCGCCTGAACCAGTTTTGGGTGACCACAAAGGAGGGGGCTACTTATTTCCTTGAGAATACTTTTGGTAGGGCACACAGGCTCTGCACAAGTTAGAAAAGGGTTCCCTGCCTTGGAGTTAGGAGTAAGGTGAATTGTCGAACTGAATGCAGTAGGGCAAAAGGAACTGCTGAAAAAGTAGGTAGGGTTGCCCCTAGGAACTTTTACCCCATTGGTTAGGGAGGAGCCAGGGGTCCCCTTACTTACTATCCAGTATCTAAATGCGGCTACCCAAGGCACTCTCATCAGAACACTTTCTGGGGCTCTGAAAGAACAGAAGATAACTAGACCGTGCTCGCTGTAAGGTGAGAGGAGCCCTGAAGGACTGGTCTCCTCACTCTTGTATCCAGGTCAGAGAGGTTGACACCAAGAGACAGTGGGCTAACCTCCTGTGTGGCTACAAGGACAAATAAGCTGAAGTACCACTTTTAGCTGGATAATAGGTTAGCCATTTACAACTGGACCTGCATTGGGCCCTCCACAAGGCCTTTGCTGAACAAAGCCTTGAAGTCCTGAGAGCTCCTGGAAGCCTAGGAGGTTTTTGCGAAGAGCTGAGGAAAAAGGGTTTTCCACTGCAAAGGGTTGGAACAGGGACCAACCACCAGAACCAATATGGCAAAAACATAACTTTGTTGGGCCGAAGAAACAGGTTTGGCCTGCTTGCAACTTCTCAGCAGCAGCAAATAAATTTCATTGGGAACTCGAGAAAAAGGTATCCAACTCTGTACAGCACTCTTTGGACAGAACTTGCTGCCTTGTCCCACAGGAGAAATCCAAGGTCCATTACAAAGATTAAATTGCAAGTTAGAAAACTTGCTTGGGCAAAGGCACCAAAAGTATCCGACCAATGCGATGATTTTCAGTGAGAAATTTGACTTTCCCAATCGCAGCTTTTACCGCCAAAATCAATTACTTCAGTGGGACCTAGCTCAATGCCTCTCTGACTTCGGTGAGACCTTCCTAAATACAGCCTGCTGCCTTGCCACACTGAGAGATCCTGACTTTCATATTAAAGAGTAACTCCAAAGGAGAAATCCATGGCAAGGCTTGTGCTCCGTTCAGAAAGCCAAATGTCATTCTCTCTCAGCCCCAACGCTCTCACACCTGAAATGTTTGTGCCAACTTCTGCCTTCCATCAAAATCACAGACATCTTCAACTGGGTCTTGGCAGTGCCATCCTCCCAGCTCTGCCCATATATACTTCTTTCCCTTGCGTGCCTCAATATTCAGCATGTCTCTTAGACAATGCCTCTTTCTTTTGCAGTTAGGTTTCTTCTTTCTGCTTTAAGACATATTTATACATTTCAGTTTCTTGTATGTGACATTCACCAGCCTCCACAGAAAATCCCCTAACACCGCTCAATGCCAAACATTTTAAAATCCCCAAGATCTCATGTCAGGCATTGTGGTGCATTTCAGAAAGGGGGAGGGGGCTCCCCTTATGCATGAGTCTCAAGGTGGTGGTGGCATTCAGCTGTTTGTCTAGCCTTCGCCATAGCTCAACCAATCGTCATAGTTTCTACCCTAGGTGATTGTTTTGGGTAGGTGGACACTGCGTTGGCACTGGCCCTCTCAGCGATGGCCTGCCATGGTGATGTGCGGGTGGTCTTGAGCATCATGAGCCGGAAGAGGAGGAACTCTTTATTCATCACCTCTTATCGCAGAGCGGGACATCCCTGTGCGAAGACTGGGCCAAGAGCAGGCCCGTCTCCGCTCGTCAGCAACCGCAAGAGGCCGGGTCAGGCCACTCCCCTTGGCCTTGTATTGATTTCATTTTTATCTACTTTATCTACCTTTTTTATTTTACACTGCTGGAACTATAAGGTAAGAACAATGGGTAAGAGAACATTTGTTGTGCCCGCTGCAAAGAAGCACCCATTGACTGCCTTGATCACCAGCTTCCTGACCACGACAATAGGGGTAATCAACAGTGAGATTGAATGCGTGGAAGAGAGGCTGGTGGTCACAAAAAAGGCTTTGCTGATGAGCCCTCAAGCGGCACCACCTAATGCTAATGCTACAGTTTACTCTCCCACAGCAGAGGGCAATAATTAAACAGTGGTGGCAACAAACCCTTGCGTTTACCAGGGCATTTTAAAGATTGACTCTAATGAGGTAATAGGCCCCCAATAGGATACTCTGCTCTCACCTCTGTCAAAGAAAGCCAGGAGCTCCAGTAATCAAACCCGTAGTCAAAGCCATCTGTAGCACAAAACCTCACACTGCTGGCAAGGAGAGAAGGGGGAACGTTAGATCTGGAGGTCTCTAGTTGGCAGAGGTAAGTACCTTTGTCCAAATAGGGACCCTTGCTTCTAGTCAGGGTAAGGGGGAGACACACTGTTGATAACCCCTGCTCACCACCTTGGTAGCTTGGCACGAGCAAACAGGCTTATCCCCAAGGCAATGTGTAAAGTATTTGCACCAACACCCCCAGTAACCCAGTGAAACACCACAAATGGACACCACACAGGTATTTATAAGAATATCAATATCTTTATCTGATTAGGCAAGAACAATAATGACAGAAATCCAACATAGATAGATAGTCTCTCCTTAGAAATGTTCTTGGGTAAAAGTTCACTTTAAAAATCAAATGCGGTAATCCTCTCTACCGTGTGTGAAAGCGTAATCAAATGCCACTTCTCAGTTCTTTTTAAGTCCTACAAATCACCCCGCTTCAATGCGCGAGTGCGCGTCAGCCAGCACAGCTTGTAGCACACCAGACACGGCCCGCCGGCAGTTCGCTCATTAATAATAGCCTTTGGCGCAGGCTCTGGTCATGGATCTGAGTCGTTCACCTGAGAGCAGGACGAGGCTGGGCAGTCCGCGTTGTTATCTCCGTGAGGCAGCTTTCTCCTCTGATGCGCTCCCCGGCCTTGACGCAGCTCCGCTCTCGTCGATGAGCGTGGGGAAGCCCTGGCTGCTAGGGGACGCCTCGCGCTTCACGGAACTGAGCGTGGCTCCACTTGGACAAGCCTCCTCGTTGCTGGGTATCCCTCAATGCTATGGCTAATCCCAGCGCGGCTCGGTGCTGACATAGACGGACTTTGGGCCAGCGGCGGTGAATGCAAGCAAAGTGCTCTCACGGCTCCTGGGCCGGCGGCGGTGATTGTGGGCACACAGTGCCTTCAATCTCCAGGGCCGGTGGGGATATAAGCAAACCACGATCCCCTCTGCTCACGGGTCGGCGGCACCCAGCGCCTCTGTTCACGATGCGCAGGCGCTTGACTGGCAACTCGGTCCAGTGGCGGTGAAGTGCAAACACGCAGTTCCCTTTTCAGAATACGAGGCAACACGGGCCCCACACAGTACTTCAGATGGGTAGAAGCGCAGGCACACAGCGCTTCTTGAAATCTTGGAAACTTTTATAGCCCTGTGTTTCAGTAACAGGAGGCCAGCTCTTCTCAGGCCCTTGGAGACAGTTTCACCTCAGAGGGACAAAGCACACAACACAGTTCCTCTTCAAGTAGAGGGGAATAGCACACAGCAGAAAGTCCCTTACTCCTCTTCCCCAGCAATAACAGCAACTGCAGGCCAGCCCCCAGACACACATCAATGGCAGCACTTTTTCTCAGTTTTCTTGGCTGTTCTTCTTTGGTAGGGATTCCTTCTTGATCACAAAGTTTTCCTAGTCTAAAGTTTAGGGGTTTCAGCTCAGATATTTATACCCCAAAAGTCTTTGTTCTTTATGTGTGAGGGGTCCTGGACCCAGTCCAAACCAGTTCTGGTTGCACTCTGCCAGTGCACATCTTCTTCCTTTGTGAGTGTGGGCCAGGGCCATCAGACGCACCGCAGGAGGTGGAGCCAGCATTGTGGAAGGCAGGCACAGCCCTATTCAGACCTAGGTGCTGCTCCTCACCACTCTACATGCAGATAGGACTCTCCAGGCTAGTGCTGACTCACCCAGCCTCCTGGAGCCACCTCATCCCCTGTCACTCACAAAGACAGTCAATTCAAAAACAGCCAGAGGCACACAGAAAGGCTGGACAAGAAAATAGCCACTTTCTAAAAATGCTTTTTCCAAACTTTGAATTTAAAAACCATCCTTCTTAAAAGATGTGTTATTAAATTCTGAGTTCAGTTATAACAGATTCCAAATTTCTATTTTGCTGCTATTGGAAGATATGTAGGTAAATATGTTACACAGCATTCCCCATTCCGTCCTATGGGCAAGGTAGCCTTCCAATAGTGAAAAACTAAATTGGCAGTATTTCACTATCAGGACATGTTACCCACACTGGTACATTTCCTACGTTTCACATACACTGCACCCTGCCCAGGAAGGTACCTTGGGCCTACAATAGTGATGTCTAATATGTAAGAAAAGGGAAGGGTCAGACCTGGCAAGTGTGTACACTGGCCAGGACAACATGGCAGTTAACAAACTGCACACAGGCACTGCAGTGGCAGGCCTGAGACACCATTTTAGCGCTACTCTTGTGGGTGGCACAATCAGTGCTGCAGGCCCACTAGTAACATTTGAATCACCAGCCCTGGCAAACTCAGTGCACTTTACTAGGGACCTACTGGTAAAACAAATATGCCAATCATGGATAACAATTTAACCAGGGAGCACTTGCACTTTGGCACTGATCAGCTGTGGTAAAGTGCCCAAAGCATCCAAACCACCAAAAACGAATTCCAGCACAGTGTTAAAAATACAGGAGGAGGCAGAGGCAAAACGTCTGGGGAAGCCACGCCAAGGATGCTAGGTCTAACAGGGAAGATCTCAGCAAAGGGGGAGACCCTAGCAAAAGAATCACTGAAGATAGACACAAGTGATCCTTTAACACATGCTCAGTTTGTAAGCATACTGGAGAATACCCTGAAACCTTTGCTCAGTCCACTCATAGCTATTCTTAATAGCATTGATTCCTCATCAAAGACTCTGATTGCATCAAGCATAGAACATATAGCAAGTAGTATAAGGGAGCAGTGACAGAAGTTCGTCAGATTTGGTCTCTTCAATGAATAGGCAAAACCACTCTTCTATTAGGGCTCACAACCAAGGTTAAGTGGTATTTCAGTGAACGGCTAGCTATCAAGATAATACACCAACCTTGGGCCACTTGGTTGTTTCCCAACCTTCCTTGCCTAAGGTCTCAAACAGAATCCAGAATTCGGATCTAAGGCAAAGGGGTGTACAATGTTACTCACGGACAAATGTGTTTCTTCCAGTGTCATTCTGTCAAACATGAGCACATGCACTAATGGTGTCCTCCATTTACCACCAGAAGCCACACCACTGGTTATAGTGCTGAAAATGGGTCCTCCCCTAAAATCAGAAAAGGAGGGGGATACTTTAAAACAAAAAAATAAAGTAATTCACCCACTCTCAAGAACAACAAATTGTTTTGCCTATATCACTCTATTTGGGGAGATAAATTATGTCCGGAGAGTCTTGTGGGTGGGCCCACAATCAAAGGTTGACACTGTTGATTGTATCATCATCAATTTTAGGAGTACGTGTCTGGTTAGCTTTCTTTTGGAAAAACTCTCCTGGTATAGTTCACTGAGGGGGAATATCACATACACTTATGAGTTATTTTTTAATCGTATTTTAAGTATATGCCTATGTAATTTTTTATGGTTATGGAAATAACGGATTAAAGAATAAAGAAAAGTAATTAAAGTTGGCATGTTCCTTAAGAATATAACCCCCAAAAGCTATTTTCACTAGCAGGGCAGTTGTTGCATTCTAGAAAATGTCATGGGGCATTTTATAAAGTTTAAACTGTAACTCTTTATAGAAATGGCTACAAAAGTTATTCAAAGTCTATTTTTTTATTTATTAAAAATCCAATGTAATTTTTAAATTTAATTAATAATAAACATTTCGCAATATTGAATTTTAGAAAGTTACCTTTTACCAGCCTGATCCTCCAGTGACTACACAACACCTGGTATGCCAGTGTTTGTCCTTGGGGAGATGGGAAAAACGTTCCTTGAGCAGAAACAATTCAGAAACAATGGCCTGGGTAGCAAGAAGTATTTTTCTTACCATTGCAGGAAGACCAGTTAAGATGGATCTGAAAACATGATTAACTTATAAAGGGCCTGCCCTTTAACATGTAAGGTGAGACCTGGGGAAGAAAAACCTTCATTCCCGAGTAAGGCTGGCTCCACACCCAGTGGGTGGAAAGCTACCGCCTGAACCAGTTTTGGGTGACCACAAAGGAGGGGGCTACTTATTTCCTTGAGAATACTTTTGGTAGGGCACACAGGCTCTGCACAAGTTAGAAAAGGGTTCCCTGCCTTGGAGTTAGGAGTAAGGTGAATTGTCGAACTGAATGCAGTAGGGCAAAAGGAACTGCTGAAAAAGTAGGTAGGGTTGCCCCTAGGAACTTTTACCCCATTGGTTAGGGAGGAGCCAGGGGTCCCCTTACTTACTATCCAGTATCTAAATGCGGCTACCCAAGGCACTCTCATCAGAACACTTTCTGGGGCTCTGAAAGAACAGAAGATAACTAGACCGTGCTCGCTGTAAGGTGAGAGGAGCCCTGAAGGACTGGTCTCCTCACTCTTGTATCCAGGTCAGAGAGGTTGACACCAAGAGACAGTGGGCTAACCTCCTGTGTGGCTACAAGGACAAATAAGCTGAAGTACCACTTTTAGCTGGATAATAGGTTAGCCATTTACAACTGGACCTGCATTGGGCCCTCCACAAGGCCTTTGCTGAACAAAGCCTTGAAGTCCTGAGAGCTCCTGGAAGCCTAGGAGGTTTTTGCGAAGAGCTGAGGAAAAAGGGTTTTCCACTGCAAAGGGTTGGAACAGGGACCAACCACCAGAACCAATATGGCAAAAACATAACTTTGTTGGGCCGAAGAAACAGGTTTGGCCTGCTTGCAACTTCTCAGCAGCAGCAAATAAATTTCATTGGGAACTCGAGAAAAAGGTATCCAACTCTGTACAGCACTCTTTGGACAGAACTTGCTGCCTTGTCCCACAGGAGAAATCCAAGGTCCATTACAAAGATTAAATTGCAAGTTAGAAAACTTGCTTGGGCAAAGGCACCAAAAGTATCCGACCAATGCGATGATTTTCAGTGAGAAATTTGACTTTCCCAATCGCAGCTTTTACCGCCAAAATCAATTACTTCAGTGGGACCTAGCTCAATGCCTCTCTGACTTCGGTGAGACCTTCCTAAATACAGCCTGCTGCCTTGCCACACTGAGAGATCCTGACTTTCATATTAAAGAGTAACTCCAAAGGAGAAATCCATGGCAAGGCTTGTGCTCCGTTCAGAAAGCCAAATGTCATTCTCTCTCAGCCCCAACGCTCTCACACCTGAAATGTTTGTGCCAACTTCTGCCTTCCATCAAAATCACAGACATCTTCAACTGGGTCTTGGCAGTGCCATCCTCCCAGCTCTGCCCATATATACTTCTTTCCCTTGCGTGCCTCAATATTCAGCATGTCTCTTAGACAATGCCTCTTTCTTTTGCAGTTAGGTTTCTTCTTTCTGCTTTAAGACATATTTATACATTTCAGTTTCTTGTATGTGACATTCACCAGCCTCCACAGAAAATCCCCTAACACCGCTCAATGCCAAACATTTTAAAATCCCCAAGATCTCATGTCAGGCATTGTGGTGCATTTCAGAAAGGGGGAGGGGGCTCCCCTTATGCATGAGTCTCAAGGTGGTGGTGGCATTCAGCTGTTTGTCTAGCCTTCGCCATAGCTCAACCAATCGTCATAGTTTCTACCCTAGGTGATTGTTTTGGGTAGGTGGACACTGCGTTGGCACTGGCCCTCTCAGCGATGGCCTGCCATGGTGATGTGCGGGTGGTCTTGAGCATCATGAGCCGGAAGAGGAGGAACTCTTTATTCATCACCTCTTATCGCAGAGCGGGACATCCCTGTGCGAAGACTGGGCCAAGAGCAGGCCCGTCTCCGCTCGTCAGCAACCGCAAGAGGCCGGGTCAGGCCACTCCCCTTGGCCTTGTATTGATTTCATTTTTATCTACTTTATCTACCTTTTTTATTTTACACTGCTGGAACTATAAGGTAAGAACAATGGGTAAGAGAACATTTGTTGTGCCCGCTGCAAAGAAGCACCCATTGACTGCCTTGATCACCAGCTTCCTGACCACGACAATAGGGGTAATCAACAGTGAGATTGAATGCGTGGAAGAGAGGCTGGTGGTCACAAAAAAGGCTTTGCTGATGAGCCCTCAAGCGGCACCACCTAATGCTAATGCTACAGTTTACTCTCCCACAGCAGAGGGCAATAATTAAACAGTGGTGGCAACAAACCCTTGCGTTTACCAGGGCATTTTAAAGATTGACTCTAATGAGGTAATAGGCCCCCAATAGGATACTCTGCTCTCACCTCTGTCAAAGAAAGCCAGGAGCTCCAGTAATCAAACCCGTAGTCAAAGCCATCTGTAGCACAAAACCTCACACTGCTGGCAAGGAGAGAAGGGGGAACGTTAGATCTGGAGGTCTCTAGTTGGCAGAGGTAAGTACCTTTGTCCAAATAGGGACCCTTGCTTCTAGTCAGGGTAAGGGGGAGACACACTGTTGATAACCCCTGCTCACCACCTTGGTAGCTTGGCACGAGCAAACAGGCTTATCCCCAAGGCAATGTGTAAAGTATTTGCACCAACACCCCCAGTAACCCAGTGAAACACCACAAATGGACACCACACAGGTATTTATAAGAATATCAATATCTTTATCTGATTAGGCAAGAACAATAATGACAGAAATCCAACATAGATAGATAGTCTCTCCTTAGAAATGTTCTTGGGTAAAAGTTCACTTTAAAAATCAAATGCGGTAATCCTCTCTACCGTGTGTGAAAGCGTAATCAAATGCCACTTCTCAGTTCTTTTTAAGTCCTACAAATCACCCCGCTTCAATGCGCGAGTGCGCGTCAGCCAGCACAGCTTGTAGCACACCAGACACGGCCCGCCGGCAGTTCGCTCATTAATAATAGCCTTTGGCGCAGGCTCTGGTCATGGATCTGAGTCGTTCACCTGAGAGCAGGACGAGGCTGGGCAGTCCGCGTTGTTATCTCCGTGAGGCAGCTTTCTCCTCTGATGCGCTCCCCGGCCTTGACGCAGCTCCGCTCTCGTCGATGAGCGTGGGGAAGCCCTGGCTGCTAGGGGACGCCTCGCGCTTCACGGAACTGAGCGTGGCTCCACTTGGACAAGCCTCCTCGTTGCTGGGTATCCCTCAATGCTATGGCTAATCCCAGCGCGGCTCGGTGCTGACATAGACGGACTTTGGGCCAGCGGCGGTGAATGCAAGCAAAGTGCTCTCACGGCTCCTGGGCCGGCGGCGGTGATTGTGGGCACACAGTGCCTTCAATCTCCAGGGCCGGTGGGGATATAAGCAAACCACGATCCCCTCTGCTCACGGGTCGGCGGCACCCAGCGCCTCTGTTCACGATGCGCAGGCGCTTGACTGGCAACTCGGTCCAGTGGCGGTGAAGTGCAAACACGCAGTTCCCTTTTCAGAATACGAGGCAACACGGGCCCCACACAGTACTTCAGATGGGTAGAAGCGCAGGCACACAGCGCTTCTTGAAATCTTGGAAACTTTTATAGCCCTGTGTTTCAGTAACAGGAGGCCAGCTCTTCTCAGGCCCTTGGAGACAGTTTCACCTCAGAGGGACAAAGCACACAACACAGTTCCTCTTCAAGTAGAGGGGAATAGCACACAGCAGAAAGTCCCTTACTCCTCTTCCCCAGCAATAACAGCAACTGCAGGCCAGCCCCCAGACACACATCAATGGCAGCACTTTTTCTCAGTTTTCTTGGCTGTTCTTCTTTGGTAGGGATTCCTTCTTGATCACAAAGTTTTCCTAGTCTAAAGTTTAGGGGTTTCAGCTCAGATATTTATACCCCAAAAGTCTTTGTTCTTTATGTGTGAGGGGTCCTGGACCCAGTCCAAACCAGTTCTGGTTGCACTCTGCCAGTGCACATCTTCTTCCTTTGTGAGTGTGGGCCAGGGCCATCAGACGCACCGCAGGAGGTGGAGCCAGCATTGTGGAAGGCAGGCACAGCCCTATTCAGACCTAGGTGCTGCTCCTCACCACTCTACATGCAGATAGGACTCTCCAGGCTAGTGCTGACTCACCCAGCCTCCTGGAGCCACCTCATCCCCTGTCACTCACAAAGACAGTCAATTCAAAAACAGCCAGAGGCACACAGAAAGGCTGGACAAGAAAATAGCCACTTTCTAAAAATGCTTTTTCCAAACTTTGAATTTAAAAACCATCCTTCTTAAAAGATGTGTTATTAAATTCTGAGTTCAGTTATAACAGATTCCAAATTTCTATTTTGCTGCTATTGGAAGATATGTAGGTAAATATGTTACACAGCATTCCCCATTCCGTCCTATGGGCAAGGTAGCCTTCCAATAGTGAAAAACTAAATTGGCAGTATTTCACTATCAGGACATGTTACCCACACTGGTACATTTCCTACGTTTCACATACACTGCACCCTGCCCAGGAAGGTACCTTGGGCCTACAATAGTGATGTCTAATATGTAAGAAAAGGGAAGGGTCAGACCTGGCAAGTGTGTACACTGGCCAGGACAACATGGCAGTTAACAAACTGCACACAGGCACTGCAGTGGCAGGCCTGAGACACCATTTTAGCGCTACTCTTGTGGGTGGCACAATCAGTGCTGCAGGCCCACTAGTAACATTTGAATCACCAGCCCTGGCAAACTCAGTGCACTTTACTAGGGACCTACTGGTAAAACAAATATGCCAATCATGGATAACAATTTAACCAGGGAGCACTTGCACTTTGGCACTGATCAGCTGTGGTAAAGTGCCCAAAGCATCCAAACCACCAAAAACGAATTCCAGCACAGTGTTAAAAATACAGGAGGAGGCAGAGGCAAAACGTCTGGGGAAGCCACGCCAAGGATGCTAGGTCTAACAGGGAAGATCTCAGCAAAGGGGGAGACCCTAGCAAAAGAATCACTGAAGATAGACACAAGTGATCCTTTAACACATGCTCAGTTTGTAAGCATACTGGAGAATACCCTGAAACCTTTGCTCAGTCCACTCATAGCTATTCTTAATAGCATTGATTCCTCATCAAAGACTCTGATTGCATCAAGCATAGAACATATAGCAAGTAGTATAAGGGAGCAGTGACAGAAGTTCGTCAGATTTGGTCTCTTCAATGAATAGGCAAAACCACTCTTCTATTAGGGCTCACAACCAAGGTTAAGTGGTATTTCAGTGAACGGCTAGCTATCAAGATAATACACCAACCTTGGGCCACTTGGTTGTTTCCCAACCTTCCTTGCCTAAGGTCTCAAACAGAATCCAGAATTCGGATCTAAGGCAAAGGGGTGTACAATGTTACTCACGGACAAATGTGTTTCTTCCAGTGTCATTCTGTCAAACATGAGCACATGCACTAATGGTGTCCTCCATTTACCACCAGAAGCCACACCACTGGTTATAGTGCTGAAAATGGGTCCTCCCCTAAAATCAGAAAAGGAGGGGGATACTTTAAAACAAAAAAATAAAGTAATTCACCCACTCTCAAGAACAACAAATTGTTTTGCCTATATCACTCTATTTGGGGAGATAAATTATGTCCGGAGAGTCTTGTGGGTGGGCCCACAATCAAAGGTTGACACTGTTGATTGTATCATCATCAATTTTAGGAGTACGTGTCTGGTTAGCTTTCTTTTGGAAAAACTCTCCTGGTATAGTTCACTGAGGGGGAATATCACATACACTTATGAGTTATTTTTTAATCGTATTTTAAGTATATGCCTATGTAATTTTTTATGGTTATGGAAATAACGGATTAAAGAATAAAGAAAAGTAATTAAAGTTGGCATGTTCCTTAAGAATATAACCCCCAAAAGCTATTTTCACTAGCAGGGCAGTTGTTGCATTCTAGAAAATGTCATGGGGCATTTTATAAAGTTTAAACTGTAACTCTTTATAGAAATGGCTACAAAAGTTATTCAAAGTCTATTTTTTTATTTATTAAAAATCCAATGTAATTTTTAAATTTAATTAATAATAAACATTTCGCAATATTGAATTTTAGAAAGTTACCTTTTACCAGCCTGATCCTCCAGTGACTACACAACACCTGGTATGCCAGTGTTTGTCCTTGGGGAGATGGGAAAAACGTTCCTTGAGCAGAAACAATTCAGAAACAATGGCCTGGGTAGCAAGAAGTATTTTTCTTACCATTGCAGGAAGACCAGTTAAGATGGATCTGAAAACATGATTAACTTATAAAGGGCCTGCCCTTTAACATGTAAGGTGAGACCTGGGGAAGAAAAACCTTCATTCCCGAGTAAGGCTGGCTCCACACCCAGTGGGTGGAAAGCTACCGCCTGAACCAGTTTTGGGTGACCACAAAGGAGGGGGCTACTTATTTCCTTGAGAATACTTTTGGTAGGGCACACAGGCTCTGCACAAGTTAGAAAAGGGTTCCCTGCCTTGGAGTTAGGAGTAAGGTGAATTGTCGAACTGAATGCAGTAGGGCAAAAGGAACTGCTGAAAAAGTAGGTAGGGTTGCCCCTAGGAACTTTTACCCCATTGGTTAGGGAGGAGCCAGGGGTCCCCTTACTTACTATCCAGTATCTAAATGCGGCTACCCAAGGCACTCTCATCAGAACACTTTCTGGGGCTCTGAAAGAACAGAAGATAACTAGACCGTGCTCGCTGTAAGGTGAGAGGAGCCCTGAAGGACTGGTCTCCTCACTCTTGTATCCAGGTCAGAGAGGTTGACACCAAGAGACAGTGGGCTAACCTCCTGTGTGGCTACAAGGACAAATAAGCTGAAGTACCACTTTTAGCTGGATAATAGGTTAGCCATTTACAACTGGACCTGCATTGGGCCCTCCACAAGGCCTTTGCTGAACAAAGCCTTGAAGTCCTGAGAGCTCCTGGAAGCCTAGGAGGTTTTTGCGAAGAGCTGAGGAAAAAGGGTTTTCCACTGCAAAGGGTTGGAACAGGGACCAACCACCAGAACCAATATGGCAAAAACATAACTTTGTTGGGCCGAAGAAACAGGTTTGGCCTGCTTGCAACTTCTCAGCAGCAGCAAATAAATTTCATTGGGAACTCGAGAAAAAGGTATCCAACTCTGTACAGCACTCTTTGGACAGAACTTGCTGCCTTGTCCCACAGGAGAAATCCAAGGTCCATTACAAAGATTAAATTGCAAGTTAGAAAACTTGCTTGGGCAAAGGCACCAAAAGTATCCGACCAATGCGATGATTTTCAGTGAGAAATTTGACTTTCCCAATCGCAGCTTTTACCGCCAAAATCAATTACTTCAGTGGGACCTAGCTCAATGCCTCTCTGACTTCGGTGAGACCTTCCTAAATACAGCCTGCTGCCTTGCCACACTGAGAGATCCTGACTTTCATATTAAAGAGTAACTCCAAAGGAGAAATCCATGGCAAGGCTTGTGCTCCGTTCAGAAAGCCAAATGTCATTCTCTCTCAGCCCCAACGCTCTCACACCTGAAATGTTTGTGCCAACTTCTGCCTTCCATCAAAATCACAGACATCTTCAACTGGGTCTTGGCAGTGCCATCCTCCCAGCTCTGCCCATATATACTTCTTTCCCTTGCGTGCCTCAATATTCAGCATGTCTCTTAGACAATGCCTCTTTCTTTTGCAGTTAGGTTTCTTCTTTCTGCTTTAAGACATATTTATACATTTCAGTTTCTTGTATGTGACATTCACCAGCCTCCACAGAAAATCCCCTAACACCGCTCAATGCCAAACATTTTAAAATCCCCAAGATCTCATGTCAGGCATTGTGGTGCATTTCAGAAAGGGGGAGGGGGCTCCCCTTATGCATGAGTCTCAAGGTGGTGGTGGCATTCAGCTGTTTGTCTAGCCTTCGCCATAGCTCAACCAATCGTCATAGTTTCTACCCTAGGTGATTGTTTTGGGTAGGTGGACACTGCGTTGGCACTGGCCCTCTCAGCGATGGCCTGCCATGGTGATGTGCGGGTGGTCTTGAGCATCATGAGCCGGAAGAGGAGGAACTCTTTATTCATCACCTCTTATCGCAGAGCGGGACATCCCTGTGCGAAGACTGGGCCAAGAGCAGGCCCGTCTCCGCTCGTCAGCAACCGCAAGAGGCCGGGTCAGGCCACTCCCCTTGGCCTTGTATTGATTTCATTTTTATCTACTTTATCTACCTTTTTTATTTTACACTGCTGGAACTATAAGGTAAGAACAATGGGTAAGAGAACATTTGTTGTGCCCGCTGCAAAGAAGCACCCATTGACTGCCTTGATCACCAGCTTCCTGACCACGACAATAGGGGTAATCAACAGTGAGATTGAATGCGTGGAAGAGAGGCTGGTGGTCACAAAAAAGGCTTTGCTGATGAGCCCTCAAGCGGCACCACCTAATGCTAATGCTACAGTTTACTCTCCCACAGCAGAGGGCAATAATTAAACAGTGGTGGCAACAAACCCTTGCGTTTACCAGGGCATTTTAAAGATTGACTCTAATGAGGTAATAGGCCCCCAATAGGATACTCTGCTCTCACCTCTGTCAAAGAAAGCCAGGAGCTCCAGTAATCAAACCCGTAGTCAAAGCCATCTGTAGCACAAAACCTCACACTGCTGGCAAGGAGAGAAGGGGGAACGTTAGATCTGGAGGTCTCTAGTTGGCAGAGGTAAGTACCTTTGTCCAAATAGGGACCCTTGCTTCTAGTCAGGGTAAGGGGGAGACACACTGTTGATAACCCCTGCTCACCACCTTGGTAGCTTGGCACGAGCAAACAGGCTTATCCCCAAGGCAATGTGTAAAGTATTTGCACCAACACCCCCAGTAACCCAGTGAAACACCACAAATGGACACCACACAGGTATTTATAAGAATATCAATATCTTTATCTGATTAGGCAAGAACAATAATGACAGAAATCCAACATAGATAGATAGTCTCTCCTTAGAAATGTTCTTGGGTAAAAGTTCACTTTAAAAATCAAATGCGGTAATCCTCTCTACCGTGTGTGAAAGCGTAATCAAATGCCACTTCTCAGTTCTTTTTAAGTCCTACAAATCACCCCGCTTCAATGCGCGAGTGCGCGTCAGCCAGCACAGCTTGTAGCACACCAGACACGGCCCGCCGGCAGTTCGCTCATTAATAATAGCCTTTGGCGCAGGCTCTGGTCATGGATCTGAGTCGTTCACCTGAGAGCAGGACGAGGCTGGGCAGTCCGCGTTGTTATCTCCGTGAGGCAGCTTTCTCCTCTGATGCGCTCCCCGGCCTTGACGCAGCTCCGCTCTCGTCGATGAGCGTGGGGAAGCCCTGGCTGCTAGGGGACGCCTCGCGCTTCACGGAACTGAGCGTGGCTCCACTTGGACAAGCCTCCTCGTTGCTGGGTATCCCTCAATGCTATGGCTAATCCCAGCGCGGCTCGGTGCTGACATAGACGGACTTTGGGCCAGCGGCGGTGAATGCAAGCAAAGTGCTCTCACGGCTCCTGGGCCGGCGGCGGTGATTGTGGGCACACAGTGCCTTCAATCTCCAGGGCCGGTGGGGATATAAGCAAACCACGATCCCCTCTGCTCACGGGTCGGCGGCACCCAGCGCCTCTGTTCACGATGCGCAGGCGCTTGACTGGCAACTCGGTCCAGTGGCGGTGAAGTGCAAACACGCAGTTCCCTTTTCAGAATACGAGGCAACACGGGCCCCACACAGTACTTCAGATGGGTAGAAGCGCAGGCACACAGCGCTTCTTGAAATCTTGGAAACTTTTATAGCCCTGTGTTTCAGTAACAGGAGGCCAGCTCTTCTCAGGCCCTTGGAGACAGTTTCACCTCAGAGGGACAAAGCACACAACACAGTTCCTCTTCAAGTAGAGGGGAATAGCACACAGCAGAAAGTCCCTTACTCCTCTTCCCCAGCAATAACAGCAACTGCAGGCCAGCCCCCAGACACACATCAATGGCAGCACTTTTTCTCAGTTTTCTTGGCTGTTCTTCTTTGGTAGGGATTCCTTCTTGATCACAAAGTTTTCCTAGTCTAAAGTTTAGGGGTTTCAGCTCAGATATTTATACCCCAAAAGTCTTTGTTCTTTATGTGTGAGGGGTCCTGGACCCAGTCCAAACCAGTTCTGGTTGCACTCTGCCAGTGCACATCTTCTTCCTTTGTGAGTGTGGGCCAGGGCCATCAGACGCACCGCAGGAGGTGGAGCCAGCATTGTGGAAGGCAGGCACAGCCCTATTCAGACCTAGGTGCTGCTCCTCACCACTCTACATGCAGATAGGACTCTCCAGGCTAGTGCTGACTCACCCAGCCTCCTGGAGCCACCTCATCCCCTGTCACTCACAAAGACAGTCAATTCAAAAACAGCCAGAGGCACACAGAAAGGCTGGACAAGAAAATAGCCACTTTCTAAAAATGCTTTTTCCAAACTTTGAATTTAAAAACCATCCTTCTTAAAAGATGTGTTATTAAATTCTGAGTTCAGTTATAACAGATTCCAAATTTCTATTTTGCTGCTATTGGAAGATATGTAGGTAAATATGTTACACAGCATTCCCCATTCCGTCCTATGGGCAAGGTAGCCTTCCAATAGTGAAAAACTAAATTGGCAGTATTTCACTATCAGGACATGTTACCCACACTGGTACATTTCCTACGTTTCACATACACTGCACCCTGCCCAGGAAGGTACCTTGGGCCTACAATAGTGATGTCTAATATGTAAGAAAAGGGAAGGGTCAGACCTGGCAAGTGTGTACACTGGCCAGGACAACATGGCAGTTAACAAACTGCACACAGGCACTGCAGTGGCAGGCCTGAGACACCATTTTAGCGCTACTCTTGTGGGTGGCACAATCAGTGCTGCAGGCCCACTAGTAACATTTGAATCACCAGCCCTGGCAAACTCAGTGCACTTTACTAGGGACCTACTGGTAAAACAAATATGCCAATCATGGATAACAATTTAACCAGGGAGCACTTGCACTTTGGCACTGATCAGCTGTGGTAAAGTGCCCAAAGCATCCAAACCACCAAAAACGAATTCCAGCACAGTGTTAAAAATACAGGAGGAGGCAGAGGCAAAACGTCTGGGGAAGCCACGCCAAGGATGCTAGGTCTAACAGGGAAGATCTCAGCAAAGGGGGAGACCCTAGCAAAAGAATCACTGAAGATAGACACAAGTGATCCTTTAACACATGCTCAGTTTGTAAGCATACTGGAGAATACCCTGAAACCTTTGCTCAGTCCACTCATAGCTATTCTTAATAGCATTGATTCCTCATCAAAGACTCTGATTGCATCAAGCATAGAACATATAGCAAGTAGTATAAGGGAGCAGTGACAGAAGTTCGTCAGATTTGGTCTCTTCAATGAATAGGCAAAACCACTCTTCTATTAGGGCTCACAACCAAGGTTAAGTGGTATTTCAGTGAACGGCTAGCTATCAAGATAATACACCAACCTTGGGCCACTTGGTTGTTTCCCAACCTTCCTTGCCTAAGGTCTCAAACAGAATCCAGAATTCGGATCTAAGGCAAAGGGGTGTACAATGTTACTCACGGACAAATGTGTTTCTTCCAGTGTGATTCTGTCAAACATGAGCACATGCACTAATGGTGTCCTCCATTTACCACCAGAAGCCACACCACTGGTTATAGTGCTGAAAATGGGTCCTCCCCTAAAATCAGAAAAGGAGGGGGATACTTTAAAACAAAAAAATAAAGTAATTCACCCACTCTCAAGAACAACAAATTGTTTTGCCTATATCACTCTATTTGGGGAGATAAATTATGTCCGGAGAGTCTTGTGGGTGGGCCCACAATCAAAGGTTGACACTGTTGATTGTATCATCATCAATTTTAGGAGTACGTGTCTGGTTAGCTTTCTTTTGGAAAAACTCTCCTGGTATAGTTCACTGAGGGGGAATATCACATACACTTATGAGTTATTTTTTAATCGTATTTTAAGTATATGCCTATGTAATTTTTTATGGTTATGGAAATAACGGATTAAAGAATAAAGAAAAGTAATTAAAGTTGGCATGTTCCTTAAGAATATAACCCCCAAAAGCTATTTTCACTAGCAGGGCAGTTGTTGCATTCTAGAAAATGTCATGGGGCATTTTATAAAGTTTAAACTGTAACTCTTTATAGAAATGGCTACAAAAGTTATTCAAAGTCTATTTTTTTATTTATTAAAAATCCAATGTAATTGTTAAATTTAATTAATAATAAACATTTCGCAATATTGAATTTTAGAAAGTTACCTTTTATCAGCCTGATCCTCCAGTGACTACACAACACCTGGTATGCCAGTGTTTGTCCTTGGGGAGATGGGAAAAACGTTCCTTGAGCAGAAACAATTCAGAAACAATGGCCTGGGTAGCAAGAAGTATTTTTCTTACCATTGCAGGAAGACCAGTTAAGATGGATCTGAAAACATGATTAACTTATAAAGGGCCTGCCCTTTAACATGTAAGGTGAGACCTGGGGAAGAAAAACCTTCATTCCCGAGTAAGGCTGGCTCCACACCCAGTGGGTGGAAAGCTACCGCCTGAACCAGTTTTGGGTGACCACAAAGGAGGGGGCTACTTATTTCCTTGAGAATACTTTTGGTAGGGCACACAGGCTCTGCACAAGTTAGAAAAGGGTTCCCTGCCTTGGAGTTAGGAGTAAGGTGAATTGTCGAACTGAATGCAGTAGGGCAAAAGGAACTGCTGAAAAAGTAGGTAGGGTTGCCCCTAGGAACTTTTACCCCATTGGTTAGGGAGGAGCCAGGGGTCCCCTTACTTACTATCCAGTATCTAAATGCGGCTACCCAAGGCACTCTCATCAGAACACTTTCTGGGGCTCTGAAAGAACAGAAGATAACTAGACCGTGCTCGCTGTAAGGTGAGAGGAGCCCTGAAGGACTGGTCTCCTCACTCTTGTATCCAGGTCAGAGAGGTTGACACCAAGAGACAGTGGGCTAACCTCCTGTGTGGCTACAAGGACAAATAAGCTGAAGTACCACTTTTAGCTGGATAATAGGTTAGCCATTTACAACTGGACCTGCATTGGGCCCTCCACAAGGCCTTTGCTGAACAAAGCCTTGAAGTCCTGAGAGCTCCTGGAAGCCTAGGAGGTTTTTGCGAAGAGCTGAGGAAAAAGGGTTTTCCACTGCAAAGGGTTGGAACAGGGACCAACCACCAGAACCAATATGGCAAAAACATAACTTTGTTGGGCCGAAGAAACAGGTTTGGCCTGCTTGCAACTTCTCAGCAGCAGCAAATAAATTTCATTGGGAACTCGAGAAAAAGGTATCCAACTCTGTACAGCACTCTTTGGACAGAACTTGCTGCCTTGTCCCACAGGAGAAATCCAAGGTCCATTACAAAGATTAAATTGCAAGTTAGAAAACTTGCTTGGGCAAAGGCACCAAAAGTATCCGACCAATGCGATGAGTTTCAGTGAGAAATTTGACTTTCCCAATCGCAGCTTTTACCGCCAAAATCAATTACTTCAGTGGGACCTAGCTCAATGCCTCTCTGACCTCGGTGAGACCTTCCTAAATACAGCCTGCTGCCTTGCCACACTGAGAGATCCTGACTTTCATTTTAAAGAGTAACTCCAAAGGAGAAATCCATGGCAAGGCTTGTGCTCCGTTCAGAAAGCCAAAGGTCATTCTCTCTCAGCCACAACGCTCTCACTCCTGAAATGTTTGTGCCAACTTCTGCCTTCCATCAAAATCACAGATATCTTCAACTGGGTCTTGGCAGTGCCATCCTCCCAGCTCTGCCCAGTTGTACTACTTTCCCTTGCGTGCCTCAATATTCAGCATTTCTCTTAGACAATGCCTCTTTCTTTTGCAGTTAGGTTTCTTCTTTCTGCTTTAAGACTTATTGATACATTTCAGTTTCTTGTATGTGAGATTCACCAGCCTCCACAGTAAATCCCCTAACGCCGCTCAATGCCAAATATTTTAAAATCCCCAAGATCTCATGTCAGGCATTGTGGTGCATTTCAGAAAGGGGGAGGGAACTCCCCTTATGCATGAGTCTCAAGGTGGTGGTGGCATTCAGCTGTTTGTCTAGCCTTCACCATAGCTCAACCAATCGTCATAGTTTCTACCCTAGGTGATTGTTTTGGGTAGGTGGACACTGCGTTTGGCACTGGCCCTCTCAGCGATGGCCTGCCATGGTGATGTGCGGGTGGTCTTGAGCATCATGAGCCGGAAGAGCGCAGAGTCTCCATCTCAAGATCTGAAAACGTTATCTTTCTCTTCCTACCTGATGCTGTCTGAGGCGTCTGACATTTGTAGGAGTTACTTTCACTTGAGGGAAGACTAACAAGCATTTGCAATGCAATAGGTCTCGCATTTGCGAGAGTTTGAGCTATTAGCATTGTAAATGACAGTGCCTTTTATTTATGTTTTTAAAAATCCAAACTTAAAGAAAAAGCATTGTCATTTACAATGCCAATAGCTTAAACTGGTATAAATGCGAGACCTATTGCATTGCAAATGCTTGTTCACTTGTGCATCGTGTGTTCAATTAGGAGCACAAACAGGTTTTGTACGGATTTTTTTTGATGTTATCATTGCTGAGACTGTAGATGTCATTATATGTACTATGTATATCATTTAATGTTGTCAGGTTTCAGGGAAGGCGAACCTGCTGAAAATCCTCTACGATTCCTTAACCTATAAGCAGCATAATGGCCAATACAACAATGCCAACTGAAAGAGTGAGGGACAACAGGGAAAGGAGAACAGGAATAAGGGTGACAGAAAATGAGTACTGACTTCTTCAGGGTAGAAGTGTCTCGGTAACGTAAGCAAGATCTCTTTTTCAGCATTCCTCGTCATTTAGAGATATATAAAATGCACAATATTGTAATTATCAGTCTTAAACACAACTTATGTGGCATGCCTGTGTGTAAAGTCACTAAAAAGTGCTCAAAGTAAGGGGCAAAGAAGATGAGAGACCATCAGTACCCAAGGTACAAAAAATACATGATAATGTACTAGTTCTGGAAAACGTCCCAAAAGACCGACAAGAAGTTTAGACTCAGTGTGCCACTGGAAAGGATGTGATCATACCATCAATATCTCGATAAATAATAACTCACCATAGGAAATCTGGAAAACTTTATGGGTCTTCCTAGTTAAAAACACGTTTGAAATAGAAACTGTGACAAACAAAAAAAAAGGGAACGGTCAATGAGGAACTTGATAATTGTGATGCTCAAAGGTATGAGTATCGTAAATGCCCATGTCCTCACCTGTCAAACAGCAATTAACCAGTGAAAAATTGGGGTCGTTATACCTGTTAGCAGATAATTCAAAACGTGAGTAGTGGCAGAAATGGTAAACAATTTACTGTTTACATTTAATGTAAAAGTAACGGCCGCGCGGCCGTGAAAATGAAAGTAATAGCGATCGCGATCAAAGCGAAAGTGATCGCGATCGCTTGGACGGGAGCGCTGCGTGTGGCAACTGCAAGCACGTGAGTGGTGCGCGCGCAGCAGTGATTGGCGGCTGCGCGCGTGCATGCTCACGTGCACTCAAGCTTTAGGCCACAGGCAGCACTCTAAAAATCCCAACTATAAAATGTCTCTCCGAGCCAGCGCAAGCGCTGGGGCTCAGCGAGACCTAAAAAGGAGGATGGAACTGGATTGACCGATGTGCTTCTATGAAGAGGTGTGGTAGCTAGAGACAGGCCTTTTAGCCATTTTACTTCCTACCTTCCATCCATACTCGATGATAGTTCATACTGAAGGAAAGCATGCACGTACAACTTTTGCATGCGTCGGAAACGCTAATGTATTTAAAATTTCTGTGTGCACAAGTTCACCTTCGGGAAACGTCAACACAGCCGAAAAAGACAGATGTTTGCTTGCAGTTGTGAGGACTGCATGTGTATTCACCGTAGGGTCCGATGCAGAATGCGGCCTAGGGCAGCAATGTTTTTTGAACTTTGTTTTTAAGCTGTATACATTCTATCATATGTAATGTCGAAATTAACGAAGAGTTAAAAAAGAGAAAAAGGTGTACTCTATCAAACCATGAGTATGGAAAACCTCCAAGGACAAACGGTTTGAAAGTTGAAATTTCAATCAGACATTTGAAAGGATCAAAGCATGTATTATGTGACAATTTAGTAGACAGTAGGAAACCCTGGAATAAATGTAGCAGTGTTATATTTTTTTTAAAAAAAAGAACTTTTAAGATCAAATACATTACTTATAAAAATCGAGTTTCTATTGAAAGCCCTCCTGCAAAAACGAATAACAATTACTAAGCAGAAATATTTGTATTGCCTAAAAGTATATTTACACTTATTATTCATGTGGCCGTTCAAAACAGATAAGGAACTGCTGGAAAATATGCCCTGCAGTCAATTGCGTCCTGACCTGGAGGAGAATATAAACGAATATAAAAATGTGCCTATTTTAATAATTATTGCTATGGATAACAGAGTATGCTCCAGAAAGAAATCACTCCAAAATACTATTATGAAAATCCAGCCTAAATGACATGTAACCTAAATGCAAGATTTTAAGCAATTTAAAAATATATATTCATACTGAAGGAGTTGTGCGGTTGAGTGGATCTTCAGTGGTTCAAAAAGAGGACACACATTCAAGAAAGGCGTGCTTCCTCACAGATTAAATCAACAATTCCAACTAATTTGCTTTGTGCAGAACCATTCTGCACGCCGAGCGGTATTCATCGGATTGTGCCTTTCTATTGTTATTTATATCTCCAAAACATGTTTATGGAAATCTAAATAAAAAAATAAAAATTCATATATGTGAATTATTAATCGACTAACCCGTAAGTATTACTGCACAGCATCTTAGAGGCGCATGCCAACTTAATTCTATCTTAGTTATACCAACCCCATCACAATGCACTAGGTGCAGGGCCGCTAGCACACAACACTGATCTGTAACCTTATGATGGCCCAAACCTGTTACACTGCACTGTACCCAAGGGACACTAATCTACCACTCCATTCTGTATCCTAAGGGTAATGCACGTCTGCACTGCATGTGATGGACATGTCACAGTACATATGTCTGTGGGGCATTGAATCACTACAATGCACAGCAACTTAACATGTCACAAACTGGGGCTTCAATTTCTAACCCGATGGTGCAAGGACCTAGTTCACTATACCAACACAAATTAGAAATCTAGTTGGACTGCGACCTATACACAACCCACTGAGCAATATTGATCATGATTAGTCTTATTTGATGACTTCACGGACACAGAGGGACTCCAAACCCTCTTTCAAAATTCAATACACACGCAAACTAGCACTTAAGAAACACAGCACAAAACTTTAAATTGTTTAGTATTAAAACCCACATCTAGTGCATAAAATATGAATGGTAACCACACAGAATGTGAAAATAAATGAGGCAGCGCATGCCATGACCAGCGAAAAAACAGATGAACATTCCCACATGGATAGCAATTTTCCATCATCCTTATACCCCATTGCAATTTTTAGGCGCCAAATATTAGTAGAAGTAGAAAACAGCAAGCATATAAATTAAGGGGCATATTATCAAGCACAGCGTTAAAATTATCGCCACTTTAGCGGCAGAAAACAGCCGCTAAAGCAGCGATAATGGGCTTGATAATATGCCGCAGAGAAATCCAATAGAAGCCCATGTTCACCATCATTTTAATGCAGTTTCTTGATAATATGCCCCTAAGTTTCTTTAGATGGATTGCACAGCATACATTCTCTTAGCAAATAATAGCTGTTAAGCTATTCTCTATCACATCCCTTGCCTGGGTATGACAGGCAGTACTGGGCTGAAAGCCACTTCTCTTTACCGCTCCCAGAGCAGCCCTTAACTGAGGCTGGTTTGTCACAGTAAACCGGCATCACTTATGGCTTGCTAGTTCTATTGCAAAGCATCTCCAATTAATGGTCCTCTTTTATAACACTCGATCGAAAATGTTATCTCCTGTTTATAAGATGGCAACACCTAAAGTCCACCAGAAAACAAAATATGTATGGCAATAAGTGTGTCTTCTTGATTTACGTGTAGATGATTCGCCCCTATAACTAAACAATTGTAACTTGTCAACTTTCACTGTAAGTGCCCATAATGTGACGGCAGAGACCATAATACAAACAAGAGAAAAATGTCAGCCTAGACAGGAGGCACTTTTGCATGTGTCCTGAACTTCACACTTTCAAATGGAAGAGCACTCAACAGGTCTTGTCACAGTGTTCACGACATCCCCAAAGTGTTAATTGAGATAGATGCATTTTAAAGACATCTATAATATGAAATGTATATAAAAATTCACAATACTTACATTTGAGCTAAGTGAATAAAATACTGCATGAAATAGTGAAAAAAATTCCATTAAATATTACATTAATCATTGAGTAGGAATATTGCATAAAAGTGACTAAACATATAAGCAGGTTGATAGAGAATAGAAAAGCAAGCCAAGCAAAGTATTTGGCCTATAGTTAGTGTGGCAGGGTGCAAAATAAAATATAAATAAAAATAGAAGAATAGAAAGGGAGTACAACCTGCCATTTGGCACACTCCTCATCATTTTATTTTAGAAAAGCAGGAATAGTCTTTTTCCCTTTCACACTGGAGACATGATTTAAACGTAGTTCATTTATTTTCAGCTGGTGATGGTGTAATGTAGTCTCCACGAATTCCAGGAGTCTCTGCCTTTGAGGATGAGGCACCTAAAATGGCATATGAATGTTAATTGCCTTGCCCCTTTGCCTTTGATTTGGCACGAAACGATGAAGGAGATTGGTATATGAAGTGGAACAACTCTTGAAGGTCTAGCAAATCATAGAAAGCTGACATCTTTTGTGTATTGGTTCTTATTGGTATTGACAGCTCATGCTTTGATGGCTGTTGACTCAAACGTTGGAAGAGTCCTTGCACATTATATTGTGCATCCTTTTCAATCAGCAACTGCTATGTTTGGAAATAGGCTTGGTGCAAATCTAGTGGTCATAGCTGTTATTTCACATAGAAAAACTCCAATGGGAGTAGTTCTAACAGAGCATCCAGAACAGTTTTTAAATCAACGTATGTGCCAAATGACTGGTCTCACTTGAGAAGCATCTAATTTGTGGAAGGTAGATTCCAGTGATTGCTCTGTACAGTCAGCCATTCATACCCAAGGTAGAACAATAGGGCTGTTCAGTATTGCTTCTCTGAAGGTATTCCCATTCGAAATTCATACTGGACTGGTTTTATTTCTTTGTCATCCGATGATCAGGAGGATTGTTAGAAATTCACTAAATAAACTAGACACAGTCTTAAAAACAGTCAACAAATCAGATCCAGTGCTCATGAAGTTATGCAGCTCCCACTTATTTAGACTGGTCCGCTGACCAGTCTAAGACCCTTTTGTTCCTGGCCTTGCTGCCTCGACCCTTTCTGTAACTTTTTTCCACTATCCAATCTCTCTTTTTGTGCTCGTTTTCCACTCTCCACTCTATCTCTTTGCCCCGATTTTCACTGTCTAATCTCTCTCTGTGTGCCCGTTTTTCAGCTCTTAATTCTCTATCTTTCTTCCTCTTTTTCCCTTTTTCTTCTGCTCACTTTTTCTCCAATCCCATTATTCCTGTGCTTTCCTGCCTCCTGCCTAGGGGCAAAGCTTAGTCAGGAAGATCCAGGGGGAAATCTCAATTTTCCTAACTAAAAAAAGCAGTGGGCTGTAGTTCGAAAGAGTGCTATGACCAATGGTCAGGATGGACTGTTTCTATGAGGAACACAGTTCTGATTTGCACTAGGTGAGCCTCTGTCTTGAGTGGCACAGTGGGTGAAAAATGATGGTTTGAAATGCAACCTCAAGTGATTGCAACGGGTTAGTCTATCTGCCAGCAGTCTTCCCATCACCTTTGGGCTGTTTGATTGCCAGTATTATGCTTGGAAACCCGAGACTGGCACAGCTTTCCAAGTGTCCTACTGTCACTGTTTTTGAATCCCAAAAAGAGGTACATTTGCACCCATTCGAGGATTAGTTCTATGGGTACAGATTTACTATTTTTAGTAAACCAGACACATTATCTATTTAAGTTTACACTCCAAAAAATGAAGAAATTAAAAGCACTTAGTGAAATGAGAATGTTAAGAATAACTGATACAGATATAGCAGACCTGACTCAGGGATCCCCGACCAATATTCCAACAGAAGAATGCATTGTGAGCATGTCAAACTCCAAACACCTCTCTGAAGTTGCACCCCTGCCTGTCCCACCTGGGCCTTGTAGGTCTCCCTGGGAACTCAGGACTATGGTCATGTGCAAAATAATATCCTCAAAAACCCTGCCCTTCATTCACCTATTTTAATTGTATGTTTTACCGCACACACTCTTCGTTGTCTCTCCTACGAGAAGCCTTGATGGTAGAGTTACCATATCACTGCATATAGGCAGTGTTCCATGTTTCCGGTCCTCACCTTTACAAATCAATTTATCAAGTGGCTGATGGCCCATTGTACTAAACCGGAGTCGCAATAGAGGTGGGCTCACTAGCAAATTAATAGGCAACTGAACCAGAGTCTAGACAGACCCTCTAGCAGTCTTGAATGAGCCAAATCATAAAAGGATTTGGCATATA
Source organism: Triturus cristatus (assembly GCF_964204655.1). Taxonomy (NCBI): domain Eukaryota; kingdom Metazoa; phylum Chordata; class Amphibia; order Caudata; family Salamandridae; genus Triturus; species Triturus cristatus. The sequence continues at coordinate 481,040,563 of NC_140580.1, forward strand.
TATCATACAACAAACATGATGTAAAATTTAAAAAGTGTATTTCTTTCAGATGCAGAAGTGAGTCACCTTAATACATCAGATTATATCACTGAATAGACAGACATTTATCAAAAGTGCCATTTTTTAAACAAAAAGTTCAAAAACAATAACGTCTCGCCCCCAACAACAATGTCTTTAGTAAACTAAGAGGGAAGTCAGTGGTCATGTAAACCCTAAACGTTGCCTAGATTCTTACTAGAGATGGAGTAACATAATAGTTTTTTCAATCAAACATATGAGGTGCTTGCACAGTGCACATCCTGAACCCAAGTATTTAAAAGTGTGCTTATTTCTGATAATAAAAAACAGGAGACTGCAAAATAAAATGTTTGCCTAGTATCTCACAAATTGGTCAAGCAGGGATACAAGTATTGATTCTAGGTTTCCTTGTTTTACACTTTGAAATTCAGCCACTAAATGTATATCCCTGTCTTCGTCTTCTGTCTCCATCTCTCTCTCTCTCTCTCTCTCTCTCTATCACTGTTTTACATTAAAGTTCACTGTCTTGTGTCTTATTCTTGGCACATGATGAGAAGAAACAACAAAAGCATAGCAGACCCAGTCTGGGCCCCTTGACCCAACTGCTTCCCCCTCCTATGCTTTTCCACCTCCTGTCTCTCCCAGGTCCTTACCCGCATCTCCTCACGGGCCTTCTTTTGCCTCCTGAACTCCGCCCTTCCCATGTCCCCCTCTCCAGCCCCCACACCCCCTCCCTATCCAAGGAACAACTTAATGGCGACCGCTGTGCAACACCATTGAGCAAGTGCCCAGGCCCCATCTTCCCCCGATCAGTGTAAGGCACTTTTGGACACGGCCTGGCTGACTCAATGCCCCACCTCATTCTTGTGCTCCTTCTATTTTGCTCTCTGTTCCATCCTCTCGCACTTCTCTCCCACATTTTTTCTTTCTTTGTGCCCATTCTCCAATTTCCACTTCCTCTCTTTGGGCCCATTTTCTAATTTCCACTTTCTTGCTTTTGGCCTCTTTGTGTTCATTTTTACACTCTCCACTACCTCTCTTTGTGCCTCCTTCAGACCATTTCTGTGACAGTTTTTCCACTCTCCACCAGCTTTCGTCAAGTCCGTTTTCCACTCTACACTCTCTCTCTTAGCATTAGTCACTCTCCACTCCCTCTCTTTGTGACTGTTTTTCCACTCTGCACTCTCTCTTTTTGCCCCTCTTTCCCCTTTTGTTGTGCCCACTTTTTCTTCACGCCAGTTACTCTAGAGATTTCCTGCTTCCCCATTCTGCTCTTTCCTGCCTACTGTCTCCCCCACTCCTTACCTGCATCTCCTCGTGTGCCTTCCTTGCATCCTGTACCCTGCCCTTCCCCAGGCCCACCCTCTTCCCCCGCTCTGCCCCATGTTGCCCTCTCCCAGGACCTACTTGATGGCGACCACCACATGACCATGCCATAAACAAGGACTCGGTGTACTACCAAAAACATTTAAAAACAATGCATTTTATTCATTATCATCAATTAATTAAAATAGAGTACCAACATCAAAAAACAAATAACAAGACAATGAGATGGTAATCAATAAGACCATACATATATGGTAATGTTGATTTGTATACACAAAGCCTTTTGTTATGGAAAACATATAAAAATACATAATATTATGTATTTTTATATGTTTTCTATAACAAAAGGCTTTGTGTATACAAATCAACATTAACATATATGTATGGCCTTATTGATTACCATGTCATTGTCTTGTTATTTGTTTTTGATGTTGGTACTCTATTTTAATTAATTGATGATAATGAATAAAATGCATTGTTTTTAAATGTTTTTGGTAGTACACCGAGTCCTTGTTGGCATGCTTTTTACCTGATTTTCGGCAGGTTTTGTGTTGCCTAGGATTTGTTTTTCCTTTCAGAATTATTTCCCTGTCCTAGGAACCACTAGCAGTTACAGGGGGCCCTTGCTTTGTATACAATTTACATGCCAAAAACAAGCCCATCTGTGTCTGTCCATACCAGGCCCATGCCCAGTGACTAGACTGACTTAAAGCCACTTCTTCACAGCTTCCAGCCTGCACACACTCAACAACAGTAGTCGCCACATCAGCTGCTTCCAGTCTTCACTCTGTTCCATGGTAGGACCTTTTTCATGCACTCACTACCATTTCACCTGCACCAACACACACTCTCCATGTGCCACTTATGCCTCACACCATCAGGGATGCATTCTTCTCAACACCAGATCCCCCAGCAAACACACCATAGAGATCTGGGACACTGCTGAGACGCACACCCGGACATCTTCTCCTGACAGAGACCTAGCTAATTCCCACATTAGCACCCACTATTGCCAAAGCCAATCCACTGGGCTACAACTTCTCCTGCCAGGACACACTGAATAACGAGGATGAGGACTCATCATCATACACAAAGACCCCATCACCTGCACCACCTCCACTTAAGAAAACACCTGAAACACATACCCTTCTGAATTCAGATTGGCAACTATACCTCCATCAAAGGCACCCTAGCTTACAAAAGACCCAGACCATGTACCACCTTCAGCAATCTCCTTACAGACTTCATCATCCCTGTCACCATCAGCTAGAACAAACTACTCATATTCAGCAATTTCAACTTCCATCTTGAAGATCGAATAGTTCCAAACTCCATGGCCCTACTTGAGTGCCTCTAAATCCAAGGCTCACCCAGAAAATTCAGGGTCCCAACCACAATGCAGGTCACACCCTCAGCCTCATCTTCCTAGCCAGCGAGTTCAGCCACCTCACTCGGCTCACCTAGATGGACCACCCCATCATCCACTTCTTCATTGACACACTTCAACCCCCCTCTGCCAAGACCACCTCCAACCTCAAAAGATGTAGCTGAAACAAGATTAAGGACAAAGACTGGATCATACCCTGACTGTCCGCAAACCAACCCTCACCGGTGAACTGCATGCTGACATCAAAGCCTTCAAGTTTATTAGATCACTACCAGCGCAGACACCCTAGACCCCCTGAAGAACATCAGACACTGAAGAACCAACTCCTGAGGCAGCTGGTACATCAAAGACATCAGAAACTCCAAAGCTGGAGAGAGAATTGAGAACCAGTTGAGACACCACCGCTAGAATACACTAATAAGTCAGCGCAAGGCAAATACCACACCCAACTCAATGAGACAAGGAAAACAGCCCTAGTTCTTAGACTCGAAAACAGCTCATACAACTGGAAAGAGTTCTTTAACATAATCAAAGAATTCTCCAACCACACAGCTACTGCCAACTCAATCAACCCCTTCGGAAGACCTCTGTAACAACCTCTACAATTTCTTTCACAACAAAATCCTCAACATCTACTGCAACTTGGACCCCCAACGCAAGACACTTGAACTCATCAACCAACTGCCCACCACACCAAATTGGACCACCAGTTCACGAACTTGAAACCTCTCATCCCTGAAGACACAGCTGAAATCATGAGAATAGCCACTCAGTTGGTCCCCATTGACCCTTAACCCACCACATCTTCAACCTAGGAGAAACTCTGATCAGCTGCCACCTCATCACCATAATCAACACTTCCCTTCATAGTGGAGCCTTCCTGGGCAACTGGAAACTTGCAGAAATCACTGCTCTCCTGAAAAAACCCACTCAGACTAAATAAAGCTCAGCAACCACAGACTAGGGGTAGGTGGAGCTCGCGGAGTTCTACTCCACACATTTCCACAGATTTAACTAAAACTCAGTGGGATTCCATTGAGTTCTGCAAACAGCAAAATATACATTCCCTAGACAGTCACAAAAGTTCATGTAAGCACATTGCCCAGTTCTGCATTTGTTTGAACAGCGCTCAGAACCACACTGGCCACCCGATCAGGAGCCATCCCCAGGGCCTCCTCACATGACAGGACAGCCCCTCCTCATGGCACAAAGATTTCTGAATTACTGTGGTTACACAAAGGACATTAATTCAGAAAAAAGAGACTACGAGCAGAAAAAGCCCATGCTGGGACTGTGCACGCTTTACAAAAAGGCAGGAAACTCTCTGCCCCACACAGTTACCCATACCTTGGCAGGCCAAGGAGAAAGGGGGTGACTTGCACATATGTCACAAGCTCAGATTGTGCTCAACATGTCCCACACTGCCGCACACGAGAACTGTCCATTTCTTTCTAAAAGTTTCTGGAAAGTCAGCAGTACCGCTCCATAAAGCCAATATGTTAACAAACGCTCTGATGAGAAGCAATGCATTTCCAGCATATGACACAGTGTTAAATCCCTTATGACATTTTTCTCTAGTAGAAAGTCGGCCATGCAATTTTTAACCTAATCGCAATAAACTATCTCCATGAATTACCGGCGCACATCCAGCCTAATATGCTTTCATTGTTCAGCGCGTGGTGTCTTCTGATACCTCTTGACACAACCAGCTACGATAACATTCCACATAAATTTCTTAGTACTCACTCAGAGTCTACTCAATAAAAAGTCACATCTGAAGCAGGTTTGCACTTCAAGGAAGATATGAGTCGCTTTTATTTTTAAGTAGTCACCGATGCGTGCAAATATGTAAAAACATATTATAAAATTATCCGTCGGGCAGATAGTGGTGCAAGGGAGAGGGAAATGTCAGATGGGGAAACGCATGCCCCATGAATTATTAAGAGAAATGCGAGGAGGAGGGAGGTCTTGTAATGCTAAAACTGAGTAGGGGAGCTAAATACCAGGAGGACTTGAAGTTACATGGAACCAAAGCCACGTTAATTTGACAGTTAACCATCAGTTACTTTGGCTGTATTTTACTTTGACCTCTTATATATAACTAAGCTTCTTAATCTGCATGGGGGCGACGGGGTACAGCAGCAACCTGGAACTGGAATCCATTGTGACTCTGGCTAGGCTTAATCACTCAGCACTTGTAGACGGTATGTGGCTGTGCCTACATCCATCGATAAGTCTCCTCCTTATCTGTTGATCATGAGGGTTGGAATGCAAGCCACAACCAATTCTTGTTTGTGCACTATTATTCAGAGTGCATCCATTCTAGAGCGTGCACCAACATGCAACCACATGCAGTTGTGGCCCGACCCCTGCCAAAGTGGTGGGGCGGGCCGGAGGAGGGAGCTGGGGAAGGTGGGGTGGTGGGGGTCAGAGTAAAAAAAAATGTTAAAAATAAAAAAAGTAACTTATCTGATCACCGCCACCACCTTCTCCATCCGCTCCCTTGTGCTCTTCCTGCTTCTGGAACAGGTTCCCAGATTGCACAGTGGTCAATCATGACGCTGCAGGGAAAGCAGCACCATGATTGGCCTAAGTGCTATGACTTTGCGCTCCAAACAGACTGGGAGCCTGTGCCTGCTTTCTCCAGCCCCTGCTAAGCAGCTGGGGCTGAAGAAAGCTTCACTATGCATGAGATGTTTGGCAGTCCTGAAATGGCTGGCCAAACACTTCATGCGCAGTGAAGGGACAAGGGTGCACTAGCACTCCCCCACCACAGCGTCATCCCCCTGGACCCGCCCCAAGACTGGTCAGAGTCCTGGGGGTGGGTCGAGGGTGATTAAAATGAAAACAATAATAAAATGGTTTGTAACCCATTTTATCATCATTTTTCTGTGGGTGGCGGCGGGGGTGGCATTCCTCTGCCCTAATGGAGGGGCTTCTGCTTCCCACATGCTCCCGGTATGGGTGAGCACTGGTAAACTGCACTTCACGATGGATGGTAGAGTTTTTACCAAACTCCATACTCCAAGTCGAGTTCGGAGTAGCAAAAACTCAATTGCCACACACCCCTACTACAGACCCATCTCACCCCTTCCCTTTCCATCCAAAGGTATGGAGAATTCTATTAACATACAACTCTCCAATCATCTTGAACACCACCTACTAGACATCTCGCAGTGTGGATTCGGCAGCAACCACAGCATGGAAACTTCTCTCATCGCAGCAACTGATTGCATCATGACCATCATGGACAAAGGGGAAACTGCAGCACTCATACTACTCAACCTATCTGCAGCACCCTCATCACAAATCTCCACAACTCTGGAATCAATGGTCCTGCCCTGATTTGGCTGGCCCCCTTCCTTTCTGACAGTGCCCAGGAAATCAGGCTCCCACCCTACACCTTCAAACCCAAGAACCCCATCTTCAGAGTCCCTCAAGTATCTTCGTTGAGCCCCATGCTATTCAATGTCTACAGGATGCCACTCGCCCTTGTCATAAGATCCCACAGAATCAACATTGTCTCCTATGCAGATAACTTACCACTCATCCTGTCTCTCACAGACAATAACCAAACCACCAAGATCAACTTCAACACCTACATGTCTAATGCAACAAACTCGATGAAACAGAACTGCCTAAAGCGCAACACAGATAAAACTGAAATCCTTATCTTCAGGAACAAGATCTCTCCTAGGACTTTTCCTGGTGGCGAACAGACTTAGGACCCACGTCTACTTCCACCAACCATGCCAAAAACCTCAGCATCATCACAGACAACAGACTAACAATGGCAAAACAAGTGAACATCATAACCTCCTCCTACTTCTTCATCCTATGTATGCTCTGCAAGATATTCCATTGGCTCCCCACCAACTCCAAACGCGCGTAGTCCGGGCCCTCATAACAACAGACTAGACTATAGCAATGCACTCTACATCAGCATCACAAATCAGCTTATACAAATACTCCAGACCACCCAGAACACTGCTGCCAGACTCACCCTAAACATACCCCTCCCCCATAATTGCACACATTAAGCCCTACCTCAGAGAGCTACACTGCTACCAATCTAAAAGCATTACCAATTTATACTGCTCACCCATGTATGAGAAGACCTCCACGAAGTCAGACCTGCCTACCTCAACCACTGCCTCAACTTCGATCAACGCACCAGGCAACTGTGCTCAGTAACACTCCACCTCACACAAATACCCTGCACACCACATCAAGACCTCCCTATATCTTCTCAAATTCTGCAAGAAACTAAAGACCTGGCCATTCAAATAAGAGCCTGATCAGCCTACTCACCTGCCCAGTGGCTGGATACCCCTCGGCTGATAAGCGCAGTTTACAAATCTATATGATATAACATAACATGCACCATTCCATATGGGCAAATTCAAGATACTGAGCACACAATCTGTAAAATGAGTAGGATACTGGATTTGCAGGAGTTTTTAAATCACTGATGCATAATGTCAACGGTTACAGTCATTGAGATTAAGGAGAACTAACATAAATGTGCACTATGCAAGTTGTGGTGGACAAATTAAAGATGCTGTGCACAAAATCTGCAAAGTGAGTAGGATACTGGATTTGCAGGAGTTTTTGAATCGCTGAAGAAGAATGGGCTGTCCATAAGTCAAAGGTTGCTGCCAATGAGTTTAAGGAGAACTCTTTCTTCATTAATATGGTGACAAGCTTATTCAATTTATCAAGGCACATAGTATCTATATCTATTCTGGGCCGAGGGACATTTTCACACACTCTTTGCAGAGGATTCAAGCGTACCCCACATCATTTTATAATTTGTGACACTGTTAACAGATAACGTTGACATTGAACCACCCGCAACATGTCTCCTCGGTAGTGATTAAATAAAAAACATTATTCAGAAGTTGTTTGGTAGACTAGGATGGATGAAAAAGATGCAGCTACCAATTTACAGCCGTAGCAAGGTGGATTATTACATAGTGATGCTGGTTGGGCTTTACTAAGCAATACTCCCACAATATCCTAAAAATGGTCCTGGATTTAAAATAATAAATCTTTAGCTCAGTCCTGGTAGAGTGGCAAAGAATATGGATACACCATGTTGTCTGGCCAGGGGTCAAAGAAAAGAGCTCAGTAAACTGACCTCGGACTTGCCTGCAGTCTTATTGCTGTTGCAGAGGAAGAGAGTCTGATAAAACAACACCCACAACTGAATCATTTTGTGGATTATTTGACAGTACGTCAGAGTGAGTTTCACTTTCCTTCTCCTGGCCTCCGTCATTGACTATGAGCATGATCATGTCAGCTCTGTACTGGTGTGGCTTTAGGCAATTTACATGGAGAATTCTGTGAGGACTCATATGGGGGCCCAAGATTATCAAGTAGGTTTTGTCCCCTCTTTTCAACATGGGCCCAGTCCACTTGTCCTACAGGGCTCTACGGGTCACATGATCCAACACCTACACCAACTGACCTGTTGGTACTCAACCAGTGCTGCCTTTTGGCCATATCAGTGCTATATAAGCTCCTGGTTGCCCTCCAAATGTTTATTTGCTCTCGTATACTTCCAGTACATAGTCCACTATGTCCTGTTTTGGGCTCTTTGGGAGGTTTCTCCCATCCTTCCCTCTGCAAACTTAGAGAACCCTTATAGGATGGCCAACAAGAAGTTCAAAAGGGCTGAAGCCAACCCCCTTCTATGGCATCTCACTGTAGGCAAACAAGAGGCAAGATAACATGACATCCCATTTCCTTCTGAGTCTTTCAGAGAGGTATATTAGCATGCCTTTCCAGGTTTTGTTGAACCTTTCAACTAAACTATTTGTCTGTGGGTATTAGGGGGTGGTAAACTTGTAGCTCACACCACATTCACCCCACATAGGTTTTAGGGATGCAGACATGAAATTTGTCTCTATCAGAGACCACCTCTTTAGAAAACCCCACTCTGGTAAAGATACCAAGATGGGCCTTTGCCACTGCAGGGGCAGTTACAGTCCTGAGGGGAATTGCCTCTGGGTAACCAATGGCATGGTCCACTACCATTAGAATGAATGTGTTCCCAGATGCAATTTGAGGGTCAAGGGAACCAACAATGTCAATCCCTACCCTCTCAAACGGAGTCGCATCCACTGGAAGTAAAATTAAGGGAGTATTTGGTTGTGTCCCTGTCTTGCCACTGGATTGACAGGTGACACAGGAGCAACACAACTTCAATTTTCAGACATCTGGCCCATGTTTTGGTTTATATAACTAGGAGGATGTCATCTGCTAAGGTCAGAATAAACTCTCTGTACATTTGGGGGACCACATCACTCCTGATTGTTTCTGTTTTGGGATCCCTGGCCTCAGTGATCCAAAGCCCATCTTCCCAGTAGACCCTCTGGGTGCCATTGACATCTCCCTTTTCTTGCCTTGTAGCTTGCTGCCTAATGCCTTCAATAGTTAGGCATGTCTTTTGCCCTTGGCATAGGTACACTCTAGAGGGTCCCCTGCACATAATAGCTCTTCCAGGTGAGGTTAGAGTCCATCAGCTGCAGGTCCCTCCTCAGGCAGTAGGCCCTCTCCTTCAGGAGAACTCCCTCTACCCCCCTCAGGTTCTGTGGCCTCTTTGAAGCTGTCTTAGCAGACTTCTTGCCTTTAACTTGCTTTGTGTGCCTTGATTCACTATTTCAGGATCCAAGCTCATTTGACTTCCCTGATGGGCTGCTTGTGCTCTTGTGGTAACAAACACCCACTCAGGGAGACCCAGCATTCCTGCATGAGTCTTATCAAGCAGAAGTCTTCAGATCATTTCCCAACAGACACTCCACTGGGATGGCAGGGGACACAATAACATTGTTTGTGCCAGTAGCCCCTATTCTAAGCTTACCAAGGCCATTGGATGGGGATGGGGTTTAGACGTATTGTCAGCTTTGATAACCTAGTGACTAACACCAGCTATCTATCATTTTTAACCCTGGGCGAAGTTCGCGCAATCGCGCTTCGCAAAGCTATGCGAAGATGTACTTGCACTACGCGAGCTACGCGTAGCTTCGCGAGCTTGCGTAGTTGCTTGGGACGCCCGTTCGCGATGGCTTTTTCTTGTTCGGGAGCGCGGTGAGCGTGTTCGGGGAGCTGTTTGCATGCTCAGGGGATATATCTCGCGATCTTACCCATGTGGTCGCCAATGGGCGCGGCCATCTTGTTTTTCAATTGTCCCGCCCACTCGCGATGCCTTATTTCCTGTTCCAGGTCGTGGATAGCATGTTTGTGATGCGCATTGTCGTGTTCGGGAGCGCATTTTACTTGTTCACGATGAATAGTGCATGTTCGCGAGAAATATCGCGCAAACTTACCCACGCGGTCGCGAATTGGCACGGCCATCTTGTTTTTCACTCTATGCTATGGTTCTGGGCCTACTTTTCTATCCTCCCTTTATCTTTGTAATCCTTTGTATTTAAAGCATTTTTTCTGACTCTTTTAGTTATCATCTATCTCTCTCTTTGCCTAAGTTTATATTTTGCATTTTATTTCTACTTTTACTGTTTTTTTTACTTTTATAAAGTTCTTTCTTTCCTCTTCCCCCTAACCTACCCTTCTAACTTTTCTTTTCCGCCTCCCACCCACCACAGAACCATGGCCAAGGGCACAGCTAGTGCCAAGGGCAAGGGACCTGCAGGAGCAGACAAGGGCCGCCTGCCTTGCGGCAGAATGCGTCCTGCAGGGGTGCAGGCCCGGCAACTGTTTGAGGAGGACGAGGTGGCCGCCCTTGTGTTTTTCATTCAGCGCCACCTCCCCTTGACCTTGGCAGCAGGCGGCAGGCCCGGCTCCGGGTACGCTACCCAGGACCGGCACCGTCGGTGGGCGAAGCTGCGCCGGGCAGTGTTCCGGTGCTCTGGGGTCCTGCGCACCCATAATCAGCTGGCTCACCAGTGGTCCGACATCCTGGACCGGGAGCAGGACCTGTTGGACCTGCTAGGTGTTGAGGTCGTCGGGCTTGGTGAGTATTATAACTTATTGTGTATAAATTAAATTTGACGAACAACAAGATTACTGCTGCGTGCTACGCGTTGCTGGTAAATTACGTTCCAAAAAGCAAAATCTTCTTTGATTTAAGGACCCAGGTGCTCGGTGGTACTCTTACTTGTTTGCATCTTAGTTTGCGCTAGCTTGTGCAGATTATGTAAGTTTATTTTAGAGAACTGAAGTTAGGTAATGCGATTTGCTAGAGAAACTCTAGTCCTTCCATTGTCCTACTGTGAAATAGTGGTGGATGGATATTGGATAGTAGGTTTAGTTTCTTAGTATTAGTTAATAATTGTTTTATGCGGTCTGCGTGACGCCTCCTCTGTCACTGAGTGCTGCTTACCCCAGTCCTCCGTAGAACCTTTTGTACTTTGTTTAGTGAGTGGTAGGCTTAGCATGGTCAGTCAGTAGCAGAACTAGATCAGAATCATGCAACCAACCCTCAATTTGTTGTATGTATGTATGCACAAATGTATGCATGTGTCTTCCATCTCATCTATGCATTTGATGGCTCAAAAAAATGGAAATGCAGACTTAGTGAACAATTGGCCCGTCTGGAATAGGTGGTGTAGGTCAGGTGGTACTTACTAGGCTTCGTTAGTATTTGTAATCAGAAAGATTATGGAACACTGGAGTGTTCATAAATAAGTAGACGATCCGTGAATGCAGGAAGAAGCCAGTAGTCGATCCATCTGATTAGATAGGTCAATTTTATTGCAATTGTTGTTTCCTAAAATGTTGTTTGACTTATTTTTCCAAATGATTTATTATTATTTGTTTCACAGCAAACCTTAATGTTTGTCTCTTTCTTTATTATATTTTACATGATCATCAGCACCACCCAGGGGCAAGAAGACGGGGTCGGAGTCGGCGGGGGAACCACAGGAGCGCTCCTCTTCCGAGGCTCCTGCTGCTGGCCCCAGTAAGTCTTCCAGTGGTTATATATTGACATTTATATTTCCCTAACTTTTACTGCATCTTTTTTTTCCGAACTATAAATTAGGGTTCCACTTTCTGATTCTATTTTTTACAAAAGCTTCTTTGACCTTGACTATCTGTTTCCAAATTCTGTTTATCCCTGCCTCTAACTAAGTTCCTTCTAACTGCCTCTGCTATGACTCTCTGTACTACTACTACTACTACTACTATTACTATGACTCTGTCTGCAGCAAAGCTTGCACAGTTGCCCACTCTTTATTGAAGGTTTTCTTTGGAATAATAAAACTCTGATTGACCAATAGCTCTAGCCACTGTGTCCTGTCTTTTGGGTTGTCCTCTTCTAGTCTTCTCAGTGTTGAGGCTTTGACAATTACCACAAACAAAATGGCCAACCAGATATTTGACTAGTATTTTGGATCGGATAGTACATGATACTACTATTGTTGTAGTGATTCTGCAGAGCCACACACAGAACTATGCACAACAAAATAGGATGTTGGTGATGGGAGGTTGGACCTTACTGATCACACCTCAGTCCGAAGAACCCACGATCCCCTGACCAACTAGCTATAGTGTCTCACATTAGGGTCCCACTCCCGACCCCCTCCACAAAGAAGATACACAATGTTGATGATGACTGAGACAGTCAACCCAGAACATAATAACACCATTTTGCTCACTCACTTGTGTAAGTCCACCCCACGACACCAAATATCACAGAGTCTATGTGTAAGTTCAAAAGGTTTATTTGAAACAAGTAACAAACTCTGTACATCGTTAATATGAAATTTAATTTATTACAGCCATCGTCAATAAGCCAGCAAAAAGCCTAAGATTAAAACAGTATACATATACAAGTGCATGACAACAAGAACAAGAGACAAGAGCTTTTGAATTCTGGAAGACCCCTCACCGTAGAACGTAGAAATTCTGGTTACATCATGCATCATAACTTCATAAGCTCTGTAAATCTCTGGTTTGTAGAAGGGAATCTTCCACCTATTATATGAGAAAAATGCTGCACGTTAGCCGTTAGATAGTATATTGGTGAATGCAAGCATTTTGCAGTCATGGCAAAAAGTGTAACATGTATGTGATGGCTAAGCAATACGGACTATCCAAACTCAATAAGTGGGTTGTTTTTCGACCCTTTCACTTGTACGCAACAGTCAAGTGGCCTCAAAGGCGTCTACTACTGCACATGTCAATAAGCTGGCAGGTATAATTAAATATGCGCCAAAAGAGTAGTAGTCGACATGATGAATCTAAAAGGGTTACACATGGCTCAGGCTAACTTTCAAAAGAGTAGAGTAGGACTAGATGACCCTAGGAACCATATCACTACTAATGTCTGTCTACTGACTGTACTTACTGTCTAGTGCTGATATATGTTGTATTAACTTTTTTTTCAATGTTCCAAGTGAACACTAATAAAATAGGGGGAGGTTTCCAGGCATCTAAAAATTTGTGATGTTTTTTTCTAGGCACACTACCATCCACCAGTGCCGGCAGGGCCAGCAGCGATGCGGCCATTCCGGAGGGGGCAGTAGAACTGGCGGCACTTGCAGGAGAGACAGGGGGGGAGCCAGCAGCAGTGGCCGGCGGCAGTAAGTTATATTCAATACTTCTTGACATTACTACTAGATGGAAGTGTGTTCACTATTTCACTGTACTGTGCGACTTATTAAGTTGTAGTGAACATTATACAACGGTTGAAGAAGACACCCTTTACTTAGCATTAGCAGCGTGAGTTGAGTAACCAATGGCCTCTTCTATTTGACTCCAAAATCAGCTGTGAAGGTTTTATGGAGAAGACAAACTCAGATCAAATGACCTTGATGGATGTGTTGAACAAAGAGGGAAAGAAGGGTGGAAGGACGGGCGAGATAAATAATATGACTGGCTGGCAGAGAAGGATATGTTGTTGGAAGCATGCATAGATGGCTGATAGTAATCAGATCAGATGCATGGGTTGTTGAAGGATGGGTGGAAGGTGAAAGAGAATGCCTGCCTGGGTGGGTGACACAGTATGGGTGGATAGTGCTAGATAGCAAGAATCAGCGGTGTTTGGTTCAAACTCAAAGCCAAGGCAAGCAAGGAAGGAGCGGAAGCATGGGTGGTTGTTGGTGAAACCAACTAAGTATGAGATATATAAAAAAGAAGGATAAACGTTTACCTTAATGGATGTATGGCTGGATGTACTATCATCAATAGACAGTATAGGTGGAAAGTGTCACTGGAGAGTCTTACTTTGAAGAAAATGTAAAAGAAACTGCGCCACAGTGGCAAAGCGTAGGGGAATATAGGTAGTATTATCAGAATACATTTGACTCACAGTAGTTTGCAAGCACGTCATATATATATACATTCACTGAAAAAACCATAGGTTTCACGGGCGTTATAGTTAGCTGGACTTTTCACTCGTACAAAACCATAGAAATTCCCCCGTTATAGTTAGTTCAGCTAACTATAACTCGCGCGCCCGCAATGCACTGCTGATGACATCACATATTACATCACTCATGACATGGTCAGTGACATCACTCATGATATCACTGATGACATCTCAAATGACATCACTGATGACCTCATCCAGTGAATGTGTGTTTTTCTGAAAATTACATATGTTTTATATATGTATATCTCAAGGTCGATGGAAGAATAAATGGGTATATAAGTGTCTAAATGGATGATTTGTTTTTGAAAAATTGATTGTATAACTGACTGATTAAGTGTATCTTAGTGAATACATGGCTTAGTGAGTAATGTTTAAATATGTAAATATCTGTATCAGTCTCTCACTTTGTGTATAAGTGGCTGCATGGGTTGGTGAGTAGCTACATGAGTGTCTATATAGGTTATTAGTTGGTTTTTTGAGTATCAGTATAAGTGTCTGATGTCTGTATGGTTCGGTGGGGGGTATTACATAGTGCATAGGTGCATGAATGAGTGACTCACTGTTTGTATGTGTTGAAGACAGCATGTGTGCAGGACTGTATGGGTGGATGAGTGTGTGCATGGGTGTGTTAGTGAGTGAATGACTGTCTCAATAGTGTCTCTATGAGTAACTACATATGTTTTAAACTAGTATATGTGACTATTGGTGTATATAAGTGAGTATATGTGAGAGTGAGAGATTGAAAGAGTTCCTGTATGAATAAGTATGTGTTTCTATAAGTGATTGTTAAAAAGACTAAGTATGTGTAAGTTTCTGTAGAAGTAAGTGTGGTGGTGTGTGTATAACTGTATATGCAGGTAAACGGATGTTTGATTCTTTATTAGCATGAGTGACTATGTGTGTGAGTAACTTTATGGATGAGTGGCGTTGTGTAACAGGATGTCTAGGTGTATGAGTACATATGATGAGTGAGTACATTTATGAGTGACTGTATAGGACTGTTGGTGAATGAGTGGATGTGGATCTTACAATTACTGAATAGGTTGTTGTAACTGGTATTGGTATGTCCATTGTTTTGAAAATTTTAATTTCTATTTTTGAATGTGTGTATCAAAGGTTATATTAGGGTGAGAGGAGGTCTGCCACTCTATCACAAGGATGATGTCATCAGTGATGTCATCAGTGATGTCATGAGTGATGTCACTGACCATGTCATGAGTGATGTAATATGTGACGTCATCAGCAGTGCATTGCGGGCGCGCGAGGTATAGTTAGCTGAACTAACAATAACGGGGGAATTTCTATGGTTTTGTACGAGTGAAAAGTCCAGCTAACTATAACGCCCCTGAAACCTATGGTTTTTTCAGTGAATTTCTAAGGTTTTTTAAATGCTAATTCCTAGCTATAACGTGCCTGAAACCTATGTTTTTTTCAGTGAATTTCAAAGGTTTTTTAAATGCTAATTTCTAGCTATGCCTACAGAGATAGGACATGTGAAGAAAGAAGGAAAAACGCACAGAAAGAAAAAAAAGAAATGCAGAAAGAAGCAACAGAAGTCTTCAAAGACGAAGAAAAGTGCAGGAAGAAGTATAACGTGCAGAAAGAACAAACAGAAGAGCAGAAACAAGCCTTGTTGCAAAATCATCCTGTACCCTCAACTTTTTCAGATGGATACTGGTGGTAACTGAGTCTGACTAACCAGTCCTAGAGCCAGTGCTATGTTAAAAGACACTCAGAATACAGTGAAAACACCTACATACACTAGGGCACACTATGTGTTGGGGTCCCCCTGTGATTAGCATGACCTCCTCTGTAAGCCCCTAGTATATAATAGGGCAGGGGATTAAAACTACCTCTTAAAATGCACCACAGGGCGTGTTTGAACACATCACCTCATGCCCCGTCCCCTCCCTTCCCCACTGTGTAAACATGCCCTGTAGCCGTTATAAGTTGGGAGATTAAGTCCCCTTGAATCCTGAGGGTCCCTAGGGTCCAACTAGACCACTAGGTACCTCCAGTAAGTGCCACAGAGCTGCGTTGCAGAGAGGTGTAAAAAGTGGCACGGCCTGCACCACCTCTCTGCAACGCAGAGCAGTGGTGCTTACTAGAAGCACCTGGTGGGCTAGTTGGACCCCAGGGTCCCTCAGGATTGAAAGGGAATTATTTCCCCAACTTAAAAACGCGCCACAGGGCCTGTGGGCATTCTGAGTTGAGAGATTAAGTCCCCTTGAATCCTAAGGGTCCCTAGGGTCAAACTAGCCCACTAGGTACCTCCAGTAAGCGCCACAGAGCTGCGTTGCATGGAGGTGTAAAAAGGGGCGTGGCCTCAGAACACCTGTCTGCAACGCAGCTCCCTGGCGCATATTGGAGATACCTGTTGGGCTAGTTGGCCCTCAGGGACCCTCAGTATTGAAGGGGAATTAATTCCTCAACTTACAACTGGCCAGGGGGCGCGTTTGCAGAGTGCTGCAAGGAGGGGGCGTGGCCTCCGGCGCGATGCTGTTCATTTATTTATTTATTTTTAAGAAGGAAGGCTGTGTGGCCCACTTTCTTTTTCTAATTTATTAGCCCTGGGGACCCCATCCCCCAGGGCCTGCACCCTAATTCTTTTTGTTGAAAACAAATAATTTGGCCCTCCCAAGGCCTTAATCGGCCCCGGGGACCCCAACCCCCAGGACATGGCCTTTTTTTATTTTTTTATTCTTTAGGAGGGGGGCTCTGTTGCCCCCCTCCTCAGGCCACCTATGGCCCCGGGGACCCCATCCCCCGGGGCCGGCCTTTGTTTTTTTTTTTGTTTTTTTTTAAATATATTTATAGAAACACCTAGGACATGCTGGAGAAACCGTATGTACCTATCACCATGACGATTTGTGTGATATTCATTAAAAGGCGACTATGCATACAATGAATCCACGTAGAATGTATTCACACCGCTAGTGAAGCTCTGACATGTCTGACACCCTACCGTGCCTAATCCCTGCGCCCCCGCTGGTGGGTACTCTCCAAGTAGACACCCTTGTCGTTTATTTATACAAACATGGGTAGCTATTGACGGGCTCATTTAATACACATCCACACCAAGCCATTCAAAGGGGATTCGACAAAAATTCGACCAAACTATGCAAGAAACCCCCTCACGGTTAATAAAACACACATCCACCGCCGGATGTGTAATACTTTTTATTTTACTCTCTGGAAAGGAGACAAACCTCACTTGAGAGTCACAGCGTGCTCCTGGCTGAGCCCAATGCTGTGTTACACCCACCAGTGCCCGCCGAGTGCCACACACCTCTGTGTTGTATTCCACCAGCTAGTGCGTATGCTATGACACTCTCTAGCCCATGTGCACTGTAACACCACCCCGTGAATATGTCATGCCACACTTGCCTTCGCACGGGTTATATTGCCCCATCTAACGTGCCTTCCTCGATGCCTATGTTATAAAGCACTGCGCTATGCCATACATATTACAATCTGGGATCCATATCTTTGTCACAGTGCATATGCAATGTTACACTACCCAGCACATATTTTATATTACAACTTTAGAGACTACTTAGGTTACACAACACTGCCCTGTGCATATTACACTCCAAGGCGCATATCACATAGCAAGTGCTAGTGCCTGTGCTATCTCGCGCTCTCCAATGAATCTGTCATGGCGCACAATGTATTGCATATTATATTTCACGCCCCGGTTCATCTTATATCACACTTTTTGGTGCATAGTTTATACCATATACTATATCTAGTTTTCATTTTCAATCGTGCTCTCAGGACTATGTTCTATATAACACTGCGTCCACCTACCCTTTTCACGGGCATTACATTTTGCGATGGGGGGTGGATGGTCAGGGGATGTTTCTGCCAAGTGAGCCCGGAGTCACAGTCCCAAACGTCCTCTTCTTCCTGAATAAAAGTGAGATTATTCTGCATACTTGTTCATATTTTAAGTAGTTCGCACAAACACATTTTAAAAACAATAAAGTTCCTAATACCCACCTTCTATGAACAGTTAGCTTGCTGCCCCATCCACCTCCTCCCTATCCTCTGTTGTCTGAATCCATGGACTAGCCTCCTCCCTCCTGCCATGCATGGTCTGATGTGCTGCCACTGCCCTGCATTTAGCATTATGTACCAGTCCACTCATCCTGCCCTCCATTGCCCAATTCTATGGCTCATCATTGACCTCCTGCTTAGCCTCTGTGCTTTGCTTGCTGCCCCTATTCTCCTTCCCCCTGCCCTCCGATGTCTTTGTGCATGCCCCTGCTCCATCCTTTTTGACCACCATGTTCCATGGACCTGCCACTCCTATCTACTCTGAGTGTTCTGTTGAACTGCCACTCCCCTCCCACCTGCCTCGCATTGTCAGATGACTGTAACCTGTCCCTGCCACCTCCACCCTGCCTGTCCACATGCCATGCCCCTATCCCCTTCCTCCTGTCCTCCATGGTCCATTTTACTGCCACACCCTTCTGCCCTCCCTGGTCTGTTGTGCTGCAACTGCTCCTCCTGCCTGCCCCGCGCGGTCTGTTGTGAGGCCCCTTCCCCTGAACTCTCTTGTCTGTGCCCAGGTCCTGACCCTCCCTTCTATCCTCCATGGTCCTTTGTGCATGCCCCTGCACCCTCCTTCTTTCCCATCATAGCCATTGTGCTGCCACTAACCCTCCCGCTTGCCATGCATGGTCTTCTGTGCTGCCATGGCCCCTCCCACCTTCCCTGTGTGGTCAGCTAGCTGCTCCTGACCCCCTCCCACCTTCCCTCCATGGTCTGTGTGTATGCCATCATAGTCTCACTGTTGCTCTCCATGGTGTGTCTTGTTTCTAGTGCCCATCCTGCCTGACCTCCATGGTCATCTTGCTGCTCCTGCCCTGCCCCCTTGCCCCCAGCCCTCTGTTTCCATGTGCAGACCCCTATTCCCTCCCTCCTGGCTTGTCGGTTCCATTGTAATGCCCCTGATCCATCCCTCCTGCCCTTTATGGTCTGTTATGCTGCAGCTTTCTCTCCTGTCTGTCCATCATGGTCAGCTAGCTACCATTGCCTCTTTCCCCTCTGTTGTCTGTTGTCCATGTGCATGGTCCTGTCCCCTCCCTATTGCTTTCTATGTATTGTTGTGCTGCACTCCCGTCCCGCATGCTCTGTGTGGAGTATTGTGCTGCTGCAAACCCTGATGCCTGCCCTGTAGGGTCAGTTTGGTGCACCTCTCAAAGTCCCTTCTGTCCTCTGTTATCCGAGTCCATTTCCCTACCCCAATTCCTCCTGCCTACCATGATCCAATGTACCATACTTGCGAACATTTTGAACTTGGTAAGAGGGAGATTTTGAAATAAAACTTGGGTATTGATTTTCCCCTTTGAGTTACATTGAAAAAGAGAAGATTGTAGACAGGAAACAAATCAAGTAAAGCCCATTTGAGCTTAAAAACATTGGACGTTTCCAGGCTGAAACGGGTCTGTTGGCATTTATGGTTGTTTGACCACTGCCTCTTCCTTCTGCCTACAATGGTCTATTATATTGCCACAACCTCTCTTGCCAGTCCTGTATTGTTGGTTTGTTGCCCCTGCCCCCCTTTCCACTGCCCTCCATAGTCTGTTCTGCTGCCACTGCCCTTCCTGCCTGCCTAGTGTGGTCAAATTGTTGCCTCTGCACTCTCCTACCTGCCTTCAATTTTCAGAGTCCGTGCCCCTGGCCTCTGCCTCTCAACTGTATCCCAATGAACAACTAGATTGCTAACATTCTATGGGGCAGATCTATATTGGAGATGCGCCACTTTTACGCCGCCTTTGCGTCACTTTTGTGACGCAGCGGCGGTGTAAACCCTGAGCCACGTTGCGCCATATTTACATAGTGACGCATCTATGGAGATGCGTCACGATGTAAAGCCCTGCGCCACGCAAAACCTGCGTCAGGTTTCACGTGGGCGTGTCGACAGAGGGGGGGGGCGTTCCGTCGCAGGAACGCCCCTGAAAAGTGACTCAGTCAAATCTATAAGATTTGACTGAGTCACTTTCCCTACGCTGATGCGCCAAAACCCTGTGCCTGCTTGAAGCAGGCGTAAGGCTTGACGCACCATGTTAGGGATAGGGTAGGTTGGAACAGTGCTGGAGTTGCTTCGCGCTTGCGACGCAACTGAAGCACTGCGCCAACCTTACGCCATCGGATGCGTCACGCATCTGTTTATTCCTGCACCATGATGCGCCGCATTGTAAATGCGGCGCATCATGTGTGGCGCAAGCGTAAACTTGCGTGACGCATCATTCCTGGCGCATCCTTGCTGATTTGCAGGGATGCACCAGGAAACATAAATCTGCCTCTATATTTATTACAAAAGTGTGGAATGCCTGACGTCATCTTGATGTAATCAAAACTGTAATGCCTAGAGCATTTACTTTAGAAATTACATATATGAGAGGGTCTTATTTGCATCAAAATTATGGTTAGTCCTCTAAAAAACTAAAATGAGGACATATTTTCTGAGTTTTCAAATAGCGACAAAGAACTTTTAAATTATTTGTAATCTTAGTTTTTTTATCCAGTTGACCACTTGATTAAATGTTGCATCCAAGGGGAGAAGGTGTGGTGTTACTTCCAGAGCTGCAGACTTTGCAACTGGGGAACCAGGTTGGAGTTTCTGCTTCAGCTCAACATTCTGTGATTCTGGTCAAATGACTTAATCTCCCCATGTCTACAACCAAAATTAATTTGATCTTGTGCGATGTAACCAATGTTCATGTAAAGCACTCCAATACCTGACAAGTCTGCACTATATAAAACTGCAAATACACAAAAAATAAGTGTTTTGCACACTTCTGTCATTGGGCTACATCTGGGTGATATTTGGGCTACATTTGGGCTCTTTTGTCTCTGGTGGCCATTTTAGGAGATTTATTTGTTATGAAGTTTCCTAATTTCCTCATTTACTGCAGTCTCCTCAGTAGGAAATGCTTTCAGTTTTTTACTTTGATTCCATCAAGAAGGTATTCAGATATGTCACACATTTGCCATAAATTCTGAATGTTAGCACTCTAGTTGCTCATTAGATCACTGTAGTAAAGCTACTGCTCACCACGGAAGTCTGCTGCTAGTATTAGAAGTGCATGTTTCAGTCTGCATATCAGAATTTTTTAATGAAATAGAAGAGGATTTGAAAAGTCACTCAAAATGTGCCCTAATTTTTCTTTCTTCAGCACTAATCATAATTTCTATGGCAAAATGAACCCCCTCATTGTGTTCCTTTTTAAATTAAATGTTTTAAGTGTTACCAGTTTATTCCAATCAATATGGCTTCAGGTGTGCCATACTTTTGTCATAAGTAAGACAGTAAGCGCTCTAATTGTTCTTAAGAACACTCTGGGACATTCTGTCATTGGGCTATACTTGGGCTACATCTGGGTGATATTTGGGCTACATTTGGGCTCTTTTGTCTCTGGTGGCCATCTTGGGAGATTTATTTGTTATGAAGTTTCCTAATTTCCTCATTTACTGCAGTCTCCTCAGTAGGAAATACTTTCAGTTTTTTACTTTGATTCCATCAAGAAGGCATTCAGATGTGTCACACATTTTCCATAAATTCTGAATGTTAGCACTCTAGTTGCTCATTAGATCACTGTAGTAAAGCTACTGCTCACCAGGCAAGTCTGCTGCTGGTATTCAAAGTGCATGTTTCAGTCTGCATGTCAGAATGTTTTTATGAAATAAAAGAGGATTTCAGAAGTCAAAATGTGCCCTAGTTTTTCTTTCTGCAGCACTAATCATAATTTATATGGCAAAATGAACCCCTCATTTTTTTCCTTTGTAAATTAAATGTTTTAAGTGTTACCACTTTATTCCAATCAAGATGGCTTCAGGTGTGCCATACTTTTGTCATAAGTAAGCCTGTTAGCGCTCTAGTTGTTCTTTAGAGCACTCTGGGAAGCTGCAGTAGAACACAAAGGAATCAACTGACAGTCTCTGCCCTTGTTGGATGTACATGTTTTACTGAGAATGTCAGACTTCATTCTTACATGACTGAGAAAGATAATGTGAATTTACAGAAAATATGCTCTCAGTTTAGCTTATAGATCACCTTCCAAACCTCTGCAGGGGTGTGGAATTTTCCAAATAATCTAGTTGTCCAAGGGACAAAATGCCACTGAGATCTACATGTCCTGTAAAATCCACTTGTCCCACCTACCCCCGTTCCACATCAAACCTAAGGGCTCCGGCTGACAGAGAAACATTAATATATTTTTGCTTTATTAAAATCAGTAAACCATTGAATGTTGTGCAATAATAATGCTAAAGGAAAACTTGTCAAGCGATATTATCGCGCCCCTGCCCCCCTGCGCCCCCTCCCCTTAACCCTGACGGCAATTCTTTTATTTCTATTCCCCTTTTTTTCCATTTTTTTTGGCTGTGTATTTATTCCCACAAAATACGTACATTTCAAACCATACGTAATGTACTAATTTACCGTCCCCTTGGCTGTGTATTTATTCCCACAAAATACGTACATTTCAAACCATACATAATGTACTAATTTACCGTCACCCTTGTAAAAACGTATGGGTGGGATATAAAAGGTGTCAGCCAGCGTGCCCCTGCCATTTCCCCCTCACTTTTGCAGCTGGCCAGACGTGAGCCCTACGTTCCTTGCGAATCGGTATGTTGTATCGAAAAAGAAACAGTAAAGTTGGGAGCTTCCTTTAATAATAAGAATCGTTTTTTCGCCAAATGTACCCTCTTTGCAACATTAATCAATTGTGTAATGTATATTTGTCGGTGTGTTTACGCAGTTATGGGCTGAAAGTTAATAGCTCACTATTCTATATTAGGACTTTAAGTTATAAATTGCAAGTCACCAACGGATGTCTCTTTTGAAAGCATTAATCTGCAGATCTGTTTCCATCTGCGGTATGAAGGCTCCGGACTCGCGATGTTAAACCCGCGTTGCGATGGCAGCGCGTGAATCTGAATTAGTTGTAATGGGTGTTTCCCCCATGAAGCGGTGGTAGCGCAGCGCGCCTGCTTGCGATACGCTTTTTTGACGTCCTCATCTGAGGCGCCGAGGCGGGCCAGGCCAGGCCTAGGCTTTTTTACTAATTAATCTACCCACGCATGGTTGCTAAAAATATAAATAAAAGACAATCGCAGCACCTCCGTCACAATATCACACAATTCAAGCGGGCAAAACTGCTTATTTTACCTGAATGCTTATTGCAAGCCTCTTGGCGGCCACGGACTACTGCTTGCAGAGGCTGAGTGACGTTTCACTCCCCCAGCCAATCACTGGCTAGAGCCCAGTCATGGGCTGCTAGCCAATCAGATGCCGCCAAAGGCTCTCTGCAAGCTTCGGATTAGCTGTGAGCCCCAGAGTGCCCACAGCCTGTTGTTTTAACGTGATTAAAACGTGATTAATGTCTACATGTCCTTCGGACATAAATAGACCATAAATCTTCCTGCCCGTCAATATAAACAACATGGTTTTGGCGTGGGGCGATATGATTCCCCCACCCCTGCCTCTGTGGGAAAAGTATGAGAAAATAGTTTTCTCTCAAACATGGTTCGTGATATCACAGCAGAAGACTTTTTCACATGGTAAAATCACCTTAGAACACACCACAATTCCTAAAATGAGTATGGTACCATCAACAAATGATTTGTAATGTAACTAATGTCTTAAAACCTTCTATTAACTGCAATGCTTTTTAATGAGGTGCTATCATGTATATTGGTCCCAAGATGGCTGCCAACACTTCTTGGATGAAGTACTGACAGCCAATCAGATCTCACGATGAGATGTGTGGTTAGGCTCCGCCCAGATATGTATATGATTTTACTTTTGATTTTCTCAGGAACTACTGAACAGATTGACACCATATATGCAAAAGGCACATGCCTGACCTGAGGACTACCTCTTTGCCAAATTTCAAGTAATTCTGTCCAGCCGTTCGGGCTGTACCTTGGACTAAAGGTCCCTATGGAAAATTGCATGGGGAAAACGCGTTTTGGGACACCCCTTTTTTCTCAGCCCCCGCTTGACGAATCCCCCCGAGACTTTCAGGGTAGGAGCGGAGCGCCCCACCTATTTTGAAAATTTCGCGAGGATTCGTCAACCGGCGCCAAAGTTATTCCAAATAGAATGTTGCGGATTTCCTATGGAAACACGGTCCTAACTATAACTATCTACTGGCGACCGCCAGTAGATAATATATATATATATATTATCAAGCGGAAGCCCCTTCCTCCGACTCTGGGGACCACTCCCTACCTATTAATGTATTTTCAATTGGGTCAGCCAGCCTGCAAAGGGTGGCCTATCTGTTGTTTATGGTTACACAATCAATGAAAGCAAAGTACCCTCTGCAGTAGCGGTTGGTGGTGGGAGTGCTGGTGGGCGGTGACATGGGGAGGGGCAGGGTGGGTGGCACTGGCAAGTAAACTATGTATTACGGCCAAATACAGGTAATCAACATAAAAATAAATAAAATTATTTTCATTGTGCGCACTGCTCCGCCGAATGCGATGCAGTGCGTGCAACAATTATTAATATTTTTTTAATGTATTGTTTAATTACCTGTGATTGTCCTTAATCCATAGTTTACTATCCCCACCATGCACCTTCCCACATCACCGTCCGGCAGCACTCCCACCACCGACCGCTACTGACCTGATGTCGTATCGCCATCTATAATATGAATATAAGCAATGATCATTGGATCAGATAAATAATCAGCCTTTTTGTAGTACCCAGGGCAGGGTGTAAGTGAAATTGGTCATTTGCCCTCATGTAACAGACAGTATGGCCAGTGCCACCGGCCGTAAGGCGTCATACAAAAATATGAGCTTCCCCACCTGCATACAGTAGTAGTAAATAAAACTAACGTGAGTCTGCATCATGTGGCTCATATCTGTTTCTCTTGGGTGCAAGCTTAGCCGTCTGAGCTGGGATGCCAGCTACAACAAGGTTATGTAATTGCGCTAAACTAGAGATAAGAACAACACGACTGGTGTACCTGTGTACATAGTACGATTATAATGTCGGAAACTCCCACAAATGTTAGAGTCCAAGGAAGTAGGAGTAGAGATACTTACCACCAAATCACAAATGTTATGAACTGTGCTTGTTAGTGATACTGTGACACTATGTGTTGAATGATTTTAGTGTTTCTGTTTTGCTAAGAGTATTGGCTACAACATGTTCTTTTTCTTTCTTGATATAGATACTCCTTCCACATCTACACCAAAACCATCTCGGAAGGAGTTGGCCGCCAGGGCCCGGCGCCATAAACCGGAGGCCATTTGCGAAGTATGTCACCGGCTGGTGGCTCAGGCGGAGGAGGAGGAGGAGGCGGCTGCAGCTGCAGCCTCCTCCAATGCCCCGGGCCCCAGTCAGGCCCTGCCTCCAGTTTCACGGTGCCGTGGTCCGGCAGCCGACCGCCGCCGCGCCTCCATCTTAACCACTGCTGCCCCCCACCCTGCATGTAACTGCAGGGCATTTCACCATCAGCTGCTCCGCCAGATGGCCCGCTTAGAGGAGAACCTAGAGGAGCAGGTAAAAATCCTGGTGGACAAACACCTGAAGGCCCGCAGGCTATAGAGGACCTTGTCATTTGCCCCTTTTTTAATTCCTTTTGTTGGTGGGTGGGTTTTTGGGTGTTGGGGATTCATTCGAACATTGGGACTTGGACTTTCATTTTGTTGTGGACATTGGTTGGGGTTAGGGAGGGGGGTGGGTTAAGTCAGAGTGGGATAGTTCATTTTTGTTAGGGGATATTACATTTTATACTATTTACTTATACAATGTTAATGTTTTGTGGTGGGTTACTGGTTTCCGAATTCAATCTAAGTTACATGGTTTGTTACTTTGTTTCCGTGCTGCTGCATGCCCACAGCCAGTGTTTGATTTAAAAAATCTGCCGATTTTGTAACACACAAACCGATAGATGCAGTACCCCTCACTGAGTTATTTTTAATTGTCATAACAGTACTGTCAGTCTCTCCTCCTAGTCCATACCTCCCACCAAACTTATCTTACCTGTGATTGATGACTAAGTTCGGCACACTGATGGCTGCATGGTTGGTTTCCCAAATGAACGGAGAAGATGCCATTATTGTGGTGGTAGTAGTAGACACTGGCAATAGCATTTGAAAAAAGAAAGCGAAAGTCACATGACTGAGAGACTGTGGGAGGAGTAGTAGAACAAAGTAAACTACAGCATGGGTGGGCAAGCAGAAGAAGATCCTTGCCCTGCCTTAGTTGAAATTCAATTAGTGTTGCTTTCACCTCATCTGCCCCAGCAAGCGTGTGATCAATTGTTGGTGTACATTTAATGTAGTCACATCACACCTCAATATAAATCACACAGCCCGGGGGAAGAGGGTTAGCGATTGATGAATGGATGGGAAGTGGGGTCATTTTTGGTGGCCCAAAAAAGGTTTTAGGAGGCACACCAGACTTAAGTGATACTTCCTTCTTCTTCTGTTCCTTCTTCTCCATGGCAACTTTCTTGGTACCGGAGGGCCTGCTACCTGCTTTCCTTGGGGGCATCTTCTTCAGATGTCAAAACAGCACTCAGTTGCACAAGTTGCAGAGATGCCTGGTCAGGTCACTCAAACGTCACGTCGTGTACAGCAGCAGGACGTCGGTCTAGCCCCACAACGGTCGATGATGACACACCTCCTCCGTCTTTTGTGCACCTAAAAGCAAAAAAGCCAGAAGAACACCAGTCAAAAGATCAATAATACAATATAACTTCTTAGTGTCTGGTGGGTGGTCACAATTATTAAATTTTAAGAAGTCAGTGAACAACAACAGTATAGCCATTTATGAGACTGACAAGGCCAGGGCTCCTGGTGTACTTGTACTGTGTACACTCAGGAAGAAGAATAGCAAAGAACAAAAACATAAATGTAGTTTAGTCTGTTTGCCCTAAATAAAACTTTGTGCATCTTATGGGATGGATGCAGCATCAGGGAGCAACAACAACGAACATATACACATAAAAACTAAAGGCATTTATTTACAACACCCAAAAAGTGAAATGTACCTCCGAAAAAAAGTAAAGCCCACATTTTACAATTCAATCCAAAGCCATACATGATGTTGAAATTTAACGCTCAACACAAACACAGTTGTTTAAATTCCATGCACCCGTAATGATTGATGAGTAGTACCCCTGGGCCTACTGTACGACTAGGCCACAATCTTAGAGGCCTATGGAAAAAGCACAGTGGCTGGTACCACAAAATGGCCGCCACCACATGGCCAGGCCACTCAAAAAAACAAGAAAAGGTCAGGAATACAAGACAGACAATGCAGGCCTATTGCAAAAGCACAATGCGTGCCTCCACAAACTGGCCGCCACACATGCTCAGGCCACCCACCACAATAATAACAAAAAAGTGATTACAAAGGACATGAACAGGAAGTTGTAGTCTCTGTGGGACTTACTTCCTCTCCTAAAAATATTTAAAAAAAAATAAAAGTGACTCCGTGCTCCAAAACTACAGCAGAATGACAACCTGAGAAGTTTTTTTAGCAAAATGCAAAAAATCTACATTTTCGAGAAGGATTTATGTTGCTCGCGAGATATTGTTTGCCAGATTGAAAATGCTGCGTGTTCGGGATCGCGAACTGTACAAAAAGGCTTTATCTTGTGCACGAACATGCATATTGAGAGCGTGAAAATGACAAAAACTGTAAGTCCGCGTTGTCGCGCTGTGCAGAGTCACCGAAAGTACGCGAGCTGAATCACTAGGGTTACCTACTGGCTGAAAAGCCCTATCTATTTAACACACACCCAAAAACTGCTATTCCACCCCAAAAAACACCTTTTGCAATTCAATCCAAAGCCATCCATGGTGTCAAAAAAAAAATTCAACAGACAACACAAACTGTAAATTTAAATATTGCACCAAAAATTTGAGGATGACTACCTCTGGGCCTACTGGCAGACTAGGCCACAACCTTGGAACAGAATGGCAAAAGCAAGCACACTGCTTGGATGGCTCCACAACAAGAAATGGAAAACAGACAATGTAAGCCTATGGCAAAAAAGCACAATGTGTGGCTTCACAAAATGGCCACCACACACATGCTCAGGCCACCCACCACAATAATAACAAAAAAGTGATTAAAAAGGATAGGAACAGGAAGTTGTAGTCTCTGTGGGACTTACTTCCTCTCCTAAAAATATATTTTTTTAAATTAAAGTGACTCCGTGCTCCAAAACTACAGCAGAATGACAACCTGAGGAGTTTTTTTAGCAAAATGCACAAAATCTGCGTTTTCGAGAAGGATTTATGTTGTTCGCAAGATATTGTTTGCCAGATTGCAAATGCTGCGTGTTCGTGATCGCGAACTGTACAAAAAGGCTTTATCGCGTGCGCAAACACGCATATTGAGAGCACGAAAATGACAAAAACTGTAAGTCCGTGTTGTCGTGCTGT
Source organism: Triturus cristatus (assembly GCF_964204655.1). NCBI lineage: Eukaryota > Metazoa > Chordata > Amphibia > Caudata > Salamandridae > Triturus > Triturus cristatus. The sequence goes on from NC_140580.1 coordinate 481,069,062, forward strand.
GCAGAGTTACCGAAAGTACGCCTGCTGAATCCCTAGGGTTACCTACTGGCTGAAAAGCCCTATTTATTTAACACACACCCAAAAACTGCTATTCCACCCCAAAAAACACCTTTTGCAATTCAATCCAAAGCCATCCATGGTGTAAAAAAATATTCAACACAAACTGTAAATTTAAATAATGCACCAAAGATTTGAGGATGACTACCTCTGGACCTACTGGCAGACTAGGCCACAACCTTGGAACAGAATGGCAAAAGCAAGCACACTGCTTGGATGGCTCCACAAAATGGCCGCTACACACCTACAACAACAAGAAATGGAAGACAGACAATGTAAGCCTATGGCAAAAGCACAATGCCTGCCTTCACAAAATGGTCGCCACACACATGGCCAGGACACAACAACAACAAGCATAAGCTAAGGGGAACAAAGAAAAGAAATGCAGGCCTTTAAGGAAAAAGAAGCACACACTACTAAACTACCACCACAAATTTGCCACAAGCTACATGCCCACTCACAGTCACAACAGGCCATGGAAAACAATGAACTGAATCAGGCTATGAATGGACAAAGGAGGCCTGCTAAACATCACAGCTTTAATGCAAAAATGAAAATCAACAGGGCTACGAAAGGATTGGAAAGATGTTATACATCAAGCACACACATCCAACAAAGGTATTTCACACACACACACAAACAGTGAAATACACCACAGCCACATTTAGCATTTCAATCCTATGCCATCCATGCCCTACATGATGTTGAAATTCAACAGACACCACGAAACATGGACCCATGGGTACCCTACTGGCTGAAATTGCAGAGAAAAACAACTAGGCCCCTATTGAAAGTACAGCCCACCCACAACAATAATTTTTTTTTAAAAATGAAAATCCCAGAAAAATGTAGGTACACTACAAACAAGCCCCAATGAAACAAACACACCAATTCTCCAACTTACTTGTAGTAAATTAAATCACAAATCAAAAAGTCATCAAATAAATCCAATCCAATGGTATATGATGCAGCAGACAGACACAAAAAAGTGATCTTTCCAGCTCCAAATCCAAATGAAAGTGAACAGCACATGGACAAAGCACTGGGAGGAGCCTGCTGGACAGGAGCAGGAAGTTGGAGACTCAGGGGCACTTCCTTCCTCTTGAAAAAAAGAGTAAAAAAATTAAAGGACTCCTTACACAAAAGACTACAACAAAATCACAATCTGAGGAGTTTTTCTGAGCAAAATGATCATTTTAGAGAAGGTTTTATGAAGCTAGAGAGATATTCTTCGCCAGATTGTAGTTTTTGCATGTTCGGGATAGCGATCTTACCAAGACAGCCGCCGGAAGTCAGCTCACGCACTCGAATGATGTGTTCGCGTTCGCACACTCTCGCGGGCTTGGGCAGCCATATTACAAATCTCGTGGCGAAAGCGAACGGACAGAAAAGCAAGTTGGCGAACGCAGAACACCGTGAGACGTTACCGCGTGCGCGAAAAAGAATATTGAGCGCGCGAGGAAGCAAAAACACTACGCTACGCGCTAGATTGTGTAGCAATCTGCAACTTCGCGCTCTACGCTAATCGCGAAGTTGCCTAAACTTCGCAAACTCCGCGAACGGAGCGTAGTTCAACGCCCAGGCTTAATCATTTTCTCTGGGGAAACCAGTCTAGCAGCCATCATAGTGACACAGGCATCTGAATGCTTCAGAGCCTCTGCCTCATTCCCATTGATATTTGGACTTTGTTTATATTTCTCCAGGCTTGGAGGCAAGACAGCCTGGGATTCATTATCCACCCCAGCCAGGGAAACTAAAGTAACCTCAGTGCATCCTCTGCACTCTCCAGAGTACACTTCCAGCTCCACTCCTATGTTAGCCAGTCCCTTGGAATGTTCACCACAGGGGAACGTGTTTGAGCCTTCTGCATCTCCTTTCTTATGTCCTGCCTGATATCAGTCATGACATTGCCCAGAAGCCTTTGCTAGGTCCCACTTCTTACTCTGATACCCTTTTCTTTTGGTATGGGAGAAGTCTTGGGCCCACCCTCCTGAGATGAACTTTGGGGGCCTTTTGAGAACTCCTTCTATTTATCTTTGTTTTTGCTCACCTCCTTCCCCTTCTGGGAAGTCTGAGCACCCTTTTTCTGGGCACTCTCACCATGAGTCTTCCTGGACACCATTTGTCAGCAATCTTCCCCAGCTCTCTGGGAGAGCACAACTTGGAACCCACCAAATGCTGATGCAATTTTTCTGTGGTACAATAAGTTAAAATGTGCTCCTTCATACTTAAATTATATAGCCTATCCTGTGTCCGCTTCATTGCCTTTTATCCAGCATTTTAGTGCTTTGACTGAAGAGTCTACAAATTCCACCATGTTTGTTTTTGGTGAGTCCACATCCTTCTATCAAGGTATCTTTCATATACTGATAGGATTCAACCACACCCTTATTAAGGGTCAGAGGTCTATCTCTGCCCTTCACTGACAATAACTCCCATAGTTGAGAGCCTAGTTTCTAGTGACCTATCCTCCTAATTTTGCAGGACATCTCAAAAGCTGCAAACCCCTTGTCAATATTATCAATATCGCTAATGTTTGGGACGATCTCTTTGGGGATCTTAGAATAAAAGGTTTCCTCTTTTTCCCTATTACAGTTGCTGCCACCATTATCTTTGGGCTTCAAGCCCATCTTGGCCCTTCTTTCTTTGAGGGCTAGTCTCCTTTTCTCAAGCTCAATCTTTTTCTCCTCTTGTAAGAGACGGCCAAACTTTTCCTCAAGGCTTATTACCATCTTACCAGTAGGGGTTGTGCTATGGTAACTCCTGTCGCTTTCACCTGATGGAGGGGTCTGGGAAAGGGTGGAGAGTTTTGATCTTCACCTTCTTCCCATTATCTTCAATTTGGGTTAGTGCATTATCCTCATCTTCTTCAAGATCTTCCTCTCTAGTTTTTCTTTTTTATAAGGGCTGAGGCATTTTAAAGTTCCTCCTTTTTAGCAGTGACTCTATAGCTAATTCCCTTAGCTTTGCACACAACCCTTAGATCACTGATCATCAGGGCTGGTATGAATGACAGGTCGAGATGAGGAACTTTCTCAAAGAATCCAAACAAAGGGCCCAGCAACTAGAAATCTTACATTCACTGACATATCCATCTAACAGAACAAAGTCACTAACACAATGAAAAATGAGAATACTGAATTAGAATCATAGAAAAATAATTAGATGATCCACACATGTTATGAAATGAACAATCAAGCCTGAAATTCATTTCTGGAGTTATTATTCCTTATGGCCTTATTTAGAATTTGATGGCTAGGATACTCCGTAAAAATATATCCTGCTGGCTGTAATAAAAGAGCATAGGCTTCAATGCACTTGTGATATGGTGGAAGAGATATTCACCACATGTGTGACTGAGTATACCATCTGCCAAACACTGAACAAGGCCAGTAGTGTCCAATCACAATTAACCAAGAAATCAATGCTATCCATTAACACACAACAAATGGGAAAACATGGAGGAAAACAAAGAGCAAATTGAGATACCTTCTTCCAAGAAATTCTTCATCATAGAATGCAATCCTTCTGAAAAGTGATAATCTATTCTGGAAAACCGATCTTCATTAATTATATTCAGTCAGGTCTGTTCTTATATTGGGGGCTTATATTGCTTTATTGGGGTAGCAGAAAGTATTTTCAATTTTTCTGAGATGTCCTTTGCCACAAAAATGCCTTTTTTCTATTTTTCTAGAAACAACGTAATCCATTATTGAACATCCAATATCCACACTCAAATCCTGTTATTAAAAGTTTAGAAAAACAATGTTCTTCTATGATTTGGTCTTCATATATCTACTGCTTTAAGAGCCATACATTCACAGCTTTGATCCACATTTATAGGAAGATCAGGTTATGCTCAGATTCTCTGATACAGATTTGTATGAACATCCACTATTCCTAAAGAAACTGCTTCTATGAAAAAAATATCAAAATCTGAAAACATCACCAAAAATATCTATGACCTTACTATGACAATCCACTACCACACTACCACAATCCTACACTTAAAAAGAAAATCGACTACAAAAACTATCACTTTAAAAAATATCTAAAATACCTAAATATTAAAAATAAAACTGAAGAAACACTAAACTTTGCAAAGTAGGAAAGGTACTGCAAGATCTGAGAGAAGCTACTATGAGCTCAAAAGAGCTTACTCACACAATGTAAAAAATATAATACCCAATTATCTAGATAATACTACAGGCTGGCTCCCTAAAAGTCTCAATATTAAAAGACTCATAGCTGGAAGAGGAAAAGAAACTAGATAGACACATGTAGCTCCAAAAGGAATTGGGGATATACATATCTTAATCTGAGCACACATACAAGACAATTTCTTTCTAGATGTCAATGGTAACATTGTGAGAAGAATAGCTATATATACTACTAACAATAACCTACCAAGCTGCTAAATCTTACCCAGAGCACATGTGGGTGATGGATGGCATCTTCAAATCATGCCCTTCACCATTCGCTCATATCTACACAATCCATGGAGATTATCAAAACAGCAACATAACAACAGTCTATACACTTTTTCTAAACAAAGTGCAACATATCAAGAACTATGAAATGAAATAAAATCCCTCCTAACAAATACAATCCATCTGCAGACACCTGCAAAATACTCAACAAATGCTGAATTTGCCCATGAAATTAAAAAAAGAACTACCCTAGCATATGTCCCTGTAACCGAAATACCAAAACATTACAGAGTGAGTGACAATAAGTATGTTTGTCTCTTTCATGAGTCCTCCTTCAGCGGCATTTTTGGGAGGTTAGTGCACCCATGCTTTTGAGATAACCACTGGGGGGCTATATAACTCGATTAACTCAGCCAGTGTGCTGCCGGTGTCTCAAAGGTGCACCAGAGGCAAGCTCATCTGCCACTGTCCGCAAAAGTATGGGACCAGTGGCCAGGGGTTATGCTGGTCTGAGAATGTACTTAATATCAAATTGGAAAGTTCGTTCTTAAACAGATGAGCACTGCTATAAGCCATGAACTTACTAACATCCTTAAAAGTCCAAATCTGTTCCATCAACAAACCTCTCTGGGTAATTCAGTAATGGCCTCAGCCTCTGTGAATTCCTCATTAATACATGACTCGAGTATAACCCCTAAAAGGTGAAAAGAACCTCTGCACGTCATCTATTTAAATGTACATTTGCATGGGAAGCATAAAACTGAAATATTAATTTTTTTAAACCAAAACAAACAAGATCTACTTTATTATATCTGAAATGTGGCTTTCTGACAAATCGATCCCTGACATCTTAGCTGCCCTCGCCAACATTTTACAACTCAAAGTCAAAACATGTTGCAATCCAAGCATGTTACCATCAAAGTCAAACTCTTTACTAATAATCAAGGCCTAGCATACCGAGACTGCATAGCAGGAACCTTAATCAAAAACTCAGATCAAAACAAAATCAAACAGATACAACCCTAAACACTCAAAGTTAAGTAATTCATTTATTTATTAATATTATTTATTAACATTATACTACCTTTTGTGATCTCATTAGTGTCCTATGTGAATGACACCAAGTTGGTGTTTTCCTTTACCTCGGATGGCAAGCACATCGCTCCCTCCCTTAGGTCCTGCTTCGAGAGGGTAGCAAGCTGATTGGACAAGTCCTGTCTCACACTCAATAGAAATAAATCGAGCTGAGGATTTTTTGAAGCAAGGTAAACACTCACAAGCCACTTGGCTGGCCCGACTGTCTAGGCCCCCAGCTCCCAAAACGTCTGTCAAACATGTGGGGGTATGGCTTGACTCAACTCTTTCTATGGAGACCCCATCAAATAAACTTTCAGCCTTCTGCTTTGGGATCCTCAAAATGCTATGGAATATTCTGCAACTGATCCCCCTCTTTCTAGGAGGCTAGTAGCCCAGACTATGACTCTCTCCCATGGCTACAGAAACTCCCTCTTCCTGGGAGCTCCTAAAGCTGTGATTGGTAAACCTCAGGTGTTGCAGAACGTGGCGGCGAGGACCCTGCTAAATATCCCAAGACACCTTTTAGCATGCCAGGCCTTGGTTGACATCCACTGACTCCCAGAAATGCAGAGGATACATTTCAAGGTTCTGTGCATTTCACACATAGCCTTTTGAGCTCAAGGCCCCTCCATCTCCTGACAACTGATTGCTCCCTATAAACCTGGCAGAGCTCTCTGATCCCCTATCACCCTACGGCCGTTGTTCCGCCCGTGAAGAGAGCTAAAAAGGGAGGAAGATCTTTCAGGTAAAATGTGGCAACTAAACTTGCGGAGAATCGATAATGAATTGTCCTTCAGAAAATGGCTCAAAACCTTTCTGTTTGTGAACTAACCCCCATGGAGCTTGTGGCTACAGTCTGTGTTGCTCAATCAGTGCTGGGATGCCTTCGGGTCGCCATGCGTTTTACAAATTGTCCTAATAATAACCATTTTACTTACAAATAAATCAAACATGAAATAAACCAGCAGCATTATTTAGTAAGATGGAACTGTAACCTAAAATATTAATAAATAAATGCTAAATATCACCAATGCCTTCTCTAACAACCACAACATTTAATATTAATTCAGTGCAAATGATCTAGTGCATAAAAACAATGTTAACAATAAATCGTACATAGTACAATACAATAGCATATCTAACCAGTTAACAATTAAAAATAAAACTTTACTTTTACATTTTTGTAAATGATGACGTCAAACTTCATCATAATCTAAATGGCAAAATTCTTTCATTAATAGTGAATAAAAATAACTCCAAAAATGTGTTTCCTTAAAAAAAAAAAGCATCCTAAAAAAGAAAATGTTCCATGAACCAATAAGGAACCTGTAAAATAAACACAAAACACTACCCCACACAACAGGCAAACCACAGAAACATTGTAATCCAATAGGAAAAACACATAACTAAAAAAAACAATATACCCATAAATACAATATGATGAGGCCTACCACATACAACTACTACATCAACGCTTTTCTAACATTTACCACACAAAAAACTAATAACCACTAACCTTGATTAAATAAACTCATTTTAAACACTCCCCCCAAACACTATACCCCCCAAAAGGTGATATAAAAATAATCTTACCTGATCCTGTGAACAGGAATGTGGAACGTGACAGAATCTAGCTGTAATAGCCCATAATCAAAAACATATGCTACAAAACTAATAAAGTGGAAAAAAAGGCAGTAAATAAACATAACAATTTAATAACGCTCATGGAGAACAATGCAAAAAAATATATGTTATTTCCTAATACTTTACTTAGATATATACAAATGTTGTAAAATATATATTTTTAAAGTACAAAAATGTAAATGGCAGATATTAATATGTTCAGGCATATCTGGAAATGATTATATAAGCTATGAGAACTGTTAAAGTAATTTTCAATGAGATTTTGATTTTATTGCCATAGGTGCTACAATGCAAAACATTGAGGACCTGATTAATAGGTAAGTGGATGGTCTTGTAAATGTAAGGCCCTGCTTTGCACACAATTGGCACAGGTCCCATTGACTTGGGCAGCACAAGATGATTGGAGACAGATATCCCAAAGATCCCTAGAGGGAAGAGGATTAGGATAAGTTACTGTTATCTCAGCCTTATGTACGTATTGTCTACTGCCTGTAATGTATGTGATAATACTTCTAAAGAATATTCTATGAAGAATCTAACAGAAAGGTAGCTACCTAAAATTAACAGCGGTGTAGTTTAAAAAGTAAGTATATTGTGGTGCATTTGTTAAGTATTAGCATGTGCAGTTTTCTTCAGTTCTAATTCTGATTCGTGTAAGCCACTCATGTGAGAAATTGGATTGTAAATTGACTGGGGTGTGAACCATGGTCAAGCAATCACCGCAATCTCTTGCAGGGTGAACCAAAAAATGTGACTAAATTAACATGTGCTTAACCCTGGGTAGCTTAGCACAAAACGAAGTCAGGCTTAACTTAGAGGCAATGTGTGAACTATTTACACAGCCTACAAACACCAATAAAGTGAAAAAACAAAACAAGAAAAACGTTCACACCAATTTAGAGAAACAGAGTACATTTAAGTTTTCAGTAAAAATGAATGCCTTAAAGGTCCACGCTCCAACCGCATACATCTAGTCAGGTGAGACTGGGTCAAAGTCGAAAAATATGCCCGACCGTGATGGAGTGTGGTTCGGATTCAAGAAGTGGATTAGAACCAGGAAGCACCTTAAAACGTAGAAGACATTTTGAGAAAAATGCGTACAGAATGCAAAGTTCAGCAAGGCAAGGCTGGAGGCGATGTTCAAGGAGGGTGCATCATCTTCTGGGTGCCTTGGGTCGAAGCCACAGTGAAGATTTCCATGTTTGGATTTAGTCTCTTTTTTGAAAGTTAATAGTCTCCTCTGGGATAAGGCAGAAGGCTGTAGCCGAAGATAGTACCGGGGGCTCAGATACCCCTTTGATATAGGACTGCTGTACATGATTTGCTGCTGTGGAGAAGAAAGTAGCAGGAGAAGCCACAACGTCAGTTCGACTGGCGATGCACTTTGGGTGGATAGGCAAGCAGGTTGGATCTGTTCTCCTCCTGGTTCTTAGGGAAAGTTTTGGCCAAATATTTCCAAGTTTTCCGTTTTGGGTTTTGGTTATCTAGGCACCTTTGGCACCACAACCAAGGGTCCAGGGCTGGTGTAGCACCTTGTGGGTGTTCAGGATTCACTCAGGATGGGTCCATGTGTGGGTTCAATATGACAGGAGCCTTTTACGTCCCTGTGACACAGAACAAGAGGCCAACAAACTAGTTGTTGGAGTCACTTCCACCGTCCTGGTTTTAGGTGAAGATGCAGGGATCAACAGCAGACCTGGCCACTGAGGGTTCAAGGCAGGCTCTAGGCAGCAAAGAAGTCCTTCCATGTACAGCAAAGTAGTCTTACAGAGTACACAGCAGATCACAGCATCAGCCAGTCCTCTGCGTGTTCCACCTCAGCTCTAGAAGTGAACTGAAGAGTGAGATTGAGAGTTCTATTTTCGTAGCTGGTGCCTTCGCTCTGAAAAGTAATAGAAGCTTCTGGAAATTTCTTTGAAGTGCGTGGAATTTCCTGGTTCCCCTGCCCTGTCTCCAAGCTGGCTTCAATGACAATTTGGAGGCAATAAGTCCCTTGTGTTAAGGTAGAGAACAGCCTATTCAGTTGCAAGAGGGGCTGTGTTCAGTCCTACACCCCCATCCTGCCCGCAGATGGCCCATTCAGGCACACCTAATACCTCTATTGTGTGACTGCCTGGGTGGAATTCACAAAGTCGAACTGTCAGTTACACCCAATCATGTGACAAGATAGACTGCAGGCACAAAGAGGCTAAGGACAGGAAAAACTTTAAAGGATATACAAAACTTAAAGTATATGTCTAACTTTTAATTAAAATGCACCCTGCTATATGTGCTACCCCTTAGGGGTTGACTTATATGCAACAAAAGGGGAATTTAATGCTTGGCCAGCTGATTATATTTCCAAGTCGAACTGTCAGTTTAAAACTGCCTTCAGGATGCAATAGCAGGCCTAGGACATGTTTAAAGGCACTACTTAAGTGGGTGTCACAATAAGTGGTGTAGGACCACTAGTTTGATTTAATTTACAGGCCCCAAGGTATATGGTATACAACTCTACAAGGGACTTAAAATAAAATAAAATATGCCAATCAGATGTACCACAATTAAACAATGTTTAGGAGAGTGAGCACAAGCACTTTAGCACTGGTTAACAGTGGCAAAGTGCACAGAATCCTAAGGTGAGCAAAAATGAGGTAAGTAAGTGGGCAAACAGTTTGGGGGAGGACCACCCTAAGGCTGATAGTTCTAACAACCTGAATAGCAGTTTTTTGTATCATCACAATAGCAATTATGCAGTTCTGTATTCGTTATGAGTAACAGCTGTAAAACGCAGAAAGTGCTGAGGCTTAGGGTCTTTGCAAAATTTGAGTAAAAGGGCACAAACCCATTGAATAGGATTCATGAAAGGTTCTCCTAAGAAGCCAAATCGAGAGAGGCTCTGAAGTTGCACTAATGAAATATTTTAATATGTCTGTTGTTTTCCATGCAGGCCTACCTTTTCCCAGGGTTTGCGATTCATTCTTACAATATAAACTTGAAAACACTCAGTAGCAGCCATTACGAATCAGGGATGGTGGGGTGGGGTGCAAGGGGGATGAGGAAGTGGGTGTAAAATAAAAATAAAATGAAAAAACATACATTCTTGACACTTTCTTGCAGCGTCTCTCCTCCGTAATCCCATGCTCTAGCCAATCTCTCATCCGTGGGTGGTCCATGCTCCAGCCAGAACAGGAAGCACACCCAGGCTCCCCATAGCCAATCACAATGCTTCAATACAGCGTTGTGATTGGTCTGCGGACCGCAGTTCAGTGCTCAGACAAACAATGGGAGCCTGAGCATGTTCTCCACCCAGTCTGCAATACATCCTCGGTGGAAAACATGCAATGCTCATGAATGTTTGGCCGGCCCGAGAGAGCCGGACAAACATTTATGCATGCGTTCAGAGTGTTCCTGCCTACCACTCCTCCCCCTGCTCTGATAGCAGAGCAGCCCAGCCCCACTTAGACGCCACAGCAGGAACAAATAAAAAGATAATAACCTCGAGTTGTTATCATTTTATTTTTCCTTTATTTCATTTCTAAGAAGCAGTGGGGCGATGCTTCTCCGTCTTAGCGGAGGACCCTTTACTGAAAACAATAGTGAAAAAAGGTCGAATTTTTCAACACACTGCCCACTTAAATTTGGCTAAAAATCTATATGCATTGCAGGCAGTTGGGAAAATCTGGCTATGAAAGGTCACATGGCCTCTCCACTTTCAAGATGTTCACAGCATCTTTCGCTTTTTTTCCCTGGTAAACATGTCTCAAGCAGATTCTCAATCACATGTTATTTCTGAAAATCTACATGAAGGAGACAGAGTGAACAAATTAATGATTATATGACTCACTCAATCATAGGCTTTAGATATCAGAGCTACCCAAATCTTTCATGTTCACAGGGCAATGCAGCTGCTGAATTATATAGGGATTACAAGAACAGTTAGCAGACAAATTACATGCCTAGGGCTCAGACAGTATTAGGGATAATACAAGATAAGTTTTATCATTAATGATGATAACATTCCTCTACACAAACCATAAAATAAAACCATGCAGGAACACCAACATCTGCAAAACAGTTCAGGAACTAACAATTTTAACATATATTTCTAAAATGAAGCAATTTCCCTAACAACATAAGCTTGACACTTTCTGAAAATAGAGATTTTACAGTAATATACATATTTTTTTTATTTTAGATAAATGTTGTCAACTTCGCCAATCAGAACCGAAACAACTACATATTTATCGCAAAGTATTACTATTTTACTGTCATTAAATGCATGTTCCGTCCCCACTCACCATTGTTTTATTTTCAACTAAGCACTTGTGTATATTAAGGATATTCACAGACAGATTTTGTTTAATGTGTCCTGGTATTATTATATACAAACTATATTCATCATGTGGCAAAGATGTTCACTGCCATTATGCCAGAGACAGTGTAAATTATGATAAATTGGAAATAAAAAGGCTTGGCTGGCCTGGTATTATGTCAGATGTGCACATGCATTGGTTAATCAGAATATTTCCTGGTCACCATTTCAGGGTTTGTCATTATGTCATTGATGGGCCAATATTTTGTTAGGCTTAGCCCGTATGTCTCCAGGGATTTGTTAGTAAGGGTGATCAATATGTTAGGGTCAGCCAGCTTGTCCACTATAATACCACAATGTGCCGCTAACAGGCCATTATTATATTTTGGTCAGTTAGCATGGAGAAGAGAAGAGAAGAGAAAAGAAGAGGAGAAGAGAGGATAGGAGGGGGGAGGGGAGGGGAGGGCAGGGGCAGGGAGCGGAGGGAGGGGAGCAGAGAGAAGGGGAGGGCCTGGGGAGCTCAGTATTTCCATCTCCCAGGTATCTACACCAAACTATGAATGGTCAGGCCTCAACTCTGTTCCTTTTAAAGTTGATGAAGTTGCTGGAACAACCCCAGCTGTTCTTCCTTGGCTGATTCCCTGCAACCAGACCATCCTTTCACCAGATCTAAGCCATTGTCCTGCTCCAGTAGCAGTCAATCACAAGCTGGGCAGCTGCTTGCAAGCTAATGCAAATTAGCCTCTGTGCGCTTCAAGCATGGAAAAGGCAATTTTATAAAAAGCTACTTTTCCTACATATTTATTAAAATATAACTTCACAGATGAATAGTTTTTTTTAGAATTATGAAAAATAGACTTTAAATAAGTATTCCCAACTAACATTAGTGATGAAAGTTTATAACTTCTTGTCTGACATTTTCTAGGATCCACCTACAGCCCTGCCAGTAAAAATCTCTTATGGAAGCTAGTTGCTGAAAGAACTTGCATACTTCAACCACATACAATTTTCCATTTTAAATATCAGGTGCCCTACCTTGTGAGTAATAAGATATACTTAGGGATCCTTATCAATATCTAAAACAGGATTTCCTGCCTGTTAGAAAGGGTTGTTTTGCCATGTTCCATAGCGGGTTTTTAGGCTTCTAAAGTCAGTTTATATATGGTAAGCCTGAAGCCCTGTTTTATAGACTCACTCTATGAATATCACAATGCCTTCTGAAGTTTACAGGTGGTAATTAACTTCCAGGCTGTGGGTGAATTTTTTACACTATATACTAGGGACGCTTATGCCAATCAGAGATAAGCCAAAGTAACCCTGTGTAAAGGGAGTGCACAGGTACTTTACTTTAGCAGGGTTAAGTAAAAGGGGTTCTAAGTTCATTAAAACAGATAGGGCAACAATTGGGGGGGGGGGAGATCATGCCAAAGATGGTCATTTCCTCCCTGCCTTCCATCAGAAGGCAGGGAGAACTACTCACCCCCATGGGAGTTCTTGTCACTATGGCAGAAAAACCTGGAAAGACCAGCAGCACTGATATGGTTAGTTCTAAGTCGATGTTCCACCATAAAGTCTGTACTTTGTAAAGAGATTGACTACCTCAACAGTTTCGGATATTCGTCCTGCATTTGCATCAGCCACCTCAGGGCGTGTGGTTTGCTTGAACAACAAATGTGTAATAAGCAAGTTTAGTCTGAGTTTCTTTCATACACCAGAACACTGCAAATGTTCCTGGCTCTGTGGTACTCCTCTGTTGTTCCCTGGGTAGTGGCCATCTACTGATGAATGTTGCTGTCTGGTCCTGTCCCTCTTCATTTAGATGTGATAGAATTGCCCCAGTGCCATTAACTGAAGCATTTGTTTGTACCACAAGCTCTTTGCTGAAGTTGGCTGTCTTGAGGACTGATACAGTGCACAGTGCCTCCTTCAGAGTATCAAATGTCTTGTGACATGTCTCTGTCCAGATCACCTTCTTTGATTGCTTTTTAGAGGTGTGCTCAGTGATGGGTGCAACAATGTTCCCATAACCCTTCACAAACCTATAGCAGTAGCCCTTGAGACACTAGAAGACCCACACCTAGGGCTGTGTTTTTGAAGGTTTCCAGGCCATAATGGTCTAGATATGTGGCTGGAGAAACCACGTGTCGATTGGCTATTGTGGTGGCCCAAGAACACCACTGAACTCCCTTCTAGAACTTACTGGACTTGATAATCATACCTGCCTACTGCAAGGCCTGAAGCACTTCCTGCAGGTTTGCTAGGTGTTTTTTCCATCTGGAGCTGAAGACAGCAATGTCATCTAGATATGGGGTATTGATCTCTTCCAACTCAGCCTGGACCTGGTTCCTTGGAGTTATATGATGTTCTGTGAATGGGCGGAATTAGGCACGTCACAATGATAATGTTCATTTTTAGCACTCGGTGCTCTTTCCATACTGAAAAAACAGCGCCAACTGCACCAAGCGGTTTTCCAGAGGGTCCTGCTTCTTGTGTTGATTTTGCTTCTGCTCAAGTACATAATCTACTCAAACTGCAGCTTTCTGACTGCTAACGTTCGCGACTGCACATGACCGCCCGTGGTGGAGAAATCCCACCGGGTGCCCTTCTAGTGACTGAAAATTGTGCTAGGAGATGCTAAATCTCATGTGTGCTTGCCAACTTCCTGTTGGTGAGCTGCGCACAAGGAAAAACTCTGTCACATGGCGGACAGCAGAATTTGTTGGAACTCTGTGGAAAATCCACCAACTCCACCAGCAGAGCATAATTTATCGCCCACCCCTAGTTTAGATTAGCCTTTTTCATGTAGTTCCCCATTTTGGATGTGAGGGCTAACATGTAGTCATCTACATCCTGTGAGGGCTTCTTGGGAGCTCCCTCCCACCTTTTTTTCACAAGATGGAGAGGTCCTCTCACAGGGTGGCTAAACAGAAATTCAAATGGGCTATAGCTAACACTCTCCTGAGGGACCTCTCTGTAGGCAAACAGAATGCATAGAAATGTGATGCCCCTCTTACTTATCAAGGGCTTGGAGAGGCCCATAATCATGCCATTTAGGGTCTTATTGAACAATTCAATAAGTCCATTGGTCTGGATTGTAGGGTGTGGAGAACTTGTAGGTAACCCAACATTTATCCCACATGAACTTACACTGACATAAAAGTAGTGCCCCTCTAAGACACTTGCTTCTGGGGAAACCCCACTGAGGTAAAGATTCCCATCAGTGACCTGACCATCAAGGGTGAATTTACTGTCCACAGGGGCATGGCCTCAGTGTTCTAGGTGGCAGGGTCCACCAACACCAGGTAACCTGTTCCCTTGGGGTGTCTTATGGAGTTTAAGGGCCCAAAAATGTCCACCCCTACCCATTTAAAGGGGGTCTCTATGACAGGAAAATTCTAGAGGGAAGCTCTCTGCTTCTCTCCTGACTTGCCACTGGTATGATAAGTCAGGCAGAAGGCATCTACCTTTGGGACCAGTAAAAATGGGTGAACAGGCAGATCAAAGTTTTGGCCTGCTTCAGAGATCCTGCCAAGGAGATGTCCTGAATCAGCTGCAGAAGGAAGTTCCAGTGGCACCACCACCCATCAGTTGCTGAAGACCCTAGAGTGTGGGGCACTCACTCTGTGCTTTGCTGTACCCTGCCTGGGATGGTCTTCATGCAGTTTGCTACTCTGCCAGCTCAGGCTGGTCAACCAGAGCAGTTAACACCATCCCTGTAGGTACTGGGTCCTCCCATTCGGGGATGGACTCCTTCAGCCCCATTGGGCTGGTTTCCCACACCACTTGCCCCTCTCTTCTTGGCAGAAACCTGAGCCTCTGTTGCTGCCATAGACTGTGTGCTCCCCAGCACCCATCAGGCAATCCTGACATCTCTGCATGGTCATGAGCACTATCGTTATCCAGATGGTATACTCTAGGTTGTTTAAAGCAGATGGTCTATAGGTATGGCAGGAGTACCAGCTAACTTCAAAGGACTAGAGATCCCACCCTACTCCAGGAACACAAGATGGTGACTGACCTGATTGTCAGCATTCACCAAACAATGGAGTACATTGGGAATGATCTGCTCTATAGATACCAAATGACATCTGACTGTAGTTATTTTGTCTCCTGTGTCTCGCAGAGCCTCCTCCCATTTCCCATTGATAGGGTGGAAGGCCGCTTCCTTTATTTCTGAGTGTTACCAGACATGTGGACAATGAGTTCCATCTCCTTCTAACCCAGCAACACTATGGTACCCTATGTCCACCCTACAGTTCCAACCGAGGCACATTCTTCCCCCAATCCTACACTGGCAGCCCCCATGGTCTGCTCACCTGTAGGGCACATCATAGGACACACAGAGTCTCCATTCTTATGCCCTCTCTATACATTCATAGCTCATGGAATGGTAATATCGTACCATAGGTATCTTCACACTAAAACCTGCTTCTTTTGCTCGGAATTGGTGTGGGAATCCTTCCCCTTATGCTCCCATGCACCTTCTTGGAACTCTGATGCTGAGCCAGAGTTCTGCCTCCTACCCAAGCTCCCTAGGAATAGTGAGCTAAGAGTCTAGCAGGTGCTTGCACAACTCAAAATATATAGACAATGATAATCCTTTACTTTACTGCCCTTCACCCAGCTACCCAGTGCCTTACTGGACAAGTCTCCAAATTCCTCTCAAGATTGGTGTGACAATATCTGGGCATTGCCGAACTTCTGACAATATTGTTCTGGGATCAAACTCAAATGGTGCATGAGGGCCTCTTTTATGGGACATTCCTAACCTGGTCAGCTGCAAATCGGCCCAACAGTATGCCCCTCTTACCAGCGGGCATGAGCTTCCATTGATTAACTCCCTAGTCCTTCTCTGGTACTCTGTACAGATGCAAAGCCACCTTATATGTAGCAAACCAATGATCAATGCCACCTCCACCAAATAACTATGAACCGGGTCTTTTGGTATGTGGACCTTATAGTTACCTCCCCTAAGCACTTCAGAACCACTGCCATCATCTTCACTGGACTCGAATCCTCGCTGGTACTGAAAGTCCATCTTCCTCTCTTTCCTCACATTTGGGGCATCTCACCTGGGTGTGAGGGCTTTTTTACCTCCCGCAACACCCCCGACATTCAAACTAACTTCAAAATCCCAGTCCTTGCAGAGGGCCTTCATTTCAACATCTGTGGGAGTAGAAGGGACATCCAGATCAAGCTCCATGTTCCCCAAAGACTTAAGGTGCAGACATTGAGTGCAAGAGTGAAATAATAAAAATGACACAATCAAAACCAAACGCCAATTAAAAATCCAAAAAGTCAATTTTCGTTGTCAATTTAGGAAGGGATTTTTAATTTCAACTTTAATTGCTACATGGTACTACAACACACAAATCCTAGAACCAGGCTGCTGAAAACCAATGAAAGCAAATAGAATATTCTTTGGGGTGGACGGCCTTCAGGGAATAATAACATGAATCTTCCTGTGTGAACCCCAAAAGTCAATAAAGTAACTATACCTTTTTTCTTCTGCTTTTCGCTAATGGTTCCCAGACGTCAGGGGAGGCACTTCGAGTTTAGACCTTGATCGAGAAAAACTCTTGTGCAGAGTACAGTGCACAACCAGTTGGGACTGGGCAACTGGGAATCCTGAAAAAACGTTTTTTTAAGTTCTTTGTGCCCTAGTAGCCCGCTGGGCCGTCATAGACAGTCATAATTAGGTTTTATTTATGAATACCATGAATGTTTGAAATTTTCGTTTAATGAACGCAAGTTACATGAGATTCAATAGAAAATGTATGTGATTGTCCTGTCCAGATCAAGACCCCGGTGAAAAGTGAGGAGGGGTTGATCCTCATCAGTGCTGAAAATGTAACAGGAAAGTCGCTTGTCTCATAGTTCTGATTAACTAATGAATGTGACTTTGCTTTATATACTATGACCTGTCTGAGGAAAGAGCCAATCATGCAACAAAATGATTAGTGCTCTAAAACCCACTGGCAGTGTTAATTGCTTGCTTATTGTAAACGAAGTAATTAAAACTCTCTTCAATCTGCGAGAAATAGAAAGAGGAACATTTCTTCTGCTTTGCATAAACGTATAAATATGACTTTGGTGGAAGCGTAATTATAACTGGTAAGTGCTTAGGATCCAGAATATGCTTCCTTCTTTAGCAGCACAAAAGGGGCCAACGTACACTACATTTTGGGCCGAGATTTCCTTAGATGCAGCTCGATGCAAAGTATAGCGTCAAAAACATTTGCAACCGACAGCCTCTGCTAGTGCGGAGCTAAAAGGCATTGCGTCACACCCATACCTACAAAAGTCACCAAAAATATTGTGAGGTATCACTGCGTGGAATACTAGTACTAAATGAAAATAATCGCATACGGAATAAATGGGGAGAGCTACTTTGTGAGATTCTTAACGTATAGAATGTGTAACAATTCCCAAAAGTCCACAACAGTAATTTACCCTGGGAGGAAACAGTCCTGCTTCAGGGTATGCCGCGAATCGGCAGTCATGTAACCTACCACTCGAGAGCCATCCTTCTGGGGTGCAATACTCAGTCACATGTTCGCACCTAGCAGGCTGTGCATGTCTCAGTGCAAACTAGCAGCAGTGCAGAAAATCAGAAAAGGGCACTATAAAACTGGAGACTCACCGGTAGCGAGTTTTTTGCTAACTGGCCTTTCAGATTAGTGGAATCATTCACTTATCTCTCCAATAGGTATAACACATGGGGAAATGGGTGTTTCCTAACCTGGTGAAGTGGAAAAATAGCAAAGTACACTCCAAAAAACAATTTTGTTTTGATCCATTCATTAAACTTGAGCACTTGGGTGCAGATTTACAAGCCCCTTGCGCCTCTTTTACGCCCCGTTGCGTCACTTTTGTGACGCAGCGGCGGCGCAAAACCATCGCCATGCTGCGGGGCATTTACAACGTGACGCATCTGGGAGATGCGTCACGTTGTGAAGCCCTGCGCCAGAAGTAGGCGTTCCTGCGCAGGGGGGGGGGGCGTTCCGGCACAGGAACGCCTCCTAAAAGTGGCTGAGTGAAATCTACAAGATTTCACTCAGTCACTTTTAAACCAATGCTGCGTCAAAACCCTGCGCCTGCTTGAAGCAGGCGTAAGGATTAATGCAGCATTGTAAAGATAGGGCACCCCAGAGCCTTGCTGGAGCTGCGTCACGCTTGCGACGCAACTCCAGCAATGCGCCACCTTTACGGCACAGATGCGTCACGCATCTGTTCGTTTTTGCCCCATGGTGCGCCGCATTGTAAATGCGGCGCATCCATGGTGGCGGAGCCGTGACGCACAATAACTGGCGCATCTCTGCTGATATGCAGGGATGCGCCAGTTATTGTAAATCTGCCCCTTACACTGTAATGTTTGCACTTTGCAGATTTCCATTTTTAAATGAATGCCATATTGTTCTTCAAATTAGCCCCTGTATGTGTCTTTCACGAAGCGCAGGCGCGTATGTCAGTCAAAGGTGTAAGAAACGGTACACACTTTATTAAACAATCATTTTCTGTTTTCCGATATAGAGCAGTCTTTGATAATCTATTATGGCAATTTGGCAATATACCTGGTCATAATGCTTCACATGTCTGACCCTGAAAAGACAAATACGGTGTTGCAGATGCGTTATCAAAATGACCAGATGATGTTTTGTAAATTAACTGAATTTTTATCTGTGCCCCGCAGCTGTAAATATAGTCGTCATTGAACAGATGTAGACAAGAGTACAGCAGCCTACTGTATAATGCACATTATAATGTTAAAGAAATCACTATAACAGTCCAAAGTAATGCAAAGTAATCCAAACCCTGGAAGAGTAAATATGATGGTTGTTATTTTTTAGGGTTTCCTCTGCATTCCTCTGCCCAGACCAGACATTGGCAGGTGTGCACCTACTACTAGGCCTCGGTGTGCACAGCTTTCAAATCATTTTTGGGTTTGCCTTTATATGACCACAACCTTCTCCTATTGATTTAAATTAAGTGGGAGATACTAATAACTATGTAAACTCCTGGGGCCATATTATGTATGCAGCACATTTTCCTGGATCGCGCTGGGCACACCTTTCAAAAGGTGCGCCCAGCGCAATCCAGGAAAATGCACCACATTATGGTGAATGAGCTGCCCCCAGGGCAGCCACTAACTTGCGACACCCTGGGGGTAGCGCATTCAGGTGAAAAAAGGAGTGGCAGCTTCAAAGCTGCTCCGTGTTTCACTGTTCAAGCAGCAACCTGTCAGCACTTTTAAAGGGGATTAGAGATCCCCTTGGAGGCGGATGCAGTCAGTGACTGCACCTGTCTGCAAGGGGCTGTCTGGGGCATCCATGGTACCCTCTTTACCCTCGTCAGAGGTCTGTAACTAGGGGATGCACTGACAGTGCGCCACCTGGAGCCACATTATACATGTGCCCAGGGGACGCAACGGGCATTTGCGCCCCCCTGCATGCCCCAGGGGCACTTTGGTATTACAGAAGGGGCTGCAAATGCTTGTGTATCCCCTTCTGTAATACTGACAGCCCTGATGCACAGAAAGCACCAGTGCTTTCTCAAGAGGGTGTTCCCTCATTTGCATGGGGGCATGGCCCCATGCAAATAAGGGAATACTTTAGCCTCTGTGCCCGTGCCGTATTACAGACGAGGGCGCAGAGGCAAAGAAGCTCTCAGGAGGAGCACAGACAGTGCGCCACCTAAAAGGTGCCTCGGGTGGGGGGGGGAAACTGGGTCCCATGTACCCCCAGACATCCCCTTGCAGACGGGTGCAGTCACTCACTGCACCCGACTGAAGGGTAGCTCTATTCCCCCTACAAAGTGCAGGTGGGTTGATGCCTGCTCTGTGAAAACACGGAGCGGCTTCAAAGCAGACGTTCCATTTTCCTCATGAATGCGCTGCCTCCAGGGAAGTGCGAGTTCGCAGCTGCCCCCAGGACAGCACCTTTATTATAATAGGGTGCATTTGTGCCGGGCACACCTTTTAAAAGGTGCCCCTGGCGCAATCAAGGATAATGCGCCACATCTATAATATGGCCCCAGTAGGTGGGTCACTGTCAGTGCACCGCCTAAGAGCTTCTTTGCCTCTGTGCCCATGTCTGTAATTTGGCGCGGGCGCAGTGGCAATGGGATTTCCTCATTTGCACAGGGCCACGCTCCCATGCAAATGACAGAACACCCTCTTGAGGAAGGGCTGGCACTGTATGTGCTCCAGCACTTTCAGTATGATAGAAGCATCTGCAGCCCCTTCTGTAATACAAAACTGCCCAGGGGTGCGCAAACTGGACACAAATGCCTGTTGCACCCCCGGAGCACCTTGTGTAATACGACCTCTTTATTTTATACTGCAAGTGTGATCTAATTTCAGAACTCACCTATAATCCCGAAATGATGCCACTAATTGTCTGTAATAGTAAGCAATTATTGGTGTAATTGTGGCTCCTAATTACTTGCTGCACTTGATTTTCTGGACCCCTAACTTCCTTCTTCCATAAGGAGGAGGAAGCCCAATCACTTCACTCAGTACCTTTGCAGCAATTAAGAAACTCTCACTATGTCATGTTTGACTGTCTTTCCATAAAGCCTCCTGCTGCCTCTCAAGGTTCTTGCACTGTTTGAAGCCTCTTCACACCCAACTTCTCAAAAGTGCCAGGGGTCATCTTTCTAGTATAGCTGATGCCCTCACACAGTGAGTTCTACATTCAAACCCACAGTGAAACATCAATGAGTACGTTGCAGAGAGGATGTCATATACTAAAGCCACTCTTTTGATTGGTGGCAGAGCTCTCATATTGTTCGTAGGTGTTTGCAATTAATCCTAGTCTATTTTTCACTTTGAATTCTGGAACATGTAGTCCTGCTTTTACAATTGAAACTCCCAATCCATGAGTTTCATGATTCAAAGCAAAACAGGAGGGGATGAACTACTTTCACTTTAGGACAACTTGTGAGTTCTCTTTTGGGGGCTGATGAAGTACGAAGACCAACTTAATAGGTAACATTATAGCCTAATGATGGTTGCTAAAGGCCCTGAAACTGAGTTAAAGCCTATTATGAGGATGAGTAACTTTTACAACTGGTGTAGGCCAAGCCAGCAGAGCTATAATGCTAATAGAAATATCATAAAATGAAAGGGGAGAAACAAAATGACAAATATTAGAATGCATGGATATTAATTTTTAAAGGTCATTATTGGCCCTGTGAAACTTATTTATCTTTAAGTGAGATCTCAACATTCAAATGTTCTTCTATAGATGATTGTCTCCTTAAAAGTACATTAAAAGGATAGTCAAGTCTCCTCTGAGTTCCATGACCTCATAAAGACACCTGGCCTGTGACTTTGGCCACTATAGTATTTTCATGACACCTCATGGCGGTCAATATACTTATCCTTTACAGCTGTGAGTACTTTATTGCATTTGTAATGAATAGATACATTCTAAGCTGGTTGAAAAAACCTCGAAGACATCATAAGGCTTGTTGTACCCTCCCGGTGGTCATGGAGAGAAATGCAAAGAAGAATTATCCTAATAAAGAGATATGTTTATCTGTTATCAAATATCATGTTCAATTTGCTTAACTACATTTCATATTTCACTCATATTTTGCTTTTGAAACTTTAAAAAACTTTTTAAAACAGTTGCTAAAGGACTCATACTTAAAGTTATATTCCCAAAAAGCTAAAAATGTTGTTCACATGGTAGAAGTCGCAAATTCTCCCATAGAAGTAATGCCCTTGGAGCATGGGGCAAGGGTGTATGCACTGGTGCATGGCAGCCTAAAGTGCGCCAACACATGGAGAGAGTTTCCTGGGCTGCATGTAAAGTTCTTATATCTACCCCACAATGTTCAAAATTATGATTTTTTTTAATGAACTATTTATGTGTGTTTTGCATAGGGCTATATTTTGACAACATAAGGGCTAATAGGTGAAATGTTTTTTATTACATCATATATGTGAATGGTGCACTGCTAAAATATAGAGCTCAGGGCCGGCTCCTCCTCTAAGTCAGTGAAGCATCACCCCACTGCTCTCCTCAAAGCAGTGGAAAAGGGAAAAATAAAATGATGTGGAGGAATGAGAGCTGACTAGGAGACCCAGGATACCAATAAACATGGAGAACTGGACATCCGCTTTCTTGATATATGCTAGCATATATTGTGAGAAATATGGTGACAGGGAGATAGCCAAATTCAAAAATATTGACTTCATTCAGAAGGTCCAGGTGCATTTTTGGGGTTTTGCTTGTCTTAGCTGTGACAAGGATTTCCTAGCGAGGGTACTTCTGAATCTGGATAAGTCATGGGGGGGGGGGGGGGGGGGCAGACTCTGAATTGTGGATAAAGTGGATGTCGTCCACGCAGTCCAAGGCCTCTATGCACACTGCAACCTGCCAGCTCATCACCTATTGGTCTTTTCATCCCAAGCCCGCTCCGCAGTGAGTAGGTTATGTGCCAAAACCAGCTGGACCCAACTTTGGGGCATGCTGGAATGTTCTGTTCCCACCACTGTTGCAACTTCAAACACAAGTGTTTCACATGTGGGGGGAGACATCCCATCACCCAATGTTTCACACTAGCCAGCCCGGCCGAGCAGTGGAAATCCTCCAAAGGAAGGTGTCAACAGGAAACCCTGGCACGAAAGGTAACTATCCCATTAAGGCTGACTCCCTACGGCCTTGGATGGCATTATATCCTGATAGGGGGGGCTGTTAGAATTGGCCCTTTTCGCAGGGTTCTTCCCAAACATTTTGCCTTTTGTGGGCACTTTACCACTGCTGATCAGTGCTAAAGTGCATCTGCTCGCTGTATAAATTGTGATATGATATACATGAATAGCATATTTGATTAACTGGTAAGTCCCTAGTAACGTGCACTGTGTGTGCCTGGGCCTGTAAATCAAATGCCAATAGTGGGCTTGCAGTACTTGTTGTGCCACCCACAAGAGAGAGTAGCCTTGTAAATGTATCTCAGACCTACCACTGCAGTGCCTGCATGCGTAGTTCTAAACTGTCATGTTACCAGGCAAGTGCACCCACTTGCCCGGCCCCAACCTTTCCTTTTCTTACATGTAAGACACCCCTATGGTAGGTCCAAGGCACCCCATGGGCAGGGTGCAGTGTATGTGAAAGGTAGGACAAATACTTTTATTTTTTCACTATTGATAGGCTATTTGTCCCATAGGCTAACATGGAAGTTGCTTTGTAACATAGTTCAAGTACAACTTTCCATAGGGACACGATAGATAAATGGAGTTTAGGCTCTGTAAACTCAGAATTTATTAACAAACCATTTGGTAAAGATGGTTTTTAAATTCTGTGTTTGAAAACGCCACTTTTAGAAAGTGGGCATTTTCTTACTTTACCATCCTGTGTGCCTCTGACTGTTTGTGTAATCAGCATCTGGTGTTAGAGTGAAAGGAGCTGGGGATGTGCATTTACTCTAGACATTCACTGGGGGGGGGGTACAGGTGTGTCCTGCCTTGCCTGGGTGACTCATAGCTGGGCTGAATCGACCTGGTCTGCATTTAAAGTGGTGGGAGGAGTTTCACTTACATCTGAATAGTCTGTGTATCCTTTTCACAATGCTGTCTCCACCCCCTGTGGTCATGCTGCAACACGGAGGACGGGACTGGTTTGGACTGGGTTCAGAGACCCTTACACCAAAAAGAAAAATAACAAAATGGGGTATAAGTACTAGACCTAAAACCCCAGGACTTTAGATTACTTCCAGAAACAAGAGGAACCTACCAACAAGGAGAGGTAAAGGACTGTGTGAGGAGCGTTGCCTTTTCTGACTGAGGAGTGGGTTGGCCTGCAGTTGCTACTTCTGTCTGTGGGGGAAGAAAAGGACTGACTCTTTTTGCCCTGCTGTGATGGCCTGTGAGGGAAGGAAATCTCCAAGGGCTTATGTGTGCTGGCCTCCTGTTGGAAGTCTCAGGGAGACAAAAAACTGCTGGGTTTTAAAAGAACTTGCCTGGAGCAGGAGAAGGATTAGACTATTCTTCACCTTTTTAAAGGAAAGCCTGCAAGAGCGTTTTATGATTTCTTCCTTGCAAAATGTGTGTGGAGCACTTTGCTGTTCACTCCAAGCTAAGGAAGTGCTGAAACAAAGGCAACCACAACAAGTGCTGTGGTGAGAGCTGTGTTCTTCACCCTTTTTTGATTTAGAAGAAAGCGTGTGTTAAGGGCTTTTACTCCTACTCGCTGGGCCTGCCTCTTTAACCTATACGGGAAGCCCAAGGCACTGTGCAGAAGTGCCTGTCTAAACAGGAGCACCCAAGATTGGGGGGAGCGCCTCCGTATATGTGGACCCCCCACATTTTGCCAGAGCAGCACAGGAGCGAAACCTACTGCAGCCAGAAAGACCAGGGCCGCAGCAGCGTTGTGGGAGCCACAACAGGAGGGCAAAAGCCAGAGATGCAAGCCCCACTGCCGAGGCCCGCCACCTTTTTCTGCACATAGCTTCCTGGGGCCGAGAGAGCCACCCCAATGCTTGGGGAAGCTTGCACCAATGTCAAACCTCTCCTGCCACGTCAACCGGGGATCTCGTAATGAACTGGGCAGGAGGCGACAGCCGAGGTGAGAGCATCCCGCGCCCCCTCGCAGACAACAGGCCGCCACTCAAGCTCAAGGTCTTCCTGCTTGGTTTGCGGTGTGGGTCTGCCCACCTTGCATCCTAGGGCATTGTTTGTGACTGTTGGCACACAGCTGCACTGTACAGACACGGGAAGCTTCCTAGGTGAAATTCTGCAGCGGGAAAACCCAGTGAGTTCTCCCCAGTGATGTGTACCTTCAGGAGAATTATTCCCAGCGATCATCTATTGTGTGCGCCCTACCTGGGTTTGGCACTGAGCGTCCGCATTTCTTGCTGCCTTGCCAGTCCCCAGGGGCCATAAGTGGAACGCTCAGGAGTGCTTCCGAAAACTACTGTAATTCCGCTAGAAGGAGCGCAGAGACTCCTCTATCATATTGGAATCCCTAAAGTACTGCATAGCATATAATAGACGTGCAGATGTCCTGTTTCTATGGGTTCCCTGCCGTTGTAGGAGATTTACCATACGTCTTTAGGGTGGCTTGGATATGGCGGTTCTTAAGTTTTGGGTGCATTATAAAAGTTGCTTCATATTTGTGTCCTGAAGTCAAGGGGGTATTTGGGATGAAGTGCACAGTGATAATGTTATCCTAATGTTTTCGTGAAGGGTGCAACTCACAAGTATTTACTTAAATGCACTAACTGTACTGGGATGATGATTGCCTAGTGACAAAGTTGCCTATGTAATTTGTGGTCTAATATGCTTTACATACTACAAAGTGATTTATGGTCTAGGTATTTTATATACAATATATGAGATATTTTTCTATAACCTGTGTGGAGTCTCTTTTTGTGGTGTGCCTAGTGTGTCACTCCTGTGTGTTTTGCTCAAACGCTTTACACATTGCCTCTTGGATAAGCCTGGCTGCTCTGCCAAGCTACCATGGGCATGGGCCGGGGTTATCTTGTTTGTTTAACTCCCTTACTTTGGCAAGTGTGGTGGGTTCTGCCTTTTTTAGGTGCATACCCCAGCCAACCAGTAACCCCATTTCTAACAGAAGCGGCTTTGCAGCTGGAATAGGGTTCAATGTAGGTTTCAGTATTAGGTACCAGGGGCCTCAAGGTTATAGGTGGATAGACAATTTGCGGTCTATAAAAGAGTTTCCCGGGGTAGTGTCAGCAAAACTGGCCAAGGAGGTGGCGGGATTGGACCATCTCTGATTTGATTGTTTCTCCTTGGCCGGTGGTGCCCAAGAAGGCCGCCGGGGAATTTCGGTTGATCCATCATCTGTCATGGCCTGAGAGGGTCTCAGTGAATGACTACATTGCTGAAGAGGATAAAAGGTGTTGTACGCATCTGTGGATGACGCTGTGCATCTGGTAAAGTGGTGCGGTCCAGGAGTGGAGCTGGCAAAATGTAGCATTAAGCCGGCTTTCCGTTTGCTACAGATTTATCTTGTGGCTTTTCCATTACTGGGCATGTAGTAGATGGGACCATACATGTTGACAGGGTTTTGCCGATGGGGTTTGCCATTTCCTTTGAGTTGTTCTATGCTTCTAGTACCTTCCTGCAGTTGGTCTTCATGAAATCTGGTGGCTATCGAGAGGTGTTGCACTATCTGAATGATTTTCTAGTTGTGGGCAGGAAATGTTCAGGGTAATGCTTCAGGGCGCTGCAGCATTTTATAGAATTGGCTGGGTGTTTTGCGGTGCCATTGGTGTCAGAAAAGACTGAAGGTCCACATGAGGTGTTGACGTTTTTGGGCATCGAGCTGGATACGGTGCAGATGGCGGTGAGGTTACCGCAGGCCAAAGTGGTGGAGAATCGAGGTTTCTTGTTGGAGGTTCTGGGGGAACACAAGATTGAGTTATCTCATGTTCAGAAGTTGTTGGGATTCTTAGACTTTGCATGTTGGGTGGTACGAGTGGGACAGACATTCTGCAGGCATGTGGGCCTGGCCATGTCTGGAGCAGTTTTGCTGCACTACAGACTGCGAATTTCGCTGGCATTCAGGGCAGATTTGGGGGTGTGGCGGACGTTTTTGGATGACTTCTCTGGTGTACCCATGTGTTTCTTGGATGAGAATACTGCCTGGCAAATGCAGATGTTTTTGGATGCGTCAGGCACTCAAGGCTTTGGGCTGTTTTAGGACGGATGGTGGTGAGGTGAGCAGTGGCCTGCGAACTGGTTGAGCCAAGGATGCAGTATAGCCTTCTTGGAGTTCTTCCTGCTGTTGGTGGCATCGGAGGTATGGGGAGTGATCTGGTGAATAGGACTGTGTTGTTTAATGTCTACAACATGACAGTGGTAGACTTGGTCAGCAGACAAAAAGCTAGAGACTTAAGGGTTTTGCATTTGTTGAGGAGCTTCATGTTGGTATATTTATGTTTGAATATTATTTTCAGGGCTAAACATTTGCCAAGTGTCCTGAATGACATTGTGGATTCCTTATCTCATTTGCAGTGGCACCTTTTCCGCACACTGGGGCCAGGAGCAGATGTGGTTAAGACACCATTGCCAGCAGACATTTGGGCGCTGGGCGAATGAGAATTGTGGAGCTGGTCGAGTGATCGTTGGCTGACTTCACAAGGAAAATGTACAGACTGGCATGGAGCGAGTTTGGGTCATTTGAGGGATAGACACTGCATGATGGGGGACTGGGTCTGGAAAAAGTGTTGAGTTTTGTTTTGTTCTGTGTCAAAGGTGACAAAGGCCTATTGCCCACAACTATTAGAGGCAAGTTGGCAGAGATCTGATTGTATGGCAAGCTGCACTGAGGTTTCAACCCTGCTGCCAATGAAATTCTGGGCTGGGTTCTGCAGGGGTGGGAAAACAACAAGGGGGACAATGGCACCAGCTGCAATTACGTTTGACTTGTTGGGAGAGTTCTTGCCAGCTTTGCCTGTTTGCTGTTATGATGAATTTGAAGTGGCTGTTTTCAGCTATGCATGATTTGGATGTTCTTCGGGGCTTTTCAGGTATCAGACCTGTTGAGGTCCTTAAGGGATCTGGGGGTGCTGCATGAGGAGGTGTATTTGGATCCAGGACATCTGGGTATATGGCTGTAGCGTTCAAAGACTGATCAACAAGGTAGGGGGAAGTGGGTAAGGTTGAGTGTAGGTGGGAGTGTGGATGTGTGCCCTGTGCGGGATTGACGTTGTTTCCAGGTGTGGCCTGCTCAGCATTCTAGGGTGGTTTTTTTGTCATGAGGATGGTCAGAGAGTGTCGGCCTTTCAGTGGTTGGCAGTGCTGTGGATGGGGCTGCTCCGCCTGGGAAGGGATTGTGCTGTGTTTGTGACGCACTCCTTTCGGATTGAAGCTGTGATGGCAGCAGCGTTTCTGGAGTGTGACTGGGGTCAGATACGTCATATAGGTAGGTGGAAATCAAGGTGCTGCAATTGTTATGTGAGGAAATGAAGGGTTGAAGGTGCTGGTTTGGGGGGTTGGGCATGGGGTCTGTGTAGGGCACCAGACCTAATTTCTTTTTCTTCTAATGCAGGATGTATGAGCAGGCTAGGCTCCAAGATGGTGACCTTGATCATGGGACATTCATTTGTGCATTGGGCGGTGAATATTTGGGACTAAATAGCAACTGGCATGAGGTGCTCTGGTGGTGGAAAGGGGGAATGTACTGGGGTAAATTGTTGCCTTGGCTGACAAAAGGGGTTCCAAAGAGGGGTTGCCCCGACATGTTTTTGATTCACCTGGTGAAAAATTATCTAGTGCAATTGTCCAGATTGACACTGTTACTACATATGCAGCAGGATCTTCAGGCAATCAAAAGGAATTTTGTCAAGATCTGCACTGTGCAGACTGAATTTGTGACTTGCGACATGCAGCTATTAACCCCCGATGTGACACACCATCGGGGGGAAGAAGAACAGAGTACTGGTGACAGGAGAGTGTGCAGTACATTGATGAGTGAGAAAAAAGTTGTATGCATTGGTGTTTGGTAGAAAATGAAGGAGAAACTGGACATATGGCAAGAGCCCAAGAAGTGGTACAAAGAAGGATGGACCAAGGTATGAAGGCACGGGTGAGATTTGTGAGGTGTGAGTGGTTGCGGGATGTATGGGGGTTTTGTACTTGCAAAGTTAATGTTAGATATGTTGATAAAAGTATAAATACGTTTTTGCAACCATGTCCTAATAAATGGCTTTTTACTCTGAATCTGGATCATGGTGTGTTTGTTATGGCATGATGATGGCCCCAGGGGGAATCGGGTTGCAGAATAGTTTTCCCCCGGGGTGCTTTGTGCCACAAAGCAGGACATGAGTAGGGATAGGTAGTTCGGGGGGAATGGACAGCAGTTAGGAAGGGATTATAGGGGTGAGGAAAGGGAGTATCCAGACTCTTCCTGACTCTGAGCATCAGCGGGTAGGAAGCAGCATTAAATGTTTATCCACCCACTCATCCTACATGATTACAAAGGGATGGAGCAAGGTATAGTGGTTTGCTGCATTTTGCCAAGGTAAGGACAGGTTGCAGTAATAGGCAGTGCTTTAGGGGGTGGAGAGTCACATGCGGACGTATCCGCACTCTCTGGGTGGGAGAAGAATGGAGTACTGGTTACAGGAGACATTGTGCACCATGTTGGCGAGCCAGGAAAGCGTTTTGGACATGGGTGTTTCGTAGAAAATGAAGGAGAGACTGGATATATAGCAAGAGCACAAGGAGTGGTTAAAGGAAAGATGGAACAAGTTATGAGGGCCTGGAGGGACTGAAAGTTGGCGTGAGGTGTGAGTGGTTGCAGGATGTATCGAGGTTTTGTTCTTGCAAAGTTAATGTTATATATGTTGATAAAAATTCAAAGACGTTTTTGCAACCATGGCCTAATAAATAGCCTTTTACGATAAATCTTGGTCATGGTGTGTTTGCTATGGCACAATAGAGCTGGACAATGCACACTACAGTGGCTACACATTTGGTACTACAGAAGGAGCCATGATTCCTCCTCTTGTCATACTACTCTGCAGCCCAAGCAAGGAAATCCCCACAAGGTGGCATTTGCAAAGTAGCTTGTGTAATGCCACTATAGCTCGTATTTAATACTTATGTATAAAACATAGTCCTTGCAGGACAAACCTGACTGAATGATAAAACGTTGAAAGTGTCTCTAAAATGTCAAATATCAAAGAAGTTTCAGAATCCTGGCTCATGCCACAGCACCGTTGAGGGTGCCAGTTGAAAGGAGCAGTAAAGAAGGGGAACAATTCTGGCTTCAACAATGCCTTCACTCTGCACCCCAGGGTATGCAGCAGCTGCTCTATGGAACACATACTGTTTTTAAAAAAAAATAATTTTTAGTGAGAGTTCATAAAAACAGAATAAATGATACAAAGCACAATTGTAATAGAATTAATACGGTACAAGGCACAATTCAGATCATAATTGTAAAGTGCAATGTGCAATTGTAAAGCGCAAAATGCATAATGAGAAACAATCTAGCAGACTATTATTTAAATCATATAGTTAAAATTGAATGCTGTCAGAAAATACAATAGAAAAGACTACGTTTCAAACACACTCCAAAACTTCTCATATTTCTTAACTGCCCCTGATCTCAATGCGTATTTTCTTCCCCTGCCCTGGATTCGTAGTAATTTTGCCTTCCAAGCCTGGAAAGTTGGTACTTGATCGGTTTTCCAGGACTGCAAAATAAGGGATTTGGCTATTAAAGAGGCTATGAAAAAGGACTCGTCATATGGAGTATGGTTCACAGAGCAACCTAGTACAGGAATTAAGTCGTCAAATATAATAGTGGCTTTAAGCTCAAGGGAGAGATATTTTTCAATTTCCTTGCAAAATGGCTGGATTTTAGGACATTCCCAGACAATATGTTTCCAGTTCCCTTTCTCCTCACACCGGAAACATTTATCAGCAACTAGGGGGAAGATGCTATGGGGATAGGAGGGAGTTCTATAAATCAACCATTTATTGTAAAATTGAATGCGTCTAAAATTCGCGCCACGGAAAATTGTTTTATTAAATTTATTTATCTTATCCCATACAAGCTTGTTGATTTCAATATTTTCCCTCTTTATCCACCTCTCAATGATCCTACTGGAGAATACCTGCCCTTTGTCCTCTTTTAATAATTTAATCCAGATACTCATCTTTTTTTGAATTTTATTATTCAAAGCTGTCGAGATACTTTCTTTGTGGTATAGATTTCCTATATCCAACTCTCTAAGCCTTGGATTGAACATACAGAAAGACCAATTCAAGGTGGAATAAGAATGATGTACCTGCCTGGAGATTTCATCCCATGACTTCCACCTATTTCCGGTGAGGAAGTCTTCAATCTACACAAAGCCATTTTCTTTCCACAGATTTAATATTTTACTATCCATACCTCCCTCTTCTCCAAAGTTAAAGTTGTTCAAATCCGTTGTATTACTTATTCTAGGAATAGAGTTACATTTCAAAAACTGAGTTTTCTGTTTGAAAATCCACTGAAGGAACTTGTAACGAACTTTCTTTGGGTCTTTGGTGATTCTAATCGGATCAATTATTTTTACTTCTGGCAGCATCTTCTTCATAAAAAAATTGTCTGCCACGTTAGTGTCTGAAAAAAAAAACCTAAAACTGTGGTGTGCAAGGATACCTCTTTGGGGATGGGTTGTATATTTGCCTGAATTCTGGTATTAAAGTGTCTACAGTGCAGTTTACTAGAATAATTTCCGTCTTATTAACATTAATTTTATAACCCCCTAGTTTTTGGAAATACAAGAATATTTTTAAAACACACATACTGTTGTCTAAAGTACAGGATTTAACTCCACGGGCACATGCTTGTTTTGTGTCCTTTGTGAAAGCAGGTTTTTATTCAAAGCATGTTATATTTCATTAAATTCCATACTTTCAGTTTCTCAGTGTAGGGCTCACAACCTAACCCAATAGTCCTTTTCAGGAAACAATTTTTTGCTAAAGTACAGTCAGCAAAAGCTAATGGAACGCTTCTCTCAAATCATGACTCTTAGATTCTATACACAGGGAATCGTTAACACATGCTACATTTCCACAAAGCGTTGGATGACAGTTAATATCCCTCAATGGGATGCATAAAATTTGAAGGCAGCTAGCAAACCATATTTCTATCATAGTCCTGGAATAAAAATCCCGCTAATTACTTGTCTGTCAAAACAATGCTCATGTATATGTCAGTTGCCCTCCTCCTGCACACCTTACTCCATCACAGAAATCTTTCCCTGAAAAGTGGATGAGCACAGCTGTCATGGGATAGAGTAGTCTACAGGTATCAAGTGTGCCAATGTGGAATTAGAAGGTATACCTAGGCCTGTGAGTGTGTGTAGTTGTATGATGTGATGAGGAGATTTTAGTCAGAAGATCAGTGGTGGCTGGCCTCTATGGGGAGTGGTAGGGTGGGAAAATGGGTGGTGGGTAAAAATGAGAAATCAAATATCACTTATCTGCGACATGTCTAACTCCGACCCCTTCCTCGCTACACGTCCTGCAGCGCGAGCCCTAGAGAAGGGCCTTAACCAATCCTGATGCTTCTCTCATTCTGTGAGAACAGCACCATGATTGGAGGGAGTGGTCTCTTTCGCTGCTCCCAAGGACACTAGAGCCCTGCACTTACTCTAGCCCAGCTGTCTTAAGACAGCTGGACTAGAGGTTTCAAAGTGCGCATGTCTGGCTGGTCGTAGCAAGACCGCCGGCCAAAAACACATGCGCACTTTGAAAAGAGCAGATTCAGCCCACCCTCCTTCCTATTGCTGTCACTCAGCAGCGGCCCGCCCCCGTACTGACGTGAGCGTAAGGATGAGGTTATATTGAAAAATATGATAAAAAATCAACTTTATTACCAATTAATTTTATAATTCTGGGGTATGGAGGGGCATTTTTTTTACCAGTGGAGCAACTCTCCTCCTCTCAAACAGAGGAGCTGCGCCTTGAGACAATATGAGTGTGTCGATTGGGTTTGTCTGTATGACTGATGTGTAAAGGCAATGGCAAGAAAGCAAGTTGGGACTGTGCGGTGTGAAGATTTGTGCACATAGTTTGGTGGGATAGCACGCAGGTTATAGTGGCTGGTGGTCAAGGTATGGAATCTAATAAATTTGGTGCAGTGGTGGGCATACAAAGCATGGAAGCGAATTCTAAGAGTATGGCAGAAGGTTTGAATGGCATGGTTGATTGAGACCTGGAGTGATAGACACAGCCAATGTGTAAAAAGTGGCCATGTAAGGATTCTTTTTTCAGTACCATATACTTATAGCCTACCTAGGCATGATTTCAATTGTGATTAGGCAGCTATTTTTTATTCTGTCATAGTTCCAAACGAATCACATGACAACTCCATTTTGAAAATTCTCTTTCTCCTACCCTAGAATAAAAGGTGAACGACACCAGTAACCTAATCACAATTCGGTATGTGACTGGTTTATGGGCACTTTGGGCTCGATTAGGATGATGGTGGGCCTGCCACCAACAGCCCGTCGGTGGCAGTCCCACCACCATCGGACCCATCATATCTGACCGCCATATTTCAATGGCGGGCGGTTGGGTGGCGATCAGAAAGATAGACAGACACGCATCCGACGGGCTCCTTGAGCCCGCCGGTGCGACGAAGGGGGCTATATTCCCTAAAATGGCGACAGTGCCTACCAGGCACTGCATAGGGATTACGATGTCCCTTTACGCCCGCCTGTTCATGGCAGTTTATGCGCCATGAACAGGCAGGCGGAAAGCGACTTTGGGGCCATGTAGCAAGCCCCCCTTCCCCCTGGCCCATCGATGTGGGCACTGGGGGCTACATTTCCCTGCACTGCATGGTGCCTGCCACGTGATGCAGGGATTTGTACAGGGTGCATTTTTAGCATTGCGGCGTGTGCTGCTGCCAGCAGCACCTGCTGCAATGGAAAGAATACACGATGCGACCGCCTTGCAGGTGATCGCATCGTAATCCCTATGGCAGATGCCGCCGACGGCTAGTATGTCGGTCCCATTTCCGTTAGGGTGATGGGCAGACGTAAGTGTGCCTGCCATCCTTAGCGGGCCCTCTGACAGAAATGGATGTGGTGCTTAGGAGGGACAAACATAGGAAGAGGAAAGAAATCCATCAAATAATAAACATGCAAATAAAAAACATGCAAATGAGATTGCCAAGAAAGCCAACCAATGATAAGCAGTAGTCTGACCCAAATCCACTGTAAGACTTGTGATTGTACACACTAGGTCTGCGAAACCCGACAGCTGTAGGTGAGGCCTAACCACGGCTGCAGCAGGTTATAGGGTTTATTATTGTTTCCACTCTGTAGAGTGTAGGCTGCAGTTGCAACTTGTGGTAGTAATTTTGAATGAAAGAGATGTTAATTAAAAGTGGCATTTTATTGATAAATCTGAAGTCACAGAATCCTGTTTATTTTTGCGTTTTTTGTTTGTTACCGATTTTATCATTGGACGTTTTTACTTGAAGTGTTCAAGCAGCAAATACAGCAAAAATGTCCACCCCGATGTTCTCTCTTTTTGCCGCAACTATTTACGTCAGCTCCATGGATTCTGCTTCATAGGGTACTGAATGTGTGGCACTTCTGTAATTTGCATTAGAATGTATAAATAATAGTAAAATAACAGGTACACATCTCCCCACAAACACTGCATCGAGTTGAAGAGTGCATGCTTTTCATACATTATGGCGATCATTAATCCCCCTGGATGAGGCTGACAAACCCGTCAAGCGCAAACCACCGAGGAAGGGACGTACTGAAAAACAGCACATTAAAGGCAAGGCAATTCCAGGACAGATGTTATGTGAGCCACCAAATCAACAGACGAGGACAGAATCTCCCCAAACATATGACGCAGGTACTGAAAGACGAGGGCCGAGAGCGGTGGCAAGGAGACACCCTCTGCCATCTCACTCACAGGGGCACTGAAGTCTACGGAGCGCGTCTGCTTATCAAATCGAACGGAGTTTGAAAAATACAATTATTTGAATTTTATTTTACGATGAATATTTCTTCATGCGAGCCCATTTTTATACAACCCAATGCAATAGTTTAAGTCAAGGCATCGCCAATGCGATTTCTTAAACACGCATTTCCTAATAAATATTCATAACGGTCTGCTGCTGAATTGATCTCACAGGGAACATGAAAGTGGGCAAGTGTTGCGCAGCATCATTAGCTTCTGTGCGGCTAGGATGGATACTGGGCGTTTTCTTTAGGGATGCGCTCATTGATGGCGGGAAATAGCTATAACAAATAATTAATTGCAAACTTTGCAAATACCAGGCTCGTTAGTTATGTGGAATTTTTATACTTACTTCATATGCAGGAAGCGAATGCACTTCAGGGACACATTCTATAAGTTGTTTGCTTCACTTTCAATTTATAGTGTATAAACTTCACGCTGACTGAATTGTCTATTGGCCTTTCCGAGACTGTGACCCAGGAATTATGGTTTAGATGCTACCTTTCTCTTTGACTGGAATTTACACAATAATAGCATTTTAAAGGGCTGACAAACAGTTCCCTTCTCATGCGTATATATTTTTAGTTTCAAGTGAATGTGTTATTTGCACTGATTCTTGTGAGCACATCGGTTGGGGCGGGGGGGGGGAGGGGGCTAGGGAGTGCATATTTAAGAACATTTCACGCAACACAGCTTGACTGCAGTTAAGTTACTGTGCTGCATTGTTCGAAATTCAGAGAGCAGAAGAGCGCCATTTTTTCAAAGATATGCCACAGTTCTGCTCTCTCCTAGTGCTGGGACACTTGTGGCAGCCTAGCTCCAATGCACGCACCCTTGCGTCATGGAGAAGGGGGGCCTGCGTTGTGTGCAGGATAGTTTTTGTGCAGGAAAGGATATCTTGCAGTGCAACTCCATCCTTTGGGGCTATTTCCTCATGAAGGATGCTTTAGCGCTGGTGGCACCCAGTGTGACAATTTTTGTGTAGCCACCCCTTCAGCAAAAACCTACTTCTCCATGAAAACCCTCACTCACACGCATCACCAGTGCCCTGCATCTCTCCCTAGCTCCTCTCTCACATGTATTTCATTTGTTTTATAGTGCTTCTCATACCAGTATAGGGTATCAGAGCACTGTACATCACACACATTATACAGAGTCAATGAATCATTCATGTGTAAATCAGTATATAGGAAATGTTACAAAAGATGTGTAGGAGTCACGTCGTCCATACTGGTAGGGAGTATATTTTAAGAATGTTTGCTCTAGAGAAGCACAAACTCAGGATTTAAAACGTACCAAAGTTGTTGGCTTTACTGGTAAGAACGTATTTCTACTCAAAGAAACCCTTTTTAGAAACATTAGGATAATAAAAGACTGAGTTTAAAAACAACATTTTAAAGTATACCATTCAGTTTGCATACAGGTCTTCGATGATTTCATAGCTCACTGTGCTATATTAGCGTTGTAACTTGTGAAATGCAAGTAACAAACAAATCTCTGTGACAAAAGTAGTAACATACTGAGCTATCCATATGAAATACAGTTCAGTGATTTGAGTGAAACACGTTCTTTGCAGCAGACATATTAACCCTCTGCGCTACTTTATCATGAGTGGAAACTGCCACTAGATGAAACTAAATCTCTTTCCTGCAGCTCTTTTTTAATTAAACCGTGTTATTTATAAACCCGGCACCCCCCACATGTCAGTGCCAAGGGTGGCTGCACCGGCCGCACCACCCCCGAGCTGACCCTTTGAAGCAACCATGATGCAAATCTTAGAAACTCTGGGTCTTAGATTAGGTGCAACCTGTGGACCGGAAGGAGCCTTCGAGGATGTATATGTTGTGGATCCTTGGACCTAATTTTTACCACTCCCTGGCTTATTTAGTTTTCCCCATGCTAAATCCAAGGGTAAGATCCATAGAAAATATGATTTGCACCAAGGGGTATTACGTATGTATGTATGTATGCATTTGATTTGGAAAGATCAGAGGAAGCGATAAACCAACAACGTTCTATATCAGGAGAAGATTAATTTGGAAATCTAGAAGGTTCGGGGTAGCAAACAGGGGCGCGGTGAGAGCAGGGGTGCAGAGGGATACATAAGACAGGATAGTGATCCAATGGTGGGTGTGAAGGATAACTTTTGGGAGAGAGTGGTAGAAGCGAGGTAGGATTTTGGGAGTGACTCTGTGATGCAGAGATTACTTTAAGGAGAAGTAGGTAGCTAGAGTTAACAAAGAGGAAGCAGAGAGTGTAGAGCGGCAGAGGGAGAGGAGGATCTGGATTTAACGTTTTGTGCATGTAAATGAGGATTAGATTTTGATAATGATGTTATTATAATTTTTAATTGAATTTATTTGTGTTTGGTGTCCAACTGCCTATTTCTGGTGAAAGACATGCAAAGTATTTATGTGAGATAATGCAGTATTACTACATTTCTCTGAATTCACCGTGATGGTATACAATATGTGGTAACGTAACAGTCTACCATTTGTACCAATACTACAGGAGCACAACAGGTTGTTGATGCAGAGCCAGCTGCCACTTGATGACACTGTAAGATGCCTGACACAATATAGAATGACAAATACCTTTTCAAAATGAAAATTAAGACTCATACATGTTATTAGGATGCAGTGCATGCACTATATTTTTGGTAATGTGGTACCCAATCGGAAAATGAGTTAAGTAGAAAATTAAAGACCATTTTGCAGTCTCAAACCCTGTGATTTTACAAATCACAGACTTTGCAACCGCAAAATGGTTTTGTACATCAAATGAAGTAAATATACTATAGGTCTAACAGCAAAGTCTACATTGTTAGGATTCCTTATAGTAGGTATGCTGCTTCCAGGTATAGTACATTTGCATAGTCTGTCTAACAACAGAGGACTGGAAAACCCTGAAAAAAGGCTTTCAAAACTATGGGGTATATTCACAAGAATGTGTGATAACTATCGCAAGAGTAGCGTAGTGCAACTTTCAATATCGCTGCCCATCGCGGGAAAATAACCCCGTGTCAACGTGGCATTCACAACATGGCGGTACCATGCAATAGTCACCAGATAACGCATCAAATGTCAGTGTCAAAATCAACGCCACGCTGCAAAAACGTGAAACACGAATGCGAAAAATCATGCGATGAGGCCAATCGCAGTACACAAATCAGCGAAGACCAGCCACAGGCCTGCAAATCCCATGCGTCTGGTCAGAAAAAGCACCATAAAAGCAATACAAAAAAGCCAAAAAACTATTCAAATTGCGTAGCAACATGGATGCACCTGGACCAAGTGCAGAGGACAAGCCAAACACCACAAGCCCCATGGAGGACCAGCCAGGAACCCCACGTTCGTGGAAGGGCAAGGACAAGAGGAAGAGGAAGACGAGCTTCAGTCCGCAGGAAGACCGGATCCTCGTCACGGAGGTGACCGAACACCATCAACAACTGTTCGGCACCTCCACTGCGGCACTGGCAACCCAAACCGAAATATGGCAGGCCATCGATACCAACGTCAATGCAGTCGGAGTGTTGAGGAGGTCACTGGAGGAGGTCAAGAGACGCTGGCATAATCTGAAAAGGCAGACCAAACATAAGCTCGCCGCCAACAGGGAGGCAGCAATGGTGACTGGAGGTGGGCCTTCTGCAACACAGGAGGAGTTGGGTGAGCTGGAGCAAATGGTGGCCACAGTCAGCAGTGAGGAGACGGTGGCAGGATTGGGGGGCCTGGACACAGCATGATATGACCTGACCCAACAGCAACAGGGTGAGTAACGACCAGGGACGGGGGGACGGGGGGAGATGGGCACAATGGCACACATGCACAAGTATGCGTAGCACACTGCACACCCGCAATGACCGTGGAACATGTCCCTGATTGCCTTGGCACACTGCAGCACACATAGAAATGCCAAGTAGGTCCCCATCCACAACGTGCACAGAGGGCCCCCCCTATCACCAATATCACAACCGACCCATGCACATGTGCTGAATCCAGCAAAGCAGCGGCTCTGTGACCCACACTGACTATGCAAGGAACACTGCAAGTCCGATAGCATGGCAGCAGCCAAAGATAATGACATGGCCCACGAATCGACAAGGAGGTAGCCCAGTGCGGATCACATCCGTAAATGAGCAGGGCACACTCTGACATGTCCACGTGCACCCACAACCCATGCTGTCCCATACACGCAGCAGACAAACAATGCACCAGGCCACAAAGTCTGTCCGAGAGCACATATGAACCAAGTCAAAAACAAATCAGGCCCCAAAAAGCACACAATTCAAAGGCACTCCACCTCATAGGGAGAAGGCCACACGAAATCAGAGCTGCAGGGGCAACTCCCCCACAATGCAGCACACACACATAGCAAACACAGGACAGAGCTCACAACAGGTTCTGCCGTGCGTAGTAACTGTCCACTCACATCTGGCATTGCCTGCCACAGTGTAATGATAATGAACGGGTACTGCCACACATCCGTCATGTATTCGGAAAACACACTGACTGCCATCAAATAGCCAGCTCCCCCACAACAGTCAAAATTTACATTGGCATACAGTCTGAATGCAAACATCTGCAAATCAACAACATACATGTGAAACTCTGTTAACCTTCATATCCCCTTAACATTGCAGAGGGACAATCAACACTTACTGCAGAGCAGACCACAAACCCCATCATTGATGATGTAGAGGACAACCTTCACATATGTCAAGATACCCTCCAACGGATACTGGACAGCCTCTGCATCCCACCCCCAGGAGCAGGGTAGGCCAGCTGCCTCGAGGTGACCCCACCACCTGCACAGACCACACAGCAGGAAACACACACCACCACGGCTGTCTCCCAGGATCCCCCGACCAATACATGGAGCACACACAATGTGTGTGGTCTTTCCAGGTGGAGTTGGCTGAACAGCTGCTGGTGGGTTTCGAGCTCATGGCAGCCAAACTCAATGCCATACGTGGGTGTCTGAGTCCCACCAGGGACCACGTACAGTCCCTATCGGACACCCCCTGTCCACACCATGCTTCGCCACAGACCTTGGCTGACCATGCCATGAATCATACACAAGAACTGTATGGGCAGACAGGCACCAGCCATGACAGCACAGAGTTGGGACAGATGCGGAGGTCAATTGACACCAGCGAGGAGTAGCTGGGGACTTCAATGCCCTGCAGTACTTCATCTTGCCATTGCTGCCACAGAACCGTTCCCAGATGACTACAGCGGGAACATCGACACATGCAGCTCCGACCCCTGATGTATCTATGGCACACAGTGATGCTGCCCCATGTGTGTGAGTAGGTATGTCACAGTGATGCAGCCATCACCCCGCTACACACACTGGACACACCGGACACAGAACCCGTATCAGGGGAGTAAGAATGGGATGCAAACTACTGTGTGAGGAAGGACGCAGTAGCAGCCATCACTGCCGTATGGCCTGTCCCTGCCTGGTTATGACCTATGCATAATGGCCTGGGAAACACCTCATAGTGACCCCCGGAACACTCTGCGACTTTCACCCGGACCCCGACACGGACTGCCATTTCTTCACCGCTGGCCAATTACACAGCTATCCTGCTGCGGACTGCACTCTCCCTCTTCCCAATCACTGTGCAATCCCCAATGGACTCTGGTTGGCACACCACTGGGCTTCCATGCAATGTGGGCTTGGATGGCCATGTACAGCCCCAGCTCCGTCAATCACCTGAATGTGAATAAAACATTCTAAATCACACAGATGTGTCATCACTATGTTCACTCATGTATGGAGGAACGGCTGGATGTAGGTACAATGATTGCACATGGAGGTACACCCTGGTAGCTGACATCTATGTGCATGTGTATCGCTGAGACACATGGCCAATTGGATGACTGTGAAGGTGAGTACTAGCTGTGTCCCCATTGCACATCAACAACAATCTCACAACCCCCAAAGTAGGCACACGTCCATGTTTTGAATAGGGCTGTGTGTAGGACTGACCCAAACAAAAGCAGGCCAGGAGTGGTGTCCTACAGCACATGTGACATACCTACTCACTCACATCTGTGCGGACACTTTCTGTTGTGAAATATGACATTGCTCGACATGGTCAGAGGTTGGACACCATACTCACATTGCTGAAGTCACGTAAGTGCACATGGCGTCCAGCACCTATCCAAAAACAATGTCTGGATCACAGAGGTGGAGCTTGCCAAAGGGACACACCCCCATTGCACATGCGTCAGTCAGCTCTGCCCTGTGTAGGGACGATGCTCATTGTGGCACACGAGTGGACAATCCAAACAACACACCTCACAGTTGGACACCAGTGGAGTTGCATAGACTTTATTGGCATGTGCGTGTCAGTACAGACGAGGCAACGGCCACAACAGGCAGGGACATGCTTAAGACACTTACACGCAGCATGGGTACATGTCGAGGTTCAGAAAATGTTGGGGCTAAAATGTGCAACATTCATCACGGATGGCAACATTCTCAGCCCACTTGCCTTGTGTTTGGCGTCTGCCCATTGCCCCGTGTGAGGGGGCACCTATCACTGCCCATGGGATCTGCATAGTGCCCTGCCCCCGGAGTGCGCCGATTGTCTGCTCTGCTGACAGTGCTGACAGTGATCAGGTGTGAGGTCCGACAGGTTCACATGTCGTGCTACATTGCTACATTGCCATGTGTGTGCTCTCCCCTGCAGTGTGTCCGAATAGGCAACGTTGCCAAACTACGCTGTGTTGCACCGAGCATGGACCTGCATCACCTTGCACAGGTGTGTGTACACACGCGTCGTTCCATGCACATGCTTTCAGAGCCCAGACGAAGGCAGATGTGTCCTCTGTTGTGGTGGGATGTGTGAGCAATCCCCACAATGCAACAAGTTGTCGCGACATGTGCTGTGGGTGACAATCGGACGTGGCTGCAGAAACATAGTTACTCGTCCATGAATGCCCGTGCAGCTTCATGTGCAATGTGTTTCAATAGAACGTCGTTGTCGTGTTCAAGGAACCCCAGGGTGAGCCAATCCATTAAGTGGTCCGGGCAGGTGTGCTCAGCACACGCCGTTTCACCAACCCGCAACACAGCCCAATAGGGAAGCGCCTCAATGTGGTCACTGCACACGAGGAATTGTGCAATCTCCTATGCATAACTACCAATACATATGCAGTATGTCAGGGCATCCCATGCACGGCTGTCTAGGTTACACTCCTGTTCATGATCCAACAGGGGGTGCAGACACAAGTCACAGTCCAATTCATCAACAGTTGTGTTGGATAGGCAGACATCCATGGGACACCCGAATGTGCATGTTTGGCAGTGGAACCAGGGCTGAACGCAGGTGACGTAGGCAATGTGGAAGCAGAGCCGGTAACTGATCTGCAGCACTGCCAGTGACACTGTGCCCTGTAAATGCAGCATACGTGCACGGTACTGTTCCGCGTGACGGGGGTTGTGCATGTGCCTGGTATGACCTGCCATTGTGTTGGTGCATCTCGTGGAACCGGCACTTTTCTGAACTGCGGCAGTTGTGTGGAGGATATGCCACAGCTCTGAGCAATGATTCGAATGTGTGGGAAACGTTGGGGAGAGTGGGTTGCTGTTTCTGTGAGTTTCAAGGGCATCCCATGCGGAGGTACCACAGGCAAGGGATTCTGTGTGTAGGGTGTGGATGAGTCGGATAGTTCATTTGTGGAATGCATGGTGTGGGAGTCGTCCCCGTCTGCCATGGCATCTCTCTCAGGGTGTTCCAGGCACGTTCTGGACCAAGGTCAGAGGTGCAGGTGTCCTCCCGCCTTCTGCATTGGAACAATGGAGCTTTCATCCATGATGTTTGTCTGACTACTACTTGCGTTTTCGGAATGTGATGTGGCTTTGGTGCTGAGATTGGGACACAGCCTTGGGCTCATGGTGTACGGATGGCGATACACACACACACACATGTTGGCATGTGGAGCCAGGTGCCCGAGAGGCCTTGCGCTGCTTGTGCAATCTCACTCCATCTCTCTCCCTCGCTCTCTCACTCTCTTTCCTTTGTTGAGCGCATGGCACACCTTCTTCTCTTGGATTTGGTTTTCCAGGCTGTGTGCTACTGATTGTCCAGTGAGGAGCCGCTAGGTCTCATCCTAAGGGTTGTCTCGGCTTTTGTTGCGGGCCTGGGTGTGGTGTCGAATGATGTTGTGGCCCTTTTGGGTGTCCGGGCTGCATGATGGGTGGCTCCATGGATTCTGTTTCCCTTCCGGTGTGGTCCTGGGCTGGTCTCCCTTTTGTTGTGCAGGCTGCCTTCTGACTTTACACCAGGTGAGAGCAGGTGTAGATTTTCTGATGTTAATGCGCCTTATCGCCTGTTTTGTGTTTTTATCGCCGATGTGGCTGGTCGTTGAGAATGTTGTGGTGTGATGTTGTCGCGGATTTAGGCACGGGAAACGCCCACTCTGCATCTCATTAGTGATAGTTGCGCGGGTCCTCTGTGGCGATGTTTTTTGCGGCTGCTATCACGGGTAAACTGGTGCTGTGGGCTGTTTACACCAGCTTGTGAATGGGGAGGTATTTTTATCACAACTTTGGCTGCGATAAAGTGCTGTTGGTTCGGCGATAGCTCCTTGTGAATATGCCCCTATCTTGAGGAGCAGTGCTGCGAAGGAATTGGCATTCAGTATGGCTAGCATGGTATTGTACATGTTGATGTGCCTAATTACAGA
The DNA here is from genome assembly GCF_964204655.1 of Triturus cristatus. NCBI lineage: Eukaryota > Metazoa > Chordata > Amphibia > Caudata > Salamandridae > Triturus > Triturus cristatus. The sequence goes on from NC_140580.1 coordinate 481,112,730, forward strand.
GAACATACAATGGAAACCACCTCAAACTCAATGCATCCGAAATTTCGGTTTCTGATACATTGATAGTCAGCAGACATGGTCCAAGGTGCAGGTCATGTACATCTTGATATTTTTAAGATGATTTTGAGTGTTATCAGCCTAAATAAAAATAATACGACCAAACAAATAGATTAGAACAGAAGACCAAATGAAATATGCATGAAAGATAAAGGCATACTGTTGAACATTGCACCTCCCCGTAGTGGATTTAACTCTTCTAAGAGGTGGTGGGTGGGCGGGCAGTGGTGGACTGGCTATCCTGTCACTCTGCTATTTTGCCAGGCGACTGCAGGCTCAGGGGTTGCTTTCAGCCTGGAATTGATTTAAAAACTAATAGCACCCCCAATTTAATGGTGTCCTTTTGCAGTGTTAGGTTGGCAGAATATTGTTTTCTAGGGTTAATTTTGGTTTTCAGATTGGTCTCGACTGCGAGATGCAAATGATCAGTGATTTACCCGAACAATTGGTGACAATTGAATCAAAATTTTTCATGAATGCCCATTATAGAGGGACTTTGATATGAAAGATATGATTTACCACGTTGAAGGCTGCTGAAAGGTCCAGGAGCATAAAAGCAGTCACTCCAATTCCTTTGGCAGTAGTTTTGGGGTTGTTGCATGGGCAATCAAAAAGAAATAGTATTTTTTCGATAATTAGGACCAATGCAGGTAACCTTACATTAACCCCTTCAGTGCCCGCCCCTTTCCCCGCCCAGTGCCGGCCGTTGCATTAGCGGGCGGGGTCTATGACGAGCTGGACTCGTCATGGGCACAGCGCCACCGCGGCCCATGACGAGTCCAGCTCGTCATGGGCACTGAAGGGGTTAAGAGGACACACCTAACGTCAAAACAATCATAGTTCTGATCACAGTTGATACTGCAGTTTAAGGGAAAATGCCTTAATAGATTCCCTGCGGTAGTGAGTCAAATTGAGATCATGGTATGCTGATGGATTATACAATTTCAAGAGAGAAAGTGTAGAACAAGTCGTGGATTAGTGGTGCAAAACACTAAATACCTACTTAAAAGCAAATATGGAGCCCCAAACGGCAAATTGTGTTGATGCTTTCGTACTCTTATTTTTCACTCAGACCAGCTGCTACTGGTAGCAAATGAGAATGAGAGGAAGACTTGTAACAATATTTGTCTCCAAATATTTTCTGTGGGAATGTTGTACTTGATTTGCATGAGATCCATTTCACTAATTCTTGGTGAGTTACAATCATGACTAGCTGATTGGTAAGTGCCAAAACTCATTCTGAATTTTAATTGAAGGTACTCTGTTAGTGCAAAGCAGCACCATCTCAGTGATGTTGGCCCCCCTTCAAACGCTGGTCGTAGAACAGGATGTCAGGACAGTTGGATCCTTATATAACTGGATGAACTCTCAATCAATCAATCAATCAATCACGACATTTGTATAGCGCGCTACTCACCAGGAAGGGTCTCAAGGCGCTGGGGGGAGGGGTGCGTTACCGCTCGAGCAGCCAGGTCTTGAGCTGCTTCCTGAAGGAGAGATGGTCTTGGGTTAGCCGAAGGTGGATGGGGAGGGAGTTCTAAGTCTTGGCTGCCAGGTAGGAGAAGGATCTTCCTCCGGCGGTGACTCTGCGGATGCGTGGTACGGTGGCGAGGGCGTGGCTGGTCGATCGTAGCTGGCGGGTGGGCGTGTAGAAGGTCATGCGGTCGTTGAGGTACTTGGGGCCCAGGTCGTGGAGAGCCTTGTGTGCGTGGGTGAGGAGTCTGAATGTGACTCTCTTGCTGACGGGGAGCCAGTGCAGGTCTCTCAGGTGTCCGGTGATGTGGCTTTGTCGGGGGATGTCCAGGATGAGTCGTGCAGAGGCGTTCTGGATGCGTTGGAGTCTTTTTTGAAGTTTGGCTGTGGTTCCGGCGTAGAGGGTGTTCCCATAGTCCAGTCGGCTGGTGACGAATGCCTGGGTAACGGTCTTCCTGGTTTCTGTGGGGATCCATCTGAAGATCTTGCGGAGCATGCGCAGGGTGTTGAAGCATGATGAGGAGACGGCGTTGACTTGTCTGGTCATCGAGAGGGAGGAGTCCAGGATGAAGCCCAGGTTGCGCGCGTGGTCCGTTGGTTTGGGAGTGGTGCCCAGGGCAGGGGGCCACCAGGAATCATCCCAGGCGGAGGGGGATGATCCCAGGATGAGGACTTCCATCTTGTCTGAATTCAGTTTCAGGCAGCTGTTCTTCATCCACTCTGCGACGTCTTTCATCCCTTCGTGTAGGCTGGCTCTGGCGGTGGCGGGGTCATTGGTGAGGGAGAGGATCAGTTGGGTGGCGTCGGCATAGGAGATGATGTTGAGGTTGTGTTGGCGTGCGATGGCTGCGAGGGGGCTCATGTAGACGTTGAAGAGGGTTGGGCTGAGTGATGATCCTTGAGGTAAGCCGCAGATGACTTCGGTGGACTCGGAACTGAACGGGGGGAGGCGGACTCTCTGGGTACTTCCGGCGAGGAACGAGATGATCCACTCCAGTGCCTTCTCTTGGATTCCGATGTTGCTGAGGCACTGCACTATGGTGCGGTGGCAGACAGTGTTGAACGCAGCAGAGAGGTCCAGGAGGATGAGGGCCGCTGTTTCCCCGTTGTTGATCAGTGATCTGATGTCGTCGGTGGCTGCGATCAGGGCGGTCTCGGTGCTATGGTTGGCCCGAAACCCAGACTGCCTGGGGTCGAGGGAACCGTTCGTCTCGAGGAAGGCGGGGAGCTGTCTGTTGACGGTCTTCTCGATGACTTTAGCAGGAAAAGGAAGGAGCGAGATGGGACGGTAGTTCTTGAGGTCGGTGGGGTCCGCCGTTGGTTTCTTCAGGAGGGCGCTAAGCTCGGCGTGCTTCCAGCTCTCCGGGAAGGAGGTGTTGATGATGTCCCGGAGATGGGGTGCGATGATGGCATCGGCCTTGGTGAAGACGTGGTGGGGGCAGGGGTCAGTGGGGGATCCGGAGTGGATGGTGTTCATCGTGCGGGTAGTGTCTTCGGTGCTGATCGGGGTCCAGTTGCAGAGGGTGGTGGTGGCGGGCATTGGTTCGGTGGTAGGGTGCGTGGTCTGTGCGTCGAAGCTGTTGTGTATGTCGGCGATCTTGCGGTGGAAGAACGAGGCGAGTGAGTTGCAGAGGTCTTGCGAGGGAGTGATGTTGTTGTTTCCGGCGCTGGGGTTGGAGAACTCTTTGACGATGCTGAAGAGTTCCTTGCTGTCGTGGGCGTTGTTGTCCAGTCGTTCTTTGAGTGCTGTCTTCCTGGTGGCGTGGATCAGCTGATGGTGTTTGCGGGTGGCGTGCTTGAGGGCGCTCCTGTTGTCTGTAGTCTGGTCGAGCCGCCAGGCTTTCTCGAGGGTGCGGCACTTCTTCTTGGATTCCTTGATTTCGTCGGTGAACCAGGGGGTTTTCTTGCTGCCGGGTCTGCTGGGAGGGTTCTTTAGTGGTGCGAAGTCATCGGCGCAGGCGGTCAGTCACTTGGTGAGGTTGCTGGCTGCTTCGTTGGGGTCCGTTGTGCTGGTGGGAGGGTTCTGGCTGAGGGAGGTGGTGAGCTGCTCGGCGGTGATCTTGCTCCAGCTCCAGCGAGGAACCTGTTGCGGGTGGTGGTGGGTCGTGGTTCTTCTGAGGCGCTGAGGAGGCGTTCATCCAGGTTTCAGTGAGGAAGGCGACGTCTGGTGCTGTTGCATCGAGCAGGCTCCAGAGTTCGATGGCGTGCCTGTGGACGGAGCGGGTGTTGAGCAGGATGCATTTGAGGTGGTTGTTGCTGGTGTCTGGCTTGGCGGGGGCGGTGCAGGTCCGGAGGCAGGTGAATTTGCAGTCTTGGCAGGTGAAGGGTCCGTGGGTGCATCTCGGGGTGGCTCGGTAGCAGGTGGGGTTCCGGCCGGTGTTGAGTGCATTGAGGGTGGTGGGGTCGTAAGTCCGTCGTGTTGGCTGGTGTTCTCGGGGGCCAGAGGTCCTGGTGCTGGGCGCGGTCCAGGCACAGACGGGCGCAGACGGGCTTGCCTTGGGCGCGCCTTCGGGGCGCCAGCGGCCTTCCCGCTGCGCGCGGCCGTGCAGCGGTCACCATAAGAGGGAGGGAGGGGAGGAGGGGTCAGCTGGGAGGCAGGAGGGAGTAACCAATCGGGGCGGGGGGGCGGGGCCACACGGGATGCAGCGGCGGGAAAACGGCGCAAAGGAAGCAAGCGCTGGCCGGGGCAGTCCACTAGGCGTACGGGGCACAGCAGGAAAATACAAGGGGGCGAAACTGGCACTCAGGGTACAAAAGAGAGAGGGAAGTACAGGCACACGGGGTACAAGTGGAAAAATACAATGGGGGCGAAACTGGCACTCAGGGTACAAAAAGAGAGAAGGAGGTGTAGGCACACAGGGTACAAGTGGAAAAATACGATGGGGGCGAACCTGGCACTCGGGGTACAGAAGAGAGAAGGGGTCTCAAGGCAGGCGGCGATTGGTCAGAGCGCTGACCTGGAAGCAGAGCAGGCAGGAAGGCGGGCAGGAGGGCGGAGCTGTAGCGGTGGGGAAGTGACCTACCCGAGGGTCATGGGTCACTCTTGCGTACCCTTCACACCTGGGAGGGTCCAACAGATCCCCATGAGGAATGGTTGAGTTAAAATTATCTGGCAATTACATCCTCTCATGCAAACACAGAGCTTCTATGCATATGCACAGAAATCAAGCTGTAACATACACCATATATGTACATTTCTTACAGAATGTTGGGATATGCCATTGCTGGATTTGCCCCTTCATATGCAAGAGAATTATATCATCCCATATTTTCCAATGCAAGCTAAGCAAGTGAGCCAAGCCTAGAAAACAGTTGCTACAGTAAAATTGGAATAGCTGGTAACAGCATTCATCTGCTTTTGGAATTGTTCTTTTATTTCTTTGAAGAAACACTACAGTGCCATCTAATATATAGAGATTTTTCTAACAAAATAACTCATTAAATACTCTCTGTATCTTTGTAATATGTGTATTATGTGAGTATAAAAATGCTGATGTATTGGTGAATAAAAAGCCTTGTATTATGTTTGACTCAAATATTGCTTTAGAGATAATGGACCTAACCGTTGTCACTTAATGAAAGCACCATTTCCAAGTTGGCACTGCAATTTCGTATGCTTTACTTCCCATTTTTACCTACATGTCAGGCGAAGAGAATATTCTCTGATGGCCTGTTTTCCATTTTTATAGCATTGCTGCCTTCAACGCTAAAGCGGTGTGCCTCTCAGTCTATCCCCATGGGTCTTGCTCCCACCATTAATAACACGAGGGTTTCCAGAAATGTAATACCTAGCCGCTATTATAGCTTTTATATGCCCGGGATATGCATGACTCTATTATTTGAAAAGGTGTCACAGCCGTGGCTGGTTTGCTCTTTGCAGAAAGAGCAAACTAGCTGCTGTATTCCACACAGTTGTATAACCCTGCAGGAAGTGCCCCTGCTTGTTATCTTACACCGCATGTTTATCCCAAGGGATCATTTAGTTGCTGGAGCACAAAATGCCCTCTTACTCCCAAGAGGACCTCAAAATCATATGAAGTGAGAACCCTTTCCTTACATCACATCATCTATCCCAAACTTTCTTTGGGAGCATCCCTACTCCACTCTAAGAGTTATCACTGACCGAAGAGAAAGAACTGACTCTTCTCGTGTGGTTCACACAGGCCTCTGCAGCAAGAACTCCCCCTTCAATCAAGTGATCCCTCACAGAGGCTCCTGTAAAAAAAAAACTCTTCATCACCCCAGGTGAGGATCTCAAAGGCTCCTTCTCTATGTCCCACTCAGTCCCCCATTTTCTCCAAGATGGATACCTAACCCTACATACAAAGAGGTCTCAGAGACCATGAATTAAGAACACTTTTCACAACATAGCAGTGGTTGCCAACCTTTTTTCACACTCCTCTTCTACATCATAAGGTAGCACAGGGCTCTTGTGGCAGATCCCCTCCCTTCATCTTAGGAGCTCCAAGTCCCTAAATATCACAACCATCCTGTGAAGAGTTTTGTTATTTATTATTATGGGTTGTGTCAGTACTCAGGGCCATAGCAGTCAGTAATGAAGCAGGTGCTTTATCATCATAGCCCAAGGGTGTGAAGGGAAATCTTCACCTTGGTGAGGGCTTTCTAATACTACTCAAGCAGGTGGCAACATGGCCTATTTTCTTTACTTGTATTATGGATCATGTCACCAAAGTTAGTGCACTGATTCACAGTTCCTTAGGCAAGTTGGGTGTGTACAGAATTCTACCTGTGTACGTGAATGGCAGAGATTCTGATTCAAAGATTCATAATCTACCAACATTTGCTGCCAGTGGAACCTTCTAGAGTAACATGTTTGTACTAACAAGAGAAATAATGTAAGAGCAGTTGAAGCTTCAATGAGCACAGCCAAGCTGGCAATGCTTCCAGCAGAAGGGATGGGGCGGCTCAGCTTCAGCACCAGCCAGACTTGACTGGTTTAGTATTTGTGAGAATTCTACGTTTTTCCAGCTGGATCTGTGGTTCTGAAATTGTGAAAGACCCCCTAGAATAATCTTTCCTACACAGTTTATGGGAAAATAAATGAAAATGCTGAATGAAAAGTTAGACTGGATTTTTCAACGGAATTGTCTTAGGATTTAACCCACTAGACAATCACAGGCTACTGTGGGTTTTATAGGGAATGTTTGCACAACCATCTCATTAGACTAAATCTGAACCTAGGAGATATCAGAAGAAGAAAGTGAGAATGTCTGCTTGTTGGTTGCTGTTTGCCTAGAGAATGAGTGATAGAAACCACCACCTTCGTGTATACTTTATAATGATGTTTCTTAAGGGTCACACTGATTGGCCTGCTGTAGTGTCAGGGGCAGAGAAGGCTGATGAGAGGGGCATCTCTGTAGAAGGAGCAGCTGACTAGTTGGGAATGCACTGGGATGGTCTTTGATGGAGATAATGCTACAAGAAGTGGGAGTACTAACATTCCACAACTAAACTATGGCCAGGCCTTATAAAGTCTCGCCAAGCAGTTTGAGATCTATAGAAGATACCAGGAGGAATATATCCAGCATCTGAAGAAACTAGGGTGCTTAGCTTTAGTATGAAGCAGGGGTAGGGAAGGCTGCCCCTCCTTGAATATGTGGTCACAGACCCCAGAAGTGCACCTAGAATATTGAAAATATTTTGGGTACAATCCAGGAAAGTAACTGACTCTGGCCAGTCCCTCTTGGGAATGCTTTTGGCAATAAACAAAGACTAATCCTCACATATCTCTTATTCTCTTAATCTTATTTTAACTATTTTTGTGTCAATTGTTTATTGCATTTTTCTCAGCTCTAGTTATGGCTTTATCCCTCTCACCAGACTCATGTTATAAAAAAAGATATAAATAAAAAATAAGTATAATCCTGTAAATACTTATCTTGGCTTTTGGTCAGCCATCTTAATAGATTGGTCTGTTCAGGTTTTCATTTTGCTTCTGCGCATCACAACATAAACCTGAGCCAATGGGCCAGTACATCCCCAGTGGCTGTGAGCCATCCAGGAAGAGACTGACAGTATGTGAATCATCTGGAAGGGCCCAAGTTTCTGTGTTTCCATGCTCTTCCTTTGGTTCCTTGCAGTAACTGTAGTACTGAAGGTCTAGTCAGTATCATAACTACTGATTCGCTGAAGGCCCAGTTGGGCTCAAACTGTCAAGTTGCTGAAGGCTCAAGTTGGTCTACAACTTCCAATTCACTGAAGGCCCAGTCTGAGCTTCAATAGCTGAATCGCTAAAGGCCCAGGTGATACAACATCTGCTGCAGAGTCATACCAGACGAGGGCTGCAACTTAATCCCTTCAGGAATACTAATGACCTGATCCACATACTGCACTTGCTATCAGGAGGCCCTGTGATCCAGGCCAATGCAGCACACATCCTCAATTTTATCCTATTGCGACATGGTGCCATGACCGAAACAGGAAGGCTGGGTGGCCAAGCTGCTGATCATGGCCTGCACCCAGCACCAATAACCTCCAACAAAGACGTGCCCGTTCTCCACTCCTCTTTCAAGCTCTGCATGCACGGCGGAATCAGAACTGCTCTGCATGCAGAAGCAGAAAGACTAGTGAGAAATAATCGAAACCAAGGAGGGGTAAGACTAAAAGATTGAGTGCATTTTAGTACTGTGGGTAATTGAACTGCACACTAGCTTGACTCACGCTACTCCTGATCACCCTTAAGAAAACCCAGCTAGATCCCCTGTCGAAGAACAGAGAGGGAACATGGTGAGTGTAGCACTTGCATGAAACAGAGAAAAGACTCATTGACATGTATATGATTATTGAAGTGTGTAGTATTTAGTACAATGACATGAATTAATAACTTTTTTCTTACAAAGACATGCACTAGGCTAGTCATGCACTGGGCTAGATAGTCACTTTATTGGATCTTTTGGTTGATTGTTGAGCTCTGAGCACCTGCACTCTACGTCCCTCTGAAGCCTGTGAAAGCTCTCCCTTGCAACCCTGAGAGTCTAGTGCAGAGGGGTTCTATTTGGTGCAGTTTGCAGTGCCATAGAAGGATGGGTTTTGGAACATCAATGGCAAAGGACCGCGACCCCCATGTTTGAGACCCAGTAGCCCCTACCTAATCCAGGTGCCCGCGAACAGGTTGCAAGACAACAGAACCCTTTCCTTGTGCTATAAGAATAATTTTCCTGTGATGTGCATTGAATCTAAAAATTATTTATATAACTGTTCAAAATACACCTCAATGCATGAATCAGTCGTGCTGCTCTATTAAAATTATATGCATTAAAAAATGTTATAGCAAGTTTATGGCAGTTATGCTTAGGCAGCTATGTGTTTTTTTTCTTTTTACATATGCAGACCCTCGGTTTTGTGGAATCATACCATAAGTATTACATTCTAACACAGAATTTCTATGAAAAAGTTAACTCCAAACATCAGCCACTGCAAATCTGTGCAAACGTAGAAGTGTGAGCAAGAGGCACATTTACAAGCCCTAAACGTCACTGGAGCATCGCTTTTGTTGACGCTCCGGTGGCATACCGGCATTCACCATATTTACAATGTGGCGCTAAGCCACTTAATGTGGCTTAACACCATCTTGTGAATATGCCCCTTTCCGGCCCAGTCCTCTGCGGCAAAGGGGCATGTAATGGGTGTTGCAGTGGGTGTTTCACCACAACACCCATTGCCTTTTGACGCGTCCCCAGATTTACAAGGGTGGGGTAGCGCCAAAAACGAAGGTCAGGGAATACCTGGTCTTAGAATGGTGAAACGAGGATAAATTATTAATTTCTCCTCGTTTTTGCTCTTTCTATGTGTGCTGTAGTCTGCAGCACACATAGAAAGAGCAAATCACCATTATTGATTGTTATGTGCAGGAAAGTGTCCCTTCCTGCACATAAACAATCCCCCTGTAGCTGCAGCTAGGCAGCTTTTTTTGCACTAGAGCAGGGGGAAATACAGGGGTGTGCTGAATTCTTGCAAATACTGCTCATCCCTGCGATTTTTAAAAAAAGTCAGAGTGCAGCATTGCCAAATTTGGGGTAACACCAAGCTCCACCAATTTTTTTTGTAAATATGTCCCCAAATGTGCATGGCAGGCATAAAAAAATTGAAAATACTTACCTGGCCTAAGGGCTTATTTACAAGCCCCTTGCACCGCTGTTGCGTCACTTTTTCCCATTTTGGAAGTGACGCACCGGGTGCAAGTGGCTTGTAAATAAGCCCCCCTAGTGTTGATTTCTGATGCTCAGGGATGCCTTTGTAGTTACTTGAGATACAGCTAATGATATGTCATGTAGTGAAGATACTTACCATCGTGACTTTGGTCCATGAATTCTATCAATGGCATCCATGCACAATACAGATAATATGCTCCCCTGACCAGTGCTCAATTTGAGACGGTGTCTGCAGGGTGGGTCAGCCAGCACTCTTCTGGCAGCCGGCGCTTAATTTTCCTCATCAGACTTCCACTCACAGCATGAGAGAGAAAACACAAAAGTGTGAAAGAAAGAGAAAGGCAAAGTCAGAGAAACAGTGAGAAAGAGATAGCAGAAATGAAAAGTAACCTGCAAGATAAAGGGGCAGGGAGTGTATTGGGGTGCACAAAAGACACATGAGGTGGAATCAGAAAACTGCAGCCTTGGTTTTCGGCAACCCCAATATTACAAACGCAGACAGCAGGTCTCTAAGTAAAACTTTAGTTCTCCGGCACCTACTGATTTACAGATCCAAAACTGCTCCTGACACAAGTGTCCTTTAAAAAATGTCCAATTGTTTGCTGTAAAATAACCGGAGCTCGTGTTCTGCACTGTCACCAGAATTAGAGGGTCATGGCCACTGTTAACTCGTAGAATTAGTTCAAAACTAAGCATGGACGGTGAACTCTGCTCTGTTGGTGGAGATTGAAGGGAGTCCTTTGCACTCACTGCTCCACGGAGCATGTGGAGTTCTTTTTTTTTTTTTGATTTCAAAAGAGTTTATTATTTTAAAGGAACAGATGAAAACGTAAAATACAAGTACAAGTGATACAAATGATATCAGCTGGAGCATACAATATGGAATAATCTGTATATAACAGAAAATCAATTAAATTATAGAAACATCAAATAATAACTGGAGGAAGTAATTATCAAAAGTATCACCATCAGATATTATTTTAGGTAAGGAAGGAAAGAAAAGAAGAAAGCAAAGAGAGAAAAAATAGAGTAAGGCTGAGGAAAGACAAGAAGAAGTAAAAGGAGAGAGAAGGATTTCCAAAGGATTCACCCAACAACCAAGAGCGTATTAACCAGACAAATCAAAAGGGGTACTGTTCCACCGAACCCTCCGAAGCCCTTTCCATATACGTATCTAGAGCCTTCCATACACCATTAGATATAGAAGGAGAGATATGGGCATTATCAACTGAAGTATGAGCACTCCTTAAAAAGGAAACCCACGCCCACCAAGTATGATAAGAGACTGAGGAGAAAGATTTCCAATCCATGAGAATTACTTTGACAGCAATAGTTAGTAAAAGATCCAATAATTGTACCTCCATGGGATCTAAAGGCAAAGGGACCGAGGCCGCCAACGGGCCTAACAGAATTAATGGGAAAGAGAGTTGAAACTTGATTTTAAAGATAATCATTAGATGTTTGTGAATTGAACCCCAAAAGGGTTGAAGAAGAGAGCAGTCAAAAAACATATGTTGAAAATCGCCTGGTGCAAGATCACAGCTCCAGCAACGATTGTCTTCTTTTAAACCTAGCGAGTATAAACGAGTGGGGGTCCAATGGAGAAGATTAATAGAAAAAAACTTAGATTGCATTAATGAAGGGGCAATTTTATTACGAAGAGAAAATTTCCCAATATCTTGCCAAGTGTCTGAAGAAATATGGTCGGTAACCCCATGATCAAAGTGATGCAGCCATTTTTGCTGTGTAACAGTCTGGGAAGGAAGTGTAGAAGACGACAAAAATTTATAAATCCTAGAAGCCACATGACCAGACCTAATCCATAATTGAAAAAGCGTAATCAAAGAGGAGGAAGGATGCAGGTGTACCTTAGCAAGTGCTACCTTAATCTTAAGAAAGGTATAAAAATCTAGATTAGATAAAGAAAATTGTTGAGCCAGATTAGAAAAAGGGAGAGGATGATTGTTAGAATCATAAAGATGTTTGACAAGAGAGATACCTTTCCCAGCCCAGTAAGACACCAAGTCTGAATCAATGTTGATTTTAAATTTGGAATTCCGCCAAATAGATGACCAAGTAGTTTTTTGCAGTGGGACCGCCAATCTCTTATCAACCTTGCGTAACGCCGCAATAGTGTCTAGAATAATGGATCTAGAAAATGGAATAGAAGGGTATTCGTGGTTAAAAAAGCGACGGTCGGAAGAGGGGAGGCCAGTTCCTGTTCAATTAGCAACCAAGCTGGAACATGAGTAGAGGGAGAAGAAAGCCACAGTGCACCCTGAGAGGCCAGAAAAGCAGATTGATATTTCTCCCAATCAGGAAGATTGCATTCTCCCATATCATACGACCTCCGCAAGAATTTATATGCAATTCTAGCCCTTTTGTTATTCCATAAAAATTTGGAAGTTAATAGATCCAAATCATGAAAAAAGGTATCAGATAGCTTTACCGGCAGCATAGAAGAAACAAAATTAACAATGGGTGTTATCATCATTTTAAGAGTTTGAAGTCGGCCCCACCACGAAATATGCTTCGGAGACCAATTGTCTAAAAGACTTCGTACCTTAAGAATAGTTTGAGATTCGTTATAGGTAACCGTAGCATAAAGGGTGGAACAAAAATAAATACCCAAATATTTTAATTGCTTGGATTGCCACTTAAAGCCCGCCGAGCCCATGTGAGAGGAGAAGCAATAAGCATTTAGAGGGAACATTTCTGTCTTATCTTTGTTCAAGGTATAACCTGAAACTTTTGAGAAAACAGAGATCGTATCAGAAATGGCAGGAATGGCCAGAGCAATATCATTCGAGAAGATGAGAACATCATCAGCGTACGCAGCTGTTTTTAGCTGATGAGAACCAAAAGAGAACCCCTTAATGTCAGGATGTACATCAATCATTCTGAGAAGAGGATCAATGGACAACAAGAATAAGAGAGGAGACAAGGGGCACCCTTGTCTAGTCCCCTGGCGAAGATTAAAAAAGGACGACGTAGCTCCATTCACTCTTATGTTAGCTCTAGGTCGGGAGTAAAGAGACATAACCATTCGAATAAAGGGTTCACCAAGGTTGTGTGCACATAAAACAGCTCGTAAAAAAGGCCAAGAAACCTTATCAAAGGCCTTTTCAGCATCCAGGGCCAAGGCCGCCGCCGGAAGGTTAGATCGTTTAGCTGCACCTAGAATATGACAAAAAGTACGAATATTATCCCGTGCAAGACGCCCCTTAACAAACCCTGTTTGTGAAGGGTGAACTAATTGCGGAAAAAAGGACTCTAAATGCTTAGCCAAGATTTTAGCAAAAATCTTAGCCTCCATGTTGAGAAGGGAAATAGGACGAAAATTCTTGGGGTCTGAATGATCTTTCCCTTCTTTGGGGATTACAACAATAGTAGCATCAGCAGCAGAGCCAGCGACAGAGCCTTCTTTAATAAAGGCGTCAAAAAGGGATTGAAGTTTCGGCACAAGCACAGATATGAAGGTTTTATAAAACAAAATAGGATAACCATCAGGGCCTGGAGCTTTACCAGAACGAGTAGCTTTAATTGCAGCAATGATTTCGTCAGATGTAATCGGACCATTCAGCGAGTTATTATCTTCCTCCGGTACCACTTTCAAAGGGACTGACTTCAAAAACTCCAGGCACTGTTCAAAGGAAGCTTGAGTAGAAGGGGTATATAACTTATTATAGAAATCGCGGAAAACCTCAAGAATTTCCTCAGTTTGAAATTATTTCTTACCAAACTGGTCAGTAATAGAAGAGATTTGGGAGGACTTACAAGAGGATTCCTGGAACTTTAATGTGGCAGCAAGAATTTTACCCGCACGATTTTTTAAGAGCAACTTCTTAGATTTCTGAGCCTCGAGACCAATATGAGCTCTCCTGGTGACTATAGTATTGTACTTATACTTTAAATTCTTAATATACTGGAGACAGGCCTTATCCTGAGAATGACGAAAAAGGGACTCTTGACGTTTAATATCATCTGCTAAATCTGTGAGCTCCTTTTTAATCGCTGCATTCCTTCTTGACATACACTTAATGACCTGACCACGGAAAGTGCATTTAAAAGAATCCCAGAGAACCACAGGAGAGCTGACTGAACCAACATTTTCAAGAAAAAACGTCTCAATGTCATTGGAAAACTCTCGAACCTGGGAATCGTCATATAACACTTCTGTATTTAGTCTCCACGAACGAGATCTTGCCCTAGGGGCAAAAGACATAAGAGTGAAAGTCACCGCGGCATGATCTGAAACCAAGATAGGATGAATAAGCGGAGAAGAAGAAGATTGAACAAGAGAGGAGTGAACCAAAAGATAATCAATGCGTGAAAAGGACGAGTGAGGGGAAGAAAAAAAGGAAAAATCACTGCCCGTAGGATTATGAAGACGCCAGACATCCTGAAGATGGATCAGAGAACACATATTAATCAGATGTTTATGTGCTTGAGGTGGTCGAAAATTAAAGGCAGAGTTCCTATCCAGAATAGGATCCATTGGTAAATTAAAGTCTCCACCTACAATAAGATTGCCAGAATGAGGTGTATCATTAAGCTTTTTAGTTATTGCCTTCCAAAAAGACGGGTCATCCTTGTTAGGGGCGTAGATATTCATGACAAAGAGATCGGCATTACCATCGGACATCTTAGAAAGCAACCACCGACCCTCTGTATCCTGCTCAGAAGAGACAATAGACAACCCAGAGTGTTTAGAAACTAAGGTAATTACCCCATTCCTTTTACCAAGAGCATCTGAACAAGCAACATCAGAAACCCATTCTTTCCTCAGAAATAACGCCTCCCTTACAGAGACCTTTGTCTCTTGAAAAAGGACTAGATCCGAAGAAAGAGATTTGCAATAGTCTAAAATCTTCGACCTTTTAACTGGGTGATTTAACCCTTTTACATTAAGGGAAAGAATGTTCAAACCAGCCATAGAATCAAAAATAGAAGGAAAAGATATTTCATGTATGATATATGAACTACAACATCGATGAAAGCCCGCCACCACACATTAACAACCCCCCCGGAATGAAGGGAATCCAAAGAGGAAATCCAAAGAGAAAAGAAGAAAGAAAAGGAAGAAGAAAGTAAGAAAATAAGCAGAGAGAGAGAAAAAAGGGCCCAAAAGGCAGGTCTGAAAAAGACCAAATTCATACAAGGGGGAACATGGAAAAATGAGCAAGGGGACCAACCAGAGGGATAAGAAACATCAGCATAAATAGCCCCAACACAATACATAGCTGAATATATGTATCTAAAAGTAAGAACTGTCTAAACAATATGAACTATAGTTAATTATAGTATACTGGCAGCAGTAAGCATTAAAATCCATAGCGGCATCACATTGAACCACATTGATAAATAAGTAACAGCTAAGACATATCATAAAAATTGAGAAAGCAGAAAAGAAAACAAAAACGAAACCAAGAGCTGGTGAAAAGTGAGCGAAGATCTAATAATAATATTAGGTAGAGCAAAAAACAAAGCAGGGATCATGAGGAAGAAAAGAGCAAGAAAAAGAGATAAGAAAATACATTCCAAAGCATATTATATGGTACATTATGAGAAACAGTAATTGAGACATCGTAGAGAATAGTATGTAATAAACATCTCAATGTATCAAACAATGAAGCCCTAGGGCAGAAAAATAAGAGAATAATACTATACATAGATAGAAAGAGAATCTATAAATAAGCTTACAAATAATTATCAACAAATATATAGAACCGGATACATTCAAATAGCTAAAAGAGATAAGAATCATATAATTATATGAATATAAAAATAGAAAAATATAAGTCTATCAATTACAAGACAACTATAGAAATCCGACCTAGTCGAGAAATATAATCAATAATTAAATGAGCTAATCAAGCAGTGAAATAGCAGTGAAAAAAAGTAAACCACAAATTATATAGAGGAGGCATATTAACACTAATTTTAGCAGAACATAAACATCCAGTACGCACCTACAATTCAGACTGAACGCAAACTAAACATCAATACTATCAAAGAACAGTGGTATGTTCCATACAACCAAGACAACAAAAGACTACCATAGACAAAAAAAGACAAAAAACAAGGAGAGAAAAAACCACGTCTCACATGAAATTTGGCGACAAGAAAGAAGTCATACAACGGACTAAGAAACAAGTCAGGACCTACTACGGCGAGGGACAAACTGGGAAGGAGAGGGGTGCGGAGGACGACACGCGAGCAGGAGAGAAAACAAAACATCAAGAAATGCTATCACCAAATATTGGAAGAATCACACAATGAAACTAACGACCAGAAAGACCACTAACCATAACGAATAGGAAGGAAACACCAGAAGACGACAACGACACAACGAAACCCATGGACATGAAGACCACCACACAGATCTAAAAGCACCTAAGCTTAAGAGATCTGGCAAAGAGAAGAAGACATATCAGAATATAAACCTCATCAGGTGCCAGAAGAACCAGGCACGAGCGAGGCCTCCGTTTGAAGATCCATCTGTAGCTCCATCTGATTATCTAAAAACGAGGCCAAGTCAGCAGGTTCATCGAAGATTCTGGAACGACCTTTGAAAGTAATTCGGAATTTTGAAGGGCCCGCAAAAGAAAAGGGGATATTCATCTCAGATAAATGTTTCCGAAGATTAAGAAAGCCCTTCCTCCGAATTACTGTGTCTCTGGCAAAGTCTTGAGAGATGGAAATGCGATGACCATTCCACGAGACAACTCTAACCTTCCGCATATGGGCCAAAATTTGCTCTGTGTGCTGATGTCGCAGAGGTTTAAAAATTATTGCTCTAGGTTGAGTAGCGGACTTAGGGCGAAAGGTAGGGACACGATGTGCACGTTCCAGCTCAAAATCCCTTTGAAAAGAAATTTGCAGCGTAGAGGGAATCCATTGATAAAGGAAATCAATCAAAGAAGGTGCATCCTTCTCCACCTCTTCCGGAAGACCAAAAATACGCAGATTAGATCTGCGATTACGATCTTCTTGCTCAGTGAGATGTTTCCGCAATGCCGCCATTGAGCGCTCTAACTGACAGAGAGATCTAGATTGCTTTTGCACGGCATCTTCAGCGCCACTAATACGTGCTTCTGTGCCTGAAACACGAAGGGAAAGGGCCTTGAAATCATTCCTAATGGCTAACACCTCCACTTGCAGTAAATCTGTGTTAGTCTTAGTAGACTGCGCAATCTCATGTACTTCATTAAGGCGCGATAGGATAGTCTCAAGAGTGGAATTAGGGTCCTTCAAGACAGACTCAGGTGTAGGGGAAACCTGTTTGGACCTCTTGAGGGACGCTTTAGAGTCTTTTGCATCTTTAGCATTTGATGACGGGCCCATATTCGCAGACATAGAGCACACCCCCACAACAGGCGCAAAATATACCCTTCCGGCAACAACACGGAAAGGAAATGCCCGAGGTTGTATAAAAACACACTAAGGAAAAAGGAAAAGAGCAAAGTACTAAATGCGGCTTTCAACGACAGGACAAGGAACCACCTATGAAAGTAGTAAGCCCTGCAGGCACCAAAGGATTCCTACCGACCTCAAAAAATAGCTTCGAAGGCATAAAAAACCAAAGCCAAGAAACCCCTTGCATAGGCCTTGTCGGCGTTCTGAGGAAAAGAAATCCCCAAAAAATGCTCACAGACAGCAGCAATGCAGCAGGAAGATTGAAAAAAAAACAAAATAGACTGAGAAACATCACCAGCTCATGGTTATCTTCAGTTCCGACCAGTCCGCTGAGGAGAAGAAATATCTGCGTCAATGAGGAGACAAAATGGCGGCCGCTCGTAGAATCACCGAGCGCCACCACCAGACGTCCAAGATACGGTCACCGGCAGCACAAAAGATCAGGAAACCTCCTCAAAGTATGCACGACAGCATCGTAGGCATGATACCACCTTCTGGCGTAAAGGGGGCCATCCGCAGCGGCATCAAAACCTCCGTCGGCCGTTGCTCAGCGCAGAGCTCAAGCGCAGACCGCCATCTCGCAGCGGCGCGCAAGCCACGCCCCCGGAGCATGTGGAGTTCTGAAAGACTTCTAGAAAAAAGTCTAGTTCTCAAGCGAGGAAAATCCACCTCTCAGTGAGATTTTTCCTCACTTGCGCTCCAATCCACTTCCTGCCAAGATTTCTCAACGCGGGCGGTCGGATTTCTCAATTCAACTGCTTGCATTGAGAAACCTCATGTTCGCATTGAGAAAATTGCTGCTCAAGTAGAAAATCTACTTGAGCGGCAGAAAGGAAGAGCAGCACCCTCTTGTGCTGCGCATGGTGCCATTCATGTTGATAGTCCAGTGCAGGACAAACAACTGGCGCTGAAAATCAATGCGAACAGGCATGACCAAGCACACTCCATTGCTTGAGGAGCTCCGCATAGCGTGGCATCGTTTTTTGGTCACTTCACAGAGTTCCGCATAGCCAAACTCCACCCAGGTGTGAATCTTGAAGTTTGTCTGCATTAAATAATGCAATGCCAATACCTGTGTAGAATATGTTTCGCTTACCTGAGTAAAGCTGCAGCTCCAAAATGCGACTTGCTAAGAAGGATGCCAGTTCCAATGTAGTGTAGATAATGTCCCCCAACAGGGACGCTTAAAGGTCCAAACAGCCAATAACAAATAATACATTGATGCAGCTTCCCCCATGTCCTCCTGCATGCTTTTGGTCTGGAGCAGCATAATAGTGACGTTGCATGCCCATTTATTTCTGTCACAGTCTAAATTTCAATCCCAGTACACTGTCTTTTACATAATTCATTTAAGCGATTAGACTCTGGGGTGACCCCCGCAGTCGCTGTACACTCCAGCGGCCCGCTTCTCAGTCGCGTACTTGGTATGTATCTTCTGCAGTCTTGCACTCTTCCTATGCCTCACTGCTTTCCTGATCAAGGTAGCCGCTGCAGTGCCAGGCCCACAGACTGCTAAATGATTGACTGGGTTGCTGGGCTTCTGCTTTTCATGTGGCTGAGCTCATCTGGAAGCGTCTCTACTATCTGATGTTTGCTGCTTTCACTTGCCGCGGATTGTCTGCATTTGAAGCTGCACATGCACTACCTTATTTAATGTTCTGTACCACTCGGGCTCGTGCTCAACACTTGCGACATGATATTAATAATAAATATATCATTGTTATCAATATTATTCGTATTATTATTATTATTATTATTATTATTATTATTATTACCACCATTGTTATTATTATTAATATTACTATTGATATTGTTATTGCGTTTATCAGCATTATCATTATTATTATTAGCATTACTATTATTACAATAATTTTAATGTTGTCATTAATGCTAGTATTATTTTATTGTGTCACAAGCGCAATAATTAATAATAATAATAATCATCATCATCATCTTAATCAGATTATTAGTGCTAATATTGTCATCATTTTGCAACTTTATTATTATTAATAATAATAATTATTATAATAATGGTAACATGTTTATGTGGCATTTTATAACTCAGTGTTTACCATTTCTAAAGGCTGTAAATAAATGGTGTTTCTTGTACACGGTTTATTACAGCACTTACCTGATTGAGCTTAGAAAAATACAAGGCAGCTGCTTCACTAACAGTGGCGGCCCTCCACATTTTGAAAAGGTGCAGCACCGAGGCAGGGTTTGCACTATACCTGGTGTGCGTGCATTCAATATCTTTCTGAAGAGATCCTGTGTGCCTATCTACAGCACAGACTGTGGCTGAGCTGTTCCAAATAACCACTAGGTACAGCTACTTCTCAATGCATCGAAAAACAAAGAATCAGTAGAACCTGCAGGTCCCTCAGTGACTGCAGCAGGCCTTTCAGGATGCTTAGGGGGAATATCAGGTTTCTGAGAATAGTGGCAGAACTCACATGCTCACTCACACATCCACCTATACATTCCTTTCAGTGAGTTAAGCCACTCATGCCTTAACTAGAAAAGTTCTGTGAGGGATAAAAGCTTTTTCAAATTCTATTCTGTGTTGAATGGGTGATTGCACATTCTGCCTACAGAGAGAGGGGGAAATGTGCTCTGCTAGTGTCCAGCTGCACCTGTTCTGTGAACTAGCAAAACTTGCACTGCTGATGCCGGATTTGTATGTGTTCTATGATGAGCGAGGGAAGCTTGCACTGTATCTGCCCAATGAGGTCTTTCCATTGGTGTTTCTCCCAATGGTCTGAAAATGCAAACACTTGTACACTATACCCTGAACCAGGCGTTGTTTCATAATATTTCATGTGTGACCTCAAGGCAATAGTTCTGAGGAAGGGGCCTAACCCATGGGGACAATATTTGAGCATCGAAACATGTTGACAGAAAAGAGAAGCATGGTTCTCTGCTTGGACAGCCTGCTATCAATAATGTGGTATGGACACACCTGTAGAAACAATTTTAGTTTGCCCACACACCATATTAACCCCTTCGCCGCGGCAGGAATTCCTCCGCGGCGCTGGGGGGGTTTGGGGGCAGGTGCGGTGGCGCTGTGCTCATGACGGAACCACTCCGTCACGAGCCACGGTTGAGCTGTGCTCATGACGGAGTGGTTCCGTCACTTCTCCGCCCACTGCGCTAATCGCCCGCACAGGCGGGGAATTAGAGCCGTGTGGGCGGAGCGGCCGCCAACGGCCGCAGCATGACGGAACCACTCCATCATGAGCACAGCGCAACCGTGGCTCATGACGGAGTGGTTCCGTCATGAGCGGGGAAGGGGTGAATGTCCATCTGACAGATAAACAATGAATGTTGACATAAGGGACATAACCTCACCCAAAATAGCCACCCCATAACAAGGTAATTGTATGACTAGTAAAAAAGTAGTTCTCTTGGATGCATTCCAGTGCTAGATGTTGCACCTACTCATGAAGCATACTACATTAACTAAGCTAGAGTTCATCATCGTATGAGATTACATGAATGCATTGTAAATCCATAAGAGGTTTGGGCTTTTTTTTCTAGAAGTTTGTACTTCTTTATGTTTATGTCTGTTTACATTGAACACACAACAGTCCCATACTTCCTCTCGCTCCATTTTTTTTAATTTTAGCTACCTGTGTTATACCTGTCTTGTATGTGTTATAGACTCAGGGGATGTTCCACCGGCTACTGCCACCTGTCCGTTACTTATTCTTTTTCTTATGGAGGTTTGCACCCTCTGCTGTCCAAGTTGTACTTTTTTGTGTTGTGAAGTTTAATATATAACTTTGGCACTACACGAAGGGCAAAGTAATTTTCATTACCAATGCTTGTTTTAATGCAAATGAGAAAGACCGAATCCTCACAAATATGTGAACAGCGTTCACTTTTAAATTGATGGGCGAAACAAGCAGGTATTCAAATTGACTGGAGAACTTTGTAAAATTTTAAAACATTGCTGACAAGTGACTTCATTGCAGGTATGACCCCTTCAGCCAATTTTGCGATTTTAGCCAATAGCTTTGTGCATGCTAGGATTTTGAATCCTTAATGAGAGTGTCCACAAGGCAACACGCGGTTGGCTGAAGAAACAGGAATGGCTGATGGAATCATGTCATAGTTTTACTTGGAAGACTATTGAAATGCAAAATACAATTTAGCTCTATACCTTATGTCTTTACTCTCATAGGTAATCAAGGAATAAACTGCTCAGTGGGTTAGAGTGTTGAGATAGCCTCTCAAATGCATATGTGGACATCTCACTGCTAATGGTCAATATTAATACCTCCTGGAAATCAAAAGCATGCTGATGCCCTTATGACAACAAAAAGAGCAGTTGCAGTGAAAGTGTCTGAAGAGACATCGAGAAAGGAAAAACAATGGGCCTCATTCACAATGAGGCTGAGCCACCAGAGTGTCACTTTTAGGGATGATCCGGTGGCGCAGGGGACTGCTCCATAGTTACCAGGCAGCACTAAGCCACTTTGCATGGCTTAATGCGGCATTTGAAATATTGTTCCCTTTAATGCAGTATTCTGCGTTAAAGGGTCGTGCAATGTGTGTTGCTGGGGGCGTTCCCAGCAACACCCATGGCTTTTTGACACTGCACCAGATTTACGAAGAATCGTGACTCTGAGGCAGCACCAAAATCTTACGCCTCCTGATGGGAGGCTTAAGAGAGACTCAAAAATGAGAAATACGTTTATATGTCTGCAGCGGACATAAGAAGAGGAAAGAGGCTCTTGTGATTGTTTTTGTACTGGAAGGTATCCCTTCCTGCACAATATTATTAATCCCTGCAATGCAGGCACACTTGCACCATGGTGCAAAGGTGCCTGCGTTGGCACATGGCACCCCATTGTGGGCCAGCACTGGGGAAAAGAACAGGAATGCACAGTGTCTGATAGATTCCTGCCCTTTTCTTTTGCCGAAGGGCAGTGCAGCAGGGCGTCCTGCTGCGCTGCCCTTCGGCAAAATCTTGCAAATAAGGCCCAATGTGCTGATTATCCTTCTTCCTGAGGGTGTTTGGTGTAATTTATCTGGAGCATTTGAATCATCACAGTGATGCACTCTGCCTTGAACAGGTGCAGAACTTGCTACAGGTGCTGCCCAGAGAGGGTCACCAGTGGATTTACTAACATTGTAATTTGCTAAGTTATCAGGTTGAGCTTAACTTGCAAAGGCATAGTGCTACAGTCATTATTCAGGAAATTCAACTCGTTTTTATTTTGTCCTAATCGGATTGTTTGAGCAGCATTTGAGTCCAGAACAATCTCATGATCCATTTCTTCTTTTATTTAAACAACGGTGTGTTCCCAGGATAATGGCATATTATTCAGACAGTTTTTGTCCCATAAATTAACTACTTCTCTCACAAAGATGGTAATTCCAATGATCCATGAACAAACCCTTTAGAAAGTGTCCGTACAGGAACATTAGCATATTTCACGGTGAAGAATACAACCTGGGTTAAAACAACACATGCTGCATAAAAAAACCAATGTAAAAATGTGTGTATCTTCTGTAGAAAACTTTGATGATGTTTTCTTTGCGATAAAATAAAGCAACGTCCACATTTAACATTGTGGTCTTCAAGAGTGCGTAGATAGCAATTTGTATTGCTGTTCTATACAAAGTGCCATTTTCCTGCCCCTCCTCCCCGCCGTACACTTCTCTTTCTTTTAGACATATATTCTCACCCCTCCACCCTCCTTCCCCGGTTGTAGCACTTTGGGGCATATTTACAAAAGAAGTGGTGGAACACGGCGTTAGTCTCCTTGGCTTAACACTGTGCTCCGCCAATTCTAAAACGCAGGGCTGCACCACATTTACAACAATATGGTGCAGCCCTGCATTTCGCCCTGCTCTGGCACTAAATTTTGCGTACTAGCGCCAACATGGGCAAAGGTGTCTGCGCTGCATGAGAAGATTGTTTATTTTTTTAAATGATTGTTTATGAGTATTGAGGGACACCTTCCTGCACATAAACAATCAATGGCGTTTTGCTTTTTCCATGTTTGCTGCACAATGCAGCACAGAGGGAAACAGCAAAATGAGGAGAAGTAAAAAAAAAATCTTATCTTTGCCCAGGGTAAGAACAGGTTTACCCTGGTCTTAATTTTGGCGCTTCCCCATATTTATGCCACCCTTGTAAATATGGGGCAGCATCAAAATCAATGGGTGTTGTGGTGGACCACCCACCGCAACACCCATTGCCCCCCCCTTTCATGCTAAGTATAGCGTGAAAGGGTTCCTTGTTTACATGGAAGCGTTAAGCCACCTTAAGTGGCTTACAGCTACCTTGCAAATAAGCAAAGCCCCCATCGCCACCACAACGTCGTGGAAAGTGACGTTGTGGTGGTGATAGGGGCTTGTAAAAATATGCCCCTTAATACGGTTGCTAAGCCTTGTATTACTCTAGAATGTACCAAGATTCTGTCAATCTGTGGAATTTACTAAACTATTTTATTAACTAAAATTTCGCTGCATAGCTTGTAACATCTTACCAAGATAAAATATGTGCTCAAAAATTATTTTGGCTCGCGTTGTTGGATGCCCATGGTCATAAATATTGCTGATCTTCGAACAAACAATGTTTACCACTACACCATGATAGCAGACTTTAGGTGGTGGTAATACTTGACATGACTGTGCAACATAATAACATTACATCAGTTTACAATGCCACAATAGAATAACCCAACAACAATATAACACCAACACGATGTAGCAACACAGTAATGCAGCAGTAAACAAAAACAAAACAACAATGAACACATCACAACAAAAGATATAAACTCAGTGACAACACGACAACAGCATAAGGCAATACAACAGAACAATAGCCACACAAAGCAATACTGCTACACACTGAAACACAGTCTACTCTGGCAGTTTTGTGGAATTTGATTGTTGCATTTTGTGTTATTTTTGAGCTGTATTGTTGTATTTTTCACTGCAGTGTTGTTTTTGTATTGTGTTATTCATTGCGATGGGGTGTTTGCTCCTGTTACTTATCTGTGTTGTGTTGTTACGTTGTACTGAGATAGGGTTGTCTTTTTAAGTGGA
The DNA here is from genome assembly GCF_964204655.1 of Triturus cristatus. Classification (NCBI taxonomy): domain Eukaryota; kingdom Metazoa; phylum Chordata; class Amphibia; order Caudata; family Salamandridae; genus Triturus; species Triturus cristatus. The sequence goes on from NC_140580.1 coordinate 481,136,912, forward strand.
TGTGTGGCCTTATGCTGCAGTCAATTTGGTTATTTTGTGCTGTGCTGTGCATTGTTATCTATTGTTCTGCTGTTATTTTGTTGCGATATTGTGCTATTACAAAATACAGTAATGTTTTCAACCAAAAACTGCATATTTAATCGAAGTTCAAGTGAAACACAACTATTTACAAATGGCAAATTTGCTAACATGCCCCTGCTCCGGCTCTTCAACTTTGTAAGGCACCAGTTAGCACAGACCATGGCAGAGACCACATCTTACATTAGCATGCCCCATGCTTACTTTATGAGATTCAGCCCAGAGTATGCCTCAACTAGCACTTACATAGACAAACACATTGGTTCACCAGGAGTTCACTCAATTACGTTTTGCAATATGCCATCATTATGACTAGCAAATATTGTGAAATGACCTCATTATTGGCCCTAAAAGAGATTTAATAAAAAAAACTGAAAATGTACTGGCAGAGCATCTAATTCATTACGTATCCTTACATTTTAACAGAACAACAACACAAAAAAGCAATTGAGCAGGGTGTCCAAAGTGAAAAAACAAACAGAAGTACAAAGTACACATTTTCACTTTTATGTGCATGTTCTATAGTACAACGTACCCTGCTAAGGCTATATAGGAAACAAGCTTCATAATTGTGCCTCAAGTGTCCAATACTTAGTTGTATTCACCCCACACCACCCCTTAATTAATGACATCATTTGAACACAGGTAGGTGCATGGGGGCTTAGTTATCAGGATCCCCCACTTCTCAAGATCATCACTTGAGTAGACCCTCTACAACAAGGGCCTCCCGCTACTAGAGCATTATCTGGTGAGTGCAGGATGGCCAGTGACGAAGCATGACACCAAGGGGGTGTGCAAGGCCATGTCGTTCTTATCTGGAAATCCCTCTGGGTCATCGTCACTCCGGTCATTGAGACACGAATCATACTAAAATGAGTAAAAAGGCTCATTAATGAGGATGTCTGGTTCCCATATTTGAGAGCCTTACCAGGGTTGTTTGCTTTGTTGTGGTTATGTTATTATAAGGATAGTGTAAACCCATGCAATTTTTTTCTCTCATTTTTCTAGCCCTCTAAATGAAAAGAGCTTTGTATACGTTGTTATGTTCTATAGTACGCATAAGATGAGCCTGTACAAACAAGTGAAAATATTTGTCCCAACAACATCTAGATGACATAGTTTGATGGACATCTCAGGTAATCTACACTGCAAGTGTTTGAAATCGAGTTTCTGGTTGTCATAGTATGCACCCTTGAAAAGAAGGAACCACCACTCTAGTTAGGGTAAGCTAGATACACACTAAAAGATAAGCTGTGCTCACTCCCAGATAGTCAGGTTTATCTAAAGAGGCAATGCGAAAAGTATTTGTGCCACACAAACATACAATAACACAATGAAAACACTGCAGAAATACTCCACACAGGGTTAAGAAAATTGATTATCATTTTAATAATAATATAAGACTGACATGCCTTTCCCCGGTCCCTGCTGGTAGCTTCTGTTGGAGTGAGTCCTTACTCTCAAGTGCTGTTCCTGTGGCCCTGGAACTCTGGGCTGGTATTAGAGTGTAATCCTCCAGCTCAAACTGCAAAAACGTGGACAATTTGCCAACTTCTCTTTCAAATAATCTGTAGGAGATTGGGACTGCCATAGAGCTGAAGCCATCGCTGTTTAATCTCCTGTCGGATCCCACTTGCTTGTCTGTCCACTAAAGGACACCTGACTTCCAGAAACATATGTAATTCAGGACGTCTAGGGCTTCACCAAGAACGAGGCTGAACCAAAGCGGATCGTTGTTAAGACCTTCCAGGGCATGGATGTCAAACTTTGCCTGCTCTGAGATTTATTGCCTTCATTGATAACCACAGTGGGAGCCCACCTTTCAGCCACTTGCCATCATTGAACCCCTACTCAGATTCAGCTTGCTGCTTGCCTCTCTGATAACCTATTGACGACCACTGTTTCTGCAGAAACATTTCCAAGTTCAAAGGTAATTCTTTGTCCAGGACGTATCTGGGCCTCATATCTGCCCTATGCTTCATCGCAGTTGGAATCAAACCTTATCCATGTCCCAGCGTAGTATGCCCAATTTCCAAGTAATTGGTACTTTGTGCTTTTTGTCATTAAAATTGAACTCAAAGACTAGAAATTAATACTCTGTTTTCACTTATTGGATTTGTTTATGTTGGTGTCATTTTGTTCATTAGATTAGGAGATTTATTTTGTTGTGGTTTTGACTTTTTAACTGTTTTGAAACTTCTAAATGATTTACAGATTTTCTTAAATTAAGCCTGTCTGCTCTTTGCCGTAGCTACCAGGGCTTGAGCTCAGGTTTAAATTACTGAAACCTTTACTGATCCTAACAAGAACAGTATGAGACATAAAAAAAGAAATTGAACTAACCTGCTTGCCGGGTCCTCCTTGCTGCTCCTCCTGGTCGCGTCTCTCTTACACCTGCCGTCTGGAACAGGAAGCAGCCTGGAAGCACCCAGGCTCCCCTGATCCAATCACAATGCTGCTATGCAGCATTGTGATTGGTCTGAGCGCTGTTGGTCAGCGTTCAGATGGGGCATGGGGGCCTGGGCATGTTCTCCACCCAGGCTGTAATGCAGCCTGGGTGGAGAAGAGGGAAAGTGCGCATGACTCTTTTAGGTCGCCCCAGAGGGCCGTACAAACAGTTGCTTACACATAGGAGTGGGGACAAACCACTCCTCGGCGCTCTGTCAGCCCTGTCCCACCTCGCTCACAAAGTTTAGCTGCCATTATCAAAAAAGGAAAGAATAAAATGATAATAACTGGGTTATTATCATTTTTACTTTTTTCTTAAACTGCTCTAAACAAAAGAGTGGGGCGGCGCTCCTCTGCCTTGGCGAAGGAGCCGCCAGTGAGGGCTTATTGCCACAGGAACATCACTTTTTGTGATGTTTGTGTGGCGATAAACCCTTTGTCTTCTTTGCAAGGTGGCGTTAAACCACTTATGCCGCCTTGCAAATAAGGCCCCCTTTCACGATAGACTTAGCTTGAAAGGGGCGGGCAATGGGCGTTGACACCCATTGATTTTGACTCTGCCCTCTATTTACAAGGATGGCGTAAATATGAGGCAGCGCTAAAATAAATTCCAAAAATTAACTAGTCTTAACATGGCGAAACAGGAGAAATGATTAATTTCTCCTTGTTTTTGCTATTCCATGTGTGCTGCATTGTGCAGCACACGTAGAAACAGCAAATCCCCATAAATGAGTGTTTATGTGCAGGAAGGTGTCCCTTCCTGCACATAAACAATCCTTAAAAAATTGACAATTTGCAACTTCTTTGTGTGCTGCACAATGCAGCACACATAGGAGTTACAAATCACCATTATTGATTGTTTATGTGCAGGAAGCGACACCATCAGGCACATAAACAATCATTCCCTCAATGCAGGCTCCCTGCACTATGATGCAAGGATGCCTGCGTTGGCGCCAGGCAGCTGAATTTAGATGCAGCACTGGGGAAAATTCAAGGATGTGCTATATCTTTATACATACGATGCATCCCTGCGTTTTGAGAATGACGGAGCACAGCGTTAGCAATTTTAGCTTAACGTCGCACTCCGCCATTCTATTGTAAATATGCCTCTTTGTTTCTTCATGAATTTATTATTCTCATGTTTTTCGATACTGCTTGGCCCTACCTACTGGATCTTGTGCTTATGAGGGAGACAGTGTAAAGACTGCTAAACAATGATCTCTGCCAGTCATATAGCCTCCGTTTAGGTGAAAGTAGTGCTGGCACAGATGTGCCTTTTTAGAGCATGTGTTATCTTTGCTCTCTGTGCAGCAGTTTCCCCATATGCATTTGTCCTGTGCAGAAAGAATAAGCACAGTTGGATATGCAGTCTTCAATGTAGCACATCATTTTGAAGTGAGCTGAAGCCAGATGTGGTGCGTAATACCGCCCAATGGCTCTGATGGGGAGTTGGAAGTAGGTCAGACCCAGGTAGCATCCAGGGACATTGGGGGCAATCACAATGATATATTGGGAGGTTTACAATGGGCCAGAGTGTAGAATCCATCACAGAAAGGAGCTCAGGGATCAGGCTGCACTTTCACTACTTTTACAGCACAATGTACCAAAGAAATATATATTCCACACACATCTGTGTTTTCTGCAGAAATGCATACATTTGTTTCAGTGAGGCTTTATTGGTTATAATCAATTTTAACTTTAACTCAGAAGGCCTACCTATGCTGCCCTGCTTTTCCTCTTCTCAGATTCTGAAGCAATATAAACTCTGTTAATTAGCTGGTAGGGGTCCACAAATGTTTTATTATTCTTTAGTAAGCAAATGAGAATCAAGGAGCGAATTCGTTTTTTCTCGGGGTCTGCATACGCCTGTCACAGCTTAAATAAATGCAAACTACAGTCAAAATGCCTTTAAACAACAGGCAGTTCATAATTCCCACAGTAAGAACTGATGAGAGTGCGTGCAGTTCTCAATTCTCTTAGTGAGAACTGCCATCTCCTCTGTGGTCTGACCTGTGGCTGTTCAGCTGGCATATACCACACATAGAGATGAGATGCAACACATAAAAGGAGGATCAATTTAACATCTAATCAACTATTAAAGTCATTTCCAAAATTATGCAAAAAATCCAGTGTTGCTTGACTGTTTCTTTTTTATTTCTTCTCTTTCAGACTTGAAAGTGTATGATTCGTGACCATTTCGCAGCTGGTCATCTGAAGAGGGCAATACTGGTGCTGAGAAACTTATTTGTGACTTCATTTGGTGGTGCAGTGGTAGAGCCTTCCTAGCTGCCACTATCTGTTTCATATACCACACAGAGGCGTCCCTGAAAGTTGCTTTCAGTTGCACTGTCTGAGGCTGGGACATGTAATTACCTTCATGTGATTACCATCAAGGTCACTACCTTAGCCTACCCTGGACAAGGAAGGCGACACATCTCAAGAGTCACCTGTCTGTGGTGCTCCTGCCTCCCCAGCACTGTTGCAGAACGAATATCTGCATTTATCAATAGTGCCCATCAAACATGCATGCAACAGACATGTTTTCCTCGAGTCAGATCACAGTGTGAGGAGGATGAAGAGTGGAAAAACAGTGGGAGGGAGGCTAATGAAGGAGGTGGAGAAAACACTTGCACAGAGAGAGTTCTGTGACAGAGCTATTGTGGAGGAGTCATCCTGTGGCCATTATGTGTTAGTTAGTGCTGGGCTTGATTAACATTTATTCACCGCTGAAGCAACCTCGATTTGCTCCACATGTGTAAAAAGACAGCAGATCATTCCCATTCCTGTTTTGAAGTATTTTTCAGTCAGCAGTACTAGTTAGTTTCACCCCTAGCCATACATGAATATTCATCAGCATTCATCATGCTCATGTTCGTATAAGAGTAGGGTTACCTGATGCACGTAGTTTTCTTTTGCAAATTTTATAGCAATCTGAGAAAAGGATATATTTTACTTATTTTAACACCGCTCAATTTTACACAATGTCGTCCTTCTAACCTTTAATTACAATCATTGCCTTTTATGGAGATTTGTTGTAGCATTTCAAGTTTTCTGTGGGCTGTTTAGAAAGGAAAATTTACACGGCTATTAAATAGCACTTAAATAGCACTTGGTACAACTTAAAAGAAATCAATTGATTCATGAATTGTTTTTTTGTGTGTTTTAAGATTTAAAAAATGTAGTTTATTGTACTTTTATGATTTCATTACGAAATTGAATAACGTGTTGAACCCACTACCTGATGCCGCTAGAGACATTACATACTAGCACTGTAGTTTCAAAGTGCAACCATTCTCAATGTGGTAGTAATTGATTAATTTGGATGAAAGCATCACATTGTGATGGTTTGGAAGGCCAAGGGATGGAAGATGTTATTCTTGCTTTTGAGGGAGTCAACTGGTAATTCTACATGATGGATACCCATGCATAAGACATTAAATATACAACATATTAAATATGAAAGTGTTTGCTACTTAAAAACGGATAGCCAACCAGCATCTAGAAGCGAAATTCTGTTGTACACTGCACTCTGTAAAATCCTATATTATTTTTACATTTGCACATTTTTCACCTTAATGATTGCTGTATCAGCTAGTTTCCCTTCCATCTTTTCATGATACTGTGTTGATCATCATGTCTCAATTGACCTTGCCATTTGATTTGCAACATCATATGATGGGATCTGCTGTGAAACACCAGAAGTTATAGTTTATAGCACTTCATTACGTTTTCGAACAGGTAATATAAACAATTAACATTTTTGAGTTGAGTGTCACAAGGCAGAATGCGCAAATATACAATTATCATATTTACATGAAACTAGAAATAATATTGCAGATAATATTTTTAAGTTCCTCAAGCAAAGCCACAAAGCCATAGTTTAAAACGTCATCTCCAATGATCGTGTACAACTGACCATGTCTATGCCAGCACATATTATAAGAAAGACCATGGTTTATTCAAATACAGAAGTCAGGGAAGTGTACATCTGTGCTGTCCTAAGTCTTGTTTCTAGACAGTAGCTTCCGCATAATCATAGCAAACACATTTCCTCTGGTCACTTTTCGATTTTTTATAACCTTCAGTCCTGGCTTGTTTAAGTTCCAATAAAAGTCCCTTCCAGTCATGGCAGTTCTAAACTTGGACGCAAATATCCCTATATTGACAATAGTCAGTTCAGGGTAAGCTTTGATCTTTAATGGTAAAACCATCACATAACGCAACTTTGGAGACAATATCACGATTTTGCACTCCCAATCCAACACATGAGATAAATGATTAGTGCCTGCTAATACAATGAAGCTATGGTGCCAAAGTTGCAATATAACAAATGCCATAACTCCCCGAAGAAGTATAAGATAGCAATGTAACATTCCACACCTGTTTAAGACAAAAGCATGGTCATATTTGATAAAATCAGGAAAATCCCCACTCATTAATATTGGATTTAAGATCATTTAATGAAATTCTACCTCTTTTATCATTCCATAGCAACATATACAGAATGCTGTCTAATTTAATTAAAAAAAATTACTTACTTTATTTGGTAGTTGCCGAGAAAGAGTTAATATTGGGAAGAAACACCATCTTAATAGTATCAAGGCCTGTTTCTTCTCCTGCAGCGCTCTGACACCCCCCAATTCGTTTTGGTGAACACGCTTCCCTTTGGTATGGGGCCCTCGAGGAGGCATCATCTTTCTGCAGCACCTGGTGGGCCTGGTCGGTCGCCTCCAAGCCTTGGTCCTGCTCCACATCAACCCCCTGCAGCCTGCTGCCCCCCTTACTGCTGAACTGTATCGGACTCTTTGACGTTTGAAGGGGCTCTACCTTCCACAGTATAGGATTGCGCCTGCACTGCATCTCCCCGGTGAGGTGTGTGGACTGCTGAAATCATCCCTCTGGCCATGCCTTGCCCTAAGATAGGCAAAGACCCTGCCCCCATCCCAGCTAAAGATAACCCTGTAGCCTCCTTGTGGCTGTAGTCAAATCCCCCAACGCTATCTGTGCCTGACTCTCCAGGATCCGCAGCTGGTGGTGATCCATCCACGGCCCGATCACTCAGGCATTTATGAGCTCATTCCTCCAGGAAATCAAGGCAGAGCTCAAACAAGACTTAAAATTCTACCTATGGAAATCTGGTGGGATGTTACGGAGATCGGTGGTCACGTGGACGACCTTGAGGGCACGATGGATGCAATAGCAGAGGATCACGACAGTCTCTGACGCAGAATGACAGAATTTGAAGACCAACACATCAACCTGCAGCTCAAGCAGGAGGACCTTCAAAATCAAAGCCGGCATAATAACCTACACATCAGAGGGGTCCCCGGTGGAGCAAAGGGCCAAGATATCATGTCCTATATGGCGGAACTCCTGCAAATGGTTCGGGCGGATGATGATGCCTCCCCCCTGGCCCTCGACAAAGCTCGTGTTCTGTCCATTTCTATGTGGAGAAGGAAGCCATTCTGCAAATGGTGCGTGGAGTCACGGATTTATCATACAACGGCTATTCAACCAATATCTTCCAGGACATAGCCCCCGTCACCCTCTGTAGGCGCAAGGACTTCAAACCAGTCACAGATAAGCTATGCGAACTCAAAATCAAATATCAATGGGGCCATCCCTTTGAGCTGGTCTTTACTTGGGAAGATAAGCACCAAGTTCTTTGCTCGCTGCAAGATGCAAAGCAGCTTCTCTGCCTCCTGATGAATACTGGGCTTGCGGAGTCCTCCTCTCCGTTGGCCCGTCGCAGGGAGATCTCCCAAACAGAATGGTCCACTGTGCCACCTCCCAAGCACACGACGTGCATCAATGATCAGGACTCTTCTCAACTAAAACAGGATATTATTAATTACATCCGTACCGTGAGGTACTCTCCCTCACTGACCTGCTCTCTTTCGCTGACGGACTGAATTGAGTGGGGCTTATTGATGCCTACGCCCTTCTATTACCATGCATGGGCCCACGCCTCTGGACTCCTAGGAGGGAGCAAGCAAACTCAACGCATTTGCAAGCCCTAGTTCACTGAGCTCCTGTTGCTCCACACATTCTGGTCCACTTGGTGCCCTCTTTACCTCCGCACACACTCCCAGGCTGCATCAGCATGTCTTTCTTCAATATATAACGGGGGCCTGACAGCTGGTGGCTCTTGTTGCAATCCTAGTGAGTGGCTGCTGTAGGCGGAGACTACCTGACGGCTGCCTTTGTAATGTAATGTAATGTAATGTAAAGTGGATTTGTAAAGCGCGATTGCTGCCCGAAGGCATCCAAGCGCTACTTGAAGAGTGGAATGAGGGGCAACCGGGACATTTTTGGGGAGTTAATTTTGAAGAGTGAAGAGAAAAGTCTTTAGGTGTTTACGGAATGAAGAGAGGTTGGCGTTGGACCTGAGTTGGGGGGGTAAACGGTTCCACTGCTTGGCGACACTATATGAAAACATTCTACCGCCAGCCCGCGCTCTCCTAACCCTAGGTACTGTCGCTAAGAAGGCATGGCTGGAGCGGAGATGCTTTGGAGGATGGTAGTGAGTCATGAGGTTACGGCAGATTGCCGGACCTGTGGCCCAAAAGGCCTGATGGGCAATGCACAGAGCCTTAAAAGAGATTCTCTGGCGGACCGGGAGCCAATGTAGTTTCCTCAGTCCGGGTTTCACTGATGATTTCCGTGGAAGTTGCAGTAGTGTACGGGCAGCACAATTTTGTACCGTCTGTAATTTGCGGAGGGTATAGTCAGGGGCACCCAGGTATAGGGAGTTACTGAAGTCAAGTCGGGATTGTATCAAACCCTGCACGGCGACCTGCCTGGCCTCCATAGATAGTAATGGGAGCACTTTCCTAAGCATCCTAAGTAGGCCAAAACAGGTTGCAGACAGTTTTGTGGCCTGGGTGTTGAATGTCAGGGCCTTGTCCAGCCAAATGCCCAGACTCTTTATATTGTCCTTGGGTACTGGCGGAGTACCAAGGCAAGAGGGCCAGAGATGTCTGCTGCATCCCCCCACACCTGCAGTGACGTCTAGAAGAGTGACTTCTTCAGAATGGCTCTCATTCTGACCTATGACCTGTGAGCTATTCCAAGACAACATTTAAATATGTTGACTCTGTTGGCTCTACTATTTCCCCCTTGCCCTCCCCCCATCTTCCCTACCACTTCCAGAAGAGAGTGTAGTGCAGGGTATACTTCAGAACTCCCTTGGACCATTGTATATCTTGAGAGTGCTCCATCCAGTCAGACGTATGTGGTATACCCCTACAAACCTGCCCTCACCATTCATGACCCACCCATGCTTCAGCCCATTCACACTCTGTCCCACTGAGGCTTTTCCGTTGCTGCTCCCCCCACGTTGACTGCGGTGCCTCCCATTAAGTTTCTCTCTCTTAATGTTAAGGAGCTCAACTCCCCTAATAAGAAACAACAGGTCAAGCGCTACCTACTCCTGAAGCATCCTAACATTATATTTCTTCAGGAAACCCACCTAGTCTCTGCAGACACACGCCTCATGACACACCCCAAGTACCCAGGTCATTCCTGGGCTTGCTCTCCCTCTATAACTGCAGTGGTTGCAATATTGATGAAGGCTGAGTAGGACAAAGGGTCCTCTCGGGTGGTTCGGGATGCCAATGGCCGCTACCTAAAGCTCCAAGTGCACTGGGTAGCACAGCCACTGACTCTCCTTAATCTCTATGCACCTAATCAAGCTCAGGACACATTTCTGAGATCCCACCTGAGCCAATTGCTACGCGCTCTGGAGGAGGCAATTATCCTCGGGGATGACTTCAACCTGCTATGGGACCCAGACTGGGATCGCAGTGCACATGCGTATCAGGGCACCGGGGCTATGTCGGCAGCCCTTAAGAGAGCTATCACAGACCTGGGACTTATTGACTCCTGGAGATATTTACACCCTGACACTAAGGACTACTCCTTCTTCTCACATGTCTACTGCTCATATTCACGAATCGACTATTGCTTTCTCTCTCTCTGATCCACTCCCTAAAAACAGCAGAGATGTCTGACATCTCTATCTCGGACCACGCCCATGTCGCGATAACCCTTCAAATTCCAAGCAGCCACATAGCACTCATCCTCGCAGGCAGCTTCCACCTCATATCCTGCGTGTCTCGGTGGATGTGGCAGACATCCGCAGAGAGATTGAGGCCTTTTCTTTTTATCACAAATGACACTCCAAACCACCCAAATCCATTAGATGGGATGCCTTCAAGGCAACCATTCAGGGAATTATTTCATCTATTTCCATAGCCCGATCTCAGGAGGCCCGTCTTATTGAAACAAATCTAACCAAGGACATTAAGGTTCTAGAGCATAGAGCTCACCAACAGCCCCGACTCAAAATAAAAAGCGCCTTGCTATGCTTCAGGGACAACTGAGCTTACATTGCACTGACAAAGCAGAACGCTCCCTGTTGGCCCTTAAACAGAAATTCTACATGGGCGGGGACAAAGTGGGTGCATGCCTACCGTGTCACCTGCAGGAGCAAGCCACAAGAGCGCACATCTCTAAATTCAAACGGGCTGACGGTTCCAGGGCCACCTCTGAACACAACAAGGGGCTGGAACTTGTGAACTTCTACAAAGACCTATACGCTGACAACCTCATGCACCAGAGAATATCACCTCCTTCCTTAATGCCTGCCCCATGGAACCTCTTAGTTCTCATCATGGGTGAGTCCTGGATGATCCAATATCGATAGAAGAGCTGACAAGGGCATTAAAACAACTCCCAACGGGGGAACCCCCAGACTCTCTGTCACTTTCTGAATTAATTAACAATCAGGGTCAGAGCTTCTGACAGAAATAGCACCAGACGTCACTAATTATTTTGCCTCTTATATTCACAATGACCCTCGGGGCAGCAGGTCTGGGATGTGACCCATATACATCCCAAAGACAGTTACAGAACCATCATAAACATACTAGAAGATAACCCTGCACCCGAGAAATGTGATTCTATTTTATAAACAACGTAGTGTTACTTGTTATACTTCGAACAAAACAGAGTATCACATTAATTCAGCTTCCCATAATACATATAGCGTTTAATGATGAGAGACTTGATTGTAGTTTATTTTTTTGTTCGTCCTTTATTATATACCAATTAGTTCCTTAAAAACATTTTACAATTGCTCTGCCGCCAACGCGTTTCATCCCTCTTGGGACTTCTTCAGGGTGGTAAAATCGAACGTACTCCATATCTTATTATTTTCGTGCTATGATTTGAGATTTTTTTTCTCAGTGTAGATTCCACTCTATTTCGTGAGGATTCAAAATTCTCCCCCAATGTCAATATTGCAATGTTGCCATCCTCATGTGCAAGACGCACGTCCGTATCGCTATTACAAAAATGTTTTTAAGGAACTAATTGGTATATAATGGTGGAAGAATCTCCCTCTTTCTTGGCTGGGGCGACTCTATCTATTTTAAACCCTTCCAACCCGAATAACACAACTCGATATCCAAGCTCTTCAAAGAGATCTAACTGCCTTTATATGGGGCAAGGGTTGTCCGCACTTTTCAAAGAAGCTTCTTATGCTTCCCTTTGAACAGGCATGTCCTAACCTTCTTGAATACTATTGGTCATGCCACCTTCGCTATATTTAAGAATGGGTAGTGCGCAAGAGTGAAAAACATTGGTTCCACATGGATTGAGCGGTCTCACGTAGGACTCTATGGGACCTAGCTTGGCTCCCCAGAGCGACACGCCCCCATAGTGCCTACATAGGACTTATTTCACAGGAACACACTCAAAACCTTCGAACAGTGTAAACAATAGTTTCATATTGCAGACATTTCGAGGATCCAATACTACCAACTCCAGCGCTGGCTGGTCTCCCACATTTATGTACAGGGAGCGAGCAGGTCGCTTACCCCTTTTGAAACCTTAGTCTGAGCCTTTGAGGGTTTACAAGGCCTAATCTCCCACATGTATAAAGTTTTACAACTCTCGCACCAGATCCAGCCCCACACATACCAAAGGCAATGGAACACAGATGCTGGGAAAGAGGTCTCGCCAGAAAGCTGGGATCGGCTCTGGCTTGATATTCCCAAAATCTATAAAAGCATCTTCCAACGTGAATCGGCTACACATTGATGACGCAATGGTACTATACCCCTTTCCGCCTCCAGGAGATATCTCCAAACCTCTCCCCGACATGTTGCAGATGTCAGGGTGGGACTGGCAATATTATCCACATCTGGTGGACCTGCTCAAGCATGGTGATCTTCTGGAAAGAAGTCCTCAGCCATATTAAGGACACAGTGGGTTTTCTCATACCAAGCTCTCCTATGGTGGCCCACTCGGCTGGCCATCATGACCAATTCGGATTGGCACCTCATTGCACAGATCCTGGGGGCAGCATGACAATCCATAGCCCGAAATTGGAAAAAACCCTCACCCCCACCATTTTCCAAACATTGTTCCTCCACTTTGGTATGTCATGGCCCTTTGCTATTAGCTGCCCACCTTAATCACACTGGCACTATGTTCACCCACACCTGGCAGCCGCGTATTCAACATCTCTCTCGTATAGAGAACTCTCACTTTGCTCCCCCTCGGCTGTGGGTTCTGCGGCTGTTTAAAGACTCTCTCCTGTCTTATTCTAGAGGGCCCCCAAAAATTTCCTCTGACCCATGAGTCTGATGGGGCCTATACTTCCACCTTTGCCTTACTCCCCTAGCTACACTCTGAGAACACCCCACCTCCCACCTCCCCCCACCCCTTAATCCCCGTTTCTGCTTTCCTTTCTTTAGATACCTGGTTTGCTCAATTGTTGTTCAACCTTGGTTCTCATCAGCAAAATCTCATTACTCTCCCCGAATGTTCAATTTGCCACGCTGGTTTACAGATGAACTCTCCACCAGCTACATACCATAGCTTCTCCCACCCAAAGTCCTTATATGTAATATCTATTGTATATTGTATGCTTCTTCCACAAAGTTACCTGATGTATTCCTATCCCTACTCATAGCTCCATTCCCTTTGCCAGTGTTGTGAACTGTCAATACCGTAAGATTTAACCATGCTATCTAGGATGACGATTGTTCTTTGGGAAAATAAATTCTTCAATAAACAGATTTGGAATAAAATAGTATCAAGACAATACCACCATCAGAAATAGAAAGGCAACCATTTTGCCACCAGAATTCCTATTCTGGATCTCAACTCCTCAAGCTTAAACTTTAATGTATTATGATAGATTAAGAACACCAGTTACCAAAGCACTTTATTTTATGGGGAATACAAGTTAAACCCACATATTGAAAAGGAGGTCCTATTTGGTATTCAATTTGCAGTCAAAAAAGCAGCCTTTAAACCATTCCAAAAAATAAGTGGCAAAGGAGGATCATGATTAAAGATATCTAACTGAATATCATTATTAGACCTGGCCCTTTTTAATAGGTTTATCTCCAAACTTTTTGCCTCCTATTTTTCTGACCCTGTTTTTGTTGGCTCTAGGATTCTTGGCACTTTACCACAGCTGACCAGTGCTAAAGTGCATATGATCTCTGTATACATTCTAAATATGATTGGTTATCCATGATTGGCATACTTAATTTATTGATAAGTCTATAGTACAGTGCCAGGGCCTGTAAATCAAATGCTACTAGTAGGTTTGTAGCACTGGTTGTACCACCCACTTGAGTAGCCACTGTAGTGTCTGCACGCGCAGTTTTAAACTGCCATGTTGCCCTGTAAGTGCACTCACTGGGCAGGCCCTAACCTTCCCTTTTCTTACATGTAAGGCACCCATATGGTAAGCCCTAGGTACCCCCCATGGGCAGGGTGCAGTGTATATGAAAGGTAGGACATGTACAGGGTGTGTCATGTCCTTAAAGTGACATACTGTGTATTTTGTTTTTCACTATTGAAAGGCTATCTGTCCCAGAGGATAACATGGGAGTTACTTTGTAACATCTTACAAGTATAACTTTCCATAGGGACACAATCACACCTTTTGATCAGAGTGGTTTTTAAATTCTGTGTTTTAAAATGTCACTTTTAGAAAGTGGGCATTTTCTTACTTTACCATCCTGAGACAGTCACTGGGGGGGTTGAGGTATGTCCTGCCTTGCCTGGGTGACTCATTGCTGGGCTGAATAGACCTGGTCTACATTTAGAGTGGTGGGAGGAGTTTCACTTGCACCTGAATAGGCTGTGTCTCCATCCCCTGTGATAAAGCTGCACCAGGGAGAACATGATTGGAATGGACTGGGTTCAGAGACTCTTGCCAGAAAGAGAAAAATAACAAAATGGGGTGTAAGTATGAGACCTAAAACCCCAGGACTTTAGATTACTTCAAGGAACAAGAGGACCCTACCACGAAGAAGAGCAGAAGATCTGTGTGAGGAGTGCTGCCTTTTCTGTGTGAGAGGTGGGTTGGCCTGCAGCTGCTACTTCTGTCTGTGGTGGAGGAAAATGACTGACTCTTTTTGCCCTGCTGTGTTATCCTGATTGTGAAGACTCTCCAAGGGCGTGTGTATGCTGGCCTCCTATTGGAAGTCTCAGGGATACAAAAGACTTCAGGAGATATCCTTGCTGAATCTAAACATAACCTGCCTAAAAGGAGAGCTGGGAGCTGTGTGAGGAGCACTACCCCTGATTTGTGTGGGGTAGGACAGCCTGCAGGTGCTGCTCCTGGCTGGGACAGGTAAAAGGACTGGACCGTTCTTTTATCAATTTGCCAAAACAGCTTGTTGTTACCGCTGTGTCATTCACCCATTTATTTTTAAAGCCAAGTGCGTGTTGAGCGCTTTTATGGTGGGACATCAACATGTGCTGTTGACAAGTGCAAGAGGAGCACTGTGTGTTGCCTTAAGGGCGCTTCCACCCTTCATTCTGGCAATAAAAAGCAAAACGCGTGTGAGGAGCATTTCTTTGTCATTCTATCTGCTGAAAGGGCTGCGGGGTTGCAAAGCACGACTGCCTGTTGTCCCGGTTGCTAAGCAACCACCACAGGAGCCACCACAGAAGCGCCGGCCACAGGGCAGAGACGCCTCCTTGGTGGAGCCTGTCTGCCCTAGGCTGCATAAGCCAGAAGAACCCGCAGAGAACAGAAACGCTGCGACTCACCAGCAGGACAAGACCTGGCTTAGGTGCATAACATTGTATAGTGCACGTTCACCCCCAAGGTGGCTACTTGGCACTGAATAACAGATGTTTATTGTTACCCAACTCAATGGTACTCATTTTGTCCACCTCAGAAAGGATTTGAACCTGTGACCATGAGGTCAAACACAGGCCACTGCAGTAGATGCATTAGTCCACTAAGCCACCAGAGACGGCTGCATACCCAGCCCACCAGAAACCCCATTTCTAACAATCATCCGCATTAAAGTGAATAATACTGGAGGATTAATAGCATATAGATAGATTCAATCTGTCTAATATATTCATGGAAAGGTTTCAGAGTAAGAATAAAGAGCAAAGAAGTTAAAGAACAGTCATAATGTGCTCCTCTATGTAATAAAAGACATAAACATAAAAATACAAGCAACAAGGTGCAAATGCATCAACGTTTCGGTGTCTTAGTGGTGTGGTAAATATTTCTCCTTTACCGGGACTGAATTTGATACAGAAACATTATAAAATAGCTCAGTAAAATGAGAGGCAGAATCCGTGATATTAGAGTTTCGGAATGGACTTTATTCCGGTGGTCGATTATAATCGGATGCTTCAAGTTCCATCACCACGGGGGTTCAGGAAGTGAAGTACATACTTTATTGACAAGAAGTAACTTTTATAGTCCATACATTATAATGAAGTGAATATAGTAGGCGTAACAATTGATAAGGACATTGACGTTTGGTTTGCGTAACCGAAAATGGGTGTAATAATGAGTAAAAAGGAACATGATTGGTTGTGATGTCATGTATAGGTGGATCTATAAGATAATACTTGGCATGGATGCGCGCGCAGCAGTATGACGTGTAATTGACGTGTAACTAGGGGGTGACGGGGACTTGACATTTAGCTCTATATGTGGAGACAAGAAGTCTGGGAGGTCAAGTCAACCTAATCCCAAATCATATCTAACATCCTATGTTTAAAGAACTATGTTATCCATAAAAGAAGGACTCTCGGACAGAATCTATTCTATACTGACTGTGCGTGTACAAGCGTCTAAGTGTCTACACTGAATGCGAGGGGGTAGGAATATTCCATGGTAACAGGGCTATGAATTACTTGCATGAGGACAGAGAAGATGGGCCTTTTTGCTTGGTAACTGGAGGAATGTTTACTTAAACTACTAGGCAGGAATGCATCGGCTGAGGGGGAAGCAGATAATTCAAAGGTGAAATACAGTTCTTGGCAGAGAGTAAGCTGATGTCAGGCTTCGTGAGCCGCGCAGAGAATGAGACAAAGTTCATGGTCACAGATGCAGGCTCGGGCTGGAGCTTTTAGAGGCAGAAGGCAAGAAGAGTTTGATGACAGAATCAGGGCCTACTTGCCTGGACTGAAAAATGGCATAAGTGAACCATATAAAGCCGGTGGCCTTTCATATTTAAGAATGGAATATCCGGCCTATTCATGGCGGATCTGGCAGAGGACATGTTGACGGTGGGCATACATGTATTTGCGTCTTCATAACTGGAACTGGGGGGGACATATATGTACTTGTGATATACACATGGAACCGTTGGGGTCCAAGATAGGGGACATAACTGACCAGGAAAATCCATATTTCCACAGTGGTCTAGAAGATCTTCGAGACCATCTTCAGGACGGTGTAGTTGCACACACAATCTAATGCAATAAAAGAACTACATTTATCATCCCTGTGTTCAAAGATATTGTCTGCTCAACACTCAAAAACAAACAGGATTAATCATCTAGGAGGTGTCTTCCCAAGACCAAATGCAAGAATAAGCCAATGAATAAATACATCAATAAATAATAAGTGCCACCGCACACCCACGTGCATAACCTTAACCCTATTGCATCATGCACAGGTCAATATCACCCAAACCAAAAACATTTGGAAAGTACAATAAATCACGTCACCATCAGTGAATATTAATACATTAACATATAACCTACTCACTTACAACAAGCCCAGGAAACTCCTTCTCACCTTTTAATTAAAAAACTGAATCTAACAGGAAAACAAAGATAATGTCATCACATCATTCTCTATCACAAAACACTACTTGAATGTTTGTTCCAATACCATGGCGCCCAACATAGTACTCACATCTCCGCCGTACGACCAAAACATACAGGGACCTATGAATAACCAAATAGAATGACCGGTAAGATCATTTAAGGCCCCATTATAGCTTTAACCATTACCAATGTCAGTCCGGACGAATCCGTTACGAACGCCAAGTAAAACTTACTTGTTTCAAGAACTGGCGACGCTCAGTTCATTCACCCGACTCACAGGACCGAGTACGGTGTGAACCACCAGCTGACCTATATCCATTCACATGAGGCGACGTCAAAGGCGTCATAACCTCGGCGGCCATATTAGGTGAGTATCAACTAAGCAAAAGCATGCCACGCGAATGTTAACTTTATTGAAATTCACATAAGTCAATACAAAGTGCTCAAAAACCTGCTATTAACAATCTTTTCACTTAACATATGAATAAATGAATAAACTCAAGTGCTCCTGTGTTCTACACGGAAATTCCTATATATAGCCAAACAACAGAATAAAAAACAGTTTCTCAGAGACAAAGAGTAAAGTTTTTCACAAGAACGTTTTTTCTAGACCACTAAGAGACCGAAATGTCGACACATTTGCACCTTTTTGCTTGTATTTTTATGTTTATGAATAAGAAAAACTGGATTAAAGCAATTCTTTATATAACTGGGTGTTTATGAAGAAATTCCCTGTATTGGAGAAATGATGTTCACTGTTGTGACACTATTGGAAATAAGAAATAATGTTGAATGATTCCTCTAGCGACATCTATATTTTATGATTGATTATACCCAGTCCCAAGGGGATTAGTGGGTTGCGCTATTGTGTATTAGATCATCCAAAGTATTCTGTAGACCCTGGTCTAAATGAAGAGTTGCAACACTGCAGGGTAAGCCATGAACTTCAATATCCATTTTGCTATTTGCATATTGCTACGCTATTCTGTCACTAGAGGCGTGTTTATCTTTTTGAAGTTGTGTCATTAAAACCCATGCTGTTAATTTGGGTGTGGACTGCAGAAGTGAGGTATTTGACTATGGATTTGTGGCAGGGTGATTCCTTACTAAGGAGTTCTCACAGCACCTTGCACGGCTAAGGAGAGCTAATGTTTGATTACATTACTGAATATAGTCCAACGTAATCATATTTTGTTAACCCTGAAAAATAAACTCAAAAGTAAAAAAATCTAAATTTCTGAATGCCTTACCTAAACCTATACTACCATGCAATACAGTGGTTAGAGTGAATACGCCTCTGTCCAACGGGACAGAGCGCAGACAACTACGAGAACATATTTGAATCCTCGACATCGTTCCATCTGGATATAATCCATCTGTAGGACTTCAAAAGGGTGATCAGGAGGATGAAATCCACCCTGTTCTACGGGAACACTTTTTCCTGGGTTGAACTGGCAACAGATCATACAGGTACGGACCTTTTGTTTTGCTGCTGCTCGTAAATGTTTATTGAACCAAATGTGTTGAATGCTGTCTAGCATAGCTTTTTCTCCTAGATGTGCCGGACTATGTATAGTGTTAATTACGACTTGGACCATTGAATCAGGAAGGAACCACACAGACCTTTCCTTCATCATCCATCCTTGGTCCGTTTGGATCCCTCCTAACTCGGTCCATTTCTTTATTTCGTCTGGTGTAGCATGTGTCTGTATGTCAATTACGTCAAGAGTAGGATCTTTAACGGTCATACAATGTGTCGGTGTCGGGACTATTGTCTTTGTCATGTCGGGGGTCTGAGTTTGAGCAGTCAGTTTAGCTGTTCTGTCGGCTAGATCATTGCCTTGGGAAATGATATCAGTAACCTTCGTATGGGCCTTACATTTCATAATTGATATTTCAGTGGGTAGATGTATTGCATCTAATAATGCGTGAATGAGGGGTCCGTGCTGAATGTGGGCACCGTGGGAAGTTAAATAACCTCTCTCTCGCCACAGCACGCCGAAGTCATGTACAACTCCGAATGCATAACGTGAATCAGTGTATATGTTGACTTTTTTATTCGTGGCTTGAATACAGGCTTGTGTCAGAGCGATGAGCTCTGCGGCTTGAGCTGACAAAGTATTTATACGATTAGTTTCAATGACTTCAGTATCTGTTGTGACTGCATAAGCGGCTACTAACTCTCCTGTACTTGTTCTCATGCATGAACCATCGACATAAAATGTCAAGTCTGGATCTGACAATGGAACATCGGTCAAGTCTTGTCTGGGTTTTGTCGTTACAGTAATAACTTCAGTACAGTCATGGGCTAGTGGGTCTGTTCCGGTTACTGGCAAAAGTGTGGCAGGATTCAATGTGTTACAGCGTCTTATTTCTATATGTGGCTGAAACAATGTAAGTTCATATCCTGTAAGTCGCGCTATAGTCAAGTGTTGTGTTTGCGTTCTATTTACAAGAACCTCTACTGCGTGGGGTACTTGAACTGTCAATGGATGTCCTAACACTATGGCATCGCTTTGTCTGATTGCTAAAGCTGTCGCTGCTACTGATTTCAGGCACGCAGGCAAAGCCTGAGCTACGGGATCTAATGTACTAGAGAAATAGGCACATGGTTTGTGTGATCCTGCTTGATCCTGTGTGAGTACTGACAAAGCAGTACCTTCGCGTTCTGTAACAAAGAGTGTAAACTGTTTTTTGTAACATGGCGTTGCTAAAACGGGTGCTTGACATAAAGCTTTCTTTAGGCTTTCAAAAGCTTGTGTGTGTTCCTGAGTCCAAGGGAGAACAGTCGATGTGGCTGCCTCCTGTGTTGTCAATTGAATGAGTGGTTTTGCTAGAAATGCATACTGCGGGATCCACTGTCTACAGTATGAAGTGAGGCCTATGAAAGCCCGTACCTCCTTTTGTGTCTTGGGTATTGGCATGTTAGCTATTAACTGAATGCGGTCGGGTGTAAGCTGCCTTCCCTCCTTGTCCAGCGAGTGTCCAAGATAAACAACTTGCTGGACACAGAATTGCAGCTTAGAAGGGGACACCTTGTGCCCTTTTTCGGCTAGAAATTGTAAAACTGTCAGTGATGCTTTCTCACATTCAGGTTCGCTTCTTGCGGTGATCAACAGATCATCGACATATTGAAGCAAGGCAGTGTTAACTGGCATGTGGATACTGTCGAGTTCTCGTTTCAGTGCTTGGCTATAGATGCTGGGGCTTTCTGTAAATCCTTGAGGTGCGCGTGTGAATTTAAAGCTACGTCCATTTAAACTAAATCCGAACAAATATTGGCTTTCCGGATCTATTGGGACGCTGAAAAAGGCGTTTTTGAGATCAATTACAGTAAAGAATGTTGCTTCGGAATCAATAGCTGTCAATAATGACGAGATATCTGGGACCACAGGGAATTGTGGCACAATGCATTTGTTTAACTCGCGCAGATCAATAACCAATCGATATACTGGCGGCGCTGTAGGATCTGTTCGTTTAAGAATCGGTATTATCGGTGAATTACATATATTGGAGTCTGTTTCCACAACTACTCCTTGGGCAATGAGTTCGTCAATGATTTGTAGTAAAGCCACTACAGCATCTGGTGGTAACTTGTATTGTCGCATTCGTGGTAGCACCACTCCTGCCTTTAGTGTGACTCGATATGGTGTAATATTCATGCAACCAACATCAGTAGGGCCTTGTGCCCATAGACGTGTAGGTAAGGCCTGCAGTCGGGGATCCATGTCTCTAGATACATAGTGACCTTTAAAATCACGTAAAAACAATCTTACTCCTTCCGGAGAACAACATATTATAGCTCCTAGAGCTTTTAACGTTTTTATTCCTAATAGATTTTCTGGACATGATTTAGTAAGCAATAAATCTGTAGTTCGGGTCAAAGGTCCTATCGTAAGTGGCAGAGGTTGTGACACTTCATTAACAATAGGTTTTCCTGAAAAACCAAGGGAAATATTCTGTGAGCCTGAGAGGGGTGCCCCTGGAACTTCACTACGTTTTATAGTTGTTCGACTTGCCCCTGTATCGAGTAAAATTTTTCTATCTTGACCTAATAATTTACTATGTACATAAGGTCCTTCTTGATCTACAGGAATCTCGATAAGGGGTAAGTCAACTTCCCTCTCTAGGCTTGTTCATGCGTAACGCTGATACTCGGGATATTCATACTGTGCGGTCTGATACATTTGTCGTGTTGTTGTCTGTGTGGCAGCAGCAGGCAACGGTGGTGCAGCTGGCACAAACTGTATTGGCTGTTGTGCGGCTGGCATGGCCTGGGCATGCTGCATAGCTCCTTGTTCATTCTGATCTTGTCTTAGTGGCCGTGATCTTTCTTGTGTTTTACCTATGGCGATATTATGTTTTAAAACTGGACAATCGTGTACGTAATGGCCTGGCTTTTTACAATAATTGCATGTCCCCTTTACAGGTCCTGCTGAATCGGAATGTGTCATACCCTTTTTATGTCCTTCAGCTGGAACTGTCTGGGAAACTAGCATTTTCATTTTCGTGTCTTTCATGCGTCTGTGTTCATGTTCTTGTTCCTCTTTAATTCTATTGTGGTGGTACTGTAACATTTGTAACATTTGTGTTGGAGTGTTACCTTGCCAGGTACTCTCGAATTTTAATACTCTATTCTTTACTGGGGGCAGAGCATTTTCTACTAATTTTGTTACAAACAGATGTGGGTATGATTCGCTACTTGCTTTTATGCCACTATTTATACCAAAACATTTTTCAAATCGGGCATAGTAATCACTAGTGTCTTCATCTTGCTTCTGCTTACAGGCTGAAATTGTACCCCAATCTTCCTTTTTCGTAGTTAATAAACGTGGCAGTACCTGTACTAGTAGACCTGGTAGTGCTTTAGTTTTGTCCCCAAGCCCCGAACCTGGACCTCGGGCCCTTTCCTCTGCTTCTAATGCTGACCATTCTATCTTTTGATCACCTATCTCCCACTCTTTTTCCTTGAGTTTCTCATAAATGCCAGCAGGCATCAACACCTTTAATATTGTCATAATGTCGGGGTAGGTATACTCTCCCATGAGTAACATGTCTTTAATTTCTCGGTGAAAACCCGCTGGGTCTTTGTCATGACTGGGTACCACTTTCTTCATTTCTAACAATTCTATTTTCGATATGGGCGTATATACAAATACGCGTTTAAACTGATTGTCCTCACCCTTTATTGGGTGCACTTCTCGTAAGGGATTCTGTCTATCTATGTGATACGTAGTTCTTTCCTTGACGGACAATGGAACATGTTCTGAACATACAAAAAGAATATACTGCTTTCTTGATTCTAGAATTTCTTTAATTAATTCAGTACCTGGACCTCTCCATTTATTCATAAGTAATTCAGTCAGTATGTCAGGCAAGGGACCAGGGTCCGAATGCTGACTCCGATATAGTATAATGAGTTGTTGAATCATATAAATCCCAGCTAACCTTTGTTCATCTGGGGTAAGATTCAAAAATGTGCGTACTACTGTATCATCACTATATTTTCCGGGACTGTCCACCCAATGGACAGCTGCCCTGGCTAAATCTTGTTCATCCATAGAATCGAGGAAATGATAACCCCTTCGTTCTCGGAGTAGTTTGTCGGCTGTTTGGAACGAATGCTCGTTAGACCTTATGTTAATTATAGGTATTTGAAAATTCCTGTTATTATCTGGACATATCGGACGTATTGGGTCAGTATGACATCTAGTCTGATTCCTATTACAAGATCTTCCTCTACCTACATAGGCTATGGTGTCTGACTGTCCTGTGGGCAGTCCGGACCCTTCTTCCTCGTTTTGTTCGAACTCGTCTACCTCTAATCGCTCTTCGTGTAGGCGTTCTATTTCTTTACGGATCTTTCGGCACATGGCTATTATACAGTTTTGTTTATCATGTCTCCCTTCCGATATATTCTGGCTCCATCTTGTAAGAATTTTCATTGCTTCCGGGTCTACCCCCGGTCGGTCTTGATTTCTGATCACACAGTTTATGAGGAAACGTAACAGTTCCCCCTGTATCTCTACTTTCTGGTATTCCATAGCTCTGTAAATACATTCTGGATCTCGCCCCGTTTGGACAAAATGATATATATTATCTAGATGCGCAGCCATTCCTGGTAACTTCGCTAAATACACTGCGGCTCGTCTGATACGCAATGATGCTAGGGTCATTTCGTCCTCCTTTCCAGGCACCGGGTCATATCTACAATCTATAAGAAGTTCCTTAAGCGCACGAGCACTAAGGAGTTTGGGTGTACGTGAATGCGCTGACTCTTGAAAAGTAAGTTTATTTATTCTGGGTGGGGTAGAAAAGACATTGGCAGCTCCTCCCGCGGCCCCATCTGGGGCGTCGGGTGTAAAAGGATTCGTCGAACGTGACACAGCAACTGCAGGTGTGGACACAGCCATAGAAGTAGCTGTAGGAGCGGATACAGAAACAGATGTGCTTGCCGGAACTTGTGACTCGATTTGTTGCTGCAGGGATACGGGTACTGGATCTTGGCGTTGAACCTCCCTGGTATGCGGTCTATGTGGGGCGGAATTAGCATACTCGGTAGCTGCGTCATCTAAATATGAGGAAAGAAAAACATCTTCTGCTGTTCTAGGATGCCCCTTAGGATGTACCTTTATTGGGAACAATGGGGTTGGCAAGTCTTTTGGTGTCTCTGGAGCAGCCTTAGGTAATCCTTCGGCCAGGAGGGGATACATACCATTCATAAGGGCATTTCTTTGTCTGTCTACTTGTTCTGATTTTACTCGGATACCTTCCTCAATTAATAGATTCTCTCGAACTTTATTGGAATTCTCTTTACTCTTCTCCTCCTGTCTACGTGCTTTTTCTGTTCGTCTATGTGATTCTTTACGCCATAATTCAACGGCGTCTTTCTGTGACTGTCTGACTTTTCTTTTCCATAACTCTTCCTCGACTTTCATGATGCACTCTGCATCCCAGGTCCCCGCTGTGGGCCACCTCTGACTTTCTGGTAATCCCTTGGTATAGTCTACCCATAAATCAAGAAATAATATAGCGTCTAAGCCATGTTTGTGATACATAAAGTGCCCTGGAGTGTCCCTAGGAGGAATAGGGACTGCTTCTTCGAGAACCCCTTTTCTGGTAGTGATCTGTCTTAATTTCGAAAAGAGCGGCATATTGAGAACTGACCTTATACTTGATTTTGACCTGATACTTGATTTTGAACAGACTTAATACAATAAACACGATAATGAACAGTCATTCATACCACGATATTCAGAACATACTTAAACACTTTAAACATTTAACATTAAACCATTAACTGAAACAACAATGATGATCGTCTGCATAACTAATCACCAAGCTTAATTCTCGACAATAACTAGACAATAACTAGACACTTCGGAATACTTCGGAATACTTGATATACTGCTAAACAGTACAGATACACTGCTAAAACAGTGCAGACCGGATTTGTGTACCCAAACCCGTCTTGACCGGCACAACCTATGTGCACGTCAGAAATGCCTCCCCAGCAATGGTACTCACCGGGTAGCTTCGGAAACGGAAGGCCTCAGTAACTTGAACTTGAACCGGACCGGACTCGACTCGACTCGACTCGTCGGACACTGGGCTTGACTTCGGACTGGTGGGTCTCTATATACCTCGGATCTTGCTCTCTCAGCTAGGCTCTGGTCGGGATACTTCGCACTTCTCACCGCCTCGTCTGGGTGTTGATCGCAGTCTCAGTCGCCCCCGCTTGACCGGAGGGAGATACAGGAAATCCTGCTGGTACGCGTTATTGTCCGTCCAGCTGTGGCAGGAGACCGGGCCTGCAACGCACCGCCGGCGCGTGAGATGAGAAAGTGTCCCTGTTCGGGCGCCATCATGTGGTAAATATTTCTCCTTTACCGGGACTGAATTTGATACAGAAACATTATAAAATAGCTCAGTAAAATGAGAGGCAGAATCCGTGATATTAGAGTTTCGGAATGGACTTTATTCCGGTGGTCGATTATAATCGGATGCTTCAAGTTCCATCACCACGGGGGTTCAGGAAGTGAAGTACATACTTTATTGACAAGAAGTAACTTTTATAGTCCATACATTATAATGAAGTGAATATAGTAGGCGTAACAATTGATAAGGACATTGACGTTTGGTTTGCGTAACCGAAAATGGGTGTAATAATGAGTAAAAAGGAACATGATTGGTTGTGATGTCATGTATAGGTGGATCTATAAGATAATACTTGGCATGGATGCGCGCGCAGCAGTATGACGTGTAATTGACGTGTAACTAGGGGGTGACGGGGACTTGACATTTAGCTCTATATGTGGAGACAAGAAGTCTGGGAGGTCAAGTCAACCTAATCCCAAATCATATCTAACATCCTATGTTTAAAGAACTATGTTATCCATAAAAGAAGGACTCTCGGACAGAATCTATTCTATACTGACTGTGCGTGTACAAGCGTCTAAGTGTCTACACTGAATGCGAGGGGGTAGGAATATTCCATGGTAACAGGGCTATGAATTACTTGCATGAGGACAGAGAAGATGGGCCTTTTTGCTTGGTAACTGGAGGAATGTTTACTTAAACTACTAGGCAGGAATGCATCGGCTGAGGGGGAAGCAGATAATTCAAAGGTGAAATACAGTTCTTGGCAGAGAGTAAGCTGATGTCAGGCTTCGTGAGCCGCGCAGAGAATGAGACAAAGTTCATGGTCACAGATGCAGGCTCGGGCTGGAGCTTTTAGAGGCAGAAGGCAAGAAGAGTTTGATGACAGAATCAGGGCCTACTTGCCTGGACTGAAAAATGGCATAAGTGAACCATATAAAGCCGGTGGCCTTTCATATTTAAGAATGGAATATCCGGCCTATTCATGGCGGATCTGGCAGAGGACATGTTGACGGTGGGCATACATGTATTTGCGTCTTCATAACTGGAACTGGGGGGGACATATATGTACTTGTGATATACACATGGAACCGTTGGGGTCCAAGATAGGGGACATAACTGACCAGGAAAATCCATATTTCCACAGTGGTCTAGAAGATCTTCGAGACCATCTTCAGGACGGTGTAGTTGCACACACAATCTAATGCAATAAAAGAACTACATTTATCATCCCTGTGTTCAAAGATATTGTCTGCTCAACACTCAAAAACAAACAGGATTAATCATCTAGGAGGTGTCTTCCCAAGACCAAATGCAAGAATAAGCCAATGAATAAATACATCAATAAATAATAAGTGCCACCGCACACCCACGTGCATAACCTTAACCCTATTGCATCATGCACAGGTCAATATCACCCAAACCAAAAACATTTGGAAAGTACAATAAATCACGTCACCATCAGTGAATATTAATACATTAACATATAACCTACTCACTTACAACAAGCCCAGGAAACTCCTTCTCACCTTTTAATTAAAAAACTGAATCTAACAGGAAAACAAAGATAATGTCATCACATCATTCTCTATCACAAAACACTACTTGAATGTTTGTTCCAATACCATGGCGCCCAACATAGTACTCACATCTCCGCCGTACGACCAAAACATACAGGGACCTATGAATAACCAAATAGAATGACCGGTAAGATCATTTAAGGCCCCATTATAGCTTTAACCATTACCAATGTCAGTCCGGACGAATCCGTTACGAACGCCAAGTAAAACTTACTTGTTTCAAGAACTGGCGACGCTCAGTTCATTCACCCGACTCACAGGACCGAGTACGGTGTGAACCACCAGCTGACCTATATCCATTCACATGAGGCGACGTCAAAGGCGTCATAACCTCGGCGGCCATATTAGGTGAGTATCAACTAAGCAAAAGCATGCCACGCGAATGTTAACTTTATTGAAATTCACATAAGTCAATACAAAGTGCTCAAAAACCTGCTATTAACAATCTTTTCACTTAACATATGAATAAATGAATAAACTCAAGTGCTCCTGTGTTCTACACGGAAATTCCTATATATAGCCAAACAACAGAATAAAAAACAGTTTCTCAGAGACAAAGAGTAAAGTTTTTCACAAGAACGTTTTTTCTCGACCACTAAGAGACCGAAATGTCGACACATTTGCACCTTTTTGCTTGTATTTTTATGTTTATGAATAAGAAAAACTGGATTAAAGCAATTCTTTATATAACTGGGTGTTTATGAAGAAATTCCCTGTATTGGAGAAATGATGTTCACTGTTGTGACACTATTGGAAATAAGAAATAATGTTGAATGATTCCTCTAGCGACATCTATATTTTATGATTGATTATACCCAGTCCCAAGGGGATTAGTGGGTTGCGCTATTGTGTATTAGATCATCCAAAGTATTCTGTAGACCCTGGTCTAAATGAAGAGTTGCAACACTGCAGGGTAAGCCATGAACTTCAATATCCATTTTGCTATTTGCATATTGCTACGCTATTCTGTCACTAGAGGCGTGTTTATCTTTTTGAAGTTGTGTCATTAAAACCCATGCTGTTAATTTGGGTGTGGACTGCAGAAGTGAGGTATTTGACTATGGATTTGTGGCAGGGTGATTCCTTACTAAGGAGTTCTCACAGCACCTTGCACGGCTAAGGAGAGCTAATGTTTGATTACATTACTGAATATAGTCCAACGTAATCATATTTTGTTAACCCTGAAAAATAAACTCAAAAGTAAAAAAATCTAAATTTCTGAATGCCTTACCTAAACCTATACTACCATGCAATACAGTGGTTAGAGTGAATATCAGACGTTACAAAGCGATGTTTACCCCTCATAACTTCTGAAATTCACCAGTTTTATTTAGTTATAACCTTTGATTTTTTTAATGGATTTCTAAGGTTTTTCTTTAATGTAAAGTAAGATATTATCATCATATATAACTGTAACTTCGCTTTACCCTTTATTATCTCACTGAATTTCCACATTTAAAAAAAATATAAAGTAAGATTTTATTACTATCGTAACTATGCCAATCACCTGTTGCACATGGCGATTGGCTGTGCGTAACATGGAGTTGACTGCACGGCCCAGGTCCCTCATTGACCTCCACACAAGGGTTAGGTGTAAGGGTGTCTCTACTCTACCCCCTTATTTTTTTTATGATATTTGCCAGCCAATCGAAGTGAGTTCTCCTGGGGGACAGCAAACTGGACTACCAATGGGGAAAAAAGCCCTTTGTGGCCAATCAGATAGCCCAAAAATTTGAAGTTGTATGCCTGCAGGAATTTCCCAAGACTCTTGCATACCCAACCATCCAGATATCTGTATATTTGAACCTTACTTTCTCAAAAAACAGTGAATATATTTACACCAGAAGACAAAAAGCTTACGTTCTAGGTACAGGTCTAGCTTTATGCCAACTTTGTTGTAAATCCGATTAGCGCTGTATAAAATTCCCTGTGGAAATTACATGGGCAAATAGGGTTTTGGAACCCCCCTTTTTCTTGTCCCCACTTGATGGATCAGCCCAAACATTTCCATGAAAGGACCTGTGGTGGCTAAACATTTTTTGGAAAGTTTTGTGGAGATTCGTCAAAAACATTGCCAACGTAATTCTAAACTTCTAAACTTTAATTTCTCAAAAACTAATGAACAGATTTACACAAATCACAAAAAGCATGCTTTCTTCATATAGCCCTAGCTTTCTGCTAAATGTTGTGCAATTCTGTTCAGCCACATTTTTTAATCACTGTTCAATTTTTCAATGGAAAATTGCTTGGGGAAAATGAGTTTTGGGATCCCCTCTTTTTCTCAGTCCCCACTTAATATATCACCCTGAAACTTTCCATGAAGGACCTTAGGTGGATTAACTGTTTTTAGAAAATGTTGTTAAGATTCGCCAAATGGCGTCAAAGTTATTAGCAAGACAAATTGCTGCCTGTCAATAAAATAGCATCACATATCCTAATAGCTGTATATTTTAAACCTTACTTTTTCACAAATTATTGAATGATTTACACCAAATTAGAAAAAAAAATCATTATCTCTGAATATAGTTCTAGCTTCTTACCAAATTTCATGTAATTCCTTTCAGCTATTTTTCCCGATTTGCTGTTCAGTTTCCAATAGAAAATTTCATGGTAAATATGCATTTTGTGACCCGTTCCTTCTTCTCTCCCTCGGCTTGATGGATCACCCTGAAGATTAATTAAACATCACCAAAGTTATAAGGGCTAAATTATAGTTAATTTAGCTAATTATAACGGTAAATTCCTGTATGTATTTTTTTTTTAAATGACATTTTAACTGACATTTTTCACCTAACTATAGCGTCACTTTGACCTTTGATTTTTGCAAGTGAAAAAAGAAAATATATATTTTCCTTTGGTATTGGATTACACTGATATATATGTTGGCACATGCCAATCACAATGTGAGTGAAAGTCGGATACTCCAAGCATCTTGGGCACTGTGAATCAAAGGGAAAGAAGATCTTAAAGGTTTATAAAGTGCACTGTGTTAAGAATATTTGTACTGCTCAAAATGGCAGACAGATGTGCAAAATGAAAATTGAAAGCTTAAGAATTATTTGGAGATCAAAGAATGAGTATGGTGATGTCTCTTATCACACTGAGAAATGAGGCTACAACACCAGGTAAAATAATACAGGAGCTGAGACAAGAAAGAACAATGGAAATCAACAAGTGGTGGGAAATAACAACCCTAAAGCAGTACATAGAGTGTGAAAGAGTCCCAAGGCGGCTGGGAATATGTTTCCTCCCCACACTAAATTATATTGATTTGGATCTGCTGAAACAATGGCAGATACAGTTAAATGCTCAATGAAATTGATGATCACATTGATAGTACATCAGAAAATGTGCTAAATCATCTGAAGCCATTGAAGAATTGGAACTGGCTTTAGAACCAATCAAGGGTACAGAGGAAGTGAGAAACGCATTGAAGAACACGGAAAGGAAACTAGGGAAGCATGAAAATGAGATAAAAGCTAAAAAGGCGAAATATTATAATATGGTTAAAATTAATTATGCGACAGGCAGAGCATATACTTTTACTAGGAGGTTCTATACGGTATATAACAGACATACAATGGAGAAGAAAATAGAGCCAGAAACAGCTCCTTCCAATATAGAGAGCTCGGAAGTGGATTAGGGGTGAGGGTCCTACAACCTCAATGCCAAAATATGAATTTTTGGGGTGATGAGAGTATACCAAATGACCACAACGAAATGAGTCAGAGGGGAATATATGAGGTTACAATGCAAACAATTACAATGCAAGCTTTTACAACATGGTTTTTACATCGCAACTACCATTACATCGCATGATTTTACATCGCATGCCATTTTTTAAAACCTACCATTACAACGCCTTCCATTACAATGCATACAATTATAAAGCATACCATTACAACGCATAATTCTTTTAGGGCAACAGTAGGGTAAGTGTTGGATAGTGTAGGGGTAAAAATGACTATTCCCACTCCAGTGAGTGCAACAGTAGGGAAAGTGTTGGATGGTGTAGGGGTAAAAATTTCTATTCCCATCTAAAAAAAATCATACCCACCCTAAAACAAAAAAATCTCCATTGCTTACCTTATAATGTGTTGTAATGGCATGCGTTATAGTGACATGCGTTGTAATGGCATGCGTTGTAATGGCATGTGATGTAAAGTCAGTTGCATTGTTAACAGTCGCGTTGTAAAACAAGTACAATGTGATGACTGCATTGTAATGGATGTTTCCCGTCACAGGGGCCACAAAAAAAGACAAATTCACCACCAAAAGTACCAGGAGATCAAAAGGAAGCAGGCAGAGGAAGAGGAGGAAAAAGAAAAGTTTCAGTAGTAGGTACCGAAATTAGGAATGATCTAGTGATGAAACTCTCCCATGAAAAACATATTAGATTGTGAAAGAAAGGAAAGAAAGGATTGACATTTTGTCCTGAAATAAAAATGGATCCAGCGAATGCCAGAATTAAATTTTACAAGTTTTCTAGAAAATTAAAATCGAAATTATACTTGAACAGACAATAAACAAGCAAAAGTAAAAAGAAATTGAAACACCATTTCTGATTACAAGAAATAATCCATCTAAGAGCCTTATCTGATCTAGAACAAGAGGGAGAAGGTATTGAAGCTCAAAGAAATGTGAATGACCTCTTAGATCTTGAGTATTGTGAATAAATGGGGATTCCAACAGATGAAAATTAGAAAAGCAGATGTAAACCTAGATAACAATTTTGTCACCAGCTTCCTGCTGGAAATAACTGGATCTTTCACAAGAGCTCATGATTGAGGGGCTAAATAAATTAAAGTGGAAAGAACTACAAAACAATGACAAAAACACTTGAAGTAGTATGACAAATGCTTTAACTGATCTTCAACAAGTTTGGAATATCATTAAAATCTTCAAACAAAGGAGGGAACATTATAGTCACGGATCAAGAAAAATATATCAACAAATCACACAGA
The DNA here is from genome assembly GCF_964204655.1 of Triturus cristatus. Classification (NCBI taxonomy): domain Eukaryota; kingdom Metazoa; phylum Chordata; class Amphibia; order Caudata; family Salamandridae; genus Triturus; species Triturus cristatus. The sequence continues at coordinate 481,168,977 of NC_140580.1, forward strand.
CAACTTAAAAAGAGAGAACATTATGAGAAGTTGTTACAAGATCAAACAGATGGGTTCATGCATGATTACCATGATAAGTTAAGAGAATGGCATCAAAAAACCTCCTAGATGATGATGAATTTGCATACTGGAAAACAAACCACCCCGTAAGACCAACTATTTACTTCCTGCCTAAAGTCCATAAAGACATTGAAAACCCCCCAGGCAGGCTAATCTTGAGTTTGATTGGCTTGCTTCTAGAAAATAGCTCTAAATGTGTTGATATCTTTCTATTCCCCTATGTAATAAACCTTCCATCATACCTAAGCGATTCAATGGACTTCCTGAATAGGTTCAATGACCACAATTAACCACAATGGGGACAATTGGGACATCCTTTGTGTCCACTTTTCCCAACATAACCATAGGCTTTTGGAAGGCAGAGATTGTATGGACAGAGCACAATAAGAATAGGACCCAACAGATCATCTATTGGGTTTCTTTTACAGATTACTTGTTTCTTATCTGGGACAATGAATGGAAGAACCTTGAGAGCGTCATACAATCATTGGATGGGAATCCTCAAAATCTAAAGTTCATGTGTGATAGCTGTGAAACAGAGATCAACTATCTGGATATAGGATATAAATCAAGGGCAAAAAAATCTGCAATAAAATCCATAGAAAATCACAAACTGTAACAGCATATTACATGCAAGCAGATGAAGTTCATGGGCATTGAAGTGTAGTGTTCCCTATGGAGAATTTCGCAGGGCAATACAAATAACTGTTCAGAGGAGGATGAATTTGATAGCCAAGCCAGTGAGATGCATCTAAAGGTTGAAGATAGGGGATACCCAGAAAACATTTTGGATGATGCCTGAAAGAGAGCAAAGGAGAAGAAAAGGGAAAGTCTTTTAGTAACAAAAAGAAGAAATCAAAGAAATAGAAATAACTCTGACAACCCAAAATACATAATGCTGCTGTACTCAGATTGCATGCTCGTGAGTTTGTGGCGGAGTCGGGTCAAATTGACGGCGAAATAATACGGAGCATTAATAATACTGGCCTGACTGAACATATTGAGAGCTTAATAGGAATTTTGTGATTGACGCCGCCTATACAGAAACCATTTGTGGTCCGGAATTTTCATCACATATTAAAGGATTCACAAACTGAAAAATTAGCCTTGAGGAAGTCTCGGGACTACATTTCTTTGCGCGACGAAACACGTGTTGGCTGTTGGAAGCTGTTGTGAAGGCCTACGTGAATAAATGCTAAAGAAAAGAAAGAAGATCATATTTGTGTTTCTTTCTGTTACACATTGCCAATTGTATTGTGTTTTTGCCAAACGTGAAGACTTTAGCTTTATTTTACGTGTGCTGGGGAATGAGTCAAGATACATAATGGACCATGACGCTTCAAATTATGAAATTAAGAAGCTTCTCAAAGTACACCAGAAATTCCTCAGGATGGATGAAACTCTCAAAGGAACACTTCCAGAATATCCAAAGGTAACCTATAGGAAGACAGCTTCTCATTAGGAGATTGCTTGGTAATAAACTATATGAGTACATACAAACCTGAAAAACCTAAAACCTCCAATTGATTATCAGGCAAAAGAAAGGATTCTGGAGATGCCAGGAATGTTAGGCATGCTTATATGGTCAAAATAAAATGCCTCTTTGAGCTCCAACGTGGACGAAGGAAGGAATACAAGAATGGATTAAATGTGAAACAACACATATTGTCTATGTGCTTCAATCTGGATGTGGGAAACAATACAGAGGAAGTACTGTCAAGAAATTAAAAGTTATGCATTTTTCAGCACCTACGTGCCATTTAAAAAAACAAGGATTCCTCATACATAATGGTAAATCACATATGGGAGACACATAATGAAAATATGGAGGACATAAAGTTCTATGGTATATAACATACTGTGAAGCCACCCAAAGCAGGTGATAGAGAGCTGACACTGAGAAGGACGGAATCAAACTGGATCATATTAATGGGAACAGAATGCCCATGGGGTCTGAATGCAGATGCGGAGCTTCATATCCACTTATAACATCCTCTCGGGAATAAAGAAGAATATGTGATTTTGGTTTTCCACAGCTCCCAAACTTTGCATGACTTTTTAACAGATGTGAAATAAACTTTATGAGAATTCTTTTTTTTTCATATGTAAAAATTATTTCGCTCTGATACATGTATGGCAGCCTGGGTTGTATGGAATATGTCTTTTGGAGTATGGAACAATGGATACATATTGCTGGGCAATCAATGAAGGAAAGGATCTTTTATGTCCAATTGTTCAGATTTGTCAAATAGTATGGAATAGTCTCCATAATTGGTCCTTTATGTCCTTTGGCAAAATAGATATACGGCACTTTATGCAATGGATGATGCACTTTAAGAAAGTACATGAAAATATTTGAATCAAGCACTTGCACATTCTTAATATTTGCAGTGTATCTGATGTATATCTGTGAACTCAAGGAAAGAAAGAAAGGGAGAAGCATAAAGTAGGCTTAAGGCATGTTACAAAAAGCACTTGTACTTTACACAAGGACAACTTTGAGCACTTTATGTAAGATTTGGTGCACCTTATAGGCATGTTTTGAGGGATGGCATTTACACTTTTATGAAATATGAATGTGTTGTAATTCACATGAGTGGAAAAAGCATTTGCACTTTATGAACATGTTGCAATGTCTTTGGACCAAGTACCTGCATTTCTATGATTAACATATTGTGATTAAAAAACATTTGTGTAATAGAGGCATATACGAATGATGCACCTTATGAAAATGCTCAGCGGGATAGCATTTGCACTTTTTTATGAATGCATCGTATTTTACATGCATCTGAATGAAGGAAGCATCTTCACTTTATGAACATGTCATATCATTCTTGAACTGATCTCCTGTATCTCTATTAAGAAGGGATAGCATTTGCACCTTTTCCTGAATACTTTGTACTTTACATGCTACTGAATGTAGTTAGTATCTGCACTTTAGGTGTATGTTATATTGTTCCTGAACCAAGGGCCAAATGTGAGACTTTTGTATTTTGCAATATGCAATTTGCGACTCGCAAAATGGAATTTACCACAGTGTCCCAGACACCATGCCTGTGACTGCTTTTTAAGTAAATCAGTTTTTAAAAAACAAAATGCATCCCGTTTTCCTTAAAGGAAAACAGGATGCATTTCAAAAAGAAAATGAAACATTTCTGTTTATTTTTTTAAGAGTAGGCAGTGGTCGCTGTCAGTCACAAAGGGGAAGGTGGCTTACCACCTTTTCGAAATGGGTGGTAAACTGCGAGTGTTTTGCAGGCACAATTTGAGCCGCAAAACAATCGCACATTTAAGTATGACTCACTATTAGGAAGGGATGGCCTTGGCATGTCCCTACTTAATAGCGAGTCGCATACCCTATTTTGCAAGTCAGTAATAGGTTACCGTCTCACAAAGTAGGGTTCGTTCATAGGGTAGACATATTTTGCGGTCACTAACAGGTTGATTTCCTGTTTGCGACCGCAAAGACGGTTGTACATCTAGCCCCAAGCATCTACATCGCTATGAAGCAGATGTAGTGTTCAGAAGATGCTTATGTGATTTGTACATTTGTATTTGATGGATTAAAGACGTCATTGAATACTCAATAGGCCAATCATATTTCATGATAAGCATTTTTATTTGCATTGTATATTAGAAAGACCTGCGTAACTCTGAGTATACTGCACCTCATTGTACCCGGTAGTAAGCTATTGCTGAAATACCATGTTTGTGTTTGGAATCTGAGATAATTTAAGATACTGATATTGCTGTAATGCATAATAAAACAAGCAATGGGTATTTACTGTGGGCAAAATGCAGATCTCTTCAAAATCTGGCCACCGTACCTGATGTGTATGAAAATTACAAATGATGATGTGAGGTGTGATAACAACCAAATGAGCAGTTTAGTTGTTCTTTAAAATGGTAATGGATAATGGGTGTTTGGCCTTTTAAAATGCAGAGATAGAAGTGATTGTTGATGAGACTGCAGGCTCAAGTGGAGGCCCTGGATGCAATATATATATATATAGATATATAGATATAATCACTGAAAAAAACAAAGGTGTCCGGGCACATTATGTTAAGGATCAGATTTCCCCTGTACAAAATCAGTGAAATTCAGCAGTTAACTGAGCTAACTATAACTTACGCCCCAACAATGCACTTCGTATGACCTTACATCACTCATGACATGGACAGTGACACCACGCACTGCCACACCCACTCGCTCACCTATACAAAAACTCACACACCCACTATCTCATGTATACAGTCTCTTATATACCTAGTCACGCTTCTATACACCACTAAAACACCAACCCACTTATTCGTAGAGCCACTTCCACGGCGAGTTGCCTCAGTATATATGTTTAACACCCAGTAACCATTATAAAACGCTCACAAACACTGGATGATGTCATCAGTGATATCATTTGAGAGGTCATAAGCGATGTCATCAGTGATGTCACTGATGATGTCCTGATCGATGTAATATGTGAGGTCGAAAACAGTGCATCCCGGGGATAACTGCTCAATTTCTCTGGTTTTGTACAAGTGAAAAGTCTAGCTGTTTAGTAACATATTGGTTTAACTTTATTTTAACAACACATTTGTACAAACAGTTTTAAAAAAGAGCTTTCAACATCGGAACACAACTACCAAACACCCATCAAACTAGCCATTGTCACCCAAACTGATTTAGAAAATTGAGCTGTTTTTTTACTTTTTATAGTTATTTCTAGAGACATAAAGTGGCATCGGAGGAACCAGAGGAAGACCTACAACTGGTTGAAGTTCTTGAGCAGCAGGAGGACTCAGTTGCACATAAAGAGTCTTCTGATGAAGAACCAGCAATGAAGAAACAAACCATATTGTGGGATTTTGTTCACTGTTATATCTGGCAAATCAAAGACCACAGATAAATTGGTGAGGTGCAGCATATGTCAGAAGACATCATGTCAGGTCACAGCAAAAAAATATTCATGTGCATGTTGTACCACTTGAAAACATACCAGAAGAAAGAACTTAGAATTGCACAGAGAAACAAAAGGTGAGGGATCATCAGTCTCCAGACCTACAGCCTCTGCTCCTGATGACAAAGCTCCAGCTTAAGTGGACAGACGATGCAGTGAAACGTCACCAGAACAAAAGCGTTTTGCTACCTTCTGCATGAACTATAATACCATCATAACAGCTGGGATGCAAGTTTGCAGAATGTGAAATAACATACTTGTTATTTTTTTTCCATTTTCATTGCAACAGTTCAAGCATGGGAAACACTATAAACAAACAAAAATGTATTAGGATTTCATTTTGAACATTACGCAACCAAAGCAAGATACAATGGAGAAGTGGAGAAGAGATGTCTTAGATGCAACTTAAGGCTGCTGGTATTATAGTACCTCCATTTAGTTTATATCTGTAGTAACATAATGTAGTCCTGTAATGTTTTATAAATTCCTTACCTCCGGTTAAAAAGAGTCTGTCATTTCTAACAAATTGCTGTATAGAATATCCCTAATAGGCTGAATAATGTCTTCATATGCAAGTCAACACAATACCACATTTTTTTTATCCTAAATTGTCCTTAGAACTTCAGTTCTAGAAATAGCAGATTTAAGCTTGGTAACTTTTTATGTAATCTTGATTTGGATCACATTTCTATTTCATTGCACTCGGTCTATCGTTTTTCACATCTTAAAATATTGTGTAGTGTGTAGTGGTTATATTAACACCTTCATGAAATATGATTGCTATAGTTGTGAAACTTCTTTTTGGAATAGAAATTCGTCCAGCTACAAAGTTTGTAATTTCAGTTTTTAAATTAGTATCATCCACTCTGCATCATTGTAGCATGACTATGACATATTTCTTACACCTTTGTAGTAACAATGTACACCTAAGTTCTGATCTGTAGTTTGGACAGGTCATAGTTTGATGGGTGTTTTTGGACAGCTTTTCAAAGGTCACAGCTTTAAAATCTGGTAACATCAGGTAGAGGAATTGTTCCGAATTCTTTTCAGTGCTAGAGGTGAATTCACAATGTTCGCAGTTATGGCTCCATTGATAAGTTAAACCAAATAATTCATCCTTTTCTGTAATAGTCCTAGCATTACCATTAAAAATTCTGGAGCATCGTGCTGAACATTTTGAGAAAACTCTAGTAATCCAGCACTCTACTCTACCGTTTAGACCTTTCTGCATCTCTGTTGTCGGTATATTGCCTGTCTTTGGCTACATACAGACTATAGACTGAAATCAAAATATACTTTGGATAAGAATTGACTCATCAACATTCAAACCTTGAATGGGAACCAGTACTAACTTGTTATGCACAGCTGAAGCAGGTTTTTTATTACCTTCTAATTTATTGTATTAGTATTTACATATAACTTGCTGTATGGACAATACAAAGCATTCCTCTACAAATAAGTACACAGCAAACTTTTCTTAGTTATCATTATTTTCTATTTCACTTTTTAAATACAAGTCAACAGTCTGTGTTTCAATCCTATAGTGAGTGCCAACCTAGACAAACGTACTATGAGTTCTTAAGAGCACACTGTGTTATATTTTGTAATCTCTTCTTCAAAGATATCCACTATAATACCTGTGTCATGTTCTTGTACTCCTGTTATTATCAATTCTTCATTTTCCATAGAATCCTGTTCTATACAAAAGAAATGAAACTTTACATCATCACAAACTTTTTCTACCTCTGCCACAGTATCATGCAAAAGTACACTATTCATTTCTACTAATCATAAAGCAGGAGTTTTCCCATAGTACGGCCTCCTAATGCATTGTTGAGAGATGTACAGCTTACATCCTGAAAAGATAAAAGGTGCTTTTGCACACTTTCTTTGATAAACAAGGTAGTGAGTGTCCCTCCGAATTTGTATGCTTTCTCACCTTGGAATGATCCAATCCTTGTAAAGTACTTATTTTGTGTTTTAAACTTCATCTAGGAAAGATATGTAGAATTTTTCTTGGTATATCAATGAATACTACAAACACAAACACAATTATATTTGTATACAGAACCTGACTATGCCTTCTATGTACCTCTTCTGCAACAACTCGTTCTACATTTCTAGATACCATCACCTCTTTCGCTAAAGGAGTGCCATTTTTCATTTCATAACATTGTCCTCTTTCATCAATAGCGTGAACTAATGTGTTATCCTGGAGATAGCTTTCTTCATTAAAGATAGGCTCTATAGCAGAAGTATGTATCTATTCTCCACTAAAGGCTGTGTAAAAGTTACTTCTTTTCACTAATCGTTTCTTCTGGTTTTCTCTTCTCATATAAAACACTATTTTGTCAAGAGTATTCTTTCTATTTATAATCAAAATGAAAAGCTTAATATTCAAAGTAAAGGCCTTATCAACCACTACCTTAACTTGTTCTTTCTGTTTCAGTGCCTCTCTCCTTCTTCAATAATTCTTCATATTTCCCAGTTGATTTACAACCACTCTACTACAAAACATCCTGGCTCTGATTTCCTTAAACTCTTTCTGTCTCCTGGTTAAGGTGTGTCTATCTTTGTTACATTCTTCCCTGTTCTTGTAATATAGATATTGTCCACTCTTATTCTTTCTAATATGTTGCTCTTCATATTAATTATTTTGTCATCTTTGCAGGTGTCCATATATATTTTTAAGAAATTACTTTGTCCTCTTACCAGTAGCTATTTTTCCTTCACCACTTTTTCTCCCTTTTGTACCTCAGTTCAGAGAAACGGTCGCTGCTTCTAATGCTTATTCTTCCATCCTTTTGTAGGCATTCTAATTGTTGACAGTTATGTAGATATTATTATGTAAAAAACAAAAGTATATTTTAATTTTCACTCCAGCCAACGTACCAACTACTTTATTACCGACTTACACATAATACAAAATCAGGTTTTATGTTATCTTGCAGTCTTAAATCTACAGATAAACCTAGCTATATAAGTAAATGCACTTACTTCAATTCCAAAGCAAAACACAAAACTTAATTTATTTGTTACATTTGAACATTATAGCACCATCTCCTACAACTCAGCTGCACCATACCTCAGTTCTCACTTATACTTGGTAAAGGACCAGTTTATGCCATAAGTAGTACATTTTAAAATGAACATCAACCTAAGTGTAGAAGTACATACAGTGTCTCAATAAAGTAAATCTGAAATCACGACATAAGAGTTATGTTCTTCAGTATTTCTCAAAGAAAAGTTACACAGCAAGTGAAGCTAGCACAACAACTCTCGAGACATTCTGCACTATTAAACCTCCTCAATCTTAAACACAGCATGTTTAAATAAATACACCACACTCACCATATACATAACATTTTCAGCAGCCTTAAAGATATAGATCACCATGTAAACATGTATGTGATTTCATAATAGATATACAACTTAAGGCCATCTTTCCAAAAATATATAGTTCTCTAAATCATTAAGTAAACTCAAGATTCTCAATGAACATATATCTATCTGCAACCTGAAAACCCATATCTCGACATCTAAACACATGCAAACCGGTCATATAAGTTAAAAGCCACATTGACAATCACTTCCTAATACATACTTAACAAGTATTACTACTTTATAATTCATACAGGAACAGCACGTTTTCATATCTTTTATTCATGACTACACTACTTCTGTATAATGTGACTAAAAGTACTACAACTCCTAAAATGCAAATAACATAGATCTGTCCGTTCTGCACATGATGCTTAGACATTTTATTTAAAAAATCATTTCTAAAGGCATTGCTCATTGTAACTCTGAACAGTACTAACATCTTAAGCAAATGCTTCCATATATTGTTTCATATCACTGATACTCTTTTTTATCAAGCTCCCAATACATCTTCATTTCTAATGTAATATAAATAATTAAAAAGTTATGTACATACCATTGAATTGAGTTCATAGATAATATTGATGTTTTAGCTCTTTCTGGATAGATTTGATACTGTTATGTTTTGTAAAAACTAAGCAAAAGAATGGTACACTACTCTCATACAAAGCAACTATAAAATGAGAACCCCTTCAACTTTCCACTCTATGATCATGAGAAAGACAGCAAATGAAATCATGTATTTTACATTTGACTACTTTAGCTCCACTTGTGAATGGTTAGCATCTCTTAATCCTTTCCCTCTCTCTCAAAATGAGATTCCTGTCTACGCGTGCTTGCAATGTTTTTGCGATCATCATGAAGCAACTGCAAAAAAAACGGGAGTCTAGACATTGTTAAGTTTCAGTTTATTACATAGGCTTGAGCTGGAAATTACAGTTTATCATTAGTTAGCTCAGTGTATCTAGCAACTCAGTGGAACCAATAGGTCACAGGTTCACAGCACATTCTAGAAGGAGCATGCTACTTCCAAATGTGATACAGCAGGTGTAGTTAACTCCACAGATTTAAAAGCATATCCACGTCTGTATTACATTTCTTTTTTTGAAACAACCACCAATAATAGGAATTTTTGATAATGCATCTAACACACTACCTAATTTTAACACCTCCATTTTGACTGCTTTTTGTTAGGAAAACTACCTAATTCAGCTCCAGCCTTCTCCTGACTGCTATTGCTCCTTGACTTGAAAATGCTTAGAGTTTGCCACAGTTATGTCTACCGTGCTAAAGAGTCTGCAAAAAAGAGAGGTATTGGTAGGGACTTTGGTTTAAAATTATTGCCGCTTTAGCGGCAGAAAACTGCCGCTAAAGCGGCGATAATGGGCTTGATATTATGCCCGAGAGAATTCCTATAGAAGCCCATGTTGACACCAGAACATGGGCTTCTATGGGAATTCTCTGCGGCATATTATCAAGCCCATTATCGCCGCTTTAGCGGCAGTTTTCTACCGCTAAAGGTGCGATAATTATAATGCCGTTTCTTGATAATATGCCCCTATGTTTGGCAAACTTCACAAGATGATGGACAAAGTGCTGAAACTTTTCAACCACTAACCCCCAGTCACAGATCTGAGTTTAATCCATTGTTCTTTTGCTCACTATGCCATCCCATTTTGGACCCAGCCATATGCAAATCAGGCTTGACCCTGTTCATCATGGGAACAGTCCAACCCGAACTGCCAGGCCAGGTCCTCCCTGGATAGGAAACAAGCATCCTAGGACCGGTTTCGGGGTATTACCCTTATCAGCCAGGCTAGCTTGAATCCAGTGGCCGAGACAGCAAGGGACCCACGTCTGGGCATACCCTTGGCCACTTTGGGGGAACATAACCAACACAACAAGATGATGGATGGTGTGCTGAAACTTTTCAACCACTCACCTCCAGTCACAGATCCGAGTTTAATCCATCATTCTTTTGCTCATTATGCCACCCCAGTTCGGACACAGCGATATGCAAATCACTCTTGACCCTGTTCCTTATGGAAACAGTCCAGCTTGAACTGCCGGGCCATGTCCTCCCTTGACTGGAAACAAGCATCCTGGGACTGGTTTTGGGGTTTTACCCCTCATCAGCCAGGCTAGCTTGAATCCAGTGGCACAGTGAACAAGGGACCCATGTCTGGGCAAACCCTAGGCCACTTAGGGTGAACATAGCAAACACAACAAGTTGATGGACAAAGTGCTGAAACTATTCAACCACTCACCCCAGTCACAGATCTGGGTTTAATCCATCATTCTTTTGTTCACTATGCCACCCCAGTTTGAACCCAGCCATATGCAAATTAGTGTTAACCCTGTTCCTCATGGGAACAGTCCAGCCCGAACTGCCAGGCCAGGTCCTCCCTGAACCAGAAACAAGCATTCTGGGACCAGTTTCAGGGTATTACCCCTCATCAGCCAGGCTAGCTTGAATCCAGTGGCACAGCGAGCAAGGGACCCACGTCTGAGCATACCCTTGGCCACAATGGGCGAACATAGCAAACATGACAAGATAATGGACGAAGTGCTGAAACTTTTCAACCACTCACCCCAGTCACAGATCTGGGTTTAATCCATTGTTCTTTTGCTCACTATGTTACCCCAGTTGTGATCCAGCCATCTGCAAATCAGTCTTGACCCTGCTCCTCATGGGAACAGTCCAGCCCGAACTGCCAGGCAGGGTACTCCCTTGACTGGAAACAAGCATCCTGGGACTGTGTTGGGGTATTAGCCCTCATCAGCCAGGATAGCTTGAATCCAGTGGCGCAGTGAGCAAGGGACCCATGTCTGAGCATACCCTTGGCCACTTAGAGCGAACAATTATTTGGTTTGGTCAGAGAGGGTTAAAGTTTCATCAATTGATGACTTTGGTTTAAACCATTGTGGATTGCTGAGCTCCTCACCTCATGATTGTGCACTGCAGTGGCAATGACCTAGGCACTTTGGCTGGGGTAGAGCTGGGCAGCCTAATGAAATACACCTTTGCAGAACTGATGTCATTTTTCTCTCACACTGTCTTGGTGTTCTCTAATATATGCCAAAGACAGATATGGAAGTGGTCAAATTATTTCTGTCCACAGATTGACAAAGCCAGGAAACATGTTAATAAGACTGTTTCTGCATTCCTCAGAGACCATAACATGGGCTCAATCAACAACCTGTATTTTGACATGCATGGAATTTATAGAAATGATGGAGTGTGCTTTACAGACAAAGGTAACATGGTTTTTCTAAGTAACGTAAAACTCTGCATCCGGTCTTATGTGTAGCTATCATATACACAATCAACACAAAGGCTCTTGCCAGAGCCACCTTAGCACCAGAAATTTTGTTCAGTTTCTAATTAATTTAAAAAAATAAAATAAATTTAAGTTCACAATCACGTCGTGAAATTGCAAAACAAAAGCATACATTTAAAGACCACCACCACTTTCATTTATTTTAACTTAAAAAATTAATTTTAAGTATTACAATACACACACTACTAACTACATCATTGCTTAAAAAGCATGTTTGCATGTATATTTTTCTGTTAAGTTTTTTTAAAAACTGCGTTTGAACCCAACTTTCCGTCATTGCGATGACACCGATAGTCGCAATGACTTTGGTAACCGCAACAATCATGCCTTTTTTAAGATGTGTAAAGCACACATTTGCACACATTTAACTGTATTTTATATACTAGGGGTTTATTACTGCACTGTTTAAAGTCATATTTTTGCTAAGGCGTTTGTATGAAAAGGATCTTGTAAACCAATTTTTTGTTTCTGCAAGGATGCCAGGCTCTGCAATAATATTGGTAGCCGCGATCACTGCAAACATGTCGGGAAATGACAAAACAAAAGCACACATTCAATAGCCACCACCATATACAAAACTTATAACTGCAAAATGGATTATAACCAACACACTAAACACATTACTATCTAAAAGACTCCATAATACTGTGTCTAACTCCCTTAGTATCTCTATAACACAGTGTATAACTCTGTCAGTGGAACCTGTGACTGCACACATCACTGTATCAGTAAGTCTCTCATTCACTGTATACGTATTTCAGTGATCTGTCAGATGGTGCAGCAGTCTATCAATGGTTCTGTCACAAACTGCGTGACTGTCTCAGTGTATCCATGACTGGGTGCATCAGTCTCTCAATGGATCTGTGATTGGCTGCATGAGTCTCTCAGTTGATCTGTGAGTAGGTACATGAATACATTGGTGTATTTGAAACTAAGTATATGACTGTCTGACTGGATCTATATGTTGATATATGAGTGTCTAATTGGGTGTCTGAGAGGGTGAGGGAGTGGGTGCAAGACTTGTTAAGTGGGTCTGTGACTCAGTGCATGACTCTATCAATGACTGGTAGCATTAGTGTGTAAGTGGTTCTGTGAGTGGGTGCATAGGTCTCTGAGTGGGATTGTGAGTGTGTGCATCAGTCTCTGAGTGTATCAGTGACTGGGTGCCTACGTCTCTGAGTGGCTCTGTGAGTGGGCATGTGAGTGACTGTATGGGTCTGTGAGTATCTGAGTGGGTCTGCAAGTAGGTGTAGGAGTGTCTGAGTGGATCTGTCAGTGGTTGTATGAGTGTCTCAATGGGTATGTGAGTGAGAGCATAAGTTCTCTGAGTGGGTGATTGAATGGGTACATGCATGACCTAGTTTCCATAGGAAAAGCATTATTTTTGCCAATAACTTTAGTGACGCTTGAAGAATCCTCATGACATTTTCAAAACTATCAGGTCAGTCACTTCAGCTGCTGTCTTGATAATTTCAGGGTGATTCATCAAGTAGATGCAGAGAAAAAGGGGGTCCCAAACTGCTTTTTCTCCATGTAAATTTCCATAGAAAACTTTACACATGGCTACATGGCTACAGCCCGATCTGCTGAACAGAATTACACCAAATTTGGCAAAAAGGTAGCGCTTGGTCCAGAAAGCTACCTTTTTGTTAAATTCTGTAAATCCATTTAGTAGTTGCTGACAAATGTAAAGATTTCTCAGATATACAACTGTGGCCGCGGTGGAACCGTGACCCCTCACAATCTTGTGCCTGAGATCTGATTGGCTGCCAACACTTCAAACCAGGAAGTGTTGGCAGCCAACTTGTGACTTGGTTGAACCAAGACATATGAAAAAACATTTAAAAAAAGAAAAGTGATCCAGGTAGAATCACCATGACCCCTTATGTCTCTTGGGGGTTGGTCCCATAGGTAACCCCCAGCCCCAACATTTTTGTTAAAAAAGAATTTCGGTGGGAATCGTACTCGAGCCAAAAAATCCGCTGAGAATTTTTTTTAAAACTTACTTATGAATGAGCCCCCAGGTGGGCTGGTCCCAGGGGCATTGTGGAAAAATAGGAGGGGGTGCACAGTGCCCCCCTCCTCCAGCTATTCAATGCCACTGGTACTGCCACCTTCTTGGGGCAGTAACAAATGTATATGTGGGGGAACCTTGCAGCTCCCACAATCAACACAAAGGCTCTTGCCAGTGCCACCTTAGCACCAGAAATTTTGTTCAGTTTCTAGTTAATTTAAAAAAAAATGTATTTTTTTTAAGTTCACAATCACGTCGTGAAATTGCAAAACAAAAGCAGACATTTAAAGACCACCACCACTTTCATTTATTTTAACTTAAAAAATTAATTTTAAGTATTACAATACACACACTACTAACTACATCATTGCTTAAAAAGCATGTTTGCATGTATATTTTTCTGTTAAGTTTTTTTAAAAACTGCGTTTGAACCCAGCTTTCCGTCATTGCGATGACACCGATAGTCGCAATGACTTTGGTAACCGCAACAATCATGCCTTTTTTAAGATGTGTAAAGCACACATTTGCACACATTTAACTGTATTTTATATACTAGGGGTTTATTACTGCACTGTTTAAAGTCATATATTTGCTAAGGCGTTTGCATGAAAAGGATCTTTTAAACTGATTTTTAGTTTATGCAAGGATGCCAGGCTCTGCAATGATATCGGTAGCCGCGATCACTGCAAACATGTCGGGAAATGACAAAACAAAAGCACACATTCAATAGCCACCACCATATACAAAACTTATAACTGCAAAATGGATTATAACCAACACACTAAACACATTACTATCTAAAAGACTCCATAATACTGTGTCTAACTCCCTTAGTATCTCTATAACACAGTGTATAACTCTTTCAGTGGGACCTGTGACTGCACACATCACTGTATCAGTAAGTCTCTCATTCACTGTATACGTATTTCAGTGATCTGTCAGATGGTGCAGCAGTCTATCAATGGTTCTGTCACAAACTGCGTGACTGTCTCAGTGTATCTATGACTGGGTGCATCAGTCTCTCAATGGATCTGTGATTGGCTGCATGAGTCTCTCAGTTGATCTGTAAGTAGGTACATGAATACATTGGTGTATTTGAAACTAAGTATATGACTGTCTGACTGGATCTATATGTTGATATATGAGTGTCTAATTGGGTGTCTGAGAGGGTGAGTGAGTGGGTGCAAGACTTGTTAAGTGGGTCTGTGAGTGAGTGCATGACATTATCAATGACTGGTAGCATTAGTGTGTAAGTGGTTCTGTGAGTGGGTGCATAGGTCTCTGAGTGGGATTGTGAGTGTGTGCATTAGTCTCTGAGTGTATCAGTGACTGGGTGCCTACGTCTCTGAGTGGCTCTGTGAGTGGGTGTGTGAGTGACTGTATGGGTCTGTGAGTATCTGAGTGGGTCTGCGAGTGGGTGTATGAGTGTCTGAGTGGATCTGTCAGTGGTTGTATGAGTGTCTCAATGGGTATGTGAGTGAGAGCATAAGTTCTCTGAGTGGGTGATTGAATGGGTGCATGCATGTCCTAGTTTCCATAGGAAAAGCATTATTTTTGCCAATAACTTTAGTGACGCTTGAAGAATCCTCATGACATTTTCAAAACTATCAGGTCAGTCACTTCAGCTGCTGTCTTGATAATTTCAGGGTGATTCATCAAGTAGATGCGGAGAAAAAGGGGGTCCCAAACTGCTTTTTCTCATGTAAATTTCCATAGAAAACTTTACACATGGCTACATGGCTACAGCCCGATCTGCTGAACAGAATTACACCAAATTTGGCAAAAAGGTAGCGCTTGGTCCAGAAAGCTACCTTTTTGTTAAATTTTGTAAATCCATTTAGTAGTTGCTGACAAATATAAAGATTTCTCAGATATACAACTGTGGCTGCAGTGGAACCGTGACCCCTCACAATCTTGTGCCTGAGATCTGATTGGCTGCCAACACTTCAAACCAGGAAGTGTTGGCAGCCAACTTGTGACTTGGTTGAACCAAGACATATGAAAAAACGTTTAAAAAAAGAAAAGTGGGCCGGGTAGAATCACCATGACCCATTATGTCTCTTGGGGGTTGGTCCCATAGGTAACCCCCAGCCCCAACATTTTTGTTAAAAAAGAATTTCGGTGGGAATCGTTCTCGAGCTACAAAATCCGCTTATAATTTTTTTTTAAACGTACTTATGAATGAGCCCCCAGGTGGGCTGATCCCAGGGGCATTGTGGAAAAATAGGAGGGGGTGCACAGGGCCCCCCTCCTCCAGCTATTCAATGCCACTGGTACTGCCACCTTCTTGGGGTAGTAACATATTTATATGCGGGGGAACCTTGCAGCTCCCACACTGCCCCAGAGACCACCACCTCCCCGGGGCACAGATTTAAATTGAAGATAATGCGGGGGAGGGCCTATGGCCTCCCCGCAGCCCCAGGGACTGCCACTTCCCCAGGGTATTAACATAATTATTTGCAGCTCACGGCTCCCCCACTGCCCCGGGGACTGCCACCTCCGAGGCACAGATTTAAATAAAAGACAATGCAGGGGATGCTGTATGGCCTCCCTGCACTCCCAGGGACTGCCACCTCCCAGGGGCACTAACATAATTATATGTGGGGGAACCATGTGCCTCCCCAGCTAGCCTAGGGGACACCACCTCACAGGCGCACAGATTTAAATGAAAAATAATGCAGGAGAGGCCCTACACCCTCGTGGTGCGTTGCTGGTTGGGGGAAAAGTCCCCTTGGCTGCTGATGGTCCTTGGGACCCAACATGATTCTCTTTTTCCAGCTCTCTGCAAATGCTTCTCCTGGCTGTGGGAGGCATGTGTTATAGTTAGCTAATCTAACTATAACTTCTGAATTTCACTGGATTTGTTTGAATGAAACCTGAGCCTAATTATAACGTCCTGTAATCTTTGTTGTTTTCTGTGAATTTCTTTGCTGTTTTAATTCCATTTTCTAACTGTAATGTCCCTGTAATCTTTGTTTTCTTCATTGAATTTCTAAGGTGTTTTTCAATGCTAATTCTTAACTATAACATCCTTGTAACCTTTGTTTTTTTCACTGAGTTTCTATGTTTTTTTAATTAGTAGTCACGTTTGCAGTATGGTGGTGAAAGGGGGCGTGCGGGGCAGGGCGGGTGGAATATTACCTATTCTAAGTCAACAGTAGGTAGTTCTGATAGGACCATGTTTCCATAGGAAAAGTGTTTTTGACTTGCCTATATTTTGACGAATCTTCACAAAATGTTCACAAAAAGTGCCCTGGTAATTGTTGTTGCACATTGAAAGTTTTGGGGCAATCCGTGAAGCTGGAACTGAGAAAAAGGAGAGGGTCAAAAAAAGTGTTTTTCCAATGTTTGTCCAATTCAGATTTTAATCGCAACTGCAGGCCGAACCATTGGATGGAATTACCCAATCTTGCCAGAAAGGTAACTCTTGGTCCAGAAAGAAATCTTTTTGTTATTTGGAGTGAATCCGTTCAGTAGTTATGAGAGATATTTAAAAGAAAATGTATATATGGGGATGCTGATCCTCCAAGGATTCAACAGCCCCGTGCTGAAATCTGATTGACTGCCACCACTTCAAACAGGAAGTGTTGACAGCCTTTTAGGTGACTCGGCTTCAGCCGAGTTGCACAAAAAACTTTTTCTTTAAAAGAAAAGGGATCTAGGGTAGGAGTATTCTGAGCCTCTAACTGCAGTCCTGGGGTCCTTCTGTGACCATTACAGGCAAAAAAAGCTATTTAGAAAAAGGTTTTGCAGTGGGAATGCGGCAGAGCTGCCAATCTGTGGCAAAAAAAAAAAAAAATGCAAGAGTGGTCTCCTGCACTTTTTCACATTATAGCCCCCAGTGGACCAGGTCCGGGGGGGGCATGCAGTCTTATTTTATAAAAAGGAAAGGGGGGCACGGGCCATCCCTAATTGGGCTTAATTATGCTTCTGGGACCACCACCTTTCTAGGGTGTATTTTTATTAAAGCGGGGGGCTGTGCAGACCCTCCCCAAGTCCTGGGGAACACCACCTCCCTTAAGCTAAGTTAAATATGGAGCAGGGGCAGTGCAAACCCTGTGCCCCAGACACTACCACCACCCCGAGGCTTTCTTTTTTCCCTGGCCACTCTTGGCCCCAGGGACTACCAACTCCCCAGGGCACCTGTGCATACAGAAGGAGGGGAGCAGAGCCGCCTCTCCTCCTCGAGCCATACATAGCCCTGGGCACTGCCACCCCCCAGGACCGGCTCCTCCTATATCACAGGGTGCCCACCTTTGGGACATAGCTTTAGCTTGGGAACAGCGGAAACAGCTAGACTCAAGGTCAGAAACAAGCAGTGAGAGGCAGAATAAAGGTAAGAAATTAGCAGAAAGAGAAGAATAAAAGGCAGCAATGAGCAGAAAGAGGCAAAATACAGGTGAGAAACGCACAGAAAGAGGCAAAGTTAAGGTCAGGAACGAGCAGAAAGAGGCAAAATAATGGTGAAAAACGAGAAGAAAGGGGCAGAATAAATGTCAGAAGGGTAGCATATGTCATTTACACTCATAAACTTTTAGAAAACACTGACCATCTCATGAGTGACTATATGTATAGATATTGTTTTCATAAGCTTTTTCTAATTTTCGGTTTAACTCCGCCAATTCTGCTTTAATTTTTATTTTAAAATCCCTTCCCCATTTCCATATACCCAGCCGTAAACCCTTCCTACTTTACCTATACCCGAACATTAACTCTAAAACTCAACATGAACTTCCTCTATAAGCCCCTTTACCCTAAAATCACCCTTACCCCTTTTACTCCACCCACCCCCTAACTCTAAAATTGCCCTTTCTTTGAAGGGTAAGGGCATTGTGGGGTAAAGACACTGGGGTAAAGGTAACATACCTGTTAGATAAATGTGGTGACTGCAAAGCATTTGTCATGTAATAAATGCATGCAATATAATGGGGATACACAGTGCAAGTGCTATGGGTTGGTGGGTAGCTTCGCTCCACTGACAGAGTTCTCAGAGTTTTTCCCATCTCTCCATGCACTCATTCAGCTCAATAGGAGTCCCATCCCTCACAACCTGCTGTCACTCTTCTCTCCTCATGGCAGCTCCACAGCTACAGTAAAGGTAAGAATGCTGACTACATGCTAGAGTTCCAGTCATTTATTTGACTGCTTGAGAACTCTGTTCATTTGTAATAGCAGTATCAAGGCAAGCAATGAACATACACGCCCCGTAGCGTGTATTCCAGGGGTAAATGTACCTCCACAAAAATTCAAACGACTTTCTCTACATTCTGTGAATCATGACTACGAGGTCTGTATCAGTGCACATTCTAGTGATAAAACCTTAGAGGCATTCAAGTGTGAGCCCATGTGAGGGATTGAGAAATAACTTGATTCAACGGTACAAATTTGTAATGCGCCCTTTCATCAAGTGCCTACCCCTTTGTTATGCAAGCTCATTGTGGGCGTGCAGTTAAACAAAAGCTCCTGTGCATGAAAAAACAGGTTTCTCACAGCAAAGTGTGCCACTTTAAACCTTTCCAGCTAATCATATCAATTTGATTTGCATGAGCAAAGACTTTGCTCATTAACACCTGAGTTTCAGCACCATGCTGAGGTGCGCATTGGCTCGTGGTTGCCCGCCAGATGCCGGGGTTCTGTTCTGTTTATAGAGCCATCAGGACCCAGCAGTCTACTCTGGCAAAAAAGTGAAACACTAGTTTATTGCTGAGTGTGCCTTTGCCCACATGAGGGGAGAGCAGAACCACCACTGAGCGCTTGCAAGACTCGTGTTAAACAGCACTTGTACTGAACAAGAGAACAGATGGAGAAAGGGGTACAGGGAGTAGAAGCAACTGAGAGAACCAAAGGGAACCCTAAGAGCAAGATTTATTTTCCTTATGCATTTGGCGATGCAGCGCTCGCAACGAAATTCGTTTTATTTATTTATATGTTTACTTACCTCTAATCAGCCGTAATCCGTAGTTTACTATCCCCCGCCCCACGTCAGCGCCCAGCAGCACTCCCACCACAGGCCGCTACTGATTCTGTGTCTATGGTATGCTCCCATTCCCTCTCAAGTGCATCAATTCAGTTTCTTTAAACTAAAGTGGAGGCGCTGTGAGGTGCTTTATTTAAGCGTGACCTCTCAGTTATTTTTTTAACCTATTTTGCTACTTACTTGTGCCTACTGAGTTATACTCTGCCCACTCGCGGAACTCCACAGAATCTCACTGAACTTTCTCTTAACTCCACGGAATTCCACGGAGTGAAACTCCTCGAGCTCCACTCAGGCCTCACCAGCACTACATTAAGGGGATTGCAGGAAGCAGCTTATGGTGTCACCACACAAAGAAAGCAGATTTTAAAAAGTCCTCACATTTGGCCTCGTAGGTAGTGGGAGGAGAAGGACACTAGAACGCCAGAATGTAGTTTTCCTGTGGCTTCGAACATCCCGCTTTTTCCAGATTAAGTGAAATTTACTGGCAGAAACTATTCTGTGAAGCATAGCTCTGATTGTCAAAAGTATTTTTACATACTCTTCCAGGCCTTTGTGGATGAAACATCCACATCTCTATTAATAAAAGTGTAAAGCAGGCACAGTCCTTTCTTTGTGTACTATTAGTATAGGAATATTCCCATTTTATCATATTTGTAGATGTGTGTGGCTAATTCACAATAGCTTGTGAGAGTACAAAGAACAGCACTACAAGGGTACTACTTTATGTTATGTGCAACAATATGTCTTTGTGGATTAAGCCACATACTGAACGCCATCTAGCTTGCTCTTCTTCCTAATATATGTATTATCAGTATTAATTTATGTTTTTTTTTTTAAAGCAGAGGTAGCAATACATATATAAATTGCACAACTTGATTAACTCTAATAAGATAATTTGGGAATTTGTAGAGTCCCTTCCCAGGTCTGCTCAACTAAGGAAATTGAAAGGTATTTGAGAAAGTGGTTTTAGAAATTGTTTGATTCCAGACTACATGCTTTTGCAGCAACCTTTACAAAAAAGAGTTTGGATGGCACAGTGCCAGCAGGGGATGTAACTTTTACAAATATCGCAATGTCAGGCAGTTGGTTTCATTATCTCCTGCATGCACTTGCTAAACTTGGAAGGCCCTGGCATGTTATTAAAACAGACTAGGCTTGGTTTTTCTCGTTGATAAGGGTTCTATAATGCAGCATGTTTACTCTCAAACCGGCCTGTTTAGGGACGATTTCAACTGGCTCAAAATCTTGGGATTGTGAAAGGATTTTATTCTGGTCCTGCCAAGCTTTGCAGAAAGGAACAAACTCAAAATAAAATAACCACGGGCACTGAAAGGTTTGTTGCTGTAGTCACCCTCGGAGAAAAAGAAACAACCATAAAAACCTCCTTTCTCTTTTCTACCACATAAAGGGGCATATCAACAAGGGCTTTATCTCTGCTTTTTTTGGCTTTAAAAGCCAAAAAAGCAGAGATAAAACTAGCGCCCTATCAACAACAGGGTGCTAACACGCAAATTTGCATGTTAGCACCCTTTTACTCTACGCTTCCCCTTGCATCTCTAATGAGATGCAAAGGGGGCGTTCCAGAGTAAAATAATAGGAGAAATGTCGCTAAGCGACATTTCTCCTATTATCAAGAATGACGCTAACCCTGTTAGAGACAAAAAAAGCAGCGCTAACCGCGGTTAACGCTGCTTTTTTACGTCTGCTAATTTTCAGACTTATCCATGATATCCTATGGAAGGAGGATATCATGGCTAAGTTTGCCTGTCCCTATCAACAAGGTAACGTGTGATTATCGCTGGGTTTCCAGCGATAATCTTACGTTAGCCTGTTAGCGTGTAGATTTTTATCGCTATTGAGATAAGCGTTGCTAATAGCACGCTATCTCAGCGATAAAAATTAACGCAAGCTGGCGATAATTATCCTCACGCTAAGAGCGCTGAGCGATAATTATCGCCGGTTGTTGTTGATATGCCCCTAAGGGGCATATCAACACGGGCTTTATCTCTGCTTTTTTGGCTTTAAAAGCCTAAAAAGCAGAGATAAAACTAGCACCCTATCAACAACAGGGTGCTAACATGCAAATTTGCATGTTAGCACCCATTTACTCTACGCTTCCCCTTGCATCTCTAATGAGATGCAACGGGGGCGTTCCAGAGTAAAATAATAGGAGAAGCGACATTTCTCCTATTATCAAGAATATCGCTAACCCTGTTAGAGACAAAAAAAGCAGCGCTAACCGTGGTTAACGCTGCTTTTTTACGTCTGGTATTTTTCTGACTTAGCCATGATATCCTATGGAAGTAGGATATCATGGCTAAGTTTGTCTGTCCCTATCAACAAGCTAACGTGAGATTATCGCTGGGTTTCCAGCGATAATCTCACGTTAGCCACTTAGCGTGAGGATTTCTATCGCTATTGAGATAAGCGTTGCTAATAGCACGCTATCTCAGCGATAAAAATCAACGCTAGCCGGCAATAATTATCCTAGCGCTAAGTGCGCTTAGAGATAATTATCGCCGGTTGTTGTTGATATGCCCCTAACTTGTATCTGCACCACTTGGTCTCGAATGCGTATTTTATCCCTTCATATTGTTCTTTAATAAAGGAACTCTCAAGATCGTACCATTTTATACTTATTAGACAGTGTTCACTGATCTCCGATGAATAATGTTATTCAAACTTGTTCTTTTTGTTGCATTATTCTCCGGCTTTAATGGCATTAGAGCATTTGACCAATAAGACAGAGTTTAAGAAGGAGCTTATTTTATTTACTATAGCTCCTTCAATTATTGTAGAAGGGTGAGAAGTTTCATTGTCAGCATTTGTAAAGCGCTGACTGCCTAGGAGTTTTCTTAACTTGGGCGTCCCTTTCATACGGATCTGGAATTGTCATACACTAGTCGTGTCTTGTTGTTTGATTGTGGTTGGGTGTATATGGTTATTAGAGACCTGAAAAGTTATTTAAATAACATTTTGCTGCTTGTTATGAAAGTTTGATCCTGGTCAGTATTCATATAGATTTGTACCCAGCTTTCTTAGTAAAAATAATAAGCAACATGATATTGCATGCTAATGAATAAAGAAAATGGCAGAATTAATGGAGGATTTGGTCTTTTCTTTATGCTTACTCACCATAGTCATAATAGGTATAATAAAAACATTGGGTTAAGTTACAATAAATGCATCAAAACTGTCACACAAGGTCAGAGTGGCAAATGTGTACATGACATGATACATTTTCTGAAGCTTTGCACGGGCAACATTTTTATTAAATCTCCAACATTTGCAGACCGAGGTTCCTACAGCGACCATCAAAGCTTCAAAGTGCTGTTTTAAGAATTACTATGCTTTATCTTTTTACTTGAGATAAAAATGATTGTTGTGGGTCTTTCTTATTTTGTGCCTTGACCAGAGTTTCACAAAATCACTTAAATGCACAGTTTGGGGAACTGTACATTTCTTTAGACCGATTAACAGAGCATATATAGGAAATGGCCTTTACAGCGCAGGCTGAGCCACCCATGCCGTTTCTCCGCAAGCGGAGCACTTGCCTTAACCATGGGCAGGCACAGGAAGAGGACGAATTGGGAGAGGAACGGGGCCTGGTAAGTGGGGTTGGGGTCCGGTTTTAGAGTTTGTAGGGTTGAGGGTAGTTTTTAGGGCTCAGGGGGGATTGGGTTTGTTTATAGGGCAGGGGGCCGGGTTTTAGGACTCAGGGCAGGTAGGGTCCGGGTAGGTTTCATGAGTGAGGTCAGTTTTTGGAGCTCAGGATGGGAGGCTGAGATCAAGGTAATTATTGGGATGGGGGTTCAGTTTTTAGGGCTCAGGGTGGGGGTGAAGAAACAGTTTTCAAGGACGGCTTGGTCGGAGACGTTTTCAGGACATGGGGGCAAGTTTTAGGACTCTGGTCAGAGAGGGGGAAAGGACAGTTTACAGGGCTGGGGAAAGTTTTAGGGCTCAAGGGCAGTTCTGGGGTCAGGTTAGTTTTAAGAACAAGGAGCCGTGTTTTAGTGCTCAGTGCGGAGGGGCTGGGGTGGGATCTTTACCGCAGATATCAATTTACCAATCATGCCTTTACCACGAAATTACATGTAATAAGCACGCGTGATAAAGGAATGCATTAAGACGCATTCGTTGTTTGGGCCACGTTGTTTGGGCCACGTTGTAGAGGCACGCATGGTTTAGCCATGCATACCCCTTTCATAAACCCAAAGTCATTAGTTATTATTTTCTGAATTAGACAATTTGCTTCTTTTATCATTACCATGTTACCATTATTGTTGGCACATCTGCATTTCTTTTATAATGTAATGTGCTCCAATGTTTGCACATCATTCTCTCAGAATCTATGCAAGCCAATTACGGCCATTGGAGAGTGCATCTCTTAGAGTGTGATCTAGTTTTGTGCCATGACAATGTATTTGCTTAACTTTGGACTCTGTAACTCTGTAGGTTTGTTCAGTAAATGCACGGATGAGCTGAATATGAGGAGAGGACTCTGAAGTCAAATAAATGCTTAATGTGGTAGAACGTGAGGAATGAAACTGAAACAGTAATGACTCGTTGATTGTTCACGTGGGTACAATATTTAACAGAATGAAGATCCTTCTAGGTGCTGTATTTGGTCGCAAACCACGGGAGAGCTAGCCTCGTGCCCTTTTTCTTGCCTCTCACCTCTAGGAGCTTCAGTGTTGTAATGGTCATCTGGGTACTTTGTGTCACACATGGAAGCAGAGATTCAGGTCTGGAACATTGTTTCTTTTGTTTGTAGTGCCTGGGAGAGTAACAGTAGGGACTGCCTGGAGGCTTCTATCTGGATGGCTCTCATCAGACAGAGAGGGAGATGTGTAGGTCAATTACGTAATTTCTCAGTTCTTCATGAGTGAGAGAGTAACAAGCATGAGAGGCATTAAGTGAGACACATTTCACCCCTAGCAACATATCTTTTGCCAGAGGGTGAATTATTAATTTTGGAAAAGGGAAGAGGCTTCATAAGGGATTTGTGGAGCCATGGACAAGATATATTTTGAGGCCCCTTGTTTGCAGCAACTTTGAATTTATTACCCATTCTTGGCTAATTCAAGCCCTTGTGATGCCACATAGTATTGAATTCTATCTTAAATCTTCGAAAGTGGGGGCACACAGAAACAGTCAAGAGCGCAAGCTTCATGGTGTCTGCCAGCTCAATAGTACCAAAAGAAGGCTTGGACAAGTATTGATCAAGCCATTTCTTATTAAGTCTGGATCTAGTTTTTTTCACTTGCACCCTCAATATCTTATGATGGATTCAGTGTCTAACCTGCTTGGTAGTCCCATTGTAAAAATATGCTCAGTGTGAGTTGATAGATGTTTACTGGACTAGTGTACAACATAAAAATAAGATGTGCACATAGCACTTAAAATTGTAGCTCTAGTTCACCAATATTAGTAATCACAAATATATCCCCCTTCACTACTGGCAGTCTTGCTGTAACAGTGAAAGTCAAAGTGTTCCTCTGAAGAATTTTACCATTCTATTTATACAAATTTAATATGTATCTCCTAATTACCCTTCCCATACCTTCTCCCTCGTCTCATTTTTATATGTGTGCACATTTATGCCTGCACACTTACTTGTAATCCTGTTGACTGAGAGAAATAGGACCGGGCAGATTACAAGAGGTAGACAGACATATAAAGAGAACAGTGTAGCAAGAGATGTGGTATAGAAGGAGAAGGAGGTAGAGGTAGAGATTATGTAGACAGATATGTGAGGTAGGGAGAGAAGTAAAGTAAATAGAGAAAGGTGAGGTTTCCAGAAGGAAAGATAAGGAGAGCAGAGAGAGAAAGATGTAGGTTGAGAAAAAGAGAGAAATGGGTATGGTTATAGAGTTTGTTAAAAAGTCATGGAAATTAGGAGAAGGAAATGTAGAGCAAGGCAGAGGAGTACAATACTCAAAGGAGTGAATTGGAGAAAGAGGTAATGTAGAATAAGAGGTCAATTAAAATACTTAAGGGAACACAAAGAGATACAAGGTAGAGCAAGAGAGAGAGCAAAATGAGAATATGTATAGACAGACAGATAAAGACAGTGGTGATGAGTGAAAGATAGAGAGGGGAGAAGGGTAGAAAGAGAAATCTAGTGTACAGCAAAAAAAGGGAGTACACAGATATGCATTTAACAGACAGAGGTAGTTTGTGCAGAGATAGAGATTTGTGAGGTGGAAAAAGAGAAGCAAAGGGGTTGAGAGTGATATTTGAGGTAAAGGGGTGAGATAGAATTGAAAAAGAGATACAGAGAGAGATGTGGTTGTGTTAGAGAGAGAGAGAAAGAGAAAGAGAGACAGAGAGAAAGAGAGAGAGGGGCAGCCAGGTTG
This sequence comes from Triturus cristatus, assembly GCF_964204655.1. NCBI lineage: Eukaryota > Metazoa > Chordata > Amphibia > Caudata > Salamandridae > Triturus > Triturus cristatus. The sequence goes on from NC_140580.1 coordinate 481,195,064, forward strand.
ATGATAGAGATAATGCGGCAGAGGTAAAGAATTAGTGGTAGCTGCAAAGGAGTAAGGTCTTTAGAGAGGAGAAGGAAAGGCAACAGAGGTATAATGAGAGAAAGAGGAGGTGGAGAGGTGAGATAGTGAACTAATGATGAGGTAAATTGTGTGGTTAAGTAGTGAGAGAGAGGGCGACAGAGAGAGAGAGAGAGAGAGAGAGAGAGAGAGAGAGATTATATTGAGAGAGAAAGGGAGATGATGGGGAGAGGTGAGTTTGAAAACTGGCCAATGAAAAGGTAGGGAGAGGCATGGTCATGGAGACATAGAGAAGGGGATAGAGAAGGAAGGGAGATAAGGATTAAGATGAGTTTGTGCAAGAGGTGAAGTGACATGGAAAGACACAGGGAGGTCCAATGTAAACCATGCAATGAGGTACAGAGGTAGAGAGAGAGAGTTGAGGTGGAGAAGGTCAATCAAGAGCAATAGATATAGATGTAGGCACAGAGTGTGATAGCGGAGAAAGTGCATGAGAGAGAGATAGGGAGATACAAAGATGATGATACATATTGTGTATATTGTGAGAGAGGTGAGGTAGACAAATGTTAGGTAGTGAGGGTGAGATAGAGAGAGAGGATGATGGCATATAGAGAAGCAAACAGAGAGGTTAAGAGAGTGTGTTCAGGTAGTAGAGGTGAGGTGAAGTAAGGAGAGAGAAGTGATCCAGAAAGATTGTTTTCCCTTTAATTGTCACCAATTGCCAGAGAGTAGAAGGGGTGAGACTGGGCAGCCAGGCATGTAAACTAAGGGGCAGATTTATCATTTGTTAGCACAAAGCAACACAGCATTCAAAGTTGCCACATCTAGTTGAGTTGTACCTGATTGAGAAAGCAGCATGGAGCCATATTTATTAAAAATGTACTACTGCTGCTCACTACCCCTGCAATCAACCAGACTGTCTAGCACAGGCTTCTCCAACTCATGAGCTACTGACAGCTATTCAACTACCTGTAAGTAGCTCTCCTGTGTGCAACCCAGTTTATTGAATTAGAAGCTTTTGCTCGGTTGATTTAATATACATATATCAAAACTGAGATTATGTATTAGAAATGAAAAGGTGTTTCTTTTTAGAAATCATAAGCTGATATTTGAACAAAAATGGCTAAATTTCTAAAATATATGTACAGCTGATAGTTGAAGGAAAAATCATATGACACTGGGGAGACTTTTTTATAAATGTCATTAACTTGGGATTAGAGGCATTGCAGCTATGGTTGTTATGTATTACCCACGTATAGGGTTGCCACCTTTCCCAACCAAAAACAAGTAGCCATCTGCTCATGTTTTAGGTTTGTGCAAAGACTCGGGACTGATTCTTAAGTAGAACTTTATATGAAATGTCTGTATTCATTTTTAACTTGCCCTTTCTGCCTTGTTTACTTTAATTATCAGTGAAGGGTAATTACAGCAGCTGTAAAACACATTTTAAAGTGTTTTCTTCTATCATTAACTGTTTAAAACATGTAATGATAAGGAGAAAAATACAATCTTTAGGTGACTTTTCATACTTTTTAGCGGAAGAACATTAAAATACGGGTCATACCAGTATAACACCGGCCAGTTGGCAACCATACCTGTTTAGAGGCATTTCATGTGGGCCAAGCTTTTATTACATGTAGGAAGCTGGCTCTAGTTAGAGTGCACTAAAAAGAAGTACACTGTGCAGATAGTGCAGTGAGTCCTTGATTGGTATACAGAGGCAAAAGTAGATAATACTAACCCTCTATTTGTAGTAGTGTGAGTGAGCAGTTAGGCTTATCAGGGGGCAGTGCTCGTACTCATACTCTTTGGGTTTGTGCCTGCAGTCTGCAGGGGAGTAGCTCCTCTACTCCAAGGGGGTTCCTCGGCAATTGTCAATGGGCTGAAGGTCCTCTGGGATTCCTAGAGTCCTTAAATGTAAACAACAAGAGAGAGAGGGTTGAGACACACTCTTAATCCCCATATACAATAAATTAAACAACAGAAGAGTGCGTATGAAGAAACAAGTATTCCAATAAAAAGAACTATAAGTGTATTAATGTGCCCTAGACAAATCAATCTGATATGAATATAGAACCCTCACTCACCAACCTGGTTGGTGACATGCTTCATCATAGGGTTCCACCAGGGGTGCGTACTGCACCTCTGGTGTGCTTCGACGCTTCCTTAAAGCAGAGCGCAAATATCAGACCGAAAGGATTTTAATATGTGATGAGTGCAAAAAATAATAGTGTTAGTTAAAAAGTACACAGGATTCGTCCACAAGCAATTTTAATGGCAATGAACCTGGCACTGTCTAAAAACAAGTGTAAGAAAGGATGGTTAGCACTGATTTAAATTGGTCAGGTACATCCTATATAATGAATACTATATTGGTCGACACATTTCAGCGTCTAGACGTTATTACACAAAGCTTTCTTCAGGACCTATAAAAAATGGAAACAGCACCTTGGTGGTATAAGCTTGCTAAGGCTTACCCTCACCTCAGGTGCAGAAAAAAACGAATACAGAGGCCTTCGAAAACTTCACAAAAGCCTTAGGATATCTGTAAAAAAACATATATGTATAGTGCATGCATATATTGATTTCAGATCATTACTTAGTATATTTACTTCAAACAATGAAAGAGATGTCATAGGCACAAATTCAAATCATGATGACATTATTAAACTAGCATAAACAGTGACATGTCTAAAAGTATTTGGACGAAATCAAGAAAGAAAAACAGAGTTTATATGCTAATCTTTCGAATCCGTCATTAGAAGTGAGTAAACCCACTCAGTTCAATCATTTATCCTCACGGGGCAGGACAAGATAGCTCACCATGATGGTTGAGTCTGGAAGTGGCAGCCTAGGTTTTGTGCCCAAAGTCCACAGCGGGCACTCGGTTCTCAGGCTTAAGCAGCTCTTCTTTGTTAGTTTTCTTCTTAAGTCCGTCAAATCCAAAGTTCGGGGTCAAGGATTGCCACATAAATGCTAGATTTAGGGTCATTAAAGGAGGTGTCAGGTAGTAGGCAATGGGCTAACTACCTTTAGGTTGTCTACACCCTCTATGTGACAACTCCCTGAGCACAGCACAAGAGAGAGGAATTTGAAAAGTGGGGTCCACATCACTTGGCCCACCTCAGTGGTGGTTCTGGCTGAATGTGGGCACACCTCCTGACCTTACAAATGTTCCCACCTGTCCTTCCACCAAAAGTGCGGTCAGGACTGGGAGTTGGCAACCTCCACTAACTAGAGGAGCCTGGGTCACATTTCAAAGGTGGCATTGCCTTTGAAGCTTCCCGCCTTGCCATGCAATTGCAGCCTGGAACAGGTATGAAGCACCTCTGCCCAGAGCAGTCATTGTTCCCGGCCTCTGAGAGCGCAGGCTCTCACACCATGAGGTCACAAATATGTCTACTGGTGGCAGGCTGGCTGAGAGTAGTCAGAGACCACATTAGTAGTTGTTAGGTTTTATGTGTACATGTATAATACATTCAACACTGGCATCAGAGTTGGGTTATTGTCAGAAGTGCCTGAATCTCCACGGAGGCAGGATGATGCTAAATTCCCAATACCCACTCACCAGTGCATCTCCAATTACTAATGGTAACACCCACCAGCAAGGGGGAAAGGGGAGTGGGACATAGAAGAGACTGCTTCAGGAAGGTGAAACCCTCTCGTGGTAAGAATCCCTCACTGGAGAAACGTCTTCTTGTAGAGATGCCAGTAATGGTCCAGGGTAGAGGAACCACCTAATGCACAGAGGAGAAGAAACCAATAAAACAAACTACACTGCCAACTCTTTCTCAACCTAGGTGTAGAACTAACTCCCACCTATTAATCCTGAAGACCTTGCCTCTCTTCTGCTATTAAACGCAATCGTACATTGAGACATACACAGTTCTTAAGAAGAGACAGGAGGACTGTATATGTAATATAGTTTCTGTTCTTTCTCTCAGGAGTTCTTTAGCTGAAGAGCAGAATACGCTTACACAACGCTCCAAGATGCCTCTTGTAGATGCAGAGTGAAAAAAGGAGCAAGGAAGGAAAAGCATGGAGGAAAGGATAAATAAGCACGCAATAGGGAGGAAGAGGCTGAGCAGTTCAGTGCGCAAACTGGAAATTTCTTACTGTCTTTCAAATGGTGGTGTTGTTTTAAATTCAGTCACTGCTTGCAGTTAGAAGAGGACTGGAACCAAGCCTCAAACAACTTCTCTAGAACTGCTTTCTCTGACGCTGAGTAACCCGAGTCTACTGTGACCACAGCAGCAGAACTCAGGCAAAAAAATATGAAGAATTCACCAAAAATGATGAAAGGGAATTCCCTCAAAACTCTAAAGGGCTATCGAAGAAGGGAAACTATCCCTAGGCAGAATGGAACTAGAAATTAGTCCGCCTCCCACTCTGTGAAGAGGATCAGACAGAAAAACAAACTTCTCTCAAGGAATTTTAGTTTGAAATGCGCAGTGAAGAGCTTGCCCACTCCACTTGCCTGCCACCAAAAGACATACAAATACTCAGCTAAAGCGGCGGCCATCTTGAAATGTCTAAATCCCTAACAAGTCTATACATAACTCCAAAGATTGATCATCTGAGGCTTCACCAAGATCTTTTTTCTTCTTCTTTTCTGCCTCCTCTGTACTCCTAAGATTACAGACACCATATTTGCCGGATTCCTGTCAGTACCCCCTCTCAAAGGCCAATTTATCGGCCCAGGCTTGAAAGGATGCTGTGTGTGAAATATTCGCAAGAGTCGGGGAGCATGAACTTCAGCAGCTGGTTCCCAAAATCTATCTTCATGCCCATAGTCTTTCAGGGCCACTAGATTGTAAAGCTCACCCTTGGTTCTTTTGGAGTCTAGAATTTCTTTTACTTCATATTCCGCATGCCCATCTATCAATAGAGGGGCTGGTGGCTTAGCTAACCCGGGTATGAGGAGCACTTTTCTTTAATAGAGATACATGAAAATTTGGATGGATGCCTGAGTTAGGGGGTCATTTTAGTTTTACTGTGACTGGGCCCGGTATTCTTTCTATCTCATAAGGTCCCACAAGACGTGGCTGGAATTTTCGATTCCCCTTCAAATGGAGAGGACGTGATGACAATCAAACTTTATCTCCCACCCTGTACTGTGGTGAAAGATTTCGATGTTTATCTGCCTGTGTCTTGTAACCCATCTTTGCCTTGGCTAAATTGGAATCTGCAGACCTGTGAACTGGGTAAGGTCTTTCATTAATTATTTTACTGCTGAGACCCTCATCTCTCCTTGAGTCATAAAAGGATTGGGATGCCTGCCATATTTTTTTAAAAAGGGAGAAAATCCCATGGAAAATTATTTGGCATTATTGAATGCAAACGCTGCCATCCACAATAACTCAGACCATTCACCCTCCTGATCCAAAGGGAACATCCTGAGATACTGTTCCAACTCTTGATTGACCCATTCAGTTTGACGGTCTGTCTCAGGATGGTAACTGGTCGAGTATCTGACTTCTACTCCAAGGCCAGACATGAAGGCTCTCCAGAAGTGAGACACAAACTGAGAGCCTCGATCTGAAATCAAAATCTGTGGAACCACATGAACCTTGACTATGTGCTCACTAAACTGCTGGGCTAATTCTTTGGCTGTGGGAACCCCTTTTAGAGGAATGAAATGGCTCATTTTGGTGAAGGCGTCTACAAAAACTAACACTGAGCTGAGCCAATGGCTAGATGGTAAGTCTACTATCAGATCCATAGTGACATTGTTCCAAGGTTAGGAAGGGATGGGTAGAGGCTGTAACAGTCGTTGGGGAGCTTTTCTCAAGGCTTTCCCTCTGGCACAGATATCGCAGGTAGCCACATATTGCTTAACTTGGGTCTGAGTTTCTGGCCACCAAATATAACATTGGATTAAATCAAGAGTCTTTAACACTCCTTTGTGACCTGCTAAAGGTTGATCATGGCACATTTGCAAGGCTTTCTCTTGAAGTTCTGTAGTCGGTAAATACAATTGATAACGTCTGTTCCAGTATCCTGTAAAGACCAATTGAGTATCTCTTCCGGGGTCAAACTTTTCCTAACTTCTTCCTTAAAATCCACCAAAGTGATAGTACAGATTATTTTATTCTCTGGGATGATGGTTTGTTGAATCACAGGGTGTTCTTGAGTCTCAGTTTGGATCCTTGGCAAGGCATCGGCCTTTCCATTCTTATTCCCCGGGCAAGAGGTAATCACAAAATTGAAATCTGCGAAGTAGAGAGAACATCGCAGCTGTCGAGGGGTCAAAGTCTTAGCAGTCTTTAAAAACTGTAGGTTCTTGAGATCGGAATAGATGGTTACCGTACGCCTAGCACCAAGTAAATAATGTCTCCACTCCTCAAAGGAGTCTTTAACAGCCAATAATTCCTTTTTTGCAATTGTATAATTGATATCTGCAGAAGTCAATTTAATTTCCTGGACCTGAATGCCTCAGGATATAACTGCCCGGTGCTCTTATGGCGTTGGGATAACACCCTTCAAATAGCCAAATCAGAGGCATCAGTCTCTACAAAGAAGGGTTCTACTGTATCCGCATGTAATAGTATGGGAGCAGAGGTAAAATTCTTCTTAAGAAACTCAAAAACCTGTTCTTCCTCCTTGGACCACTGGAATTTTACTCCTTTCTTCAGAAGCTTCGTAATGGGAGCAATCTTCTGTGAGAATCCTTGAATAAAACGTCAATAGAAATTGGCAAACCCCAAAAATCGTTGAACCTCCTCAACATCCTTTGGAGAAGGCCAATTAACGACTGCTTGAACCTTTTTCTGATCCATGGTAACTCCTTCTGGGGAGAGAACAAATCCCCAAAACTCCACAGTTTGGACAAAAAAAGTGAATTATTCAAGCTTCGCAAACAATTTATGGTGACGTAATCTTTCCAGTACCATCTTGACATGTACTGGATGTTCAACAGGAATCTTGGAAAATATCAAGATATCATCCAAATAGACAATGGCAATCTTGTCTATTAAGTCTCCCATGATGTCATTAATGAAATGTTGGAAGGCAGCTGGGGCATTGCAGAGGCCAAAGGGCATAACCTGGTATTCGAATAAACCGTATTTTGTCCAAAATGCGGTCTTCCATTCATGTCCTTCTTTAACACGAATGAGATGGTATGCCCCTCGAAGATCCAATTTCATGAAAATCTGTGCTTCCTTCACCTGGTCAAGGAGTACAGAGATCAAAGGCAGAGGATAGCGGTTCTTTAAGGTCACTCGATTCAATGCACTATAGTCAATACAAGCCCTGAGGGATCCTTCCTTCTTCATGATGAAAACTAAAGGAGAGGACACATGCAATTGGGAGGGACTAATAAATCCATTTGCCAAATAACAATCTAAATGCTCTTTAAGAAAACGTTTTTCCTCTTCCGTTAGAGCATAGATTCTTGAACAGGGAACGACTGCTCCACGTTCCAATTCAATGCTGCAATCATAAGGAAGATGTGGAGGTAATTTTTCTGCTTCTTGTTTGCAAAACGCATCTTGAAATTCTTGATACTCAGAAGGAATTTTAGTGGAGTTAATGACACAAATGGATTCTCCTCCAAAGGAAAGTAAGTTCTGTTCATGGTAACAATGCTCTGAACAATACTTGGAACTCAGTTCTATAGTTCGGTAATCCCAGTCAATAGTTGGGTTGTGAGTCGTGAGCCATGGTAAGCCTAAAATCATATGAATTTGTGAAGCATCAATGATATTGAATTGGATTATTTCACAATGCCCATCAGCCTGAATCAATTCCAACGCTCTGTATATTGAGTAATGGGCCCAGAAGAAAGATTGGTCCCATCGACAGCCCACACTAACTCGCTCCTTTCCTTCTGAAGGGCTCTTACTCCAATTTTTGGGGCGTACTTGATGTAAAAAAAAATTCCATTGGCTCTGGAATCGATCATAATTGCCACCCCAGGGTTTCTCAATTCTGCAATCTAATTGTCATGTGTAAAATCAAATGAGGTGCCAAGGTTTGTAAGGTATTCATAATGTGATGGGAATCTGGAGGCGATTTATTCTCTGGCACCATCAGAGCGACCCCGTCTACTGATGGTTTTGCTCATTTTCCTTCAATGGAATCTTTGGTCTTTTTGGACACTCTTTGACAGAGTGTCCAGAGGCTCCGCAGTACATACACAACTTTTTCAGTCTTCTTTGTTCCTTTTCCTCCTTACTCCTTACTCAATGGACCTCGGATCACTCCAATTTGCATCCGTTCCACCTTAGAGGAAGTGGTGGAATGTTTACTTTTTCTTTTCTCCTTTCCGTTCCATCCAAGGAAAATCGATTTCCAAAACCAAATCCACTAAAGCTGATAATTCTGAGGGTCGGTTAGGAATTTGAGCTAGAGTATCTTTAAGTTCATTGCATAACCCACGATAGAAAAGAGCTACTCTCTTCTCTTCAGGCCAGTTTGTTTCAACAATTAACTTATTAAACTGAGTCAAATAGGCCACTAAATCCTTATTACCTTGACGTGGTTAAAGAAGCTCATTATCTGTAGCCTGAGAAATTTTTCTTCCATCGAAGATCCTTAAGAATTCAGTCATCTCCTGTCACCAATGGCAGTGCCCAATTGGCCACATCTCCACTCGGATATGCTAGAATAAAGGCTACTCTGGATTGAGCATCGGGGAACAAGGTGGGATGAAACATGAAGTGGAGAGAGCACTGTGTTAAAAACAATTGAGCCTTTTGTGGATCTCCAGAAAACCTTTCAGGAGGAGCCAATGGAATCAATGGAGAAATGGAATGAATTACCTGCGCTACTGTTCTTGCGTTAGACTCTACTGTGAACTCTGAGAAGAAGGAGTCGGGGGAATCGGGGTGGTCTCTGCAATCAACCCATTAACTCCCTGGGCCAATAAAACTGTTTCTTGACGGAAAGCTACACTGTCTTGTTTTAAATTCTTATTTTCCTCTCTAACCGCTCCCAATTCCCTTTGAATAACCTCCGGGATTTCTCCCAAAGATTTTAAACTAAAACCCTCTGCCATTCTGCCTAGGTGGAGTAACAATTTGTGTCCACTTCAATCTGTACGAAGTACCTGAATCTCCACGGAGGCAGGATGACGCTAAATTCCCAACGCCCACTCACCAGTGCCGTCACCAATTACTAATGGTAACACCTACCAGCAAGGCCGAAAGGGGACTGGGACAGAGAAGAGACTGCTTTATGAAGGTGAAACCCTCTCGTGGCAAGGATCCCTCACTGGAGAAGTGTCTTCGTGTAGAGATGCCAGTAATGGTCTAGGGGAGAGGAACCACCTAATGCACAAAGGAGTTGAAAACAATAAAACAAACTACACTGCCAACTCCATCTCAACCTAAGTGTAGAACTAACTGCCACCTATTATTTCCTGAAGACCTTGCCTCTCTTCTGTTATTAAATGCAATAGTACATTGAGACATATACAGTTCTTAAGAAGAGACAGGAGGAATGTATATGTAATATAGTCTCTGTTCTTTCTCTCAGGAGTTCTTTAGGTGAAGAGCAGAATACGGTTACACAACGCTCCAAGATGCCTCTTGTAGATGCAGCACGAAAAAAGGAGCAAGGAAGGAAAAGCAGGGAGGAAAGGATAGGTAAGCATGCAATAGGGAGGAAGAGGCTGAGTAGTTCTGTGCGCAAACTGGAAATTTCTTAATGTCTTTCAAATGGTGGTGTTGTTTTAAATTCAGTCACTGTTTGGCGTTAGAAGAGGACTGGAACCAAGCCACAAACAACTTCTCTGGAACTGCTTTCTCTGGCGCTGAGTAACCCGAGTCTACTGCGACCACACCAGCAGAACTCAGGTGAACAAAATATGCAGAATTCACCAAAAACAATGTAATGAAATACCCTCAAAACCCTAGAGGGCTAGCGAACAATGGAAACTATCCCGAGGCAGTATGGAACTTGAAATTAGTCCTCCTCCCACTCTGTGAAGGGGAGCGGACAGAAACATGAACTTCTCTCAAGGAATTTCAGTATGAAGTACGCAGTGAAGAGCGCTCACACTTTACTTGCCTGCCATCAAAAGACATACAAATACTCAGATAAAACAGCGGCCATCTTGAAATGTCTAAATCCCTAACAAGTCTATACATAACTCCAAAGACTGATCTTGTGAGGCTTCATCAAGATCTTTTTTCTTCTTCTTTTCTGCCTCCTCTGTACTCCTAAGATTACAGACACCATATTAGCCTGATTCCTGACAGGTATTAAGACAAGAGTTTTGGTACCTAACATCTCTGGGTAGAGTGAAGCTATCATGGTGCTGGGGAACTTGTAAGGATGGTTATCCAGCCCATGTACACTCCGTGGCTTGCCTGCACACCTACAATATCCAGAAATGGACATAGATATTGCAGCGTCATAGATGTTCAGGCAGATATGACCACCCTTGTGATATGGTGCACCCTGTCTAGGGTTGCAGAACCTGCAGTAGGGGTGACTTGCCTATATATTATACAATGTATGTGGTCATGGCACAGAGGGATGTGTGCCATGGTGAGTCTTCGGTTTTGTCTGCACCAAGACAAGCAGCCGGCAATGGCAGTTTGCATGATCTTTGTGAGGGGTCCCTAGGGTGGCACAATTCATGCTGCAGCCCTAGTGGACGCTCTTCAGTTTCAATGGCCTAGGTGCCAGGGTTGCCATTTACTAGGGAATTACATAAGGGCTGAAGTTGCGGCAAGTGTGGAACAGTTGATGGAAAGAACTCTGGTGCTGGGTACCTGATTAGCAGGAACCCAGCACACTCTCAATCAAAGTTGCACCAGATACCAGACAAAAAGTAGGGGGTACCGCAACAAAAACAACCCAGTTTCCTACATTACTTTACTCCTGGAAACCATGCCTGATGCACTGAGGTGATCACAGGTAGTAGTCTTGCATATGGTGGCCACTAAGGTAATCTTGTCTGATGTGGACACTATTACAACACTAATACTATTACTAATTCTTCATGAGTTTCATCGAACTTAAGTAGCTTTCATTGCAAAACAGTTTGGAGACCCCTAGTCTAGCACCACGCACAACTTGTGCACCATAGCACTCAGGTTTGTGTATTGTCCAGTATAGGGTTTGTAAAGTAAGCATACCTTCCAGTACAAAGTCCTATGCCTAAACAAATTCTTGAACATTCTGCACATTGTAAATGGTCTGTTCAGTGCAGCACACATGCAATGTACGAAACGTTTGGAGAAAAGAAAACATTTTCTCTGTGTTAGTGCCTGCTTCAACTAGGTGTTTATTTTTTATGCCAACTCTGCTCTGGCTATCCTAGTCCTAGGATGCTTGTTTCCGGTCCAGGGAGGACCTGGCTTGGCCGTTCGGGCTGGACTGTTCCCATGAGGCACATGGTCAAGACTGATTTGCATATAGCTACGTCTAAACTGGGGTGGCATGGTAGGCAAAAGAATGAAGGATTTAACCCAGATCTCTTGACTGGGGGTGAATGTTTTGATTTGTTCTGCATTCCGTCCATCAATTGTGTGTCTTTTGCACACAAGTAATGCTCTCTGGAGGTGCAAAGCAGAGCAAAGTGCTATTTGCACTGATAATAATAAACCTTTTGATCACAAAATATGATTTGCGTATAATACAAACACCTTTGCAAGAGTTTGCCCTGCTTTGCATCACTTTAAATGTCATTTGAGATGTCATGAGTGGTGTCATCAATGGTGCCATTTAACATCTCATAAGTGATATTATATGTGAGGTCAAAAGTAGTGCATGGCAAGGGCACACTTTATAATTAGCTGACTAATTTATAACCGAAAAGAGCATTTTTGGCTGGTTTAACACATTGGCTCATTTTATTCTGCATCCTACTTCTATAAAGTTACTTTAAAAAACACTGAATTTGAGTTTTTTCAGCATAGGTTTATATTTTATTAAAATATCTAACTATAATATCACTTTAACCATTAGTTTGTACAATTAATTTATGTATTTTGTTATTAAATTCTAAATTTACCATGTGTAACACTTTCTTCAGGTGGACAACCCCAATGCCCATGATGATGTGTGCAGAGGACAATGAAAGCAGTGATTTCCCTCTGACCAAGTTAATTTGTTTTGTGTTTTTGTATATGTTTTAAAAATGTTTTAAACTTTTTTCGGACGGGAATTTTTTTATTATATATTTTATATAAGATGATTTAAAAAAACTTTTCATTATTTTTCTTGTTGATGTTTTTCGGTAAGAAACCAATTTTCTAATTTCTTTTTTTTTGTTTAGGATTTTGTGTTGATCTTTTGAGGCGTTTCACATTATTTTTACAATTACTTTTTTACTAGTGGCAGCTGGTAAGAGAGCACACACACACACAATGCACACTCACTTACCCCCATGCATTCACATGCAGACGAGTGCACACACATCCATTTCTCAACACTCACTCACAAATAAACATAGATTCATACATACACGCATGGCACCAAACAGTAAAAAAAAAAACAACATTTGCCTGCTGCAGCTCTCGGGGAGGGAAGCCTTCAAGGTGCCACGATGGTTGGAACTACTGCCTCCCATTGGTTGGCTGACCTTATGTCAGCCAATGAGGGAAAGCCGAAGTCCCTACCTCACCACAGAGTAGGATGGGGTCAGAGAGACTACTGAACTCGGCCCACTATGTGACAAGTATCAGTGATAAACACTCAGCCCTGGGATCTTTAAGGGCTTAAAAAGGAAGTGCCCAGGTACAAGGCTATTACTAATGGTCTCCCTTGTCACAAGGGGCTGGACCTCCTGGACGTTTGGTGAGCTGAGGAAGTCATACCCACAGGAGCTGTGACATCCTTAGCCAAATAAATTTCAACTCAGGCAGTCAGGAGCTTGTGCATTAAGCACATGTCTAGCTCCGGCTGCTGACCTGAAAGTAAAGAGTGTCTGTCAGGCTGGCCTTTGCTCAGCCTGACCGATTCTATTCATGTCCAAAAGATGCGGGCATGGCCCCTCTACCCTTACCGATGGGCCACTGCTGTTTTTACTGGCCCCAACTGAAGCCATGTTTTATGCCATATATTAAAAAATACTGCATGCATTTGCCATCTTCCTCCTGTTCGAGCTGCTGTACTTAAGATTGTGCAGTTTCAACTCCTTCTCCTACCTGATGCCTTTTTATCATCTTTGCCCAAGCTATGTGGTTGGGGTGCATAGCCCGTAAGTGCTTCTGTGTGGCACTTCTACCTACAGAGTAATGCCCAGGTTGGCCCTTATGCAGCAACTGATTGTAAAAGGTGCATTATACCTCTTTGGGGATATTGTTTTTTTGGCAAGGTGGAAATGTAGAGAAGTTCCTGACAAACAATTTACTTTCAGGCTCAGTTAGTTGTGCTGCTGCAGATGTTGATGGCAGTACTGTCACCTCATCATTGTGTGATATTCCAGGTCAAGGTCCAGGAGAGCCTGTGGATGGTGTGGTAGGTGGTTGCTGCCCTGGAATTTGTCCTGAGACCATGATGGATGTAGATTCTCAAGAAAGCAATCACCTTCTGTGAAAAAAGCAATGTGATAATGGAGTTCAGTAAATTGCATTCAGCTTATTTCTGAAGCCTGTGGGATGTTTTCGTAGTAGCATACACAGAGTAGCTAATCAGATGGCTACTTTAATTAGTAAGTGTCCCATTGGCACTGCAGTACTCCTGTGGCACACAAAAAGATGATGATAGAGTGGTGCATGACTTTCATGAGTCCTCTACTTTCCTGCCCTGCAATACCAAACTAGTACCGTAGAACCTGCACTTTTTGAACAAATGTTAAGTCTGCTATGAAGAGGTTATTTTATTTTTGGTTGAGCCTAGTGCTTTCCCGACACCCAAATAAATTGATTAAGTGTTTTAATTAAAATGTCAGAATTTTTAGGTGTTGCTGTATAGCAAAGCCAAAAAATGGTACCATAGTGCCAACGACTCAAAGTAACGCCATATCTGATAGGTTGATTTTACTGTATTCATGTAATTCAAAGTGGTTCCAGTCCCATTTCCTGTGTTATGGATTTGGATATCTCTTGATTCACACCTTTAGCAATATGTCTTTACTTTTATTTGACTTTCCACATTTTTATGGGTTAGACAAAACATAACTTGGAGAATTGCATCAGGTGGTGACCATCCTGAACTTCAAGACACTGAAGAGGCTGAAAAGCATAGAAAAGGCCCTCCCAAATTCATATATTTTTTTTTACAAATTCTACCTGGCAAGAATAAATATCATACAGGCTGTTGTGCTGTTGGATCAAGACTATAGAGCTTCCAAACATCGTGTACAATTAGTCTTGTAATTGTTATGTTTGTGTGAAAGTATAGGGGGTTTCTATGGTCACTTTTTGAAAACTGTGATGTTTTAATTCATTAATTTGTCTAAATTAAAAAAAAACATTTTTCTAATGAATCCATTTCTGCTTGTGATCAGTGACATATTGAGAAAATGAAATGAACTCTTGATTATAAAGGTTGGACAATAAGGAAAATTTGATATTACTTTTTTGAGTTCCGGGGTACTTTGTATTACATATTGTATTATACGGCAACTGTTCACAGTTGCTGTATGTTTATGCACCCAAAGTAGTAGGGTGCATTTGTAACCCCGAGTGGCACCACAACAAATTGTTTATTTGTCATCTATGATAAGGAAAATCTAGAACATCATCTTAACTGCTTAATCTGATTATCTACTTCTCTCTGAAGTGCGATCTGTTTAGACACTACTACTGTTCTTTTGTACTCTGGCTCCTATAGATATATTTCTCCCAGATGTCTTTGCAGCCCAAACACAGGACAGTTTACCAAGATTAGCCAGAACTGGAATCTTTTATCTGGACTGCAGCAAAGTTATGTCTGTTGGTAAGCAGAGTGCCATGGTTCAGGTGAATGAGGTGGTAGCCCATCAGGCCATTTGCAAAACTAATCTAGTTGTTTCTTTTCCAAAGTTTGGATACCCTGTTTTCAAGTATTTGTTGTTTAATGCCAAAAAAAGTTACAAAATGTAAAAAATGCAAACAATATTGTTAGATCCACCTTTATTGGTTTAGTAATTCAAAAAAATAGGTTGTTAGAAATGTCTATCCCAAACTGTTCAAATATGTTAGTATCGACCTGCATCCAGAAGAAGTAATGTTAGATTTGCAAAAAGGGATTGCAAATTAAAGGATATTTTATGAATCAGCCTATATACCAATCGGTTGGTTCACAAAATGCAGGATGATGGTGGCTTGCAATCCTATCTCCCTTATCCAATTCATGAGACACAAATTGCACCCCAATATGATTGTCTGTTATTACAGAGATGGTGACTTGATGTGTGCAAGTTGAAAGAAGTTAAAAAAAGAAGTACTAAGTGTGTCCTTAGATTTTCCAACTCTTCATCTCTCCATCCCCGGATGGTTAATTCCTGTTAAGTGACCAGTTATTGAAAAGAGACCTGCCTCCCAGGACCCAGAGGATGTAATGGGTGTCTCTTCAGTGGCCCTAAGAGGTAAACTGGTTTTAAACCAGATTTCTCTCAGACAGCACAAAATACACTTTTCCATTGAAGTTATCAAAAATCTATCATCATCATAATATTTTTAAACTAAGTGAAATATAAAGTGTTAATAATGCTTCTAATAATTTCACAGATGGCACTGGAAAATGAGGATTTTAATCCAATCTTGGTTTATTCTTGGGAAATGTAGTTCTACCTACTCAGTGCACACAGTTATTCACTTTGAGGGCACACTATTCACAATGTGTACCATGTCACACTCATTTTAAACACCCAGCCTTTTAGGCTTACATAGCACATATAAGTTGAGCTAGATAATATATAAAAGTAGGTTGTACTACATGGCAAACACACTCTAGCCTGCCATGTGTGACCGCAGGGCTATTAAATTGCATCCTAGCGAGAACACAATGGTGTTTCTTGAAGTCACATACTTCCATCTTATATGTGCATGGTATTAATACACACTGAATCCAACATGTAACTAACTTCCAGGTCATGGGTGCATTTCTTGTGCCAAAGATAAATCCAAAGATCTGTACCGTTTAGGTCTTAAGCAGAGACACTACACCGCTATTTAGCAGTGGCATAGTGCATGGAGCCTTACAGCAAGCAGTACCATTCAGTAAGTAACAGGGGAACATGGCAAAGATGATTTCCTGTCTTACTCCTATAATACCAAGACATAACATCTCCATGCCCATGCAGATGGGAAGTGGGTCATTCCTGTGCCTACAAGCAAATGAAGCTAGCAGCAAGGTGTGAGAGTTTCATTTGTTTTCATTTACTTGCCTGTGAATAGAAGACATTTAAAACTAGAGTAATTCCTTGATTTTGGTTTCTATTTCTGACTATCATAATATTTGGCTAAGCGTCGTACAAATAAACAAAAAAAGCAACATTTTTATTACTAACACAGAGATAAGAATGAAGGTAGCCTGATGAAATAGAGTTCTGTTTGTTTTGATATCGCTCATAACGCACTGTAATTCAAATACTTTCATTCGGTGCTGGAAATAACTTTAAAACATGAACATCCAGACCCTATGGAATATAAATGTTTACCAACTCATGGAGCACCAATTAAAGAACAATGCTACTGATATGCAACCTGCAGCATTAAAAAGCCTTCCTTTTTTAAGCCTCACAAAACATAGATTTAAAAAAACATAGTCCACCATTACCAAGGTAAGCACGCACAATTCCTACCCAATTCAGTGCTAGGCTACTGTGCACAGGGAAAATACAATGATTTTCCAATTAATTTTCAACCTAAATCTCAGTAGGTGATCTATGGATTTCCAAAACTCACTTCTCATAAAACGCATTTTTCTCACTATCACAATTGAAGCTATTTATGCTTACAGTCTAATGTTTTGTTATGTCATGAAGTTATCAAGTTGTATTTCGCTTTAACATTTGCCATGTATCTTGCTTCCTCCTTTTGTTTGATCATCACTGGGGTTTCCTATTTGTTCCAACTTGTAAATTGAGCACATGCTAATCATACTGCTTTATTGACCATGTTACTAAGAAAATGGCATGAACAGTTTTCATGTAGTAAAAAAGTGAAACCTGTAGCATCTGTTTGACGTATTCTGATTTTGCTTCACCTGATATTGCCCATTTAATGGGCGAAACGCGTTGGGATTGTACAACCATGAATGTTGGGATTGGACAAAGGAATATTAAAAAACAGTCTCGATACAAACTTTGAGTAATGAGTAGGAATCTTGATTTTGTAATGGAATGCATACACTCGAAGAGAACAGAATGAAACAGATGAATGTAAAGCTTTCAGATAAACTCATTAAGTTGTACTACATTGATAAGAGAATATGGCATCTCTGAACTAAATTAATTTAACATATGAGCCTGTTTTTGAGAGTGTGAAAGGAGTATATATGTGGTGATCATACAAAAAGATATGCCTAAATGGATGGCATGTACAATAAACAGAAAGTTTGCACTTCTGACAATAATCTGCTGTAGTTCAGTGTGTGCATTTCGTACTAAATTCGAGCTTCTCTGACTAGCTAGTGGCAAGTGCAGACCTGAATCTGAAATGCTGTAATTGGTGCAGGATGGTCACCCATTGGGCTTCATATATAAGGACTACTTAACGATAACCCTTATCTGGTGTAGACAGTGAAACAAAAATGGAAGAACAAATCCCGCCAAATTACATATAAAAAGTAGGATAAAATATTGACATACAAAAAAAAACACTACAAGTAATTCCAAATTTCACCTGATATATTTTAGTAATGGTCATAGAGCTTACCACCGCAGCCATATCCTACGTAAAATATATCTCACATCTGCAGAAAGATTTCAAAGGGTCAAAATAGAAGAAGTGGATCGGCTACATATTAGTTAAAACCAGTACCCAACGGCAGCAAGCAGTAGGAAATATAATTGTGGGTCACAAACAATATATTTTAGGCCTACACCCAAACATAATAAAAATCAAAATCAATCAATCAATCTGGATTTGTATAGCATGGCTAATCACCAGTGTGGGTATCCAGGCATTAAGGGTACTGCTGAAGGGGGCGCAGTTGAAAAAACAGGTCTTTAGTCCTTTTGTGAATTTCAACAGAAATCATGAGGTCCATAGGTAAACTGGGAGGTCGTTCCCGGTAAGGTAGGAGAAAGAGCTTCCTGCAGCATATGCGGGGGTGTGGGTGAGGCAGAGGGAGGTGGAGAGCAGGTGTCTGGAGGGAAGGTTGAAGTTCAATTGTTGGTTGATGTACACTGGTCCCTGATTGTGGAGGGCTTTGAAAGTGTGGTTCAACATTTTGACCCGGAATCTCTTCCTGTTGACCAGGGCTTGTGTGACAGTGCACCTGGTCTCGATGGGGAGCCACTTGACAATCTTGCAGAGCATGAGAAGGGTGAGGAAGCAGGCAGAGGAGACTGCGTTGATTTGTCTTTTCATGGTGAGATTACTGTCCAGGAGGATGGCAAGTATGTGGGAGTGGTTGGTCGGAGTGGGTAAGGGTTCTAGTTCATGGAGCCAATAGGCATCGTGCCATCGGGAAGTGACTTCCAGTTCACATGCACGGAGACGATTATATCGCTAGCATACTCGCTATGAGATTACACAATGCTTAATAATACTGGCAAGAATAATAGTTGGAGGATTTAACACCGGCATTGCATTGGAGAAGCTTCACTAATTGGGAATAAAGCATCAGCCGACATTCCCGAAATTTTAGAACCAGGTGTCAACCCAAATTTCAGCCGGGAGAGAAGTAAAACCAGCGGGGAGAATAGGAGCATATATTCACCTACCCAACAGCCCAGAAGAAGTCGCTTGGGAAATCACCCACGACGAAACACGTGTTGGCTGGGCAATCAAATTGAATAAAAGAAACAAAGAACATTTAGCAAAATTCTTTAATAATAAGTGTATTATGAAACTGGCAGAACTAGGGCCTAGCTTACTAAACGAATAGCTTGTGCATAGGACTTGATTTTCATGGGGAAGTTCTCTTCCTGAAAATCAGTACTTCCATCTTGCACGTGTTTTGAGATGTAGGCAGTTGTCTCTCATCCATTCAGCGATGATTGGCATGCACCTGCGGAAGTTGGTCAGCATGGTGGAGAGTCTTCTGCTAGTGAGAGGTTGAGCTGGGTATCGTCGGCGCAGGATATGATGTTCAGTCCATGCGATCTAATGATGCTGGCATGGGAGTCATGTAGGTGTTGAACAGGGTAGGGCTGTGGGAAGAACCTTGAGAAACGCTGAAGATGGTGGTCTTGGGTTCCAAGGTGAAGGGCAGAAGTCAGATTCTCTGGGTTCAACCTGTGAGGAATGAGTCAATCTACTTGAGGGTGTCTCCTTAGATTACTCTGTTGTGAAGCCTTTTGATCAGGGTGTGGTGTGAGACTGTGTCAAATGCATCTAAACGGTCTAGGAGGATAAAGGTCAGGATATTTCCTTGGTCGCACAGAGAACTGATGACAATTGTGGCTGCAATCAGGGCAATCTGGTTGGTGCGGAATTCAGATTGGGAAGTGTCCAGAAGATTGTTGTTCTCCGTGCTGTGAGTTGGCGTTTGATGGCCTTATTGAGGAGGTTGGCAGGAAATTGGAGCAGAGAGAGGGGGCGGTAGTTCTTGAGTTAGTTTGGGTCTGCAAATGATTTCTTGAATAGGGGCTTGACTTCTGCATGCTTCCATTCTTCAGGGAATGTGGCTGTGATGATGTGTTAAGGATAGAGATGAGCTCGCTGCTGATCATCGTGCTCCCAAAGTTGAAGATGGGGTGGGGGCAGGGGTCTGTGGGTGCTCCTGATTGGACAGAGCTCATGATGGCAGTGGTGTCTTGCTTAGTGTGCTGGTCCGAGGGGGTGAGCAGGAGGTCATGTTCCTCATTTGTGGGGTCGAAATGGCTGAGGAGGTTGGTGGGTTGGGGTTAGAAATTTCTGCAGATTGTGGAGATCTTGTTGTTGAAGTAGTCTGGTAGGGAGTCATAGACTTCCTGGGAAGGGGTGATGACATTTTTGGTGGGAGAGGAGATAGAGAACTCTCTGATGATGTTGAAGAGTTCCTTTCTGTGGTTGGAGCTTGCTTTGATGCAGTCAGCCAGGACACTTCTTTTCGTCTTTTTCAAGAGCTGGTGGTATTGATTGAGCACAGATTTGAATCTTGTTTGGTCCATGGACTCCAATATGGTGCACCATTTTCTGTTGATTTATACACAGGTGCACTTCTTAGTTCCGTCATGTTCCAACTGGCTTACTTGGCGGACATTTTGAACTTGGTGGGTTGGCTGGGGGTAACTCTGTTGGTGCAGTCTGTGATCCAGGTGGAGAAGGTCTTGACCGCCTGTTCAAAGCTGGTTGAGGTGTGAGGGTGGTAGGTGTTGAAGGAGTTCATCCATTGGCCCTCTGAGATCTTGTTACAGCTGCAGTGTGTCTTGCTGGGCAGCTTGAGGGCAGTGCCAGGAATACTGAGATGGTGAAGTGGACGCTGGTGTAGTCAGTCCAGGTGAGCTCAGTGACATGGCTGTATTTGATTCTGTCACTGACCATAAAGATTGGGTTAAGTGTCTGTCCTTAAATGTGAGTGGGGTTGGTGACCAGTTAGATGAGGCCGATGTTGCTCATGCTTTTGAGAAGGTTGGTGCTATTGGTATTGTTGGGGTCATTGAGGTGGAAATCGAATTCAACAAGGAAGAAGTTGTTTTAGGAGTCATTGGCGAGTGGAGTGATGAATTCTTGAATTGTATTTTGCTGTCAATTCAGAGTTGAAAGTAGAGGTTTTCCATGATCTGGGTGATGTCATCTACAGTGTTGGTGCAGTGGATTGTTTGATGGGACCTGCAAAAAGGCACATCACAATTTACTGGCTGTAGGAGTTAGGCTCAGCGTCCAAACTATGGTGTAAGGACTTAAATGGATGGTTTCTTGATGAGGAGTTGTGAATGTCCACAGTCAAAGCCGATTGCAAACTAATGCAAGCTATCACTTTATGGAAGTAATTTTGAGATATACTGAAAGACCAATCTTAGTAGTCAAATAGGTTTTAATAAATGTTTTATCCATCAAAGAATGCTGTCCAGTTTGCAAATTACTAAAACTAAAACTAATCACCTTGTTGTTGGATGGGCTACAACCTAATCCTGCTATGATGATTTTTTTTTGCATTATGTGTGTTTGAAAAAGTAATCTAAATGTTAAATATATGATAGAACATGAATTATCTTCCCTTACCACTGCTCATTTGTATTGCTTTATAAGCCATCAAAAATTAAGTACTATTCATTTTTATCATTCACTCAGACTGTTCAAATGTGATACCTCTATATAAAGAGCTCTCATGCTTGTTGGTCCTTGTTTGCACTGCATGATAAATAGATAAATGAATAAACAAAATAAGCACAGGAAAATAAAGTAAGAAAAGAGAATTGTATTGTATTTGACCTACACTGCAAAAGCTATGAGTGATAAAGACGTCAGCTACCAACAGCTACAGTTTCTAACATCCCAGATTCTCTCTTGGGACTTAGGGCACAGACTTCTCAGGACGTGACGCATCTCTCCTTTTAGGGAGAAAACGCACCAGAGAGACCACCCTAGAAACACAAAAGCACTCAGATAAAATGAATGAAAAACGGCGATCCTTAAGCAGAAAAAGAAAACAGAAACCCATTTGCCACCTAAGGATAGAAAGGAACATGAACGCTTTTATGAATCAACTTGGTACCAACTTGACCATGTTGTCTTTGCTGATATCTCAAGGCTATTACTGCCCACATATGGTTCTTACAATCTTCCTTCAGAAGACAGAATCAGCCATGAATTAACCCAGCAATTAATCTTGAAGCTCTATATGCTCCATGATTCCAGTCAGGAACCAGCATTGCCACAAATCTTCATATTTGTTATCTGAAATATGGCATACTAGAAAAAAATCAAGTGTTAAATGTGCTTCTTTTCATTGTTAAATATTTTTTATTTGCTTTATAACAAAGGAACAGCAGAGAGGTGTACACTTCACACCATTCCACATTTCATTACGCAGGTATGGAAGCCTCCAATGCAGTATCCACTTGACTCGCCCATGGCATAGGGCTTATTTTATGCCAATCATTCCCCCTTAGTCTGTCACCTGCCTTCTAGACAGCATAAGGATCAATTCCCAGCTTCATTGGGGGAGGGAGTCAAATGGGAATGATTAACTTTTTGACAGTGCTATTCCTTCTACCCACCCCATTTAAATGGTTTCCATTTGGCCCAGACTTTCTCGAATTTCCTAGGGCAAACCCTCCCTTTGTATATTACCCTCTCCTTCTCCATGCATATGTTTATGCCAGTTTTCCATATTGATTTTGTACAAGCTTACCTTACATTTTGACTACATCTCTTTTGATAAACACAACACCCAACACTCAAAAGGGCAGTGTAGTTCTGCAGAAAACAACATCCCCTGGCGTACCCAAAATCACCTTTGGAGGTGTGTGGAATTGGGACCTCCATAATAGCCTCTAATTCCCTCATCACCTCTGTTGAGTAAAGGCTCACGTTAGGGCATTCCCAGATTGTATTTAGGAGTGTACCATCTGCCACCTGATATTTCAAACATGTAGGCATTGACACTGTCCTCATTTTCTGCTATCTACTCATGTTAAAGTATATGCAATGTAGTATTTTTGATTGCATCAGGCAGAGTCAAGCCTTGATCCCAATCTTCCTGGGGTTCATCAGAGCTGCCTCGAAGTCAACGTCCTCTAGGGTTCCCAGTCTCCCTCCCATGTACTACGGAGTCTCTGCTAATTATTTTATTGTTAATGATGGTGCAGTAAATGTACAAGGCTGGTTTTGTTCCCCCAACACTACCACACAGTCTAAAGTGCTGCTGTCTGGTATTTCTGCCCAGTCCAACCGTTCAGCAGCCAGGGCATGTTCAATCTACAAGCATTTGAAGTAATTGTATTCAATTTGGATGTCTCAAATGTTTTCATATCAGCTCCGTCCTCCTCCCAGGATTTTGATGCCCGCGAGGTCCCAATGTTCAAACAAGTACATTTCCTCACCTTCCTCTGGGGTGTGCCTTTCCATATTGGAGTAATTATTTTCACTTTTGTCACCTTCCTATGCCTTCCCACACCTTTTATGTAAGGGAAGAAAGGTCCTTTCATCTTGGAATTAGGTAAAGATTTACTGTTCATGTGAACTCCCAAAATATGATTTTTCTTGTCATTATTTTTAGATTGGAGAGTGTGGATCATTTGGCACTCTATGCAAGGGCCATTATGGATCCACAAACAAGCTATAATTCCAATGATGACCATAGTCCTCATCCGAACATAAAGTATGCAAATGCACCATTTGCTTACTTCATAGTACACTGCTATTCTTCAAATAATCATATGTACCTTTTTGTTTTTTTCAGAAATGCTGCAGTTAAATGTTGCTTGTGAGGCTTCCCCAAATGAATGACCGAGTGTATGAATTTCTTTGGAAATTGTTTTGATATACTTAAAGAAAAACAGAAATACTACTTGCAGATCCAATTGAAGTGCACTATTGGCACATTTGACTTATATTCAACTTTATATGTGTGTGAAATCAACACAAAAATGGAAGAATTGTTCTTTTTCTAAAATTGATTGGAGATTATTTAGGAATACAGGCTTGGCCTATAACTTGTAGTGCAGATAGGACTATAGTCATCATTGGACCTATAGCTTGTCTGTGCATAGTTTACAATAAAACCCACAGGAAGTGATATAAAAGATGGTAGTGTCACCTCTGGGAACTTTTACCTTATTCGCTAGAGTGTGGCCAGTGGTTGCCACAACTCACAGACCGACTCTGGGCATAAGTATGGCATCCTCAGTAGCCTCCCCAGAACACCCCTTGACCTGAGAAGAATCAGAAGAAGGACTTGACTTACCTGCTGCCTGAATATCCTGAAGGAACACTGGAAATGCCTGCCTTCAACCCAGGCCCCCGGAAATGAATCAAGGGTCAATTGGCTGATATGTTGTTTGAGCAACAGGGCTACAACAAGCTTCTAAAGGCTTTTTCCTGCTGTCCAGATGACCAGCCCGAACTGGACCTGAACTCTGCTGGCCTCTGTGGGATGGGTCCTGACACCTGAGTATTTTCTGAAGGTCCTGGTCCCTTGGCTTTGGCAAGAGTGTACTCCTCCCTATCTAAGTGAATGCTTCACCAGACTCAATGCTGCAAATCGATGACGACAACCCTCTTTGACAGCTTCACCGAATTTGACACTAAGCAGCACCCCATCAACAGCTTCACTGGACTCAACGCGAGCAAAATCTGAGCAGCACCGGCAACCTTTCCCGATGGCTTCACTGGGCCTGATGCTGAGCGGACTTCGATCGACTCCAAGATCTCATGCAGTGGCTGCCTATCCTCATCACACCCTTCCTCGGATCCAGTCAGCTGCTAGCCCCACTGAAGAGATTGTACCTCCAGAAAAGTTTCTAAATGAGGAGGTATGCTTGTAACAGGGGCAAGCCAGGTTTATGACCCAAGCTTCATCACGGTTGGCCGTAAATCTTATCGTTGTCCTGGTCTAATGTGACACGTTGCCGATTGTTGGTGCTTTCAGTTGCTATTTTTAAATAGAAACTTTTAAAATTCATAACTCATTTTCTACTACTTGGATTATTGCTGTTTTGTGTAATTTTATTCATTAAAATATTTTCTGTTTTTCGGAATTAGTTTCGGATTTTTATGGGTTGTGTTTTCAATGTATTCCTGTTTGAGTAATGCATAAATACTTTACACATTACCACTTAATTTAGTCTGACTGCTCTGTATAATAGCTACCAGGGCATTGAGCATAGTTTTATTTAGTGCCTTATGTGATTCACCCTGACAAGGACTGTGAATATTTTTTGTGGCGGTTTTTCACCCCCTCAACTATTACTACAATTTTTTATGATTGTCAGCAGGCACCATCCTTGAACTGTGTGGTCTGCTCCCCTTTGTATTTTACAATGGGAATGAGGTCATAGAGGTAGCTGCAGCATTGAAAACCAAGGCTCATTCAGACTTACATAGGAGAGGGTGTTTCATAGTCCATAAATCCTCAGCAACCACATGGGGTGATTCTCAGCTACTAGCACAAGGTGAGCTTACCAGAGCCACGGGGGTGGGGAGGGGGTGCACATTCTGCTTGGTTTCCTCCTTGATTTTTTCCTAATGCACCAAAGAATCGCACTCTCTGTCCAGCCACACAGCATCATCCTGCCGCACATTGTAACATTTTTAGCCATGTAACTCACTGAGTGTTTCTACTTTGAAGAAATAAAGCTCA
Source organism: Triturus cristatus (assembly GCF_964204655.1). Lineage (NCBI taxonomy): Eukaryota > Metazoa > Chordata > Amphibia > Caudata > Salamandridae > Triturus > Triturus cristatus. The sequence goes on from NC_140580.1 coordinate 481,220,363, forward strand.
TAATATTTTTTGTACTTGACATACCGTATCCAAAAATAATTAAGTTGAGCTAATCTATGAGAGCTAACTTCCCAAGCAAAACACCTTGATAAAGTAATAGCACAACCAATATTAGTAGGGTTCATTTTTAAAGCTTGCTGTGGAAGAAGTCAACAAAATAAGATACAATTCATTTAATTATTTTTTATCTCCTTCCTGAAATCTGTTCATTCCTGAGAAGTACACAAAAAAATACCTTCTTCCTGAAAAATGGCACGGCACCATTATCACTGCGATATTTATTACAGCTCTCACATAGCAAAGTAAAATGAAATATTTTCCAGTTTAAACTCTGTCTCCAACATCCTAACAACATGATCACTAGAAGCTCCTCCACTGAATACATTAACTCTCAATCAGATGCTGCAGTGTCATCCAGAGCTCCAAGGACATGTTACCCAGACATTTGAGCCACAAAAAGTTAACGAAAAACAAGCCTCTAAAGTGCAGCTCATCATACCTCCATCACTAAGTCCATGCACAAATGAGAAAAGAAAGTGTGTTATTCTCTGGCGAAACAGAGGTAAGGCAAAACATTTAATACTTCCAGAGGCTCCCTGGAGAGATTTTCCAGTTGCTAGCAAAACCAGAAACTGCCTAGACTGCACCCAATCGAACAAGATAAACAAGGCAGACGGGATCTGTAACAAAGCAATACCTCATGTATAGATAAGCCACACAGAGAGGAAGAACTGCTCTTGGTCCTAACTAAAGGACATAGAAGCATGACATTAAGTCCAAACCCTCTAAACAAAGCCCACAGATCAAGGGATGCACACAAAACAAGCCGGTTCTCCCAGGGCCATGAATACAATGCTTTTTGATACAATGATGCAGGAACCTTGGGATGCAATCACTAAGCTGATACAGATTTGGGGCCTTCACAGTCCTTGGTGTCACCCCAAACCATAGAAATCATAGAAACACTCACTGTAGTCGCCCCTGTCCTTCTATGGTACTACTCAACCAAGATGCAAATTTCAAGAGTTCTTGCAGCTGTTGTGGGGTGATATTTCCAGTCACTGCAACCCCTTTGAAGTAGATGTTGTCTGTGCCTTATTTAGTGAGTAGACCTCTGACATCCTGGACACATAACACAATGTATTCAGCAGGTCCACCCTCTACTTTGCTCCAGAGAGATTGAGAAAGCCAGTACCACTGGCTCTAGAGTCCCATAAAATCAAAAAAGTAAAAGTCCAGAGTTCTTCCACTCCAGACAACAGTCTGTCAGCAAGCTGTCCATAATTTCTCTTCCTTCATCTCTATTCCATCAGTCACTTTTCAAAAATGTAGGTTGATGCCCCTACCCCATCCAGAGATTCCACATCTCTTCTTCACCCTGACAGATATTTCCTTGGAGAATATCACAGACTGGATAACTCACACCCTAACAGAACATTATGAGAACTTTCAAAACATCAGAATTAACCCAGGGTCAGAAAAACCTCTCCATTGAGGCTCACTATTCCTAGCCAGACTGATTCTGCTCTCGTAAATATGTAATTTTTGCAAAAAAATCCACCAAAAGAGCACATTTAGCTCACGTAGGCAGCCGCTTGCCCCGGTATTAATGTTCTACTGCATTTACTACTGTTTCTTAGGGCAAAGTGTATTCTCACGTCTATTTTGAATGCAAGGGTACATTTTGCACTAGGAAAATAGCACTTAATGCCAAGAGTAAGGAGGGTGATAATCCTTCCCCAAGGACAAATTTAGCAAGTGTGAGAGGCTGTTCACACTCGCTATTAGTGTTCTGTTGAATTTAGTACCATTTCTTAGCAAAAAGTGCATCCTTGAGGCAGCATTTTGCAAAGGGACATTTTTGAGCTAAGAAATAATGCTAAGTGCACAATTGCTCTTCTTACTTAATTCTGCATAGTCGTACCAAATTCTGAGGTAATTCTTTGCGATTATGCTATAGCTATATGCAATTCATTTGTTATGCCCAACTCTAGTTTCTTCCATCCATGATTTAAAAGGTTATTGGTACTATAAGAGCCCACCTGTACAAGATACCCTGCGTTGTGAGGGTGAGGAAGTTAGTCACCTGATGCAGATCCCTACCCCTTTCCTCTCCCAGAAGAAGGCTAATTGCCCCAAACAAGCCCATTGTTTTTAGAGAGGCTTCCAATTTCCAGCTGGCCGAGAGAGTGATTGACTTGGCCCAGCAGGGTAGTTCAAAACCTCAATCTCAATAAACTTGCCTCTGGAAAAATCTTCCATGTTTAGAAGATAAAAATGAATGCCCATACGTCATAATCAATACTGTATATGCATGCTGCTGCTAGAAAAATATGTGGAAATTCACACCAATTCATTTTCTACATTGAGCCCATCTAAAGCTAGATTTTGAGAATTTTACACTCAAAGATGAATACAGTTAAAACACTGCAGCTTAATACCTCAGCAAAAAAGGGGGAATCTCAATTACATTATACAGCCATAGCAGGCCATAACCCTTTTTATCATCTGTAACAGTGCTACTTGTGCACCAATATCAGTCTAATCTGACAAATAGACCCACACTCACCGTCTCCATATGTTACATACACATGCAAACATGCAACCTATACAGTGAAGCCACCACAACTAGCACCCCTGTTATCTAGCAGTCAAACTCTGCATCTCTGGTGATTCTCGGCGCACTTGCAGCCAGGGCTCCATCAGACTATAGATTAAGAATTGTGAAGAATAAAGAACAAGATTACAGGCCTTTTCCATTTCTGCACCCAGGATCTAGAACAACCTCCCTGTATCCATATGGACAGTCCTATTGCTTCTTGAAATTAGAAATTAGTTGAAGACTCAACTCTTTAAAGAAAACTATATCACAATGCATTACCATCCACAGCCCAGGTTCCTCTACTATTACTTGTTAAATTGAAGCTTGCCTTTGATCAGGGTCGGATTGGGATCACAATTCAGCCTGGGCACTCCCAAAAAAGTGGCTCACATTCCTAGATCATGCCCATTCACGAAACATTTGGCTATTCTCATCTGGCTCATTTTTAGAGAAATGTTTGATAAATTATGTATTTTAAAGCTCATAGAGCCAGAAACATTGGTTAAAACTAGAAGCACTACATTTTGGCTGGGCGGGCAAAGTGAAATAAAGTGGCCCAAAGGCCATAACTCATGATATGGCTCTGTTTTCCACCTGGCTGTTTTTTTAACCAGCATTACCAGTATTTTAAAGCCCTTGCCAGTACGAAAATGAAGAAAATCACCTAAAGCAGGTATTTTCTCCCCCGATCGATATGTATTTTAAAAGTTTGAACAGTAAACGTAAGGAGAAAGCAGTTTAAAATGTGGTCTAAAGCTTCTTTAATGATCGGTGACTGATAGTTAAAACTAAACAAAGGAAGATAAGCCATGTTAAGAAGGAATACAGATTTTTATTATTGAATAAAGAATCCTTTCTCATTATTAAGTTCCAGACTTTGCAGATTCTGTAAAAAAGGAGCAAACAGAACATTATGTTTTTTTTAATTGTAGTTTGATATAGCGTAAACTCGGCCAAAGGGTGCAATTATATGAGCACCAGTTACATTACAGAAAATCAAATTCATTTTTATTTTAGGCCTCTGTGCAATTAAGTCATTTGCCCAGAATCACTGGATGTTGCGGTGAGGCTGGGACTCAAACCTATTTCCATAGTTCCACATTCGGCAACTCTGACCCTAACATTACATTATCTCAATTTTCCGCTCTGGGAAAGGTGCTTCACACAGAGGTTTATGCAAATATACACCCCCCACCACCACCACCAAGGCATGAAAGGCACTGTTGCTGTGGTGCCAACAACAGGCCCTCAGCAGGGCCATTCACTTACTCTCCCCAGCCCAGTCAACTGTAGCCTCAGGGTGATGGCCTGGCAGGGGTGAACAAAAGCAGGGGAGCCGAGGTGATGATGGCCCACAGCAGGGGAGGGGGACATTGCTTTTGGGTGTCTGCGCCGGCCCGACAGGAAGCCAAGATAAAGTCTGCAGCGCACAGAACAACATTGGCCTAGCGACGCTGCTGAAAGCAACCCCCTCAGAGCCTCCCTGCTCATGATGCCGCCCCCTTACAGTGGCCTGGTTGGGAAGACAGTCAGTCTCTGTGGGCCAGCCTACTGGTGACCCTAAGGCACCGGCCCATCAGCCAATGCCCGACTGCCCGCGCTACCAATCCGACGCTGCCTTTGATCATGCACAGTGCTTTGCTGCCTTTTGACTATGCTCATACTATAGAAATACCACATTAATACATATATACTATGTAACTTGCTGTTGTTAAAAATGTTCATGCCGCAGAAACTATCTATGCCAAGCCGGCCTGTGAGGCTGCCTGCTGAACCTGCATTGTACCACAGCTCCAAAATTTGCCTATAAACTGCTCTGAATTTTCTACGAATCTCCTTTACCAGGCACCCCTCGAATTTCAACTCATGTTTGACTGTGCTTCATCCAGATTCACTGCATCCCAGCCAGTCACACCTTGCAGCTCAGCAAACACGACACCAACTGTACTTTTCAATTTCTCACCTTCTGAGTCAACACTATCCAATAAGTTCTTCCAATTTCCCTTACTACGTGTTCGAGTTGCTAAAGGTGTGCCATGAACTTACACCTCAGTGAGACTAGCTGATTTAAATTCAAACCGTACTGTGCATTTTTCGCAGATTCGAGATTAACTTGAATTATTTCGGCTCCTTTTTATTCTAGATTGCATTTCGCACTAGTTCAGCTCTGCAAATTAGTAGACTGTATGAGCCTTGTGGGAGCACAGTCACATCTCTCCGCAAAAAATGACCAGGGCCCCAAAGTTCAACAATCAGATACTGTGCACATTTGTACAGCATTGTCATAAAAACCGGATTATTCTAGCTGCCTCTCATAGAAGAGTTCTATCACAACAGGCATGGTAAATCTATTTCGAAGTAGAAAGAAGCATTTAAAACCGATTTAACATCTTTCCCTGTTGCATTGTATCGACCCCAGATGGTTTAAATGCATCCTTTAAAACCTTACTCTATTATTTCTGATCAGTGAAACTGATTTAAATTGTTCTTTAACAGCTGAAACACCAGGGTATTGCATTTAAACATTTAAATGCGTGTGAATGTTATTCAGAGCAAAATAGTGTTTATAAGGGGGGGTAGCCATTTTTCCCTATTGAATGCACCGCTTGCTGCTGAATAATTAAATATGCCCTACCTTTCCAAACGGTAAGTGCATTGCTGTGCTAATTCCGAGTTTCCCACAGTGTTTTTGAGCTAATTTTCACAGTACTAAAAGCCCAGGCTGTGTAAGTCCTTAAAGCGTGACTTTTTTATTGTTCAAAGTTTGAAAATCAATGTGCAACAAGGATAACTGCACAGGCTATTAAAGGTATCTTCAAGACATGTCTACCTCTGAATGCTTAGCTAAACAGCAGGATTCTGAAGGCAACAATTGTTTTTAGAAACACTTTCAATTTTTATCGATAATTCAACCGTATAAATTGTGATTTGTTCCAGCAGTTTAAAAATCTGCAGCTCAGATATCAAACTCAATCGTAATATTTGCTTGTATTTTGTGTTGCAATGATGTGTTACATAGTTACTACTCAAACATGACATAAAATGTTGTAAATAATTTTAGGCTACAATATTTTGACCTCGGTAACAGTTTTGTCCATACGCGATCATGAACTAAGATGACGTTCTCCCGCTGCATATTGATTTTTGTATGTAGTTTTGTTTCCAGTACATTGTGACCTTTAGGAAGTTGAGTTCCAAAATATATTTTGAGTAATAGTACATTGTGGCAAGAAGCACATATAGGGGCATATTAACAAGGGCTTTATCTCCGCTTTTTTGGCTTTAAAAGCCAAAGAAGCAGAGATAAAATTATCGCCCTATCAACAACAGGGTGCTAACATGCAAAATCGCACGTTAGCAACCTTTTTCACTATGCTTCCCTTTGAATCTCTAATGAGATGCAAAGTGGGTGTTCCAGAGCAAAATAATAGGAGAGTGACATTTCTCCTATTATCAAGCTTCACGCTAACCCTGTTAGAGACAAAAAAAGCAGCGCTAACCACGGTTAACGGTGCTTTTTTACGTATGCTAATTTTCAGACTTACCCATGTAATCCAATGGGTAGTGGATTACATGGCTAAATCCACCATGGGCTATCAACAAGGATATCCCTATCCTTGTAGTTTTATCGCTGCATTACCAGCGATAACCTCCCAAAATGCCGCTATTGCTGGATTCTTTATCGCCTAGGCGGCTAGCGTTGTTAATAACGCGATAACCAGGCGATATTATCCAGCGATAGCGGGCGTTAAAAAAATTAACGCTAAGCACCCTTAGCGTTAATTTTCCCTGTTCCTTGTTAATATGCCCCTCAATTCCTCAAACATGTAGGGCCTGATTCACAAAGGTGAACTTACACTTTTGTGTAAGCTTATGTTTATTTCACAGTAACTTTATGACTGCTGAGTCTCCACATTCATGGTGAAGACTTTGAATGTAAAAAGATAGAACTGTTCTTTTTTTATGTATAGAGTCTCCGCGACAAGTGCGGAGACTCTGTAGTTGTAAAGTTAGTACTCGTAATGTAACATACCTTTGTGAACACGACAAAATTGTACATTTACACAAAAGGGTAAGTGTATCTTGGTGAATCCAGCTCTTACAGTGTTGTGGTTATGCCTTATATTTCTCAGCAGCAACCTTAGGAAAATGTATTTGATGGAGCGTACACAGAATAACACATATAACTGAGAAGTAGGCATAACAGATATAGAAGATGTGCATGAAAATCAGAACTTTCAAAGTGCTTGTTTCATTTTGAGGTCCTCACTTTCATTATTCACTTGCAAGTAAAAGGTGAACTCATGTTGCGTTCCTTTGTGACTGTCCACTGTTCTGTCAGTCACGATGCAAACATAAATGGCATACACACTTGGGATAAAAGAAAAGGTTACAAGACACCTATGTCTGTACTGTTTTTACAAGCTGTGTGGTTAATGCTGTTAGGAAAGCATGTGTGGCCGTGATATACCACTAAAATAATACACCTCAAAAGACACCTCAAAGCACTCTCATAGTTGAGTTGATATAGGTCAATGTTAAAAATGTAAAAGGTACAGAACAAACATTTTAAATCCAAAGTACAGAAATTGTACAGTGTAAATGCAGAACGATCATGGTGTGAGCAAAAGAAATACATTTTGAACTAATTAGAATAAATATTTTGGAATCGTCATACAGCCCTACCAACTAAGCACTAAGCCATTACATTATTATTTATTCAGCCCCCTGTGACCTAAGGTCACCAGGAGGTATCAGAACAAATTAGTTACTTAAACAACATTTTTTTTTTAAAGTTTGATTTATTAAAAGAAAACAGAATAAATAAATAACAGTAAAACATGACAAAATCCATCCTATTGAACAATAAAATGATTAAATAAAATGAGAAGACAATATAGGGATTAACTTTATACCTATATATAAATAAGAGAAAAATATATTTGGAGAAATAAAAAGAGGGGGGGGGAGAAGAAAGGAGGGTAGAAGAGAGGGGAGGAAATATAAGTTATCAAAGTAAAACAGTCAGAAATATCATAAAAATATACAGAGTATATAACATTGTAAGCATATTATTAATGAGAGAATGAAAAGAATACTGTAATGAACTTTCATTAATTAAGAGACATCATTAAGCAAATAAGCACAAAAAGGCAAAACGAGCAAAATTAAGGTGGCTTCCGAACTTCATCAGCAGTGTTTTTAAGGGCAGCATAAGAGGAAGCAGAATGAGATAAATAAGTAGTTAAGGGGAGCCATAAAAGATCTCTTTTAAATGCTAGAGATGTGGGGGGAGACATAATTAGTATCAAGTCTGTGATGGAAACAGACAGCGTTCCACCAAGCTCGAAAAGTGACTTTATCTGCTTGTTCCCAGTTGGAAGTTATTAAGTGGAAGGCAATAGCTATTAATAAGTCCAAAAGTTTAAAATTTGCGGAGATGGAGTACCTACAAATATATTAGTAAAGGCAAATGGGATTTGGACCTTAAAAATTACCAAAAATTGGAACCAGATTAATTGCCAAAACTGATGGATTGAGGGACATTCAAATAACATATGTTTTAGATCTGCAGTAGGACAGGGACAGGGGGAACAACCTATACAACGCAACTTTTACAACGCACTACACTTACAACGCATTTTTTACAACGCAAAATCCATTACAACGCACTACACTTACAACGCATGACACTACAACGCATTTTTAAAAACTACCTTTACAACGCATTCCATTACAACGCCTACCATTACAACGCATAATATTACACTACACTATCCAACACTTACCCTACTGTTGCACCCCCTGGAGTTAGAATAGTAATTTTTACCCCTAAACTATCCAACACTTACCCTACTGTTCCACCCCCTGGAGTTAGAATAGTAATTTTTACCCCTATACTATCCAACACTTACCCTACTGTTGCACCCCCTGGAGTTAGAATAGTAATTTTTACCCCTATACTATCCAACACTTACCCTACTGTTGCACCCCCTGGAGTTAGAATAGTAATTTTTACCCCTATACTATCGAACACTTACCCTACTGTTGACCCCCTGGAGTTAGAATAGTAATTTTTACCCCTATACTATCCAACACTTACCCTACTGTTGCACCCCCTGGAGTTAGAATAGTAATTTTTACCCCTATACTATCCAACACTTACCCTACTGTTGCACCCTCTGGAGTTAGAATAGTAATTTTTACCCCTATACTATCCAACACTTACCCTACTGTTGCACCCCCTGGAGTTAGAATAGTAATTTTTACCCCTATACTATCCATCACTTACCCTACTGTTGCACCCCCTGGAATTAGGATAGTAATTTTTACCCCTATACTATCCAACACTTACCCGACTGTTGCACCCCCTGGAGTTAGAATAGTAATTTTTACCCCTATACTATCCAACACTTACCCTACTGTTGCACCCCCTGGAGTTAGAATAGTAATTTTTACCCCTATACTATCCAACACTTACCCTACTGTTGCACCCCTTGGAGTTAGAATAGCAATTTTTACCCCTATACTATCCAACACTTACCCTACTGTTGCACCCCCTGGAGTTAGAATAGTAATTTTTACCCCTATACTATCCAACACTTACCCTACTGTTGCACCCCCTGGAGTTAGAATAGTAATTTTTACCCCTATACTATCCAACACTTACCCTACTGTTGCACCCCCTGGAGTTAGAATAGTAATTTTTACCCCTATACTATCTAATACTTACCTTAAATGCAATTTAATATTATGCGTAGTAATGGTATGTGTTGTAAAGGTAGTTTTTAAAAATGCGTTGTAGTGTCATGCGTTGTAAGTGTAGTGCGTTGTAATGGATTTTGCGTTGTAAAAAATGCGTTGTAAGTGCATGCGTTGTAAAAGTGTGCGTTGTAACGTCATACATCCCAGGGACAGGACCAGCAAACAGAGGATGAGTCAGGTGAGAAAGAAGCTAAGGACATGGGGGAAAGTGATAATCTATGATAAATGAAAAAAAGGGTTTGTGTGGTATTTGCAGATCGAGAGGTTTTATGGCGCTTAGACCAGATTTTATCCCAAGTAGCAATTGGCCATTCTTGAGACAAGTCCTTTTCCCATATCTTCTCATTTTTTGATTTAAGTCTTTCTGAGGAGAAAAGTAAAAGACTGTAATTATTTGATGCCGAAGGAGAACCTTCTAGAATTGAAAGAAGAGACTCAGAGGACATAGGAATATCAGGAGAAGCAGGTCATTTTTGGAGAAAATGGCTGAGTGAAAGCTGAAGAATATTATATTGCGATCTAAGGATGATGGTAAAGAAAATGTAGATAGAAGATCAAGAAAAGGGTTTGTTATCATCTATGAGTTGTGAAATCCAGCGTAAGCCTTTAGAATTCCATGATTTCCAGTATATAGATCTGTTACAAATCTGCAAAGATTTATTATGCCAAATAGGATGATTATGGAGAGAGGTAATGGAGGGATGTGATGAAGATAACAGAGGAGATAAACGTTTACGAGAATGAGAAATGGACGGAGAGCGTAAAGAGGAAATTTTGGCAGCGAAGGTCAAAGTTTCTTGAAAGTCAAAAGGGGCAATAAGATCTTTTTCTAATTGTAGCCAGAGAGGTGATATAGGGGGAGATCCACTTAGCAGTTTGTTTTAGTGAGAATGCGGTATGATAAGTCTTACAGTCGGGGAACTTGAGACTGCCATTAGGTCTATCCTTTTTGAGAGAAGATAAAGCTATACGCGAACATTTACCCTTCCATAAAAACCTTATCAAGATGGAATCAATTTTTTGGAAGTAATATTGAGGAATATGAATAGGAATCCTCGATATCATATATAATACCAGAGGAGAAAGCATCATTTTAATAGAGTTTAACCAACCCCAGAAAGAGAGGGTGCCATTGACTACTATTATCATTTCATTTTTTAATAGTGTAATCAAAATTTACTTTAAGAGTATTGGCTAGTGAATGTGTGAACCATAAACCAAGTTATTTTATTTTAATAGGCTTCCAGGAAAAACCAGATGAATCAAAAATATGTTTTTGACAGAGAACATTTAAAGGTAAAATTTTGCATTTATCAGCGTTCAGGCTATAACCTGACAGTTTAGAGAAGAAGGACACCTGTTGAAGAAAAGGATTAAGGGATGTTTCAGGATTGGAGCAATACAGAAGAATATCATCAGCATAAATTGATAGTTTAATTTCACAGGAACCAGATTGAAAGCCTGTGATTCGATCATACTGTCTAATTTTAGTTAGAAAAGGTTCTAGGGAAATGACAAATAATAAAGGGGACAAAGGGCAAAATTGTCTCACTTCCCTACGAAGTGAGAAGAAATCAGAAGACTGACGGTTTGTGAATATGGACGTGCGAGGATCAGAAAATAATAGAGAAATTGAAGTTATCAGTTTAGGAGAGAAACCGGCCCATCTTAAAGCTTGAAACATAAAGTCCCAACCAATCCTGTCAAAAGATTTCTCAGCATCTGGGGAAATTGCTGCAATTGGATTATCCAAGGAGGAGGCCTTACTAAGTATATTAGTGAAGACTGAAGAATTATCAGAAGCAAGTCGCCCTTTAACAAAGCCCGCCTGCACAGGACCGATGAGATCAGGTAAAATAGGATCAATACGTAGAGCCAGAATCTTCGCAAACATTTTGTAATCAGTGTTGACTAATGAGATAGGTCAGTCATTTTTTCATCTTTGGGAATTAAACAGATCAATGCTTCTTGAAAGGTACCACTGGGGGTGCAAGAAGCCCCAACGGATTGAACAAGACATAAAAGCTTAGGTAAAAGAATATTTGCAAAATGAGAGTAAAATTCAATTGTAAAACCATCAGGTCTAGGTGCTTTTCCACGGCGTAATACTGATACAGCCTGAGTTATATCTGCTAGGGATATGTCAGTTCCCAAAGAGTCAAAATCAATATGATTAGGTGGTGGAGAAGGAATGGACCGGAAGTAGGAAAGAAGATCAGAACTATCCGGCGTAGATTCAGGAGTGTAGAGGTTTTTATAAAAAGAGACAAATTTGTTTAAGATGTCTTTATCTTTATAAATAGGAGTACCCACAGGGCCCTGAAAGGATTCTATTTTAGTTCTATCCTTCCTGATCTTTAAATAATTAGCCAAAAGTTTACCCATCTTGTTTTGGCCACCATAGTAATGAGAACTGCTTTTCAGGAGGTAATTGGAAGCTGCGTCAGTAGACAATCTATTAAAAGTAATTTTAGCATCAAAAAGATTTTTCAGATTAGATTCATTGTTAGAGTGGTAATATGCGTATTCCAATTGTTACATTTTGCTAAGTAATTGAGAAGATTGGGCTTCAAAAGACTTCTTTTTTTTGTGACAAAAAACTCATAATAAAACCTGTGGCAGCTGCCTTAAAGGAATCCCATACCATCACAAAAAGGGATTCTGAAGTGTTGTTGATGGCGAAAAATTCAAAGGCAAAGGATTGAAACTTTTGACAAAAATTAGGGTTGAGTAAAAGGGAAATTTTAAGACGCCATCTACCAGGGTAATGGGAAAAGGGGATCAAGTCAATATCCACAAGAACAGGGGCCTGGTCAGATATTAGAATTGAGCCAATCTCTGAGTGAATGGCATGCTGAGACAGGGATTTACTTAAGAAAAGATAATCAATACGGTATTGTGAGTGGTAAGCAGCAGAATAGAAACTCTACTCTCTAAGGTCAGGATGGCATAATCTCCAAATATCAACTAATGCTTTACGTGTAATGGAGGAAACAAATTGAGTATCGGTCAAGAATGGGGTCTAGAATTTGATTACAGTCTCCACCAAGTATAACGTAGTCACCGTCGAATGTAATTAATTTGTCTGATAAATTGTACCAAAAAAGTTTATCAATTGAAGTAGGACCATATACATTGAAAATGACAATAGGAATTTTATCTATAAGCAACTTAACAATAACCCACTAGCCCTCCGTATCAACTTCTTGATGAACTACAGAAACATTCAATTTTTTGTGACATAGGATCAAAACACCATTTTTCTTACCTAGGGCAGGGGAATTAAACACATGACCTAGCCAGCATCTCTTTAATTTGGAAGCTTCACTATCAGAAATGTGAGATTCTTGATTTAACGCAATGTCCGTTTTCAACTTTGCTAGGTGAGATAACAACCGTTGCCGTTTAATAGGATTATTTAAACCTTTAATATTCCAGGTAGTAACCCGACATGTAACTTACTAAGAAGAGTATGAACAAACATTATGCTTACAAGAAATGCAGTTAAATTGAATCTATAAACGTAAAGGAGAATAGATGGAGGGAAAGAACGTATTTTCAAGATGAAAGAGAATTTACAAATATGAGAGGTGTAAAAAATGTATAGGATACTAAGTTTGAAAAAAGAACAGAGAAAGTGAAAGAGATAGGTAAAGAAGATAAAGGGGAAAAGAAAGAAGGAACGTCGGAGCAAGTAAGAAGGGAAAGACAAAATAAAAATAGAAAAAATAAGAGAATAGAGAACAAAGGGACAGTACATGTCTTACAAAGACGACTGAACATCATACCTACAAAACAACTGGGGGAAGACTACACCAGGAGGAGACAACAACAGCTGTGAAAATCCAATGAATCCAGAAAGGACCACAATCAAGGATGTCAACGTTACAGGAGGGTCAGGGAAGAACAAGTTGTTGAAGGAAAAACACCTGTGAGTGAGAGAAAAAAAAAAAGAAGGAATTAATGAAAAAGAAATATTCATAAAGTAGAAAATATAAGAAAATTATGAAGAGATAAAAGCGAAGAAGGAGAAATAACAGTATAGTATTATAGAGACATTACAAGTACAAAAACAGATCTAATAATCACTAACAATCAGTTATACAATTTGAGAACAAGCAAAAAGAGAACAACAGCGTAACATGAAACATATATAATATTCAAGCAGGTCTTGAAGTGTCCATAGTATCAGCTCCATGAAGAGTAAGGAATTTCTGCAATGCTGCGGGGTCATCAAAAGTTGTAGGTCACTCCTTATACTTAACCTTGAAGATACATGGATGAAGAAGGCCATATTTGGCGTTGAGTGAAAGCATTTGAGGACGAAGATCAAGAATTTTTTTTGCGTCGATCTGCTGTAATTTTGGCTACATCTTGAGAAAAGAAGAGACGATGACCTTCCCAAAAAAAACCTGCTTCTTGGACTTGACCGCTGAAAGAACTTGAAGGAGATCGGTATATTGCAGAAAAAGCATGATCACACCACGAGGTTTCGCTGTGATTTTCGGGCCAAGCCTGTGAGCTCTTTGAATATTAAGTGAAGTGGTTGCAGGTAACTCCAAAAGTTTGGGCAAGAAGGACTGAAAAAAGGTGGTGGGATTGGAACCTTCAATGTTTTCAGGAAGTCGTGTAAAGTTGGAGGTTGTTTCTACGATTCCTATTTTCCACATCTTCTGCCTGTTTTTTAAGAAGAGACACTTCAGACTCCAGAGATGAAATACGTGAGCATGAAGATTCAAGAGATTCTGTTCGCTGTTCAATAATGAGCACTCAAGACTCTAAAGAAGACCATTTATCATTCAAAAATTGCAAAGTTTTATTTGTTTCTTCTATGAAGGGTTTTAGAGCTCGGTTTTCTTCAAGTATCACCTCCATGGCTGACGGAGAGGATTTTCCAGGAGAATGTGGATCTTTTTGGGGTATTTTGGTGGAAATGGCTGGAAGCTTGCTAGAGAACTGCGTTCTTGAAATAGCGCCTGAAGAAATATTAGGTTTTTGAGGGAGAGGGTCATCCATTTCAGAACCGTTAGGATTTGAATCGGAATCTGAACACGTATGCACATTAGAAGCTTTAGAGGGCGCAGCAAGCTTAAGATTCCTCAACCTCCCCATAAAAGGTGCACTAAAATACAATAGATGTCTTTAAAGCAGTTGCAAGCTGTGTAATCCAAAAAGATACACTGAACGGTGTGCAGCATAAAGAAGCAGCCAATATAAGTCACTATGAAAGTAAGAAAAATCAGCTCATGAAGAAAAAGTATGCATGAGAGAAAATAATGGCTGCTCTATAACAAGGTACAAGGAGAAAAACATTTAAAATCCATAAGAAAAAAGGAGAGTTCCAATATTCATGAGAGTATAAGCCTAATTGTGACAGGCATAATGACTCTCTAACTGAGAGGAACCAACATCAGCAAAGTCCATGATCAAAAAGATACCAACCCTGATATCTTTAAACGGAGGTTGAAAATGACAAGCAAATGGAGCTTGTAGCAATGTTCAGGTCAAAAGCAGGGCAGCAAATGGCATCAAGAGATTCCAGACCCGCATTCCCTGAGGCGCCATGGACGGAATCTCCTCAGAGCAGCAGAGCAGCAGATCAAAGAAAATGGCGGCCACGTCTACAGCGGTGCCGCCTCGCAATGGAAATTAGCAAAATTGCAGCGCACTGGCCGAAAAAATGAGCAGAGAGGGGCTCAGTGTGTGCCGCCTCTCCTCATACAGCTATTTCCTCTCCCTGGGCTTCACATAACGGGTGAGAGTATTATTTGGTCCATCGATAATCGTCTCCATCCCCGCCGAGTCAGGGACCCGCCGCCATCCTCTCTGGACATAGCCACGCCCCCATCACATAAACAACATTGAATCATTGTAAATGAATGTAATGCTATTAGTTCGGAAAACTTGAACAAGAAAAACAGAACAATTGCAACATTAGCACAATATTTACAGGTGTTAATATAGTTGCCTCCATCCAAGCTGCCAAACCACTCACCAACCTTACTGTAATCTTTTCCAGTCTCACCAACCCAGGGACCCACTGGTGTCCATAAGCCATTCTCTTCAAAAGCTTTGACTTCATGATAAACAGTAAGAATGTTAGAAACATAAGCATGAATAAATCTACTGTTATCTGGAATCGAGGTGCTACACTCTCACACTGCAAAAATTAATCAATTTACTGTGAATTGTTTCTTTACCTTGGGGTTCTTGTGACTCAAATTCTCAGCTTGTGGCTTTCATGAACTAAATCAAAGACTGTTTCTTGCTGCCTGTGACTTTGCAACAGTTCTTCATTCTGATTCTTGAATTGAAACTGGCTACTGGTGCTTTCACCTGGATCTTCAACTTCATCAACATCACCAACTCCAAAATTATCATCAGTTTTGGGATTCTCTTCTACCCCCTCTAGATCCATGCTGCAAACTTGAGCTTGACTTTATGAATCTTTGATCGTTGTCACCACTTCTTCATCTGTCATCTTCAATCTTCTTGTGTGAGCTTTGTGGATCCACTGCAGGATTCCAGCACACTTCACAGCAGTGTTAGTCACAAGAAGAACTTGATGTGGCCCTTTTCATCTCGGCTCCAAGCATCTCTTGCAGATATGGTTCTTGATCAGGATCCAGTCACCTGGTTGTAGTAGTCAACATTGAGTTTTTTTTGTTGGTGCTTTAGCCAAACTCACCTGATGTGGGATAGATATCACTATACATCAGCCAGATTTTTGCATTAAGCCAATGCAATATCATTAGTTATTGACACAAGTGTTGCTGACAGGATGTATGAAACTCTCACAGTGCTGCCCATCAAAACGTCTTGGAGCAACTAAACAGCATTTTATTTAGCGTGCTTCTAATACTCATAAGAAGGAGAGGAATAGCATCATGCCACTTAAGATTATTAAAGGCATACCCCTTTGCCAGCATACTTTTTATAGTGCTATCCATCTTTTCCACGATTCCTGTTGATTGTGGACAGTAACTATAGGAACCTTTTGCTCAATTTGAAGTTCAGTACACAACAACTTTAGGATTTAATTCTTAAAATGAGTTGTCTCAAAGGAAGTTGGCAATCCAAATCCTGGTATTATTAATGGGGTTGGCTTAAGTCATACTGTTGGATCTATTGGTTGGGTAGGCATCTACCCATTTATAAAACAAGTAGACAATCATAAGATCATATTTAGGCCCATTACAAACAGGTATATGAATAAAGTCAGCTTGAAGTCTAGTAAATGGGCCTTTTTGATTTGTGTATATGACTCACAACAACAAATGTTCTCTCCCTCTGGCTATTTCCCTGGCAAGTGACACACCTCTTGCACAAATCATCTGCAACATTTCTGAATTTTGTGTTTTACCAGGACTGGTCATTGGATCCCTCCCTACATGAGTATGCAAATATCAGACCATTAATTGTAACATAGAGCCTGGGAGTGAATATTGGTATTCAGAAGTAATTCACAAATTGTTACTATTTCTCTTACAACCAGTGAATTCCCCTTTCTTTCAACTTGGGGCACCTCCTCCTGGAGGTCCCTTAATTCACTTAATGTGGTCAGTGTTGGATTCAACAAAAAAGAAGTGCCATTATTTGCATTCTCAGCATTTCTTTTATTGGTTTCATATTGTTCTTATTCTTTCACTAGAGTTTGCTTATTATTTATCACTGTTGCATTTTCAAGGTCACAATACGTGCTGCCACTTGATCAGCATAACAATTCTTGCCCATCAAGACTATGCCATCACCAGCCCTGTAGCCTGTACATTTGACCATTGTCATTTCTCTAGGTTGTTATATTGTTTATAAAAAGATCAAGAATGTAGGAACTCATCCTGATGGGAGTACTGGAAGATGCCATAAAACCCCTTTGTGACCATAACAGCCCCAAACCGTATACCACTTCAATATCCATATTAGCTGCCTCTTTAAATTGTCACACTTAACTCATCTGCTCAGCAAAAACCCCTTATCAGAGCAATCAACCCTGCCACTTGGGTTGAAGTTATGTGAGGCAAGTTTGATGCTTCAATGATTTCAGAAATGGAACAGACTGCATAAGCATCTTTTAATGCTCCCTGATGTTTGTATGATGCAACAACAGATGCATTTACAAAGCATGCCTTTACCACAGATTCTTTACAATGCTTGTATCTTTACCACCCATGTCTTTACAGTGCATCATTTTCCATGAATATTCATAGCATTGCATTAGAGTTACCATTAGCATGCATACCTTTACAATGCATGCATTTACCACACAAACCTTCATCATGCTTTTTAAAAAAATATAACAATTAAGAATAAAATAAAATATTATTCGCATTTGCAAATTTATTATAGTGTACCATATTATATTTTGGCAAAGTTTTTACATAAAAAGTACTGCTGTTTTCCGCATCTGTATGCAGCAGAACACAACACAAACATCATATCACTATGCAGCACAACGCAATACATTGCAACACTCCGCAAACTTTTTGAACATCAATATATCACAATGCACCTCAAAGCAACATAGTGAAACACTACACAAATGTTTTCAACAAGAAGATATCACAACACAACATAACACAAAACATTACATTACAGCCCAAATATTTTCAACAGTATTAAAACACAACACAGATGTGGAAATACAACCATTTGCATTTCTACACAACCTATAACTATGTCCCCAACCAACTTAGTGGACAACACTCCGAGGAAAGTCAAAAGCATGATAAAAATCACTAGCAAAATAAATATAGTCCTAGTAACATGCTTGTTCACATAAAAACACAGACTACAACAATTGTTTAACTGAAAATGATTATTAAATCTTAAAAACATATACATAGAAAGGGCCACCATTTTATAATCAGTGTTACACTGTCTTGACCACAGGCACTGGAGAGCACAGTTTTTAAGAGACATTGTTTCAAACACTGCCATGTATCTATTATGGTCAGTATAACTAAAATGATACATACATGTATAAATTGCATGGTTTATGATATTGACTGAAATTGAGTTACTTTTTTTACATTTTCAAACATTTATTGGAATATCATTATTTCAAAAGCAATACCATTTGTCAACTGTACAAATATTATAATAGTAGAGAAGTCAAAATAGATGTATAATGTTTTTTTAAATGAATCCAAAAAGGTTGCTGAACAGTGATTATGGGTCAAATGTTTTATTTAATTTTTGAATTTATGTCCAGTCAGGACAGGTGCTGGACAGTGACTGGAGGTGCAGATTAAAGGTCTGATTATGAGTCTGGAGGTCCTCGGACCGCAAGACACGTGGTGGGGAGGTGGTGGTCTTGCAACCACCACATTACGTCCTTGGTGGTCATACCGCCCTGGGACCGCTGACTCCGCCAGGGAACCGCCAAGCATATTATGACTTTCCTCACAGCCACGGATTTCATAGAGGTCTTTCCTCAATGAAAACAGTGGCGGTGAGGAAAGAGGTCCCCCTTGTGCCTCACTCCACGTGGATGCACGCAGAGGGGCTCCCCATGTGTATGCACCCCAAGTTCCAGCACAGCATTGACCTCACAATCCATGCTTTGCTGGAACTTTCTTTGATGTTCCCATTGCAGTGCCTATTTTATAGGCACTGCCTTGGGATCGACAGAGAATCACCCTCCAATGACTAAAAATGTAATTATACGGCAGGCGGTTCTCACGTGGGTTTGGCGGTGCGGCAGTGGTGTGGCCCCGCTGATGCACCATCAAACTTGTAATCAGGCCCTTAGTGTTCTAACTCTGCCAAGTGCCAATTCAAGGCAGGTGATGGACAGTGAGTGCAGGGCAGATATAACATTCCAGCTCCACCAAGTATCTAGCCAAGCTGATGCTTGATAATGTCTGGGGGGGGGGGTGCAGATTTACTATTCTAACTCATCCAGGTGCTTAATCAGGACAGGTGCTGGACAGTGAGTGGGGAGCTGATTTACTATTCTAAGTCTGCTAAGTACCAAGTGAGAGAAGTGATGGATAGTGGCTAGGGGGCAGATTTGCTCTTCTAACTGCTCCAAGTGCCTAGTCAGGGCAGGCATTGGATAGTGGCTGGGGGGCAGATTTACTATTCTATATGCGCAAGTACCTAGTCACTGAAGGTGCTGGACAGTGGCTGGTCAGGAACATATACTATTCTATTCCAGCCAGCTGCCTAGTTAGGGCAGGTGCTGGAAAGGGCCTGGGGGGTAGAATGGCCATTTTAACTCAGCCAATTGCCTAGTCTGGGAAGGTACTGGATAGTGGCTGGGGGCAGATTTAATAGTTTAACTCTGCCAAATGCCTATCAAGGGAAGATGTTGGACATGGGCCGTGGGACGAATTTACTATTCTAACTCCGTCAAGTGCCTAGTCAGGGCAGATGCTGGAAAGTGGCCAGAGGCGGCGCATTAACTCCTCATAATTTGCCATGTGAGCAGTGAGGGCAAGTGCTGGACAGTAACAGTTTTGTTTTTAAGAACAATGGTCCCTATGGAGGAAGGGATTGACAGAGCAAATCTTTATATAGAGATACAATGATATCTATATATTGCTGTCCAACTGGACAAAATCATTCAATATGAAAAATACAAAAAACATACAAGTGGGAACATGTACAGGTTAAAAACAGAAGAAAGAACTCAGACAGTTTTTAAAGTTAGGCCAGCATAAATTACATTAGAATACTTAGGCACAGCATAATAATTGATATGTGTTGTCAAAGTGCAAGAGGTCGACGATGTTTCAATCCCTTTAAAACAATTTGGGATCATCTTCAGTACAAGGCAAATAGTGCCTGAGAAAAGATGCCTGTTACGGTCAAGCTACTGAGGGGTTTGGTTATGGATCCAGTATGGTGGAAGAAGATCCAGAATGGCATAGAGCTGCATGAAGGCAAAATTGCATTGAATGTAAAGATGTGCTTTAATCACAGGGACAATTCCTAGGCATGGGTTGGACATCCAATCATCGGGGTCGTGCTGAAAGTAATCCATAATTCAAGGGGGGAGGTGATGGCCTGAGAGTACAGAAACCGGGAAATACACTTGAGAAGAGAGTGATAGTGCGAGGCCGCTGTGACCGCATATGTCGGGCAGATATACTATTTCAAGTTTCAAGTTTAAGTTTATTGTTTACTTAATAAAAAAATCAGCATACAATAATACAGATCACAGCTGAATTTATCAAGTAAAACAAATAACTTTGAATTCACCTAATGCAGTGATTCCTTAAGTAAAAATTACACCAATGCCCAATATATTGCTAAAACACAAACTTGTGAAGCTAACATAGGTATAAATGCAAACGTCAGCCTTAGTTTGAACCTGTGTCCGCTTCCATATCCGACATATAATCAATATATACAAAGTTACAATTAATTCATGTAAAAGGTTCCAATAACTGGAAGGTATATGATACTGACTGGCCTGGAAGTAATGTAATCAAACCTTCCGTTCTTAACTTGGCATTCCTATGTAACTACAGTGCCATAGTGCATTACATATATAGTTAGTTGCTAATCTTTTGCAAAACCTAGTAACACTTCACAATCAATTGTACGACCTATAAAACCATGTTTAAACCTAAAAGCTGATTATTGCTCCTATTCTGCATGGTAGACTAAAGGATTCCATTGCAGGGCAGAGCTGAAGATACAATTAAAATCTGACATTATTCTAAAGTGCCTGTGTGCATTAAATAACTTATCTTGCAGTCCCAATGCTCTTGATTACGCCCTTTGTAACCCCTTACACAACATTTTAAAATAGACAGTCAATCATAATCCTTATTTAAACAGAACAACTGTCGATGGCACTTGGGCTAATCAGATAGCAAATCATTTACAGCACTAGCCCTTGTGCCCTCATGTTCTTACATTGGGGCAGGATGAAAGATGTAATTAAGTGCTGTCTTAGCTCCCTCTGAGAAGCTATAACATTTGCTTGATAAAGCTGATGCTTTAATATATTCACATATTTAGCACATATCTCCAGTACCCTAGATGACCTGCTACTAGAGCAAATAAAGGATGCCTGTGCGCAAGTCCGTACTCCCTCAGCCATAAAAAACGGTTTTAGGTAGATTCTCCATTGCAAATCTAGAGCAGGACAGCAGCATAACAAATGAGCCCATGTTTCTTGGTTCTTGCGGCATAACCTGCAGACGTTAATACCCAGTCCAGGCCACCTTTGGATTAAAGTCACGACTGGGGAGAGCAAGTGATCTCATATAAAGTATCTGAGCCAGGGCCGGTGCGTTAATTGAATTCAAAAAGTAGGGTTGTGGCTTCCCCACTTGATAGGTGGACTGTAAAGTCTGTCCCACCACAGATCTTTCAACCACTTGTACATGTGTTCCCATAATGTGAGTTTTACTTGTCTGTTGATTGCTAACTTTCAGACAGAGAATGTAACATCATCCTTCCCTACAGCAGCTTCTTATATATTAAGTGCTAGAATCTCCTTGTTTAGTTGCCGAGACCACGGATGCCCAGAGCTTTCATAAATATTTTCAAATATGCTTTTTATTGATTTCTTAGCCGTCGTTCTGCACTTGATGTAGTATTTTAGCAAAGTTGCCTTGCTCTCAATGGATTATTTGCCAGACCCAGCTCAAAGCTTGATCTAGAATGAAGGGTGTGTCAAGGTTGCTGTAATATTTTCTTATATGCTCTGCAGCAGCATAGTTCCAGAGTGGCGTTCAAAGAATTTGAGCTGCTGTCATAATTTTAGTGATTGTTGGTTCTGGGACTTGGTTACTATCTTAGTTTTTAGACTCCTCTTTCGTGCCCAAGAGCGGGTTACCTTCCTGCTCTCTTCGAGCCCTGCTGAAGTTTGGGTTAGTAACCCTGGCATCTACTGAGGCCCTTAGACCTAATTACTGCATGTTAGTTAAAACCTCCTCAAATTTCACTGTTGTTAGCTTTGGACATGATTGTGAACAGAGGCTGTTGTGGCCCTCTGCCTGTATTGAGTGCTGGCTGGAGTATGGCTGACAGGACTGATAGACAAAATGGTGGAGGCTCCTGAGTTGATGATGTATGGTGACACTGATGACAGGGCTACATCTTCTGGGGAAATTCGAAGGGTACACTAGATGTTCAAAAGTAACTCAGAATTGATCATTTAAAGGACCAGGTCACCCACCCCACGCTTCCATATTGGGCTTCACCTTCTTCTGGGGGAGATATATCTAGTACCCCCCTCTACCTCTGCCACTTTCCTGTTCACCTGGGGCTCTTTCCGCCTCCCCATATCGTGTGGCCTTGAACACATTAAATTAGCTGCAGGATGACACTCTCCAGGTGTCACTTCACCTTCCAGCAGCACCTATGAAACAAATCACTACAAGAGGGGAACAAAAACACCTGGCAATAATTCAAAGAACGATACCAGTGGCAGATGAAGTACTAAAGCAGCTGGCTTGAGACATGTGAGCTGAAGTGCGAAACCCTGGCGAAAACCTGACCCGCCTCGGTGTATTTTCCACATACATGAACCCCTTACCTCAATCCAAAAGCTAGGGCAGCCTGTAGAGCCTGTAGTGCTGATGTAATGCTGATGGATCTCCCAGATTGCAATGCTCTAAAGACCGCCTGCTTGTGTGATGCCCTGATGTGCTGCTGTACCTCGCCCTTTGTGGAAAGTGACCAAGATGGGGGGCCCAAGGAGGGCAGGTTGCCCTGCCCGGAGTAGAGGATGGCTGACACTGCACCTAGGTTCAGCTTAAGAAGGAGGCATCAGCGCCCTTAATCAGTGGCTGGTAGTGCCTTGGGTAGGCCTGCATATAAGTAGGAGCTTTGGGCTAGGGCCCAAGAGAAAGCACACCGGGCCACACACAAGCTGCAACCAGACCTAGGTGTCCTGCGTCCATGGGGACCCGTGTTCACACTCTGCACGCAGTAGCTGATACCACCACATTCGGACACCTTAAATTGTCTTACCTCCTGCTTGATTTTGCCTGCTTATTTTTACCAGTCCTTGCCGTTCGTAGGGATGCAGCACTCAACCTGCTGCTCCCTAGTCTGTGGCTCAGCAATCGGCATTCGGTGTCTGGCGTCTCATGTCACTCTGCGGTCTAGTATCCACCATCTACTATTTAGACTCCACCAAGTGCCTAGTGAGGGCAGGTGCTGGAAAGTGGCTGGGAGCACATTTACCATTCTAACTCTGCCAAATGCCTAGTCAGTGAAGGTTCTGGACAGTGGCTGGGGCAAATTTAAACACATGTTTTCTTTTATTAGAACAATACTAAACAAAACAAATCTAAGAAAGAGGGGAACCATCCAACAATCAAAAGGGACCTGAAAACATCCTTCTAATTGTTAGACTTGTCAGCCTTATGCTGGTCTTCTCCCAAACCTTTGCCTTTACCCCTCCTAGTTTTTCTGATTGTGTTTTTGTTGGCATTAGGACTCTGTGCACTTTACCACTGCTAACCTGTGTGAAAGTGCTTGTGTTATCATCTCTAAACATGGTAGAATTGGCATTTGCCCAATTGGCACATTTAATTTACTTATAAGTCCCTAGTAAAGAGATTCCCTCATGTTTCCATGGCCTGTAAATGAAATGCTACTGGTGGGCAGGCAGCACAGATTGTACCGCCCACTTACGTAGCTCTGTAAAATGGCTCTCAGACCTGCCATTGCACAATGTATATGCAGCCATTGCAACCTGACAAAAAAAATGTTTTTCCAGGCCCCAAACATTAAATTTTAATACATTGAAGTCATCCCTAACGTAGGCCCTGAACAGCCCAGAGGGCAGGTTGCAGTGTATTTAAAAATTTGCATATGTACTTTTAAGTTTTCCATGTCCAGGTATCAAAAAAGTCTTACATTTATTTTTAACTTCTGCAAGGGCTGCCTCTCCTGTGGGATAACATTGGTTTTCCTTAATATATTTAGTAAGTGATAACTTCCAATTGGGAACAGATATACAAGTCAAGTTTGGTGTCTAAATATTCGTAATTAAAAGCTCACTTTAATGGTAAAGTCAGGTTTACGTCACAATTCTGAAAATGCCACTTTTAGAAAATTGGTATTTCCTTCACCAAACCATTTACTGCCTGCAGCCTGTCCCTGGGTCACATGACTAGATATAGCTGGCAGTTGGTCCCTGTGTATTGCTCTTGGACAGTGAGACAAAGAGAAAAAAGGTGTTGGCAGGATGGGCTACTCTGACTAATGAGGGGGTGGATCACTGACACCATATCATGTTGAAAAATATTGTTTTCAAAAATATTGTGGGAAGCATATATTGTTTACCATAATAATGGGATCCTATACATATAAGAATGGTAAGTGTGACAATATCAGAAACAAATAGCATTGACACTAATATAATCCAAAATAGAGAAGTATATTGATGTTTTTAATGTAAATAGAGTTTAAAGAAGTAAATGTTAAATATTTTAATATATAATTTGAATATAATGTACATTAAATTCCACTAATGTGTAATACAATATACTATGTAAACATATATATACCAACAATTCCAATTTTGTATTTCATACCGAAGGTACATAAGGATAAAATCAATCCGGCGATGATGGAATCGGGATCGGCGTGAGCTCGGACGCTAATCGGCCGCTCACGTTAGCCGTGCAAGGATCGGCTAGGCGTCCTGCGCCCTGCGATGTCCGGATCGGCGATCAGACCTACACCGCGAGGACTGAGGCTGCAGCTGTACTGACGGTCTCCCGCACGGGAGGCTCAGATCATAAAATTCACCTTGGGACCCGAGAGAAGCACCAGTCCCCGGTTTCTTGCTACAGCCTCATATTACTCTGTTTCAAAATCGACCTGGACCTTAAGGCTAAGCGCGACTGAGGCTCTCTCTTTGCCGTTGACAGCTGCTGATCACTGCGTGATACTGCGGTTATTATTGCGATATGCAACCCTTGCTGTGATGAATCAACAGGGCACCAAGAGAGGCTTCAAGCCCAGAAACATTCTTCGAGACTCATCATCTATGGAAGGGAGCCATCTACTAAAACAAGAGGTCAGTGCGGGGAAAAGCTGCGCTCCAAGATGGGGGGCTGACCCGGGTGTAATCAAAGACTCTGCCACAGGCGTGCTGGGACCCCTTGCGAAAATGTTTTTAAATAACAAGGGGCAGGCTGCAGTTGATAGCCAACCATCACCTATACACCTATCCTCACAAGAGGCACAGCCACCTGTTGTGTGTCCTACTACTAACTTGTCAGTCAGCTTACACCTGTCAGAGCCTCCAAGCTCTCAGAGCGTGGGTATGGTCTCAGGCTCGGTAGGTACACCCCAATCATCAGCCCCCCCCTGAATAAAACGAATAACAGGAATATCACGCACAACCACCTCGAGTCCAGGGAAGAATCCGAGGTTAGGTTAGAGTCTGGAAGCTGGCATTCCCGAACCGTACATTTGGCTATCCCAGAGTCTACAATGTCGATAGCAGGCACCTGTGACTACATATTAAATCTGGAAGCTACAGCTGGTGTACAAATATCCTGCACACCAGAAGTGGCCCCCGAGAACTTTTTTTCTGTTTCGGATGGTGCTGAGTCTTCCTCGGAGGAGGGGGGGCTCGACACTAGCGACTCAGATAGTGGTGATAGCAAAGAGACCGGGATTGTACAACGGCCTAAGGTGCCTAAAGTCAAAGCAAAAACCAAAGGAAATGATGGACGGAGTGTTGAACATTGCAAGCACTCACCCCCAGTCAACTGATCTGGGTTTAATCCATCACCGTTCTTTAGCCCACTCTGCCACCCCAGTTCAGACATGGCCATATGCAAATCAGTCTGACCCTGTGCCTCATGGGAACAGTCCAGCCCAAACTGCCAAGCCATGTCTTCCCTGGACCGGAAACAACCTTCCTAGGACCGGTTTCTGGCATTTCAGCCGTCTTCAGCCAGGCTTGCTTGAATCCAGTGGCAAAGTGAGCAAGGGACTCACGTCTGAGCATACCCTGCCAACTTATGGCGAACAATGCAAAAACCAAAGGAAATGATGGATGGAGTGTTGAACATTGCAAGCACTCACCCCCAGTCAACTGATCTGGGTTTAATCCATCATAGTTCTTTAGCCCACTCTGCCACCCCAGTTCAGACATGGCCATATGCAAATCAGTCTGACCCTGTGCCTCATGGGAACCGTCCAGCCCGAACTGCCAAGCCATGTCTTCCCCGGACCAGAAACAAGCTTCCTAGGACCGGTTTCTGGCATTTCAGCGGTCTTCAGCCAGGCTTGCTTGAATACAGTGGCAAAGTGAGCAAGGGACTCACGTCTGAGCATACCCTGCCAACTTATGGCGAACAAAGCAAAAACCAAAGGAAATGATGGACGGAGTGTTGAACATTGCAAGCACTCACCCCCAGTCAACTGATCTGGGTTTAATCCATCACCATTTTTAGCCCACTCTGCCACCCCAGTTCAAACAAAGATAGCTGCAGGTCCCTCATTGCTGGGCACTAGAGGTTCTGTAACACATCTGCCATTTGAATCTGATCTGAATCAGTTGGAAAGACTAAAAAAGAAATTGGTCCGAACTGAGCTTCATGCAAAATTTCTGACAGATTGCCTAAATGCGAATATTATACCAACAGGCTTGCAAATTAAAAATATTCCCATTATTTTTATTGATGACGAGGACTTTAAAATTGGTTTCAGTTTTGCATCAAACAAGTGCTCGCGCACATGGATGGTGCTTAGTCCAGCATTACTAACGCAAAAGCATTGTTAGATAAAATTGCATTGACCATAAAAGATTTTGAAGAATTCAACTCTCATAGGAAAACTGATAAGTTACACAAGGATATCAGAAAATACAGTAAGGAGAGAACCTACCCCTATCTCCTTAAAGATTTCTATCAACCACAAGGTCCCAATCAAGGCCCAAGACAAGAACAACGTAAAAAGGTGACTTTCTCTGATACCAACTCTGACACAGATAGTGATCAGACAACGGATAACATCTACCGACAAGTATATGATCAACAGCCTTCAACATCTAGGCAGTCTTTTTTTGGACAGGATTGGAGAGGATCCGGTCAATCACAGCGACAACGAGCAACCAAGAGAGGTTGGTTCCGGAATTAATATACACCGGGCTTTCGACAAACCCGGAACCAATATTGCGAATGGTAAATCCAACTGATACCATTCCAATTTTTAATTTATCTAAACACCAACTCTCAGAGGCTGAAATATCAGTCCTCTCAGCGGGGCTCTCATTTGTACCCACTAACAGAAACGATCATTTTCAAACCAAACTGGAGCTATTTAAATTCTTTCGCTCCGTAAGACTCAAAAACTTTTTTGCCAATAAAACCTTATTACAAGACACTGACGCTACAGGTCTGCACAATCAATCGACCTTTTTTCCAACAAATGCAATGGTAGCGAAGGAAGTTGTCACCTTTGAAAATGCCATTCTGACAGAAATAGCTCATGTAAAACATAACCTTACACATGATGAACATGTAGCCCTACGAAACCTTCAGTCCTTACCAGATACGATCATAAAGCCAGCCGATAAATGTGGGGGGGATTGTTTTGTGGGATCTTGAAGCCTACAATATTGAAATGACAAAACAACTATCAGTAGAATCACATTACAAGAAACTACTCAGCAATCCAACTACACGTTTAGAGAAGTCTATCATTGAACTCAGCAAAATGGGCCTTGACGGCGGGTGGCTTAGTCCCAAGGAGGCAGCCTTTCTAATTAATAAATCACCAACGGTACCGGTAATATACATCCTACCGAAAATACATAAAAATGCCAAGACACCTCCTGGTAGACCATTTGTGTCTGGCTGTAATTCAATTCTAAAACCCTTAGCCCAGTATGCTGATTTTTTCATCCGTCCTTTTGCTACTGAGACTACCACCTATATTAGGGATACTACAGCAGTGATCAATGTGGTTGAAAACCACCCTTTTTATCCTTCCTGTGAACTCCTGGTCTCTATGGACATAGAGAGTTTATACATGAACATTCCACAAACATAAGTACTAGAGATTGTAGAAAATCTACTCAATAATAGACCTAGACCACATGCGGTCCCAACTGAATTTATTATTGAATGTATAAGGATCTCGCTCTGTGAGAATTTTTTCCTCTATGAAAAAACCTTTTTCCAACAACTGAAGGGAGTCGCAATGGGGGCAGTTTATGCCCCAGATATTGCGAACATCTATGTATCTGATTTTGAGATGAAATATGTCTACAATACAACTAATCCATTCGCAGCCAACATTACATGTTGGCTAAGATACATAGACGACGTATTCCTTATTTGGAAGGGGACCCAGGAACTTCTTACTGAATTCCACAACTGGATTAACTCGAGGAATCCCAATTTGAAATTTACACTTGATTCCGATAATCAACAGATGAATTTTCTTGACATTTCAATAAGAGTAGGTATAGAGAAAACACTATACACTACTTTATTTACTAAACCTACAGCACGAAACACTCTTCTCAAATACGAAAGCGACCATCCACAGTCACTCAAAGATGGACTCCCTTACGGACAATTTCTCCGTCTTCGGCGGAACTGTTCCAGAAGGGAAGACTATTTCTTAGAAGCCAGAAAACTCAAAGAAAAATTACATTCACGTGGTTACCCTAACAAACTACTTAAAAAGTCACT
The DNA here is from genome assembly GCF_964204655.1 of Triturus cristatus. Classification (NCBI taxonomy): domain Eukaryota; kingdom Metazoa; phylum Chordata; class Amphibia; order Caudata; family Salamandridae; genus Triturus; species Triturus cristatus. The sequence continues at coordinate 481,249,364 of NC_140580.1, forward strand.
CAAAAGGGCATGGTACAACGACCGTGATGCTCTGCTAGAAGTAAAACACAAAACTAACGAACCAGAGTTAGTTTGTGTAACAACCTTTGGGACAGCTACCAACAGGATCAAAAAAACCATAAAAAAACATTGGACACTTTTGGCCTCACTCCCAGAATTAGCCAAAGAACCATTGTTTTCTTTCAAAAGAGGCACAAACTTAAAATATCGGTTAGTTCATGCCTACAAAATGCCAGACCACAATATAATTGACAATATGAGACAGCTCATATCTGTGATTGGTCATTATAAATGCAGTAATTGCACAGCGTGTTCAAGTACCGCTAACATGAAATCTTTCGAACTGAATGGAGAGAATTTCGTAATGAAATCTTTCTCAAATTGTAACACCAGAAATGTCGTCTACTGTATTCAATGCCCGTGTGGCTTGAAATATATAGGTAAAACTACACAAATGGTCAAACAACGTATCTTACAACACCAGTCAAGAATCAGATGTAAGGTTGAAAATGCACCACTTGTAGATCATTACATCAGAACAAAACACACTGATAAAGACATGCTATGGTGGGTTGTCGAAGTAGTTAGATCTAATATCAGACAGTCCAATGTCGATCGCACACTCACAATTAAAGAAAATCGCTGGATTTGTCGCACTGACAACATTAGGCAGGGCTTGAACTCTGCCACAGAATGGCATACTCTAGCATGCTTGACATAAGATTAACTATGTGCATGTTTACATCATGTCTTTCTATGATGGAAGGTCCAATGTCAATAGATGCAGATATATTCCTTAATATCTGATTATCATCTTATCTGAAATTGTACTACACTTGCTGAGATTAACATTGTCTGACCAGCACTATTTGTAACACTTGATTATAGACATTGGATCTGCAGATGGTGGTTCATGTAAACAAAAAAGCATCACCTTCATTATATGTATAACTTGTATGTATGGTTGAAGTTTATATCTTGATCTCCATGTACTAAAGATTTGGCCATGATTATGCTCAACATTCCATTGTGGGTAATGTACATGAAAGATAGGATTATCATTGTTTGTAAAATCGTATTGTCAACCTTACTGCAAATTCGATGTTGGTATACTGTTATCCACTAATACAAAAGATATGACTTTTTGCTATGCAAACTGTAAAATTGACATGGTTGAAATTCCATGAGTCGCTATGGATCACCTAAAAAATCGTCTAAAAAGTAAACACCATCAAATGAAACAACATCTTGTTCGCTATTGTATATTTGGTCTGTCAAACATCCAGAACTTCATTATTTAACTTTTGAAAATCTCCTGAGATGAAACTAAACCAACTGGGAGTTATAAAATATTTTAACGAGACCCTCTTGCAATTAACACCTTGACCGCACATACTATTAGCCAAACGAAGTGAGGCAATAGGACTGTCCGCTTTGTCACATCGAATGGTTATACGATGTGTTTCCGGTCTCCCTTTGGCCTTTAAAAACGCTTGACGACCTTCAGTTATGTTAAGAAGTATTTCAACAAGGCCCCCGTTTGATCTACACTTTGATTGAACGTATCAGTAATCACACGAAACTAAGCAGTCAAAGATGCCCGCCAAGTTACACCGAGTTTCTAACCCGATGTGCTTCCGGTCTCAATTAGGAAAGCCTCCGCCCCCTTGGTTTTAGGCTTTAAAAACGTCAAACGATCTTCAGTCATGTTAGGCTGTTTCTTCCCGAATAGACCTGTGCGCTTCCATTTCGGACTAAGACATGTAAGTAGGAAAAGTCGTTAGTACAGTTCTTTCCATTATGATCAATCCGTGTGTTCTTCGGGACACCGATTTTAACATATATTGGATATATCCTTTGGCATAGACCTGTTAAAGACTGAATTCCCATGAAATTTAGTTGGGCAGATTATGTTTTTTATACATGCAATAGGAGTTCACCATGCACCAAATGAGATGCTTTAACTGTAGTTAAACATTCAAAGATGGCCGCCATCTTTGTCAGCCCTTTGAGAACGTGACGCTTCCATTTAAAACGGGTTCGTGTTCTCCACAGAAACATTAAATTTAAGCTCCTGCATGAAATTGGTTTTACCCTGAGCCCTTTAAAATATTAAAATAACTAAGGTTGTGTTTTGGCATGAATTACATCAAGTGACTAGAAGCATTCTAGCGATGCATCAGTTTTATGGCCATTAATACGGCATGAGTCCCGCAACAAGTCCAAATTAGATGTGGCTCTTGCTTGGCCTCGTTAAAATGATTGTTTGTGCTGGCACCAATTGACCACAAATGACAACACAATTCAAGTCATCACCAGTAGTAAGTTTCACTACTGAAACGTGATAGGACTATACCAATTGCACTTTGGTAACAGCATATACAGTAATTGTACTGCATTTTCTGACTGCTAACGCTGTAGACATGTAGATAAGATGGCTCATTTATTTTGAGATATCCCATATATAAGCCACATATCAATGTTTCTGTATCTTTGCTTTGTTATGCAGTCTTTGAAAATAAATGAGGAAGGATTCTCCCCTCTATATGGTCTCACTGTACATTGCAAGTACTCACCCCCAGTCAACTGATCTGGGTTTAATCCATCACCGTTCTTTAGCCCACTCTGCCACCCCAGTTCAGACATGGCCATATGCAAATCAGTCTGACCCTGTGCCTCATGGGAACAGTCCAGCCCGAACTGCCAAGCCATGTCTTCCCTGGACCGGAAACAAGCTTCCTAGGACCGGTTTCTGGCATTTCAGCCGTCTTCAGCCAGGCTTGCTTGAATCCAGTGGCAAAGTCAAAGCCAAAAGGCGTAGCCACCTGAAGTGGGACTTCTCGGATTCCCAGCTGTCCTATCAATTGGACAAAGATGATTCACAAGCAGCGAAATGGGAAAAATCTAAGACCCTTCCTGTAGTCAGTGACGAACCCTCAGTTGCCTCAATTCTTGCCTCTATTAAAGAGTTCCAGGAGGAAGTCCGGGCTGATAATGTCGCGGCCAAGGGAGCCGCCAAAAAGCTACAAGGAGGGCTGAGGAGACTAAGCAAGACCTGTACGGACATTAGCGATCGGGTCTCCATGATTGAAGGACGCACTGAAACCCTTGAATCAGAAACCACTGCTGTGAAGAAATTGGGGGAAGCAAACGCAGCCTGTATAACCGACATTATGGCCAAGTTGGAGGAGCAGGAAAATCGCCAATGAAGGAATAACCTTCACCTTCTTGGGATACCAGAAGGTAAAGAAGGGGATGACCCGAGACGATTCATTGTAAAGCTCCTGCAAGAGTCTTTACCTGACGAGAAAGGGTGGGACTGGGACTGGGAGGTCCAGAGAGCACACCGTTTCCCCTTCAATATTCGACGACAGCGGAGTGGCAACACGGCCTCAGGCGGGCAGCCAAGAGTCTTCTTGGTATATTTCGGAAACTTTCTTCTAAGATAAATGATATATGATCAAGCCCGCCCAAATACTATGAAAGGAGCTAATGGCATAAACTTCTTCGCCAAACCAGATTTTTGTCATCAAACAGTTGAAAGAAGATGGCGTCTAAGACAACTAATATCCCCCTTTAAACAGCATGGCGCGGAAGCCTATCTTCTCAACCCCGCTAGACTAAAAGTTATAATGAATGGGGGGGTCAAAATCTTCCTGTCAGAAGTTAAAGCAGGGGAATATCTGGATGAGATCAAAGCTAAGAAGGGCCCTAGATAAGTCAAAGATAGTGCCACAGGTTATGGGAATTGTATTAACTTAAGGAACATAAAAGGAAAACACGTCACGACACTACAACACCATAACACTGGGGGGGGGAAGAAAAAACATAGGTATAAGTGTAAAACTATAAAACTATACAATTTTAAAGCTAGATTGGTTTATGCACTTTGTAGGGATGCCTAGCCTAGCCTCCAGCTACACTCTACCAAAGGCTTGACTATCGGCCGAGACCCATCCTGATCACCATCCTTCAGGTACCACCTGATCGCTTTGAAGAAGGGAGGAGGGGGGAGGGAGGGCATGGAGGGGGGGGACAGGGGGAAGGGGGGGAATCACTTTTACTACTCTCACGGACACTTCTTCAACACAAGGGGATCAGATGCATTAGCATTGACATTTGCACGCATACATGACGAACTGACTCAGTTTAGATTCAAAGGAAATTTAGATAAGACCCCTGAAATTTTTCAAAAAAAGGGAAAAATAGTAATTAGAAAATTAGAAATTCGAAGAAGAGCAACTCATAGTAAACTTTTCATTATACATATATGGCAAACCTAAGAACCCTTAGACTTATATCTATGAATATCTGTGGGCTGAATGAACCCTCTAAAAGACAAAAATTAATGCAGGGCCTGCACTCGTTAAAAGGGAATATCGTATGCCTCCAGGAGACACATATTGAAAATAGCCAAAGGAACCTACTGAATTCTTTGGGGCTTAAAGTCATTGGGGCCACTACGCAAGGAGCTAAAGTTAAAGGTGTAAGTATCATGGTGGAAAGGAGAGTCACTATAAAAACTCCACAAGTTAAAAACGATGTGCTAGGCAGATGGGTCATCTCAGAAGGCCATCTTCCCTCTAGCTCTCCCTTCACGCTTTTCTCTATTTATGGCAGTAATATGGATGATCCTGCGATCTTCAACCTACTTTCGGGGGACCTCACCCACTGGCCTATCCCAATTATTGTATGTGGGGATTTAAACGTTAACCTGCCCTGCAATTGGGCATCGGATAGTACATGGAAATATAAAGGTAGGAAACCTGCAGTTTTCCAAGCAATATATAACCTAATGCTTACAAACGGGCTGAGTGATGTTTGGTCCAAACTCAACCCTCATCAACAAGGCTATACTTATTTCTCTGCCCCACACCGTTCTTTTGCTAGGTTAGATTACTTTTTGATTTCCTCTTCCCTACTCAATAAATGCACCATAGACTTGGCCCCCCGTATTTTATCTGATCATAATCCTCTAATACTAACTATTGGTGGGCTGGGGGATTGGAACAACAATTCTATGGTGAGCTTTGAAAAAGCCCTTTTACACGATACAAGATATTGGATACATATGCAAACCTGGATCCGGGAATTCCTGGAACATAATACAGGCTCTGCCTCAATTATGATGGTCTGGGATTAGTTAAAGGCGGGCATACGTGGAGAAACCTTAAGCTTTTCCGCCAGGAAAAAGAAAAAAGAAAAAATAGCCATGACCACTCTCTTAGATAAATTAAAAACAGCAGAGCTTAAGTTAACCCATCAAATCCTAACAAACCAGGACATAGAGAACACCTTGAATACAGTTATATTTATTAAAGCCGAAATTGGGACCTTTCTTCTGGATAAAACCGCTGCAAAATGTGCAGCTTCCTGTGAAGCTAACTATGAGTGTAGTGATGCTATAGGGCACCACCTTGCAGTAAAAACTAGGCAGAAAGATATAAGCAACGAAATTCTGTCAATACGACTTCAATCTGGGATAGGGACTAACGACCCTTGTACAATAAGGAATGCCTTCAAAGAATACTACTCACAGCTATATCACAAAGAAAATAATATCTCGGCTGAAATACTCCAACAAGAAATAAACAACTACTACATAGATATTCCTATAAGACCACTGGACCGGGGCATCTCCGAACGGCTGGAAGTCTTTCCAACCTGGGATGAGATCTAAGATGCCCCAACTAAACTTCCGAGCGGCAAAGCCGCCGGTATAGATGGCATTCCGCTAGATTTCTATAAAATATTCACCTCAGAAATAAAACCCGCCCTTCAGGCTGTAATAACTGCTATATTTAACGGGATTGCACCACCAGCGTCTTGGTCAAACGCTAAAATATCGATTTTCTTAAAAAAGACTAAGTCTCCCCTAGATATGGGATCATATAGACCTATTACTCTTATTAACTGTGACTCCAAAATTTATTCCAAAATCCTAGCCATTCGGATCTCATCAATTATCTAGTCGCTAGTCTCCCCCTGGCAGCATGGCTTTATCCCCCCAAAAAACACCACCGAGCACATCAGGAGAGCTATCACCTTGTTTGTTGCGGCGCAGGTGGCAGCAGACCCGATGTCCTTAATACTGCTGGACGCCGAAAAAGCTTTCAAACGGGTCTCCTTGCCGTTTTTGTGGTACACCTTGAGAATTATGGGTTTTGGGCCTAGAATAATCCAGGCTATTCAATCCCTTTATTTAAAACCTATGGCTTATATTTCAATAAATGGGAGACTCACTGATCGGCTGAACATCATGCGGGGTACTAGGCAGGGCTGCCCTTGTTCGCCTTTACTTTTTGCCTTATACATAGATCCCTTTATTTAAAAAATTGACAGTAATTTATCAATTATCCCTATGACCATCCAAGGAATTTCGACAAAAATCCTGGCATATGCAGATGATTTAGCCATCACCACCCCTGCCCCAAAAAACGCCATTAAGGTTTTTGAATGTGAGGCAAAAAAAATTGGAAAAATCTCTGGATACTCGCTAAATCAAAATAAAACACAAATCATAATTAATAGCAAAATTATTTGGACTGATAGTCGAGTTACCTCTAATGCCAAATACTTAGGGGTGACTATATCTGGCAAACTGGAAGAAATCGTGCAGTTGAACCTTAATCCTCTGGCCACTGAAACAAAAAAAGCCCTTAAACTCATCGACAATTTACACCTAACCTTAGTAGGTAGATGTAATGTCATTAAAATGACATACTTTCCTAAAATACTCTACTTTTTCCGGTCTATCCCCCTTGAATTTAGTAAGACGCAACTTCAAACATTTCAACAAACCTTTTCACACTTTATCTGGTCGTACTCACAACCTAGACGGGCATTGAAACAACTTTCCCAATCTGGAGAGAAAGGAGGTTTGGCATTCCCTAATATAACACTTTACTATTGGGCCTCGGTCCTACAATATAGTACCAAACTTTTAAAGGAGCACTCTCCTCTGCACTCTCACACCCTTCCGTCTACCTTTCAGTTGCTGCTAGGAAAGGAAGCTACCGGCTGTCTATTTAGACAGACCTCATTTGGCTACTACAAACGCGTACGATTTAAGACACTGATGAATTCATTCAAAGTTTTCACCAACATCCGCCGAATGTTAGGGTTGGGCAGATACAACTATTATACACCCTTAGAGGCAAACAGCAATCTACCCACTATTTTTGAAAATTCCTACCTCTTAGGCTGGTATAGGGCAGGCATCTCAGAACCCGGGGATATTAAATGTTCTAAGGGAGCTTACTCTTTTAACAATCTACAAGTCAGATTTGGTTTATTACCACCGGAGGCTTTTAAATATCTAGCTGTTCATGATTTTATAGCTCGTAAGACTGGTGGATCCGCAGGGTTCACAGAAATAGAGTTATTGAATAAACTTAGACTCCCAAAGCCCCCTACAATAGGGTTCATCTACTCTATATTAAATTTGCAGACTCCAGATGACTTAGAAAGGATAGCGGACAAATGGCATGCAAAACTAGAGGTTCCAAATGACATAGTCTACAAGTCACTGAAAATGCTTCACAGCGATCTGCTTTCATCCAAACTACAGGCTCAGCATTTTAAAACTATCTTTTTTTTGTACATTACCCCTAGCAAAATCATTAAATGGGGGTCAGGAAAAGGGACTCTTTGTTCTCGATGTAATTGTTTTAGAGCTGATTCAATTCATATGTATTCCACTTGTCCAAAAATCCTCCCTACGCTTACTCAAATACAGGCCTTTCTAGGGAAGGTTATCTCCTTAGACATATTATTTAACTCCACCACTATAATGCTTGGCACTCAAGAGGAGACCAACAGGGCTAAGGGGGGAGCCCTCATTTTTATTGCCATGACCGTATGGAGGATATGTGTTGCATCCCTCTGGCTTGATCCCAAATCTCCGTCCTTCCCACAGTGGCTCGCCAGATTCATGGCCACTTACCATCTAGAAAAAGCCATATATGCCAAAAAGGGACTTAAAGGGAAGAAAAAAGGCCTTGATATCTGGGGTCCTTTTACAACCTGGCTGGAGCAATTGGATGAACCATGAATTTACTACAAATCACGATCTAAACCATAACTGTTTACCATTTTGATCCATGTCTATTCTAAACTATTATTTGTTTTCCAAAGTCTGCAAATGATCAAATTTTCTACTCTTCTCTTTTTTTTCCTCTTGTAAATAAAATTTTTAATAAAAAAAAAAAAAGGATAAAATCAATCCACCAGGAAGGCCTATAATATCAGCCAAAAACAGTATATTTGAGAACACTTCCAAGTATGTGGATTTCTTCTTTCAAGAACATGTTCAAAATTTAGCATCCTATATTAAAGACACAGGAGATTTTTTTGACAAAAATCAAAAAGTTCCAATGAAAAGATGACTATTATTTGATTACCCTAGATGTAAAGTCACTCTATACATCTATCAGGCATAAAGATGGACTTTGAGCCTTGAAATACTTTTTGGCAAAGAAAGGAATACAATATGTAGAACATAACAAAATGATCGTAAATATGGTTGAACTATGTTTAATGAATAACATCTTCATGTTTCAAAACACAATGTACCAACAATTGCGAGGCGTGGCGATGGGGGCCAGCTTCTCCCCCAGCTACGCGTGTTTACACATGGGCTGGTGGGAGGAGCAGGTCCTCATGGCCAAATATACTGAAACATTTACCAATAATATAAATGTTGGTGGAGATTTATAGACAATTTGTTCTGTGTGGCATGGTACAGATAAGGGAGCAATATAATTTATTGAGTCCTTAAATAAGAATGATCTAAACTTGCATTTCACATCAAATATTAGCAAAACCACCACAGTATTCCTGGATTTTGAAATATATGTAGAACATGGAAAAGTGGAAACTAGACTACACAGAAAGCCCACGGCGGGAAATGCAATGCACCACCTTGCAGTAAAAACTAGGCAGAAAGCTATAAGCAACGAAATTCTGTCAATACGACTTCAACCTGGGATAGAGACTAACGACCCTTGTACAATAAGGAATGCCTTCAAAGAATACTACTCACAGCTATATCACAAAGAAAATAATATCTCGGCTGAAATACTCCAACAAGAAATAAACAACTACTACATAAATATTCCTATAAGACCACTGGACCGGGGCATCTCCGAACGGCTGGAAGTCTTTCCAACTTGGGATGAGATCTTAGGTGCCCCAACTAAACTTCCGAGCGGCAAAGCCGCCGGTATAGATGGCATTCCGCTAGATTTCTATAAAATATTCACCTCAGAAATAAAACCCGCCCTTCAGGCTGTAATAACTGCTATATTTAACGGGATTGCACCACCAGCGTCTTGGTAAAACGCTAAAATATCGATTTTCTTAAAAAAGACTAAGTCTCCCCTAGATATGGGATCATATAGACCTATTACTCTTATTAACTGTGACTCCAAAATTTATTCAAAAATCCTAGCCATTCGGATCTCATCAATTATCGAGTCGCTAGTCTCCCCCTGGCAGCATGGCTTTATCCCCCCAAAAAACACCACCGAGCACATCAGGAGAGCTATCACCTTGTTTGTTGTGGCACAGGTGGCAGGAGACCCGATGTCCTTAATACTGCTGGATGCCGAAAAAGCTTTCAAACGGGTCTCCTTGCCGTTTTTGTGGTACACCTTGAGAATTATGGGTTTTGGGCCTAGAATAATCCAGGCTATTCAATCCCTTTATTTAAAACCTACGGCTTATATTTCAATAAATGGGAGACTCACTGATCGGCTGAACATCATGCGGGGTACTAGGCAGGGCTGCCCTTGTTCGCCTTTACTTTTTGCCTTATACATAGATCCCTTTATTAAAAAAATTGACAGTAATTTATCAATTATCCCTATGACCATCCAAGGAATTTCGACAAAAATCCTGGCATATGCAGATGATTTAGCCATCACCACCCCTGACCTAAAAAACGCCATTAAGGTTTTTGAATGTGAGGCAAAAAAAATTGGAAAAATCTCTGGATACTCGCTAAATCAAAATAAAACACAAATCATAATTAATAGCAAAATTATTTGGACTGATAGTCGAGTTACCTCTAATGCCAAATACTTAGGGGTGACTATATCTGGCAAACTGGAAGAAATCGTGCAGTTGAACGTTAATCCTCTGGCCACTGAAACAAAAAAAGCCCTTAAACTCATCGACAATTTACACCTAACCTTAGTAGGTAGATGTAATGTCATTAAAATGACATACTTTCCTAAAATACTCTACTTTTTCCGGTCTATCCCCCTTGAATTTAGTAAGACGCAACTTCAAACATTTCAACAAACCTTTTCACACTTTATCTGGTCGTACTCACAACCTAGACGGGCATTGAAACAACTTTCCCAATCTGGAGAGAAAGGAGGTTTGGCATTCCCTAATATAACACTTTACTATTGGGCCTCGGTCCTACAATATAGTACCAAACTTTTAAAGGAGCACTCTCCTCTGCACTCTCACACCCTTCCGTCTACCTTTCAGTTGCTGCTAGGAAAGGAAGCTACCGGCTGTCTATTTAGACAGACCTCATTTGGCTACTACAAACGCGTACGATTTAAGACACTGATGAATTCATTCAAAGTTTTCACCAACATCCGCCGAATGTTAGGGTTGGGCAGATACAACTATTATACACCCTTAGAGGCAAACAGCAATCTACCCACTATTTTTGAAAATTCCTACCTCTTAGGCTGGTATAGGGCAGGCATCTCAGAACCCGGGGATATTAAATGTTCTAAGGGAGCTTACTCTTTTAACAATCTACAAGTCAGATTTGGTTTATTACCACCGGAGGCTTTTAAATATCTAGCTGTTCATGATTTTATAGCTCGTAAGACTGGTGGATCCGCAGGGTTCACAGAAATAGAGTTATTGAATAAACTTAGACTCCCAAAGCCCCCTACAATAGGGTTCATCTACTCTATATTAAATTTGCAGACTCCAGATGACTTAGAAAGGATAGCGGACAAATGGCATGCAAAACTAGAGGTTCCAAATGACATAGTCTACAAGTCACTGAAAATGCTTCACAGCGATCTGCTTTCATCCAAACTACAGGCTCAGCATTTTAAAACTATCTTTTTTTTGTACATTACCCCTAGCAAAATCATTAAATGGGGGTCAGGAAAAGGGACTCTTTGTTCTCGATGTAATTGTTTTAGAGCTGATTCAATTCATATGTATTCCACTTGTCCAAAAATCCTCCCTACGCTTACTCAAATACAGGCCTTTCTAGGGAAGGTTATCTCCTTAGACATATTATTTAACTCCACCACTATAATGCTTGGCACTCAAGAGGAGACCAACAGGGCTAAGGGGGGAGCCCTCATTTTTATTGCCATGACCGTATGGAGGATATGTGTTGCATCCCTCTGGCTTGATCCCAAATCTCCGTCCTTCCCACAGTGGCTCGCCAGATTCATGGCCACTTACCATCTAGAAAAAGCCATATATGCCAAAAAGGGACTTAAAGGGAAGAAAAAAGGCCTTGATATCTGGGGTCCTTTTAGAACCTGGCTGGAGCAATTGGATGAACCATGAATTTACTACAAATCACGATCTAAACCATAACTGTTTACCATTTTGATCCATGTCTATTCTAAACTATTATTTGTTTTCCAAAGTCTGCAAATGATCAAATTTTCTACTCTTCTCTTTTTTTTTCCTCTTGTAAATAAAATCTTTAATAAAAAAAAAAAAAGGATAAAATCAATCCACCAGGAAGGCCTATAATATCAGCCAAAAACAGTATATTTGAGAACACTTCCAAGTATGTGGATTTCTTCTTTCAAGAACATGTTCAAAATTTAGCATCCTATATTAAAGACACAGGAGATTTTTTTGACAAAAATCAAAAAGTTCCAATGAAAAGATGACTATTATTTGATTACCCTAGATGTAAAGTCACTCTATACATCTATCAGGCATAAAGATGGACTTTGAGCCTTGAAATACTTTTTGGCAAAGAAAGGAATACAATATGTAGAACATAACAAAATGATCGTAAATATGGTTGAACTATGTTTAATGAATAACATCTTCATGTTTCAAAACACAATGTACCAACAATTGCGAGGCGTGGCGATGGGGGCCAGCTTCTCCCCCAGCTACGCGTGTTTACACATGGGCTGGTGGGAGGAGCAGGTCCTCATGGCCAAATATACTGAAACATTTACCAATAATATAAATGTTGGTGGAGATTTATAGACAATTTGTTCTGTGTGGCATGGTACAGATAAGGGAGCAATATAATTTATTGAGTCCTTAAATAAGAATGATCTAAACTTGCATTTCACATCAAATATTAGCAAAACCACCACAGTATTCCTGGATTTTGAAATATATGTAGAACATGGAAAAGTGGAAACTAGACTACACAGAAAGCCCACGGCGGGAAATGCAATGCACCACCTTGCAGTAAAAACTAGGCAGAAAGCTATAAGCAACGAAATTCTGTCAATACGACTTCAACCTGGGATAGAGACTAACGACCCTTGTACAATAAGGAATGCCTTCAAAGAATACTACTCACAGCTATATCACAAAGAAAATAATATCTCGGCTGAAATACTCCAACAAGAAATAAACAACTACTACATAAATATTCCTATAAGACCACTGGACCGGGGCATCTCCGAACGGCTGGAAGTCTTTCCAACTTGGGATGAGATCTTAGGTGCCCCAACTAAACTTCCGAGCGGCAAAGCCGCCGGTATAGATGGCATTCCGCTAGATTTCTATAAAATATTCACCTCAGAAATAAAACCCGCCCTTCAGGCTGTAATAACTGCTATATTTAACGGGATTGCACCACCAGCGTCTTGGTAAAACGCTAAAATATCGATTTTCTTAAAAAAGACTAAGTCTCCCCTAGATATGGGATCATATAGACCTATTACTCTTATTAACTGTGACTCCAAAATTTATTCAAAAATCCTAGCCATTCGGATCTCATCAATTATCGAGTCGCTAGTCTCCCCCTGGCAGCATGGCTTTATCCCCCCAAAAAACACCACCGAGCACATCAGGAGAGCTATCACCTTGTTTGTTGTGGCACAGGTGGCAGGAGACCCGATGTCCTTAATACTGCTGGATGCCGAAAAAGCTTTCAAACGGGTCTCCTTGCCGTTTTTGTGGTACACCTTGAGAATTATGGGTTTTGGGCCTAGAATAATCCAGGCTATTCAATCCCTTTATTTAAAACCTACGGCTTATATTTCAATAAATGGGAGACTCACTGATCGGCTGAACATCATGCGGGGTACTAGGCAGGGCTGCCCTTGTTCGCCTTTACTTTTTGCCTTATACATAGATCCCTTTATTAAAAAAATTGACAGTAATTTATCAATTATCCCTATGACCATCCAAGGAATTTCGACAAAAATCCTGGCATATGCAGATGATTTAGCCATCACCACCCCTGACCTAAAAAACGCCATTAAGGTTTTTGAATGTGAGGCAAAAAAAATTGGAAAAATCTCTGGATACTCGCTAAATCAAAATAAAACACAAATCATAATTAATAGCAAAATTATTTGGACTGATAGTCGAGTTACCTCTAATGCCAAATACTTAGGGGTGACTATATCTGGCAAACTGGAAGAAATCGTGCAGTTGAACGTTAATCCTCTGGCCACTGAAACAAAAAAAGCCCTTAAACTCATCGACAATTTACACCTAACCTTAGTAGGTAGATGTAATGTCATTAAAATGACATACTTTCCTAAAATACTCTACTTTTTCCGGTCTATCCCCCTTGAATTTAGTAAGACGCAACTTCAAACATTTCAACAAACCTTTTCACACTTTATCTGGTCGTACTCACAACCTAGACGGGCATTGAAACAACTTTCCCAATCTGGAGAGAAAGGAGGTTTGGCATTCCCTAATATAACACTTTACTATTGGGCCTCGGTCCTACAATATAGTACCAAACTTTTAAAGGAGCACTCTCCTCTGCACTCTCACACCCTTCCGTCTACCTTTCAGTTGCTGCTAGGAAAGGAAGCTACCGGCTGTCTATTTAGACAGACCTCATTTGGCTACTACAAACGCGTACGATTTAAGACACTGATGAATTCATTCAAAGTTTTCACCAACATCCGCCGAATGTTAGGGTTGGGCAGATACAACTATTATACACCCTTAGAGGCAAACAGCAATCTACCCACTATTTTTGAAAATTCCTACCTCTTAGGCTGGTATAGGGCAGGCATCTCAGAACCCGGGGATATTAAATGTTCTAAGGGAGCTTACTCTTTTAACAATCTACAAGTCAGATTTGGTTTATTACCACCGGAGGCTTTTAAATATCTAGCTGTTCATGATTTTATAGCTCGTAAGACTGGTGGATCCGCAGGGTTCACAGAAATAGAGTTATTGAATAAACTTAGACTCCCAAAGCCCCCTACAATAGGGTTCATCTACTCTATATTAAATTTGCAGACTCCAGATGACTTAGAAAGGATAGCGGACAAATGGCATGCAAAACTAGAGTTTCCAAATGACATAGTCTACAAGTCACTGAAAATGCTTCACAGCGATCTGCTTTCATCCAAACTACAGGCTCAGCATTTTAAAACTATCTTTTTTTTGTACATTACCCCTAGCAAAATCATTAAATGGGGGTCAGGAAAAGGGACTCTTTGTTCTCGATGTAATTGTTTTAGAGCTGATTCAATTCATATGTATTCCACTTGTCCAAAAATCCTCCCTACGCTTACTCAAATACAGGCCTTTCTAGGGAAGGTTATCTCCTTAGACATATTATTTAACTCCACCACTATAATGCTTGGCACTCAAGAGGAGACCAACAGGGCTAAGGGGGGAGCCCTCATTTTTATTGCCATGACCGTATGGAGGATATGTGTTGCATCCCTCTGGCTTGATCCCAAATCTCCGTCCTTCCCACAGTGGCTCGCCAGATTCATGGCCACTTACCATCTAGAAAAAGCCATATATGCCAAAAAGGGACTTAAAGGGAAGAAAAAAGGCCTTGATATCTGGGGTCCTTTTAGAACCTGGCTGGAGCAATTGGATGAACCATGAATTTACTACAAATCACGATCTAAACCATAACTGTTTACCATTTTGATCCATGTCTATTCTAAACTATTATTTGTTTTCCAAAGTCTGCAAATGATCAAATTTTCTACTCTTCTCTTTTTTTTTCCTCTTGTAAATAAAATCTTTAATAAAAAAAAAAAAAGGATAAAATCAATCCACCAGGAAGGCCTATAATATCAGCCAAAAACAGTATATTTGAGAACACTTCCAAGTATGTGGATTTCTTCTTTCAAGAACATGTTCAAAATTTAGCATCCTATATTAAAGACACAGGAGATTTTTTTGACAAAAATCAAAAAGTTCCAATGAAAAGATGACTATTATTTGATTACCCTAGATGTAAAGTCACTCTATACATCTATCAGACATAAAGATGGACTTTGAGCCTTGAAATACTTTTTGGCAAAGAAAGGAATACAATATGTAGAACATAACAAAATGATCGTAAATATGGTTGAACTATGTTTAATGAATAACATCTTCATGTTTCAAAACACAATGTACCAACAATTGCGAGGCGTGGCGATGGGGGCCAGCTTCTCCCCCAGCTACGCGTGTTTACACATGGGCTGGTGGGAGGAGCAGGTCCTCATGGCCAAATATACTGAAACATTTACCAATAATATAAATGTTGGTGGAGATTTATAGACGATTTGTTCTGTGTGGCATGGTACAGATAAGAGAGCAATAGAATTTATTGAGTCCTTAAATAAGAATGATCTAAACTTGCATTTCACATCAAATATTAGCAAAACCACCACAGTATTCCTGGATTTTGAAATATATGTAGAACATGGAAAAGTGGAAACTAGACTACACAGAAAGCCCACGGCGGGAAATGCAATGCACCACCTTGCAGTAAAAACTAGGCAGAAAGCTATAAGCAACGAAATTCTGTCAATACGACTTCAATCTGGGATAGAGACTAACGACCCTTGTACAATAAGGAATGCCTTCAAAGAATACTACTCACAGCTATATCACAAAGAAAATAATATCTCGGCTGAAATACTCCAACAAGAAATAAACAACTACTACATAGATATTCCTATAAGACCACTGGACCAGGGCATCTCCGAACGGCTGGATGTCTTTCCAACTTGGGATGAGATCTTAGGTGCCCCAACTAAACTTCCGAGCGGCAAAGCCGCCGGTATAGATGGCATTCCGCTAGATTTCTATAAAATATTCACCTCAGAAATAAAACCCGCCCTTCAGGCTGTAATAACTGCTATATTTAACGGGATTGCACCACCAGCGTCTTGGTCAAACGCTAAAATATCGATTTTCATAAAAAAGACTAAGTCTCCCCTAGATATGGGATCATATAGACCTATTACTCTTATTATTTGTGACTCCAAAATTTATTCAAAAATCCTAGCCATTCGGATCTCATCAATTATCGAGTCGCTAGTCTCCCCCTGGCAGCATGGCTTTATCCCCCCAAAAAACACCACCGAGCACATCAGGAGAGCTATCACCTTGTTTGTTGCGGCGCAGGTGGCAGGAGACCCGATGTCCTTAATACTGCTGGACGCCGAAAAAGCTTTCAAACGGGTCTCCTTGCCGTTTTTGTGGTACACCTTGAGAGTTATGGGTTTTGGGCCTAGAATAATCAAGGCTATTCAATCCCTTTATTTAAAACCTACGGCTTATATTTCAATAAATGGGAGACTCACTGATCGGCTGAACATCATGCGGGGTACTAGGCAGGGCTGCCCTTGTTCGCCTTTACTCTTTGCCTTATACATAGATCCCTTTATTAAAAAAATTGACAGTAATTTATCAATTATCCCTATGACCATCCAAGGAATTTCGACAAAAATCCTGGCATATGCAGATGATTTAGCCATCACCACCCCTGACCCAAAAAACGCCATTAAGGTTTTTGAATGTGAGGCAAAATAAATTGGAAAAATCTCTGGATACTCGCTAAATCAAAATAAAACACAAATCATAATTAATAGCAAAATTATTTGGACTGATAGTCGAGTCACCTCTAATGCCAAATACTTAGGGGTGACTATATCTAGCAAACTGGAAGAAATCGTGCAGTTGAACCTTAATCCTCTGGCCACTGAAACAAAAAAAGCCCTTAAACTCATCGACAATTTACACCTAACCTTAGTACGTAGATGTAATGTCATTAAAATGGCATACTTTCCTAAAATACTCTACTTTTTCCGGTCTATCCCCCTTGAATTTAGTAAGACGCAACTTCAAACATTTCAACAAACCTTTTCACACTTTATCTGGTCGTACTCACAACCTAGACGGGCATTGAAACAACTTTCCCAATCTGGAGAGAAAGGAGGTTTGGCATTCCCTAATGTAACACTTAACTATTGGGCCTCGGTCCTACAATATAGTACCAAACTTTTAAAGGAGCACTCTCCTCTGCTCTCTCACACCCTTCCGTCTACCTTTCAGTTGCTGCTAGGAAAGGAAGCTACCGGCTGTCTATTTAGACAGACCTCATTTGGCTACTACAAACGCGTACGATTTAAGACACTGATAAATTCATTCAAAGTTTTCACCAACATCCGCCGAATGTTAGGGTTGGGCAGATACAACTATTATACACCCTTAGAGGCAAACAGCAATCTACCCACTATTTTTGAAAATTCCTACCTCTTAGGCTGGTATAGGGCAGGCATCTCAAAACTCGGGGATATTAAATGTTCTAAGGGAGTTTACTCTTTTAACAATCTACAAGTCAGATTTGGTTTATTACCATCGGAGGCTTTTAAATATCTAGCTGTTCATGATTTTATAGCTCGTAAGACTGGTGGATCCGCAGGGTTCACAGAAATAGAGTTATTGAATAAACTTAGACTCCCAAAGCCCCCTACAATAGGGTTCATCTACTCTATATTAAATTTGCAGACTCCAGATGACTGAGAAAGATAGCGGACAAATGGCATACAAAACTAGAGGTTCCAAATGACATAGTCTACAAGTCACTGAAAATGCTTCACAGCGATCTGCTTTTATCCAAACTACAGGCTCAGCATTTTAAAACTATCTTTTTTTTGTACATTACCCCTAGCAAAATCATTAAATGGGGGTCAGGAAAAGGGACTCTTTGTTCTCGATGTAATTGTTTTAGAGCTGATTCAATTCATATGTTTGCCACTTGTCCAAAAATCCTCCCTACGCTTACTCAAATACAGGCCTTTCTAGGGAAGGTTATCTCCTTAGACATATTATTTAATTCCACCACTATAATGCTTGGCACTCAAGAGGAGACCAACAGGGCTAAGGGGGGAGCCCTCATTTTTATTGCCATGACCGTATGGAGGATATGTGTTGCATCCCTCTGGCTTGATCCCAAATCTCCGTCCTTCCCACAGTGGCTCGCCAGATTCATGGCCACTTACCATCTAGAAAAAGCCATAAATGCCAAAAAGGGACGTAAAGGGAAGAAAAAAGGCCTTGATATCTGGGGTCCTCTTACAACCTGGCTGGAGCAATTGGATGAACCATGAATTTACTACAAATCACGATCTAAACCATAACTGTTTACCATTTTGATCCATGTCTATTCTAAACTATTATTTGTTTTCCAAAGTCTGCAAATGATCAAATTTTCTACTCTTCTCTTTTTTTTCCTCTTGTAAATAAAATTTTTATTAAAAACAAAAAAAAAGGATAAAATCAATCACCAGGAAGGCCTATAATATCAGCCAAAAACAGTATATTTGAGAACACTTCCAAGTATGGGGATTTCTTCTTTCAAGAACATGTTCAAAATTTAGCATCCTATATTAAAGACACAGGAGATTTTTTGACAAAAATCAAAAACTTCCAATGGAAAGATGACTATTATTTGATTACCCTAGATGTAACGTCACTCTATACATCTATCAGGCATAAAGATGGACTTTGAGCCTTGAAATACTTTTTGGCAAAGAAAGGAATACAATATGTAGAACATAACAAAATGATCGTAAATATGGTTGAACTATGTTTAATGAATAACATCTTCATGTTTCAAAACACAATGTACCAACAATTGGGAGGCGTGGCGATGGGGGCCAGCTTCTCCCCCAGCTACGCGTGTTTACACATTTGCTGGTGGGAGGAGCAGGTCCTCATGGCCAAATATACTGAAACATTTACCAATAATATAAAATGTTGGTGGAGATTTATAGACGATTTGTTCTGTGTGGCATGGTACAGATAAGGGAGCAATAGAATTTATTGAGTCCTTAAATAAGAATGATCTAAACTTGCATTTCACATCAAATTTTAGCAAAACCACCACAGTATTCCTGGATTTTGAAATATATGCAGAACATGGAAAAGTGGAAACTAGACTACACAGAAAGCCCACGGCGGGAAATGCAATCCTACATGCGAGCAGTGCACACTCTAACCATCTAATACAAAGTCTTCCCTATGGCGAGCTTCTGCGTATTGAACGCATATGCAGCAATGAGGAAGCTTTAAAGCGAGCACAACAGGAATGCATTAAAAGGTTCAGATCCCGGGGATATAGCAACAAATGTCTAGATAAGGCTCACATTAAAAGTAATCTAAATGATAGGGAAAAGACACAGGAAAAGAAATCACAGCAAACTGTCCCCAATGATACCCCAAGCAATTTTAGATTCATTTTAGATTACAACCAACATCAATTGGCAGTAAGAAAAATCATCAACAAGAATTGGTACCTCATAAAACAGGACCCTATTATTGGCAAATTGGTACCAAAAAAACCATCTATAACATATAGAAAAGGAACATCAATGAGAGACTCGCTAATTGACAATGACCCTTGTGGTACACCAGCCAAGGGATCTTGGTTGGCACAAAGACAAGGATTTTATAAATGCAAGACCTGCAAAGCCTGTCAACATGGGGTGTCTACGACCAATTATTCTACTCCTTTTGGCGGCCCAACAAAGAAATTACAAAAGCTCTAAATTGCAAAAAAGACTATGTGGTGTATATATTGGAGTGCTCGTGCAAATTAAGGTACATTGGTAGCACTATTCTACCAGGTCATAAACGGGTGCTCCAACATCTACGAGCCATCAAAAACAATGATCAGGCGTACCCAGTAGCGCGTCATTTTCATGACAAACATGATGGCAACTCCAAAGATTTTAAATATTTTTTCATCGAATCTTTTCCAAGGAACAAAAGAGGGGGTGATAGGGAGAAATCCCTTAGACTATTGGAGATGCACTATATCCTAAATTTAGACAGCAAACACCCTAATTGGCTTAACAGTTCAGAGGAACTACATGCTAGTCTATAAACTATGACATATTAACAGGAGAGATATATATATCCAATACATCACATAGCTATATCTTCTACTTTGAGAATAAATTCTTTGAGCCGCCTACCAGTATACATTCAGTATATTATGAATAAATAAGTGTCTTCTTTCCCCCCCCCCTAAATCTCTTAAACACAATAGTTTTAACTACCTTTGGTTTTAATTAGGTACAATTTGCACATTACTTTTTATATATACAATTTTTGAGTATATATATTTTTTTATATAAAATATCCTTTCCTCACTTTCCTGTTTCCCTCCCTTCCCTTTTCAATTTAGATGTTAGGGCATCAATACTGTTCAACACACAATCAATCAGGATTTATGAGGACACAAACTGCCATATATGGTTGATCAAATCCAGTACATTATAAGGCATAAGGCCCAGAATTTATTGAAATCCATAAACAATGAGGTACTGAGAGAAAAAACAAAAAATCTTGTTTTCAGGGCATGATTTCATTATAGGTTTGAATAATATAATATTCATGATGATTTTATGGATATTTTAACACCTAATATTTATTACATATATTTACAATATTTTTTATTACTATTTAATCTACTATGTCATATTTGGATGTGTATTTATTTATTTATTTATTTATATATTCGGAAATGAGCATTTGAATTTATGGCTATATTTTGCACAGTGAAAACTCCACCTGTACTTCATTTAACACTGGGGCAGTGTATCAAGGTGTCGACTAGCAATATGCAACTTGATTGTTGGTAATTTTCAACAAATGGCGTATTTACTTGACATTTTAAATTCTCTTTGAGTAAGTTACCGGGGGATTTATCCCGACATTTTGAGTCACTGTGACTGAAATATTTAAATGTTGAACAGTTTGTGTAAATGCGATTTGTAACACAATACTTTATGCACTAGGAATTATGTATTTAATTTTGCCCAATCACACAAAATAGAAAAAAATAAAACCTTTTAAAAACCAAATGCCATTGGTAGATCTGCGTCATGTGATCAAGTCCCCCAGGAGGGATGAAACGCGTAATGGCTGCCGTTCTGTCTGTGAGATTCAACGAATAAACGGATATTGAACAAGAATCCTGTGGTCCGTGCTCTCTTTACTCGGCTTTGTTGGGTAATATACGATAAAGGAGAGTGCTCTCGAATATATATATATATATATATATATTATCTACTGGCGGTCGCCAGTAGATAGTTATAGTTAGGATCGTGTTTCCATAGGAAATCTGAAAATTCTATTTTGAATAACTTTTGCGCCGGTTGACGAATCCTCGCGAAATTTTCAAAACTAATGGGGCGCTCCGTTCAGCTCCTACCCTGAAAGTCTCGGGGTGATTAGTCAAGTAGGGGCCGAGAAAAAAGGGGGGTCCCAAAACGCGTTTTCCCCATGCATTTTCCCATAGGACCTTTAGACACAGCTACAGCCCAAACGGCTGAACAGAATTACTTGAAATTTGGCAGAGAGGTAGCCATAAGGTCAAGGAAGTGCCTTTTGCAGGTCTGGTGTAAATCTGTTCAGTATTTCCTGAGAAAATAGCATTTAAAAGCATATCAATATCTATATGCGCGCAGGGTGCGCGCACCGTGCGAGCACTGTGCGAGCACCCTAACGTGCGCGAGCGTAATTCTGATTGGTGTAACATGTTAGTCAACGTTCGAATCGGTCGAAATCAGGAAGTGTCGGCCGCCATTTTGTTTGTTTTCAGTGCGAGAGTGAAAAAGGAATGTGGCTAACGTGAAAAGGGGGCAGGGTAGAGAGTTCCTGACCCCCTAGCCTTTGTCAGGGGGTCCCTGAAAGACCCCGAAGGCAGATTTTTTTTTTTTTTTTTTTTAAATCGTGGGGGTGCGCCCACCGTGCGCGCACGGTGAAAACCAAAAAAAAATAAAATAATAAATCATAAATAAATTAGCATTTAAAAAAACGTACAAATTCACTGAAAACACCATAGGTTTCACACACGTTATAGTTAGGAATTAGCATTTAAAAAACCTTGCAAATTCACTTAAAAAACCATAGGTTTCACACATGTTATAGTTAGGTGGATATTTCACTCGTAAAAAACCAATGAAATTCCCCCGTTATAGTTAGTTCAGATAACTATAACTCGCGCGACCCCCACTCTATCACAAGGATGATGTCATCAGTGATGTCATGAGTGATGCCACTGACCATGTCATGAGTGATGTAATATGTGACGTCATGAGCAGTGGATTGCGGGCGCGTGAGTTATAGTTATCTGAACTAACTATAACGGGGGAATTTCATTGTTTTTTTACGAGTGAAATATCCACCTAACTATAATATGTGTGAAACCTATGGTTTTTTAAGTGAATTTATATATATATATAAATATATATATATTATCTACGCCAGTAGATAGTTATAGTTAGGACCAAGTTCCCATAGGAAATCTGAAAATTCTATTTTGAATAACTTTGGCGCCGGTTGACGAATCCTCGCGAAATTTTTAGAACTAATGGGGCGCTCCGCTCAGCTCCTACCCTGAAAGTCTCGGGGTAATTTGTCAAGCGGGGGCTGAGAAAAAAGGGGGGTCCCAAAACGCGTTTTCCCATGCATTTTCCCATAGGACCTTTAGTCGAAGGTACAGCCCGAACGGCTGAACAGAATCACTTGAACTTTGGCAAAGAGGTAGTCCTCAGGTCAGGCATGTGCCTTTTGCTTAAATGGTGTAAATCCGTTCAGTAGTTCCTGAGAAAATCAAAAGTAAAATCACATATATATCTGGGCGGAGCCTAACCACACATCTCATCGTGAGATCTGATTGGCTGTCAGCACTTCATCCAAGAAGTTTTGGCAGCCATCTTGGGACCAATATACATGATAGCACCTCATTAAAAAGCATTGCAGTTAATAGAAGGTTTTAAGACTTTAGTTACATTATAAATCATTTGTTGATGGCACCATACTCATTTTAGGAATTGTGGTGTGTTCTAATGTGATTTTACCATGTGAAAAAGCCTTCTGCTGTGATATCATGAATCATGTTTGAGAGAAAACTATTTTCTCATGCTTTTCCCACAGAGGTTTGGAAGGTGATCTATAAGCTAACTGAGAGCATATTTTCTGTAAATTCACATTATCTTTCTCAGTCATGTGAGAATGAAGTCTGACATTCTCAGTAAAACATGTACATCCAACAAGGGCAGAGACTGTCAGTTGATTCCTTTGTGTTCTACTGCAGCTTCCCAGAGTGTTCTAAAGAACAACTAGAGCACTAACAGTCCTACTTATGACAAACGTATGGTACACCTGAAGCCATCTTGGTTGGAATAAAGTGGTAATTCTTAAAACATTTCATTTAAAAAGGAACAAAATGAGGGGGTTCATTTTGCCATAGAAAGTATGATTAGTGCTGCAGAAAGAAAAATTAGGGCACATTTTGAGTGACTTCTCAAATCCTCTTCTATTTCATTAAAAAATTCTGACATGCAGACTGAAACATGCACTTTCAATACCAGCAGCAGACTTTCGTGGTGAGCAGTAGCTTTACTACAGTGATCTAAAAAGCAATTAGAGTGCTAACATTCTGAATTTATGGCAAATTTGTGACACATCTGAATGCCTTCTTGATGGAATCAAAGTAAAAAACTGAAAGTATTTCCTACTGAGGAGACTGTAGTAAATGAGGAAATTAGGAAACATCATAACAAATAAGTCTCCCAAAATGGCCATCAGAGACAAAAGAGCCCAAATGTAGCCCAAATATCACCCAGATGTAGCCCAAGTATAGCCCAATGACAGAATGTCACAGAGTGTTCTAACGAACAACTAGAGCGCTAACAGTCTTACTTATGACAAAAGTATGGCACACCTGAAGCCATCTCGAATGGAATAAAGTGGTAACACTTAAAACATTTAATTTACAAAGGAACACAATGAGGGGATTCTTTTTTCCATAGAAATTATGATTAGTGCTGCAGAAAGAAAAATTAGGGCACATTTTGACTTCTCAAATCCTCTTCTATGTCATAAAAAAATTCTGACATGCAGACTGAAATATGCACTTTGAATACCAGCAGCAGACTTCCCTGGTGAGCAGTAGCTTTACTACAGTGATCTAATGAGCAACTAGAGTGCTAACATTCAGAACTTATGGCAGATGTGTGACACATCTGAATGCCTTCTTGATGGAACCAAGTAAAAAACTGAAAGTATTTCCTACTGAGGAGACTGCAGTAAATGAGGAAATTAGGAAACTTCATAACAAATAAATCTCCCAAGATGGCCACCAGAGACAAAAGAGCCCAAATGTAGCCCAAATATCACCCAGATGTAGCCCAAGTATAGCCCAATGACAGAATGTCCCAGAGTGTTCTAACGAACAACTAGAGCGCTAACAGTCTTACTTATGACAAAAGTATGGCACACCTGAAGCCATCTTGATTGGAATAAAGTGGTAACACTTAAAACATTTAATTTACAAAGGAACAAAATGAGGGGGTTCATTTTGCCATAGAAATTATGATTAGTTCTGCAGAAAGAAAAATTTGGGCACATTTTGACTTCTCAAATCCTCTTCTATTTCATAAACAAATTCTGACATGCAGACTAAAACATGCACTTTGAATACCAGCAGCAGACTTCCCTGGTCAGCAGTAGTTTTACTACAGTGATCTAATGAGCAACTAGAGTGCTAACATTCAGAATTTATGGCAAATGTGTGACACATCTGAATGCCTTCTTGATGGAACCAAAATAAAAAACTGTAAGTATTCCCACTGAGGAGACTGCAGTAAATGAGGAAATTAGGAAACTTCATAACAAATAAATCTCCCAAGATGGCCACCAGAGACAAAAGAGCCCAAATGTAGTCCAAATATCACCCAGATGTAGCCCAAGTATAGCCTAATGACAGAATGTCCCAGAGTGTTCGTAAGAACAACTAGAGCGCTTACTGTCTTACTTATGACAAAAGTATGGCACACCTGAAGCCATCTTGATTGGAATAAACTGGTAACACTAAAAACATTTAATTTAAAAAGGAACACAATTAGGGGGTTCATTTTGCCATAGAAATAATGATTAGTGCTGAAGAAAGAAAAATTAGGGCACATTTTGAGTGACTTCTCAAATCCGCTTCTATTTCATTAAAAAATTCTGATATGCAGACTGAAACATGCACTTTTAATACCAGCAGCAGACTTCCATGGTGAGCAGTAGCTTTACTACAGTGATCTAATGAGCCACTAGAGTGCTAACATTCAGAATGTATGGCAAATGTGTGACAAATCTGAATACCTTCTTGATGGAATCAAAGTAAAAAACTGAAAGCATTTCCTACTGAGGAGACTGCAGTAAATGAGGAAATTAGGAAACTTCATAACAAATAAATCTCCCAAGATGGCCAAAAGACACAAAAGAGTCTAAATGCAGCATAAATATCACCCAGATGTAGCCCACATATAGCCCAATGACAGAAGTGTGCAAAACACTTATTTTTTGTGTATTTGCAGTTTTATATAGTGCAGACTTGTCAGGTATTGGAATGCTTTACATGAGCATTGGTTACATCACACAAGATCAAATTCATTTTGGTTGTAGACATGGGGAGATTAAGTGATTTGACCACAATCACAGAATGTTGAGCTGAAGCAGAAACTCCAACCTGGTTCCCCAGTTGCAAAGTCTGCAGCTCTGGAAGTAACACCACATCCTCTCGCCAAGGTGCAACATTTAATCAAGTGGTCAACTGGATAAAAAAACATAAAGATTACAAATAATTTAAAAGTTCTTTGTCGCTATTTGAAAACTCAGAAAATATGTCCTCCTTTTAGTTTTTTAGAGCACTAACCATAATTTTGATGCAAATAAGACCCTCTCATATATGTAATTTCTAAAGGAAATACTCTAGGTATTACAGTTTTGATTACATCAAGATGACGTCAGGTGTTCCACACTTTTGTAATAAATATAGAATGTTAGCAATCTAATTGTTCATTGGGATACTGTTGAGAGGCAGAGGCCAGAGGCACGGACTCTGAAAATTGAAGGCAGGTAGGAGAGTGCAGAGGCAACAATTTGACCACACTGGGCAGGCAGGAAGGGCAGTGGCAGCACAACAGACTATGGAGGGCAGTGGAAAGGGGGGCAGGGGCAACAAACCAACAAGACAGGACTGGCAAGAGAGGCTGTGGCAATATAATAGACCATTGTGGGCAGAAGGAAGAGGCAGTGGTAGTACAACCATACATGCCAACAGACCCGTTTCAGCCAGGAAACGTCCAATGTTTTTAAGCTCAAATGGGCTTTATTTGATCTGTCTCCTGTCTACAATCTCCTCTTTTTCAATGTAACTCAAAGGGGAAATTCAATACCCCAGTTTTTTTTCAAAATCTCCCTCTTACCAAGTTCAAAATGTTCGCAAGTATGGTACATTGAATCATGGTAGGCAGGAGGAATTGGGGTAGGGACATGGACTCAGATAACAGAGGACAGGAGGGAAATGGAGAGGTGCACTAAACTGACCCTACAGGCCAGGCATCAGGGTTTGCAGCAGCACAATACACCACACAGCGCATGCGGGACGGGAGTGCAGCACAACAATCCATAGAAAGCAATAGGGAGGGGACAGGACCATCCACATGGACAACAGAGAACAGATGGGAAAGAGGCAATGGTAGCTAGCTGACCATAATGGACAGACAGGAGAGAAAGCTGCAGCATAACAGACCATAAAGGGCAGGAGGGATGGATCAGGGGCATTACAATGGAACAGACAAGCCAGGAGGGAGGGAATAGGGGGTCTGCACATGGAAACAGAGGGCTGGGGGCAAGGTGGCAGGGCAGGAGCAGCAAGATGACCATGGAGGTCAGGCAGGATGGGCACTAGAAACAAGACACACCATGGAGAGCAACAATGAGACTATGGTGGCATACACACAGACCATGGAGGGAAGGTGGGAGGGGGTCAGAGGCAGCTAGTTGACCACACAGGGAAGGTGGGAGGGGCCATGGCAGCACAGAAGACCATGCATGGCAAGCGGGAGGGTTATTGGCAGCACAATGGCTATGATGGGCAAGAAGGAGGGTGCAGGGGCATGCACAAAGGACCATGGAGGATAGAAGGGAGGGTCAGGACCTGGGCACAGACAAGAGAGTTCAGGGGAAGGGGCCTCACAACAGACCGCGCGGGGCAGGCAGGAGGAGCAGTTGCAGCACAACAGATCAGGGAGGGCAGAAGGGTGTGGCAGTAAAATGGACCATGGAGGACAGGAGGAAGGGGATAGGGGCATGGCATGTGGGCAGGCAGGGTGGAGGTGGCAGGGACAGGTTACAGTCATCTGACAATGCTAGGCAGGTGGGAGGGGAGTGGCAGCTCAACAGAACACTCAGAGTAGATAGGAGTGGCAGGTCCATGGAGCATAGTGGGCAAAAAGGATGGAGCAGGGGCATGCACAAAGACATCGGAGGGCAGGGGGAAGGAGAATAGGGGCAGCAAGCTAAGCACAGAGGCTAAGCAGGAGGTCAATGGTGGGCCATAGAATTGGGCAATGGAGGGCAGGAGGAGTGGACTGGTACATCATGCTAAATGGAGGGCAGTGGCAGCACATCAGACCATGCATGGCAGGAGGGAGGAGGCTAGTCCATGGATTCAGACAACAGAGGATAGGGAGGAGGTGGATGGGGCAGCAAGCTAACTGTTCAGAGAAGGTGGGTATTAGGAACTTTATTGTTTTTAAAATGTGTGTCTGTGCGAACTACTTAAAATATGAACAAGTATGCAGCATAATCTCACTTTTATTCAGGAAGAAGAGGACGTTTGTGACTGTGACTCCGGGCTCACTTTGCAGAAACACCCCCTGACCCTCCACCCCCATCGCAAAATGTAATGCCTGTGAAAAGGGTAGGTGGACACAGTGTTATATAGAACATAGTCCTGAGAGCACGATTGAAAGTGAAAACTAGATGTAGTATATGGTATAAACTATGCACCAAAAAGTGTGATATAAGATGAACCGGGGCGTGAAATATAATATGCAATACATTGTGCGCAATGACAGATTCATTGGAGAGTGCGAGATAGCACAGGCACTAGCGCGTGCTATGCGATATGCGCCTTGGAGTGTAATATGCACAGGGCAGTGTTGTGTAACATAACTAGTCTCTAAAGTTGTAATATAAAATATGTGCTGGGGAGTGTAACGTTGCAGATGCACTCTGACAAAGATATGGATCCCAGATTGTAATATGTATGGCATAGCACTGTGCGTTATAACATAGGCATCGAGGAAGGCACGTTAGATAGGGCAATATAACCCATGTGAAGGCAAGTGTGGCATGACATATTCACGGGGTGGTGTTACAGTGAACATGGGCTAGAGAGTGTCATAGCATACGTACTAGCTGGTGGAATACAACACAGAAGTGTGAGGCAATCGGCGGGCACTGGTGGGTGTAACACAGCATTGGGCTCAGCCAGGAGCACGCTGTGACTCTCAAGTGAGGTTCGTCTCCTTTCCAGAGAGTAAAATAAAAAGTATTAAACATCCGGCGGTGGATGTGTTTTTTATTAACCGTGAGGGGGGTTTATTGCATAGTTTGGTCGAATTTTTTTCGAATCCCCTTTGAATGGCTTGGTGTGCGTGTATATTAAATGTGCCCGTCAATAGCTACCCATGTTTGTATAAATAAACAACAAGGGTGTCTACTTGGAGAGTACCCACTGGCGGGGGCGCCGGGATTAGGCACGGTAGGGCGTCAGACATGTCAGAGTTTCACTAGCGGTGTAAATACATTCCATGTGGATTCATTCTATGCATTTTAATGAATATCACGCAAATCGTCATGGTGATAGGTACATACGGTTTGTCCAGCATGTCCTAGGTGTTTCTATAAATATATTTATTTTTAAAATAATAAAAAAGAAAGGCCGGCCCCGGGGGATGGGGTCCCCGGAGCCATAAGTGGCCTGAGAAGGGGGCAACGCAGCCCCCTCCTAAAGAATTTAAATACAAAAAAGGCCATGACCCGGGGGTTGGGGGCCTTGGGAGGGCCAAATTAATTTTTTTCAACAACAAAAAATTAGGGTGCAGGCCCTGGGGGATGGGGTCCCCAGGGCCAGTAAATTAGAAAAAGAAGGGCGGCCACACAGCCCTCCTTCTTAAAAAAATAAAATAAATAAAAGACCGGCATCGCGCTGGAGGCCACGCCCCCTCCTTGCAGCACTCTGCAAACGCGCCCCCTGGCCAGTTGTAAGTTGGGGAATTAATTCCCCTTCAATACTGAGGGTCCCTGAGGGCCAACTAGCCCAACAGGTATCTCCAGTGTGCGCCAGGGAGCTGCGTTGCAGACAGGTGTTCTGAGGCCACGCCCCTTTTTACACCTCTATGCAACGCAGCTCTGTGGCGCTTACTGGAGGTACCTAGTGGGCTAGTTTGACCCTAGGGACCCTTAGGATTCAAGGGGACTTAACCTCTCAACTTAGAACGGCCACAGGGTGCGTTTACACAGTGGTGAAGGGAGGGGACGGGGCCTGAGGTGACGTGTGCAAACATGCCCTGTGGTGCGTTTTAAGTTGGGGAAATAATTCCCTTTCAACCCTGAGGGACCCTGGGGGCCAACTATCCCACCAGGTGCTTCCAGTAAGTGCCACTGCTCTGCGTTGCAGAGAGGTGGTGCAGGCCGTGCCCCTTTTTACACCTCTCTGCAATGGCGCTTACTGGACGTACCTAGTGGGCTATTTTGCCCCTAGGGATCCTCAGGATTCAAGGGGACTTAATCTCCCAACTTAAAAAACGGCCACAGGGCATGTTTACACAGTGGGGAAGGAAGGGGACGCGGCCTGAGGTGACATGTGCAAACCAGCCCTGTGGCGCGTTTTAAGTTGGGGAAATAATTCCCCTTCAATCCTGAGGGCCCCTGGGGGCTAACTAGCCCACCAGGTGCTTCCAGTAAGCGCCACTCAGCTGCGTTGCATAGAGGTGGTCCAGGCCGTGCCACTTTTTACACCTCTCTGCAACGCAGCTCTGTGGCGCATACTGGAGGTACCTAGTGAGCTAGTTGGACCCTAGGGACCCTCAGGATTCAAATTAACTTAATCTCCCAACTAAAAACGGCCACAGGGCGTGTTTACACAGTGGTGAAGGGAGGGGACGGGGCCTGAGTTAACATGTGCAAACAAGCCCTGTGGCGCGTTTTCAGTTGGGGAAATAATTCCCCTTCAATCCTGAGGGACCCTGGGGGCCAACTAGCCCACCAGGTGCTTCCAGTAAGCACCATTCCGCTGCACTGCAGAGAGGTGGTCTAGGCCGTGCCCCTTTTCCCATCTCTCTGCAACGCAGCTCTGTGGCGCTTACTGGAGGTACCTAGTGGTCTAGTTGGACCCTAGGGACCCTCAGGATTCAAGGGGACTTAATCTCCCAACTTAAAATGGCCACAGGGTGTGTTTACACAGTGGGGAAGTGAGGGGACGGGGCCTGAGGTGACGTGTGCAAACACGCCCTGTGGCGCGTTTTAAGAGGTAGTTTTAATTCCCTGCCCTATTATATACTAGAGGCTTACAGAGGAGGTCATGCTGATCACAGGGGGACCCCAACGCATAGTGTTCCCTAGTGTATGTAGGTGTTTTCACTGTATTCTGAGTGTCTTTTAACAGAGCACTGGCTCTAGGACTGGTTAGTCAGACTCAGTTACCACCAGTATCCGTCTGAAAAAGTTGAGGGTACAGGATGATTTTGCAACAAGGCTTCTTTCTCCTCTTCTGTTTGTTCTTTCTGCACGTTATCCTTCTTCCTGCACTTTTCTTCGTCTTTGAGGACTTCTGTTGCTTCTTTCTGTATTTCTTTTTTTTCTTTCTGTGCGTTTTTTCTTCTTTCTTCACATGTCCTATCTCTGTAGGCATAGTTAGAAATTAGCATTTAAAAAACCTTTGAAATTCACAGAAAAAAACATAGGTTTCAGGCGCGTTATAGTTAGGAATTAGCATTTAAAAAACCTTAGAAATTCACTGAAAAAACCATATGTTTCAGGGGCGTTATAGTTAGCTGGACTTTTCACTCGTACAAAACCATTGAAATTCCCCCGTTATAGTTAGTTCAGCTAACTATAACTCGCGCGCCCGCAATGCACTGCTGATGACGTCACATATTACACCACTCATGACATGGTCAGTGACATCACTCATGACATCACTGATGATATCTTAAATGACATCACTAATGACATCACTGATGACATCATCCTTGTGATAGAGTGGCAGACCTCCTCTTCCCCTAATATAACCTGTGATACACACATTCAAAAATAATAACTACAATGTTCAAAACAATGGACATACCAATACCAGTTACAACAACCTATTCAGTAATTCTAAGATCCACATACACATCCACTCATTCACCAACAGTACTATATAGTCACTCATACATGTACTCACTCATCATATGTACTCACACACCTATACATCCTGTTACACAACGCCACTCATCCATAGAGTTACTCACACACATAGTCACTCATGCTAATAAAGAATCAAACATCCATTTACTTGCATATACAGTTCTACACACACCACCACACTTACTTCTACAGAAACTTACACATACTTAGTCTTTTAAACAATCACTTATAGAAACACATACTTATTCATACAGGAAATCTTTCAATATCTCAATCTCACACATACTCACTTATATACACCAATAGTCACATATACTAGTTTAAAACATATGTAGTTACTCATAAAGACACTATTGAGACAGTTTATCACTCACTAACACACCCATGCACACACTCATCCACCCATACAGTCCTGTACACATGCTGTCTTCAACACATACAAACAGCGAGTCACTCATTCATGCACCTATGCACCATGTAATACCTCCCACCGAACCATACAGACACTCAGACACTCATACTGATACTCAAAAAACAAACTAATAACCTATATAGACACTCATGTAGCTATTCACCAACCCATGCAGCCACTTATACACAAAGTGAGAGACTGATACAGATATTTACACATTTAAACATTACTCACTAAGCCATGTATTCACTAAGATACACTTAATCAGTCAGTTATACAATCAATTTTTCAAAAACAAATCATCCATTTAGACACTTATATACCCATTTATTCTTCCATCGACCTTGAGATATACATATATAAAACATATGTAATTTTCAGAAAAACACACATTCACTGGATGATGTCATCAGTGATGTCATTTGAGATGTCATCAGTGATGTCATGAGTGATGTCACTGACCATGTCATGAGTGATGTAATATGTGACGTCATCAGCAGTGCATTGCGGGCGCGCGAGTTATGGTTAGCTGAACTAACTATAACGGGGGAATTTCAATGGTTTTGCACGAGTGAAAAGTCCAGCTAACTATAACGCCCCTGAAACCTATGTTTTTTTGAGTGAATATATATATATACATAAATATATATATTTTACAGCAGCTCGTGATACACTCCCGTTTTCGCACGGAAATCACCAGTACAGACCAACTTGTGCAGCATTATTTTTTATTTCTTACTCCTGATATGTCAGGACGCGTTTCGGCCGTCCAAGCGGCCTTGATCACCTGATCGCACGTCACTGATAGACCCGTTTTTAAAGTGCAAGTGCATGAATCAACAATAGACATAAATGACATACTGTGTTTTCCTTGCTTTAAATCACTGTAAGATGACCATCATTGATCATATTATAATTTATAAGGAACACAATCTTAATTGTATAATACGCACATATGCCAATGGTGCAACTCACAAAATTAAAGCCTAAATGCATTAGTACTTGCATATGAATATGCATGTCTAAGTGAGTTATCTTAGGGCAAATGTATAATGAAAATGTCATTGATTGTTAAAATTATTCTTAAGTTGATTCATTGCATAATAATCCTAAAAAAAATATTAAAAAAAAATAGAAAGTGCTCACCGAAATAAAGTGCTATAGTTATATCCTTTCAAAGTATACACAATACTTAAAAAATAGATATACTATGATACAATTAAAACCATGAAATCCGTAATATTGCAACAAACAATCAGGAACATGAAATTAGAAGAGAATACTTTCTAGAGGGATATCATATATGCATTGCAGTTCATATATAGAGGAGCTGGTGGAATACCAATCAACCATGCTGTTTAAAATTAGTTCAATAAAAGCAGCTTGGTGACGCAGTTAAAACAATCAATATAAGAAAACAAACATAGATAAAACTACCCATGAAATTCCTTTAAAATTGATTGTAAAAAACCAGCGTCCACATAAACATAGCCAAATACAGTGCAGATAGCCATATAGTATAGGGCACCCTCTGTTTTCAAATAGATATTAAAGTAGGGTGTGAAGATCTTCTGTCGTGTTTAAACCACCTGGCCACTTACTATTGAACTCCAATATATAGTTGGTCTCAAGCCTACGGAGGGTAGCCTCCCTATCCCCTCCTCTTTTTGTTGTAGGGATGGACTCAATGGCAAAATAGTGAAGAAATCGCGGGTCACTATTGTGCGTTGCTTCAAAATGTCTAGCGACCGGGTAATTCTGATCTTTATTTGTTATTGCCCTTAGATGTTGGAGGATTCGCTTATGAACTGCCAACTTTGTGCTGCCAATGTATTTAAGATGGCAGTCACATTCAAGGACATATACACAGAATTCCGTTTTGCAGGTTAGATGTTGCTTTATTTCTCTATCATTGTTAGAGAAAAATGTCCTGTATTTTTTGGTATTTACACCAAATTGGCAGGCTCTACAGCTTGTGCACTTGAAAAATCCTTTCCTTGCTGTGAGCCAGCTCTCCTTTTTACAGAGCTCCTGGCTATTTCTCGACAGGACATTCCCCATACTAGTGGACTTTCTGAAGGCTATGGCTGGATTATGTGGCATCAATTCACCTATCACAGGGTCATCTCTGACAAAGTGCCAGTTCCGTCTAACAATATTTCTCAATTGTTTCTCCTGTTTTGAATAGGTAAAAATTAAACGGACTGGCTCCACTTTGTCAGTAACTGTTTTGGACTTATATTGGAGAAGTTTTTCCCTGGGCTGAAGATTTGCTTTGGTTATAGCTGCTTTAATAACTTTGGGGCTGTATCCTCTATCTAAAAACCGTGCCTGACTTTCCATTTGTTTTATCTTCATGTCAGCTGGGTCACTGCATATGCGCTTAATTCTAAGCATCTCCCCATATGGGATACTATTTATGAGATGTTTGGGGTGTGCACTTGTGGCATGTAACAGTGTATTACCAGCGGTCGGTTTCCTAAAAAGGGTAGTTGGTAATACATTATTGTAAACTAAAATTTCAACATCTAAAAACGTCACCGAGCTTTTACTAATATTATATATATATATATATTACCTACTGGCGGTCGCCAGTAGGTAGTTATAGTTAGGACCTATTTTCCATAGGAAATCCGCAACATTCTATTCCCAATAAGTCTGGCGCCGGTTGACGAATCCTCGCGAAATTTTCCAAACTTTTGGCCAGCTCCGCTCCGCTCCTACCCTGAAAGTTTCGTGTTGATTCCTCAAGCGGGGACGAGAAAAAAGGGGGGTCCCAAAACGCGTTTTCCCCATGCAATTTCCCATAGGATCTGTTGTCGCAGCTACAGCCCGAACCGCTGAACGGAATTACACCAAATTTGGCAAAGAGGCAGTCCTCAGTTCAGACTCGTGCCTTTTGCATAAATGGTGTGAATCCATTCAGTAGTTCCTGAGAAAATTAGAATTAAAAGTACATAAATATGGCCGGGGAGGATCCGCGGACCCTACCTGCACCGTAAGCGCACCCTCCCCGAAACGAGCGCGCACCCTCCCGATCACACGCTGAATGCTAATTGGCTGTCGAGTGTCTAACTACATTCGAAACTAGGAACTGTTGGTGGCCATTTTCTGCCTCGGTAGAAGCGAAGCTGAAGAAGCAAGGGGAATACGTGTGTAAAACATATAAAGGGGGCAGAGTGGAAATACCCTGACCCTCTAGAGGTGCTTAGGGGGTCCTAGGGGTCCCATTTAAAAAAAAATTTTAAACGGCGAAATGCGCATACGGTGCGCGCATCCTACCGCGTTGGATGCACGGATTCTCTCGCGTTGGGTGCTCGGATCCACGGATTTTTGGGGGGAAAAAGGACAAGAAATCATTGGTTGTATGACTACTTTCTACACTGAAAGATAGGGTGTATATTTCTGTTTTTTAAAGGTATGATTCTTATTGGTTGACAAAAACAGATTGTAAGGAACATTTTATATGATAAGCAGATATGTTGAAAAGTCAAGCACACTTCCTGTCTTGTTTAGCAACATTGTGCGCTGAACTTGTGACCTGTGTGCTCAGTGCAGTGTTCCATGAGCTGTTTCTATGGTAACAGGTAGAAGGCAGATTGGGGGAAGGGTTGAAATATATTTCAGTTGGAAAGGGTTAAAATGTTTAACCAATAGAAATGTGTGTTTGCTTTTGAGTTTATGTGTGAAGGATTGTGATTTGATGTTTACATGTACATGTGTGGAAACTGAAAGGCAAACTTTTCCATTCTTTGTTTTTGCTGAGAGGTGCACAGTGCAGAGATTCTGTAAAAGAAAATATGGTGAGTGACTGATATACTTTTTAATCTACAAAACAACTTGAAAGGTGAGTTATTTAATTGTGATGGGATGTATGTAGACTATTTTCATTTTAATCAGACTAATGTATTTCTCCTGCTAAAGTGTAGGGAGTACTTTTTTTCTCTACAATCTTATTGACAGTGTGTGTGCATGTAGAAACCATTCTGCGATAATCATTTGTATTTTTCATGTGTTTGCAGACAGATAACTGTGCAGTTTTTCTATTTTGGTAGAATTAGAAACCAGTCATTGTTTATGAATTTGTGAAATGAGTTATGTTATGTATCTATACTAAAATGTAGTACTTCTTCTAGATGAAGAAATGTGTTTTGGTATAGTGCAAGGGATAGTGTTGTTTGTCTAGAATCACACAGTGAGTATGTGTGCATTTGGGAACCACTGTGAGAGAAGCATTTGGTAACATCGTGTATTTGCTGACAGATAACTGTTTTAAAACCTGTCATGTTGTCAAGTTTTAGTAGCATTAGAAGCCAGTGTTTGCTTATGCATTGATAAAATAAGTCAGGCTTTGACACAAAAGTGCAGCCCTGAAATATGTAGATTGTATGCAGTTCCCTTACCACTTGCACTGTAGTGAATAAGTTTTGGTAAACTCCTTGGGATAGTGGTGCTTGTCTAGAATCACACTGTGAGTTAGTGTCTATTTGGGAACCACTGTGAGAGAAGCATTTGGGAACATCATGTATTTTCTGACAGATAACTTTTTTAAAACCTGTCATGTTGTCAAATTTTAGTAGAATTAGAAGCCAGTTTTTGATTATGCTTTCATTAAATGAGTCAGGCTTTGACAGAAAGGTGCAATCCTGAAATATGTAGATTGTGTGCAGTTCCCTTATCAGTTCCACAGTAGTGAATGATTTTTGGTAAAGTGCTAGGTATAGTTGTTGTTGTCTAGAATCACACTGTGAGTCTGTGTGCATTTGGGAACCACTGTGTGAGAAGCATTTGGTAACATTGTGTATTTTTTAGCAGATAACTCTTTTAAAACCTGTCATGTTGTCAAGTTTTAGAAGCATTAGAAGCCAGTCTTTGCTTATGCGTTGATTAAATGAGTCATGCTTTGACACTAATGTGCTGTACTTAAATATGTAGATTGTGTGCAGTACCATTACCTCTTCTAGACTAGTGAATGAGTTTTGGTAAACTGCTAGCGATAGTGTTGCTTGTCTAAAATCACACTGTGAGTCTGTGTACATTTGGGAACCACTGTGAGAGAAGCATTTGGTAACATCATGTATTTTCTGACAGATAACTTTTTTAAAACCTGTCATGTTGTCAAGTTTTAGTAGAATTAGAAGCCAGTTTTTGATTATGCTTTCATTAAATGAGTCAGGCTTTGACAGCAAGGTGCAGTCCTGAAATATGTAGATTGTGTGCAGTTCCCTTACCACTTGCACTGTAGTGAATGAGTTTTGGTAAACTCCTTGGGATAGTGGTGCTTGTCTAGAACCACACTGTGAGTTAGTGTCTATTTGGGAACCACTGTGAGAGAAGCATTTGGTAACATCATGTATTTTCTGACAGATAACTTTTTTAAAACCTGTCATGTTGTCAAGTTTTAGTAGAATTAGAAGCCAGTTTTTGATTATGCTTTCATTAAATGAGTCAGGCTTTGACAGGAAGGTGCAGTCCTGAAACATGTAGATTGTGTGCAGTTCCCTTATCAGTTCCACAGTAGTGAATGATTTTTGGTAAAGTGCTAGGTATCGTTGTTGTTGTCTAGAATCACACTGTGAGTCTGTGTGCATTTGGGAACCACTGTGAGAGAAGCATTTGGTAACATTGTGTATTTTTTAGCAGATAACTCTTTTAAAACCTGTTATGTTGTCAAGTTTTAGTAGCATTAGAAGCCAGTCTTTGCTTATGCGTTGATTAAATGAGTCATGCTTTGACACTAATGTGCTGTACTTAAATATGTAGATTGTGTGCAGTACCATTACCTCTTCTAGACTAGTGAATGAGTTTTGGTAAACTGCTAGGGATAGTGTTGCTTGTCTAAAATCACACTGTGAGTCTGTGTACATTTGGGTAAGGATTGTGAGAGAAGCATATGGTAACATCGTGTATTTGATGACAGATAACTGTTTTAAAATTGGTCATGTTGTCAAGTTTTAGTAGGTTTAGAAGCTATTCTTTGCTTATGCATTGATAAAATGAGTCAGGGTTTGACACTAAAGTGCAGTGCCATGTACTATTCTCTTCACTGTGCCAGAACTGAAAATTTACCCAGGCACTAAGCTAGCAGTAGTCTGATGATTTAGTCAGTTTCCAAGTACTCATGTTGTGAACCATACATTACCACATAGATTGTTTGAAATGTCTATGTAGTATGCATGCAGTCTTCTAACATACTATACACTTGTCTTTCACATTTTCAATTCGCTAGTCAGTATCCATACACTTCCAGGAAACACCCTGTAACTCCCTTTGCAGTTCTCTAGTGACCCATTCAGCATCATGTACTAATCCATTCACTGTGCCAAAACCCAAACACTTATAAATTCACCAAGATACTATCTTTGGAGTACTCTAATCATTCAGTCAGTGCCTAAGTATTCATGCACTGAGTCAGGCCTTAGCACATGGACTGCTTCAAATCCCTATCCACTATGTATGCAGTCTTCTAACCACCTAGACACTTGTGTTTCACACTTTCAATTCCCTAGTCAGTATCCATACAGTCCAACAAACATCCTGTCACTCCCTTTGCACTCCTCTAGTGACCCATTCAGTACCAAGTGCTAATCCATTCACTGTGCAAAAAGCCTACCACTTATAAATTCACCTAGGCATTCTCCTTGCTGTACTCTAATCATTCAGTCAGTACCCAAGTAGTCATGCAGTGAGCCAGGCCTTAGCACATGGACTGCTTTAAATGCCTATGCAGTATGGATGCAGTCCTCTAATCACCTACACAGTTGTCTTTCACACCTTCAATTCCCTAGTTAGTATTCATACACTTCTAGCAAACACACTGTTACTCACCCAGTGTGTCTCCTTATAGTACTGTAATCATTTAGTCAGTTAGCATGTAGTCTTTTAGTGAGGTAGGCTTTAGGGCATGAACTGCTTCAAAGTAGTATGCACTATGCATGTAGTGTTTTAACCATCGTCACACTTGTGGTTCAGGGCTATAGTTTCTTAGTCAGTTTTTATATAAAATGTGTTTGTACAGTAATGGAATAGTATACATTTGAAAGTTATTAATATACATTTATTTGTGATTCTTTTTTACAGATACAGAACAGGAGTGTTTCTCATCTGTTTGCACTCTTCTCGTGCAAGATTGTTTGGATGAAGGGTCCTTAGGTGTTTCATCATACTTGCTGTGCCGCACGAGTATTTTTTGTTAGGATCCCCTCATAACAGAACTCTTTTGCAAATCTTGCGCGTGATGAAGGTGGCATTGGTCTTTGTTTGCCCCTCGAGAAAAGTAGAACATTTCCACATCACTGAAGGAAAACGTGGTGGGCGTGGTGCATCCTCCAAAAATTCATCCTTAGATTCGGTGAATTTTTTAAAGTGACAACATTTACAGTTTTTGTAAGCTAAACTTATAAAATTTTGTTAGCTGTATGCATTTTATATATCTGTGATTTGTATCTTGTTTGTTTTTTTGAGAATAGCATGTTGGTTTTTTTTAACAATCTTTGAGATTGGTTTTTTTTTTGCCCGCTGTTAAGTGATGAGTATGATTGAAATCACTATTTTTAGTGAAATTTAATATATTCTGAGAACAGCAAAAAAGGCAAAAAAATTACTTTGTGGAAATTATGCTGTGTTGTAAAAAATGTATTATTACATGTTATAATTATTTTTTCCTTTTCTTTCACAGATACGAATTTTAAAATAAGCAATTTTTATGAATTTAGATTGGAATGAAAATGTGAAAAAAATGTGTACCAATTTTTATTCCAATTACTGTGAAGGTAAGTTTAACTAAGTCGCAATATGCAGAATGAGGAGGTCTGCAAGAAGCTACAAAGTTGAAACATGTTTCTAAAAACACTCTGTTTATACCTTTGTAGTTTTGAAATCTGACCATAATCAGATATCATGTGACCTGCTAAAAAAGAGATTTGAGGGGTTCATAATATTTCCTATTTTAGCTATTGAAGGATCGCAATTATTTCAATCATTCTTCTTTGAACATCTTTGCAGACAAAACTCTGTGCTTACCTTTTATCATTCACAAGGAATTTTAAAACTGGAAATATGTCACTTTTTGTAACATAGTTATTGTGTAAGATACTCTTTCATATTTCCAAAGAGAGGAAAAGCCACTTTTTATACTCCATCTAAATACAACCTCATCATGCAGACCACT
This sequence comes from Triturus cristatus, assembly GCF_964204655.1. Classification (NCBI taxonomy): domain Eukaryota; kingdom Metazoa; phylum Chordata; class Amphibia; order Caudata; family Salamandridae; genus Triturus; species Triturus cristatus. Next base: position 481,289,671 of record NC_140580.1, read on the forward strand.
TTGTGTTGAAAGGGTGTTCTATAAGTGTTGTTGTGCATGATTGCACTTAATACTCATAGAACAAGACACATGTCTAGATTTATCAGAAATCATAAATCTCGATATGTGTGTGAATGGTGCACCATTCTAAAATTGGTGTAGGAAAGCACAACAAGGAGAATTGTTTTAATTTCTCCACATTTTTATATCTTCAATGCATGCTGAAATGTTCAGCATACATTGTAGGAGAAAAAATGCATGTTCTCATTTTTGTGCAGGAAGGTGTGTCTTCCTGTAGAAAAACAAACAGCACATGACACAGATATCCTTGCACTATGGTGCAAGGGTGCCTTTGTCACCACATGGCTGCAGTTTAAGTAGCCATGCAGACAGAAGCATAGATTTGCAACATATTTATGTACATATGTTGCATCCCTGTGCTTCGGAAGTACTACAGCACACTGCAGTTAAAGAGGTTACTGTGTGATGCTGCAGTACTTCCTCATAGTTCTGCACTTATACATTCACCATACGCTACTAATGCATATCATTCAGTCAATTACGTACTACACATACATTCATCTAAACTAACACTGACAAAGAAATGTAGCTCTTTTTTTAAACCAGGAAAGTTAGTTCTTACAAGAACTTTTTTTTTCTTCTTTCTTCTTTTATAATTTTTTATGAGTTTTCTGAACCATTTTTAATTTTTTTTGGTTTTTCTGCAAAAAAAAAACAAAAAACAAAACAGGAGAAACCAAACAATGAAATTCAGGGAACAATAAAAATAAAAATAAAAAACCTAGCAAATGTGACTTTCTTGCCGGCGGCAGATCAGATCGATCGACTGCTCACCATAGCACAAAGTCGCATTGCACTTAGTGCAGAGCACTTTTAAAAATTGAAATTGAGGACGGATGTCCAAGGTTTGAGCTGATGGATGCACTCTTGAGGTGCTCGGCTGCGATGAGGTGGATGGCGCAGGAGCAGGAGTGTTTCTCATCCATCGGCACTCTTCTCGTGCAAGATTGTTTGGATGAAGGGTCCTCATGTGCTTCATCATACTTGTTGTGCTGCACGAGTATTTCTTGTTAGGATCCCCTCGCGACAGGACTCTTTTGCAAATCTTGCACGTGACCAAGGTGGCATTGGTCTTATTCTGCCCCTCGGGAAAAGTAAAAAATTTCCACACCACTGAAGAAAAACGTTCTTTGGGTGGTGCCTCCACCAAAAATTCATCCTCAGAAGTATGAGGTGATGCAGGTGATGCCTGCTGCCCTGAAGCCATTTTTGGTTGAAAAAAGTTAGAGCTAAGTGTAAACTTAGTCTAAAAAATCTTCTTCTCTCCAAACAGTTGCTGCTCTAAAGAAGGTCAAAGAAGAATGATTGAAATGGGTGGGGTCTTTCAATAGTTTGAAGAGGAAGTGTAATGAACCAATCAAATCTCTTTTTTGCAGGTCACGTGGGATCCGCGCACCCTTCGCTTACGCAGCACGCACCCAGCGAGCATCCTCAAAATTGAATTAAAAAAAATTATAGGATTAGATGTGAAAATATATTAGTTTTAAGACTAGTTTAGAGTTTGTCTTCAATTAATATTCACATGAAATACATATATATATGTTTTTTTCAATTTTAAATATTTCGCGGGATCCGCGCACCTACCGCGTCATAGACGCAGATGACGCATCACGGAAGCGTGTAAACGTCGCGTTACGTACATCGAACGTGTCACGTATAGGCTGGGAGTCGCGTACCGGTCGCATTGCAATTGCGCACTAAACACGTACCCAACGCTTATCATGTGCGGATGCTATCGCGTAGGGATCGAGAACAGTGCGCTTAGGGTGCACGGATCCAAAAACATTGAAAAAATATATATAAAATAAAGTTTTGAACATATAGTTCAAAAAATATGTTTGAAAAACCTATTAAGTTCAAATAATATTTTGTAATTTTTAAAAGAATTAATTGAAAAAATAAGTTTAAAAAATGGTGATAAAAAAGTATTTAAAAAAAAAGTAATTAATGAAATTGACACACTGAATTTGAAAAATATACAAATCCAATGAAAATCATGAAACATGATATCTTCAGAGATAAGTTATAGATAGGAATTGACATTTAAAAACCTTTGAAATTCACTGAAAAAACCAAAGGTTTCAGGGGCGTTATAGTTAGGAATTGGCATTTAAAAAACCTTAGAAATTAACTGAAAAAAACACAGGTTTCATGGGAGTTATAGTTAGCTGGACATTTCCCTCGTACAAAACCCTAGAAATTACCCTGTTATAGTTAGTTCAGCTAACTATAACTCGCGCCCCCGCAATGCACTGCTGATGACATCACATATTACATCACTCATGACATGGTCAGTGACATCACTCATGACATCACTGATGTCATCTCAAATGACATCACTGATGACATCACTGATGACATCATCCATGTGATAAATTACTGCATCTTCTCACACCCTAATTTAACCTTTGATACACCAACTCAAAATTTCAGACATCCATTCTCAAAACCATAGATACTCCAATACCAATAGCTACATACCCACTCATTAACTCTTAGGTCTACATACACCTCCAATCACTCACCTATACAGTCACGCATACTTACAGTCACTGCGTACAAGACTACCATATGCATTTATACACCTATATAGACACTCACAGACCGCCAATCATCCATTGAGGTACTGACACACCTAGTCAGTCGTGCAAGTAATTAAACACAGTCCAATTTACTCACCTATACAGTTAAACACACTCAAGTTCACTTACTCATAAAAATAGTACCACATTCTTACACTCTTATACAATCATTGATACAAGCACACACTCATCCATACAGCCACTCTCACAATTACACACTCTCACATATACCCACTTATATACTCTTACACGCATATATACTGCCTTTCACATATGTAGTTAGTCACACATGCACCACTGAGATATACATTCAATCCCTTACACACCGATACATACACTCACCCAACCATACAGTTGATCACAGATGCACTCTTAAAACCATGCACCCATAGAATCACCCACTCACACATCTATGCATAGAGTCACACACACCCTACCCACACAAACACTCAGGCACCCATACAGATACTCAGACAACCAATCAATAACCCATATAGACAATCGTATAGCTATTCACAAAACCATGCAGCCACTTATACAACTACACACAGACACATACAGACATTCACACAGTTTAGTCACTAGTCCGCAGTAAGATACATTTAATGACTCACTTATAGAGTCAGTTACGCACCTAGAAAATCATCCATTCACACACTTGTACACCCACTCATTCTTCCACTGGCCTTTCACTATAAATATATAAAATATATTTAAAATTTACAGAAACACACAGTCACTGGATGACGTCATCAGTGATGTCATCAGTGATGTCATTTGAGATGTCATCAGTGATGTCATGAGTGATGTCACTGACCATGTCATGAGTGATGTAATATGTGACGTCCTCAGCAGTGCATTGCGGGGGGCGAGTTATAGTTAGCTGAACTAACTATAACAGGCGAATTTCTAGGGTTTTGTACGAGGGAAATGTCCAGCTAACTATAACACACCTGAAACCTATGGTCTTTTCAGTGAATATATATATGTATATATATACATATTCACTGAAAAAACCATAGGTTTCAGGGGCGATATAGTTAGCTGGACTTTTCACTCGTACAAAACCATAGAAATTCCCCCGTTATAGTTAGTTCAGCTAACTATAACTCGCGTGCCCGCAATGCACTGCTGATGACATCACATATTACATCACTCATGACATGGTCAGTGACATCACTCATGACATCACTGATGACATCTCAAATGACATCACTGATGACATCATCCAGTGAATGTGTGTTTTTCTGAAAATTATATATGTTTTATATATGTATATCTGAAGGTCGATGGAAGAATAAATGGGTATATAAATGTCTAAATGGATGATTTGTTTTTCAAAAATTGATTGTATTACTGACTGATTAAGTGTATCTTAGTGAGTAATGTTTAAATATGTAAATATCTGTATCAGTCTCTCACTTTGTGTAGAAGTGGCTGCATGGATTGGTGAGTAGCTACATGAGTGTCTATATAGGTTATTAGTTGATTTTTTGAGTATCAGTATGAGTGTCTGATGTCTGTATGGTTCGGTGGGGGTATTACGTAGTGCATAGGTGCATGAATGAGTGACTCACTGTTTGTATGTGTTGAAGACAGCATGTGTGCAGGACTGTATGGGTGGATGAGTGTGTGCATGGGTGTGTTAGTGAGTGAATGACAGTCTCAATAGTGTCTCTATGAGTAACTACATATGTTTTAAACTAGTATATGTGACTATTGGTGTATATAAGTGAGTATATGTGAGAGTGAGAGATTGAAAGAGTTCCTGTATGAATAAGTATGTGTTTCTATAAGTGATTGTTTAAAAGACTAAGTATGTGTAAATTTCTGTAGAAGTAAGTGTGGTGGTGTGTGTATAACTGAATATGCAGGTAAACGGATGTTTGATTCTTTATTAGCATGAGTGACTACGTGTGTGAGTAACTTTATGGATGAGTGGCGTTGTGTAACAGAATGTATAGGTGTATGAATACATATGATGAGTGAGTGCATGTATAAGTGACTGTATAGGACTGTTGGTGAATGAGTGGATGTGTATGTGGATCTTACAATTACTGAATAGGTTGTTGTAACTGGTATTGGTATGTCCATTGTTTTGAAAATTTTAATTTCTATTTTTGAATGTGTGTATGGAAGGTTATATTAGGGGAAGAGGGGGTCTGCCACTCTATCACAAGGATGATGTCATCAGTGATGTCATGAGTGATGTCACTGACCATGTCATGAGTGGTGTAATATGTGACATCATCAGCAGTGCATTGCGGGCGCGCAAGTTATAGTTAGCTGAACTAACTATAACGGGGGAGTTTCTATGGTTTTGTACGAGTGAAAAGTCCAACTAACTATATCGCCCCTGAAACCTATGTATTTTCAGTGAATTTCTAAGGTTTTTTAAATGCTAATTCCTAGCTATAACGTGCCTGAAACCTATGCTTTTTTCACTGAATTTCAAAGGTTTTTTAAATGCTAATTTCTAACTATGCCGACAGAGATAGGACATGTGAAGAAAGAAGGAAAAACGCACAGAAAGAAAAAAAAGAAATGCAGAAAGAAGCAACAGACGTCCTCAAAGACGAAGAAAAGTGCAGGAAGAAATATAACGTGCAGAAAGAACAAACAGAAGAGCAGAAAGAAGCCTTGTTGCAAAATCATCCTGTACCCTCAACTTTTTCAGACGGATACTGGTGGTAACTGAGTCTGCCTAAGCAGTCCTAGAGCCAGTGCTATGTTAAAAGACACTCAGAATACTGTGAAAACACCTACATACACTAGGGCACACTATGCGTTGGGGTCCCCCAGTGATTAGCATGACCTCCTCTGTAAGCCCCTAGTATATAATAGGGCAGGGGATTAAAACTACCTCTTAAAACGCACCACAGGGCGTGTTTGAACACGTCACCTCATGCCCCGTCCCCTCCCTTCCCCACTGTGTAAACACACCCTGTAGCCATTTTAAGTTGGGAGATTAAGTCCCCTTGAATCCTGAGGGTCCCTAGGGTCCAACTAGACCACTAGGTACCTCCAGTAAGCGCCACAGAGCTGCGTTGCAGAGAGGTGTAAAAAGTGGCACGGCCTGCACCACCTCTCTGCAACGCAGAGCAGTGGTGCTTACTGGAAGCACCTGGTGGGCTAGTTGGACCCCAGGGTCCCTCAGGATTGAAAGGGAATTATTTCCCCAACTTAAAAACGCACCACAGGGCGTGTTTGCACACGTCACCTCAGGCCCCGTCCCCTCCCTTCACCACTGTGTAAACGCGCCCTGTGGCCGTTCTGAGTTGAGAGATTAAGTCCCCTTTGAATCCTAAGGGTCCCTAGGGTCAAACTAGCCCACTAGGTACCTCCAGTAAGCGCCACAGAGCTGCGTTGCATGGAGGTGTAAAAAGTGGCGTGGCCTCAGAGCACCTGTCGGCAACGCAGCTCCCTGGCGCATACTGGAGATACCTGTTGGGCTAGTTGGCCCTCAGGGACCCTCAGTATTGAAGGGGAATTAATTCCTCAACTTACAACTGGCCAGGGGGCGCGTTTGCAGAGTGCTGCAAGAAGGGGGCATGGCCTCCGGCGCGATGCCGATCTTTTATTTATTTATTTTTAAGAAGGAGGGCTGTGTGGCCCCCTTTCTTTTTCTAATTTATTAGCCCTGGGGACCCCATCCCCCAGGACCTGCACCCTAATTTTTTTAGTGAGAAAAAAATTTATTTGGCCCTTCCAAGGCTTAATCGGCCCCGGGGACCCCAACCCCCGGGTCATGGCCTTTTTTTTTTTTTTTTATTCTTTAGGAAGGGGGGCTGTGTTGCTGGACAAACCGTATGTACCTATCACCATGACGATTTGCGTGATATTCATTAAAAGGCGACTATGCATACAATGAATCCACGTAGAATGTATTCACACCGCTAGTGAAGCTCTGACATGTCTGATACCCTACCGTGCCTAATCCCGGCGCCCCCGCTGGTGGGTACTCTCCAAGTAGACACCCTTGTTGTTTATTTATACAAACATGGGTAGCTATTGACGGGCACATTTAATACACATGCACACCAAGCCATTCAAAGGGGATTCGACAAAAATTCGACCAAACTATGCAAGAAACCCCCTCACGGTTAATAAAACACACATCCACCGCCGGATGTGTAATACTTTTTATTTTACTCTCTGGAAAAGAGACAAACCTCACTTGAGAGTCACAGCGTGCTCCTGGCTGAGCCCAATGCTGTGTTACACCCACCATTGCCTGCCGAGTGCCACACACCTCTGTGTTGTATTCCACCATCTAGTGCTTATGCTATGACACTCTCTAGCCCATGTGCACTGTAACACCACCCCGTGAATATGTCATGCCACACTTGCCTTCGCACGGGTTATATTGCCCCATCTAACGTGCCTTCCTCGATGCCTATGTTATAAAGCACAGCGCTATGCCATACTTATTACAATCTGGGATCCATATCTTTGTCACAGTGCATATGCAATGTTACACTACCCAGCACATATTTTATATTACAACTTTAGAGACTACTTAGGTTACACAACACTGCCCTGTGCATATTGCACTCCAAGGCGCATATCACATAGCAAGCGCTAGTGCCTGTGCTATCTCGCGCTCCCCAATGAATCTGTCATTGCGCACAATGTATTGCATATTATATTTCACGCCCCCGTTCATCTTATATCACACTTTTTGCTGCATAGTTTATACCATATACTATATCTAGTTTTCATTTTCAATCGTGCTCTCAGGACTATGTTCTATATAACACTGCGTCCACCTACCCTTTTCACGGGCATTACATTTTGCGATGGGGGGTGGAAGGTCAGGGGATGTTTCTGCCAAGTGAGCCCGGAGTCACAGTCCCAAACGTCCTCTTCTTCCTGAATAAAAGTGAGATTATGCTGCATACTTGTTCATATTTTAAGTAGTTCGCACAGACACACATTTTAAAAACAATAAAGTTCCTAATACCCACCTTCTATGAACAGTTAGCTTGCTGCCCCATCCACCTCCTCCCTATCCTCTGTTGTCTGAATCCATGGACTAGCCTCCTCCCTCCTGCCATGCATGGTCTGATGTGCTGCCACTGCCCTCCATTTAGCATGATGTACCAGTCCACTCCTCCTGCCCTCCATTGCCCAATTCTATGGGCAATCATTGACCTCCTGCTTAGCCTCTGTGCTTAGCTTGCTGCCCCTATTCTCCTTCCCCCTGCCCTACGATGTCTTTGTGCATGCCCCTGCTCCATCCTTTTTGACCACCATGTTCCATGGACCTGACACTCCTATCTATTCTGAGTGTTCTGTTGAGCTGCCACTCCCCTCCCACATGCCTAGCATTGTCAGATGACTGTAACCTGTCCCTGCCACGTCCACCCTGCCTGTCCACATGCCATGCCCCTATCCCCTTCCTCCTGACCTTCATGGTCCATTTTACTGCCACACCCTTCTGCCCTCCCTGGTCTGTCGTGCTGCAACTGCTCCTCCTGCCTGCCCTGCACGGTCTGTTGTGAGGCCCCTTCCCCTGAACTCTCTTGTCTGTGCCCAGGTCCTGACCCTCCCTTCTATCCTACATGGTCCTTTGTGCATGCCCCTGCACCCTCCTTCTTGACCATCATAGCCATTGTGCTGCCACTAACCCTCCCGCTTGCCATGCATGGTCTTCTGTGCTGCCATGGCCCCTCCCACCTTCCCTGTGTGGTCAGCTAGCTGCTCCTGACCCCCTCCCACCTTCCCTCCATGGTCTGTGTGTATGCCATCAGTCTCACTGTTGCTCTCCATGGTGTGTCTTGTTTCTAGTGCCCATCCTGCCTGACCTCCATGGTCATCTTGCTGCACTAGGAAACTGACTCCTGAGGCGGAAGCCGGGAGACACAGCTCGTTTTAAAATTGCTTTTGTTAAATTGTTTTACCTGTCACACTCTGCTCCCTGGGCACTTCCCTCCCTCGCAGACCTGTAGGAATATCCCTGCGCAGCTCGTGACAACGCTGCCGCGGGTTGAAGAAGTTACAGCCGCCATTACCCTCGCAAGCCGCAGGCCACGCCCACTGCCGGGAGGCCACGCCCCTTTTTCTTTTTAAGGCGCGCTGACTGACAAACGCGCACTAGGAAACTGACTCCTGAGGTGGAAGCCGGGAGACACAGCTCGTTTTAAAATTGCTTTTGTTAAATTGTTTTACCTGTCACACTCTGCTCCCTGGGCACTTCCCTCCCTCGCAGACCTGTAGGAATATCCCCGCGCAGCTCGTGACAACGCTGCCGCGGGTTGGAAGAAGTTACAGCCGCCATTACCCTTGCAAGCCGCAGGCCACGCCCACTGCCGGGAGGCCACGCCCCTTTTTCTATTTAAGGCGCGCTGACTGACAAACGCGCACTAGGAAACTGACTCCTGAGGCGGAAGCCGGGAGACACAGCTCGTTTTAAAATTGCTTTTGTTAAATTGTTTTACCTGTCACACTCTGCTCCCTGGGCACTTCCCTCCCTCGCAGACCTGTAGGAATATCCCCGCGCAGCTCGTGACAACGCTGCCGCGGGTTGGAAGAAGTTACAGCCGCCATTACCCTCGCAAGCCGCAGGCCACGCCCACTGTCGGGAGGCCACGCCCCTTTTTCTATTTAAGGCGCGCTGACTGACAAACGCGCACTAGGAAACTGACTCCTGAGGCGGAAGCCGGGAGACACAGCTCGTTTTAAAATTGCTTTTGTTAAATTGTTTTACCTGTCACACTCTGCTCCCTGGGCACTTCCCTCCCTCGCAGACCTGTAGGAATATCCCCGCGCAGCTCGTGACAACGCTGCCGCGGGTTGGAAGAAGTTACAGCCGCCATTACCCTCGCAAGCCGCAGGCCACGCCCACTGCCGGGAGGCCACGCTTCTTCCGCCACTACAAAAGATGTGCATTTACAGGACGCGTAGCGGACGAGCGCAGCGGGCGCGCCGCCAGCGCGCCGAAGGCGCGCCAAAGGCAAGCCCGTCTGCGCCCGTCCGCGGCCGGACGGGGACAGGGCCCACCCTCCCTGGCCCCCGTCCCATGATTCAATATAACCCGGCGGATCTTCTCAAACTTAATCCCCCCAGGGAAGCTCGCTGCCTACACCGCTACCACCCCCTAAGCCTCCCTTCCTCCTGCCACTCCTGCAACGCCAGACTAAACAGCACTCAGCAGACATCGGACCATCAAAATTACTCCTTACTAGTTTTAAACTGTAGATCTCTGCCAAAACACAGTGCAGATATCTCTCTATTAATAGAAGACCGGGCACCGGACTCCATCTTTCTAACAGAGACTTGGCTGACTCCGGACTGTGACCCCGATGTGATCCAAGCACTACCTTCTGGCTACAATATCTCCCGCAGAGATATTACGCAAGGTAAGGGAGGAGGCTTGGCAATCATTCATAAATCACAGTATCATTGTCACTGTACCCCAGACCCTTTTCAGGACTGTGAAAGCATGGCTTTCTGCCTGAAATTTACCCCCAATAACAGTCTAACAGGAGCCCTCGTGTATCGTCCACCAGGCTCACTTAACGACTTTCACTCCCTACTCCCGTCGCTAGCAGCAGAATTCGTAATGTCATCCTCCAACTTTATGATTCTTGGAGACCTCAATATGCACTTTGATAACATCAATGACGGCACCACTATGGAGCTAGTCGGAAGCCTGGCTGCGATCCAACTGGAGCAACTTATCCAGTCCCCTACCCACGACAAGGGCCACTTGCTTGACCCTGTTTTCACCAACTGCCCCAACCTTTCGGTCGGCACTATCACACATCTCCCCTGGACCGGCCACTTCCTCATCTCCCTTAACTGGAAGACTCACAAAGTCACTCCCCCCACTCCTATACCACGTAAAATGAGGAATTGGTCCAAGCTTCCACTGGAACAATGGTCCAATCTTCTATCTGCCACAAGACCATCCTTATCCCAAGACCCCATACCGGACAACAGCAAAATCCACAATTGGATCGAGGACTCCATCGACTCCGTTCTCCCCATGAGGAGAACTATTCTAAAAAGAGCGAGAGTAACCGCTCCGTGGTACTCAGAGGAGCTTAGAAAGAAAAAACAGCAATGCAGACAATTGGAAAGAAAATGGCGCATGGGATACGACCCCGTCGAAAAAATTAGGTACAGAGAAGCCATCAGGACCTATAAACTGGAAATCAACACAGCCCAATCCACTCACTATGGAGATAAGATTATGTCCGCTAAGTCTAAACCAAAAGAAATCTATCAAATAGTTAAAAGCCTGTCTAAGATCTCCGCCCCGGCCGTCCCAGCCAAAAACCCCATCGATAGATGCAATGAGTTAGCTGATTTTTTTTACCAAAAAATAAATAAAATCTATTCTTCATTCTCAACTCCTGCATCTGAACCCACAGCCACTGAACCTTGCTCCTCTACGCAGAATGAATCCCCCGTGCAAGCAACGCTAAACAAATTCCCACTAATGGACTCCTGCACCCCCCCTTACAATGAACATGGTTAGCCAAGTCATCCTCCCCACTATTTTGGAACTCCTCAACAGCTCAATACTTAAGGGCGTAGTGCCCCCAACCTGGAAACAGGCGATGGTGAGAGCATTACTCAAGAAACCGACCCTCAATCCGAAGGACCCAAATAACTATCGTCCCATCTCCCTGCTACCTTGGATAGCCAAAATTTTGGAGAAACATATCAATATTCACCTCACTAAATTCCTGGAAGAGAACCGGTTACTGGATTCTACCCAGAACGGATTCCGTCCCAAACACAGTACAGAAACTGCTCTCTTAGCCGTGACGGAGGAATCCAGAAGGATTCTGGACCAAGGGGGATCAGTGGCAGTGGTCCTCCTCGACCTAAGCGCGGCGTTCGACACTGTCTGCCACAAAACCCTGCTCGGCCGGCTATCTCATCTGGGACTAGCCGGGGCCGCCCTTGACTGGTTAAGTTCCTTTTTGAGCGGAAGGACTTTCCAGGTCTTTGACGGCGACTCCTGCTCCACTAGTAAATCCCTGGATTGTGGTTTACCCCAGGGCTCTTCCCTAAGCCCCACGCTGTTCAATGTGTATATGAGACCGCTGGCTGGGGTTGTCCGCCAACATGGTATTACAATCATTTCATATGCGGACGACACCCAGCTGGGGGTCTCCCTCGCACAGAAGAACAGCGGGTCCCCCCGAGATAACCTAGCGGCCTGCATGGAAGAGGTTAGGAAATGGATGACAGCATCCTCACTAAAATTTAATGGGGATAAAACCGAGGTCATGCTCCTCGGCCCCCCTACCCTCACTGCCTTTGACCGGCTATGGCCTCCTAGTTTAGGCCCACCACCTACCCCGAAGGAGTACATCAAAAGCCTGAGAGTGTGGCTTGACAAATCACTCACTCTGAATACCCAGGCTACCAAAACTTCAGCAACATGTTTTGGTATCATTCGTATGCTGATAAAAATTCTGCCCCTCCTACCCTTTGAAGCTAAACAGGTGGTCATTCAGGGCCTCATCCAGTCCCGGATAGACTTCAATAATGCTCTCTATTTGGGAGCCCCTGAGTACGTGCTGCTAAAACTACAGCGAATTCAGAACTGTGCGGCACGTACTCTACTTAAGATACCGAGAAAAGAATCTGCCAAAATGGGAATTCGATCACTACATTGGCTCCCGGTGAGGGAAAGAATAAAATACAAAACCCTATGCATATCCCATCAAGCATTTCACAGAGCAAACCCGGAGATCAATCACTCTCTTCTCACTCCCTACCTCCCCGGGAAACTGCTGCGCTCAACTTATGCCTTTCTAGCCACAGTACCCAGAATTAAGAGGTCAAGAGCAGGAGGCAGAACCTTCACCTTCAATGCCGCCAAACTATGGAATTCTCTTCCCCTATCCCTCAGATCCAATCCTAGCCTCCCTTCCTTCCGCAAGGAATTAAAAACTTTCCTGTTCAGAAACTAATTCCACTCCTTTCTCCCTCAACTACTCCCTCAGTGAATCAGTTTTTCTACTCAGCGCTTGGACGCCTTGGGGCAGCTGCCGCGCTCTATAAATCCCCTTTCATTTCATTTCATTTCATTTCATCCTGCCCTGCCCCCTTGCCCCCAGCCCTCTGTTTCCATGTGCAGACCTCTATTCCCTCCTTCCTGGCTTGTCGGTTCCATTGTAATGCCCCTGATCCGTCCCTCCTGCCCTTTATGGTCTGTTATGCTGCAGCTTTCTCTCTTGTCTGTCCATTATGGTCAGCTAGCTACCATTGCCTCTTTCCCCTCTGTTGTCTGTTGTCCATGTGCATGGTCCTGTCCCCTCCCTATTGCTTTCTATGGATTGTTGTGCTGCACTCCCGTCCCGCATGCCCTGTGTGGTGTATTGTGCTGCTGCAAACCCTGATGCCTGCCCTGTAGGGTCAGTTTGGTGCACCTCTCAATGTCCCTCCTGTCCTCTGTTATCCGAGTCCATGTCCCTACCCCAATTCCTCCTGCCTACCATGATCCAATGTACCATACTTGCGAACATTTTGAACTTGGTAAGAGGGAGATTTTGAAATAAAACTGGGGTATTGATTTTCCCCTTTGAGTTACATTGAAAAAGAGAAGATTGTAGACAGGAACCAGATCAAGTAAAGCCCATTTGAGCTTAAAAACATTGGACGTTTCCTGGCTGAAACGGGTCTGTTGGCATGTATGGTTGTATGACCACTGCCTCTTCCTTCTGCCCACAATGGTCTATTACATCACCACAGCCTCTCTTGCCAGTCCTGTATTGTTGGTTTGTAGCCCCTGCCCCCCTTTCCACTGCCCTCCATAGTCTGTTGTGCTGCCACTGCCCTTCCTGCCTGCCTAGTGTGGTCAAATTGATGCCTCTGCACTCTCCTACCTGCCTTCAATTTTCAGAGTCCGTGCCCCTGGCCTCTGCCTCTTAACAGTATCCCAATGAACAACTAGATTGCTAACATTCTATATTTATTACAAAAGTGTGGAACGCCTGACGTCATCTTGATGTAATCAAAACTGTAATGCCTAGAGCATTTCCTCTAGAAATTACATATATGAGATATTCTTATTTGCATCAAAATTATGGTTAGTGCTCTAAAAAACTAAAATGAGGACATATTTTCTGAGTTTTCAAATAGCGACAAAGAACTTTTAAATTATTTGTAATCTTAGTTTTTTATCCAGTTGACCACTTGATTAAATGTTGCATCCAAGGGGAGAGGGTGTGGTGTTACTTCCAGAGCTCCAGACTTTGCAACTGGGGAACCAGGTTGGAGTTTCTGCTTCAGCACAACATTCTGTGATTTTGGTCAAATCACTTAATCTCCCCATGTCTACAACCAAAATGAATTTGATCTTGTGTGATGTAACCAATGCTCATGTAAAGCACTCCAATACCTGACAAGTCTGTACTATATAAAACTGCAAATACACAAAAAATAAGTGTTTTGCACACTTCTGTCATTGGGCTACATTTGGGCTACATTTGGGTGATATTTGGGCTACATTTGGGCTACATTTGGGCTATTTTGTCTCTGGTGGCCATTTTAGGAGATTTATTTGTTATGAAGTTTCCTAATTTCCTCATTTACTGCAGTCTCCTCAGTAGGAAATGCTTTCAGTTTTTTACTTTGATTCCATCAAGAAGGTATTCAGATATGTCACACATTTGCCATAAATTCTGAATGTTAGCACTCTAGTTGCTCATTAGATCACTGTAGTAAAGCTTATGCTCACCACGGAAGTCTGCTGCTAGTATTAGAAGTGCATGTTTCAGTCTGCATATCAGAATTTTTTAATGAAATAGAAGAGGATTTGAGAAGTCACTCAAAATATGCCCTAATTTTTCTTTCTTCAGCACTAATCATAATTTCTATGGCAAAATTAACCCCCTCATTGTGTTCCTTTTTAAATTAAATGTTTTAAGTGTTACCAGTTTATTCCAATCAAGATGGCTTCAGGTATGCCATACTTTTGTCATAAGTAAGACAGTAAGTGCTCTAGTTGATCTTAAGAACACTCTGGGACGTTCTGTCATTGGGCTACATTTGGGCTCCATCTAGGTGATATTTGGGCTACATTTGGGCTACATTTGGGCTATTTTGTCTCTGGTGGCCATCTTAGGAGATTTATTTGTTATGAAGTTTCCTAATTTCCTCATTTACTGCAGTCTCCTCAGTAGGAAATACTTTCAGTTTTTTACTTTGATTCCATCAAGAAGGCATTCAGATGTGTCACACATTTTCCATAAATTCTGAATGTTAGCACTCTAGTTGCTCATTAGATCACTGTAATAAAGCTACTGCTCACCAGGCAAATCTGCTGCTGGTATTGAAAGTGCATGTTTCAGTCTGCATGTCAGAATTATTTTATGAAATAAAAGAGGATTTCAGAAGTCAAAATGTGTTTTTCTTTCTGCAGCACTAATCATAATTCATATGGCAAAATGAACCCCCTCATTTTGTTCCTTTGTAAATTAAATGTTTTAAGTGTTACCACTTTATTCCAATCAAGATGGCTTCAGGTGTGCCATACTTTTGTCATAAGTAAGACTGTTAGCGTTCTAGTTGTTCTTTAGAACACTCTGGGAAGCTGCAGTAGAACACAAAGGAATCAACTGACAGTCTCTGCCCTTGTTGGATGTACATGTTTTACTGAGAATGTCAGACTTCATTCTCACATGACTGAGAAAGATAATGTGAATTTACAGAATATATGCTCTCAGTTTAGCTTATAGATCACCTTCCAAACCTCTGTGGGAAAAGCATGAGAAAATAGTTTTCTCTAAAACATGGTTCATGATATCACAGCAGAAGGCTTTTTCACATGGTAAAATCACCTTAGAACACACCACAATTCCTTAAATGAGTATGGTATCATCAACAAATGATTTATAATGTAACTAAAGTCTTAAAACCTTCTATTAACTGCAATGTTTTTTAATGAGGTGCTATCATGTATATTGGTCCCAAGATGGCTGCCAACACTTCTTGGATGAAGTGCTGACAGCCAATCAGATCTCAGGATGAGATGTGTGGTTAGGCTCCGCCCAGATATATATATGATTTTACTTTTGATTTTCTCAGGAACTACTGAACAGATTGACTCCATATATGCAAAAGGCACATCCCTGAGCTGAGGACTACCTCTTTGCCAAATTTCAAGTAATTCTGTTAAGCCGTTCGGGCTGTACCTTGGACTAAAGGTCCCTATGGAAAATTGCATGGTGAAAACACGTTTTGGGACCCCCCTTTTTTCTCAGCCCCCGCTTGGCGAATCCCCCGAGACTTTCAGGGTAGGAGCGGAGCGGAGTGCCCCACCTATTTTGAAAATCTCGCGAGGATTAGTCAACCGGCGCCAAAGGTATTCCAAATAGAATGTTGTGGATTTCCTATGGAAACACGGCCCTATCTATAACTATCTACTGGCGACCGCCAGTAGATAATATATAAATATATATGTATATATATATACATATATATTGTGTGTTTATATATATATATATATATATATATATATTACCTACTGGCGGTCGCCAGTAGGTAGTTATAGTTAGGACCGTGTTTCCATAGGAAATCTCAAAATTCTATTTTGAATAACTTTGGCGCCGGTTGACGAATCCTCGCAAAATTTTCAAAACTGATGGGGCGCTCCGCTCAGCTCCTACCCTGAAAGTCTCGGGGGGATTCGTCAAGCGGGGGCTGAGAAAAAAGGGGGGTCCCAAAACGCGTTTTCCCCATGCATTTTTCCATAGGGACTTAAGTCGCAGCTACAGCCCGAACGGCTGAACAGAATTATTAGAAATTTGGCAGAAAGGTAGCCATAAGGTCCATGAAGTGCCTTTTGCAGGTTTGGTGTAAATCTGTTCAGTATTTCCTGAGAAATTAGCATTTAAATCAATATATATATCTGTACGCGCGTACCGTGCGCGCACTGAGCAAGTCCTGTGCGCGCACCTTGCCGATCGCGAGCGCACTTCTGATTGGTTCTTAGATGTCAGTAAACATTCGAATCGGTGGAAATCAGGAAGCGGCGGCCGCCATTTTGTCTCTCGCATAAAGAGGGGGTGATAAACAAAGTAAGAATTGCAGTCCCAGGAAAGGGGCAGCCTGTGTTATGTGTGTAAAATGATGGCATGAGTCTGTGTGTGCACAGGAATTGTGGGCAGATATTAAATTTGTGAAGTTGTTGTTCAGTAAGAATTGCAGTCCCAGGAAAGGGGCAGCCTGTTGTCTTTACACAAATTATCCCTTAGCACACATGCACTGTTACATACATCCCTGCAGTCTTCATGCAGTTCTGGAAGTCTCTTTGCTCATCTGTCTTGCACCAGACAATACACAGTGTTCAGAAACACACTCTTGGCACACACGCAGCAGCTTCTCTAACACTCTCATGTGTAGTACTCAGCTCTGTGTGCTGTTTCAGATAGCACTGTGTAATGCAAACACATTCAACGTCACCAAGGCCTCATTTAAATTGATCTAGTCTATTCACTCACCCTGTAACACATGGTCATGGTCTTAAGGAGCTGTTAGGACATGTGCTGTGTTCTGCTTCTGTAAATGATAAGGGAAATGTATCAGGCTGTAACAGTAATTTGGTACTATTCAGGGACACTGTTTAGTTCCAAAAAACATAGCATGAGTCTGTGTGCGCACAGGAATTGTGGTCAGAGATTTAGTTTGTGAAGATGTTGTTTAGTAAGAAATGCAGTCCCAGGAAAGGGGCAGCCTGTGTTATGTGTGTAAAATGATGGCATGAGTCTGTGTGCGCACAGGAATTGTGGGCAGAGATTTAATTTGTGAAGATGTTGTTCAGTAAGAATTGCAGTCCCAGGAAAGGGGCAGCCTGTGTTATGTGTGTAAAATGATGGCATGAGTCTGTGTGCGCACAGGAATTGTGGGCAGAGATTTAATTTGTGAATATATTGTTTAGTAAGAAATGCAGTCCCAGGAAAGGGGCAGCCTGTGTTATGTGCCTAAAATGACGATATGAGTCTGTGTGCGCACAGGAATTGTGGGCAGAGATTTAATTTGTGAAGTTGTTGTTCAGTAAGAATTGCAGTCCCAGGAAAGGGGCAGCCTGTTGTGTTTACACAAATTATCCCTTAGCACACATGCACTGTTACATACATCCCTGCAGTCTTCATGCAGTTCTGGAAGTCTCTTTGCTCATCTGTCTTGCACCAGACAATACACAGTGTTCAGAAACACACTCTTGGCACACACGCAGCAGCTTCTCCAACACTCTCATGTGTAGTACTCAGCTCTGTGTGCTGTTTCAGATAGCACTGTGTAATGCAAACACATTCAACGTCACCAAGGCCTCATTTAAATTGATCTAGTCTAATCACTCACCCTGTAACACATGGTCATGGTCTTAAGGAGCTGTTAGGAAATGTGCTGTTTTCTGCTTCTGTAAATGATAAGGGAAATGTGTCAGGCTGTAACAGTAATTTGGTACTATTAAGGGACACTGTTTTGTTCCAAAAAACATAGCATGAGTCTGTGTGCGCACAGGAATTGTGGGCAGAGATTTAATTTGTGAAGTTGTTGTTCAGTAAGAATTGCAGTCCCAGGAAAGGGGCAGCCTGTTGTGTTTACACAAATTATCCCTTAGCACACATGCACTGTTACGTACATCCCTGTAGTCTTCATGCAGTTCTGGAAATCTCCTTGCTCATGTCTCTTGCAGCTGACAATACATAGTCTGCAGAAACACACTCTTGGGACACACGCAGCAGCTTCTCCAACACTCCCATGCGTACTACTCAGGTCTGTGTGTAATGCAAACACATTCAACGTCACCAAGGCCTCTTTTTCTTTGCTCTACTCTAAACACTCACCCAGGTTGCAGATACTTATGGTATGAAGTAGCTGTTAGGAAATGTGCTCTTTTCTGCCTCTGTGATTTTCCAGGTAAAATGTGTAAGGCTGTAACAGCAATTATTACTTGATCTACCAGAGTAGTAAATGTGCTTTGAATTTGCAAATCAAATTCTGTTTTCTGCTTAGAAGCACACCATGAGGCTGTGTGCGCACAGGAATTGTGGCCACAGATATAATTTGTGTTGCGGTTGTTCTGTTAAAAAATGCACTTGCAGGAAAGGGGCAGCTTGTTTTTTCTCAACTGTGGTGGTTAGTACTGTGCACAAATTAGTAAATCACAAATGAGAGACAAATGGAAAAACATTTGAAATAAATGAAAAGTAAAAAAAAATATTTTAATGAATTATAATTACAAAAATGATTTTTTTTTAGTTCCTTGCAAGTATTGCTGAGCAACAGTGAAAAAAAAATGCCTTTAAGGACAAGAAAAAGGAAAGAAAAGCAACAACAAGTATATCTGGACAAAACTGGGAAAAAAAAAATAGCAGGAGAAGCTGGAGATGGCAAAAAGAAAAAGTCTACTGGTAAGCAGAGCAGAGATTTCTTAAAAAAGATTTTCAAAAAACAAAAAAATGGCAAAAATAACTGTAAAACAAAGACAGTTTTATGTACAAAGCAACAACACAGTCAACAGCAAAAAAAAAGCTAATGTACACTCAGAAGTATGTCAAAGTGATTTAACACGAAAATTAGATTTTAAAAACATTCGTCGAAAAATGTTTCATAGAAGAGTGATGTTAAATTTGCCAAAGGATGTGAAAAAATATAAGAAAAAAACAAAATTTATTAAGAAAAAAAAAATTATAGAAAATATTGTAAGTAAGGCTTTGGAAATAAAAAGAAAACTTTTTATTCCAATTTTGAATAGGATGCGTAGATTAGAAAAATTAGTGAGTGCAATGAAGTCACAAAGCAAAAGGAAAAGAGAAGTGAAAAAAAGTAACTTTTGTAAAGTGTTCTTGGTAGAATGGAAACACAGTTCAAGTACTGAACCATTTTTTAATGAAGAGAGTTATCTTCAAAGTAATAGTTTGTTGCATGCAGTTGACACCAATGGTAGAGCATATGAAGTTAAGGATGGTTGTGTGATGCAAAAAGAGAAAATGGAACCAAGAAATGAGGAAGAAGTAATGGCTGCTGAGGCTATGGGGAGACGTCCAAATGCCCCAGTGTACACTTGGAACTGTAGTAGTATTTGTACTGTGCGTCAGGAATCTATTGATAAATTACGTGACTTTCTAAGAGAATATAGTAAAAAGAGTGTAAAACAGAAGATGAAGGTGCTTCAAACACTAGATCCATGCAGAGTGAGAGAAAATACTGGTTTGCAGGGACATTCTCTGGCTTGTCTATCTAGAAAAGTGTGTAAAAGTGTTTTTCATCATTTTAGGATGCTGGCTGTTCATCATACTGAAATGAGAAAGTTTGTGAGAACATTGTATTTTGCTAAAAGTCCAGCAGTAAAGTTGAATGAGTTGAATAATGCTCTGTTCAGTGGATCTGTATCAGATGTAGTGAAGGTTACTGATGAGATTCAGTTTTGTTACTTAGGTCCAGAACAAGAAAGTGCAGAAAAGGACACAGTAAATGAGGAAAATGAGGAACAGTATGTAGAACTCATTATTACAAAAAATTTTGAGGATGAAATGACAAAATTTACTATCACCTCTAATGAAAGACCAAATATTACTTGTCTTTGTTGCCGCAGAAGTCATTATAAAATTCAAACAAGGAGTGTTGATCTGTATAAAAAAAGTGAAAATGAAGATAATTATAAGTGGAAGGATTTTGCAACATATATATTTCTTGAAAATTGTTTTGAATTGGGTGAAGATCAGCGTATTTGTAAATACTGTTATAATAAGTTAGAAGAAAATAGAATGCCGACCAGAGCTGTACATAATAATGTAGAATTGGATGCTATTCCTGCCGAACTTTCTGAATTAAATACATATGAGTCTATACTCATTCAATGTGTTCATCCGTTCCAGACCATAGTACGTATGGAGCCCAAAACTGGTAAATTACCTCCTTCTGATTTACTGAGAGGTTTAAAAGGAAGAGTGGTGTATTTGCCCTTGGATTTGAAAAAAAATATGGAAACTATTGATGCAGATACTATGGAAACTGAACCATTAGTAATGCTGGTTAATGGTGTACCTACAAAGAATAAGAAGATTTGGCAAGAGCTGGTGGATGTACGAAAAGCACAAAGAGCAAATTTGTATTTGAAAAAAAATAATAAATGGTATGAATCAATTTATATAGAAGAAGAAGAAGAAGATTTACAAGAAGACACAGAAACACCAACTGGTCAAATTGAAAAAGTGGACAAGTCAAAGGAAGAAGAAATTTATGAACATTTTAGCATACATCCTCTTCATTCAAAAGAAGTTATGGGAGACACTATTGATCTGTTTCAGATGAAGAAAGCAAAAGGAACTCCCGTGAGTGTATGGGAGGAGAGCTTGGAAGCTCGATGTTTTCCCCAGCTGTTTCCTACAGGAAAAGGAGGACGATACGATTAACGTCCAGAACAGATTCCAGCTTCTGAGTATCGGACTACAAGACTATATGCAGAAGATCCAAGATTTCGTCAAAGTATTCCTTATTTGTTCCATCTTTTATTTGAAAGCGACTTGTCTGCATTATCTTATGCAGTAAATCACATTTTAAAAAGTGGAGTACATTTACAAAATGTGTCTGCTAAGGATTTTATGGAGAAAGTGCAGCACCGAGATGATCATTTGGAAACACAACTGATCAATCTGATGGCTTGTCAGCGTGGGACAAATGAATATTGGTACCGACGCCATGGTGAATTAAAATGCATGTTACGGAATTTAGGAACTCCTACATGGTTTCTAACCCTAAGCTGTGCCGAGTACGCTTGGGATGATTTACTGGATTTTCTAAGAGAGGCAAATTCAAACATTAAAAACATTGAATACAAGACAGCTGGAGAACTGTGCTCATTGGATCCAGTTAATGTTTGCAGATATTTCAATCATAGATTTGAGGCTATGATGTCCTTCATCTGTAATAAAAAAAATCCACCTCTTGGAGAAGTAGTGGATTTCTTTTGGAGAAAAGAGTACCAGGCAAGAGGTGCTCCTCATATTCATATGCTTTTGTGGATCAAGGATGCCCCAAAGTTTGGAACAGATACTGATGAAGCAGTGTTATCTTTCATTGAAGAATATGCAACATGTGCTATACCTAAAAGCACAGAAGAGAAAAAGTTAAAAGAGCAAGTTTTACGTTTCCAAAGTCATCGGTGTGGAAAATACTGTCGACGGAAGTACAAGACGAAAGATAAATTCTACACAAAGTGTCGATTTGGATTTCCTAGACCTGTTCTTTCAAAAGGAAGAGTCAACAGTTTTATGTCAGCTGTGTGACATACTATAACCAGAAAATCTCCCAAAAATACATACAACCTAAAAAGAAAAGAAGAGTCAAAATTTATAAATGACTTCAACCCAGTCATTTTATCCATGTGGAATGCTAACATGGATATTCAGTATGTGGCAGACAATTCTATTGCTGTTGCTCGGTATGTGACATCTTACATCACTAAATCTGAGAAAACAGAATTGAAGGAAATGTGGGAAGAGATTTCTCATGAGAAGACTGTCAGTAAGAAGCTGTACAGTTTCAGTTTAAAGATGTTATCGCATCGAGAAATTGGATCCTACGAATGCTCAGATAGGTTATCATCTGCAAGTCTTTACTCGAAATCCAGAAGAATAATTTGGGGTAAGCTTAGGCCTTGCAGGAATGAGAAATCGGGTACTGAAATCTGTTGGAGAAATTGAATATTTGGCCGAGAATGACCCACAAAGTACAGATATTTTGAAATCAAACATGTTGGACACATATTACCCAAAGAGAAGTCATCATCTTGAGAACATGTGTCTCTATGAAGTGCTGCAGAACTACATTTATTCACGGAAAGCCACAGAAGACATCAACGATGGAAAATATAAAGTCATTGGTGAGGAAGGATGTTTGGTGAAGCAAACAAAAGGAAGTTTGATAAATCACAGGAAGCTCAGTTGCGAAACTACTGACAAAAAGGAATTTTACTACTTGGCTCTTTTACAGCTGTTTAAACCATGGCGTTCAGAGGACGAACTACTGGGAGAATTTCAAAGCTATGAAGATTCTTTTAATGCTAGCAAAGACAGTATAGAATGCAGTACTTTCTCAACTTATGTCCAAATGTTAAATGAAGAAAATGAACAGGAAGCAAAAATTGCAGCTGAAGTAGCTAGAGACAGTTCTCAAGACAGCCAAAGTTCAGTAACACTTAGTCAAGATCCCCTAGGACAACCAATCATAGAAAATGAAGCTGCAGTAGCCATGACTGAAGTAGAAACGGCTATGAATCAAGCACAGGAAGATTCAATCGACTTACTAAATCTGGAACAACAACTGAATGAAGAACAAAAAGAAATTTATGAAGAAGTCACCAAAAAAATTGATCATGGATTACTACATGATATGAAAGAGTGCTCATTCACATCATTTGAACGAATCAGGATGTATGTGAGTGGACAAGCTGGAACTGGTAAAAGTTTCTTAATAAAAGTCATCAGAAGCTACCTACAGCAAAAAACAGCTTCAAATTTGTCTTGTGTGATAACTGCTCCAACTGGGTTAGCAGCCTATAACATAAAAGGAATTACCTTACATCGCTTGCTAATGTTACCAGTGGAGCATGAGAACAAAATAGAATACCACAAGCTAACTGGACAAGCATGCCTCGAAGTTTCAAGAGTGTTGAAGAAGATGCAAGTTCTCATTATTGATGAGGTGAGCATGGTTTCAAATTTAATGCTTGCCTTTGTGCATTTAAGAATGCAACAAATTCTTAAGAGAGACTATGACGTGTTATTTGGAGGTAAACACGCCATAGTTTTTGGGGATCTTCTGCAGCTCAATCCAGTTAAAGGACAACCAGTGTTTAATACTGTGACACATGAAGACACGAAGAAGTCATTAGGAAGCATTGGTAATGCGAATATTTGGTCGTTCTTTGAGTACAAAGAACTCACTACCAATATGAGACAAGCAAATGACGAAGATTATGCAAGTATTCTGAAAGATATCAGAATTGGACTACTCACAGAAGTTGGCAAAAAAGCATTACAGAGTCGGTTGCTACATAACTTATTTCCAAATGAAGAAATAGTTGCAGAGAAAATATACCAGAACATTGCAGAAAAAAATACTGTAATCTGCTTAATGCCAACACTACGTGAGTGCTCAATATTCAATGAGGAACTTTTGAAATTGGAAAAGTAAGAGATTAAGAAAATGGAAGCAGAGGACAAAATTCAGCATGAAAGAATTACTTTTACATTAACAGGCAAACTGGAAAATAAATTGGATTCACTAGAGAAGAATATTTCCAAAACAGCTGGATTAGAAAAAAATCTATATGTTTGCATGAATTGTCGAGTGATTTTAAGGAGAAATTTGGATGTAGAAAAAGGTTTAGTGAATGGAGCTATGGGAAGAGTTGGGGGTTTTATTAATTACCAGAAAAAAGTTGGAATTGAATGTTTAAAAATAAAATTTGATCAGATAGAAGAAGTTATAGACATTTGTCGTTGTTCAGTTCGTTTCATGCTTGTGAAAGACTTATATGTACGTAGGAAGCAGTTTCCGTTTTCTCTAGCATATGCTGTAACTATTCACAAGTCTCAAGGATTAACTGTAGAAAGTGCTTTTGTAAACATTGGTTCTACTGTGTTCAAAGAAGGTATGGCATATGTTGCTTTGTCACGAGTGAAAACATTATCTAGTATATTTATGATAGACTTTGATGACTCAAAAGTTAGTGCTGATACAAACTGTGTAAAGGAGTATAACAGATTAAGAATAACCTATGCTCCTCATTTAGGTCAGTATCCTGTGATTGAAAAACATGTTGTTTGTCGGAAAAGGAGATTTGAGAATATCTGTAATGAGGATGTACAGAAGAGAAAAAAAAAGGACAGTGATGTGATAGCAAGGAAAAAGAAAAAGGACAGTGTTGAAGAGGTTGTTGGTTGCCATTTTGAAAATAGCTCTGGTGTCAACTGCTATGCAAATGTAGTGCTGAATGTTGTATTTTATCTTGAAAAGTTGCTAGAACAGATAATAGTAAATCATGGAAAAAGATTGTGTTCTCTGCTGAGTCTCCTTTATGAGAAGCTGAGTACTGATAAAACTGAAATAGAAAGTGCTACTGATGTTAGAAATCTTTTAGATGTATGTTGTGGTTCTACACAGTTTAAAGAAAATGTCCAGCAAGATGCTCAGAAATTCTTAATATATATTTTGAGTGTACTAGAAAATGAAGGAGTAGAAGTAGAAAACTTATTTGGTGTCTCTTACAAATGGGAACATTGCTGTGAAAACTGTATGAACACATGCAGTAGTAATGTTGATTCAGAAAGGTTCATATTTTTACCATTACCACAAAGTAAATCAGTGACTTTTAGTAAATTAGTTAAAGATGCCAATCACAACATGGAATGTTCTGAATGTAAATCAGACATGTTTTCAACGTTATTTTTACAGAAATATGGTCAGTATGTAATTTTAATGATGCAACGTTGTAGAGCTGATGGTTCAAAATTGGACACTTTAATAAAGAAGTTTACAGGACAGCAATTATCAATTTCTGGAAAAACTTTTGTTACAGTTGCAATAATTTTTCATGAAGGACCTACTGTAACTTCTGGACATTACACAGTTTATCTTAAATGTGAAAAAGGCTGGACACTGTGTAATGATTCCCAATTGATTTTCAAGCAACGTTTGCCTTATGATTTACCCAATTCTCACTTAATTTTTCTGAAACCTAAATTTTGAAAACTAAAAACTGCATCTGAAGAAAGCATTTTTTGTCATTTTAAGGGATTATAATTGAAGATATCACTTAAAAAGGATTTTGAAATTACTATTTGGCCTAAAGGAAAAGTAATAAAAACAATTGTGGACTCCTTTGACAGAAATTATTTTGGCATGTGTGCTTTTGCGACAAGGTTTAAAGACGGTTTGTCTAGAAAATTTTTATTCACCTAGAGAAGTACTTGTGATATATATGTAATATTTCTAACAAGGTATATTTTAGTGAGGAAAGTTTTAGGGCTTTTTTTAAGCAATCTTTCAGATAGTTTTTTTTTTGCCCGCTGTTAAATGATGAATACAATTGTTTTCACTATTTTAAGTGAAAAATAAAAAATTCTGAAAACAGCAAAAAAAGGGCAAAACATTGCTTAGTAAAATATGTAAAAAGATGTAATGCTTTTTGTAATGTATGATTGAATATTAATACTTTTTTCCTTTTTTTGCAGAACTG
Source organism: Triturus cristatus (assembly GCF_964204655.1). Taxonomy (NCBI): domain Eukaryota; kingdom Metazoa; phylum Chordata; class Amphibia; order Caudata; family Salamandridae; genus Triturus; species Triturus cristatus. Next base: position 481,315,528 of record NC_140580.1, read on the forward strand.
GAAAGAAAAAAAAAAAAAATTCTGTTCCCTTGCAAAATACTTTTTTACATTTTTTTTAGAAAAAATTTATTTTTTTTAAAAAATAAGTGAAAAATATTAGTATTACTCAATTCTCCCTTTTCATGCTTCCATTTCTTCACCTCTTTATGGACTTTAATTTAAAAAAAAAAAAAAAACTTTAAAAAAAAAACCCTTGGGTGCGCGCAGGGTGCGCGCACCTCAAAAAAAAAATAAAAAAAAAATGCCTCAAAAAAAAAATTTGGGGGGTTTAGTTGATAAGTGGCTCTTAAAAGAGCCCTTGAGTTAATGGAGGGAAACAGGAAGAGAAAAACGAAAAAAAAGAAAAAAACATCTATGGCCTACTTGCACTCATGGGCATCAAATTTTCTCTGAATGAGATCAAGACTGGTCTCACCCACAGAAATAAGTTTACCGCAATCAGTGCAGCGTGTGGACAACCTAGCCAAACAAGGTGGTCCAAACAGAGGTGTGGAAGAAGGCAAAGGCACCACTGCAGAAGAAGTGCTCGGCTGAGCTGCCGAAGATGTGCTCGGCTGAGCTGCTGCAGATGTCGTCGGTAGAGCAGGTGGAGGGTTTGCTCCAGAAGCTCGACGAAAAGTCACTGGATGCATTTTGTCAACATGCCTCAACATAGTGTGAATGCTAAAAGAATATTTCTTGTTAGGATTCCCACGTGACAAGACTTTTTGACAAAGTACACATGTAACTTTAGGTGCATTTACCTTTTTTTCTCCCTCTGGAAAAGTGAAAAACTGCCATATAAAGCTGTCTTTCTGCTTCCTGATCCTCTGCCTCTCAAGAGTGTCCTGGTCACTGTCTGAAGATGGTTGCTGTTCAGCCATTGTCTCTCAACAACAGAATAGCTCCTTCTCCAAAGGAATCAGAACTAATAATGAGGGGAGTAGGTGTGGTTTGGGAAGAATCTGGAACTGAAAGTACTTCAAACCAATCAAAAGTGATGATTCTTGATCACATGACTTGCCATGAGGGGATTGGGTGTGGTGTTGAAACAATTAGAAACTGAAAGTAATGATAACCAATAAGAAGTGCTGTTTTATTATGCATAAACCCGAGGTGCGCGCACTGCGCAAGCTCCGAGCGCGCACCTCATGATTACGTATGCGCGAACGCTTAGGAGCGCATGTGCATACGTCATATGCGCGTACGTAGCGCGCATACGTTGAACGCGCGTATACGCGACCGTTATTGCGCGTAATTTTAGCGTATGCGGAAGTAAACCGCGTGGAGCGCGTAGGACGCACACACGCATACGTACGTACGTACGCATACGTAGTGGGTGCGCGCTCCCAGCGCGCACTAGAACGTATATTTGTGTACATAAATAATGTACGGCGGTATTCATAAAAAACTTACGAAATTGTACTAGGAGCGCGCTCAGAGCGCGCACTCCAAGAATTTATATTTAAAAAAAAAAAATTGAGAAAAATTATTTGCAAAAAATACAAAAACTGTTCAACTTTATCCTAATTGTAATTTTTTAAAAAAAGCAAAAAGATACAGATAATATATAAATGAATACATAGGAATTTTATTTTTAATCTAAAAAATTTTTTTAAATTAAATAATACAAAAATTAGCATTAAAAAAACCGTACAAATTCACTGAAAAAACCAAAGGTTTCACACGCGTTATAGTTAGGAATTAGCATTTTAAAAACCTTGCAAATTCACTGAAAAAACCATAGGTTTCACACATGTTATAGTTAGCTGGACATTTCACTCGTGAAAAACCAATGAAATTCCCCCGTTATAGTTAGTTCAGCTAACTATAACTCGCGCCCCCGCAATGCACTGCTGATGACGTCACATATTACATCACTCATGACATGGTCAGTGACATCACTCATGACATCACTGATGACATCTCAAATGACATCACTGATGACATCATCCTTGTGACAGAGTGGCAGACCTCCTCTCACCCTAATATAACCTTTGATACACACATTCACAAATAGAGACTAAAATTTTCAAAACAATGGACATACCAATTACAGTTACAACAACCTCTTGAGTAATTCTAAGATCCACATACACATCCACTCATTCACCAACAGCCCTATACAGTCACTCATACATGTACTCACTCATCATATGTAATCATACACCTATACATCCTGTTACACAACGCCACTCATCCACAGAGTTACTGACACACATAGTCACTCATGAAAATAAATAAAGAAACATACATTTACTTGCATATACATTTATACACACACCACCACACTTACTTCTACGGGATCTTACACATACTTAGTCTTTTAAACAATCACTTATAGAAACACATACTTATTGATACAGGAACTTTTTCAATCTCTCACTCTCACATATACTCAGTTATATACACCAATAGTCACATATACTAGTTTAAAACATATGCAGTTACTCATAGAGACACTATTGAGACAGTCATTCACTCACTAACACACCCATGCACACACTCATCCACCCATACAGTCCTGCACACATGCTGTCTTCAACACATACAAAGAGTGAGTCACTCATTCATGCACCTATGCACTACGTAATACCCCCCACCGAACCATACACACACTCACACTAATACTAAAAAAACCAACTAATACCATATATAAACACACATGTAGCTACTCACCAACCCATGCAGCCACTTATACACAAATTGAAAGACTGATAAAGATATTTACATATTTAAACATTCACTAAGATACACTTAATCAGTCAGTTATACAATCAATTTTTCAAAAAGAAATCATCCATTTAGACACTTATATACCCATTTATTCTTCCATCGTCCGTGAGATATACATGTATAAAACATATTTAATTTTCAGAAAAAAACACATTCACTGGATGATGTCATCAGTGATGTCATTTGAGATGTCATCAGTGATGTCATGAGTGATGTCACTGATCATGTCATGAGTGATGTAATATGTGACGTCATCAGCAGTGCATTGCGGGGGCGCGAGTTATAGTTAGCTGAACTAACTATAACGGGGGAATTTCATTGGTTTTTCACGAGTGAAATGTCCAGCTAACTATAACATGTGTGAAACCTATGGTTTTTTCAGTGAATATATATATATGTATATATATATATATATATATATATATCACAAAGAAAGGGATCCCCTTGCGAGGATGCACTTGAAATAAGAGGCGAACCCTGCACCTTGAAGCAGCGTTTCTTATTTATTAAAGCCGGACATCACAGGGCTTGTAAAATACATCCGTTCAATGCGTTTGGGAGCTCCTGCTCCTTGCTCACGGGCTCTAGGTGATATCAGCTGGCTGGAGACAGTTGGAAAATGAGTCATTGCATTTTTTCTCTATTTTAAACGTCCTCAAGTGGAACACGCCCTCTGGTGGGCTAATGAATGAAATTAGCATTTTGGGACTCGTAGTTTTTCAAATGTAATATGCATCCTTCAGTGGATTCCGCCGGCTTAGCATCAGTTTGGCACAATTTTATCTCTCCAGTGAGCTCAAACTCTGGACTCCGGGTTGCTTTTATTCTTCTTATAACCTGCAATGTGCTAACTCAGACAGTCTGTGCGCCGCAGCCCACGTTCTTTGAGTGGGAGTGCAATCCTCTCGGCCGGGACTGGCCAAATTAAATATCACAAAGAAAGGGATCACCCTGCGAGGATGCACTTGAAATAAGAGGCGAACCCTGCACCTCGAAGCAGCCTGACATCACAGGGCTTGTAAAATAAATCCACCCAACGCGTTTCGCAGCTCCTGCTCCTGCTCCTTGCTCACGGGTTCTCGGCGATGTCAGCAGGATGGAGACAGTTGGAAAATGAGTCATTGCATTTTTTCTCCATTTCAAATGTCCTCAAGTGGAACGCGCCCTCTGGTGGGCTAATTAATGAAATTAGCATTTTGGGACTCGTAATATTTCCAATGTAATATGCATCCTTCAGTGGATTCCGCCGGCTTAGCATCAGTTTGGCACAATTTCATCTCTCCAGTGAGTTCAAACTCTGGAATCCGGGTTGCTTTTATTCCTGTTATAACCTGCAATGCGCTAACTCAGACAGTCTGTGCGCCGCTGCTCACATTCTTTGAGTGGGAGTGCAATCCTCTCAGCCGGGACTGGCCGAATTAAATATCACAACATCTATGTATGTATATATATATATATAAATATATATATAAATATATATATATATATATATATATATATATATATATATATATATATATATATATATATATATATATATATGGAACGAATCTCATCCTTACGAAAGAGCAGGACCCAGAAGGGAAGTTCAAAGAAGCCTTTATTGAACACGGATGACATGGCGAATGCATTTCGGCAATGACTGCCTTCCTCAGCGCCCAAGTTCACAGGTGGCTTCCATCAATGTCGGATAAATGTTCCTGCCACTTTTATTGGTCCTCATGAAGGCTCCGCCCTTTAGAACGAAGCTCCCCCTGCCAGTAGCTCCCAAGATGGACGAGAACTCCAACACCCAGAATGCAGTGCTCCGCTTCAGGTAAGTGGTGGGTGGGGGGCATGTTGCACCAAGTGGTAAAGCGGAATGCAGGATTCCGATGGGGATGTTAACCAGGATTTCCTGCTTGTGGTGTCCAAGAAACGCTTCCCCGAGCTCCCTCACCGCTTCAGCCCCAAGTCTCAGGAAATACATCAGCAGGGGCAGCTGTGCAGATGCACGCCGCCCAAAGTGCAATGAAATCACCGCACCACTGCTCCGGAGCTCCCAGTCATCGAGGCGGACACGACCCAATTCACTACTGTGAAATAAACAGATTAGCCGAAGCAGCGCCAGTTTAGGTTCAGTCCTTAGTGAAGCGGGGGTCGCAGTAATGTGTCTCTGGCTGACACAGACAAATAGAACGAATCTCATCCTTACGAAAGAGCAGGACCCAGAAGGGAAGTTCAAAGAAGCCTTTATTGAACACGGATGACAGGGCGAATGCATTTCGGCAGTGACTGCCTTCCTCAGCGCCCAAGTTCACAGGTGGCTTCCATCAATGTCGGATAAATGTTCCTGCCACTTTTATTGGTCCTCATGAAGGCTCCGCCCTGTAGAACGAAGCTCCCCCTGCCAGTAGCTCCCAAGATGGACGAGAACTCCAACACCCAGAATGCAGTGCTCCACTTCAGGTAAGTGGTGGGTGGGGGGCATGTTGCACCAAGTGGTAAAGCGGAATGCAGGATTCCGATGGGGATGTTAACCAGGATTTCCTGCTTGTGGTGTCCAAGAAACGCTTCCCCGAGCTCCCTCACCGCTTCAGCCCCAAGTCTCAGGAAATACATCAGCAGGGGCAGCTGTGCAGATGCACGCCGCCCAAAGTGCAATGAAATCACCGCACCACTGCTCCGGAGCTCCCAGTCATCAAGGCGGACATGACCCAATTCACTACCGTGAAATAAACAGATTGGCCGAAGCAGCGCCAGTTTAGGTTCAGTCCTTAGTGAAGCGGGGGTCGCAGTAATGTGTCTCTGGCTGACACAGACAAATAGAACGAATCTCATCCTTACGAAAGAGCAGGACCCAGAAGGGAAGTTCAAAGAAGCCTTTATTGAACACGGATGACATGGCGAATGCATTTCGGCAATGACTGCCTTCCTCAGCGCCCAAGTTCACAGGTGGCTTCCATCAATGTCGGATAAATGTTCCTGCCACTTTTATTGGTCCTCATGAAGGCTCCGCCCTGTAGAACGAAGCTCCCCCTGCCAGTAGCTCCCAAGATGGACGAGAACTCCAACACCCAGAATGCAGTGCTCCACTTCAGGTAAGTGGTGGGTGGGGGGCATGTTGCACCAAGTGGTAAAGCGGAATGCAGGATTCCGATGGGGATGTTAACCAGGATTTCCTGCTTGTGGTGTCCAAGAAACGCTTCCCCGAGCTCCCTCACCGCTTCAGCCCCAAGTCTCAGGAAATACATCAGCAGGGGCAGCTGTGCAGATGCACGCCGCCCAAAGTGCAATGAAATCACCGCACCACTGCTCCGGAGCTCCCAGTCATCAAGGCGGACACGACCCAATTCACTACCGTGAAATAAACAGATTGGCCGAAGCAGCGCCAGTTTAGGTTCAGTCCTTAGTGAAGCGGGGGTCGCAGTAATGTGTCTCTGGCTGACACAGACAAATAGAACGAATCTCATCCTTACGAAAGAGCAGGACCCAGAAGGGAAGTTCAAAGAAGCCTTTATTGAACACGGATGACATGGCGAATGCATTTCGGCAATGACTGCATTCCTCAGCGCCCAAGTTCACAGGTGGCTTCCATCAATGTCGGATAAATGTTCCTGCCACTTTTATTGGTCCTCATGAAGGCTCCGCCCTGTAGAACGAAGCTCCCCCTGCCAGTAGCTCCCAAGATGGACGAGAACTCCAACACCCAGAATGCAGTGCTCCGCTTCAGGTAAGTGGTGGGTGGGGGGCATGTTGCACCAAGTGGTAAAGCGGAATGCAGGATTCCGATGGGGATGTTAACCAGGATTTCCTACTTGTGGTGTCCAAGAAACGCTTCCCCGAGCTCCCTCACCGCTTCAGCCCCAAGTCTCAGGAAATACATCAGCAGGGGCAGCTGTGCAGATGCACGCCGCCCAAAGTGCAATGAAATCACCGCACCACTGCTCCGGAGCTCCCAGTCATCGAGGCGGACACGACCCAATTCACTACTGTGAAATAAACAGATTAGCCGAAGCAGCGCCAGTTTAGGTTCAGTCCTTAGTGAAGCGGGGGTCGCAGTAATGTGTCTCTGGCTGACACAGACAAATAGAACGAATCTCATCCTTACGAAAGAGCAGGACCCAGAAGGGAAGTTCAAAGAAGCCTTTATTGAACACGGATGACATGGCGAATGCATTTCGGCAATGACTGCCTTCCTCAGCGCCCAAGTTCACAGGTGGCTTCCATCAATGTCGGATAAATGTTCCTGCCACTTTTATTGGTCCTCATGAAGGCTCCGCCCTGTAGAACGAAGCTCCCCCTGCCAGTAGCTCCCAAGATGGACGAGAACTCCAACACCCAGAATGCAGTGCTCCGCTTCAGGTAAGTGGTGGGTGGGGGGCATGTTGCACCAAGTGGTAAAGCGGAATGCAGGATTCCGATGGGGATGTTAACCAGGATTTCCTGCTTGTGGTGTCCAAGAAACGCTTCCCCGAGCTCCCTCACCGCTTCAGCCCCAAGTCTCAGGAAATACATCAGCAGGGGCAGCTGTGCAGATGCACGCCGCCCAAAGTGCAATGAAATCACCGCACCACTGCTCCGGAGCTCCCAGTCATCGAGGCGGACACGACCCAATTCACTACCGTGAAATAAACAGATTAGCCGAAGCAGCGCCAGTTTAGGTTCAGTCCTTAGTGAAGCGGGGGTCGCAGTAATGTGTCTCTGGCTGACACAGACAAATAGAACGAATCTCATCCTTACAAAAGAGCAGGACCCAGAAGGGAAGTTCAAAGAAGCCTTTATTGAACACGGATGACATGGCGAATGCATTTCGGCAATGACTGCCTTCCTCAGCGCTCAAGTTCACAGGTGGCTTCCATCAATGTCGGATAAATGTTCCTGCCACTTTTATTGGTCCTCATGAAGGCTCCGCCCTGTAGAACAAAGCTCCCCCTGCCAGTAGCTCCCAAGATGGACGAGAACTCCAACACCCAGAATGCAGTGCTCCGCTTCAGGTAAGTGGTGGGTGGGGGGCATGTTGCACCAAGTGGTAAAGTGGAATGCAGGATTCCGATGGGGATGTTAACCAGGATTTCCTGCTTGTGGTGTCCAAGAAACGCTTCCCCGAGCTCCCTCACCGCTTCAGCCCTAAGTCTCAGGAAATACATCAGCAGGGGCAGCTGTGCAGATGCACGCCGCCCAAAGTGCTATGAAATCACCGCACCACTGCTCCGGAGCTCCCAGTCATCGAGGCGGACACGACCCAATTCACTACCGTGAAATAAACAGATTAGCCGAAGCAGCGCCAGTTTAGGTTCAGTCCTTAGTGAAGCGGGGGTCGCAGTAATGTGTCTCTGGCTGACACAGACAAATAGAACAAATCTCATCCTTACGAAAGAGCAGGACCCAGAAGGGAAGTTCAAAGAAGCCTTTATTGAACATGGATGACATGGCGAATGCATTTCGGCAATGACTGCCTTCCTCAGCGCCCAAGTTCACAGGTGGCTTCCATCAATGTCGGATAAATGTTCCTGCCACTTTTATTGGTCCTCATGAAGGCTCCGCCCTGTAGAACGAAGCTCCCCCTGCCAGTAGCTCCCAAGATGGACGAGAACTCCAACACCCAGAATGCAGTGCTCCGCTTCAGGTAAGTGGTGGGTGGGGGGCATGTTGCACCAAGTGGTAAAGCGGAATGCAGGATTCCGATGGGGATGTTAACCAGGATTTCCTGCTTGTGGTGTCCAAGAAACGCTTCCCCGAGCTCCCTCACCGCTTCAGCCCCAAGTCTCAGGAAATACATCAGCAGGGGCAGCTGTGCAGATGCACGCCGCCCAAAGTGCAATGAAATCACCGCACCACTGCTCCGGAGCTCCCAGTCATCGAGGCGGACACGACCCAATTCACTACCGTGAAATAAACAGATTAGCCGAAGCAGCGCCAGTTTAGGTTCAGTCCTTAGTGAAGCGGGGGTCGCAGTAATGTGTCTCTGGCTGACACAGACAGATAGAACGAATCTCATCCTTACGAAAGAGCAGGACCCAGAAGGGAAGTTCAAAGAAGCCTTTATTGAACACGGATGACATGGCGAATGCATTTCGGCAATGACTGCCTTCCTCAGCGCCCAAGTTCACAGGTGGCTTCCATCAATGTTGGATAAATGTTCCTGCCACTTTTATTGGTCCTCATGAAGGCTCCGCCCTGTAGAACGAAGCTCCCCCTGCCAGTAGCTCCCAAGATGGACGAGAACTCCAACACCCAGAATGCAGTGCTCCGCTTCAGGTAAGTGGTGGGTGGGGGGCATGTTGCACCAAGTGGTAAAGCGGAATGCAGGATTCCGATGGGGATGTTAACCAGGATTTCCTGCTTGTGGTGTCCAAGAAACGCTTCCCCGAGCTCCCTCACCGCTTCAGCCCCAAGTCTCAGGAAATACATCAGCAGGGGCAGCTGTGCAGATGCACGCCGCCCAAAGTGCAATGAAATCACCGCACCACTGCTCCGGAGCTCCCAGTCATCGAGGCGGACACGACCCAATTCACTACCGTGAAATAAACAGATTAGCCGAAGCAGCGCCAGTTTAGGTTCAGTCCTTAGTGAAGCGGGGGTCGCAGTAATGTGTCTCTGGCTGACACAGACAAATAGAACGAATCTCATCCTTACGAAAGAGCAGGACCCAGAAGGGAAGTTCAAAGAAGCCTTTATTGAATACGGATGACATGGCGAATGCATTTCGGCAATGACTGCCTTCCTCAGCGCCCAAGTTGACAGGTGGCTTCCATCAATGTCGGATAAATGTTCCTGCCACTTTTATTGGTCCTCATGAAGGCTCCGCCCTGTAGAACGAAGTTCCCCCTGCCAGTAGCTCCCAAGATGGATGAGAACTCCAACACCCAGAATGCAGTGCTCCGCTTCAGGTAAGTGGTGGGTGGGGGGCATGTTGCACCAAGTGGTAAAGCGGAATGCAGGATTCCGATGGGGATGTTAACCAGGATTTCCTGCTTGTGGTGTCCAAGAAACGCCTCCCCGAGCTCCCTCACCGCTTCAGCCCCAAGTCTCAGGAAATACATCAGCAGGGGCAGCTGTGCAGATGCACGCCGCCCAAAGTGCAATGAAATCACCGCACCACTGCTCCGGAGCTCCCAGTCATCGAGGCGGACACGACCCAATTCACTACCGTGAAATAAACAGATTAGCCGAAGCAGCGCCAGTTTAGGTTCAGTCCTTAGTGTTATATATAATGTTTTTTTTAATTTAGATTAAAGTACTAAAGTATAATGAAAGGTAAATGTTCTTAATTTCATTTGATACATCATTTTAATTAAATACATTTTTTTACTTTTTTCAAAAAGTTGAATACATATTCGAAATAATTCATAACTTAATATATGTTACAAATAAACAAAATAGAAAAACTAAGGGCCTAATTGCAATGTCGGGTGGACTGCCACTGACAGGCCGTCGGTGGTGGTCTGCCCAACAGTCAGTCCTTCAGTCAGACTGCCGCATTATGATGCCAGCGGTCGCACCCTTGTTGGACTGGGGACAGACTGCCGCCTCTGACAGGATCTACTGACCCTGACAGGACCGTGGTCGGAAACGCAATCTCTAATGGTGGTGGTGCGGAGGCAGGCACTGCCGTCGGGATTTCGATGTCACTTTCCGACAGCCTTTTTTTGGCGGTCCCACCACTATGAAAAGGCTGTTAGTTAGGGGCTATGGGGGCTTAAAACATGGCCCCTGTCCCTTGTGGGCCACTGCAAAGTAGCCCAGGGAGCACATGCAGTATCCTCACACACATCCATGCATCCATGGATGTGCACAAAATGCTCTTTTACACTGTGGCTTGTGCTGCGCTCTTTACCTGGGCTGCAGTGTAAATGAGAACTTTCCAACCGCCACCACAGTCGTCATATCGTATTTCGGCAGTCAGACCGCCGACTGCTTATTGGGCGGTCTCCTGAGCGCTGCAACAACAGACAGCAATCTGACCGCCGTATATTGTAATCGAGCCCTTAATGAGGGTGGGGCATTTTAAATGTAAATGATTGTCCCAAAAATATTTTAAAAATCAGTTATCATTTTACAATTTATTACTAGGATAATTTTCAGATGTAAAATATTGTACCTGTTCCTTTAAGTGGTCAGAGGTTAATATTGTTTCAAACTGTTTTACATTTTTATTGTACATTAAATGAAGTTAATGTATACATTTTATTTTTTGATATTTTTTAATTAATATATGTTACTAAATTTCCCTAAAATTGCCTATAAATAAAGCTTCACCTCAATGGCAGAAATCCTAACTAACAAATACAAATTTACTAATACTCTTAAGTCTACATTGTACTTAAGTCTTCACTCAGAAATGATGAATAGCAAAAAAGTTAGTGTAGGAGTGGATCTGCTCATATGTAGAACTCCACATGTAAAATTACCTTTGTGATTCAGACCCAAAATCTAGAACCTATACTGGTTCCCAGTTTCCATCCACCATGCCCAGGGAAGGATACAATTTGAAAGGTTTCAGATATTGGACAATACTAGTGGAACTAGAAACATTATGGCTATCCATAAGAGCTAAATCAATATAAGTCAACTTCCAACATTCATTTCGATTTAAAGTTTCTGGAAACAGTTGCTTCAGTTCAGCTGCAACACTATAGAGAGACTCATACAAATCTTAAAGACTAACATTCTAGGTTCCCACCCCTACCAATGTATTGCATCATTTTTTTAGACATGTAAACAATGCAGTTGAGGATCAAGGATAGGGAGACTCTGCCATAGTGATGTAATTTGACTTGCCAGAGGTTTTGTACACTATAAAATAGTCCATTCTATTATTAAGATTGCACCTGGCCAAAGGGATGTCAATGGGATAATAGAGCTTTCAAGCAGATGGTTTGCACCTATGTTTGTATCAATGAGATTACAATGTGTCTACCATAAGGTAATTTTAACCAAATAGTCCCATCCAAAATCACAAGGTAACAACGACCAAGGCTCAAGATCTATATATGGGGCTACGTTTTAAGAGACAACTCGCTAAGGAGTCCGGAACAGAAAAATACCTCTTCAGATCCCATCCAGGTCTGTTCTGGCAAATGAAAACCCAATGATAAAGCATACCACAGCTGTGGGTAAAGATTCTGGGTCCTTTTAAACAATACATTTTGAAGAACTAATTGGTTTATCTCTAAATGAGCTTCACATTTCTTCACCTAGCCACTAGATATTGTCACATATTATTATTGCATGCTCTTAGGATGGAAATGGTTGTGGAAAGATAGAAGCATAGGTTCCACTCGAATCTTCGTAGTTGACTGGCTTAATGATGTAGAAATCAGATCTTTCAATATATTCCGAGGCAAACCGAACTACTGTGCAAATATAAAATCTTTTCTCACAACTATGTAGACAACTCACAGTTCATATCCCTATAAACAGGAGAGGCATTGACATGCAAGGACAAAGCTTTGATTTAATTCAAGAACACATTTTTGAAAATTAGTCAGGTCTCATTTCATCATGGAGCAATTATTATTGGGTGTAGTAACTCTGCTTTTACTGTGCAGTCACCCCAGATGTTTCCTTTTTTTCTGGACACTGTTTGTGCTGGACTTTGAATTCTGTGCTCTTTACCTCTGCATAACAAGAGAAAAGTGCTTGTTCTCCCCCTTTAAACAAAATTGCCTTAAACCTGATTCTGAAGTATACCAAATACTTTCAGCGACTGTATTGATGTGAAACATAAAAAGAGAAGTTGATGATTGCACAGATGAAGCATATTCAGAGAAAAAAACAGAAACTAGGTGCTGGGTTCGGATTCTGTCTTTTACAGCCTGAAAATGCTGATTTAATGGAACACAGGGGATGCAAGGTGTCTAAATAAGGAATTATATAGTGCAGACACAAGGTCAAGGAAGAAGGAATGTGAATAATTCTGAAATGAAGGCAAACATTAATTTGCCAAAAACCTACCCTGTTTGTAACATATGTAGAAAATTGGACACTGGAAGCACACGTGTAGGAAGACTACAGATCAGTTCCAGATTGATTTTGTTCCCTAGATGCAGGGAATTGCAGATCTGATGATGATAGCCAACTCTTCCCCAACCCAACAGAATGTGTATATTAAGGGCAATTCCCTATGATGATATGTCAATAGCCCCAGTGATGCAGCACAACCTGAAAAACAAGCTGCCGTTTAATTCAGCGTACCAACAGAAATCATTAAGCAATGTTTTTCCTCAGTTTTCACAGAGACAAATTCACAATGACTGTGCCTGAAAGGAGGGGGGAGGTTTGCATGTTTGGTTCAGTCCTATAGGGAGACCGGATTAGCAAATATGTAGCTGTGAGCAGAATGGCCATCCTGTATCATCTCTGATTGATACTGATGCTACCCACTCTACAGTTCATTCTCTGGAGGTTAAAAAGGTGCCCTTCTCTGGAAAAGTGGGCCAAGCTGTAGGCATTAGAAACAAACTGATTATTAATCAATTTATAGCAGATGTCCCAGGGTCAATTAAAAACAATTGTCAGTTAAATATGTGCAATTCAATTCCTGTTAATTATTTTTTGCCGAGACTTGTTTTGATATATGAACTGTGCAATTTACTGCATACCAGTTGGTGGGACAATTGAAACCTAAGAAAAAGATTCAGGCTTTAAAAAAACATGTCAGGACATGAGAATTCAGTGATTCCCAGTTCTTACAAAAGATGAGCTGCCTCTAAATTTAAGATACACTGTCAAAGGAGAGGTATATAATTTTACTGGAAAAGAGATAGGACTAATAGAAAGTGCAGAACCAGTCAAATGCAGGTCAAACCTAATGCTGTTTACTCCAGAATTCAACAATATAAACCTTTATAAGAAGGAATGAAGCCCATCATGGAAATAAATGATAGAACAAGGCATTCTCTGGGTGGTGCTTGTTAGTTTGTGCACTTCTCCTGTAAGGGGCATTACAAAAATGAATGGTAAATGGAGGATAGTGCAGGACCTTAGGAAAATGAATCATAATGTAGTCTATGTTGTCCTCCAGTAGAAAATCCTGGTGTCATATTTTTTAAGATTCCTTCAGCTGCAGAATGATATACAGTTGTTGACTCAAGCAAAGCAATGTTTTCTAATGCTGTGCATGGGGATAGTCACTACCTTTTCGTATTTCAGTTCCAAACTAAAGTTCTCATTAGACATAGAATTTCACAGGGGTATACGGAAGGGCTCTCAATTTGCAATTAGATTCTTAAGAAAGATTTGGAAAGTTTGCAGCTACCCTATAACTTGGTCTTGGTCCAATAAACGGATGGCCTATTAGAGAGGCGAAGGACAAAAGAATGCTGCAAACTATATACAATTGCACTTCTGAATCATCTTGCTAACAATTGTCACAAGATTTCACCTACAAACTACATTTGAAAATGAACCAACTACACAGGAGTAATATGGCAGCCGGGTGAGTCGGTCGTAGGTGGCCCCAGGGTGGCGGTGCTTTCAGTGATTAAAACATGAGATAGACGATTGGTATGGCGAACCCCCAAGTGGCTGGCAGAAGGACAAATGGCTGTGTAGTCTCACCTGGATTGAAGAGGGTCATGGTTCTGATTGAGCTGGCGGAGCAGCTGATTGCTGGCTGCAGAGGCATCGAGCAGGAGCTAGTCGTTGTTGTGGCGCAGAGCGGAGGGGACGGCTCCTTCGGTCGTAGTATGGGCCCAAGAACTGGCACGAAGGGCAGAGGAGCTGGAATCCATGTGGACCCCCAGGAATCTCCCGAGAGGAGCGCGGCGGAATCGGAGCCGGCTCCCATTGCAGCTCAGGGGCGAAGGCAGGGGATCCGTCTGGAAATTCTCCCGGACGGGAAGGGTAGGGGCATAGGCGCTCAGCCCCAGCCACATCGCACCATCACCGAAATGCTCAGGAGAGTAGGTAGCAGCTCCACGGATCAGCGGTGCAACCAGACAGAGATAACAGAGACATCAGAGGAAGGTGTTCAGGGTGACCAGTGCCCGATACAGTGCCTAACACAAACCGGTAGGGCATGGTCGGACCAAGGGGAGCAGGGGGGCCCCTGGAGGATGAGACTCAAACACAGAATGTGCACACTAACGTGCAGCCTGAAGCGGGATCCCAGGAGAACCTTGCCAATGTGCAATCATTGTGTCGGGGAGAAGGCGTTCAGGAAGCAGAGCTGGTTGAAAAGATTGTGGAAAAACTGGACAGTGGAGGGAAACATGGAGGGGAAAGGCAAGATATAGGGACATCTGGACATACTGAGTCATTGCAGGGAGAGACAAGCAAACCCCTGGATCAACCAAAAAATAGATAGTTGCTAAGAAGGGAAAGAACATGGGGGGGGGGGAGGGCATCAATAAGGGGGTGTATGATCCACCTGGGGGAGTAGAGTAGAATTTACCTTTACAAAACCAAGGGGGAAGGCTAAAGCCCGGGGGACTCACTAAGCTACATAGAAAACCACAGGCTCACAGCAAAAGGGAAATCGACCCGGAGGCCAATGACTACTTTTCACTCTCTGATGCCACATGGTCAGAAGGAGGATCAGATACTGGGTCTAATTCTGACACAAGTGAGGCAGACAGCATAGCTGGGAATGTTACTGGTGGTAAGGACAACTGCGCCACAATTTGGAAGACGCATTCCAAAGTAGCTAGAACGTCTAGTCAAAGGCAAAGAGATCTGAGGTGGGATTACTCTATCGGAGATCAATTGGTCGGGGGTAGTAATAAATCCCCAAGGGAAGAGTCATTAGCCGCAATACCCCCAACACTGGAATCCATTCTGCAGTGTGTGGTAGCTCATCGGGAAGAGGCCCAAATGGAGAGTAAACGCTCTCAGAATGCCACCCGCAAACTTCAAGGCGCAGTAAGGAAAGTCGCAAAAACGTGCAATAATATCAGTGATCGGATGACTGAGCTTGAATCAAGAACAGCCTCACTTGAGATGGATATATTAGGTGCCAGGGGTCAAGTGGAAGCCCATGAGGCGCATCTGGTGGACATTCAATGGATATTAGAAGAGAGCGAAAACCGCCAGAGGTGAAACAATCTAACTTCCTAGGTATTCCGGACGGAAAAGAGGGGTCAGATGCACACATCTATATGGCCCAGCTACTGCAGAAATCCTTCCCAGAATTGGAAGGTTGGAACTGGCTTCAGGAAATACAAAGGGCGCATAGAGTTCCATTCATCCTTCGTCAGCCAGTCCAAGCAGAAGCCAAACCACAAGCCTTCCTGGTCTATTTCGGGAACTATTTGCAGACTGTGTTTAAAAAAGCAAGACCAGAAGCGCACCGTGGATGGGTTCTCATTTTTTATTTGTTGTCCAGACCAGATCTTTGCCACGTTACGGTGGAACCTCGCTGGCGCTTGCCCCAGATGATTAATCTCTTTCAGGAGAAAGGTGCACAGGCCTTTCTTCTAAGTCCGGCCCGTCTGAAAGTTATTTGGAACAATCAGACTAGATTTTTCACGTCAGAGTTCAAGGCAAAGGAGTTCTTTAATACAGGGTGGAGATTACTCTGAAATCTTGTAACTTTGACCTTGAGATTAAATCTGACTCTGACTCATAGGGCACGGTCAGCCTGGCTAGAGTTCTAATCCCGAGTAATTAGGGTTTGAACAAATATGGATAAAGCTGTTTGTCCTCCTGTTTGTAAAATCAGTTACTATGGTCGGAGAGGTACGAAAAGCTGCAGGAGATGTTTTCCTGTCTTTTTCGCACAATGGGGGTTTTATAGAGTCACATTTAAGTATTATCAATGTCACCGCTGGGAGGGTCTCATCAACCACAGACTGTCACAGGTCTGTTGCTCCACACAGCATGGAGGGGGGAAGTGGATAGGGGAGGGGGAGGGGGAGGGGAGGGCAGAGGGGGCTGAGGGGGGAGGGGTGGCCTGTAAGGGGGTAAAAAAACAAAAAAACTCAGAGAAGCAGATCATTGGTGGAATGCAAAAAGGTTAATGAGAGTCAAGTGGAATAAAGGGCCTAATCTGCAACCTAAGGATGGATAAAGGAAGAGGAAGGGGGAAAAAAAGGGGGAAAAAAACATAGATGGGTAGGATGATTATTTGCTCTGTAAATATTGGTGGGTTGAACGATAGGGGCAAGAGAGGTAGAGTGGGGGAGGTTCTACGATCACTGGGCGCAGATATTATTTGCCAACAAGAAACTCATATCCCCAGGCAAAATAGAAACCTCAATGTCATCCCGGGGTACACACAGGTCATTTGCTCATCCAAATCTACTATGACTCGAGGTGATACAATTCATGTATCCAATAGGTTGCCATCCATCAAGCGCACGCTATCTGATAAGTGGGGCAGGTAGGCATTTGCCTCGATATCAACGGGTTAACAATATGTACAATCTATGGATCTAATTTAGATGACCCAGGCTTGCTATCAGAACTAGAACTCAAATTAGCCTCCTGGCCGGCCCCTATTATTATCCATCAGGATGTAAATGGCCCGTCTAGGGGAAGATATAAGGATATAAAGCCACAAGTCTTTAAAGCATTAGAGGCCTTGGTGTATAGTCATGAACTTGTTGATATGTGGGCTTACAAGAAAGCAGGGGACCCAGGCTATACATATTTCTCTTGCCCGCATAGAAAGTATGTTAGGCTTGACTATTTCTATGCATCAGTATCCCCCATAGACGGGGCTACCATCAGGAAACTTCCCAAGGTTCTGTCGGACCATAACCCTCTAATATTGGAAACAGAGGCTCAAGCCCATGAGCGATCATTTACAAAATGGTCCTTTGATAGAAAACTCCTGGCTACTGAAGGATTCATAGATCACTTTAGGGGATGAACCCGGCAATTTTTTTACATGAACAGGTTCACTACATCTAGAGAAAATGTATGGGATACACTTAAGACAGGTGTAAGGGGGAGATAATTAGCTATGTGGGGTCTCGAAGGAAGAGACAGAGAGAGGAAATATCCCAATTAATAGAAGAGCTGTCTAAATATGAGGCGGACCATTTGGCTGCTATCGCTCAAAGACTGGAGGAGCAACAAACTCAACTAGAACTAAAAGTTATAGGAACAAAAGCTAAAATTAATGGAATGTATAATAAAACTGTAGCAGAAATATTCCAAACTCGGGTAAGGGACAATTATGAATATGGGAAGGCTACAGGAAAGCATCTGGCACTCCGCCTAAAACAAAGGGCAGCAGCAAATAAAATTTTAAAGCTAAAGGGAAAGGATGGTGTAACGGTTACTGAACCTCAGGAAATATTAAAATCATTTGCAGAATTTTACACAGATCCTTACAGCTCAAGGGATAGAAGAGTGGCAACAATAGATATGGGAATGGTTGTAATCCCCCCTATTATACAGGAGCTAGAAGAAGATATCATAATAAATTAGGTTAATGAGGCTCTTCAGGCAATGGCTCTCGGCAAGGCGGCAGGCCCTGACTGGATCCCGATGGAGATATATAAGGCTTTACAGACAGAATTAGCTCCCCTATTACTAGACCTGTTCCTGGCTGTACAGCAACAGGGGATCCCGCCTTTATCCTGGCAGGAGACCAATATAGTCATTTTCCTGAAGAAGGGAAAGGATCCAGAGGATTCAGCATCACATAGACCTATCTCTCTGATAAATACAGATGAGAAACTGTATTAAAAGATTATTGCTCTTAGATTGGCAAAAATCACCTCCCTGCTGAGTCCATGGCAACATGGCTTTATTCCAGGTAGAGGGACAGTAGATCATGTCCAACGGGTAATATCTTTATTTGACCTAGCGGAATCTTCAGGAGAACAGATGTCCTTGATTCTTTTAGACGCTCAGAAAGCGTTTGATCAGGTGGAGTGGGTATACTTGTGGAACAACTTAAGAACTAATGGCTTTGGCCCACGTATACTAACGGTTCTCAGAGCAATGTATATACAATCCTTCGCCAAAATACAACTGATGCGTAGGTAGTCGGAAAGGGAGAGAATAGCACGAGGTACAAGACATGGCTGTCCCTGCTCCCCAATCCTTTTTGTCCTTTATATAGATCCCCTAATAAGGTCAATGCTAAATGATCAGGCAATCAAACCGGTTGTGGTCAGGGGATACAGCACTAAAGTGTTAGCCTACACTGACTATATAGTGGTTGTTACCCCTGACCCAATATGAGCAATAGAAAGGATTGAAGCTCCGGCCATAGAATTTGGTATGCAGTCGGGACATCGCTTAAACACCGACAAAAACAAAGATTGTTTGCTCTAAAACTATTATCTGCAGGGACTCACTGAGAGAATGGAGGCAGCCACATACCTAGGGATAAATATAGCTGCTGATTTGGGGTCTATATGGGATATTAATTCAGCCCCTCTCATAAAGATAAGTGGAGATCTAAAAAGAATGGATAAATTACATCTATCTATAATAGGGAGAGGCAATGTCCTCAAGATGATAATGTTTTCTAAAATCTTTTACCTACTTCGATGTATCCCGTTGGAGCCTCCCTATATCTTTTTTAAAAAATAGACAGGGTTTTCACTCAATGTATATGGGGTTATAAGAAGATCAGAAGGTCTATGAAGTTTATGACTTTACCACAAGACTGAGGCGGGTTGGCCATCCCCAATCTTTTATTTTATTATTGCACTATAACTGCAGCACATGACCCTTTTGTTCAAATCCAAAATAGGGGTGGAATCTACCCTGGGAGGCCAGGATAGGGAAACCCCTCCATCTATATATGAGTTAGCCATAGGAGACGAAGCACCAGGGATAATATTTAGGAAGTTGTAAGGGAGCTACTACAAGAAAACCCGCTTTAAACCCTTAAGAGCAGCGAGGAATGCCTGGCATAGGATCAGTCCTTAAAAATACCAAAGGTTCAGAGATACCCACTCCTGTGGTGATCACCAATTTTCCCTGCCCCACTATATGATAAAACAGGTCGAAGCTGGGAACAAGCTAGAATAAATAACCTAGGAGATATTTTAAATCTGAATGGAGTAATACCATTCGGAGAACTCCAGGAACGGTATGGGATAGACTCTAGATCAGTCTTTGAATATATACAAATCAGGGAGACAATTAAATCTGTAGTCTCACAGCTTACTGACCTGGCTCGCATCCCGCTGGTAGAATCCCTAATGGGCAGGCAGCCTCGTATCAAGGATTTATATTCTATATTGATGAGCGCGAATCCAGACGACATAGCCAAATCTGAAAGTGTTTGGGCAGACAAATTGGAGAATCAGAATGTTGCTTTGTGTAGATCCCTAAAACTGTCTGAAAGGATTTCTCTTTCTGCCAATCTTAAAGCACAACATTTTAAAATGGCATTTAAATTATACTTTACTCCAACAAAACTGTATGCATGGGGAAAAAGGGAAAACCACTATTGTCCAGCAGATATGGTCCACATGTTTTTGCTTGTGATAAATTGGATATGGTGAAACAAGGGATCGAAAAATTCCTGCATCAAAGTATTTGGCGGATTGTTCCTTTAACATCAACTTTGATGCTACTTGGCTGTGATGAGACTTTACAGTTGGAGCTATTACAAGTATATTTTTGTTTTATGATAACAGCAGTAGCCTGTATATTGATTGCTGCAAAATGGAAGGACGTGAATCCTCCCACATATCAGGAGTGGTACGCTAGACTTTTTCATGTGTTTATTATGGAGGTGGCATTATATAAATGTAATGGACGGAGAGGGAAAAAAGGGATTGTCAGGTGTGGGGGTCCCTCATGGAGCAATAGGGGAAGGAGTAACAATGATTTGTTTGATTGCTTGGTTCTGTTCTTCTCCCTGATGATTGTCTGTCCAATATATATATATATATATTTTCTCTTAGTTTTTTTTGTTTGTTTTTTATTGTTTGTTTTTTGTTCTTTCTTTCTTTTCCCCTTGCTGCTTATTTCTTTTTATTTTTCCGTTTCCCGACGCTTTTTTGGTATTGTAATGTAATACTATTACCTTTCCCGGTTTAATTGAATTATGGCTTCTCTGAATTAAAAAAAAAATTTACAAAAAAATTCAAATAAACCAACCAGTTCCTGACCTTTTGTCAGTTGATCAAGGTCTGTTGTCTTGAAAGTAAAAGTAAAAGTGGGACCCAAACCATCCCACATTTTTTCCACTTCCAGGTTGTTTTTGACCAATCAGGAAGTGCTCTGTTGAGTACTCAAAAGACTGCTGTGATACAGGGCTGGTATCGGTCCAACAGCCAGTCTCCCATAGGTGATGGGACATCACCTGAAGGCTGTTCAGCTTGCTGGAGACCTGTGGGTCTGCCTAATACCTAGAAGTCTGCCTGCCTGACAGCCTCTTCGGAGAGGGAAGGAGTGTGCATGGCCCTGCAGGAGTAGAAACTGTGCAGGAGGGAAGTACTGCCATGTTGCTAGAGAGTGGAGCACCCATAATACCTGTTAATGGGGGTGTAGCCAGCACTGACCTGAGCTATAGGGTGTACTTTTGCAGCATCCCTGCATGGTGTATATGGCAAATTTTTTGAAGCCTCACCAACCCCAAGCAACAGCATGCCCATTTGGTATCAAGTGGCGTGACCTGAGGGATCTGTTCTGCCACTGTCCTTGGCGTGCTGTGAATCCTGTGAGGCCGAACAACACCAACT
Organism: Triturus cristatus; assembly: GCF_964204655.1. NCBI lineage: Eukaryota > Metazoa > Chordata > Amphibia > Caudata > Salamandridae > Triturus > Triturus cristatus. Next base: position 481,336,827 of record NC_140580.1, read on the forward strand.
TAGTGGAGGACCCCCCGTGGCTGGAGGCCATCATAGCCAAAGATGAGTGATCTCTGTATAGGTTTTGCTTCCAGCTATAAGAAAGTGAGGTCATTCCCTGTGGTCCCTCTCACTGAGGCTTTAACTGTGCAACTGCGAAGGGTACACCACCAACACCTGTGCCAGACCACATCCAAACAAACAGGTAACACAAGGCAAGCATATGAGGCATCAGTAAAAAAGGACTTCAAGCTGTCACTCCTATTTAAAAATTCATATTTGTGTACTTTTGTCCAATAAAAAGCTTCTTTTATTGTTAATTATAGTATTAAACTTTCCCTCGGCAGATCATATTCTACATAGAAAAAACATTAATTCTAAAAATAGCAAGTTCTACCTCATTCAAACCATTCTATAGCTAAAAATGTAAATACTCAGATGAGAAACAAAGCGTTTTCCGGTAAAAATAATACCAATTTTATGCAAATCCACACTTGTTGTGTACAAAAAATTCAGTGAAGACATGTTTTGCAGTTCCCATACCCCTTGATCAAGACTGATAAAACAAGGGAAAGGAAAGAAAAGAAAAAGAGGAAAGGGGAAAAAAGACAAAATACTACATATGATTACCTAATACATATTGTATTCAGTGCACTGGGCTTAGTTTGCTGGGACTTTTGAGTCTAGGGAGGCTTTTCATAATAATGGTATGATTATACCTTTCTTCAGAACATGGAACATGTTGTAACCGCAGTTACTGCCGCGTGCCATGACCTTGGCACATGACAATAACTGACTGTAACTCACCTGCACGCGTAACATAGCCTACGTTGCCATACCACCACTCCACATTGGTTCCCCCAACATTCCACATTCTAAGGTACACCGTTGTGCCGTTATGTTAACGTTTTCTCATGACAGTTGAAATGATCTGCGCTGCTGCTCAGACAAGTATGGGGCTGTTGCATTAAACTCAACATGAAACTTAAAAAAAAAAGATTTCACCTACAAATATGAGGTACTGCAAAAGAGAGGTGACCTATTTAGGATATCATATTGAGAAGGGGCAAGGAAAGTCTCAAAACAATGTGTTTATGCAATCCTGAAGATGAATTCTCCAACTACCCACAAGGAGGCAAGGATGTCTCTGGGAATAGTTGGCTACTGTTGTCGGTAGTTTCCATACTTTTCCCTAGCTAGAAAGCCTTTAATTAGGTATACTTACAGTGATAACAATGATCCATTCCATTTGATGATGAATAAATGAAGGCCTTCTAAGAATTTAGAGAACATCTCTGCAGAATTCCTGATTACGGAAAGAAATTCTACCTTTTCTGTATTAAGAGCAGGTGTGCTTTGTCCCAGAACTAGGGAGGAGTGATGAGACTTGTTGCTTACTTTTCTCCTACATGGTTATACTTATGAATATCAATATAAACAATAATATAATATAACAGAATAGCGAGGGACAAAATATTGAAAGGTAAGTGCATATAGAGAAATATAGGTTTACTATTCCCAACTCAACAGCTACCTACTTTGAAAATATTTGGACCACATAGGTTCTTTGGTGTGTAGTTAGGTATAGAAAGAATAGACTTACTAACATGTAGATTTTTTTGTCTCCATATTTTTTCCTTAATATTTTGTGCCACCGATATGGTGGGTTCGATGTATAGGGTGCAAACCTGCAACATTAGATCTGGTAGCTGTAGCCCTTACTGGTTGTCTGAAAACAGTTGCTGTTATTTGCCTTGTAATAGAACAAAGTGAAGGGATTGTTATGGGTCATATGCTCATTGTGTCTGTTCCTCTGCCGGTTGAAATTTTGTTGACTCATACCAAACCTCAGCATTTGACGAACAGCAGCCTCACAATGTATGAGCAACTCATAGTAGCATATTAAAATATTTCCATAAAATGGTGTAATTCATTGAATCTTGAAACACTGTTGGCAATTTCAAGTAAAAATGAAGATGGTGATGAAGAACCACACAACTGTGTCCACGTAACATAGTAGATTTTTTTTTGACTTGCCGATAACTTTGGCATTGTTTGACCAATCTTCATGAACTTTCCCCCCAATAAGTGTCAAAGTAGGCTCTGTGTGTCGTTGAAAGTTTAGAGGTGATCCATGCAGTGGGGACCGAGAAATAGGTGCGCAAAATAAGGGTGCATTTGTAATGTTCATTTCCATAGGAACACGTTGTCGAACCAACAGCCTGAACTGCTAAACGGAATTACACCAAATTTGGCAGAAAGGTAGATGTTCTTACACAGATTGTGCTTTTTTTTTATTTGGTGCAAATCTGCTCAGCAGTTTTTTTTAAACTAAATCCGAACGATATCGTGATTTCTCTGGTAGCAGATATTTCGTGGTTATTTTGCTGTTATTGTGGTTAAATCAGGATGATGTTGCGGTAAATCATAAGAGCGAGCGCCAACTGGAATGCTCTGATTGGCTTGATGCAACTTGTACAGAAAGTTGGGCCCGCCATTTTACCAATCGGGAACGGCTCCCAGGGCTGAAAATTTGTGTCAAGGCTATGAGAAGGGGCCAGGGTGGAGATACTATGCCCCTATGTTTGAGAAATAGGGATATTAGTGACACAAGTACCATCGCTGGGAGGTCACGACCATTGTGATGTTGTGGGAGGGATAGGCAGAAAAAGAATCAAGGAGGCTTAATGTGCTTCTCAATCTTGGCATACTTTATTTGGAGGGGTGGACAGGTTATAGATTGTCAAATAAGATTCTTGGTCCTCTTCCTCTAGGCTACTTCTTCCCTTCTTCTTTTTTTAGGGTGTTCTTCGAGTACCCGGGAGGCTCAGGAAAAAGAAGAAGGTGGCGGCAAGTATCTTGGTTATAAGGCTATTAGGTTTAGGATAGTATCCTTCACCACACCCGGAGTGATGGAAAGGAAAAACACAAGAGATTTGGGCTTTGTGGGTTATAGAAGTGAAGTTGCAGATAGTTGGGTTGGCAACTTCACTGCTTTGGGTTTGTTATGCTCCCCTCCCCCTCCTCTGCTTCTCTAATGGAAGCGAGTCAAGATTGGAACACGAGAAAAGTGCAGATGAGGATCAAAACATAAACGTGACCAGGCTTTCCATATCTCTTGCCCACTGTTCGGTCTTACACATACATGCCCCCTTTTCATCTATTTCAATTGGTGTACTAACCCCTTCTCTGTGCTTTAGTGAATAGGCATGCATGTAACACTTAGTGATGGCACACATGCAACAAAACTTCACCCAAAAATAAAAAAACACTTTTCTTTAAAGTTGCCATGCGGCACATTTGCTGCACTCTCCTTATGGTCTGCACTACTTCTAAGACCCACATTCACTCTGAGCCTTCCCCTAGACTCCCTAACCTATCCAGAGCAAATAACACAAACTCTCCTGAGTTGCGGTGCCATGTAGGCAACCCTGGGGGGCATCCACCACTCTTCACTCCAGTCCCCTGGAGCTATGGCGTCATCCACCGTTTTTATCTGACCAGGCTTCTCCAGTCGGCATCTCCTCCTTCCCTAGGTCTGTTGTCCTCGGTGTCCTCTGGGATTCCCCAGCTCCAGCCTCCATCTTCGAGCGTCGCTAGTGGGTTGATGGCGTCCTTTTCTCCTCCACTCGGATTCCCTGGTGGCTGATTGGTTCGGGTGTTCTCACCTTCTTCCTGCGCAGGAGAGTTCATTTTGGTGGTTTTAACCCCTTGTCTTCTTTCATTGCAGGGACTGTGTCGTTGATGTTCTGAGTCATGGCAGGAGTGCTAGGATAACAAATGTAAGTAAGGGGCTCTATTTGCAGCATACCCTGCTGTTTCTTACAGATGTCGTCTTAAATATTTGTGGAACTGTAAAAAATATATATATTTGTCCACACTTGCCGGTCACTATCACAGACTCATGTATGCACTCACAAACTCACTTAGACACTCATGCATCCATTCACATACCCATTCATACACATATGCATCCAGTCACATACCCACTCAGAGAGTCACACACCCATGCACAGACCCACTCAGAGACTCACGCACCCACTTACAGACTCACTCGGAGAGTCACGCACCCATGTAAGGACCCACTCAGAGACTCACACACCCACTCACACACACATGTATATACTCACAGACCCACTGAGACACTCACACACCCACTGAAAGACCCACTGAGACACTCATACACCCACTCACACACCTTCACAATCATTCATACACTCGGTCACAGACCCTCTTAGAGACTTATGCACTCAGTCACTCAGAGACTCACACAGCCACTCACAAACTCATTCAGATATACACACACCCACTCACTTACCCACTCAAAGACTCATTAATCTACTCACAGACCCACCCAGACACTCGCCCTCCCAGTCACAGGCCCACTCAAATACTCGTGCATGCACCCATTCACTCACCCACTTAGAGACTTTTGCTCTCAGTCACAGACCCATTGAGAGACTGATGCACCCAGTCACAGATGCAGTGAGACAGTCACGCAGTTTGTTACAGAACCACTGATAGACTGACACCGTCTCAGAGATTCACTCAAATACATATGCAGTGGATGAGAGACTTACTGATAAAGTGATGCATCCGTCACAGATTCCACTGAAAGAGTTATACACTGTTATAGTGATATTAAGGGAGGTATACATACTGTTGTAGTGCAAATTAGATAGCAATTTGTTTAGTGTGTTGGTTATAATCTGTTTTGCATTTATAAGTTTTGTATGTGGTGGTGGCTATTGAATGTCTGTTTTTGTTTTGTCATTTTGCGATGTATTCATCAATGATATCATCACGGCGCCCGGCATCATGGTGAAAACGTAAAATTGTTTTAAAAGATTTTATGCAAACTCCCTATAAAAATATGACTTTAAACAGTGCAGTAATAAACCCCGAGTATCTAAAATACTGAAAAATGTGTGCATATATGTGTTTCCAAAAAAACCCAAAATACTTTTGACCTCCGTCAGGGTCCCTATGGGACCCCTCCATCATAGACTCCACTGAAGAGACTCCACTGCAAGGACTCGTGTCCCCAGATATATATATTTTTTAAACTTAAATATCTCAAAAACTACTAAACATATTTACACTAAATCACAAAAAGCATGCTTTCTGGACCAACATCTAGCTTTCTGCTAAATTTGGTGTAATTTCGTTAAGCTGTTTGGGCTGTAGTCGTGTTTAAAAAATGAAAAATCCCTATAGACATAACATGGGGAATTTGGTGAAGATTAATCAGACGGCACTGAAGTTATTGGCAATGCTTTTCCTATGGAACATTTGGTCCTAACTATAACTACCTACTGGCTATTTACATATATATTTCTGACTTGCAGAGGGAATTACTCCAAATTTGGCAGAAAGCTAGCTCTTGGTTCAGAAAGAGTGTTTTTTGTTATATTGTTGCAAACCTGTTCAGTAGTTATTAACAGAAAACCAAATTTGTATATCTAGGTACGTGGATCCTTTGCGACGCCTACGCGTACCTTCACGTACCCAAGCACCCAAGCAGCTGGAGCAGTGCTGTGATTGGGTTATAAAGGGATGGAAATAAAGCATTCAAACTGCAGAAGGGGTTTCCTTCCCCATGGGTTGCTTGCGGAGGTGTTTTAGTGTAAAAAGAAAGAATATATAAATATATATATATATATATATATATATATATATATATATATATATATATTACCTAGGTAGTTATAGTTAGGACCTATTATCCATATGAAATCTGCAAAATTCGCGAAAATTTCAAAACTCGTGGCCCGCACCGGTCCGCTCCTATCCTGATAGTCTCGGGTGATTCGTCAAGTGGGGGCCGAGAAAAAAGGGGGGTCCCAAAATGTGTTTTCCCCATGCAATTTTACATAGGGACCATTAGTCGCAGCTACAGCCCGAACTGCTGAACGGAATTACACCAAATTTGGCAAAACTGTAGCCCTTGGTTCGCACTGGTGTCTTTTGCTTAAATGGTGTAAATCCGTTCAGTAGTTCCTGAGAAAATCAAAAGTAAAATCATCGAATAATCTATGGGTGACGTGGATCCGTGCACCCTGCCGAGCATGAGCTGTATACTAATTGGCTGTGAACACTCACCCTGACCCCCTAGGCCTGCTTAGGCAAAATCCGCGCTGGGTGCGCGGATCCTGCCGATCCCCAAAAAAAAGAGGAGCGGGCTCCCGCGCTTCAATGAATATTAGCCCCCGGGGGGCCAATCCCGGGGGCATGTTATAAATAAAGTGTGGGCGGGCACACAGTCCCCCCCCCGCACCCCTGGGGACCGCCACCCCCGGGGCTTTTTTTAAATAAATACATACCCTGTGTGGGAGGGCTCAAGCCCCCCCACACCCCCCAGGGACCGCCACCTCCCCGGGGCACTAAAGATTCAAAATGGGGGGTCTGTGACAGACCCCCCAGCCCCGGGGACCACCACCCCCCGGGGCTTTGTAAAATATGGGAGGGGGGGCATGTGGCCCCCATCTTGGAGCCTTGTTGTGGCCCTGGGGCTCCTGCAGTGTCCCGGGGCCCACCGCCGGGACACTGTAGTTTGCTATGGCAGGGCGCTGTCATAGCAAACTGCTTTGCTATTTGGAAGAGTCTCATCCAAATAGCAAAGCAAAATGCTTTTCCACAGCACGTTAGCTGCTCCCATGTGGAAAAGCAATGCCGGCTCCAAAACAATAAAAAAAGGCCGGCCCCGGGGGATGGGGTCCCCGGGGCCATAAATGGCCGAACGAGGGGGGCAAGGCAGCCACCCTCCTATATGCAATTTTTTAAAAGGGACATACCCCGGGGGATGGGGTCCCCAGTGCCGATTATGCACTTGGGAGGGGGGCCACGTGGCCCTCTTCCCAAATGTTTTACTTAAAAATAAAAATAAGTGGGCAGGCCCTGTTAGTTGGGGTCCCCAGGGCCAAAATATTAGGAAAAGAAGGGGGGCCACACAGCCCCCCTTCTTAAACAAAAAAAAAAGAAAAGGACCGGCATCGCGCTGGAGGCCATGTCCCCTTGTTGTAGCACTCTGCAAACGCGCCCCCTGGCGCGTTTGCAGAGGGGGAATGAATTCCCCTGGAATACTGGGGGTCCCTGGGGGCCAACTAGCCCACCAGAAGCCTCCAGTATGCAACAGGGGGTTGCGTTGCCGAGAGGTGGTCTGAGGCCACGCCCCTTTTTATACCTCTCTGCAACGCAGCTCTGTGGCGCTTACTGGAGGTAGCTGGCAGGCTAGTTGCACTCCAGGGACCCTCAGTATTTAAGGGGAGTTAATCCCCCAACTTAAAACGCACCACAGGGCACGTTTGCACAGTGGTGAGGGGAGGGGCGGGCCTGAGTTCACATGTGTGCAAACACATCCTGTGGCGCAGTTTAAATTGGGGAATTAATTCCTTCTCAATCCTCAGGGTCCATGGGGGACAAATAGCCCAACAGGTATCTCCAGTATGCGCCAGGGAGCTGCGTTGCAGACAGGTGTTCAGAGGCCACGCCCCTTTTTACACCTCTCTGCAACGCAGCTCTGTGGCGCTTACTGGATGTACCTAGTGGGCTAGTTGGACTCTAGGGACCCTCAGGATTGAAGGGGAATAATTTTATCAACTTAAAACGCGCCACAGGGCGTGTTTGCACAGTGGTGAAGGGAGGGGATGGTGTAGGAAAGTGGCTCTATATATACTGGACCGAAGTAAAATCAGCCGAACTACGAATTCTGATTTACTCACCTGTTATCAGGAGAGACCTCAGTGCTGCATCTTTGAGCCCAGTACTGATCCTGAAAAGTAATTCTAACTGTACTTACCAGTAACGTGAATTTCCTTCCATAGGCTAACATTGATTTCTTTCATTTGGAAATTCTTCTAAGTGTGGAGTTTTGGAACTTTAAAATATTCACCTAAAATCATCTGAACTACGAATTCCGATTTACTCACCTGTTATCAGGAGAGAACCCAGTGCTGCATCTTTTAGCCCAGCACTGACCCTGAAAAGTAATTCTAACCGTACTTACCAGTAACTTGTATTTCCTTCCATAGGAATCCATTGTCTGGTTTTCACCAGAAAAGTTTCTAAGTGTCAACTTTTAAAATATAATAATATTCCTTAAAAATAACCAGTGTAACCAAAACACTTTTACTCAACTGTTTACAGGAGATGTCCCAGGACTGAATCTAGGATCCAGTCCTGTGGTTAGAAAAGTAATCCATAAAGTAACTAATTGCATTTAACTAGAAATTCCCATTGAGCTCAATGTTGCATTGGGTTTGAAACTGTGTTGCCCATTGCAACAACTGTAACTTCTGTACTTAAAAGTCTATTGCCTAGTTGCAAAGTATTTAAACTAAAGTAATTCAGTCTGAGAAAGTATATTTTGTAATGTAATGTATAATGTAATTATAATGTAATTTAAAAAATAAAATATCTCAAAATAAATAGTTTACAAAAATATAGTAAATCAGTATAAAAAAAATAAATATAACAATTAATACTTTTAAAAATTGTCATTTACAAAACCTTTGAAATTCACTGAAAAAACCATAGGTTTCAGACATGTAATACTTAGGAATTAGCATTTAAAAAACCTTAGAAATTCACTTAAAAAACCATAGGTTTCAGGGGTGTTATAGTTACCTGGACATTTCACTCGTACAAAACCATTGAAATTCCCCCGTTATAGTTAGCTCAGCTAACTATGGGGCTGATTCACAGAACTAACTTAAGACAAACTCCTAAACTTACTACTTTTGGTATTCACAGAAGTTAGGATTTTGTCTTAAGTTTGTCTTAAGACAAACTTAAGACAGACTTAAGACATGGTGGTGGTGCTGCAGCTGGCACTGATGAACACATTCAGAGTTTCTATTTCACTACCCTTTTGGGCCTTGGGGTGCATGCGGGGGGAGCACACATAGTGCCCCCTCAATTTGTACCCCCCTTCCTGCATGGTGTGGCATGCTGCAGGCACTCTCACTGATCGGCGGTCTGCATATTAGGCTCTTGATTGAGCCTAAACATGCAGAGCGCCATGAGACCACTACTGCAGCACCCACCTGCCCCGTATTCCACTCAGAATCCAGCAGGCAGGCTTACTATGGCTTTGGTGATCCTACAGCAGACGGCAAACTGCACCTTCTGCTGTAGGACCATCAAAGTCGTAATCAGGCCCTAAGTGTTTACAAAATGCATGTCCTCCTAATGCACCAATGGTGTGTAGAGGTATTAAACACATAATAAATCTTTGTATTGAAGAGTAACTGTGTGTGTAGGTGACCGTTAACGGCTTATGTTCATTATATTCCACAGATGTTTTTGTAAGGCAGTTAACACGGCTCCGCCAGCAGAGTTTGCTAAGTTTTTATCACTACACATTCCGCTTGGAGTCTGAAGTTTTGCAAAAAAACTCCGGTACCCGCCGCAGAGCGGAGTTCACCGGCACCGTCCCCAAAAATATGCATTTTGCCTAACCCTATTATGGGACCTCCCGGGGATCAAGCTTTTCCTGTGGTTTAACATGAGCACTAGTTGCTCTCCTCACAGTTCTTGCCGTCATCATTAGCTGACTTCCAGAGTGAGAGCGAGAGCGGATAGCGGATAATGGATCAATTAATCAATCATTGGTATTTATAGAGCGCGCTACTCACCCGGAGGGTCTCAAGTCACTTGGGGGGGGGTGGGTGATGCTACAACTCGAAGAGTTAGGTCTTGAGTAATTTCCTGAACGTGAGATGGTCCTGGGTCAGTCGAAGGTGGGTGGGGAGGGAGTTCCATGTCTTGGCAGCCAGGTAGGAGAAGGATCTTCCTCCTGTGGTTGTTCTGTGGATCCGTTGGACGGTGGCGAGGGCAAGGCTGGCGGATCGGAGCTGGCGGGTGGGTGTGTAGAACATGAGGTGGTCGTTGAGGTAGGTGGGGCCCGTGTCGTGGAGGGCCTTGTGTGCATGGGTGAGGAGTCTGAATGTGATTCTCTTGCTGACCGGGAGCAAGTGTAGGTCTCTCAGGTGGGCGGAGATGTGGCTGTGACGGGGGATGTCCAGGATGAGACGTGCTGAAGCGTTCTGTATGCGTTGCAGTTTCTTCTGTAGTTTGGCCGTGGATCCCACATAGAGGGCGTTCCCGTAGTCCAAACGGCTGGTGACGAGGGCCTGGGTGACCGTCTTCCTGGTTTTGGTGGGGAGCCATTGAAAGATCTTGCAGAGCATGCGCAGGGTGTTGAAACAGGAGCACGTGATGGCGTTGACTTGCTTGGTCATCGTGAGGGAGGAGTCCAGGATGAAGCCCAGGTTGCGTGCGTGGTCCGTAGGCTTGGGGGCGGTGCCCAGTTCCGGGGCCACCAGGGGTAGTCCCATGTGGAGGGGGATGATCCAAGGATGAGGACTTCCATCTTGTCCGAGTTCAGTTTCAGGCGGCTGAGTTTCATCCATTCCGCGACTTATTTCATTCCTTCTTGGAGGTTGGCTCTGGCGGTGGCGGGGTCGTTGGTGAGCGAGAGGATCAGTTGGGTGTCGTCAGCGTAGGAAATGATGTTAAGGTTGTGTTGGTGTGCGATGGCTGCGAGGGGGCTCATGTAGACGTTGAAGAGGGTGGGGCTGAGTGAGGATCCTTGCGGGACGCCACAGCTGATCTTGGTGGGCGATGATTGGAAGGGGGAGAGGCAGACTCTCTGTGTTCTGTCTGAGAGGAAGGAGGTGATCCAGTCTAGAGCTCCCTCTTGAATTCCGGCGTTGTGGAGGTGAGTGGTTAGGGTGCGGTGCCAGACTGTATCGAATGCGGCCGAGAGGTCGAGGAGGATGAGGGCGGCAGTTTCCCCGTTGTCAAGCAGGGCCCTGATGTCGTCGGTGGCCGCGATGAGGGCGGTTTCGGTGCTGTGGTTCACTCGGAAGCCAGACTGTGAAGGGTCGAGGGAGCCGTTGGTTTCGAGGAATGCAGTCAGCTGCTTATTGTCGGTCTTCTCGATGACTTTCGCGGGGAAGGGGAGGAGCGAGATGGGGCGAAAGTTCTTGAGGTCGGTGGGGTCTGCGGTGGGTTTCTTCAGGAGGATGCTGATTTCTGCGTGTTTCCAGCTCTCCGGGAAGGTGGCGGATGCGAAGGAGTTGTTGATGATGTTCCGCAGTTGGGGGGCGATGATGGCGTCGGCTTTGTTAAAGATGTGGTGTGGACAGTAAGGGTGGGCGTAGTGGGCTTAGTGGGGCTACGTGAAGCAGCACGTAGTGTGCCCAAATCTACGCACACTACGTGCTTCGCGTAACCCCACTACGCGCCACACGCCTCCCGCCCGCCCTCCTTTTAAATCAAACCCCCGGATTTACAATAAATAGTAAATTAAAGAAACTTACCTGAAACGTGGCGTCTCCGGGGCTCCCTCTTCCATTTCAAACTTCTTCTGACTAATGCGCATGCGCGGACGCCCGCGCATGCGCATTTCTTGTGAGAAAGGCGCATGCGCGGGCGTCCGCGCATGCGCATTAGTCAGAAGAAGTTTGAAATGGAAGAGGGAGCCCCGGAGACGCCGCGTTTCAGGTAAGTTTCTTTAATTTACTATTTATTGTAAATCCGGGGGTTTGATTTAAAAGGAGGGCGGGCGGGAGGCGGGTGGCAGCGGCAGGCAGCTACGCTTCGCCCTGGGTGTGCGTAGCGCTAGCCTGCTTCGCCTACTTCGAAAACTGCGAAGCAGGCAGCGCTACGTACACTACGTGGGCGAAGCGTAGTGTCTCGCCCAGGGTTAGTGGACAGGGGTCGGATGGGGAGCCGGAGTGGATGGTGTTCATCGTGCGGATGGTGTCTTCTGTGCTCACGGGGTTCCAGGCACGGAGGGTGGTGGTGGCGGGTGTGGGTTCGGTGGTGGGGTGCGTGGTCTGGGGGCCGAAGCTGTTGTGAATGTCGGCGATTTTGTTGTGGAAGAACAGGGCCAGTGAGTCGCAGAGTTCTTGTGAGGGCGTGATGTCGTTGTTGCTGGCGCTGGGGTTGGAGAGCTCCCTGACGATGCTAAAGAGTTCCTTGCTGTTGTGGGTGTTGTTGTCCAGTCTTTCTCTGAACGCTGTCTTTTTGGTGGTGCGGATCAGTTGGTGGTGTTTGCGGATAGCGTTTTTGAGGGCTGTCATGTTCTTTGTTGACTGGTCGTGGCGCCATGCTTTCTCGAGGGTCCGGCAGGATTTCTTGGAGTGTTTGAGGTCGTCGGTGAACCACGGGGCTTTCTTGCTGCCGGTTCTGGTGGGGGGGTTCTTCAGTGGGGCCAGGGTGTCGGCACAGTCGGTGAGCCAACCTGTGAAGTTGCGGGCTGCTTTGTTGGGGTCCGTGTTGTGGGTGGGAGGGTTCTGGCTCAGCGAGGTGGTGAGCTGGGCAGTGGTGATCTTGTTCCAGCATCTTCGGGGGATCTGTTGTGGGTGGTGATGGGTCACTGTTTTTCTGAAGTTGAAGTGGATGCAGCTGTGATCTGTCCAGTGTAGTCCGGTGGAGTGGCTGAAGGATATGTGGTTGCTAGAGGAGAAGACAGCGTCAAGCGTGTGTCTGGTGTAGTGGGTGGGTGTGGTGACCAGTTGCTTGAGTCCGAGGTTGGTGAGGTTATCCAGTAGGGCAGTGGTGTTGCTGTAATTGTTGTTTTCCAGGTGGAAGTTGACGTCTCCTAGGAGGATGAAGTCTGAGGAGGCGAGGGCAGCTGGGCTGATGAAGTCTGCGATGGCTTCGCTGAAGTGGGTGCGCGGTCCTGGGGGACTGTAGATGAGGGTGCATCTGAGGGTGGTCGTGGGGTCGCTGTGTATCTGGAAGTGGAGGTGCTCGGCGGTGGTAAGGTAGTCTTCGCAGTTGGTCGTGACACGGATGGTGATTTTATGGACGATGGCGATGCCTCCTCCTGTTTGGTTGGTGCGGTCCCGTCGGATGATCTTGTAGCCGTCCGGTATGGCTATGGCGATGTCGGGAGCTGAGGAGGCGTTCATCCAGGTCTCTGTGAGGAAGGCGACGTCCGGTGCTGTCACGTCCAGGAGGTTCCAGAGTTCGACGGCATGCCTGTGGAGGGAGCGGGTGTTGAGCAGGATGCACTTGAGGTGTTTGGGCCTGGGTCTGGCAGGTGCGGTGCTGGTCCGGAGGCAGGTGAACTTGCAGGCTAGGCAGGTAAAGGGTCCGTGGGTGCGTTTCGGGCTGGCCGATGGCAGGCGTTGTTCCGGCCGGTGTTGAGTACGAGGAGGGTGGCGGTGTCGTAAGTCAGACGGGTGGGATGGCATTGTTGACGGCCAGGGGTCCTGGCGCTGGGTGCGGTCCAGGCGCGGACGGGCGCAGACGGACTTCCCTTAGGTGCACCTTCGGCGTGCCAGCGGCGCGCCCGCTGCGCGCAGCAGCGCAGCGGTCGCCATAAGAGGGAGGGAGGGGAGGAGGGGTCAGCTGGGAGGCGGGACGGGGAGCCAATGGGTGCCGGGGGGCGGAGCCGCACGGGAGGCAGCGGCGGGAAGACGCAGGGGGGCTGGAAGCCCGTAAAAAAGTAAAAAACACACAGCACAACTCACAACACGCGGGGTACAGAATAGAAAAAGGAGGCTTCCTCTAAGCGTCAGCGGTGTGCAGCAGTATGGCAGAGGAGACTAGAGGCTGGCGGGCTACACCACCGTAGATAATAATCCCTACATGAAGGTAAGGTGACCGTCCTGCTGAGATTGGGAGGGAAGGTACTGCATGAACTTGAGAGAAGGTTGTGGTTTGCACTTGTTTTGTTCGACGCGCACTATTTGCACATGAGCACAGGAACAGGTAAGCCTGTTAACTTCTTAGCTCTGCCTGCTGGTGCCTTACACATTTCACAGAACTACAGCTATCCTTTGCAGGAAATGTATTTTGTTGTTTGTAAATAATTATTATACATTATGTCATTTGGAATGGCTGTTCCCGCAGATTGGCACACAACAGAGTGCGTAATGCATAATCTATTCGGACGTACTAATGTGACTCGACAGGAAAAACTGTTTGAAATGATATGTTAGTATGGTAAAGGGAGGGGGTAAGGGTCAGGGGAAAATACTGAAGAGAGTGGGGTTTTGCGAGGAGCACGGAGGTTCCAATCACAGGCTGCCATACATTGTATAACAAACCAACGGCTTTCTCCTGTAATTATGATAGCTTCAGCTTCACACTCTGCATTATGCGCACTGATGTGTGTTACACAGGGCTCTCTTGGCCCTGCCATTTGTCCATCTGTTCATGTGTGTACCCTATCATCTGTTTCCTTTCTCAAAATGAATGTTGCCTCGTGTGTGAACTATTAGGGACATTATAGAGATGACATGTTCTAATTAATGGTCAAACAGTATTAAAACCGGTAGGGGACAAGTTGGTCGCCATTTGCATTCATGGGGGTGGGCGAGTGGAGCAACTCCGCCTGCTCACGGAACATCGCGGAATTCCACAGAGTTTTAATCTAACTCAGAGGAATTCTGCGTAGTGCAACCCTACGCGCTCCACTCTGTAGAAAAAAGTTAAAAGAAGGTAAAATATTCTACATACTACATACTAAGTATTATAAGCAGCCTTGAGTTATTACACAGAATCGTCTGAGCACAAAAATGTCAACTTAACATGGAAGACTGTGTGCACTAGTAGTAACCTATGTACATGTGCCTGTGTTGCTTCAGAAGATGGGCTATTTGTAAAGATTTCACGACAATATGAAGCTTGCAGGTAGTATTATCTTCGGCACCTTCAGACCATGGTTATTTTAAGTGAAAATTCACTTGTTAGACATGTTTTGCATAGAGTGTACACTCTTCTTATTAGATACTTTTTAACGCTCTGTGGGGCATTTCTTATGAGAGTTTCACTGCCTGCAAACATTGTGGTACAGAGTAAACTCACACCATAGAGTAAACTGTGTTAGCAGTACCTTCTTTTCTATTTATATCCACTTCATTTCTCAATGTTGGTTCAGTGACTGTCAGGGGTCTGATACAGGTAAAGAATGTCCATAGGGGGGTGCATGTTATGTTATGTTATGTTATTCGGATTTCTATAGCGCACAGCTGCCCCAGCAAAGGGGCGTCCCGGCACTGCCAGCATTAGAGAGCGGACCTAAACACTAAGACATAGAACGTCAAGAATAGAAAGAGTGACCAAGAACACTAAGTTGAGGGAAAAAGGAAAGTTTTAATCGCTTTCCTGAAGTCCAGCAAACATTCCATCCTACGGGTTCTGAACAGGCAGGGAGTTCCATAACTTGGCTGCCAGGCAGTGAAAGGACCGGCCCCCTGCGCGAAGACGTTTCACATGGGGAACAGTAACTCGGTGCTGCCCCAAGCAGGGCAGCTGACGCGGGGGAACATATGGAGTAAGCAAGTTACCAAGCAGGCTAGGCGTAGCCAGCTTCAGAATCTTAAAAGAAAGACACAACGTCTTAAATTGAATACGCTCCGCCTTGGGAAGCCAATGAAGTTTCCGAATGGCGCCAGCAGAGGGGCAAGACCGCAGGAGCCCCAACAAGGCTCTGGCTGCAGCGTTTTGAACACGGTGCATCCGTGTTATTTCAGCTTGATTGGCCCCTAATAAGAGAGAACTGGCATAATCCAATCGAGATAGAATAGCTGACTGGACAATCAGCTGGCACGTTGGTGGGTCGAAAAACTTCAGAAGGGGCTTAAGACCCCGGAGGAGCCCAAAGCATGTGCCGGCATTTTTGTATGGTCTTGAAAACTGAGGGACGAATCCATCCATACCCCCAGGTTCTTACCCACTGCTTTGGGATTAGGAGTACTACCCAGGACGCTCGGCCACCATCGCTCACTCCACAAGCTCAAGTTCTTCCCTACTAACAAAACCTCAGTTTTGCTAGCATTCAACTGTAAGCAGTTAGTGGTCATCCATTCTGCAACGGCAGCCAGGCCGCTTTAAAACCTAGAGGCATTCAATGTGGAACCTTCAGTCAGGGCCACCACCAGCTGCGTATCATCCACATAGGAGACCATGGTGAGGTCCCACTGCCTGGCGACCGCTGCAAGAGGCTGGACACACAGATTAAACAGTGAGGGACTGAGCGCTGAGCCCTGGGGGACCCCCTGGTCAATGGAATGAGCCGGAGAAAAAATTCTTATTGACACAAGGTTTCATTATCTGGAGGTCCCTGGTTTTCCCTGAACAGTTGTATACAGATTGAACACTATGTGTAGGATAGGTTACCCTTTCATCTGTGGTTCATAGTCAACATAAACTCGGCTACCCATAAAGTGTATGGTGTAGGGTCAATGTTGCAATTAACACAAACGTTTTTAAAACAGAACTTTATTGAGTCTCAACATCCATACATATATTTCAAGTCATACTGTCAATATGTTTGTTCCTTTACAACCATATCAATAACTCTACCAGCGCTCAACTTTCCGCCATTAACTTTCCCCCCTCAAGGAGTCACGTCATAAAACATCAGTGTCCCGTCAGACACCACAGTATCTCCAAGGCTTTTTTAATCTACATTCATAGTCCCACAGTGTTAGGCAGTGTATATTAAAAGTCCATATTAAGAAGACTTAAGCATTATCCTTAGTTTACTTCTGACCCCTTTCCTGTGTGCCCGGATTACTAGGAGATGCCACTGTCGATGGAGGGTCCAGTTCTTTCATAGCGTCCACCAAACTCTCCCATGCTTGCGCTACCTCGAGGGAGCCATGGCCTTGTTTGGCCTCCTGGATCAGCACTCCACTGTCATATTCTGCCCATATTTCAAGCTCACTGCACCAGGCCACTATCCTGGATTCCCTAGCTGCCTTCCAGATCCGTGTAATTTACCTCTTTGCCAGTATTCGAGTCAGGGCTAGAAACCTACTTGCAAACTTTGTTTTAGCTATGAATGGGAAACAGCTCAACAAGCAGAGACTCGGTGAGCAAGGGACCTCCCTCTGTGTAATATCCGCCACTGTAGGCATGACCACCTCTCAGTATTTCGTTAGGGCCGGACAGGACTAAAACATATGGTATATCTCCACCCCCACTGTTCCACGCCTAGGGCATGTGACTCCCGCTGACTGAAAGAACCTTATTCACCTGCATGGGGGAAAGGTTTAGCCTGTGTAGGACACTGAAGTTTGTTAGTTTAAATCAGGCAATACTGGCCATTTTTGGGTCCAGCTCAGGTATTTTTGCCTCTCTTCCCTTGGGATCGATGCTCCCAAGTCCCCCTTCTTTATTTCCTGGAGGCCATCCAGGGGTTTGAACACATCTGCCTTGATTGTTCTGTAAAAACAAGAGACTGCTTTGAAGGTGCCATAGTTTGTACGTATTAGTTTGCAACTGCAATTTATGGGAGGATCCGCCGTTCCCACCACCAGTGTTTCCTAATCTCCACGGACACCACTCTATGGAGCAGAAAGTGCCCCTGCTGGAGGCCAAAGTCTGATCTCAGGTCCTCAAATGGGAGTAACTTTTCTGCACAGAATAAATCCCCTATTCGAGGTATATCAGAAGCTGTCCATTCCGACAACTCCCATTAGTCTGCTGCATGGTGTAGTTACTCTAGTATATGTAGAGGCATGTCAGGCAAGTATGAGAAATAAACACATGTTTTTTGTAAACACCATAGCCAGCAGCGTTTTATCACCAGGAGTTCGGCAGAGCCCCCCCAAGTGCTTATTGGATGGCAAGAAGCAGCTGTAATAGCTGCTGGAGCCCGGGTATGAACACTCCTACTCCCTGCCCCAGAGCCATTTTATTGTACATCTAATGGGTGAATCACAGCATCTGCACCACCAAATAGTAAGCCTCGAGGTCTGGTGTTGTAGCTTAGCCAGGGCCACACTCCGTCGGCTCTTATGCCAAATAAAGCCGACAATAAACGAGTTTACTCCCGAACTATAGCACGGGGTATCAATATAGGCAAAACCGCGAAGAAGGATAACAATCTGGAAAGCGCCACCATCCTAATGATGGACACTCACCCGGCAACCAACACTGGGGGTGTTTTCCCAAAATCAACACTAGCCCAGAGGGAACGGCAATCTGCCCTTATGTTCTCATCTAACAGGTCTCCAGTGTCATGGAATACCTTTATTCCCAGACATTGCAGGCAGGTGGGCCCCATATCAATACCCTTGGGGGTCACAGGAGGCCGCAGACCCGCTCTCGTGGGAAACAACAGTGACTTCCACCAATTCATCCCCAAGCCAGAGAGTGCACCGAAACTATCTAGTAGTCCCATCGCCCCTGCCAACTACGGATCAGTGTTGTGCAGGAAAAATAGCAAGTCGTCAGCATACAGAGCTATGTGGTGAATCAAGCCTCTGACTTTTAGTCCCTGGTAGAGTGTCCCAGTTCTTGCGCTGCAGGCCAGGGGCTCAGTCGCAAGTGCGAAGGGCAGAGATGAGAACAGGCATTCCTGCCTGGGTGGCCTGTCCCACAGTGTACTTCCCTATATCACTCTACTGATCTACACCACCCAGGCCGTTGGGCTAGTTTATAATAGTCTCGTCCAGCCTACAATGCCGCTCCCTAGTTTCAGCTTCTCCAGCACTCAATAGAGGAATCCCCACTCAAAACTATGAGGCTTTCTCTATGTCCACCGCAAATATTACTGTTGCATGTCAATCATAGATATAATCACCAATCTGTGTCAACAACTGCCTGATATTAGGTGCTGTGTACGGACTGGGATAAAACCCACTTAGTCCGCATGTACTAATTTAGCCATGTAGGGTAAAAGCCTTGTTGCCAGTACTCGGCTCAGTATTTTATAATCGATATCAAGCATTGATAATTGGCTAACGGCTTTACTATCATGGGGAGGGATCTACCCAGTTTCAGCAGAAGTACCACTAATACTGCGCAAGTTGAGGCCGGTGTCTGTCCTGAATCCCATGCTGCCTTACATACCTCCATCAGCTTAGATGCGAGTATTTATGCATGTGTTATGTAAAATTCAACTGGCAGCCCTTCAGTCCCAGGTGTTTTTCCCAGCACCATTCCATTAATGCTGCTTTGATTACTGGCTTAGTTATGTCACCTCCCAAGGCCTCTGTCTCTTCCTGCATGAGCGCTGCCACATCAGTGGACCAAGAAAGGCATCCACTTTGTGTGGGGAGTGGATGGGGGCCCTCATATAAAGATGGGTGTAGATTGTTGATATCATCCTGCCTATAGAGTCTTTCCCCAACATCCATTTCCAACTCAACAATCATGGAGCCTTTCTTAGCAGAGTCGGTGAGCCAAGATAGTAGTGAACCAGACTTGTCTCATTCCACGTGTGTCTGGACCATGTACTCTCTGTAGTCAAAAGACATGAGCTTCTCTATCTGGCCCACCATGAGTTCCCTGGATTCCAGCAGTGTCTGCTACAACCCCTGACACCTAGGCCTCTGCTGTTCCACCTCTCTACAGTCTGCCTCAAGGTTCTCCGCCTCCTTTAACAGTGTATGCCTAATTCCCACTGTTTCTGCTATACATTTTCCTTTGAATCGCCACATTAAAGTCATCCCATTTGAGCTGTGGTGTGGATGCCATGCCTCAAAATACCTTCTGCAACTGCCCCCAATCGAGTGTTGGAAGACCGGGTCTTCCATGGCCTCCACATTCAGTTTCCATGTAGGAATACAGGGTCTGTGTCACCTCCCAATTCAAATATAATAGCACCGGATTATGAACCGATATAGTCCTTGCTAAGTATTCAACATCCTGTATTGCCCTGTGCACTTCAGGAGACCAAAGGAAGGTGTCTAGCCACACATGTAACTCATGTAGACTCCAAAAAAAAGGAGTAGTCTCTTGTCATCGGGTGGGTGCAGCTCCATGAGTCCACCAGTCCTATTGTAACTTACAACCTGTGAATCTATGATACACCCTCATGACCGGGGTGTTTCCCAATGGTGGATGTGACTTATCCAAGGTGGGGTCAGCAACACAGTTGTAGTTCCCCAGATCAGAACTGGTTTCACTAGATAGGGTGCCAAAACCTGGGATGTTTCTTCTAGAAAGCCCACCTGGTCTACAGTCAGGGCATAGATGCTGACTACCGCCAGGTCTTGCCCGGCCAGTCTCCCAGTCACCACTACATAACATCCTGCTGGGTCCGCAAGTTCCCCAGTACTCTGGAAGGGGACCCTGGGGTACACCAAAATAGGTACCCCTCTTGTGAACACTGCATATGTAGTGCAAATGGTCTGGCCGCGCCAGTGCCTGTGAAGCACAAATCCTTCCTCAGCAGTGAGATGTGTTTCTTGTAGTAGGGCTGTATGGATGCTTCTCCTCTCAAGGTTGGAAAATACCTTATACCATTTGGACATGTTGTTCATCCCCGGGACATTCTAGGATAGGAGTTTATACTTCAGGGTCATCTCCGTAAGGAATTCACTCTCGCCTCCCTCTTCAACCTTATACTTGTGCTTCATCAACTGTGAATCTTGTCCTTCCAGATCCAGGACCTATGTGATGCTCGCCCAAGGACACAACTCAAACAAAAATAACAACAATCATCCTAACTTCCCAACCCCAGGACAAGTAGGCAACATCCCTCATCTAAACTAGCATTCCAACTGCAAACACACCCATACGTAACCTATGTGAAACTCACAGTGAGGGGTCTACCAATATGAACGCCTCTTAGTCAGATGCCCCATCACCCAGCATCATGTAACTAGTATACCCAAGCTGCCGAGGGAACCACATTTTTCTCCAGAGTTCCTGCTGGGCACTCAATTGGTGTCCCTCTCCCCAGAGCTGTATTTAGTCTATCCAATTGTACTCACAGTCAAATTAGATCATCAGCTGCCTGGGGTGTCAATATAGGAAATACAGTACCTGAACCCCTCAAAGAGTCGATCCATGATCAGATTCAGAGCATCGGGTACCAACTTCTTTGAATGTCGGCGGGGGCTTGCTCCCAATCCACTCATCATTGCCACCACTTACAACTCTTCATCCTGGGTGTTCCCTCTTGAGAAGACAGACCTATCACATGAATATTGTTTCTCCAGGCTCTATGTTTGGTGTCCTCTGCTCTGTATTCCAAGGTCTTAACCCTACACTCCATAGATGCAAGAGGTTCTCTCAGGATCTCCATCTCCAAGGGGAGATCCGCCAATAATCGTTGTGTGTTCGTGACCCATTCTGATAGACACCTGTGGTCATCCTGCAGGATCCCCATGTCCGCCAGTAATGTGTCTATTTTTTATTCCAGCACTTCCCGGCAGTCAGTTATTGCCTGCAATATGTCGTTTAAGGTGGCCACTTTGGTAGTCCCTAGTTGGGTAGATGTTGATTCCTCACCACCCTCAGTTTTACTTGCTCCCAAAGAGAGCGGCTCCTTGGGATACACTCCCTTTTTGTAGGTGCCTTTACTCATGGCCACTCTCAGCCAGTAGGGCAGTCGATCAGGAGACTGATTGTGTCTCAAATTATCCTTGATATAGGGGGAGTTCCCCCAGTCTAGTGATGGGCAGCAGATGGCCTGCTGGGAGTAGGCCACAGGGCACGCTTCCACTGTTTGCCTACCCTCCTGGTCACATGCTGCATCATCTTGGGAAATCAGAGCAGATCAGGGCTCTCAGGGTTCCTGGGCCAGATCCGTGCTCTGAATTCATCCAAGTCCATATAACTTGGTGAGCCTTCAACACCGGCAGTTCATCAGCAGAGAGTCAGTGCTTTGTGTCTTTCATTCACTTTATGGCTTCCTATCTCCCATGGGGTCTCTACTTTCCCTCTCTGATGCGCCCTGCTCAAAGATAGGTTTCCACCACTGCCATACACGATGGCCTGCGTAGTATGTTCTGGGGGTCCTCATTCTTCCCACCACTGCTCGAGACCAGCAGCTGTTCTGATTGGGCCTTGCATGTGCCCTGCTACCTGCAATCCTTAATTGCACCCCACACTGGCATCTTCGTGAGCGATCTGCCCCCCGCGGAGTCCGCTGTCTCGGATGAGACCTCTTGGTGCTAATGTGGCTCTCCCAGAGGCCGGGGCTCCACTCGTTGTACCTGTGACTCACTGTGGGGGGTTGACTGTGTTTTCACGCCATCCTTCCTCCTGCACCATTTTTCCATCTTTCTGCCATTCAGGTGTGCCCCCCTGAACTCTCTCAGGGGTCTTCATTACCTCCACTGCTCAAGCTAGACCTCACATGCCCGCATGCCAGCAGCACCGTATTCCCTGGTATCTCAGTGAGGTGTCTGTGCATTGCATATATGGCCACCTGCTCTCTTTTTCGCCACTGCTCACCTCAGGTGTTCCTCTGCATTTTCAGACCATCTGCCTCTCCTCGCCACCCTTTTTGTTTTTTTTACAACCCACGGGTGTCACTCCCACCACTTGCTCAAAGGGCTGCCATCTCCTCCAACGCTTCTTGAGACCAGCAGCTGAGCTATCGTGGCTTTGAGTGTGTGCTCAGATCCCCATTCACCAGGAGAACCACGCTCACTGGTGCCCCAGTGAGAGTTCTTGGCCCCACCCTTGTGTCCACTTGCATGAAGGGGGTTCTGAGACACTGACAGGGTTCCTCCAGGACACCAGTCTTTCTGAGTGCCCCGTGACTCATCTCAATCATCCTGGCATGTTATGAGGCTGTCGGCCTCTCACAGCTGCCTAGCCTGGAATTCCGATGCTCAAGGCTGCCACCCCCTCCACTGTCTGGCACCTGCACTCTGCCTTCATTATTGACTTCATTAGTTTTGAGCTTTTTGGAACTTATTGTGGATTCTTCACTTAGTTTTGAAACTTTTGAGAAATCTACAACTTTTTTACTTTCTATAACTTGGCTGTTTTGCAACGTTGGGATATAAGTTCAGATGTGTCGCATACAGCCCTCTTAAACGATTGTATTCCATCACACATGATGAATCAGCATTGACTTTGTTCTCAAAAAGTGATGAAGGTACAATCCTGACAAGGACCTAACGTGATAATGTAACATAAGGCATACCTTTTTTTAACACTGTGTGACCTATATTTATCAGTGCTGCATCCAAATGTAATCCTTGAGATTTGGTGACCGCAAAGGCCAAACTGTTCTCTTTTCATGTAGAGATCTTTTACCAACAAAAAATCTAGCAGTGCACCTTCCAATTTTTTTACCCTCTTCAATATGATCATATTTAATGAAAATATATTCAGACTCTGTTCTACTGGGATATATAATGAATTCTATCACATTTCCATTCCACCATTCACTAATCCCTCAAAATTAAGATTTCGTCACAAATTTATTGTGCAGTTTTTACACAGATTTAGTCTTTTCTAAACCAGAAGTATGTGAACATGTTTTCTCTACTGATTCAAGTTTCTTTACCACTGATTGACATAGTGGTTAGTTTAAACCTTGATCTTCCATTTTATCATTACTACTAAGACTCACAATTTATTGTTTCTAAATTAAATTGAAGTCACTCCTCCAATGTTGACATGAGGCACACAATTTGTTTCTGAGTTTTCAGATCTTGCATTATAGAAGCTGATGATTCATTGTGTAGTAACAGAGACCTAAACATGCGAGAAACAAGAGCTTTCTTTGCTAATAATTCCTATTCTCGTGCTTAAGATATTCCCATACTCCACATCTGCAGCCTGTCTCATATTTTATGCCAACTCAGCGTACTGAATATTTAGGCACATGTTAACATTTTTAATCCTCCCTAATGACTTAATGAACAATTTCTGGTTGACCTTTGACAAGGAGTCAACTGTTTGACTTGTTTACTACCAAAAAAACCATCATTGTCAGTTATGAGGACCTCTTGCATCCTCAGAATAACTAAAGCTTTCATTAGATTAAAAACCATGCTAACATCATCAATAATGAGAACTATTAATTTTTTCAGAAGTATGGAGACTTCATGACAAGCGTCACCAGATAATTTCAAGTACTCAAGTTTGTTTGTTGTGTTTCACAGGCAACATAAGAAGTCTGGGTAATGTGATTCATTGAATGTTGTGAGCAGCTAGTCCAGTAGGAGCAGTCACAGTGGAGAGGTGTGCTGCAGCGGCCAGGGCAGCTGAGTTCCGAGCACAGAGCTCACAGTTCGATCCCTGACTCCAGCGGTCGCTCAGCTCAGCACCATGTGGCAATAACTCACTTAATTTCCACAACGGCCCCCAGCGCCTTGAGACCCGTAAAGGTGAGTAGTTTGTGCTTTACAATTACGGGTTTACATTTTATTTACATCACATGAAAGATCAAAACTAGTCTTCTTGTGAACAAATGCTGTCAGCACTTTCATTAGAAAGCGTTTTCCTGTACAGACTTATCATGTTCATGCTCTACAGATTTTGTTATTTGCTCAAACATTTGTAGCTGTTTTCCATTCACTTGAGAGACCAACGTTTCTAAATCAATGGTCTCACACCTCACTTGGCCCATAGCATTTTCAATTTCATTCATAGCTATGGATGTCAAATTTTAAAGGATAGGCTCGCCAAGGGGGTTTGGACTATTAGGCCCTAGGCTCTGACTATTTTGTGAACTGTCCTTTGCAACTTCTATAGCAATTGTTTTCTCTTGTTGAATTTCATCATTTAACATTATCTGATATGTGGGAAACTCTTCACATTGAATACTATCTTTGACTGCATTGAAATGTTATTCATAACAGTAATACTCACCTAGCAGTTAAGTCTCTGAACACCAAGGTTTAAAAAGTTGCAAAAGAACCAGGTAAAAGACTTCTAATTCCTCACCTGCTTGACAGCTCAGTTTACAATGATTAATGAGACTTGGTTTTGAATGTCTCACTAAACACCTGTACAGCCAGTCACTCCAAACTTTCCTTGTTCAATATTTTCATCTTTGTTATATCTCTATCTTTAGTACTGCAGTACTTCATACAAACAAAAGATTTCTACATGGACACTCCAATTAGGGATTATAAGTGCCCATCATATTTGCTTTAAGTAGTTCAGTGCGTTTTGGATCAAACTGAACAAGATACTGAATTTCAGGAAATTGTTTTAACACATGTCTTCATGTTGATGCCAAGCCTGAACTGGCCCAAATGATTGATTTGGACTTCCTGTATAAGCTAGAAGAACTGATGGGCATATCAGCAACAACCGGCGATAATTATCGCTAAGCGCACTGAGCGCTAGGATAATTATCGCCGGCTATCGCTGAATTTTATCACTGAGATAGCGTGCTATCAGCAACGCTTATCTCAAAAGCGATAAAATTCCAGGCGCAAGCTGCCAAATGTGCGATTATTGCTGGAAATCCAGCGATAATCGCACAACGTTTGGCGATAGCCTGTTGATAGGGCAGGGCATACTTAACCATGATATCCACCTTC
The DNA here is from genome assembly GCF_964204655.1 of Triturus cristatus. NCBI lineage: Eukaryota > Metazoa > Chordata > Amphibia > Caudata > Salamandridae > Triturus > Triturus cristatus. The sequence continues at coordinate 481,362,020 of NC_140580.1, forward strand.
CATTGGATATCATGGCTAAGTCAAACTAAAAGCAGGTGCAAGGAAAGTAGCGATAACCAAGGTTAGCGCTACTTTTCTTATCGCTATGCTTGTTAGCATGCCCATTGATAAGTGGAGAAATGACGGTTAGCGACATTTCTCCAGTTATTTTGGGAAGGTACGCCCACTTTGCATCTCATTAGAGATGCAAAGGTGGTCGTTACGGGAAAGGGCGCTAAGGCAAGGATTCACGCTATCGCATGACCTTGCTGATAAAGCGATAAAACTATCGCCGCTTTTCGTCAGAAAACGGACGCTAAAGCGGCGATAATTCTATCGCCTCGCCTTGATAATATGCCCCTGAACTTGTCACAAGCTTCATAAGATCCAGTTTCTCTCTGTGAGAGCATCTTTAAACTGAGACAGTAAAGCTTTTTACTGAACAACCTCTCTGCTGCTATCTCTTCCCATCCATTCTTCATTTCTGTCTTTTCTGAATTTGTTATATACGAAGTGATGTATCGAGCTACAGCAATACAATAGTCTGCTACAAACTGAATATCCATGTTGGATTCCACATGGACAAGATTAGTGGATTATAATCATTGATATGTTTTGAAGCTTAATTTCTTATGTCGTTATATGTATTTTTAGGTGATCTCCCAGCAACAGAGTGTTTGACTGCAGACATAAAACTGTTCACTTCTCCTTTGGATATTTCAAGCCCATGGAATCCAAAATGACATTTAGTGTAGTATCTCCCCTGTGTTCTGTGTCTCCGTTGACAATATTTGCCACATTTCTGGGACTGAAATCGCAAGATGCTGCCATGGAAACGCTGGCAGGGATTTACTTTGGGAGCCGTTGCGGACCCTCAGGAGGGTCTGCACTTGGGGGGACCTATGGTACCCCCTACATTGCCCTGCACAAGTTGGCAGGCACTGCGCGGTGCCTGCCACGTTATGCATTTCAATGCACAACATGGCATTTCACCATTGCGGCGGGTGCTGCAGTCAGCAGCACCCACCGCAATGTTGAGAATGCCTGATGCGACCGCCGTGGAGGCGGTCGCATCATGATTTGGGTGGCGGGACCGCCGCATGGTTGGCGGGCGGTCCTGTTTCTGCTAGGGTGGCGGGTGGACTTAAGTCAGGTCGTCATCCTAATCACCCCCTAAGTTTGTCAATAGACTGCTGTCTTATGTTGCATACTTTTATTCACTTCCATTCAAAAACTGGTTGTCGAGGATGTTGATCTAATACTTCATTAGTTGTTTTTCTTCTACATTTCTAAGCACTAATTTTTCTTTTCCATTGGTGTACTTTCGTTGATTTCATAAACACGACCATCTTTGTCAATTGCTCAATAGCAAACACTGACTCATTTACCTGCAAATAACTTTCCTCATGAAAAAGTGCTTCAATACTGAAAGTGTGTTTCCAATCTCCCTGGAAAAAAATAAAAAAGTGTGTTTTACTAACTTGAACCTTTTGACGACATTTATTTTAAGGGAGTTTTTATGCAGTTCAAATAACTTTATTTTGGCATGAAATGCTATAAAAGTATCGGCAAAACAATACGTATATACAATAAGTCCCCAAAAATGTCCTTGAACAGGGAGGAAAAGCAATAAGACATATGTACAAGAAAATACATAGCTTTGACACAAAATAAGTTAAGAACAACCTACAAGCACAGTATACAGGCAAAATATACAGTTAAAACATATGTACAGACATATCTACAATATAATACAGAAAGAAACTTGGCACAAAATTTAATAAGGACAAACTACAGACTCAGTGGACAAGCAACGGTTTACAGTTAAGACAGGATCGCAAGTCTCCTGATTGCCTACACACGCTCCAGACATTTTGCTACAGAAGATACAAACAAGGGGCGAGTATCACTTGCTAAAATTCTATGCGCAGCCAAGTAACTTCCTGTTTCCATCTGTTGGCACAATGGTTTCATCCATAATTTACTAGGTCTTTCATATGATTGGCATGCAAATATTACATGTGAAACAGTCTCATTCATCCTTTTACAAGCAGGACGTAGCAGTATATTGTTGCCTCTCCATCTGCTTGAAAATGCATAAAATGGTATAGTGCTGGTTCTAAACTGGAAATACAATTTCCAATCCGAGAGGACCGTAATAATGTCCCAAAAGAGTTCTAGGGCACTATCGCATTTGAAATCATAAAAACTCCCCTATCAATGTTGCGCTTCAAGTTTAATATAATAATATCAGGAAAGTTTAAGCCCAATAGTGCATTTTCATTTCTTTTTTAGTAGGGAACAGACTTGAAGATGGAGATAGCTACAAATCTGACCAACCCAAGAAAAGCAATATTTTTTGGATGTTAGTAAGCCATGTTACTTTGCAGTAGATGTCGGAATTAAGAGTGTCCTCTAGGCCTACGACATATTGTGTGAGTTCTGGTGTAGTCCGCACCCTTCTCCAGTACAGGAGTGGACACAGTCTTGCTTTGCTTTCTATAGGTTTCCTACCCATGTCAAGGAGTTAGGGGAGTGTTGGTGTACTTGATAGGAGATTGACAATACTCTTAAGAAACTTTTTCTTGCTCCTCCCGAGCCCGAAAGAATTTGAAAAATCTCATAGTTCCGCACTGTATAGGGCAGAGTTCACAGATTTAGCCTCATAAATATTCAGGACTGGGGCACCAGGTTTGGTATACTAAGACCAATGTTCCTTCAAATAGAACAATTTGTTTGTGTCATTTTCTCAAGATGGTACTTCAAAGTCAATGAAGATGATAACTAAACCCCCAGATAGTCAAAGGAGTCAACTTTTTCTAGTGGCATGCCTCTTACGGTAGGCCTTCCCTCGTTGGATCTATGCTCATTAAAAGACATGTATTTAGTCTTTGCTGCATAGATTTCCAACCCCCGTGAGCCACAGAACTCCTCAAAATGGTTTAGTAGTAACTGTATACCATTCAGGGTTTTCACAATCAAAGAGTAAAATCGAAATCTTAATACCAGCAAGAGTTGAGACATCAGATGAAATTTCCATAGAGAACTCAACTGTCTGATTTATATATAAAGAAAACCGTGTTGGGGCAAGGACACAGCCCTGCCGCACACTATTGACAACCAGGATACACTTGGTAAGTTGATTTTGCATTCCCCATCTGATCCTAACAAAATAAGCCTCATGTAGGCAAATTAACAGTGTCAAGTATATCACAGGCATGCACAGATTGTCAAGCACATGCCAAAGAATGTTACGGAAGAAAAGATCAAAAGCTGACTTGAGATTGACAAAGGCAACATTCATGATGCCCTTGCTGATCGCCATCTATTTTCCAATATAGAGCCTAGAACCAAAAAACCTAGTTAATGGTTGAAGTTCTTTTGCAAAACCCAGCTTGACATGATGACAGTATGCTTTCTTCCTCAATCCAAGATTGGATTTTGTGAAACAACATTCTTGAAAAAACTTTTGTAAGCAGTCTAACAGACTAATTGGTCTGTAATTGGACAGGGAGCCACGATCACCCTTTCTGAAAATCAGGATGGCAATCGCAACATTCCAGGAATCTGGAATCAGGGCTCCTCTAGCTATGGAATTGGCAAGAGTCAAGAGCTAGTTAGAGTAACTCAGTCTGTCAATGAGAAATAGATCCATGGGAATTTCATCTGGTCCAGTAGTTTTTTCACAGATATTGGCATCTAAAGCATCAGATACATCAGAGAGATTAAAAGGTGGATTCTCAATAAAGTGAGTAACCAAGTTACCAGTACAGACGACAATAATGCAGCAATCACTCTATCTGAATACAATAAGGAAAAATACAAGAACCGGTCTGATTGTGATATGTTGTTCGGAGCGGTAAGTGCTAAGCCATTACTACCCCACATAACCAGAGACGTAAATGTAGTTGAATCTTTTCCGTAACACGCAGCTTTAAGATCCTGCCACTGAACTTCATCCCATTCTTTCATGGCTTAGAAAATCATGTTTCAAAGGCCTTGCTAACCCTGCGAATACGGTCGGAATCTTTATTTTTCCTGCATTCGTTATTGAAGAAAGTAGTCAATTTGCTATTTTGTTTCTTTCTAAATGGCACAGAAACAGAAAAATGAAATACAAATGAGAAAATTAGAATGTAGGTTTATTATATTAGGTTCTGAAAGGCAATTATTCATCTTGATAATAGTAAGTTGAAGATCAAGACTTATAACAGATAATAATTAAGGTTTAAGGGACTATCTGGCACCACTGAATCAAATGCATATCGAAAGAAAGTGCAACATCCCTAGTTATAGAAGACAATTGAATGTCGTTAGAATGGATGCTGCAAAAGGAAGACATGGAAAGACAGAGAGGGTTATGGTCGCATACCAAGAATTTGTCAACAACCATGTCCTCAGCCTCTGGCCAAAGTCTTAAGTCCACTATAACATAGTCAATGCAACTTGAATGGTTCGGTCTATTATATGTGTAAGCCCCCTTACTATCTGATTTTGCCATCCATTAACTGCTTTGAGACCCAATTCTAAGGTTAGTGCCTTCAATTGTAACGCAGCTTGGGTCCATTTTTTAATGGCCATTATATCCAAGGGTATAGCCCTTCTCTTGTCTTCCTCACCCGTAAGCCCAATATCATTATGGTCCAAAGGCTCAAAGGTAGTACCAAAGTTGCCTGCAAGGATATAGTGAGCTTGTGCTGGACTCTTGTCTAAATAGTCTTCGAGAATTAAAATAGTTTTAGATGATTGACCTCCCTTAGCTACTCTAGAATCAATGTTGAATACATCTACCCATGGTGTTTTATCTGTCACAATGCTGATGCCTGAAATATCTGGGGAGTTGATGTTTAGTTGCTGGGTTTTGCACTTCAAGATAGTCTTCAGACATATCGTTGGCCCCCTGAAGGTCTCCCTGCATACCCAGAACTTGCAGCGACATAAACATTCAAATTTCCAAGTATGAAAATAGGGCTTACACACCATGTTTCTTGAAACACGCAACTATCATAATATCACAAATAGGCACACCAATCCAGCAGTGCTACTTTTGCTTTAAGGCCTGCCACATTCCACAAATTGATGTTAATCAACATGGGTTCCACTACACTCCTGGTAGGAAGAATTCAAAGCTCCCCAGATGGGGAACCAGGGGTGATTATAGGATCTGTCTTGAGAGATAGCAATGCACAGTGGGATTCAGTATCAGAAGGTCTCTCATGCACCAAATGAACGGCCGCAGGATTAGGAATTTTTATAGTAGAATATTGGCCCTTTAGAGTTAACCCATCTATACACAAGTGATTACTGGGTGGTGGGCCATTATTACCAATAGCAAGATTCAGGTTTTTTTGCAACTGCCCATTTTGACCACGGGAAAACAAAACGGTCCACCTCTAGCACTGGTGACCCATGTGTCTTATGACCAAACCTGAAAATAGAATTGGGTTGGTTGATTATTTATAGATAGTATTTAGGTCATATTTGTAAGGGACAGATAGAGGAGGATCTTTAATCAAATGACACCAGATTATCAACTAGGTCCCTGTTGCTAAACAATAATTCAACTCTATCAAATTTTTGATTCCTTACTACATATCTTTTGGGACAAAGGATGCCATCTCTAATAACTGAACAGCAACCTTTTGCGTTCCGGTGCCAATGAATAGCTTTATTCTTCAAGAAACCTCATCTTCATCCCTTTCATGGGATAAACTTTTTGGAACATTCACCATAAAACGTGAGTCAAAAGGTATGTTACCTCTTTGGTGCACAGCAGAGAAATTATTTTAAGTTCTTTCACCAATATTGTGACATGGGATTCTTTCTGTTACCATACCTTCATAATATAAAGTGGTACCCGGAATAGGCTGCAAAGGGGCACCAGTGTGTATCAATGGCTTTTTGTTTAAGGAAGCATCCAAATGCCCAGGACCCCCAAGTGTTCCCTCCTTGTGTGAAACATGAGTTTCTTGCAACTGAGCCCAATTAGAAAGTGCTTCTACACAGTCAGGTGTGAGACGCAAATGGCAGCACACCAAATCTTGTCATGAGGTAACATCTTTTTGCAGCAGTAACTGGTTTAAGAGTGTTATTTAAACCTATTGCACATTTGTTAAGAGCATCCACTTCAGATTTTAACTCGTTTATCTGGGATGTGAGATCTGCAAGTGTTTTAGCATCAGAGGGTACTATATCATTCATGCTAGAATCAGTAACCACATTAGCACTTTTGGGAGGCGCATGTGTGCCCAGTAAATCCACAACATGAGAAAAACGATTACTACAAGGTACTGTGACAATAGGGAACAATGGGTGAACAGAAACAGCAAGGTTATGATGGGGTTTATCTGTTAAAACAGCATCCAGGGGTGCATGAGCAATCGATGATGCTTTCTTCCTTTCCAGTTTGCCATTGAAATAGGTAGAAAGTGTGGAAGTTCATTTTTTGTTAACACACATTGTGGTAGCTTTGGGCACAGAATCACCTCCTATTATATTTTCAACCTCTTCAATGAGTTGGTCTATCTCTTTCAGTGTACAATTGTTTGAAGACATAGGGGCATATTAACCCGTGCTTTGCGATAAATATATTATCGCAGGCTATCTCTGGAATTTATCGCCCTGGTAACGCGTTATTAACAACGCGTTACTCTAGGGCGATAAAAATTCTAGAGAGAGCGAGGTTATCGCCCTTTTGCAGGCAACATCGCTGGTTTTCCAGCGATGTTCCCTCCAAAACGGCGATAACCTTGCTGATACGACCTGTATCAGCATAATCCACCCCAATGTTGGTGATAGGTAAGTGTGCATTTTAGCAGACGTTAGTTTTTGGAGAAAACAGCTGTTTTCTCCAAAAACGAACATGTGCTAAAATGCTGGGGCAGCCTTGTAAATATCGCGACGTGAACATCAGCGATATTTGCAAGGTTGTCCATCTGGGGTACGTCCAGTGACGCCCACTTTGCATCTCATTAGAGATGCAAAGGGAGGCGTTGGGTAAAAGGGTGCTAACATGCGATTATGCATGTTAGCACCCTCTTGTAAATAGGGTGATAGTTTTATCTCCGCTTTTTTGGCTTTTTAAGCCAAAAAAGCAGAGATAAAGCCCTTGTAAATATGCCCCTTAGAGATTTTGGGGGGCTTTACTGGGCCTTGTGCTATTTCCGTAGCTTTTCGTTTTCCCATTATGAGGAAATAAGGAATTTTTCACAACATAAAATATGATTCAAAAGCAGTTATAAAATAATCTAGACAAAATAGCTCATTAAAACTTACAACAAAGTTTAGACAACATGCACTTGATAAACACAAATGCATCATATCATAGGTAACGCTAGATCCGACCACTAGGCCAAGGTTTATAAACCATGCAATGGCCTCCAAATGAGGCCAAGAACTTTGTCCATCAGCAAATCAGCAAACCTTGTAGAAAAGTACCTTTCCCCCTGGGCACAGAAACTGGCCAGCAAAACATAAAAATGCTTCCTTTTAGGCCGAGTTCAAGGCGGTCCGTAAAACACCCGAGCAGCCGGGTTGTAGGAGTAAAAGAGAGCAACGCATTCCCAGTGCAGCGGGGCACTGATGTGCTTCAATAGCGCTGATGTGAACAGGTGTCAGCTGTTGGTCCGGTGCGATGTTAGTCCTTCAGGGGGATGTAGGGGCTTGTAGTCCCCAGTGGTCATGGTCCTGTGATAGCTCACCACCTGGGCATGGAAAATGGCCAGCAAAACAGAAAAACAGCTTCCCTTCAGGCTGAGTTCAAGGCAGACTGTAAAACACCCAAGCAGCACATTAAGCAGTTCATCTAAACCTCTGTTTTTCTTTAAAATGAGAATAAATGGCTTTCTCTTTAATACAAATACCTTGCCTACTAGACACTCAAAGAACTCATTCTGCTTTTTAAATGCTCTTCTGCTTTTCTCTGTCTTCATGCTTCTCATAATATTTGACACTACTCTTCTATGGAAGAACTTCTGCCAAAGTTCTTTGAATTTCTTCTTTTCAAATCTGTCTGATTGGTCTTTTCTTTTTTTAGCATTATCTTTTTTTGAAAACAACGTTTGTAGATGATGACAGATCGTCAATACTACTTACAACTTCAGAAGAAAGTCTACATTGTTATTTATTTATTTTTTTAGAAAATTCTGGGTCCCCTTACTTGATTTCTGTATTTTGTAACTATTGTTTCCTTTCTGTGTCTGTGTTCATGTTTGGAAACTTTTTGGTAGTACCGCTGATTTTTCTCCCTCTTTTTCTGCTTGTTCGTTGGTATCTTTAATTGACTGCAAGCCCTACAGATAAAATAAAAGACACAAGATATTTATTTCTGCTTCTCACAGTTATTACTAAATACAATAGTCTGTGTAGAAGGATCAAGAGAAAATCTAGGCCCTGTACTGGTTCATTTCAACATCCTATACATTCTGTATGGTAGAGTTTGACACAACAGTGATCCAATGTCACACTACTCTGTAACAGCAGCCCCTCTAGTGGCACCACAGCAGAGAGCTAAAGGTATGTGTAGAAGAACTAACAGAATTAGTTTCCACTGTCTTATATGGCTCTACAAACAGCAAGTGCCCTCTACTGATATCTGTGAACAGAGTGAAGGGTGTTGGTAAACAGTCTCAGAGAAACTCTGGGCCATTTGCTATCACATTTTAACAGAATGCAGATTTAGCATTGTAAAGTTTGATGCAGAAGTAAGCCTTTGTAATACAATTATATACAGACTGAATGGCTGACTTCTATCACAACATTCTTTCTCTACAAATAGCTCTGCATAGATTGAGGGGAGTAATTCACCTTCCATAAAGACGCTTTCTATGGGAGAACATGGTGTATAACTAGTTCAATTTTAACAACAGAACACCTCTACTGACACCTCTCTGCAGTTTAAACAGGCGGTGTGAAGGGTTTTCCTAATGAACCCATCTCTCTGTGCAGATGTTTTCTCGGAGTGAACAGAGTGTTTGAATCAGTTTTCAAACAGCAATCTGTCTACTGACACCTCTGAAAAAGGTAAACAATCTGTGCAGAAGGGTTCATGGAAACACTAGGCCTTGTGTTATCACATTTTAACGTCACAAATTCTGTTTGGTTAAGTTTGATGAGAGAGGGGCTCCTTTTCTTATAAGTGTTTGCAAGCTAAATGCTTCTTTTCGTATAACAACATAGCGTCTCTGTTGAGACATCTCTTCACGGTACAGATGGGTGTAAAAGGCATTTCTGATACACGCATGCCTCTCTAAAAATATTTTCTCTTAGTGAATAGTGTGTTTAGTTCTCTACAGTAAGACCACCCTCTGTAATTATTCCTATGAGCAGAGTAGGCAGTCTGTGTAGAAGGATTGAGAGAGTAAGTAGGCCCTGTGCTAGTGTGTTTCAGAATGCTATATGTTCTGCATGATAGAGTTTGATCAAACAGTCTCATAATCCTTAAATAACTAGTAACTCCGGTGTTACATGGCGATATAAACAACAAGGTTTCCATTGATATCGCTGAACAGAGTAAAGGATGTGTGTGTAGAAGGCCTCAGACAAGCACTATGCCCTGTGCTCCTACATTTTATCAGAGGGGAGATGGGGGATAGTAACGTTTTATGAAAAGGTTGAAGTTTGTAATACAATTCTATACAGAGTGATTGGCTCACTGCTATCAGAAGAATCCATCTCTACTAATAGGTCTGTAGAGGTTAAAGGTTGGGAGTAAAAGACTTTAGTGAGTAATCCAGCCCTGAACAAAGGCATATGAATAGGTTTACGGACAGCAAATGTTCTACTCATACCTCTATACCTCTACAGAGAGTAAAGGGTTAGTGTGAAAGGTTTTAGACAAACACTAGGCAATGTACTACCAGATTTAAGCAGGGTGCAGTTTGTTTGTGGTAGCATTTCATGAAATAGTAACTCCTTTTACAAGTCCATACAGATTGAATGGTTCAGTTTTATAAGAGCACATCATCTCTTCTGACACCTCTCTACAACTTAAACAGTGGGAGTGAAGGGCTTTACGAATGCAGCCACCTATCTCTCGTTCAGTTCACAAACAACTAAGCATCTACTGGCATTCTGAAGAGGATAAAGGATCTGTGTAGAATAATCGAGGGAAACACTAGGCCTAATATTATCACATTTTCTAAGGGTGCAGATTCTGTATGGTTGAGTTTGATGAGAGATGGGCTCCTTTTCTTATAAGTGTATACAAGGTACTTGCTTCTTTTTGTTATAACAACACAGGCTCTCTGTTGAGACATTTCTTCACAGTGAAGGCTGGGTGTGAAAGGCTTAACTGAGAAAGTCATTCCTCCCTAAAAAAGAATGTGTCTGAATGAATAGGGTGTTAAGTTCACTACAGTAAGACCACCCTCTGTAACAAATCCTCTGAGCAGAATAGACAGTCTGCATAGAAATATTGAGAGAATAAGTACGCCCTGTGCTGGTGCATTTCAGCATGCTATACATTCTGCATGGTAAACTTTGATCAAACAGTATTCCTATCACAAATTAACCTGTAACAGCAGTCTCTGTAAGTGACAGTTTAACAGAAAGCTAATGCTTTGTGTATAAGACCTTAGAGAACTAGTACCTCCTTTGTTATATGGCTTTATAAACAGCAAGCTCTCTACTAATATCTCTGAAGAGAGTACAGGGTATGTGTAAAAGGCCTCAGACAAACACTAGCCCCGGTCATTTTATCAAAGGGCAGATAGTGAAGTTTGATGTCAAAGCTGAGGTTTATAATACAATTTTATACAGAGTTATTGCCTCTCATCTATCAGAATATCCTCTCTCTGTGAATATGTCTGTAGAGGTTGAAGGTTTGGTCTAAAAGGCTTTGGTGAGTAATCCAGCCCTGTACAAAGGCATCTCCTTTGGGACCTTCTAAAATCCTATTTGCTAGATCACGAGCAAATAGTTAAACTCTTCTCCCTTCCTTGCAGGGTGCCTCACGGGTCCTTGTTGAGCCCTACTCTTTTCAATCTGATAAGAAGTTTTAAATTCTGTCTGACCTCCTATGCGGAAGACACCCAAATTGTCCTATCCATTGGAAATGATGAAGAGGGCACTGGGGTCAGATTCCTTGACTGCATGCTGGCTGTCCATCATTGGATCAATTCAAACTGCATGAAACTTAATGCAGGAAAACTGAAGTCTTTTTGGGTCCAAATCATCTTTTTGAACTCCATCTGCTTGGCCGGCTATTATGGGTCCATACCTTCGCCAGTATATAATGCTCGGAATCTGAGAGTGATTATCAATGACAAACTAAATTTCGCTGATCAGGTGAATACGCTCACCTCATTCGCATTCTGCACCCTCAGAACGATCAAAAGGATTCTACCTCTGATTCCTGAAAACTCAAAAAAACTCCAATCCCTTCCCTGATCCTGTCAAAATTAGACTATTGCAATAGCCTATTTTCACTGTCCATAAATCCAATATTAACAAACTATAAGTCCTTCAAAACGCTGCAGCTAGACTTCTGTTAAAAATTCCCAAATTTTGCTCAGTATCTCAGAATATGAAAAACCTGCATTGGCTTCCCATTGAGCCAAGAGCTATCTTCAAGGTGCTCTGTTTAGCTTATAAGACACTCCATGATCTTAGCCCTGATTCACTTAATCAGAGATTCAAATGGCATCTTCCCAACGTATATTAATGCTTTGCTAATGCTAAATTAGCTGTACTACTGAGGTTCAAATGAGTCAGTTGGGGTGCCAAGAGCTTTGTGCTGAAAGCATCTAAGGTATGGAATGTCTTACCTCTTTTCATCAAAAGGCACCTAGTCTGCTTGCTTTCAGGAAAGTCTCATAAACCTGGCTGTTTAGGTCTTAGTAATTCTGGGGTCTCTCTGCTCAGCTCTTTTGGCTGGAACTAAACACCACCTAGACACCTCTGGGCAGTTGTGTGCTCTACAAATATGGCTAACATAACACAACACAATATAACATAACAGAGAACATGATGTATGAATGGGTTTACAGCGAGCAAGGATTCTACTGATACCACTGAACAAAGCAAAAGATTCCGGTACAGAGTTATACACAAACAGTTGACCCTCTGCTAGCAGATTTAAACTGGGTACAGATTGTGTGTGGTAGAGTTTCGTGAAAGAGTAACTTTGTTTCATTCAAGTCTATAAGGAATGAATGGTTCAGTTTTTTTAATATCATGTCACCTTTACTGATACCTACAGTTAGTGTAAAGGCCTTTACTAATGAACACATCTCTCTCTACAGATCTTTTCTCAGAGTGAACAGGGTGTTTGACTCAGTTTACAAACAGCCATCTGTCAGCTGACATGCTGTGTAGAAGGCCTAAGAGAAAAACTAGGCTATGTGCTAGTACATTTCAACATGCTTTATATTCTGTCTGGTTGAGTTTCATAAAACACTAATCCTATCTCATACTACACAGGAACAGCAGCGCCTCTAGTGACACCTCAGCAGAGAGAGAATTACCTGTGTACAAGAACTTAGAGAACAGGTACCTGCTGTAGTACATGGGATTACAAACAGCAAGCTCTCTACTGATACCTTTTAACAGAGTAAAGGGTTGTGTAGAAGATCTCAGAAAAACTCTAGGCCCTGTGCTATCACATTTTAATAAAGTGTGGATTGAGCATGGTAAACCTCGACGCAAAACAAAACCTTTGCAATAAAATCATATACAAAGTGAATGGCTAACTTCTGTCACAACATTCCCTCTCTACTAATCAGGAGCAGCACGTGCTGGTAAGAGCAGTGGGGCGAGGTGGCGAGGGAGTCAACAGACAATAATGAGGTAAAATTACATTTGCTGAGTCGGTGATTCAGCAAGTGTAAGGTAAGTAGTTTTCTTTTTTTTTATTACATTTTGCCTCGTCATCATCTGTTGACTCCCTCCCTACCCCGCCTTACCACCCCGCCTCACCACCCCACCACTCTGGGCTGCTCCTACTACTAATAGCTCTGGGCAAATTGAAGGCTGCATATAAAAGGCTATATTGAGTAATTCACTATCTATAAAGATGCTTTCTCTGAGACAACATGTTGCATGAATGGTTCAGTTTTCTGACAACACACCATCTTTAGTGACACCTCCCTACAGATAAAATGGTATGTGTGAAGGGCTTCACTAATGAACGCATCTCTCTCTATGGATCTTTCCTCTGAGTGAACAGGGTGTTCGACTCACATTAGAAACACCAATCTGTCTACTAAGACCTCTCAAAAGGACAAAGGATCTGTGTAGAAGGGTGCATGGAAATACTAAGCCTTGTATTATCACATTACAGTTTCACGAAAGAGTGGTTCCTTTTATAATATCTATATAGATGGTAAATGCTTCTTCTTTATGACAGCGTGATGCCTCTGGTGACATGTCTCTCCAAGATGAAGGTTGTCTGTGAAAGGCTTTCCTGAGAAAGTCATCCCTCTGTAAAGATGTTTTCTGTGACTGAATAAGGTGTTTGGTTCACTACACTAAGACCACCCTCTCTAGCGATTTCTCTGAAAAGTATAGACAGTCTGTGTAGAAGGACTAAGACAAAACCTGGGCCCTGTGCTACTACATTTTAAAATGCTATTCATAAAGTATGGCAGAGTTTTCTAAAACAATCCCTCTCTAGTAATAGCTCTCTACCAATTAAAGAATGGGCATAAAGGACCAGATGTATCAAAAAAGCATTTTGCGATTCCCAAATAGCGATTTTTACCGAATCGCTATTTGGGAATCTCAGAAAGCTATGCTGGAAAAAAATCGCAATAAAATAGCAATTCGGTAAAAATCACTAACGCAATTACTGATTTTTAAAATTGTGATTCTGTAATTGCAAAATCGCAATTAAGAAATCGCAAAATTGTGAATCTGCTATTCAGGTGCAGCATGATAACATCACAAACAGGAAGTGTGACTGCCCATGCTGTTTCTGAGTGCCTGCGGCTGTGTTAGAGGCTGGGAGCAGGAGCACACCACTCAGAAGCCCATCTGGAGTGCAAATACACCCACAAACCCACCATGGATACACAGGAGAAGGCAAAGGAGGCTGCAATAAGAAAAAGGAAACATAAATTCAGCGAGAAAGAACTGGAGGTCCTCATTGAGGAGATGGTGAGGAGCCATGAACAGCTGTTTGTTAAATCTCTGCACATCCCTGAGTCAGAGAAGAGGAAAATCTGGATAGATATACAGGCAAAAGTAAATGCCAATGGTGTCACACAGCGCTGGTGTGACTTGCGCTCAAGGGCAAAAGAAAAGTTTGCTAGCAGGCTTGCAGAGGTCAAGAAAAGTGGTGGAGGTCTATCTACTGAGTCAGCGTCAACACCCCTTGAGGACTTGGTGGAGTCCACACTACAGCCAGAAACCATCATCTTCGTAGCAGACATTGACAGCAGCCACGCCCAACACCAGACAAGGTAGGATGCATGCTAAATCACCCATTACCCACTAAACACCCCACTCAGGAATGACTCAATATCTAAGTGTGATTGCCACTCCATGCCACAATTTTGTGATCACCCAGCAATACATCATGGTGGATACAGTACCACACATAACACAGTAAAACAATGATACAAAGTAACATATCCGCAGTTGAGACACACCAGTAAAATACCAATTGAAGCACAGCATTTAGGTACACCAACTGAAGTACATTTATTTTGTAAATAACAGAAAGCAGGACCCACATAAGTAGTTCTCTTTTATTCACAGATGCACCTGCGACACAGGGTGAGGACACACCAATTAATGAAGCACCACAGCTACAGGAACAGGCAGGGGGAGACGAGTCAGACCACACAACACAAACAACACCTGCACCAAGACCATGCAGTTACACTGTCGCTCCACTACAGGAGTTGGAGGAAGGAGTGCAAGCCATTCAGGATGAGCCACAGCCAAGGCACGAAGAGCAGGCACGGTACCAACATGACAAGTCTCCTGTGCACCATAGCGACAGCAGTCGCATGAGACGCAGACAAAGGACACAACAAACCACTGACAAAGGAGAGGAATACTCTGTCTTCTCTTGGCTGGAGGGCACAATGGTGAAGGTGCAGCGGCTGCAAGCAAAAAGCATGTGGTCAATGCTAAGGCAGCTGGTGTCTGTTAATCAAAATCTGACTGACATAAAGGATGACATCAGAGAGCTCAACAACTCTGTGGCCGAGGGTAACAAGGCATGTGCAGACAGCATGAAGGACATGACTGTAGCCATCAAAGAGCTCTGTGCCACCATGCAGAGGGATCATGCCTCCAGACGCAGGGAAAAGCAATGCCTATTTACCCATATGGATCATTACTCTTAGGCAGTCAACAGTCTGTGCAATGCCACAGCTGTCCTTTCCAGACACACAATGTCCATCTAGGTTGAAATGGCACACTGCAGCCAGGATGTTGCCAAGGGGTTGGTGCAGGTCACAACAGCTACAGACAGCCAACATAGCTGGCACATGTATTCTGGGTGCAGGGGACAGTGAGGAGGTCTCCAGCTGCAGCTGCAGTACCCCAAACATGACTGAACCCAGACGGCGGAGAGTGAGGCAGGGAACAGCAACCAATGCCTCTTCAAGGGAGGGCAGTGTGAACATTGACCGTGCAAGTGCATCACGGGGGTGCAATAAATACTGTTGCACCAGAGTAATGCAAATGGGTGAGGTAACCCATGGCATATATGCTGAAGTCATTTAAATGTGCATGGACTGTGTACATGGCATGTTAAACACCAAAAGCCACACATTAGTTGTTACTTGTAGGCTGTGTAACAACATTTTACCTGATGTTAAGGTATATTAAAACACAGTTATTCAACAGTCATGAGCTGCTTTGTGTCATTATTACTCACCTAGAAATAGTTGCATGTTATTTCATCACATGTCTGTCTGCCATCTTCTGCAACTACACCATCTGCTTGTCTGGGACGTGGACCTACTTCCTCATCTTCATCTGATTCGGAATCTGTGAGTTCCACTGGTATGCCTTTTGTTGTTGCAACGTTGTGCAACATGGCACAAGTAGCCACGATCTTGCAACAGGTATCAGGCCTGTACTGCAGTGCGCCTCCACTTTTGTGCACACAGCGGAACCTGCTCTTCAGTATTCCAAATGTCCGCTCAATGACATTGTGCGTTGACTAGTGTGCGACATTGTATTTTCTCTCACTCTGATTAGCCAGATTGAGATATGGAGTGAGGATGAATGAGCTCACAGCATGTGACTGTCACCTACAGGATGAAAGGCATATGGTTAATCACTGTCCTAATAATGCAGAAGTAATGAGTCCATCAGAGTGTGTAAAATGCATTTACCTAGCAGGTAGTCTTCACCAAATTCACCCCCAGTGAGACGTGTGTATATTCCACTGTGTCTAAAAATGAAGGAATCGTGTGTACTGCCAGGATATTTTACCACTATACCAGTTATTATGTGTTTGGCGTTACATATGACCTGTATGTTGAGTGACTGGAATGATATCCTGTTTCTGAAAACATACTCACTATCTGAGGGGGGACAGAGGGCTACATGTGTCCCATCAATGCACCTGATTACATGTGGGAACTGTGCTATCTGGTAGGAATCCAATTTGGTCTGCTGTAATGCCTGTTGTGTCGTGGGGAATCTGATGTAATGGTGTATCCTTTGTACCATTGCATCCAGGAAAGCATTAAAGAAGTGCGACAGGCAACTTTGGGTCACCCCTACAGCTGTAGCTATCACCCCCTAGAAGCTCACAGTTTCTAGTAGATGCAGTGAACAGAGGACCAGCACATGTGTTGGAATGGCTTGGGTCCTGCGGGTTGGATGCTCCAGTATTGGTTGTAGGTCAGCTATCAGGTCTAGTATAGTTGCTGAGTCTAGTCTATACTTCTCATGTATTTCTTCCTCTGTCTGCTGAAACAGGGTTATGCGCACTCTGTAAATGCGTTCCTTTCTCCTCCTCATTCTCTGGGCTGCTGCTTGAAACCGCATCCTCTTCGCTATGACATACAGCGCTGCCATTGCGAAACACACTGACGCATTCTGGGCCTGTTTAAATAGGTTGCACCTGGTTACCACCTGCCCTGAGTTGGTGGTAATTTGAAGGTGCAAAATTGCGATTTTATACTTATTTGCAATTTGCAACAGTTTTATTCATTCTTTTGGAAATTCGTAATTTGCGGCATACATTTTTGCGAATTCGCTATTTAGAACTCTCAAATTGCGTATTCGCTAATGGTTTTTCGCAGATGTGTTGCTTTGCAAATTTGGTAATCGTAATTTTTGCGATTATCCATTTTGTGATATGGAAAACTGTCCTACATTGGAACATGTATTTTGTGTTCGCAAACGCACTGTTTTTGCGAATTGCAGCATTTGAGAATGCAAAATAGCTTGATGCATCTGGCCCAAAGCCCTTTGATGAGGAGCTAAGCTCCATGCAGACACTTTCATTTCAGTAAACAGGGTTTATAGTAACATAACATAGCATGTGTATTTATAAAGTGCACGTTCACCCAATGGTATATTGGCGCTGAATAAGAAATGTTTATAAGGTTTGTAAAAAACAGTCTCTACAATAGCATATCACTACACAGTAAAGACTCTATGTAGACAGTAAAACAGATCACAATACCCTGTTTTTCCCATTATAATAGAGTATATAATCTCTGCAGTACATTTTCATTCATTAGCTCCTCACATTAATACTCAATAAAGACTCAATGCTTCATTTTTATGACAACATATCCTCTTAGCAAACACTTGTCTACTGAGTGATACTTAACTTCTATAAACTTCATTAAGAAAGTCTCTCCTCTTCGAACACCTTTCAAATTAGTCAATCCACTTTATCACTGTGTTTAGGGCATGCACTGTCCAGAATTATATATACTATGTACAATACTTGGAGTATACATTAAGTACTCCAGAGAGATACTTAGGGCCAGATGTACAACTCGTTTTTGCATTCGCAACCCGTTCTGCGACCCGTTTGCGCACGTAAAAACGCTACAGGGCCATGTACAAATGCTATTTAGTGAGTCGCAATGTATTTGCGACTTGCTAAATAGTGTTTGCGACTCACAATTAGGAAGGGGTGTTTCAAGAACGTCCCTTCCCAATTGCAAATCTGAGCCCTATGTATGACTGTTTTGCAATTGGGGTCGCAAAACAGTCACAATTTACCACCTACTTCAAGTAGGTGGTAATGCAGTCACATATGTGAAGGGGTCCCCATGGGAACCCTTCACCTTTTCAAATGCATGCAAAAATATTTTTTAAGGGCAGGCAGTGGTCCGAGGGACCACTGACTGCCCTTTAAAAAGGAAACAAAAACGTTCCTTTTCTTTTTAAATGCCTCCCATTTTCCTTTAAAGAAAACAGGCTGCATTTACACAAAAAAAGCTGCTTTATTTCAAAGCACTCCCAGACATGTTGGTCTGCTGAGTCCAGCAGGCCACCATCTCTGGGAGGGCCAGCCATTCTCAATGGGGTCACAAAATGCAAGTGCCTCATGAATATTGATGAGCCTCGCATTTTGCGACCCCATTGGGAATCGCTAACAGTGTCTCTGACACTGTTGTACATTTGGAATTGCGATTCGCAAATTGCGACTCACTATTTATTTTAATTTGCGAGTCACAATTCCAAATGGTTGTACATTTTCCCTTTAAGACCTCAATAAAAAAAATATCTCAGTGGCCACCCAAGAACTCAACAACATATCACAAGAAAAATTGCTTCAATAGGACGCACTTTTACTTTATAAATCACAATTAATGTTATAAAAATTATGAAATTTCAACAGTAACTAACAGTACAATAAACATAGACAATGAACACAAAAGGGCAATTACTATCAGAACAACAATAATACAATGCAAGTTTCAATATTAATTTCTCATCATGTGTTCAAAAGGTTTCAACAGAATAGTGTTTGGCAATCACATTTTAACTTTTCAAATATTAGCACTCTCATAATGAAAAAAGATATTAAAACTGATTTCTAAATATAATATATTATTTCAATATTTATACACAGAGAGCAAATGAAGCTGTATGTTGAAGGCAGCCAAATGTACTAATCTCCTTTACTTAAAAATCAAATGACATCTGCAGAGCACAAGTCAAAGAGATTACAGTTCTCTCACCTCCAAACCACCGAGGGCAATCTCAAGTACTGAGGTTCTGCAACAGTTATAAGTAACTTAACTTTCAAGCCTTGCAGTCAATCACATCGTACCTTTTTTTAAATTTGTAAAGGGAATGTAAACTATTGGTTGACCCTATTATGAACTCAGTCTTGCATTACTCACATAATAATAGTATCTCTTTCATAGTACATGACCTACACATCCAACAATTTCCTTTAATGATCTTTCTAAGCTTTTTTTAGCTTAATTTTCAAGATTGACAACCTGTGGTTTCATTGTTTTCCTTAATGGTTATTTTAAGCAGGTAATGGCACCTGTACTGTGCTAATACACACTTTTTTCTCTCGTTGTACAGTCGAGCTCACAAGACTGTCGCAGGATCATAAAAAGACCCCATGGCAGGGATACTCAGTAAATTTCCATGTGACTCTCACAAGAGTTTTTTGGGATCCTACGAGGCCACACAGCAAGCTTCACTTGCTTAAGTTTGTAAATGACTCTCACGAAACTCGCTGGATTACAGCAGATTTTCAAAGTCATCCACTAGTAAAGCTCATAATGTATAACCAGTAACTGTGCACGATACAAACAGAAGCTGTTCACAACCTTAACTATTACATGTATACTTTTGCCACCCCACCATTTTTTCTCTTCTCATGTAAATTCATATTTCTCCTGAAGTTTCTCATTCCTCTTTTGACTGCCATCTCCATATTGCACCATGGTTTGCCTCTGGATTTTGGACACAGCTTTATTCAGTAGGCTAGAGAATGTGCCATTAATTGTGGAATTGACTAAAATATACTATTTCTAAGCTTGGATATTACCTGGATTGGCCATGAAGGTATGAAGTGGCATAAAATGTTACCAATGGTTGAGAGCCTTTTCAATTGTGAGCATCTAGACCTGCTGGTAATGCACTGTGGTGGCAATGACCTAGGCACATTCAAAGGGGCTGTGCTTGAAATCGAACTGAAGGAGACCTTTTCACAATTGATGTCTATCTTTACTAACAAGCCTTTGTATTTTCAAATAAATGTCAAAGGCAAAAATGGTAATGGGCAAAAGAGTTTTGTACTAAGATTGAGAAGTCCCAAAAGCATGTTAATAAAACAATTTATGTATTTCTTCATGACCATGGCAAGAGCTCTATTTGTCATAACAATATCTGTTTTGATAAGCCAGGTGTCTATAGGCGAGATGGAATGCACTTCACTGCAGAAGGAAACAGAATTGTTCTTAAAAACATCAAGGAATGCATCCAATTCTATGTGCAAATAAAGGCTATACACTATAAACATGAAGGCTGTTGTCAGAGCTACCCTATTCCTATATATATGCCATTATTTAATGTTATAACTATCTCTTTTGGGATAGTGACACCCGCTGGACTCTTGTGATAGTGGGAGCGCCCAAATGTTTCCTCCACGCCTATATTTATCCGTCTCTCAGATAATTAACCTATATCGCATGGATAACATCTGTGCATTGCAGGCTGTGTGTGCATACAAACAAGCTTCTTCGCGGAGACCCCTCTCTTGCGACATATTTCTCTTCTGTCTCTACTTTTTTATGATCCCGTAGGAGTCTTTAGGATTGTAATATTTGTTTTGGGAACAAATATACACTCACCTTCATTACAGTACTGAAGCCTTACAGTGCCTACTATAGGGTGCGGGAAGAAGTGGCCTGCCCACTAAGACTTTTCAACAGTATGACAGGAGTGCATAGTAGGGTGTGAAGAGACACTGGACTCTTCACGGATACCTCTTCTTAGTGCAACAACTATGTATCATAGGGTGTGGGGAGCAACTGGCCTCTCCAATGAGACCTCTCTTCAAGGCGATCAGTGTGAATAGTAGGATACAAAGAGTGGCTACCTCTCCACTACACCTCTCCCAAGGGTGAGCAGTACGTATAGTATGGTATGGGAGGGCGAGGGGCTTGCTTCACAGCTGCGACCTCTAAATTGCAAAACAGGTCTGAGAAGGTACTGGCCCTTCCAAATTATGGTGTGAGGAGGGGCTTACATCTCTGTTCACAGCACTCCCCACGTGACAGATGTACAAGTAGGGTGTGGGGTAAAAATGACCTCTGTGTTGAGAAGTCTGTTTTAGATGATCGATGTCCATACTTGAATGTGGGGAGTGACTGACATCTACGTTAGACATCACCCCATGTAGACAGGCATGTATACCACCATGCAGGGAGTTCTTTCTCCACTAGGATCCCTCCTCAAAGTGATGAGTGGGCATAGAAGGGTGTGAGGGAGAATCTATATTATGACATGGGAAATAAGAGACATTTCTACAGAGACCTTACCTCAGGACAACAGGTGTACACAGTAGAATGTAAAAAGACAGAGCCCTCTCTGATCACACCACCTTTCATGATAACAGATATACATAGTACATAGCTCCCCCCAGAGTGACAGTTATATATAGTAAGGTATAGACAGGAACTGCCCTCTCTGTCCAGAGTAAGAGGTGAATGTAATAGAGTGTGAGGAGATGTTGTCCTCTTCACTCACACTTCTTCACAGGGTGTTCTCTAGTACCTCTCAGCAAGATAATAGTTGCATATAGTATGGTGTGCAG
Source organism: Triturus cristatus (assembly GCF_964204655.1). NCBI lineage: Eukaryota > Metazoa > Chordata > Amphibia > Caudata > Salamandridae > Triturus > Triturus cristatus. The sequence continues at coordinate 481,383,711 of NC_140580.1, forward strand.
AGGGAATTATCTTTTTTCTGAGTCCTCTCCCCAGGATGACATCCCTGAACAGTAGGGTATGCAGAAAGACTATCTTCACAACCTATGACTGTCCCTGGAGTAACAGGCATCTGCAGTAGGGTTTAGATAAGAGATGCATGTCCATACATGCTAGGAGAGATTGACCTCTAAACAACCTACCACTCTTTTGGATGAGGGGCGGGTGTTGTATTGTGTGGGGACACACAGTCTCTCTGCTAAAATCTTTTTCTTCTATGAAAACTCTGCATAGTATAGTGTAGACAAGGAATGATTCCTCTACTAAAACCTCACTCTTGCATAACAAGTGAGTGTATTATGGTGTACACATATTTGGCTTCTCCGTTAACATCTCTAATTGGCATCAAAGATGTGTAAAGTACTGTATAGATAGATACACATACATGCAAGAACACCGGTGCAGTGGGAGGAGTTGGAAATGCCAGTTTCAGTGAACATTTCATTACTGTAATAATATTGAAATCTAAAATACCTAATAAGACTATTAATTCTGTTTTTTTCACTGCAATATGATAATTTATCAACATTACAAACCTACAAGTACTCTATCAACAAACTATATAAACAACTCTAAAACAAACAGCACAACCAACTTCAGTGATTTATAATATCTTTTTCTGAATTTGATCAGCAAACAATAGTAGTTTTAGAGCATGAATGCAAAAGGTATCTCACAAGTTTGTAACTTCCAAACTTTGCAATTAAGAATTTAGCAGAGGGACAAAAAAACAGTACAGCACATCCACTACTGCTATGTAGACACGTTTAAGATCTACATATCCTCAGACATTTGTCAGTACTCAGATGACTTTGTGTTCTGAAATAGTCCAAACCTCTTCAACATATTTTCCACCTGCACATACAATTCCACATCAAGTACTATCCAGTGGCACTACTACCAATCCTACTTTTTCAAAGAAAGGTGCATTTTTCTCCTCCAGGAACCAAATGATTTGTTCTTGTGATACATCTATGCCTAGGATAGACTTCACAGAAAAGTAAATACTCCTCCAGGCACAAGTTTTTTTCTTGATTTTCAAAAAAGGTTAATGTTTGATGCTTTTTCAAAAGTGAAAAAGTTAAATTTGTCTTCTCCATCTAGTTTCTCACATGGTAGTTTTCTTTTCGACAATCTCAATTTTCCTCGTAGAGAAATAGAAAATAACCAAAACATTAAAAGTTACATACAACTCAATATATATTAACAGTGCTTCATCACTATATTGTCTAAACATTTCATATTTTTTCACCCACAATAACAAATTTATATATCTAGTGTACCACTAACATGTTATTCATCTCCTGAACAATTTCACTGCCTCGCCCAGTGCATCTTTCCTTTTTTTACAGATAAATTGAAGAATTGTATCAAACTTCTGATTGAGCTACCTACAAATATTTGCAAAATCAGTTCAACACAATCAACCAGGAGCTTCATAATGCATACCTGCAATGTTTAAATTAGCTGGCCTAATAAACTCATCAATATCTTTCAAAACAAACAATACACAGCTCAAACTGACAAAGCAGGTGAATGCACCAACATTGCATAACATACACAGCATTGGGATTCCTAGCGCCCAGCTTTGCATCTCTAATGAGATGCAAAGTGGGCATTCCTGACCTAACATGACAGGAGAAATGTCGCTAAGTGACATTTCTCCTATCTCCTGTTATCGCTACTTTCCTTACGCCTGCTTCAGGACTGACTTAGCCATGATATCCTATGGAAGGTCAATATCATGGCTAAATTTGTGAGTCCCTATCAACAAGCTAACGTGAGATTATCGCTGGGTTTCCAGCGATAATCTCACATTAGGCAGTTAGCGTGAGGATGTTTATCGCTGAGGAGATGAGCGTTGCTAATAGCACGCTATCTCAGCGATAAAAATCCACGTTACCCGGCGATAATTATCCTCACGCTAAGAACGCTGAGCGATAATTATCGCCGGGTGTTGCTGATATGCCCCTATATATTTTGGAAAAGACTACTCCTTGTATTAACACACTACACATTATTTGCTTTATAATTAGAAAAATACTGTCTTCCTTACTTATAACTGTACACAGGGTGAACACTTCATTTTACACAACATGCAATTCCTGTAGACATCACTGTACATTCTTGTACAAGGCTATACTGAGAAACCTACACCTCTAGAAACAGCTTTTCACACAGTTAACATGATGTAGAATCAGTTTATAAACAGTAGGCTACCTACCGACACTTCTCAACAAGTGTTCAATATTTCAGAGAAAAAGTAGGCCCCCTATATTATTTTCATATTTTTCATTACAAATTTTCCAGCTATTCACAATTTTAATTTGACAAATAATCACCAATCCCTTAAAAAGTACAATATTTTAAAATATATTTAAAAAAGAATATTAAACTTTGTATTCACAAATGCCATTCTTTAATTAAACTATAATTGTATTTTCCTGGAACTGTTTCTTAAAAGCAGATGGAGAAACCAGTCTCTCTTACTTCCAGATAAAGTCACCTCTACTGAGTTATCTGTGGTTGTGCAGCCAATCACATCACAGCATTCTTCAACTATATAGTGACAATGTTACCTATCGATTGACCTTAATTTAACCTGTTTTTTCTCTCCATCTCCCCATATATTCTTGCAAGACTCTCACGGTATCATAAAACACCTCATGGCAGGCTCAGTAATTTTCCATGCGGGCCTTTCGAGATTCTCGCAGGATCGCACAAGACTGATGCAGAAGGCTTCACACCCTGAAGCTTACAAACTATTCTCGCAAGACTGTAAACTCATTGAACACAGTACTCCTTAAAAAACTGAGACCCTTTAACCAATATTTCTTTCATATAATAACCCTCTTTTCATTGGTATATTGACCCCAACAGGACTCTCACAAGAGTTGGAGCACCCAAACTGGGGACGCTACCCATATGTTTATTTGACTCACAGGAGACTAATAAGACTAATATCTAAAAAAAGGGAGAGAGTTGGCTTGTATATGAGAATTCGCTCTCAGATGAAAGATGTGCATAGTAGGATGTCTGAAGGCACTCGCCTCTTCACTGAGATCCCTCTCTTGGATTATGTGCATAGTACAATATGGGAAGAACTGGCCTCTCTGCTCAGATACCTCTTTCTGATGATGGGTGTGATAGTAGGGTGTGGTAGGGACTGGCCTCTCTGCAGAGACCTCTCTCTCGAATGACAGTTGTGCAAAATAGGTTGTGGGGAGAGACTTCCCTCTCCTCTAATGAGACACCTTTCTTCGATAATGGCTGTGCATAGCAGGGTGTGAGGACAGACTGACCTCTCCACTAACAGCTATGTATCAAATAATGGGTGTGCATAGAAGGGTGTGTGGAGGACTGTCTTCTATACTAACATCTCTCTCTTCGATGACATATGTATGTAGTTGAGTATAGGGAGGGACTGGCCTATCCGCTGAGATGTCTCTCTTGGATGATGGATGTGTGTTCTAGGATATGGAGGCAGACCGCTCTCTTCACTGAGATCTCTCTCTTGAATGACAGCAGTACATAGGAGGAGGTATTGAGGGACTGGCCTCTCCAGTGAGACTTCTATCTCAGATGATGGGTGTGCATTGTAGTATGTAGGGAGGAACTGGCCTCCCTGCTGAGACCTCTGTCTCAGAAGGCAGATGTGAGGAGTTGGGTGTCTGGAGGGTCTCACCGCTCCACTGAGTTCCATATCTTAGATGATGAATGTGCATAGTACAGTATAGGGAAGGCCTGGGCTCTCTGATCAGACCCCTGTGCATAGTCCGGTATTTGGGTGTAGAAGTGTGTGGAGAGGGACTAGTCTCACTTTTGGAACCTTCCTTTCTTTCAGATGACAGGTGTCCATAGTAGAGTGGGGGAAGGGACTGACCTCACTGCTGTGTATACCCAATGACAACCATTTCTGGGAATACCCACGAGCATCACTGGGTAGTTATAGTTATGTCAGAGTTTCAATAGAAAATGTATTTTTTGTGTTGCTAATAACTTTAGCCCGTTTGCGAATCTCGACTAAACCTTCCAAAAGGTGCTACTTTTGACTAGTTTGTGCATGGAAGGTTTCATGCTGATCTGTCATGCAGGGCATAGACAAAAGTGGGGTTTCAAAATGCAAAATCCCCATACGGTTTACATAGACTTCTTTAAGAAGCACTATCGCAAAAACTGCTGCACCAAATTACACCAATTCAGACAGGTAGCTTGATCTTGGTCCGCAGATTGTGCTTTGTGTGATTAGCTGTAAATACATTAAGTAGTTTTTGAGAAATTAAGGTTTACAATATTTGAATATCTGGACGGTTGGGTCTGCTAGGGGCCATCAGAGTCTCGCGGGAGTGGCAATTTAGTGCTCTGATTGTCCCAGGGAGTTTTCTTTCCCTTGGGCCATCGCATTACTGCAGGAGTCAGGCTCCAGTGGGAGAGAGCACACTTATTGGCTGCCAACAACATGAGGAAAATGTTGCAGGAAGCAATCACAGGACTCAGGGATTTAGGCCACTGTCTGGAAGTAAAAAACTAAATACCATCAGGGGCATTGTCGGGATACCTAGCCCCCCTGGACCTCACTGGGTGGACCCACTTAATCCCCTTGGGCCATACCATAATACAAAAAAAAGAATTCAGTGATCCCACAGGAGTTCCAGAGCTGCATTGTTTAAGTAAGGGGAAGGGAGCACAAGGCCTCCTCCCTGAACCATTTATAGGCCCTAGGGAGCCCATTCCCCGGGCTGCATTTTATAAGGGATGGGTGGGTGAATGGACCAGCTCCCAGATCCTTCAAAGGCTCAAGGACCCCATCCTTTTTTTGTGTGTCCTAGTCCCCACCCAGGACACCCACATCTGCAGTTGTCATTGTGGGTAGCAGGGGGAGCTCCAGGGCTCCCTCTTTAGCCATGCCAGATGGAGCTGGCTTTTTTTTGTTAAGTTGGCTCCCTGGTGTCCCTTCATTTTTGTTAGTGGCTGTGGGCAGAGCCACAGGACCCCTACTGCCCCAGCTAGTTCACCTTGCGGGAGCCAAGGTGCCCACTAGGACACCCTCAAGGCACCATTTGTTAGAAGCAATGTAGGGTACCCCAAGGCCCTGCTGGTTCCTCGGTCAGCACCATACTGGGTGCGGCGGGGCCTGGAACCATCCATTTGTCCATGAGCTGCTTTTTCAACTGTTCTCACGTGACCAGAGCAAACTTATGTTCCCTGCCTAGGAGAGTGCAGACAGTATTTTCCCACACTCTCTGGGGCAGGAAACTACAGTGTGCCGGGAGATGGGATCCCCAGGACACTGCAAAATATTGTACACCGTGTAATGGGTCCTCGGGCAGATATTGGCTCGGAAGGAGGGGCCAAACTCCGATACATTATATCTATATTTTTACCTCAGTTCCTTCATGGAAAGTTTTGTGTGATCTGTCAAGTGAGAGAAAAGAAAAAGGGTGTTTTGCTAAACACATTTTCATCATTAATTTTTCCATAGGACCTTTAGACACAGCTATAGCCCAAACTGCTGAAAGGATTTACCCGAAATTTGGCAGGAAGCTAGATCTTGGTTCAGAAAGAATCCTTTTTTGGGATTTGGTGTAAATCCATTTAGTAGTTGTTGAGCAATTAATGCTCAAATATTTAGTATATATCATGCTACAAAACCTCTGCCCTGCCTTCCTGCTCTAATGGTAAGATCAAATTTGTTGCCACCACAGTCTCAGGACTCAGTCACGAGTCCTAATAAAAACATTAAAAATCATAAAGGGTCAGAATAGGGATACCCAGACTCCACAGGCATGTTGAGGGGGTGATCAAAATGTTTTTTTATTAAATTTGCTGCAAATTTGTGGAGTATCTATGAATCCACTCTTAGTTTCCATAAAATAACCGCTCACGGGGTAGGCCCGGGCCCAGGAGGGAACTGTATATGTTAGGAAGAAGAGGGCATGTGCCTCCCAAGCATCTCAGAGGCCCAGGAACCCCATCCCCTGGTGCTGTTTCATCAATAAAAGGGAGGGGGCATGTTGCCCCCTCCAACAGCCTAAAAAGGCCTCTGGGACCCCATCTACCAAGCAATAAAGCAAATTAAAGGGCAGGGGTGCGGTTACCTGAGCCTGAAGCCATCCCTATCCCCATCACTTAGAGCCTTCACATTATTGCATGGCCCCCCTCCCCAAGCCTTAAAAAGTCCCAGGTGCAACCTGGAGACCAAGACATGTTTTTAGGTAAAATGTTTATGACAAATGATACAGCTCCTTCAAGTAGCACCCAATAATGTCCTGCATGGGTTACTTTAGACTTTTTCATTTTGGTGATGGCCTTAGATGGAGCAGGAGCACCACTAACATTTGTTTCTAATGTTGTAGGGGTTGCTGTAACGAGGTCTGCAGCCCCCTAGCAACATAAAAAAGACATACAACAGTAAGTGTATGGGGTCATTAAAACCATGACCCCAAGAGAATTTGCCAAATATTTTTAAAGCATTTCCCAAGCTAGAGATTTTGCTCTACAGCTAGGTGTGCAACTCCCTATTGGGGTTGATACTGTGGTTGCATTTTATGTGGCTGAGGCTGTATAAAAATATTCAAAAGACACTCTTGTGGTGATTTTTATGATTTTGTGGGGGGGCAGAAAACTGTTAAAAGAAAACTTCAGAAACATATTTGTTTTAAAATAAAACATTGTCTCTGAGTATTTTTTCCCACCTTTCACCAACAAAATAAGGAATCACAGACATTTATTTTAATAAAACTTACAAATTATTGGGTAATCAATATTAATAAACATTGCGTCAGGCGCATTATTGAAATATACATTTGATCAAGAGTATTGAAATTATTTGGAGGAAGATGCTAGATCTCCTTTATGTATAGGGCTAATGTCCTGAGAAGGTAGGGTGCTGGGGGGGTTGGCCGTCTTAGGGTGCGCATGGCAGGGGTTGGCTTTACATATGGTAATAAAATATTACTTTACATGGAAAAACCTAGAAATTAACTGAAAAGAGCAACACTTAAAGTGATGTTATAGTTAGGTATGATCATTATATCTTACTTTGCATTAAAAAAAGTCTTAATAATTCACTGAAAGAAAACAAAGATTAAAGGGACATTATAGTTAGGTGAAAATGTCATTTAAAACATGCCATTTTAAATACAGAGATCAACTGAAATTCAACAGTTATTGTTATCTCAAAGTAACCATAACTCATTCCCTAAGGTAAGTATAACCTGCGCCCATATCATGCACTTTTAGATACCTCACATATCACATTACTTATGACATGTTGAATAACATGTTTTTAAAATATCACAGCGACAGTTGTAATTACATCACCCATGACAAAACTGTTCATGAAAGTGATGACATTTGAGTTGAAGTGTGTGGTGTATGTGCAGTCTATGCAACCATGGCCACTCTAGCTTCCATATTGAACGCAGCCATATCCATTGGTTATTAAGATCGAGGGAAAGGAAGAGAGCAAACCCAGCTGATGCGACTGGAATGGCCCTAGTCACACATTGCAAAGACCTCTGTGGTTGGCAGGAGTCCCTTTGAGGTCAGGGTTTTCTTCCTTTGCTTTTCTGGCATTTGTTGTCGGGAACATTTAGCAGAATGGGATGGCCTGGTTAGATTTAGTGCCTTTGACATGGGTCTTCCCAAAGAGGATTCTCCAAGTTCCCCATACCTACTTTTGAGAAAGAACACAACTAGACTAGTCTGCCTCAAAATCAGAAAATTACACAACTGCCCAAAGCCATTCACAGAACTAAACTACCGGACTAGACTACTGGACTAGACAGAGTCTGCCTACAATTTGTATATAAAGATGGTCTGGAAACTTCCAATTGGTATGTTGTCAAGAAGAATTGGTCCATCACCAGTGGTGATTGAAAGAGTCCTTACAGTGGTGCTGGAGGAGTCATTAAACAAGCAGATGTTTCTTTGAACGTGAGGGGTTGCTGAGGAACCTGAAGGGTTGTGTGATACTAATGAGAAAAGCAATATCAACATACACAGAAATAGCCACGGGCAAGCCCACCTGCGCCCGTCAGAGACCGGAAGAGGCTGGGCTGGGCTGCTCCCCCAAATCCGTGGTTTGTAGGACTTCGCAAGGTACTGTGCCCTGTTACTCCTATTTATTATCACACATAGCACTTTCTGCTCTTTCTGTGGTACTCAAGCTACCTGTGGGGGGACCTAAACGCACCTAGGCACTGGGTTGCATTCCTTCGGTACAAGGCCCAACAGCCCTTATAGCTGCAAGTAACTCCAGCTTTCCATCCATCTGCCATTCACCCAGGAACTTTCAGTACATACTGGGCAAATGCACTGGTCATCTACCATCTGCCCACCCCACCACTACCAATTTGAACAATATGCGGGAGAGGGTGGTCAGCATTGTGTCTTCTGAAATCGAACTGACAGATTGTAGACTGTCCTTGGGCAATTAGACTGCATACACCACCCTTATATCTAGTAGTCCAACAGGGGGAGCACAACTCCTAGTGACTCAGCGTATCAGGCAGCTGGCTCAAATTATGTTGATGCCCTCTGTGAAAGTACTCAGGAGGACCACGTGCCCACCCTACCAAAGACCATCGATATCCACGGGCACTTTGGAGGCTGCAGCCACAGTTACCGTTGTTGCGACCTCCAAACGCAAAAGAACTGGTGGGAAGCAGGCTAGCTCCAAGGGGAAACAGCCCCCTCACTCCAGCTCTTCTCGTAGCTGTTTTTCATCATGGATGCAGTTCTCCTTAACATCTGGCGCTAGTATCCAGGGACGGAGGCTGAGCACTGACCCCACCCTTTCCATCAGCACACAAATAGATGCAGGTCCAATTGCACCAGATACTGGAGAAGCCTTTATTAACTCTGCCTGCTCTGATTGTTAACATAATCAACCAGAAATTTAGTTCCCTATTGGAGCAACTAGATCGGCTGGACATTGCAGTAAATAAACTGTATTTGTTGGAGGGGAGAGACCCAATTAACATCGTACCCGGCGGGGCACTCATCTCAAATAAAGCTAATCCACCCACAGCAACTGCGTGCATGCCCGTCTGGATCCTAGGCGAACCCCTCTGCAATACCTGTCACACCTGCACCAAACTAAGAGAATTCATCCTACCGAAGACCAACATAGTGCCAATACCTTACTTTCCTGACTATGTTTGCCCTGCTCTACCTGGGTCCCTTATTTCTGCCCCACCCACCATAACGCATGCACCCATTAACAGCTCAATTGGCGAGCGAGAAAGTCTGGAAATACTTTATGACACAATGTCCGATCCCACAAGCGGAATTCATCATAGGCCGAACAAAGACATGTTGGGCTTACCAACAGCAGCTTGCCCTTACGTCCTGGTATTGACAGGAGTGCCACCCCTTAAAAGGGACCAGATGGAAACCTGGGATCAACTGCGCAATAAATGTGTGGCTTGGTTGGCCAAAAATAAAAGGTTCAGGGCATCAAATATGCAAGAGATCATTATGGTGCGAAGAGTAGGTTGGGTGGGTGATTCACCTAAGAACATCGAGAGGGACTGTATCGCCATAAACTTTCGGAGACTGTCCATGGTCAAGTCACTGTTGAACTGTCAGGAGATTATAACTCCCAGTACTTCATCTATCTGGTCATTAACACTGGGCTTTTTTTTTTATAAACTTACCCCTAGTGGTACTTCACACAAACCTGCTTTTTATGCCACACAAAATACATTTTTGGCCTTGTCGGACATAGATTCTCAGGATTGACCACCGCAATCTCCAGCAACCGCTGTTGACGATCTTATACCTACTCACATTTTGATGCCACCTTTATCAACAGTGTCATGGGATCATGCCATCACACTAATTCCCAAGGCCGCCCCACACACTAATTTACACATATGTAGTTGGAACGTCATAGGCCTAGAATCAAAAATAGACTTAGCAGATTGGCTGGAACTGGTTAGACAGCAGGATATCCTGATGTTTCAACAAACCTGGGCTACCAAAGATATCAATCTTGATGGGTTTGTCTGTTTTAATGTTTTGGCCCCAATCCCTAAATTAGGCCGCCCATCTGGTGGCCTTTTTATCTGGGTGAACATCGCCCCTGGGGAAAGCATTAAGGTTATACATACTGATAGAAAGAAATTCCAAACATTGTTATATAAAAGGGGGGGCCTCTGTACACATACTTAATTTTTATAATAATGATTTTTATAACTCACCCAACGTAAACTTTTACAATCTATTTGATTTCATTACCACTTTAGAAAACAGAAATGGTCTGGACACAAGAGCCGGCCGGCATCTGCCTGGGCGGTGATTTTGATGCTAAACTCCCCAGTGAAGACATTGTATCTTCAAGGTCAGGGAGTGGAGGACATACTTGCCATAGGGGTATGGAATTAAAAGAACATCTACAGAACAACGCTTTAAGTAATGTCATTGATATAGCTCCCGAAACAAATGACAACAACCCACCAGTACTAACGTTTAGAGGGAGGGATTGTTCAAGTACCCTAGATTATATTTTGATCCATTCCGCCTTTGAAGTTTTTTTATTGAAAGCAGTAGTGATACCTACACATCATGGTGATCACAACCCAATTCAAGTTGTATGTAAACTGTCTCCGAGGCTGACACCCAAATTAGAATGTGGTGCAAGGGATTTGGTTTCAAATTATAACCTTAGACTAGTATGGTGAGGGGTTAACAACGCGGACCTGTTCCACACAATAGTCAGGGATAACCCAGAACTCATAAACTCCTGCTTGTCCAAACAAGAATCCAACCCAGGGGTGATTAGTGCATTCAGTAAACTTTGTGAGTCTGTTAAGTCTGCACTTTTAAAACCCCTCGGCTCCTCGCAGCAAGGCCCCAGATGGTTCAACGGCAAGTGTTCAGCGGCCAATAGACAACTACGAAAGGCCCTATTAACTAAGCCGACGTGCCCTCTTTAAATCAAGACATTTAGACAAAAGTATAAGCTGGCCTTATCGCGCAGTAAGGAGAAAGTGTTTTTAGATCGATGGGTCGCTCTCGCCAATGCAGCCACATTAAGGAATTGGTAAAACCTTTTGGGCTGCTGTTAAGGACATGAGATCAATGAGACTATCACTAACACCAATTAGTTGCACTATAACAAGTGAGGCTTAGGAATCTCCTTTCTAGAAGATCTATGCTGCTCGGATGTATGATGTTACAACGCATGCTTTTACAACGCATGCTGTTACAACAAATTTTTTACAACGCAAATGCTGTGACAACGCAAGTCTTTACAACGCAAGTCTTTACATCGACTTGCAGTAGATGGCGTGCTAACATTAAAAAAGGGTAATTTACTATTCTAACTCCAGTCCACGTTGCAGTAGGGAAGGTGTTTGGATAGTAAACTACACTATTTTTAATGTTAGCACGCCATCTAGTGCAAGTCGATGTAAAGACTTGCGTTGTAATGGCATGCGTTGTCACAGCATTTGTGTTATAACAGTTTCGTTGTAATGGCAGTGCGTTGTAAAAGTTGCGTTGTAATGGTTGTTCACCATGCTGCCCCCTCAAACGAGGAAGTCCTCCCCAGGCCCCAAATCCCCATAGGGATCTCAATACACCATCTCACAGAAGCCACCAATCTACCTGGCTTTCATGTACTTGACCTCAGCCTTTGACTATGTAAATGGGTAGCTATTTCCACCTTTGTTCTTCACTCCAGTACTGTAAAGCACTTGCACTTTTGGGTGAATTTTGCAATTTATTTTTAAGGCACTCTATGATCAGGTTTTGATCTACATAAGGACAATTGTGATCAGAATTTTTAGGGTGTAATTAGCCATACCTCATTTAGCATTTAGGCTGATATTTTTAATATGATGATTACTGGTAGACGCACTGTGCACTTTAATAATTGCTATGCTCAGTGCTATATGTTTATTTAAATTATAACATCTACATTGATCATTGTAGTACTGTATGGTAGGCATATTTGCATGTATTTCTACTGAATCGGTACAATCAGTTTCCATTTGGATGGTATGAGTATTTGTACTTATATTAGAAAATAAGAAATTCAATGGTACTTACTGTTGAGAGGATTGTAACTGATCTGCTATGAGGTGGGGCATTTGCCTTTGTTATGTATTAATAAGTATACTTGAATTCCATCTGTATATTTTGATACAGTACTCTTATTCTAGTTTGTACAACTTCTTGTTTAAAAATAAGGCAATGTATGCAATTTGTACATCAGTACACTTGTAGCGCAAGTCTGGAGGAAGGTGCCACCAATAGTCTGTTTTCAGTGGTTATTGTGTTGTATGTAGAAGTGAATCGCATGACGTTTAGGTTGAAATCCAGGAAATGCCGCAGTGTGATTATGTGATCAATACTTGGAGTCCATGTCCGCTTCTGTTACATTTGGGATTTTTTTATATATATATATATATATATATATATATATATTTTCACTGAAAAAAACATAGGTTTCACACACGTTATAGTTAGGAATTAGCATTTAAAAAACCTTGCAAATTCACTTAAAAAACCATAGGTTTCACACATGTTATAGTTAGCTGTACATTTCACTCGTAAAAAACCAATGAAATTCCACGTTATAGTTAGATCAGGTAACTATAACTTGCGCGCCCACAATAAACTGCTGATGACGTCACATATTACATCACTCATGACATGGTCAGTGACATCACTCTTCACATCAATGATGACATCTGAAATGACACATTGTGGATTGCGGTCGCGCAAGTTATAGTTACCTGATCTAACTATAACGTGGAATTTCATTGGTTTTTTACGAGTGAAATGTACAGCTAACTATAACATGTGTGAAACCTATGGTTTTTTAAGTGAATTTGCAAGGTTTTTTAAATGCTAATTCCTAACTATAACGTGTGTGAAACCTATGGTTTTTTCAGTGAATTTGTACGTTTTTTTAAATGCTAAGTTATGTATTTATTTTTTATTTTTTTTTCTGGTTTTTCACCGTGCGCACACCCTGCGCGCACGGTGCGCTTCACGCACCGTGCGCGCGCTGTGGGCTCTCGGTGCGCTTCACCGAGCGCCCACGTTGCGCAGTTCACACCGTGCGCGGCTCGCCTTTTTTTACACAGTAACAATTTTTTTTCTCCCTTGCGGGTCCTTCAATTTATTTAATAAATGTGATTGTTATTTCTTTTTTTTTTTTTCTTTTTTTTTTTCGTAATTATGCGAAGTTCGCGGAATTTCTCCGTTTACGCCGTGCGCGTACGCTGCGCGCATTCGGCGTTTAAAAAAAAAAAAAAATAATAATTTTTTTCCCTTGGGGGTCCTTCTGAGACCCCCTGACAAAGGCTAGGGGGTCAGGAACTGTCCAGCCTGCCCCCTTTTCACGTTATCCTCCTTTGTTTTTCACCCCCTCAGACTGCGAGAGACAAAATGGCGGCCGACACTTTCTGGTTTCGACCGATTCGAATGTTTACTTTGATCTAACAACCAATCAGAATCGCGCTCGCGCACGGCACCGTACGCGTACGGTAAGCTTACCGTAAGCGCACGGAGCGTGCCCATAGATATATATATTGATTTAAATGCTATTTTCTCAGGAAATACTGAACAGATTTACACAAGACCTTCAAAAGGCACATCCCTGACCTGAGGGCTACCTCTCTGCCAAATGTCACATAATTCTGTTCAGCCGTTCGGGCTGTAGCTCGGACTAAAGGTCCTAAGGAAAAATGCATGGGGAAAACGCGTTTTGGGACCCCCCTTTTTTCTCAGCCCCCGCTTGACGAATCCCCCCGAGACTTTTAGGGTAGGAGCGGAGCGTAGCGCCCCATTAGTTTTGAAAATTTCGCGAGGATTCGTCAACCGGCGCCAAAGTTATTCAAAATAGAATTTTGAGATTTCCTATGGAAACACGGTCCTAACTATAACTATCTACTGGCGACCGCCAGTAGATAATATATATATATATATATTCATATATTCAAGTAACGCTAAGAAAATTGAAGATGACGGTTGACACCACAACTTCAAATAAAAGGCGGACACGGACCTCCAGTTAAGTGCTGATTTATTTCATTCGCAGTGTCGTCTTGACGTTTCGGCTCCAACGAGCCTTGTTCACATGACAACGTGAGTAATAGTAGTGACCCAATAAATAGTGACGGTGCAAAGTTCAGGGTTCAAACTGGGATCATGTGATCACACTGATCGTAGAAATAGAAAGCTACAACAATGTGACACCATAACTAAATGTGCAAATAAGCAAGTACCAATCTTAAAAGTATATAAATGCTTTGAACGTCTTATTTGTTATAATGCATAAATATGTGCAAATTTAGCTGTTTGTACATTCGACAATATGTAAACAAGTCAATAAAAATCCACATTTACAATTTGATCATAAACCAATGTATAAAATTAATGGCATATATTATGTATATATATATTACCTACTGGCGGTCGGCAGTAGGTACTTATAGTTAGGACCAAGTTTCCATTGGAAGAGCATTTATTGCTTTGCTTTTAACTTTGGCGTTGTTTGATAAATCTTCATGAAAATTTCCAAACTAATCCCTTGTTCATATCAGCTCCTATGTGGGAAGTTTGGGGGTGATTCGGCAAGGGGGGGGCCTAGAAAAAAGGGGGTCCCAAAACGTGTTTTCTCCATGTTAATTTCCATAGGAAACTTTAGACAAGGCTACAGGTCGAACGGGTGAACGGGTGAACGGAATGTCCCCAAATTTGGCACGGAGAAGGGTCGTGGTCTAGAAAGCATGCTTTTGTTTATTTGGTGTAAATCTGTTCAGTAGTTTTTGAGAAATATTGAAATTTACAGATATTGATATTTGGGAATTCTGCCATCTGATTGGCTGAGGCATTACGAGCACGAGCTTGCTGCTTATTGGTTGTGAGCGCTGCGAGCAGTTGCAACTAGGAAGTGTTGGCCACCATTTTGTGATTCCATTGAAGCGAGTAAGGGGGAAAAAGGGCAAAAAGAGTAGGAAACAGGAGGATAGGAGCAATGTAATCTCTGTGGGGGAGTGTGAAGCGAAGTAGTCACACCTACCGGTCTGAAAGTGCGGTTTTGCTCAGAGTGACATGGTGCTGAGATGAGATGGTGCTACAGTCAGGTATGAAACCTAGAGCCTAAACTGGGAGGTCATTGCTGTAAAGTGGTGTGCTCTGGTGTTTGTAGGATAACTTTGGAAGTAGTGTTAGTAGGCGTTTATACCATACAGGGAGTGGGAAGCGAACTACTGAGCTCTACCGTGCATTTTTTCTGTGCCGGAAGTGGGAAGCAAAGTACTATGCCTACCGGTGTGAAGTCTCGGGGATCAAACCGAGCTGATTGTTGTAAAGTGATGGACTGTGGGTGCTGTAGCATATTGGCCCCTGTAGTATAACTGTAAGTAGTGTTAGTATGCGTTTATACTATACTAGGAGTGGGAAGCGAACTACTCTCCCCTACTGGTCTGAAGATTTGGGGATTAAACCACGAACGCATTGCTGTAAAGTGATGTGCTCTGTGTACTAGTTCAATGTAAGTCATAGTAGAATGTTAGTACGTAATGATACTATAATGTAAGTATGTAAAGTTAGAATGTAGGGCTGTCATGAGGGGAATCTTGGGGAGTTTGTACACAGTGCTGGAGAAGATGGATGCCTTTGTGTCTGGTCCTGTTGGTGGCTGTTTAAGCAATCTTCTTTTCCTGCAATAAATCTACTTATCGAATCCCCTGCTGTCTTCCTGTTCACTACATAAATTTGGTGACGAGCGGAGAATGTGAAAAGAAGGCAGCACTCACCAAGATTTTGCGTTTGCTTGCATTGTGCTGAAGACCCGTTTTCTTGGTGAATCTGTTTCTACTCATCCCAGGGTCGTGTGCTGAAGACCCGTTTTCTTGGTGAATCTGTTTCTACTCATCCCAGGGTCGTCGGCTGATAGAACTATGTGATCCTACCTCTGGTAGGATTTATATTTTTTGATTTTTGGCTTCCTCTGCTTCTTCACTACACTCTGGTTGCTATACCACACGTGTGCAAGTAGTGTTAGTATGCGTTTATACTAATTCTGTAGTTATGCATTAAACAAAGCATCATGTTCCCATGGAGCGCCACCTCCCAGGTGCAGGTCATACAATGTCCCGGGGTGTGCAAGCGCGGGACATTTATGTTTGCTATTACAGGGCGGGAGCATTGCTTGCACCCTGTGATAGTAAATTCTTGTTTGCCTCGTTGAAGCGATTTGTTTCAATAAAGCGGAACCATATGGTAAAAATGGAGAAAAAAATGAAGCGGGGTCTCACCCGTTCATTTAAATGAGCACACTGGTGGGTAATGTTCCGGGGCCAATCCTATTATTATGTTGCGGGGTCTCTGCAGCACTGGGGATCTTAATCTCACATGTAAATTAGGCGCGGGAGGGCACAGAGAGGTTTCGCAGGCTAGGGGATCGACACCTCCCCGGGTATTGTTTATGAATTGTTCGGGGGGGCTTCGAGGGCAACTCAAGACCGGGGATCGGCAACATCCAGAGCTTTATTTAAATAAGCAGAGTGGGCCTCGCCAGTCCTTGAAGCCTCGGTGGCCCTAGGCAGTGCCTTATTGGTTCTGAAATCACACGGGCAGTACTCATGGTGTTATAATGTGATACATTCATAGAACTCTTGCCGTTGTACAATTACCCAGGCTTCATTTATGTAATAGTCTCTTGGTTTATATTTGGTAGGTGCACCGGAAAAATAAACAAAATTTCCCTTATAACCTACTATCAACCGCCGATTTTCACAATAAACTACAGACAAGTATTGTCAGATAAAGACGACCCATACACTCAGTTATTTATTGGTTAAAAAAAAAACTTGTATTAACACAACACAAATAAATGGAAATGTAACTTTATTAGAACAGCAGTAAAACATTAAAGAAGTGGGGGGGACTGCTCCGGAAGCAGCATACAAAACCTGCAAGACAAAACATAAGGAAACATAAGTATGTGTGCCATGTCTAAGAGAAAAAGAAAGGTAGTGAGAATGAACGGAGGAAAGTGAGAATGGGACAGAGAGTGAGTGTATGGAAGGGAGAAGGGGAGGGAGAGTGAAAAGAACAGAGGGAGGAGGAGACAGAGCACCAGCCTACTGCACCCAGCCCTCACTGTTCACCTCCCATCACCCATGTGTCTGGTACGCTGGGGTCTACGACAAAGAGTGCAGTCCAACAAGTCCTTAAAATGAAACAGAGATATGAATGAGGCCAAAGATTACATTATTATCTATGGCAACATCGCTTGCCTGCACCTGTGCACCCAGGCTGCTGCACCCCAGCCCCTTTCTCTGCTCTGTGCTCAATTGCAGCTCCTGCGCACCGAGGCTTGACTGCTCACCTGCCACAACCGGTGTGTCCAAGGACGGGCCGGTGCGAGCTCCAACTCCGGGATGCCGCTATCAGGGTGGCCCAGCAGGTCTCCGGTCGGGGACGGTGTCTTGATACCATGGTGGAAGGCGTCAGAATGCCCAGGGCATCATCACGGGGTGAGCACCTGCTCCGCCCATTTTGGCTACACTAACCCAGTGTCTGAAAAGGGAGAAAAAATATAATGCTGGAAACGTCTTGAGGTAAATGAAGGCTTCTTTCAACCTTAATAGAGAACATCAGTTGAGTGCATCCTTCCGTCTTGAAGTACGATCTTCGAACTGTTAGTGGTAATCGTGGTTCAAAGAGGAGTTGGAGTGCACGAGAATACACAAGGTTAAATAATAATATGTTATGCCAACGTTCACATACAAAGGAACAGAGCGCATGCTAGAAGTATAATGTGTGTGTGTAATGCAGTGGCGCAAGCCTGTGTGCATGTACACTTAGTAATCAGCTCACTACAGTGCCCCAAGAGCCAATGTCACGTATCTGTAGGGCAGTGCTGCCCGCTGGCTCAGGCCTACAGTACGGTCCAGCAGGTCCTTAAAATGAGACGGAGATGTAACTGAATGAGGTCAGAGATCACATCGGTACGTAGGGTAACATCGGTTGTTCGCACCTTTGCACACAGGCTGATGCACCCCACCCTCCTGCAGCACTGCGCTCAACATGTGTCTGTAGGGTAGTCCTGCCCGCTGGCTCAGGCCTACAGTACGGTCCAGCAGGTTCTTAAAATGAGACAGACATGTGACTGAATGAGGTCAGAGAACACATTATTAAGCAGGGCAATATCACTTGTTTTTACCTGCGCACCCAGGCTGATACACCCCACCTCTCCGGCAGAATCGTGCTCAATTGCAGCTCCTGTGCACCCAGGCCCCACTGCTCACCTGCTGTCATTGTTGTGTGTCCAAACACGACGGGCAGCAGTGTTCACAATTCAGGTGCAGTGTTGATTGCGACGATGGTGTACGCCTCATGGATCCCTTTTTTTATTGAGCATTGTGATATGCGAGGTGGATGCGACCATATCACCTGAGGCAGTGTAGAAGAACTGGGACATGTGGCATCGTTGTTATCCTATTTATACGTATGCAAAGTGGGCTGGGTTTGCATACGCCAGGCGAGCGTAGGGGTGTGAATAATAGTTCCGGGGACCTGGGCGTTGTTCAGTTCCTGCCTGGCCAGGAAGTGTACATATGTGTGTTCCTGTTGCCGTTTTGACGTCGCAGAATGCACAATTTACATTAATGTAGCATGTACCGGGAGGGCGGCAACAATCGCTAATGAGATGCTGTTCGAAAACATTGAATGATCAACATCACATGTTGTTGTCAAGGTTGTGGATATGCGCAGACACTCATGTCAAGGGTGTGCGGTATTATAGAAAGTGTTGCTAACGCGAAGCGCACACATGTGAATGTGCTTGGATGGAGGGAGGATCAGCAGTGAGGCTACGTCATAAATAGTGATAACGTTCATTATAGTCAAGCAATGCATGCCAAACGTGAATTTGAAAGTCTCATATATGACACACTACTATACTGGTGAAGCCTGACAAAAGAGAATACAGCAATAGAAATGTACACATTACTGTTTACTGTTTGTCACATGTGATCTAGGATGTGCACTCTGCCCGTGGCTGATGATACCCCTTCGGGCCAGCAATACCCAGGCCGAAAGGTAGCACAATAATATGCACACACACACACCAGGGGCATCGTGTAACACACATTTGATTTTTGATGTAACGTTTGAGATGCATGGTGATCACAAATGGAAGGCTAATGTACAGACCATGAATATTGATCAAGATGATCGTTGCATGTTGTGTGTAGTAGAAGATATGTGTACACAGCAGAAAATCTTTTCAAAAAAGTTCTCTAAGCAGAAGGGGTGTGTCTCATCAAACGCTGTAGAGAGAATGACTAAAATGGGTGGGGTCCTCCAACTGTTACAATGGGAAATGTTATGAACTAATCAAATGCTTTTTTTTAAGGTCACATGGCAATCGTACATTGAGGGCGCAAGGAGGCCACACCCGACAAGATTTTGAGAAAATATATTTATCATCATAATATAAGTTTATTACAGTTAGAAATATATAAATGTTTAAAATATTTTAGATTATCGCTTGCTCTCATATACAGTTTAAAGTTATTTAGATATAGTTTTGAGACATTAAACAAAAATTAGGGAATGGCGTACACAGCGTGACACCATACGTCTATGACGCAACACAGGGCCTGGCAGCGTGCACTCATCGCAAACGCAACGGGCAGAGGGTGCGACCCCATACGTACATGACGTAACGCATGGCTTGGTACTGCGTACCCATCGGATACCTATGTAGCAGCTGGTGCGAACTCATACATATATGATGTTATGTGGGACACGGTGCCACGAATCCGTTGGATACGAAATGCGCATCCTTTACGAGTTTAGCAATATGGATTCGCGTGGTGATGGAGCTTGGTACACTACCAGTATGGGAGTGCAGTTTTCTCAACAAAAAAAAATATATACACATTGTTTGGAGAAGATATAAAACATTACTTAATGTTTAAAGTTAAAAAAAGAAGTATAATAGAGTTCCAAAATATTACAAAAAAATAGAAAAAATATAGGTTTTATAAACATTAAAATATGAAATTAACATTTAAAAAACCTTTGAAATTCACTGAAAAAAACATAGGTTTTACAGACGTTATAGTTAGGAATTAGCATTTAAAAAAACCTTTGAACTTCACTAAAAAAACATAGGTTTTAGGGACATTATATTTAGTTGGACATTTGACTCATATAAAACCAAAGAAATTTGCCTGTTATAGTTAGTTGAGCTAACTATAACTCGCGCGCCCACAATGCACTGCTGATGATGTCACATATTACATCACTCATGACGTGGTCAGTGACATCAATGATGACATCACTGATGACATCTCAAATGACATCACTGATGATATCACTCATGACATCATCCATGTGATATTCTGATGCACATACTGATGTCCTAATATAAACTTTGATACACCCATTCTAAAATGCTGACTACAATTTTTGAAACTATACACACAGCAATGCCATATACTTCATACCACTCACTGTTTCCTAGGTCTACACACACATCCAGTCACTTATACATGTAGTTACTTATCAATACAGTAGTATAATATGAACTCATACATCTATACATGCAGTCACACTTCGCCACTCAACCATAGAGTTACTCACACACCTAGTCAGTAATGCAAAGAATCAATCACATATCCATTTACTCATGTATACAGTTATACACACCAAGTCTGTTATTCATAGACACACCATATCACTTATTTATAGAGATACTAACACATATTTACTGTCTTATGCAATTACTGATACAAGCAGACACTCATGTATACATGAACTCTTCAAATAACTTACTCTCATGTATATTCATTTATATACTCCGACACTCACATATAGTGTCTTAACAAATATTTGGTTAGTCACACATATACCACTGAGACATTCATTCACTCACCAACACACCCATACACACAGTAACTCATCCACACAGCCCTTCCCAGATGCACTTTTGAATCCATATAACCAGTGAATCACCCACTCAGATATCTATGCACAGAGTCATACACCCCCCCACCCACCTATACAGACACTCAGGGACGCATACAGATACTCAGACAACATATCAATAACCCATATAGATACTCATTAAGCTATTCAGCAATCCATGCAGTTGCTTACACACCAACTGAGAGACTAATACAGACTTTCACACAGTGTAGTCACTAACCCATGCATTCAGTAAGACATGTTCAATCACTAACTTATACAGTTAGTCAAGCACCTACTAAATAATACCTTCAGGCACTTGTAAATGCATTCATTCTTCAAAACACCTTGGCATAGATATATATGAAAAATATTTAAACTTTACAGAAACATACATTCACTGGATGATGTCATTAGTGATGTCATCAGTGATGCCATTTGAGATGTCATGAGTGATGTCACTGACCATGTCATGAGTGATGTAATATGTGACATCATCAGCAGTGCATTGCAGGCACGCGAGTTATAGTTAGCTCAACTAACTATAACAGGCAAATTTCTCTGGTTTTATATGAGTCAAATGTCCAACTAACTATAACGTCCCTGAAACCTATGGTTTTTTGTGTGAATTTCAAAGGTTTTTTAAATGCTAATTCCTAACTATAACGTGTGTAAAACCTATGTTTTTTTCAGTGAATATATATATGTATATATATATATATATTCACCAAAAACATAGGTTTCAGGGGCGTAATAGTTAGCTGGACATTTCCCTCATACAAAACCTTAGAAATTCCCCCGTTATAGTTAGTTCCGCTAACTATAACTCGCGCCCCCGCAATGCACTGCTGATGACGTCACATATTACATCACTCATGACATGGTCAGTGACATCACTGATGACATCACTGATGACATCTCAAATGACATCACTGATGACATCACCGATGACGTCATCCAGTGAGTCTGTGTTTCTGTAAAGTTTAAATATGTTTAATATATATAGGGAAATGTATATGGAAGAATGAGCGGGTGTATAAGTGTGTGAATGGATGATTGTGTAGGTGCGTGACTGACTCTATAAGTGAGTCATTAAACATATCTTACAGTAAGCTATATGAGTGTCTATATGGGTTATTGATTGGTTGTCTGAGTATCTGTATGGGTGCCTGCGTGTTTGTGTGGGTGGGGTGTGTGTGACTCTGTGCATAGATGTGTGAGTGGGTGATTCTATGGGTGCATTGTTTTAAGAGTGCATCTGTAATGGACTGTATGGTTGGGTGAGTGTATGTATGGGTGTGTTAGTGATTGAATGTATGTCTCAGTGGTACATATGTGAGTAACTACATATGTGAAAGGCAGTATATATGTATGTAAGAGTATTTAACTGGCTATATGTGAGAGTGTGTGATTGTGAGAGTGGCTGTATGGATGAGTGTGTGCTGTATCAGTAATTGTATAAGAGTGTAAGAATGTGGTACTATTTTTATGAGCAAGTGAACTTGTGTGTGTATAATTGTATAGGTGAGTAAATGGGAGTGCGATTAATTATTTGCATGACTGACTAGGTGTGTGAGTACCTCTATGGATGATTAGTGGTGTGTGAGTGTCTATATAGGTGTATAAATACATATGATAGTCCTGTACTAAGTGACTGTAAGTATGAGTGACTGTACAGGTGAGTGAGTGGATATATGTGTAGACCTAAGAGTCAATGAGTGGGTATGTAGTTATTGGTATTGGAGTAGCTATGGTTTTGAGATTTTTGAGTTGGTGTATCAAAGGTTATATTAGGGTGTGAGAATATGCACTAATTTATCACATGGATGACATCGTCAGTGATGTCATCAGTGATATCATTTGAGATGTCATCAGTGATGTCATCAGTGATGTCACTGACCATGTCATGCGTGATGTAATATGTGACGTAATCAGCAGTGCATTGCAGGGGCGCGAGTTATAGTTAGCTGAACTAACTATAACGGGGGAATTTCTAGGGTTTTGTACGAGGGAAATGTCCAGCTAACTATAACGCCCCTGAAACCTATGGTTTTTTTGTGAATTTCTAAGGTTTTTTAAATGCCAATTCCTAACTATAACATGCATGAAACCTATGGTTTTTTCAGTGAATTTGAAAGGTTTTTTAAATGCCAATTCCTAAATATAACGTGCCTGAAACCTATGGTTTTTTTCAGTGAATTTCAAAGGTTTGTTAAATGCTAATTCCTATCTATAACTTATCTCTAAAGCTGTGATGTTTAATGATTTTCTAAATTTTTCTATTTCAGTGTATCAATTCCTTTAATTATGTTTCTTTAAATATTTTTTATCACCATTTTTTAAGTTATTTTTTAATTAATTATTTTAAAAATTATAAAATATTATTTGTTTTTATTGTGTTTTTTGTATTGTAAAAAAAATGTAAATATTTTTTATATTTTGTAAAATATTTTTTAAACTATATTTTCAAAACTTTACTTTGTAAAAAAAGTTTCCCATTTTTTTGGGATTCGCGTACCCTATGCGCATCGTTCCCGATCCGTGCGCGAAAGCAACCACTTACGGCATGCTTTGGGTACATGTTTGGTGCGCCATTGCAATGCGACCGGTACGCGACTCCAAGCCTATACGCGTCACGTACGATGCACGTTACGTGACGCTTGCACGCTTCCGCGATACGTCATATGTGTGTATGACGCAATGGGTGCGCGAATCCCGCAAAATATTTTACATTTAAAAAAACATATATATATGTATTTCATGTGAATATTATTGAAGACAAACTCTAAACTACTCATAAAAGTAATATATTTTTACCTCTAATCCTATTTGCCTTTTAAATTCAATTTCGCGGATGCTCGCTGGGTGTGTGCTGCGTAAGCGCACGGTGCGCGGATCCCATGTGACCTGAATAAAAGAGATTTGTTTGGTTCACTACACTTCCTATTCTAACTATTGTAAGACCCCACCCATTTCAATCATTCTTCTTTGACCTTCTTTGGAGGAGCATCTCTCTGCAGAGAATGGTGAATGTATAGCTTCAGAACTATGATGAAGTGCTGCAGCGTCACACAGTAACCTCTTTAACTGCAGTGTGCTGTAGTACTTCCAAAGCACAGGGATGCAACATATGTACATAAATATGTTGCAAATCTATGCTTCTCTATGCACAGCTGCTTAAATTACAGCCATGTGGTGACACAGGCACCCTTGCACCATAGTGCAAGGATATCTGTGTCATGTGCTGTTTGTTTTTGTGCAGGAAGACACACCTTCCTGCACAAAAACAATCAGAAAACACATTTTTCTCCTTCAATGTGTGCTGAACATTTTAGCACGCATTGCATGCATTGAAGATTTAAAAATGGGAAGAAATGAAAACAATTCTCCCTGTTGTGCTTTCGTACACCAATTGGAGAATGGTGCAGCATTCACACACATATCGAGATTTATGATTTCTGATAAATCTGGAGATGTGTCTTGTTCTATGAGTATTCAGTGCAATCATGCACAACAACACTTTATAGAACACCCTTTCAACGCAAAGTGGTGTGTATGATGAGGTTGTATTTACATGGAGTAGAAAAAGTACACAGAGTGCCTTTTCCTCTCTTTGTAAATATGAAAGAGTGTCTTCTGCAAAAACTATGTTCCAAAAGTGACATATTTCTGTTTTTGAAATTGCTTGCGAATGATAGAAGGTAAGCGCAGAGTTTTGTCTGCAAAGATGCTCAAAGAAGAATGATTGAAATTATTGCGGTCCTTCAATAGGTACAATGGGAAATATTATGAACCACTCCAATCTGTTTTTTTGGATGCCCATTCTGCATATTAATACTTAATTAAACTTACCTTCACAGTAATAGAAATTAAAAATGGTATACATTTTTTTCAGATTATTTTTGCAATGCAAAGCGATGTAAATTGCTTTTTAGAATTAGGATCTGTGAAAGAAAAGAAAAAATAGTTATAACATGTAATAATACATTTTTTACAACACAGCATAATTTCAACAAAGTAATTTGTTTGCCTTTTTTGCTGTTCTCAAAATATATTGAATTTCACTAGAAATAGTGATTTCAATCGTACTCATCACTTAACAGTGGGCAAAAAAAAAAAAAATCTAAAAGATTGTTTAAAAAACCCCAACATGCTATTCTCAGTAAAATACCAGAAAATACAAATCACACACATATGAAATGCTTATGGCTAACAACATTTTATAACTTTAACTTATAAAAACTGTAAATGTTGTTGCTTTAAAATATTCACTTAGTCAATGAGCACAAAAAAAGTCCATAATTCAAACATATACCTTTCCTTGAGGCCAAATGGTATTTTTGCACACCTTTTTATGTAAATTGACCAATGGTAGTCCTATTAAATTATAATAATAAAATCCTCAGAGAGTGAATTATCTTCCTAAAACTTTGACTTTAAAAATATTAGGTAGGAATTTGGTAATTCCCTAGGCAAACGTTGTTTGAAAACCAACTGGGAATCATTACAAAGTGTCCAGCCTTTGTCACATTTTAGATAGGCAGTGTAATGTCCAGATGTTGTGGAAGGACCATCCTGGAAAATTATTGCAATTGCTACAAAAGTCCTTCCTAATATTGATAGTTGTGTTGCTACAAATTACTTTATTAAAGTATCCAGTTTTCTTCCATCAGTTGTACAACGTTGCATCATTAAAATTATGTATTGTCCATATGCTGTTAAAAATAATGTGGATAACATTTCTGATTTACATTGGCTACACTCCATGTTTTGATTTGCACCTTTAACTAATTTATTGAAAGACACTGATTTACAGTCTGGTAATGTTAAATACAGAAATCTTTCAGTGTCTACATTAGTGGTACACGTATACATGCAAATTTTCACAATGATGTTCCCATTTGTAAGAAAGGCCAAAAATATTTTCTATTTCTACACCTTCATTTTCAAAAATGGTAAGCATATACATTACAAATTCCTGAGCATCTTGTTGGATATTTTGTGTAAATTGTGTAGAACCAGAACACACATCCAAAAGATTACGAACATCTGAAACAGATTGTATTTTACTTGTATCTGTTGTCAATTTTTCATAAACAGAATGCAACAGAGAACAAAATCTTTTTTGCAGATTCTGCATAATTTTTTCTTGCAAACCTTCAAGATAAAAAACAACATTGACCACTACATTAGCATAGCAGTTGACACCTGAACTATTTTCAAACTGATAACCAACAATCTCTTCAACAGTGTCCGATTTTTTTTACTTGCAATCACAACATTATCTTGTTCTTTTCCCTTCTCGACACCTTCAGAACAGATATTCTCAAACCTTCTTTTTCGACCAACCACACGCTTTTCAAATACAGGATATTGACCTAAATTTGGAGCATACACCCTTCTTAACCTATTATACCGTTTTACACAGTTTGAATCTGCAGTAACCTTTGTCTCATCAAAATCAATCAAAAACAAACCAGATAATGTTCTGATTCGCGACAAAGCAACATATGCCATACCCTCTTTAAATACGGTAGATCCAATATTCACTAATGCACTGTCTACACTTAATCCTTGAGATTTATGAATAGTCACTGCATATGCCAGTGAAAATGGAAATTGTTTCCTACGGACATATAAATCTTTAACAAGCAAAAAACGAACTGAACAACCAATTTCTTTAACTTCTTCAATCTGATAAAATTGAATTTTAAAAAATTCAATTCCTTCTTTTTTCTGATAATTAACAAAATCCACCACTTTATCCATTGCGCCATTAACTAAATCTTTTTCTACATCCAAATTACGCCTTAAAATTACCCGACAGTTTACACATGCATATAGTGTCTTTTCTAAACCAGCTGTTTTAGATATTTTTTTTTCTAAAGAATCCAGTTTTGTTTTCAACTTTCCTGTCAAAATATTAGTGATTCCTTCATGCTTTTTATGGATGGCTTCCATTTTTATAATTTCTACATTTTCCAGTTTCAATAGTTCTTCATTGAATATAGAACACTCGCGCAGTGTTGGCATTAAGCAGATCACTGATTTATATTCTGCCATTTTTATGTACACTTTTGCAGGAACTACATTTTCATTTGGAAACACATTGCAAATCTCCAAAGCTTGTTTGCCATGTTCTGTAAGAATTCCAATTCTTATATCTTGAAGAATACTTCCATATTCAGCATCATTTGCCTGTCGCATATTTGTTGTCAGTTCTTTGTATTAAAAATAAGTCCAAATGTTCACATTACCAATACTACCAAGAGACTTTCTGGTATCTTCATGAGCAAGTGTTTTCAATACCGGTTGTCCTTTTACCGGAGTTAGTTGCAGTAGATCTCCAAAAACTATGACGTGTTTTCCTCCAAATAACACGTCATACTCTGTTTTAAGAATTTGCTGCATTCTTAAATGCACAAAGGCAAGCATCAAGTTTGAGACCATGCTCACATCATCAATAATGAGAAGTTTCATTTTCTTCAGGACTCTTGAAACTTCACAACAAGCTTCTCCAGATAGCTTGTGGTACTCCAATTTGTTCTCATGCTCTACTGGTAGCATTAGTAAACAATGTAAAGTAATTCCTTTAATATTATGTGCTGCCAATCCAGTTGGAGCAGTGACAATACAAGACAAATGTGACTCAGTTGTTTTCTGCAGATAACTTGTAAATACTTTAATTAAGAAACATTTTCCTGTTCCAGCTTGACCACTCACATACATTCGGATCGGTTGAAATGATGTACATGAGCACCCTTTCTTTTCATGAAGTAATCCATGGTCAATGTGCTCTTTCACTTGTTGATATCTTTGTTTCTGTTCAACATTTAGTTGTTCTTCCAAGTTTCCTAACTGTATTACATCTTCTTGAGGTTGATACATTGCTGTTTCCACCTCATTCATTGCAGTCGCTGCTTCATTTTCAACAATTGGTTGTCCAAGTGGATCTTGACTCAGTGCAGCAGAACTTTGACTGTCTTGAGAACTGTCTCTAGCAATCTCAGCTGCAATTGTGGCTTCTTGATCAATTTCATCATTCAACATTTTCACATAATTTGCAAAAGCACTGCATTGCATGCTATCTTTATAATCATTAAATGAATCTTCATAGCTCTGAAAATCTCCAAGTAATTCCAATTCCGAACGCCACGGTTTGAACATTTGCAAAAGGGCTAAATAGTAAAATTACCTTTTGTCAGCAGTGTCGCAACTCAGTTTCCTGTCATTAATTGAATTTCCTTTCCTTTGTTTCACCAGACATCCTTCGGAACCAATCACCGCATATTTTCCATCATTGATGTTCTCTGTAGTATTACGTTTAAAAGTGTAGTTTTGCAGCACTTCATAGAGACACATGTTCTCAAGGTGATGACTTCTGTTTGGGTAATATGTGTCCAACATATTAGTTTTCAAAATATCTGTACTTTCTGGTTCTATTTCTGCTAAATATTCAATTTCTTGAACAGATTTCAGTACCCAATTTCGCATTCCTGCAAGACCTAGACTCACCCAAATGATTCTTCTACTTTTGGAATATAGACTTGCAGATGATAACCGATCTGAACATTCATATGCTCCAATTTCACGATGCGATAACATCTTCAAACTGAAACTGTATAATTTCTTACTTAGAGTCTTCTCGTGAGAAATCTCTTCCCACATTTCTTTCAGTTCAGTCTTTTCTGATTTAGTAATGTAGGACATTACATATCGAGCAACAGCAATGGAATTGTCCGCAACATACTGAATATCCATGTTAGCGTTCCACATGGATAAAATAACTGGATTGTAGTCATTTATGTATTTCAATTTTTCGCTTCTTCTTAAGTTGTAGGCAATTTTCGGAGACTTTCTTGTGATGGTATATCGCATAGCTGACATAAAACTGTTCACTCTTCCTTTGGATAACACAGGACGTGGAAATCCAAAACAACATTTGGTATAGAACTTATCCTTTGACTTGTACTTTCATCAACAGTATTTTCCACACCTATGGCTTTAGAATCGTAAGACTTGTTGTTTTAAGTTTTTATCTTCTCTGCTATTGGGTACAGCACATGTGGCATAATCCTCAATGAAAGACAAAGCAGTTTAATCTGAATCTGTTCCAAATTTGGGGGCTTCCTTGATCTATAACAACATATGTATATGAGGAGCACCTCTTGCTTGATACTCCTTTCTCCAAAAGAAATCCACAACTTCTCCAAGAGGATGATTCTTTTTATTGCAGATGAAAGACATCATAGCTTCAAATCTATGATTGAAATATCTGCATACATTAACAGGATCCAAGGAGCACAATTCTCCAGGTGTCTTGTATTCAATATTTTCTATATTGGAATTTGCCTCTCGAAGAAATTCAAGTAAATCGTCCCAAGTATACTCAGCACAGCTTCGTGTAACAAACCATGTAGGAGTTCCCAAGTTCCACAGCATACATTTCAGTTCTCTATGACGACGGTACCAATATTCATTAGTCCCACGCTGACATGCCATCAGATTAATCAACTGAGATTCTAAATGATCATCTCTCTGATGCACTTTATCCATAAAGTCCTTTGCAGTTACATTTTGCAGATGCATTCCAAATGTGATTTACTGCATATGAAAGTCCATACAAGTCACTTTCAAACAGAAGATGAAACATATAAGGGATACATTGTCGAAATCTTGGATCTTCTGCATATAATCTTGTTGTCCGAAATTCAAATGCAGGAATCTGCACAGGACGTTCATCATATCGTCCACCTTTTTCTGTGGAAACAACTGCTGGAAACAACGAGCTTCCAAGCTCTCTTCCCATACACTCATGGGACTTCCTGTTGCTTTTTTCATTTGAAACAACTCAATCATATTCCCCATCACCTCTTTGGAATGAAGTGCATGTACACTGTAATGTTCATAGATTTCTTCACATCTGGACATTTCCACTTTTTCAATTTGTTCACTTAATGTTTCAGTATCTTCTGCTAAATCTATTTCTTCTTCTCCTACAAACACATTTCTATAGTACTCATTATTTTTTAACAGATACAATGATGCCTTTTGCACTTTTCTAACATCCACTAACTCTTGCCAGATGTTCTTATTCCTAGTAGGAACACCATTAACTAGAATGACTAGTGGCTCATTTTCTGCATGGTCTACACCAATAGTTTCAATATTTTTCCTTAAATCTAACGGTAAATACACAACTCTTCCTTTCAATCCTCTTTGCAACTCTGATGGAGGTAATTTACCTGTTTTAGGCTCCATACGAACAATAGCCTGAAACGGGTGAACACATTGAATGAGAATAGACTCATACGTATTTAAATCTATCAGCTCTGGAGGAATAGCAACCAACTCTAGATTATTATGAACAGCTCTAGCAGGCATTTTATTCTCATCTAATTTGTTATAACAATATTTGCAAATACGCTGCTCAGATCCCAAATAAAAACAATCCTCTACCAACAAATAAGTTGCAAATTACATCCACTTATCATTATCTTCTATTTCACTTTTTAAATACAGATTGACACCCCTAGTCTGATTTTTATAGTGACTTTGCCGACAATAAATACAAGAAACATTTGGTCTTTCACCTGAAATTACCTTAAACTTTGTGATTTAATCCTCAAATTTTTTTGTAATTACAGGTTCTACATTGTCTTCAACATTTTGTTCTACTAATGTGTCAGTTTCTGCACTCTCTTGCTGAGGACCAAAGTAACAAAACTCAATATCATCACAAACCTTCTTCACATCTGATACTGACCCATGCAAAAGAGCACTGTTCAACTCATTTAACTTTAGTGCTGGACTTTTTGCATAAAACAATCTTCTCACTGAGTATGATGTACTGCCAGCATCCTGAAATGGTGAAAAACACTTTGACAAACTTTCCTAGAAAGACAAGCCAGAGAATGACCTTGCAAACCAGTATTTTTTCTCACTCTGCAAGGGTCTAGTTCTTGCAACACCTTAATCTTTTGTTTAACACTTTTTTTACTATATGCTCGTAAAAAAGTACATAATTTATCAATAGAGTCCTGTCGTACACTACAAATACTACTGCAATCCCAAGTGTACATAGGGTGTTTAGGACGTCTTCCTAGAATTTCACCAGCTATCATTTCTTCTGCATTTCTTTCAACCATTTTCTCTTTCTCAATTGGACAAACATCTCTAATCTCATAACCTCTACCACTGGTGTCAACTGCATACAATCATTTTTTGCTCTGTAAATAACTCTCTTCATTAAAGAAAGGCTCTGAACTGGAACTGTGTTTCCATTCTCCCAAAAAACATCAAAATTTTATTTTCTATGAATTACTCTTTTCCTCCTACTTTTGGCCTTCATTAAATGGATTGGTTTATCTAGTGATCGAATTCTGTTTAATACTAAAATGAATAGTTTCCTTTTTTCAATATGCTTCTTCTTTTTATAAAATAGAGCTCTCTTTTTATAATTCTTCACATCTTTCAGCAAATTATGTACTACTCTCTTGTAAAATATTTTTTAGCGTAAATCCTTATACTGATTTTTCCTTCTTTTAGCATACTTTGTCTCCTGTGACTGAACATTTGTTTTTTTGCTTTTCTTCTTATTTTGAGATTTTTTTCTAGTTGAAGCATTCTCAGTGATTTTAGCATTCTGTACATTCTGTTTGGTCCTACAAACATTTGTAATACATTGCTTTGTGATCTTACCAGAAGATTTTTTCTTTTTAGCCACATTATCTTGTTCATTCAATACTTGTGGTTGATGTTTCTTCAAGTAATTCTCCTGTCTCTGTTATTTTCTTTTTCTTTTTTTTTCTGGCATGAATTCTCTATGTTAACGTTGAAAAACAGTATCTGTAAGAAAGAATCACAGATAAATGTATATTAATACCTTTCAAATTTATACTATTCTATTACATTTTATATTAAAACTGACTAAGAAACTATAGCCCTGAAGCACAAGTGTGACGATGGTTAAAACACTACATGCATAGTGCATACTACTTTGAAGCAGTTCATGCCCTAAAGCCTGCTTCACTAAAACACTACATGCTAACTGACTGAATGATTACAGTACTATAAGGAGACACACTGGGTGAGTGACAGGGTTTTTGCTAGAAGTGTATGAATACTGACATGGATATTGATGGTGTGAAAGACAAGTGTGTCGGTGATCAGAGACCTACATGCATAGTGGATATGTGCTTGAATCCATCCATATGTTAAGGCCTGTCTCAGTCCAATAGTACCTGAATGTTTTCAGTATTGCAAGGAGAGTGCCAGGATGAATTTATAAGTATTTGTATTTTGGTGCAGTAAATATATTAGTACATGGTGCTGAATAAGTCACTGGAGAAGTATAAGGAGAGTGACAGAGTGTTTGCGGGAACTATATGAATACTGTCTGGGATATTGAAGGTGTGAAAGACAAGTATGTAGGTGGCTACAGACCTACATGCATAGTGGATAGAGGTTTGAAACAGTCCATAGAGTAACACTTGGATCACTGCAAAACTACCTGAGTACTGACTGAATCATTAGAGTACTACAAAAAGAGTGACTGGGTGAATCTTTTTAAGATTTTGGATTCTAGTGCAGTGAATAGATTAGTACTTACTGCCAAATGAGTCAGTGGAGGTGTGCAATTAAAGTGACAGAGTGTTTATTGGAGTTTATAGATACTGACAGAGAAATTGAAGGTCTGAAAGGCAATTGTGTTGGTAGTTAGAGGCCTCCATGCATAGTGGAAACACGTTTGAATCAATCCATGTGCTAAGGCCTGCCTCACTCCATTAGTACTTAGGTACTGACTGAATGATTAGACTATTGCAAGAAGCGTACCTGGGTGAATTTATAAGTGTTTCAGTTTTGGCGCAGTGAATGCATTACTACATGGTGCTGAATAAGTCACTGGAAAAGTGCAAGGGGAGTGACAGGATGTTTGCTGGAAGTACATGGATACTGACTGGGGAATTGAAGCTGTTAAAGACAAGTGTATAGTATGTTAGAAGACTGCATGCATACTGCATAGACATTTGAAGCAGTCTATGTGGTAATGCATGGTTCACTACATGAGTACCTGGAAACTGACTGAATCATTAGACTACTGCTAGGAGAGTGCCTGGGTAAAACTTTTACTTTTTTCACTTTTGGCATAGTGAAGAGATTAGTACATGGTACTGGATCAGTCACTGGTTGAGTGCAAGATGAGTGACAGGATGTTTATTGAAGTATACAGATACTGACTAGTTAATTAAAGAAGTCAAAGACAAGTGTGTAGGTGACTAGAGGCCTGTATGAATACTGGATAGACGTTTAAACAGTCCATGAGCTAAAACCTCAGACACTGCATGATTACTTCGGTACTGACTGAATCATTACACTACTGCAAGGAGAGTGCCTGGGTTAATCTTTTTAAGTTTTTGTGTTTTGGTGCAGTGAATAGATTATTACATAGTGCCAGATGAGTCAGTAAAGGTGTGGAAGTGGACTGAAAGAGTGTTTACTGGAGTTTCTAGATACTGACTAGATAATTGAAAAAGCAAAAGACAAATGTGTAGGTGACTAGAGGCCTGCATGCATTCTGGACAGACATTTGAAGCAGTCCATGGCCTAAGGCATGGGTCACTGGATGAGTACCTGGGTACTGACTGAATCATTAGAGTACTGCAAGGGGAGTGCCTGGATAAATCTTTTAGGTTTTTGGGTTTTGGCGCAGTGAATAGATTAGTACATGCTGCTGAATGAGTCACTGGAGGTGTACAAGGAGAGTGACAGGGTGTTTATTGAAGTATATAGATACTGACTCGGCAAATGAAGGTGTGAAAGACAATTCTGTAGGTGGTTAGAGGCCTGCATGCATAATGGATAGTCATTTGAAGTAGTCCATGTGCTAAAAACGAGCATACATTTCAGTTCTCTATGACGACGGTACCAATATGCATTAGTCCCACGCTGACATGCCATCAGATTAATCAACTGAGATTCTAAATGATCATCTCTCTGATGCACTTTATCCATAAAGTCCTTTGCAGTTACATTTTGCAGATGCATTCCAAATGTGATTTACTGCATATGAAAGTCCATACAAGTCACTTTCAAACAGAAGATGAAACATATAAGGGATACATTGTCGAAATCTTGGATCTTCTGCATATAATCTTGTTGTCCGAAATTCAAATGCAGGAATCTGCACAGGACGTTCATCATATCGTCCACCTTTTTCTGTGGAAACAACTGCTGGAAACAACGAGCTTCCAAGCTCTCTTCCCATACACTCATGGGACTTCCTGTTGCTTTTTTCATTTGAAACAACTCAATCATATTCCCCATCACCTCTTTGGAATGAAGTGCATGTACACTGTAATGTTCATAGATTTCTTCACATCTGGACATTTCCACTTTTTCAATTTGTTCACTTAATGTTTCAGTATCTTCTGCTAAATCTATTTCTTCTTCTCCTACAAACACATTTCTATAGTACTCATTATTTTTTAACAGATACAATGATGCCTTTTGCACTTTTCTAACATCCACTAACTCTTGCCAGATGTTCTTATTCCTAGTAGGAACACCATTAACTAGAATGACTAGTGGCTCATTTTCTGCATGGTCTACACCAATAGTTTCAATATTTTTCCTTAAATCTAACGGTAAATACACAACTCTTCCTTTCAATCCTCTTTGCAACTCTGATGGAGGTAATTTACCTGTTTTAGGCTCCATACGAACAATAGCCTGAAACGGGTGAACACATTGAATGAGAATAGACTCATACGTATTTAAATCTATCAGCTCTGGAGGAATAGCAACCAACTCTAGATTATTATGAACAGCTCTAGCAGGCATTTTATTCTCATCTAATTTGTTATAACAATATTTGCAAATACGCTGCTCAGATCCCAAATAAAAACAATCCTCTACCAACAAATAAGTTGCAAATTACATCCACTTATCATTATCTTCTATTTCACTTTTTAAATACAGATTGACACCCCTAGTCTGATTTTTATAGTGACTTTGCCGACAATAAATACAAGAAACATTTGGTCTTTCACCTGAAATTACCTTAAACTTTGTGATTTAATCCTCAAATTTTTTTGTAATTACAGGTTCTACATTGTCTTCAACATTTTGTTCTACTAATGTGTCAGTTTCTGCACTCTCTTGCTGAGGACCAAAGTAACAAAACTCAATATCATCACAAACCTTCTTCACATCTGATACTGACCCATGCAAAAGAGCACTGTTCAACTCATTTAACTTTAGTGCTGGACTTTTTGCATAAAACAATCTTCTCACTGAGTATGATGTACTGCCAGCATCCTGAAATGGTGAAAAACACTTTGACAAACTTTCCTAGAAAGACAAGCCAGAGAATGACCTTGCAAACCAGTATTTTTTCTCACTCTGCAAGGGTCTAGTTCTTGCAACACCTTAATCTTTTGTTTAACACTTTTTTTACTATATGCTCGTAAAAAAGTACATAATTTATCAATAGAGTCCTGTCGTACACTACAAATACTACTGCAATCCCAAGTGTACATAGGGTGTTTAGGACGTCTTCCTAGAATTTCACCAGCTATCATTTCTTCTGCATTTCTTTCAACCATTTTCTCTTTCTCAATTGGACAAACATCTCTAATCTCATAACCTCTACCACTGGTGTCAACTGCATACAATCATTTTTTGCTCTGTAAATAACTCTCTTCATTAAAGAAAGGCTCTGAACTGGAACTGTGTTTCCATTCTCCCAAAAAACATCAAAATTTTATTTTCTATTAATTACTCTTTTCCTCCTACTTTTGGCCTTCATTAAATGGATTGGTTTATCTAGTGATCGAATTCTGTTTAATACTAAAATGAATAGTTTCCTTTTTTCAATATGCTTCTTCTTTTTATAAAATAGAGCTCTCTTTTTATAATTCTTCACATCTTTCAGCAAATTATGTACTACTCTCTTGTAAAATATTTTTTAGCGTAAATCCTTATACTGATTTTTCCTTCTTTTAGCATACTTTGTCTCCTTTGACTGAACATTTGTTTTTTTGCTTTTCTTCTTATTTTGAGATTTTTTTCTAGTTGAAGCATTCTCAGTGATTTTAGCATTCTGTACATTCTGTTTGGTCCTACAAACATTTGTAATACATTGCTTTGTGATCTTACCAGAAGATTTTTTCTTTTTAGCCACATTATCTTGTTCATTCAATACTTGTGGTTGATGTTTCTTCAAGTAATTCTCCTGTCTCTGTTATTTTCTTTTTCTTTTTTTTTCTGGCATGAATTCTCTATGTTAACGTTGAAAAACAGTATCTGTAAGAAAGAATCACAGATAAATGTATATTAATACCTTTCAAATTTATACTATTCTATTACATTTTATATTAAAACTGACTAAGAAACTATAGCCCTGAAGCACAAGTGTGACGATGGTTAAAACACTACATGCATAGTGCATACTACTTTGAAGCAGTTCATGCCCTAAAGCCTGCTTCACTAAAACACTACATGCTAACTGACTGAATGATTACAGTACTATAAGGAGACACACTGGGTGAGTGACAGGGTGTTTGCTAGAAGTGTATGAATACTGACATGGATATTGATGGTGTGAAAGACAAGTGTGTCGGTGATTAGAGACCTACATGCATAGTGGATATGTGCTTGAATCCATCCATATGTTAAGGCCTGTCTCAGTCCAATAGTACCTGAATGTTTTCAGTATTGCAAGGAGAGTGCCAGGATGAATTTATAAGTATTTGTATTTTGGTGCAGTAAATATATTAGTACATGGTGCTGAATAAGTCACTGGAGAAGTATAAGGAGAGTGACAGAGTGTTTGCGGGAACTATATGAATACTGTCTGGGATATTGAAGGTGTGAAAGACAAGTATGTAGGTGGCTACAGACCCACATGCATAGTGGATAGAGGTTTGAAACAGTCCATAGAGTAACACTTGGATCACTGCAAAACTACCTGAGTACTGACTGAATCATTAGAGTACTACAAAAAGAGTGACTGGGTGAATCTTTTTAAGATTTTGGATTCTAGTGCAGTGAATAGATTAGTACTTACTGCCAAATGAGTCAGTGGAGGTGTGCAATTAAAGTGACAGAGTGTTTATTGGAGTTTATAGATACTGACAGAGAAATTGAAGGTCTGAAAGGCAATTGTGTTGGTAGTTAGAGGCCTCCATGCATAGTGGAAACACGTTTGAATCAATCCATGTGCTAAGGCCTGCCTCACTCCATTAGTACTTAGGTACTGACTGAATGATTAGACTATTGCAAGAAGCGTACCTGGGTGAATTTATAAGTGTTTCAGTTTTGGCGCAGTGAATGCATTACTACATGGTGCTGAATAAGTCACTGGAAAAGTGCAAGGGGAGTGACAGGATGTTTGCTGGAAGTACATGGATACTGACCGGGGAATTGAAGCTGTTAAAGACAAGTGTATAGTATGTTAGAAGACTGCATGCATACTGCATAGACATTTGAAGCAGTCTATGTGGTAATGCATGGTTCACTACATGAGTACCTGGAAACTGACTGAATCATTAGACTACTGCTAGGAGAGTGCCTGGGTAAAACTTTTACTTTTTTCACTTTTGGCATAGTGAAGAGATTAGTACATGGTACTGGATCAGTCACTGGTTGAGTGCAAGATGAGTGACAGGATGTTTATTGAAGTATAACGATACTGACTAGTTAATTAAAGAAGTCAAAGACAAGTGTGTAGGTGACTAGAGGCCTGTATGAATACTGGATAGACGTTTAAACAGTCCATGAGCTAAAACCTCAGACACTGCATGATTACTTCGGTACTGACTGAATCATTACACTACTGCAAGGAGAGTGCCTGGGTTAATCTTTTTAAGTTTTTGTGTTTTGGTGCAGTGAATAGATTATTACATAGTGCCAGATGAGTCAGTAGAGGTGTGGAAGTGGACTGAAAGAGTGTTTACTGGAGTTTCTAGATACTGACTAGATAATTGAAAAAGCAAAAGACAAATGTGTAGGTGACTAGAGGCCTGCATGCATTCTGGACAGACATTTGAAGCAGTCCATGGCCTAAGGCATGGGTCACTGGATGAGTACCTGGGTACTGACTGAATCATTAGAGTACTGCAAGGGGAGTGCCTGGATAAATCTTTTAGGTTTTTGGGTTTTGGCGCAGTGAATAGATTAGTACATGCTGCTGAATGAGTCACTGGAGGTGTACAAGGAGAGTGACAGGGTGTTTATTGAAGTATATAGATACTGACTCGGCAAATGAAGGTGTGAAAGACAATTCTGTAGGTGGTTAGAGGCCTGCATGCATAATGGATAGTCATTTGAAGTAGTCCATGTGCTAAAAACGAGTTCACTACATAAGTACCTGGGTACTGACTGAATCATTAGAGAAGTACAAGGAGAGTGCCTCAGCGAATGCACAAGTGTTTGGCTTTTGGCGCAGAAAATGGATTAGTACATAGTACTGAATGGGTCACTGGAGAAGTGTAAGGGGAGTAACAGGGTGTTTGCGGAAACTGTATAAATACTGACTGGGATATTGAAGGTATGAAAGACAAGTGTGTAGGTGGTTAGAGGCCTGCATGCATAGTGGATAGGGGTTTGTAGCAGTCTATGCACTAAGGCCTGCCTCACTCCATTAGTACTTGGATATTAACTGAATGTTTACAGTATTGCAAGGACAGTTCCTGGGTGAATACATAAGCAAAGACTGCCTACTAATTCTACCAAAACTTGAGAACAGGAAAGGTTTTTAAGCAGCTATGGGTATGCAAAGATGTCAAGTACTCAAATGCTTCTCTCACAGTGGTTCCCAAATGCACACAGACTCACAGTGTGATTCTAGCCAGGCAACACTATCCTAGGAGTTTACCAAAACTCATTCACTAGTCTGGAAGGGGTAAGGGTACTGACCACAATCTACATATCTCAGTACTGCCCTTTAGTGTCAAAGCCTGACTCATTGTATCAATGCATATGCAAAGACTGGCTTGTAATGCTAGTAAAACTTGACAACATGACAGGTTTTAAAACAGTTATCTCTCAGCAAATACATGATGTTACCAAATGCTTCACTTACAATGGTTACCCAAATGCACACAGACACACAGTGTGATTCTAGACAAGCAACACTATCACTAGGAGTTTACCAAAACTCATTCACTACTGTGGAAGGGGTAAGGGGACTGCACACAATCTACATATTTAAGTACTGCACTTTAGTGTCAAAGCCTAACTCATTTTATCAATGCATAAGCAAAGACTGGCTTTTAATGCTACTAAAACTTGACAACATGACAGGTTTTAAAACAGTTATCTGTCAGCAAATACACAATGTTACCAAATGCTTCTCTCACAATCCTTACCCAAATGCACACAGACTCACAGTGTGATTTTAGACAAGCAACACTTTCCTAGGAGTTTACCAAAACTCATTCACCAGTCTGGAAGGGGTAAGGGTACTGCACACAATCTACATATTTAAGTACTGAACTTTAGTGTAAAAGCCTGACTCATTTTATCAATGCATAAGCAAAGACTGGCTTCTAATGCTACTAAAACTTGACAACATGACAGGTTTTAAAACAGTTATCTGTCAGCAAATACATGATGTTACCAAATGCTTCTCTCACAATGGTTACCCAAATGCACACAGACACACAGTGTGATTCTAGATAGGGGTGGGCGGAATTTGCGAAATCCACTTTCGTAAATTATCGCGAAAATGTTAAAAATTATCGCAAACACGTGGAAATATCGCGAAGATGCGGAAGTTTTTTTCCTGCATGTTCGCGAGATTTTCTGCATGGTTGCGGCTCGCCAACTTACCCATGTGGTTGCTCGCAGGCGCGGCCATATTGTTTTCAGTTGTCTCGCGGTGCATGATCGCGAGAAGAAAGACGTGATCGCGTGACGCATGACATCACTGCGGGTGCGAACTGCCGCGAGACAGCGCAAATGGCTAAAAACAATACAACATCTCATGGAGAACGCGACAGGATCAAGAAAACTTGTCGGCGAACGCAGGGATTCAGGTAAGGCGATCGTGCGCGCGCGAGAATGTATTATTTTACAGTGCAAGCAAGAAACAAATTATCGCCAAGCTGCGGAATGCGGAAATTTTGACATTTTCGCGCTTTCCGCGGAACGCGAAAATGTCAAATTATTGCAACGGAACGAAATTTTAGCCCAGGCCTAATTCTAGACAAGCAACATTATCCTTAGGAGTTCATCAAAACTCATTCACTACTGTGGAAGAGGTTAGAGGACTGCACAGAATCTATATATTTCAGTACTGCACTTTAGTGTCAAACCCTGACCCATTTTATCAATGAATAAGAAAAGACTGGCTTCTAATACTACTAAAACTTGACAACATGACTGGTTTTAAAACAGTTATCTGTCAGCAAATACATGATGTTACCAAATGCTTCACTTACAATGGTTACCCAAATGCACACAGACACACAGTGTGATTCTAGACAAGCAACACTATCACTAGGAGTTTACCAAAACTCATTCACTACTGTGGAAGGGGTAAGGGGACTGCACACAATCTACATATTTAAGTACTGCACTTTAGTGTAAAAGCCTGACTCATTTTATCAATGCATAAGCAAAGACTTGCTTCTAATGCTACTGACAACATGACAGGTTTTAAAACAGTTATCTGTCAGCAAATACATGATGTTACCAAATGCTTCTCTCACAGTGGTTCCCAAATGCACACAGACTCACAGTGTGATTCTAGACAAGCAACACCATCACTAGGAGTTTAACAAAACTCATTCACTACTGCGGAAGGGGTAAGAGGACTACACACAATCTATATATTTCAGTACTGCACTTTAGTGTCAAAGCCTAACTCATTTTATCAATGCATAAGCAAAGACTGTCTTGTAATGCTAATAAAACTTGACAACATGACAGGTTTTAAAACAGTTATCTGTCAGCAAATACATGATGTTACCAAATGCTTCTCTCACAATGGTTACCCAAATGCACACAGACACACAGTGTGATTCTAGATAGGGGTGGGCGGAATTTGCGAAATCCACTTTCGCAAATTATCGCGAAAATGTTAAAAATTATCGCAAACACGTGGAAATATCGCGAAGATGCGGAAGTTTTTTTCCTGCATGTTCGCGAGATTTTCTGCATGGTTGCGGCTCGCCAACTTACCCATGTGGTTGCTCGCAGGCGCGGCCATCTTGTTTTCAGTTGTCTCGCGGTGCATGATCGCGAGAAGAAAGACGTGATCGCGTGATGCATGACATCACTGCGGGTGCGAACTGTCGCGAGACAGCGCAAATGGCTAAAAACAATACAACATCTCATGGAGAACGCGACAGGATCAAGAAAACTTGTCGGCGAACGCAGGGTATCAGGTAAGGCGATCGTGCGCGCGCGAGTATTTGTATTATTTTACAGTGCAAGCAAGAAACAAATTATCGCCAAGCTGCGGAATGCGGAAATTTTGACATTTTCGCGCTTTCCGCGGAACGCGAAAATGTCAAATTATTGCAACGGAACGAAATTTTAGCCCAGGCCTAATTCTAGACAAGCAACATTATCCTTAGGAGTTCATCAAAACTCATTCACTACTGTGGAAGAGGTTAGAGGACTGCACAGAATCTATATATTTCAGTACTGCACTTTAGTGTCAAACCCTGACCCATTTTATCAATGAATAAGAAAAGACTGGCTTCTAATACTACTAAAACTTGACAACATGACTGGTTTTAAAACAGTTATCTGTCAGCAAATACATGATGTTACCAAATGCTTCACTCACAGTGGTTCCCAAATGCACACAGACTCACAGTGTGATTCTAGACAAGCAACACTATCACTAGGAGTTTACGAAAACTCATTCACTACTGTGGAAGGGGTAAGGGGACTGCACACAATCTACATATTTAAGTACTGCACTTTAGTGTCAAAGCCTAACTCATTTTATCAATGCATAAGCAAAGACTGGCTTTTAATGCTACTAAAACTTGACAACATGACAGGTTTTAAAACAGTTATCTGTCAGCAAATACATGATGTTACCAAATGCTTCTCTCACAGTGGTTCCCAAATGCACACAGACTCACAGTGTGATTCTAGACAAGCAACACCATCACTAGGAGTTTACCAAAACTCATTCACTAGTCTGGAAGGGGTAAGCGGACTGCACACAATCTATATGTTTCAGTACTGCACTTTAGTGTCAAAGCCTAACTCATTTTATCAATGCATAAGCAAAGACTGTCTTGTAATGCTAGTAAAACTTGACAACATGACAGGCTTTAAAACAGTTATCTGTCAGCAAATACATGATGTTACCAAATGCTTCTCTCACAATGGTTACCCAAATGCACACAGACACACAGTGTGACTCTAGACAAGCAACACTATCCTTAGGAGTTCATCAAAACTCATTCACTACTGTGGAAGAGGTTAGAGGACTGCACACAATCTATATATGTCAGTACTGCACTTTAGTGTCAAACCCTGACTCATTTTATCAATGAATAAGAAAAGACTGGCTTCTAATACTACTAAAACTTGGCAACATGACTGGTTTTAAAACAGTTATCTGTCAGCAAATACATGATGTTACCAAATGCTTCACTCACAGTGGTTCCCAAATGCACACAGACTCACAGTGTGATTCTAGACAAGCAACACTATCACTAGGAGTTTACCAAAACTCATTCACTACTGTGGAAGGGGTAAGGGGACTGCACACAATCTACATATTTAAGTACTGCACTTTAGTGTCAAAGCCTAACTCATTTTATCAATGCATAAGCAAAGACTGGTTTTTTAATGCTACTAAAACTTGACAACATGACAGGTGTTAAAACAGTTATCTGTCAGGAAATACACAATGTTACCAAATGCTTCTCTCACAATCCTTACCCAAATGCACAGAGATTCACAGTGTGATTTTAGACAAGCAACACTTTCCTAGGAGTTTACCAAAACTGATTCACCAGTCTGGAAGGGGTAAGGGTACTGCACACAATCTACATATTTAAGTACTGAACTTTAGTGTAAAAGCCTGACTCATTTTATCAATGCATAAGCAAAGACTGGCTTCTAATGCTACTAAAACTTGACAACATGACAGGTTTTAAAACAGTTATCTGTCAGCAAATACATGATGTTACCAAATGCTTCTCTCACAGTGGTTCCCAAATGCACACAGACACACAGTGTGATTCTAGATAGGGGTGGGCGGAATTTGCAAAATCCACTTTCGTAAATTATCGCGAAAATGTTAAAAATTATCGCAAACACGTGGAAATATCGCGAAGATGCGGAAGTTTTTTTCCTGCATGTTCGCGAGATTTTCTGCATGGTTGCGGCTCGCCAACTTACCCATGTGGTTGCTCGCAGGCGCGGCCATATTGTTTTCAGTTGTCTCGCGGTGCATGATCGCGAGAAGAAAGACGTGATCGCGTGACGCATGACATCACTGCGGGTGCGAACTGTCGCGAGACAGCGCAAATGGCTAAAAACAATACAACATCTCATGGAGAACGCGACAGGATCAAGAAAACTTGTCGGCGAACGCAGGGATTCAGGTAAGGCGATCGTGCACGCGCGAGAATGTATTATTTTACAGTGCAAGCAAGAAACAAATTATCGCCAAGCTGCGGAATGCGGAAATTTTGACATTTTCGCGCTTTCCGCGGAACGCGAAAATGTCAAATTATTGCAACGGAACGAAATTTTAGCCCAGGCCTAATTCTAGACAAGCAACATTATCCTTAGGAGTTCATCAAAACTCATTCACTACTGTGGAAGAGGTTAGAGGACTGCACAGAATCTATATATTTCAGTACTGCACTTTAGTGTCAAACCCTGACCCATTTTATCAATGAATAAGAAAAGACTGGCTTCTAATACTACTAAAACTTGACAACATGACTGGTTTTAAAACAGTTATCTGTCAGCAAATACATGATGTTACCAAATGCTTCACTTACAATGGTTACCCAAATGCACACAGACACACAGTGTGATTCTAGACAAGCAACACTATCA
Source organism: Triturus cristatus (assembly GCF_964204655.1). Lineage (NCBI taxonomy): Eukaryota > Metazoa > Chordata > Amphibia > Caudata > Salamandridae > Triturus > Triturus cristatus. The sequence goes on from NC_140580.1 coordinate 481,427,743, forward strand.
CTAGGAGTTTACCAAAACTCATTCACTACTGTGGAAGGGGTAAGGGGACTGCACACAATCTACATATTTAAGTACTGCACTTTAGTGTAAAAGCCTGACTCATTTTATCAATGCATAAGCAAAGACTTGCTTCTAATGCTACTGACAACATGACAGGTTTTAAAACAGTTATCTGTCAGCAAATACATGATGTTACCAAATGCTTCTCTCACAGTGGTTCCCAAATGCACACAGACTCACAGTGTGATTCTAGACAAGCAACACCATCACTAGGAGTTTAACAAAACTCATTCACTACTGCGGAAGGGGTAAGAGGACTACACACAATCTATATATTTCAGTACTGCACTTTAGTGTCAAAGCCTAACTCATTTTATCAATGCATAAGCAAAGACTGTCTTGTAATGCTAATAAAACTTGACAACATGACAGGTTTTAAAACAGTTATCTGTCAGCAAATACATGATGTTACCAAATGCTTCTCTCACAATGGTTACCCAAATGCACACAGACACACAGTGTGATTCTAGATAGGGGTGGGCGGAATTTGCGAAATCCACTTTCGCAAATTATCGCGAAAATGTTAAAAATTATCGCAAACACGTGGAAATATCGCGAAGATGCGGAAGTTTTTTTCCTGCATGTTCGCGAGATTTTCTGCATGGTTGCGGCTCGCCAACTTACCCATGTGGTTGCTCGCAGGCGGGGCCATCTTGTTTTCAGTTGTCTCGCGGTGCATGATCGCGAGAAGAAAGACGTGATCGCGTGACGCATGACATCACTGCGGGTGCGAACTGTCGCGAGACAGCGCAAATGGCTAAAAACAATACAACATCTCATGGAGAACGCGACAGGATCAAGAAAACTTGTCGGCGAACGCAGGGTATCAGGTAAGGCGATCGTGCACGCGCGAGTATTTGTATTATTTTACAGTGCAAGCAAGAAACAAATTATCGCCAAGCTGCGGAATGCGGAAATTTTGACATTTTCGCGCTTTCCGCGGAACGCGAAAATGTCAAATTATTGCAACGGAACGAAATTTTAGCCCAGGCCTAATTCTAGACAAGCAACATTATCCTTAGGAGTTCATCAAAACTCATTCACTACTGTGGAAGAGGTTAGAGGACTGCACAGAATCTATATATTTCAGTACTGCACTTTAGTGTCAAACCCTGACCCATTTTATCAATGAATAAGAAAAGACTGGCTTCTAATACTACTAAAACTTGACAACATGACTGGTTTTAAAACAGTTATCTGTCAGCAAATACATGATGTTACCAAATGCTTCACTCACAGTGGTTCCCAAATGCACACAGACTCACAGTGTGATTCTAGACAAGCAACACTATCACTAGGAGTTTACGAAAACTCATTCACTACTGTGGAAGGGGTAAGGGGACTGCACACAATCTACATATTTAAGTACTGCACTTTAGTGTCAAAGCCTAACTCATTTTATCAATGCATAAGCAAAGACTGGCTTTTAATGCTACTAAAACTTGACAACATGACAGGTTTTAAAACAGTTATCTGTCAGCAAATACATGATGTTACCAAATGCTTCTCTCACAGTGGTTCCCAAATGCACACAGACTCACAGTGTGATTCTAGACAAGCAACACCATCACTAGGAGTTTACCAAAACTCATTCACTAGTCTGGAAGGGGTAAGCGGACTGCACACAATCTATATGTTTCAGTACTGCACTTTAGTGTCAAAGCCTAACTCATTTTATCAATGCATAAGCAAAGACTGTCTTGTAATGCTAGTAAAACTTGACAACATGACAGGCTTTAAAACAGTTATCTGTCAGCAAATACATGATGTTACCAAATGCTTCTCTCACAATGGTTACCCAAATGCACACAGACACACAGTGTGACTCTAGACAAGCAACACTATCCTTAGGAGTTCATCAAAACTCATTCACTACTGTGGAAGAGGTTAGAGGACTGCACACAATCTATATATGTCAGTACTGCACTTTAGTGTCAAACCCTGACTCATTTTATCAATGAATAAGAAAAGACTGGCTTCTAATACTACTAAAACTTGACAACATGACTGGTTTTAAAACAGTTATCTGTCAGCAAATACATGATGTTACCAAATGCTTCACTCACAGTGGTTCCCAAATGCACACAGACTCACAGTGTGATTCTAGACAAGCAACACTATCACTAGGAGTTTACCAAAACTCATTCACTACTGTGGAAGGGGTAAGGGGACTGCACACAATCTACATATTTAAGTACTGCACTTTAGTGTCAAAGCCTAACTCATTTTATCAATGCATAAGCAAAGACTGGTTTTTTAATGCTACTAAAACTTGACAACATGACAGGTGTTAAAACAGTTATCTGTCAGGAAATACACAATGTTACCAAATGCTTCTCTCACAATCCTTACCCAAATGCACAGAGATTCACAGTGTGATTTTAGACAAGCAACACTTTCCTAGGAGTTTACCAAAACTGATTCACCAGTCTGGAAGGGGTAAGGGTACTGCACACAATCTACATATTTAAGTACTGAACTTTAGTGTAAAAGCCTGACTCATTTTATCAATGCATAAGCAAAGACTGGCTTCTAATGCTACTAAAACTTGACAACATGACAGGTTTTAAAACAGTTATCTGTCAGCAAATACATGATGTTACCAAATGCTTCTCTCACAGTGGTTCCCAAATGCACACAGACACACAGTGTGATTCTAGATAGGGGTGGGCGGAATTTGCAAAATCCACTTTCGTAAATTATCGCGAAAATGTTAAAAATTATCGCAAACACGTGGAAATATCGCGAAGATGCGGAAGTTTTTTTCCTGCATGTTCGCGAGATTTTCTGCATGGTTGCGGCTCGCCAACTTACCCATGTGGTTGCTCGCAGGCGCGGCCATATTGTTTTCAGTTGTCTCGCGGTGCATGATCGCGAGAAGAAAGACGTGATCGTGTGACGCATGACATCACTGCGGGTGCGAACTGTCGCGAGACAGCGCAAATGGCTAAAAACAATACAACATCTCATGGAGAACGCGACAGGATCAAGAAAACTTGTCGGCGAACGCAGGGATTCAGGTAAGGCGATCGTGCACGCGCGAGAATGTATTATTTTACAGTGCAAGCAAGAAACAAATTATCGCCAAGCTGCGGAATGCGGAAATTTTGACATTTTCGCGCTTTCCGCGGAACGCGAAAATGTCAAATTATTGCAACGGAACGAAATTTTAGCCCAGGCCTAATTCTAGACAAGCAACATTATCCTTAGGAGTTCATCAAAACTCATTCACTACTGTGGAAGAGGTTAGAGGACTGCACAGAATCTATATATTTCAGTACTGCACTTTAGTGTCAAACCCTGACCCATTTTATCAATGAATAAGAAAAGACTGGCTTCTAATACTACTAAAACTTGACAACATGACTGGTTTTAAAACAGTTATCTGTCAGCAAATACATGATGTTACCAAATGCTTCACTTACAATGGTTACCCAAATGCACACAGACACACAGTGTGATTCTAGACAAGCAACACTATCACTAGGAGTTTACCAAAACTCATTCACTACTGTGGAAGGGGTAAGGGGACTGCACACAATCTACATATTTAAGTACTGCACTTTAGTGTAAAAGCCTGACTCATTTTATCAATGCATAAGCAAAGACTTGCTTCTAATGCTACTAAAACTTGACAACATGACAGGTTTTAAAACAGTTATCTGTCAGCAAATACATGATGTTACCAAATGCTTCTCTCACAGTGGTTCCCAAATGCACACAGACTCACAGTGTGATTCTAGACAAGCAACACCATCACTAGGAGTTTAACAAAACTCATTCACTACTGCGGAAGGGGTAAGAGGAATACACACAATCTATATATTTCAGTACTGCACTTTAGTGTCAAAGCCTAACTCATTTTATCAATGCATAAGCAAAGACTGTCTTGTAATGCTAATAAAACTTGACAACATGACAGGTTTTAAAACAGTTCTCTGTCAGCAAATACATGATGTTACCAAATGCTTCTCTCACAATGGTTACCCAAATGCACACAGACACACAGTGTGATTCTAGATAGGGGTGGGCGGAATTTGCGAAATCCACTTTCGCAAATTATCGCGAAAATGTTAAAAATTATCGCAAACACGTGGAAATATCGCGAAGATGCGGAAGTTTTTTTCCTGCATGTTCGCGAGATTTTCTGCATGGTTGCGGCTCGCCAACTTACCCATGTGGTTGCTCGCAGGCGCGGCCATCTTGTTTTCAGTTGTCTCGCGGTGCATGATCGCGAGAAGAAAGACGTGATCGCGTGACGCATGACATCACTGCGGGTGCGAACTGTCGCGAGACAGCGCAAATGGCTAAAAACAATACAACATCTCATGGAGAACGCGACAGGATCAAGAAAACTTGTCGGCGAACGCAGGGATTCAGGTAAGGCGATCGTGCACGCGCGAGAATGTATTATTTTACAGTGCAAGCAAGAAACAAATTATCGCCAAGCTGCGGAATGCGGAAATTTTGACATTTTCGCGCTTTCCGCGGAACGCGAAAATGTCAAATTATTGCAACGGAACGAAATTTTAGCCCAGGCCTAATTCTAGACAAGCAACATTATCCTTAGGAGTTCATCAAAACTCATTCACTACTGTGGAAGAGGTTAGAGGACTGCACAGAATCTATATATTTCAGTACTGCACTTTAGTGTCAAACCCTGACCCATTTTATCAATGAATAAGAAAAGACTGGCTTCTAATACTACTAAAACTTGACAACATGACTGGTTTTAAAACAGTTATCTGTCAGCAAATACATGATGTTACCAAATGCTTCACTTACAATGGTTACCCAAATGCACACAGACACACAGTGTGATTCTAGACAAGCAACACTATCACTAGGAGTTTACCAAAACTCATTCACTACTGTGGAAGGGGTAAGGGGACTGCACACAATCTACATATTTAAGTACTGCACTTTAGTGTAAAAGCCTGACTCATTTTATCAATGCATAAGCAAAGACTTGCTTCTAATGCTACTAAAACTTGACAACATGACAGGTTTTAAAACAGTTATCTGTCAGCAAATACATGATGTTACCAAATGCTTCTCTCACAGTGGTTCCCAAATGCACACAGACTCACAGTGTGATTCTAGACAAGCAACACCATCACTAGGAGTTTAACAAAACTCATTCACTACTGCGGAAGGGGTAAGAGGAATACACACAATCTATATATTTCAGTACTGCACTTTAGTGTCAAAGCCTAACTCATTTTATCAATGCATAAGCAAAGACTGTCTTGTAATGCTAATAAAACTTGACAACATGACAGGTTTTAAAACAGTTCTCTGTCAGCAAATACATGATGTTACCAAATGCTTCTCTCACAATGGTTACCCAAATGCACACAGACACACAGTGTGATTCTAGATAGGGGTGGGCGGAATTTGCGAAATCCACTTTCGCAAATTATCGCGAAAATGTTAAAAATTATCGCAAACACGTGGAAATATCGCGAAGATGCGGAAGTTTTTTTCCTGCATGTTCGCGAGATTTTCTGCATGGTTGCGGCTCGCCAACTTACCCATGTGGTTGCTCGCAGGCGCGGCCATCTTGTTTTCAGTTGTCTCGCGGTGCATGATCGCGAGAAGAAAGACGTGATCGCGTGACGCATGACATCACTGCGGGTGCGAACTGTCGCGAGACAGCGCAAATGGCTAAAAACAATACAACATCTCATGGAGAACGCGACAGGATCAAGAAAACTTGTCGGCGAACGCAGGGTATCAGGTAAGGCGATCGTGCGCGCGCGAGTATTTGTATTATTTTACAGTGCAAGCAAGAAACAAATTATCGCCAAGCTGCGGAATGCGGAAATTTTGACATTTTCGCGCTTTCCGCGGAACGCGAAAATGTCAAATTATTGCAACGGAACGAAATTTTAGCCCAGGCCTAATTCTAGACAAGCAACATTATCCTTAGGAGTTCATCAAAACTCATTCACTACTGTGGAAGAGGTTAGAGGACTGCACAGAATCTATATATTTCAGTACTGCACTTTAGTGTCAAACCCTGACCCATTTTATCAATGAATAAGAAAAGACTGGCTTCTAATACTACTAAAACTTGACAACATGACTGGTTTTAAAACAGTTATCTGTCAGCAAATACATGATGTTACCAAATGCTTCACTCACAGTGGTTCCCAAATGCACACAGACTCACAGTGTGATTCTAGACAAGCAACACTATCACTAGGAGTTTACGAAAACTCATTCACTACTGTGGAAGGGGTAAGGGGACTGCACACAATCTACATATTTAAGTACTGCACTTTAGTGTCAAAGCCTAACTCATTTTATCAATGCATAAGCAAAGACTGGCTTTTAATGCTACTAAAACTTGACAACATGACAGGTTTTAAAACAGTTATCTGTCAGCAAATACATGATGTTACCAAATGCTTCTCTCACAGTGGTTCCCAAATGCACACAGACTCACAGTGTGATTCTAGACAAGCAACACCATCACTAGGAGTTTACCAAAACTCATTCACTAGTCTGGAAGGGGTAAGCGGACTGCACACAATCTATATGTTTCAGTACTGCACTTTAGTGTCAAAGCCTAACTCATTTTATCAATGCATAAGCAAAGACTGTCTTGTAATGCTAGTAAAACTTGACAACATGACAGGCTTTAAAACAGTTATCTGTCAGCAAATACATGATGTTACCAAATGCTTCTCTCACAATGGTTACCCAAATGCACACAGACACACAGTGTGACTCTAGACAAGCAACACTATCCTTAGGAGTTCATCAAAACTCATTCACTACTGTGGAAGAGGTTAGAGGACTGCACACAATCTATATATGTCAGTACTGCACTTTAGTGTCAAACCCTGACTCATTTTATCAATGAATAAGAAAAGACTGGCTTCTAATACTACTAAAACTTGACAACATGACTGGTTTTAAAACAGTTATCTGTCAGCAAATACATGATGTTACCAAATGCTTCACTCACAGTGGTTCCCAAATGCACACAGACTCACAGTGTGATTCTAGACAAGCAACACTATCACTAGGAGTTTACCAAAACTCATTCACTACTGTGGAAGGGGTAAGGGGACTGCTCACAATCTACATATTTAAGAACTGCACTTTAGTGTAAAAGCCTGACTCATTTTATCAATGCATAAGCAAAGACTTGCTTCTAATGCTACTAAAACTTGACAACATGACAGGTTTTAAAACAGTTATCTGTCAGCAAATACATGATGTTACCAAATGCTTCTCTCACAGTGGTTCCCAAATGCACACAGACTCACAGTGTGATTCTAGACAAGCAACACCATCACTAGGAGTTTAACAAAACTCATTCACTACTGCGGAAGGGGTAAGAGGAATACACATAATCTATATATTTCAGTACTGCACTTTAGTGTCAAAGCCTAACTCATTTTATCAATGCATAAGCAAAGACTGTCTTGTAATGCTAATAAAACTTGACAACATGACAGGTTTTAAAACAGTTATCTGTCAGCAAATACATGATGTTACCAAATGCTTCTCTCACAATGGTTACCCAAATGCACACAGACACACAGTGTGATTCTAGATAGGGGTGGGCGGAATTTGCGAAATCCACTTTCGCAAATTATCGCGAAAATGTTAAAAATTATCGCAAACACGTGGAAATATCGCGAAGATGCGGACGTTTTTTTCCTGCATGTTCGCGAGATTTTCTGCATGGTTGCGGCTCGCCAACTTACCCATGTGGTTGCTCGCAGGCGCGGCCATCTTGTTTTCAGTTGTCTCGCGGTGCATGATCGCGAGAAGAAAGACGTGATCGCGTGACGCATGACATCACTGCGGGTGCGAACTGTCGCGAGACAGCGCAAATGGCTAAAAACAATACAACATCTCATGGAGAACGCGACAGGATCAAGAAAACTTGTCGGCGAACGCAGGGTATCAGGTAAGGCAATCGTGCGCGCGCGAGTATTTGTATTATTTTACAGTGCAAGCAAGAAACAAATTATCGCCAAGCTGCGGAATGCGGAAATTTTGACATTTTCGCGCTTTCCGCGGAACGCGAAAATGTCAAATTATTGCAACGGAATGAAATTTTAGCCCAGGCCTAATTCTAGACAAGCAACATTATCCTTAGGAGTTCATCAAAACTCATTCACTACTGTGGAAGAGGTTAGAGGACTGCACAGAATCTATATATTTCAGTACTGCACTTTAGTGTCAAACCCTGACCCATTTTATCAATGAATAAGAAAAGACTGGCTTCTAATACTACTAAAACTTGACAACATGACTGGTTTTAAAACAGTTATCTGTCAGCAAATACATGATGTTACCAAATGCTTCACTCACAGTGGTTCCCAAATGCACACAGACTCACAGTGTGATTCTAGACAAGCAACACCATCACTAGGAGTTTACCAAAACTCATTCACTAGTCTGGAAGGGGTAAGCGGACTGCACACAATCTATATGTTTCAGTACTGCACTTTAGTGTCAAAGCCTAACTCATTTTATCAATGCATAAGCAAAGACTGTCTTGTAATGCTAGTAAAACTTGACAACATGACAGGCTTTAAAACAGTTATCTGTCAGCAAATACATGATGTTACCAAATGCTTCTCTCACAATGGTTACCCAAATGCACACAGACACACAGTGTGACTCTAGACAAGCAACACTATCCTTAGGAGTTCATCAAAACTCATTCACTACTGTGGAAGAGGTTAGAGGACTGCACACAATCTATATATGTCAGTACTGCACTTTAGTGTCAAACCCTGACTCATTGTATCAATGAATAAGAAAAGACTGGCTTCTAATACTACTAAAACTTGACAACATGACTGGTTTTAAAACAGTTATCTGTCAGCAAATACATGATGTTACCAAATGCTTCACTCACAGTGGTTCCCAAATGCACACAGACTCACAGTGTGATTCTAGACAAGCAACACTATCACTAGGAGTTTACCAAAACTCATTCACTACTGTGGAAGGGGTAAGGGGACTGCACACAATCTACATATTTAAGTACTGCACTTTAGTGTCAAAGCCTAACTCATTTTATCAATGCATAAGCAAAGACTGGTTTTTTAATGCAACTAAAACTTGACAACATGACAGGTGTTAAAACAGTTATCTGTCAGGAAATACACAATGTTACCAAATGCTTCTCTCACAATCCTTACCCAAATGCACAGAGATTCACAGTGTGATTTTAGACAAGCAACACTTTCCTAGGAGTTTACCAAAACTGATTCACCAGTCTGGAAGGGGTAAGGGTACTGCACACAATCTACATATTTAAGTACTGCACTTTAGTGTAAAAGCCTGACTCATTTTATCAATGCATAAGCAAAGACTTGCTTCTAATGCTACTAAAACTTGACAACATGACAGGTTTTAAAACAGTTATCTGTCAGCAAATGCATGAAGTTACCAAATGTTTCTCTCACAGTGGTTCCCAAATGCACACAGACTCACAGTGTGATTCTAGACAAGCAACACTATCACTAGGAGTTTACCAAAACTCATTCACTACTGTGGAAGGGGTAAGGGGACTGCACACAATCTACATATTTAAGTACTGCACTTTATTGTCAAAGCCTAACTCATTTTATCAATGCATAGGCAAAGACTGGCTTTTAATGCTACTAGAACTTGACAACATGACAGGTTTTAAAACAGTTATCTGTCAGCAAATACACAATGTTACCAAATGCTTCTCTCACAATCCTTACACAAATGCACACAGACTCACAGTGTGATTTTAGACAAGCAACACTTTCCTAGGAGTTTACCAAAACTCATTCACCAGTCTGGAAGGGGTAAGGGTACTGCACACAATCTACATATTTAAGTACTGCACTTTAGTGTCAAAGCCTAACTCATTTTATCAATGCATAAGCAAAGACTGGCTTTTAATGCTACTAAAACTTGACAACATGACAGGTTTTAAAACAGTTATCTGTCAGCAAATACATGATGTTACCAAATGCTTCTCTCACAGTGGTTCCCAAATGCACACAAACTCACAGTGTGATTCTAGACAAGCAACACCATCACTAGGAGTTTACCAAAACTCATTCACTAGTCTGGAAGGGGTAAGAGGACTGCACACAATCTATATGTTTCAGTACTGCACTTTAGTGTCAAAGCCTAACTCATTTTATCAATGCATAAGCAAAGACTGTCTTGTAATGCTAGTAAAACTTGACAACATGACAGGCTTTAAAACAGTTATCTGTCAGCAAATACATGATGTTACCAAATGCTTCTCTCACAATGGTTACCCAAATGCACACAGACACACAGTGTGACTCTAGACAAGCAACACTATCCTTAGGAGTTCATCAAAACTCATTCACTACTGTGGAAGAGGTTAGAGGACTGCACACAATCTATATATGTCAGTACTGCACTTTAGTGTCAAACCCTGACTCATTTTATCAATGAATAAGAAAAGACTGGCTTCTAATACTACTAAAACTTGACAACATGACTGGTTTTAAAACAGTTATCTGTCAGCAAATACATGATGTTACCAAATGCTTCACTCACAGTGGTTCCCAAATGCATACAGACTCACAGTGTGATTCTAGACAAGCAACACTATCACTAGGAGTTTACCAAAACTCATTCACTACTGTGGAAGGGGTAAGGGGACTGCACACAATCTACATATTTAAGTACTGCACTTTAGTGTCAAAGCCTAACTCATTTTATCAATGCATAAGCAAATACTGTTTTTTTAATGCTACTAAAACTTGACAACATGACAGGTGTTAAAACAGTTATCTGTCAGCAAATACACAATGTTACCAAATGCTTCTCTCACAATCCTTACCCAAATGCACACAGACTCACAGTGTGATTTTAGACAAGCAACACTTTCCTAGGAGTTTACCAAAACTCATTCACCAGTCTGGAAGGGGTAAGGGTACTGCACACAATCTACATATTTAAGTACTGCACTTTAGTGTAAAAGCCTGACTCATTTTATCAATGCATAAGCAAAGACTTGCTTCTAATGCTACTAAAACTTGACAACATGACAGGTTTTAAAACAGTTATCTGTCAGCAAATACATGATGTTACCAAATGCTTCTCTCACAGTGGTTCCCAAATGCACAGAGACTCACAGTGTGATTCTAGACAAGCAACACCATCACTAGGAGTTTACCAAAACTCATTCACTACTGCGGAAGGGGTAAGAGGACTGCACACAATCTATATATTTCAGCACTGCACTTTAGTGTCAAAGCCTAACTCATTTTATCAATGCATAAGCAAAGACTGTCTTGTAATGCTAGTAAAACTTGACAACATGACAGTTTTTAAAACAGTTATCTGTCAGCAAATACATGATGTTACCAAATGCTTCTCTCACAATGGTTACCCAAATGCACACAGACACACAGTGTGATTCTAGACAAGCAACATTATCCTTAGGAGTTCATCAAAACTCATTCACTACTGTGGAAGAGGTTAGAGGACTGCACACAATCTATATATTTCAGTACTGCACTTTAGTGTCAAACCCTGACTCATTTTATAAATGAATGAGAAAAGACTGGCTTCTAATGCTACTAAAACTTGACAACATGACTGGTTTTAAAACAGTTATCTGTCAGCAAATACATGATGTTACCAAATGCTTCACTCACAGTGGTTCCCAAATACACACAGACTCACAGTGTGATTCTAGACAAGCAACACTATCACTAGGAGTTTACCAAAACTCATTCACTACTGTGGAAGGGGTAAGGGGACTGCACACAATCTACATATTTAAGTACTGCACTTTAGTGTCAAGCCCTAACTCATTTTATCAATGCATAAGCAAAGACTGGCTTTTAATGCTACTAAAACTTGACAACATGACAGGTGTTAAAACAGTTATCTGTCAGCAAATACACAATGTTACCAAATGCTTCTCTCACAATCCTTACCCAAATGCACACAGACTCACTGTGTGATTCTAGACAAACAACACTATCCCTTGCACTATACCAAAACACATTTCTTAATCTACGAATACTACATTTTAGTCTAGAAACATGACTCATTTTGTAAATTCATAAACAATGACTGATTTCTAATTGTACCAAAATATAAAAACAGCACAATTATCTGTTTGCAAACACATGAAAAACACAAATGCTTATCATAGAATGATTTCTACATACACACACACTGTCAATAAGATTGTAGATAAAAAAAGTACTCCCTGCACTTTAACAGGGGAAATACCTTAGTCTGATTAAAATCAAAATAGACCACATACATCCCCTAACAATTAAATAACTCAACTTTAAAGTTGTTTTGTAGATTAAAAAGTATATCAGTCACACACCAGATTTTCTTATACAGAATTTCTGCACTGTGCACCTGTCAGCAAAACCAAAGAATGGCAAAGTTTCCCTCTCATTTTCCACACATATACATGTAAACATCAAATCACGTTCCTTCCCACATAAATTCAAAAGCTAACACACATTTCTATTGGGTAAAGATTTCAACCCTTTCCAAATGACATCCATTTTAACCCTACCCCCAATCTGCCTTCTACCTGTTACCATAGAAACAGGTCATGGAACACTGAACTGAGCACACAGGTCACAAGTTCAGCACACAATGTTGCTAATCAAAACAGCAAGTGTGCTTGACTTTTCAACATATCAGCTTATCATATATAATGTTCCTTTCAATCAGTTTTTGTTAACCAATAAGAATCATGCGTTTAAAAAAAGCAGAAACATGCACCCTACCTTTCAGTGTAGAAGGTTTTCAAACAACCAATGATTTCTTGTCTTTTTTCAAAACTGCATATTAGCCACCATTTTAGAAAAATCTTACTTTTCAAACTGCCATTTCATTTACAGAAACCCTCTGAGTGCATCCAAACCTCCCTTCAAGATGCTTACAGTGTGGATTGTGGGACACAGCTATATTTTCTGGAGCCAAAGGTATGCAGAAAACAAAGGCATTCACAAAGACCTAGGTTTGCCAAATGTAGACATTAAATGGATTGGACAGAGAGGGTTAAAGTGGCACCAATTAATGCCATTGGTAAAATCCTTTATTCATATCCAACACCCTGACCTCATAATAGTGCACTGTGGTGGCAATGACCTAGGCACTTTGTAGTGATGAGCCAGACGGGAGTAACTTGATGTAGTAGTTTATTTGAAGTGGCTACACAGCGGACGCAGCAGACCAAACAAGAGAACTGCTCACAGGAAACTGCCTTCCCAGTATTCAAAATCTAGAATGCCATGACAGTGTTTCCAAGCAACTACATTAACATTCTTTCTTAAAGTCATGCAACATAAGCTAGCGTTGTGAACATACAATGTGAGATATAACATATCCCCTTTTCTTAATATACAAAAAAAAATAAAGATAAGAATAATGAATTCCACATTACAAAGCATACAAAACTAGTACATGAATTCAAACACAATAACGTTTGGGAGTCGTTTTCATGCTGGTGCATCTTCTCAGAGAACCATGAGCATCAACAGTTTTACGAGATGAAAAAAGATCAGCCCTGTTACCACCAATCTCTCTATCACAAGATGTTTCCTTAACTTTAACAATCTTCCCTATATTCCACCAATTACCACCTTCGACCTGTACCGCATTTTTACCAATACGAGTAACCCGGACAGGTGGTCCAAACTTACTCTCCCCTTTTTTAACATGAATAGAGGATTTAATACGAACAAAATCCCCTATATGCACTTCCACCAACTTAGTAGAATTTTTCTCATCAAACCACTTCTTTTGTCTAGACTGGGAATCCAAAACATTATTTTTAACAATGTCCATGAGATTATTTATATCATGAACCGATTTGATCCATTTGTTCATCCACCCTGGTTTAAAACTTGTATTATCCTTACGTCCCCTTAATAGTTCAAAAGGTGAAATCTTAGTTGTAGAGTGGGGAGTCGTTCTATAGAACCAAAGCATACTATCGATAGAATTCTGAATGTTGACATTAGAATATTTTGCCCATCTAACACATTCTCCCACTACTCTAGTCATACGCTCAACTTGACCATTAGACTGTCGGTGATATGATGAACTGCGTACATGCTTAATATTGCAAGAACTTAAGAACAAATTAAATTCCGAACTGATAAATTGGGTACCATTACAAGTGTTTCTGGAAACCCTGCTCGGATGAACACTTCTTTTAAAAACACAATTACACTAGAAGAGGAGATATCCTTAACTATTTTAACCTCAGGCCACTTTGAAACATAATCAATCAAAACCAAAATAAAACGACACCCATTTTGTATACCTTCTATTGGACCCATGATGTCTAAGCCTAATTTACTCCAAGGAGAGGACGGACATTCAATTGAAAGAAGAGGGGGCGTCTTAATTTTCAACCCCTTATCAGAGCTCCTACAGATGGTGCAGACATCAACAACTTCGCCGATATCAATATCCATAGACGGCCACCAAAAGCAATCAAGGACTCTTCGTTTAGTGAGAGTTACACCTAGATGTCCCTCATGAGCCTTGAGGATGATATTCTTTCTCAGACAAAGAGGAGGAATAAGTTTTTCTGCACGGACCAAAACACCACCCTCAATAGAAATTTCTGACTGCACCTTCCAAAAGGGTTGCAAATAATATGGCAATGTACTCTCTCTCGGCCAACCACTTCTTACATACTCACACACTTGTTGAAGCACTTCATCTTGAGAGATGGTATCTAACCAACTTTCTTCATTTCCAACGCTATGTTGGGAGAGATCAATCGCAGCAATGAAACAATCATCCGAATCATTATCATCATCCTCATTCTCTTTTAAGAGATCCTTCTTATCCGCACAAATAGGAAATCTAGAAAAGAAATCTGCTCTTATATTTTTTCCACCAGATACATGCACCACATCAAATTGGTATTGCATGAGCCGTGAAACCATCCTTACAATCTTTGGTGAACAACATTTGCTCATTCCTGCACTGAGAATTTTAACTAGGGGTTTATGATCAGTCTTCAATAGAAAACGCCTACCCCAAACGTACGAACGGAATTTCTCAACAGCCCAAAGACAAGACAATAACTCCTTTTCCTACAGAGTAGTGTATTTCTCCATCTCTTAAAACTCTAGATGCAAATGCAATGGTGTCCTCACCAGCTTGGGTGTCTTGAGTAACAACACACCCTAAACCTACTTGACTTGCATCAACAGTAATGCAAGTAGACAGGGTAGGATCATAGGGATTAAGTGCTTCACTGTTAGCAAGAAGCACTTTGACAGTGCTCAAAGCCGCAGCACAGTGATCAGACCAACAAAATAGGACACCCTTTCTTAACAAAGAACTAATTGGCCTAACAATAGAGGCATAATTTGGGATAAACTTGGAATAATATTCTAGTAACCCTAACAATGATTTAACACCTGTTTTGTATACTGGAATGGGTGCATCAATAATGGCATCTAGCAAACCCTTTCTAGGCCTGATACCTTCTCCTGAGATGTGGTGTCCCAAATACTCAATCTCATCACATAGAAACTTGCACTTTTCAGGTTTTACAACAACACCATGATCTCTGAAAGTTTCAAAAACCCTTTTCGAACAAAATGTTATGTGAATTTATGTCTTTAGTATGCACAAGAACATCGTCTTGAAAGACAAGAACTCCTTTAATTTCCCCCAACATACTTTGCATGACCCGTTGAAAAACCGATGCCGCTGAGACTAGCCCAAACGGCATCCGTTTGTATTGGAATGTTCCCAATGGTGAAATGAAAGAAGTGAGATGGCGGGATTCTTCTTCTAATTCGATCTGGTGATAAGCATTAGCTAGATCTAATTTTGAAAAATACCTTGTACCTCTAACGCATGAAAACAAATCATTAATTTTAGGAAGAGGATGCGGGTCCACCCAAATTTCCTTATTGAGGGACCTGAGGTCCACACAGACACGCAACTTCCCACACCTCTTGCATGCTATGACAAGAGGAGAAAGCCATAAGGAAGACTCCATTGGTTCAATAATTCCTTCTTGGCAAAGACGTTTTATTTCCACCTCAAGGTCTTCCCTGACGCTGAAAGGTACACCCCTTAGTTTGTGCTTTACAGGCAAAGATCCTTCCTTCACTATGATTCGATGTTTAAACCCTCGAATAGTGCCAAGTTCACCAGAAAAAAACAGCAGGAAAAAGCTCCTCCCATTTAACACTATTCTCTAGGTCTGAAACTACAAGTACTTGTTCAGGGCATCCCGGTTTAAGGATCATTCCAAACAATCCTTGATGGTACTATCCCAAAATATTCAGCCCCTTGACAGCAACATAGATCTTCCCATTTATCACTCTTCCTTTGAACATTAGGTCATCTTCAAAATATCCTATTAATTCTATTTTACGACCCTCGTAGGATACTGGTGACCGATCAGGAGGTAGCAGAACTCTCTCTCCCCATGTTTCTAAGAACAACTCCTTGGTTCTCATGGTTATTCTAGTTCCCGAATCTACTAATAAATTTAAAGGCTTACTACCAACCAATACCTCAACAACAGGATCAATACACTCAACTTAATCTGAAATATGTGAGATATGATCTGGTTTTTCAGTGACAATTGAAACAATTTCGGAATCGGATTCACAATCTGATTCCTGAACACAAGCAACAGACCTCTTTTGATCATTACATTTTTTTTTAAAACATACTTTTGCAAAGTGTCCTATTTTTTTGCAGTAACTGCATACGACGATGTTGTAGATTTCCACATCTGTTGCAGATCTGCTTGACGCCTTGAGACTGAATGATGTTTTTCTTTGACCCCATTTTTCTGGCAGTGAAGTTTTTAACATTAGGTTTTGAGACTTCGCATTGTTTTGTTTAGAAATAGACAAGACAATGTTAACCGAGTCAGGTAGTTTATCTTCCAACTCATTTAAAGAAACTTGAGAAGTCTCAATACTTTTGGCAATTTTTATGGTTTCATCTAAATCAGGATTTGAAAGAGAAAGTAATTTTTGACGTATTTGTTTATCGCTGCAGTGACAGACAAATTGATCTCTAATCAGTTGTTCTAAAAATGTCTCAAATTGACAGTCTGAAGCTAGTTTTCTTAGGGCAGATATATATGTATCGACATCTTCACCGTCCCTTTGCTGCCTCTTGAAAAATTTGTGTCGTAGTACCATTAAACTAGGTTGCTTGTGAAACCTAGTTCTAAGTTTGGTTACAGCATCTTGGAAAACATCAATTTCGTCCCCAGGGACATGTGTAATTTCAGGGAGATGTTTGAAGATAGACCTTCCCTCGAAACCAAGGGAATGAAGCAATAAATATCTTTTGCGTTCATCACTGAATCTAGATGCCCCAATGGCACCGAGATATATTTGAAAGGCATCGAACCAAACTTCCCACCTAACAGGAGGATCACCAGCTGACTCCAGGAAAGAAGGTGGAGGATTAACAGATTGCATACTTGTCAAACAAAAAAAACAAAAAAATAATATAATTATATGAAGCAATATAAGTTGGCACAAAATGCACTAAGCACTAAATACTGAGCTATCTTAAGGTACATTCTGGATAAAAGAGTGCAAAATACGCTGAATGGCGCAAAGAGAGAATTTTTTTTTTAAATAGGTAGAAAGATTTCGCAATCTATTTCCTCAAATGAAATTTACCCTAGACCTAAAAGAGAAAAAAATAAATTTTGACAAATAATCAAGTAAGTGAATAAGTTGCACCAAAATTTTCACTATACTATATATATATATATATATTTTTTTTAAACGAAATATGTATTTGAGAAAATTTGTGTGCAGATCAGAGTAAATTTGCCAGATGCTGGTGTCAGAATGTAGTAATATTGTTTTTTTTAAATAGGTAGAGTGTGAGCGAATCACATTGAAGATACGCTGAAAACGACCTTAAAAACTCAGGAATGAAGCGGTGTGTGTGCGAATTACAGTGGAGACTCGCTTATTTGATTAAGTTTATTGAATTGTCACGAGAAGAACGAACAAAATGCAGCACACAGACTGGGTTGCTTGGCAACTGTAATGATGCGTCATAAAGGTGCAGGCAATCAGCTTCTTACTTGGATATGTACGTCACGTCACAATCTGACTGACGCGAGGGCCAGGCACAATCACCAACTTCACGCATGTGCAGAGGATAGCAGGCAGGATAATCAACCTAGCACATGCGCAATAGATGTCAGGCGGGCCACCAGACGAGAAAATTAAACAAATCAGACCCCGTAGGAGATGAGCAGACCCCGGCAGATGAGAGATCCTTGAGAGGAGCAATGGGCCTGACGTCCGAAATGGGGTGAGTTTTTCTTAGTTTGTAGTCGTTAAATGTACGTGTGGGGTAAGGTAAGGACTTGAATTGGAAAAGTCACAAACACTCTTACCTCATGAAGTGGTTTTTTCAAAACGAAGAGTACCTTTCAGAAGCAAAGTCCCAGATCTATGATGTAGTAGTGGTTTTGAAATCCACACGGTCTTTTAGAATCTGTTGATCGTATACCAACAAAAGAACATGCACTTCGCGTGGAGTCTGTTTGATGGCTGTGTAGCAGGGAGATCGCCGCCAATAAATTTGTAGTGATGAGCCAGACGGGAGTAACTTGATGTAGTAGTTTATTTGAAGTGGCTACACAGCGGAGGCAGCAGACCGAACAAGAGAACTGCTCACAGGAAACTGCCTTCCCAGTATTCAAAATCTAGAATGCCACAACAGTGTTTCCAAGCAACTACATTAACATTCTTTCTTAAAGTCATACAACATAAGCTAGCGTTGTGAATATACAATGTGAGATATAACACACTTTGAGTGGGGTAGGTCTGGAAATGCTTATGAAGGACACCTTTGCAGAATTGATTTCACTTTTTCCCAAAACTCCCTTTGTGTATTCTAACATATGCCAAAGGCAGAAATGGAACTGGTCCAATCATTGTTGTCCACAAATTGAGACAGCTAGGAAACATGTGAATAAATCTGCTTCTTCTTTTCTCCGAGATTATAGAATGGGGTCCATTTACAATAACAATCTGCGCTTTCATATGCAAGGGATGTATAGGAGAGATGGAGTACACTTTACTGATGAAGGAAACAGTCTTCCTCAGCAACTTTAGACTCTGTATAGGTACTTACTTATAAGTACCAAAAACTCTCAATGAACACAACGGCTCTTTTTAGAGCCACTCAAGAACAAAACACTTAAGCTTGATGTTTATCCCCCAAAAATTTCAGTTTTTTTCACTTGGATCCACGCACCCAATGTGCTAGGAACCGCGCACCCAATGCGAGAGAAATTGTGCACCCAACACGTTAGGATGCGCGACACCGGTAATTTTACCGTAAAAAAAAAAATAGCCCCTATCACTAATCTTTATTATCCCCGGGGGCCCCATCCCCTGGGGCTTATAAAAAAACGTTGGAGACCGTGGGGGGAGCCCCAACGCCCCACGGTCCCAGCCATCTCCCCGCGTCCTTCGGGAGCCGGCATTGCTTTTCCACATGGGGAGCTGCTGACATGCAGCTCCCCATGTGGAAAAGCAATATCGTTTGGATTTTGAAAGAGAGAGCAGGTTTCCCTGCTCTCTCTTTCAAAATCCTAACGAAGTTTGCTATGGGAGGGCGGGAGACTCCTGCAAACAACAGTGTCCTGGGTGTGGGCACCCCAGGACACTGTAGGAGCCGGCCCTGGGAAGTGGGGGACCCCAGGGCCCTCGAGGGCTCCAGGAGGGGGGCCATGCAGCCCCCCTCCCCCATTAATTTATAAAGATTTTGCCCCCGGGATTTGGCCCACCCGGGGGCTAATTATTAACAAAGCGCAGAAGCCCGCACCCGCGCTTCGGGTTTTTTTTTCCGGCCGGATTCGTGCACCCTGCGCGCATTTTGCTGGCCCCCCTAAGCAACACTAGAGGGTCAGAGTATTTATACCCTGCCCCCTTTACATCTTTCAGAACACTTATTTCCCTTACTTAATCAGCCTCGCTTCTACCGAGGCACAAAATGGCTGCCAACAGTTCCTGGTTTTGAATGTAGACAGACACTTGACAGCCAATTAGCATTCAGCGTGTGATGGGGAGGGTGCGAGCTCGGTTTGCAGAGGATGCGCTTAGGGTGCGGGGAGGGTGCGCGGATCCTCCGAGGCCATAGATATATCTATCTTTTTTACTCTAATTTTCTCAGGAACTACTGAACGGATCTACACCATTTATGCAAAAGGAACGAGTCTGAACTGAGGACTACCTCTTTGGCAAATTTGGTGTAATTCCATTCAGCAGTTCGAGCTGTAGCTGCGTCAACAGGTCCTATGGGAAATTGCATGGGGAAAATGCATTTTGGGACCCCCCTTTTTTCTCGGCCCCCGCTTGACGAATCAACCTAAAACATTCTCGATAGGAGCGGACCGGAGCTGGCCAAAAGTTTGGAAAATTTCGCGAAGATTCGTCAACCGGCGGCAGACTTATTGGGAATAGAATGTTGTGGATTTCCTATGGAAAATAGGACCTAACTATAACTACCTACTGGCGTCCGACCGCCAGTAGGTAATATATATATATATAGGTATTCCACCTCATGCAGGGCGGCATGCATTGTCATTTTGCCCCCGTTGAATGTACTCCTGAACCCAGAGGCTGAGGCGGTTGGGGACCCGAGGAGGCGCTTTTCATTATTGAACACAAGCAGGAAAATGCTTTTAAACTTTGCATAACATCTTGCATCCTGCGCAACCATTTGGCAGAATTACCCCCAAGCACCACCTACCTGAAAGCATTACAGTTCATTCTGGGCTGTGCAATCCACAAGAGAATCGAGTACTGGAAACAGGTGAGCTGACATTTTTGGGGGCGGAGCATGCCTGAACAAATTAAAGGGCGGCAGGACTTTTACAATGCGAAGGAAAGCCTCCTGAAACTCTTGGGCGCTGAAGAAGGCTACAATTTGCCGAAATGCATTCGCCATTACCTTAAAATAAAGGACTTCCTCGACTTTCCCCTGTGTGGCTTCTGCTCTTTTCTTGGGAAGGAGTTTTGTTGGATATATATATATATGTATATATATATTAGTAGTTATAGTTAGCATCTAGTTTCCATAGGAAAAGCATTTTTTGATTTGCTAATAACTTTGGCGTCGTATGACGAATGTTCACGAAATTCCCCCCCTCAGAAAAGGCTATCCAGATCAGCTCCTATCCTGAAAGTTTGGGGGTGATTCATCATGCGGAGGCTGAGAAAAAAGGGGGGTCCCAAAAAGTGTTTCCTCCATGTTAATTTCCATAGGACATTGTATTACAGGCTGCAGCCCGAACTGTCGAGTGGAATTACACCAAATTTGGCAAAAAGGTAGAGCTTGGTTCAGAAAGCAACCTTTTTTTAAATGATGTAAATCCATTGAGTAGTTGCTGAGAAATTCAAAATTTAAAAGCCAAAAAATAAATTTCGTATAGGAAACTTGAGCCAAGGCTACTGCGCGAACTGCTGAACGGAATGATACTAAATTTGGCAAAAAGGTAGTGCTTGATTCAGAAAAAGTCTTTTTTTAAAATGGTGTAAATCCGTTCAGTAGTTGCCGAGAAATTAAAAAAATAAAAGTTTTGATATCTGGGGCAGCAGTGGGTTCGCTCACCCTGCCGACCACGCGCTTCACTGTGATTGACTGCCACGATCAAGAGCTTTACTGTGATTGGCTACCAACACTCCAAACCAGGAAGTGTTGGCAGTCATCTTGTGACTCGGTTCTACAAAACAGTTGAAAAAAGAAAAGGGGGCAGGGTAGAAACACCCTAACCCCCTAGTCCTGCTCTGGGGCCAAAAAAGAGCATTTTTAAAAATAATTTCGGCGGAACTCGCGCTGTGGTCACAAATCCTGCAAAATTATAAAAGAAAATGAAGCGCGGACTTCCGTGCTTCATTAAATTGATGCCCCCGGGTGGGCCAGGTCAAGGGGTCATTGCCAAATTTATAATTTATAATTGCGGGGGCCCACGGGGGCCCCCACAGCCCTGGGAACCGCCACCTCCCCGGGGCTTTTTATTTAATATGTGGGGGGCCTCCAATCCCCAGGGACTGCCACCCCTGGGGCTTTTCTTAAATATTCATGGGGCACACGGCCCTCCCGCTGCCTCAGGGACCACCACCCCAGGCTTGTTGTATAAAACAAAAAACCTCTGGGGGGCTCGAGCCCCCCCACACGCCCCAGGGACCCCACCTCCCCGGGGCACTAAAATGCAAATGAAGCACGGCCCCCCTTCCTTTAATTACAAAGCCCTGGGGACCACCACCTCCCGGGGCTTTGTAATTGAAGGAAGTTGGGGCCGCGCAGCCCCCCTCCTGGAGCTCTTGATGGCCCTGGAGACCGCCACTCCTGCAGTGGCCAAGGGTACCCACCCCAGGGACACTGGTGTTTGCTATGGCAGGAAAGGAGCCACCCTGTCATAGCAAATTCTGTTTTGGGTTTTGGAAGCGAGAGGAGGTTTCCTGCTCTCGCTTCCAAAATCCAAAGCAGATTTATTTTCCACACAGGGAGCTGCATGTCAGCAGCTCCCCATGTGGAAAAGCAATTCCGGCTCCCGCAGAAGGCGGGGAACCAGCGGGACCGTGGGGGAATTGGGGCTGCCCCCACGGTCCCCAATGCATAGGGCTGGCCCCCTTCACCTTAAAAAAACTTTTTACAATGGCAGGCCGACCCCAGGGGACCCCCCTCCCAACAAAACATTTGTGAATAAACAGGTTGGCCATCACTTTTTTTTTAAAACAGAAAAAGAAGGGGGGCCACACAGCCCCCTTCTAAAAAAATTAATTTAAAAAAAGGCAGCATCGCGCCGGAGGCCCTGCCCCTCCCTGCAATACTATGCAAACGCACCCTGTGGCGCGTTTTAAGTTGTAGAATTAATTCCCCTCTAATCCTGAGGGTCCCTGGGGGCCAACTAGCCCACCAGGTACCTCCAGTTAGCGCCACAGGGCTGCGTTGCAGAGCGGTGGTCCGAGGCCAGGCCCTTTTTACAACTCTCAGCAACACAGTTCTATGGCACTTACTATAACTTTATTAACTGTATAATTAATTAAAATCATTACAGTAAAAACAATCAATGTATAAAAGCTAAAAACTGTTATTTCAGACTTTTGTAGTCGGTCTTTCCCCAGCTTTTATGGACACGTTCTTGAAGCCCCTGTTTGTACCCTGAAGTACATTTAGGGAGCTCTTGAACTGCCCTCTGTGGCGCGCTAAGTGTCTCACAAGGGGAAATGCTCTCTTGGGGGACGTACGGGAGGGGCACTGTCATTGGTGCATCGTCGAGAGATCCCATCAGCTTTCATCCACAGAATTTGCCATGCACTTCCCCTGGATTATGCTACTTTCGTTGGCGGCTTTTAAGGGTAACTTGATTTGATGGACACATTTCGCCAGTCTCGCTAGAGCCATTGTGTTAGTGGTTGACAAACACAAGGCTGATGCTTCGCTGCACGACTTTATGCCCTTGTTGATCAACATCGGGTACAAAAGACGCCAGCATTGTTGAGTTTGGGACAGCAGCGTAAGAGATGCAACCAGGATTCCCTCTTGTAGGGGCACAGTCCACAAATTATGGATTCCCCTCTTTGGGCCCATGCAGGATTGAAATCCGCAATCCCAAGCGTGGTCAGCCTCATGAATAAGATTTTACTTACAACCTTTATAGTGAGGGCCTCACTTAGGTAGGGTTGTGTTTTTTCTGCCATGTAGGAATTTTTCTGCCGATCTAGATGAGAGCTTCGGTGGAGAGTTTTAAGGTCGAGGTCAAAGGAGATTTTGCGCACTTGTTTGTTAACAGCTCACTTATAGGCATTCAGGGGGATGTCCAGCCGCGGAATGCTTTGTTCCTTGATCTTCAGTACTTTGATTGCGTTTCCTAGCCTAGTGTGCCATGCCGAGCCTGGCCCCTCGAAGATAGATCTCAGATGATTTTTTAGGGAGTTAGCCGGGGCCCTTAATATCCTTAGATATAGCATTATGATCTCCCCCTGGCAGATCAGGTCTGGCCTCGCCAGACCTAACTCCAGTCTTAGCCCTCGTCTTTCTTGCGGTCCTCGGTATGTGTAGCACCGACTTGTATGCCTTGACTTGGGCTGAATTGAGGAGAGTGTCCAATTTCCCGGGGAAGGCAAGGTGACCGTAGCTAATTACTGGTAGGAGCTTCACTCTTAGAACTGTCAGATTTGGGCTATCGGACGGACTGATCAAATGCTGGCTTAGTTGTTTTAATAGGTGTGTAACCTTGCTGGCCTTGTATCTCTACTGATTTAGGTGCACGTTCGCCTTGGCCCGTTCCATCAACCAGACCCCTAGGTAGTTGTATGAAGCCACCAAATTAATTCCCAGTTACCACCGTGCATTCTTTTCCAGATGGTAGGACCCAAAAATGATGACCTTGGTTTTTCCTTGCTTCACTATCAGGTTGTTAATGATGTTAAAACTGTTTAGTGCGTTTAGGGCTCTTTGTGGTCCCACCTTCGAATGGTGCATTATAACTGTGTCGTCGGCATACTGTAGGACTGGCAGTCTCACACTTCCAAGTCTTGGGACTACTAAACTGGCTCCTTTTAGGGCCTCCCTCAAATCCACTGTATATAAGATGAAGAGGATGGGGGCCAGCACACATCCTTGCTTCAAACCATTTTCCGTGGCTATTTTGGGGGAAACTCTGCAGGCACTTGTTTTGAACCGCACCCAAGTGTCCCCATATAAGGTTCTTATTGCCTTCAGGAGGTTTGATGGAATGCCCCAATTTTGTAACTTTCACCATAATCTTTTTCTGACTACAGGCTGTACTATAATCTATGAAACAGCAGAAGAGAGGGGGATGGTTCTTCAGGATTGCCGGGGCTGAAAGGTGCGCTAGTGCCAGAACATTGTCCATGGTTGATGCCTGTGACCTAAAGCCAGTCTGGTACAAGGGTATTATGTTTCTCTCTTTGACCCACTTCTCCAGATCTTTCAAAAGTAGGCGGGCCTTTGCCTTGGCTTCCAGATCAAGCAGGGTGATGAGCCTGTAATTCGACGGCTTTAGGCGGTCTCCTTTCTTAAAAATAGGGACCAATATGGAACCCCTCCAGGAATCAGGGGTTATGGCAGTCGAAAAGGTGTAATTGAAGAGCGGGGTTAGGATTGATGCCCAGAACACTGGTGCCAGTTTGAAGACCAGTGCTGGAATCCCGTTAGACCCAGGGGCTCCATAATTCTTCATGCTCTTGATAGTTTTGATGACCTGTTTGAAGGTTTGACCGAGCTGGTGAAGTGCCATGAGCATCGGCCGGAGATCTGTTACCCATGGAGGCCTTGCCTGGGCTCTGGGTCGTGACTCCTGGCTTTGTGCTAACTAGCTCGACTTGCTCAGCTGGATCTGCCCTACCACTTGTTAGGGCTCCGTTAATTGGGACTGTTACATATAGCTGTTTCACATATAGCATCCAGTCTTTTTCTGCAACTCCATTTTCTCTTGAGGGTCCTCGATTGCTCAGCTGGTTTATGTGTCTCCAGAGTCATGCTGTTTTTTTTTGTTTGAGCAAGGAAAAGACTTTAAGCCATTCGCTTTCCATGTTGCCTTTTTTGTATACCCATAGTTTCTTCCTTAAAGTTGCCCCCAGCGATGCAACTGATGGTCCCTTTATTTTGCTGCCCCCTCTTTTTTCTCCTGCGAGGGCCTTACACAGAAGCCTTTTGCATTCTCGTATATCGTTTTGACAGGTGCTTCCTGTTCTCAATTGCCCTTTCGGTCTCTGGTTTTGGGGCTTAGGGTTCCCGAGCTTGGTTTGTAGGTCCTCAATAATGTTCTCCCATCCTTTTATGGGTAAGAGCTCTGCGAGAAGGCTCATTCCTGTACCTGGCCCAACCATGTTTGAAGTGTGTCCCCGGTCTTGTCTGACCACTTGATCCTCCTCAGGGCTCTATGTTTTTCCTCCCCACTTGTCTCCCCGATGGGTTGGTAGATGATATTGGCGGTACGTCCAGCTGAAATGCTGCTCTTAATGGCCTATGATCGCCATTCTGGCCGCCATCTCTTTGCTAGCCATGATGTAATCGATTCTTGAAGCTTCCCGAAAGGTGAGCTGAGGATGCCAGGAGGCCGAGCGCGCTTTTTTCAGTGCGTAGGTTGATGTCAGCTTATAATTGTTGAGAAGATCTTGCAGGGGAGCTGCCCTGCCTGGTCCCCAGGGGATTGATTCTGTTTTGTCAAGATCTTTCAGGTTAAAATCCCCAGCTAGAATGACCTGATATGATTTGTGTTGGTTTAGCAGGCAAAATAAAGATCAGAGTACAGGAACACCTAAGTACCATCAGGGTGGGTAAATTGACAACGAAGCTGGTCCAGCATTTCCTGGTGGCCGGACATAGCCCCAGAGAGTTACGTTGGGTGGTACTGGAGCGAGTGTTTGGTGACACCTATAACATGGAAGCCAGGCTATCGACTAAGGAGGCCCGTTGGATTTTCCAAGAGAAAGCAGACCAACAGGGCCTCAATGATTTCATTGAGTGGGGGAAGGTGGCACAGTAAGGCAGTATATACTTGATTTCTGGTGAGGAACAGTATCTCCGCTGTAACATGTATGCTGGGGGTCCATATAAGAGCAGATGGGCCTAGATCAGCGGGATAGATCTAAACATTCTTCTATAGAGTCCCAAATTATAGATCTATATATGGCCGGTGCTTATGTATACATAGAACTACCTTCCCGCCGCAGTATACACACCAGGGGTTGATATATGAGCAGATGGGCTCAGTACACGGGGACAGTGATTCCCATGTATCTAAATACCTGCTTGGCTGAGGTCGATGCACATATAAATTAAACTAAACAATCTAGTGCATTCATATAAGCAGCGCCCGTAGGTTC
Source organism: Triturus cristatus (assembly GCF_964204655.1). Taxonomy (NCBI): domain Eukaryota; kingdom Metazoa; phylum Chordata; class Amphibia; order Caudata; family Salamandridae; genus Triturus; species Triturus cristatus. Next base: position 481,454,673 of record NC_140580.1, read on the forward strand.
TGTATCATTAGTCTGGGCTTTAAAAAGTAAATTACACCTGATCTGTGACATAATCAGAGATATGGCGTGGAGACACTAGGTACAGTTGAGAAAGCGTGAGCGGTTTACACAATATGGCCGCCATCCCCTTCATTAAACAACTACGCATGCGCGCATGACAGCGCGCGTTACGCATTTAAGCAGGAAGTAGCCTTGAAGTCCGTGATGGAGGATGAGCCACGTCCGGACTGCAAGGCTGACGAGGTAAGAGCACAATGAGGTGGTACTCTGATCAGGCATACCCCACGATCCGTAGACACTACTGATAGAGGTAGCCCCAATCCTGAGTTAGACGGCGGAAAGGTACAACTCTGGGACCGTCTGATACTGGGGGTTGTCGTCTTTCTAATATTCAGTTAGTTGAAGTACTATCGATACACGTAGAGCAGCATTACCAGCCGGTATCATTTTCTAGGACATGCAAAGGCACATAATATGCATTCGAAGTGATAATACAAACCGGGGCAATCACGTAACGCTGGTATCACCTGAGTATTCCTGGAGTATTGAAACTATGGGTTTTTAACAGAGTGGACAACAGGCACATGAGTAGACGTGATTGTATAGTCCAAACTGAGATGTCTAACTACTGTGTGAATCTTTTCAGAAACGTGATTCCGCAGCCGTTGGGCAAGCAGTCCAGGTTTTTATGATACCATATACATCCACACATACTAAAGGTTCAGGTATGCTGACAGACATCATCTTTGATGGTAAATATGAACGTCAGATATGTTGCAGGCACCGACCTATATGAGCAATCGCTCTCATGTACTTGTGAAGGACCCAGATGATCCATATGGGTGTCAAACTGAGTGTGTGCTTTTATTGTTTTTATTGTGTTTTCCCCCAGGTGCTGATAGACAGATCGCTGGTCAGAACTAGCGACGCAGAGAGGCCAGTCGACCCTAGCCCTGAAGAAGTTGCCGTTAAATTTAATCAGGCAACGAAACATGTTGGTTTTAACGAGCAGTTACACAGCATAGAATAAAGTTTCACATAGCCAGTGTAGCACTGCTCGGTTTTAATTGGAGGGACTTGGGTCCTGATCAGACCCAGTCTTCCTGTTTCTGGGTCGACACTTCCCACCTTTTTTTCAAATATAGACACACGTCACGATATGAGTTTTTACCATACACTAGGCATTAGAATTAGTATGAGGTTTCCAGCACTCCTTCTTTTCTGTTTTGGCGGCAGCTGCCTATGATGAGAACGTGAGGTAGTAGGCGAGTACCAGTCTACACAACCTCGTTGGGGCTACTTCCGTGAGGCACTGCCTGCCTTTCACATTTTTCCTATTCTTTATAGCAGTCCTTCACAGCACACTATTTAAGGGAAACACATAGACACATAGGAGTTTTCATTTTCACAGACTGTAACCATAGATGCGGTTTGTGAATGGTATTGGATTACCGCTTATGCGGCAAAAACACAAGAGGTTTGAATGAGTCAGGGGCATTGATAATTGGATGCTCACAGTGCTAATAAATATAACAACAAATTCCTCTTTCGGGGTAGGTCCCTTTTTGATGTATGGTTATGAGAGGGGGGCAACCTGCCCTTAGACCCCCTAGGCTCCCTATTGTTGAGAGTCATGAGAACGGCAACTTAGCCGTGAGAGCTTTTTATTCAAAATAAAATTCACTAGGTACACACACCGGATTGCCCCTAGAGCATAGGGGAGGCACACTTAGTTTTTACATTTTTTACATTTCTTGTAAATTCTGTCCTTCCAGTACATTGTATGTGAACTATTGCTTATTATCTTTGGGGTGCCTGCACGTGGTTAGGTCCTATTTGCAACATGGACCAGTTCTGTCTGGCCTTTACAGACGAACATATCGCCTCTATTTTAGCAGGACCATCACTGCTCCCAAATGCGCCCTTGAGTGGCATAGGCTCAGCCAGGGAAGAATGGGAAAAACTGTCAAGTATTAAAAAACGGCAAATCAGAATAGCCCTCCATGGCGCCCTCATGACTGAATATTTACGGGCAGGGGCAGCTCCAGCCAGTCTACTGGTCCGCATAGAACCTAAAATCTTTCTAGAGGATAAACGATTCCGGGTAGACTGGAGCTATATAGCGAATAAATGTACCCGTGATTGGTTGGTATTAATTATCAACACTGCAAAGAGGTTAAGTGAGGAGCTGCTCAAGGAAATACTAGACCTAGAAACAGTCCTGAAAGCAGACACCACCATAAAAGACATTAAGGAACAGCTGACCACGATTCAGAATGATGTGGCGGAATATCAAATTTACATGGTGAATCAAAAGATGAAGGGGCTTAAAAGGAATCTTGATAGATTCAGTCATGAATGGGCGTTCCCTTACGTAGAGGACAGCCACTATCAGCAACCCCCAGAAGCACCACTCTATTGACGTGGGTTCAGGGGTGGACGACGTCAAGGTAAACGTACGTTCAATAATTGGACGTTTGACAACACGAGCAGCGAGGAAGATGACACCAATGAACAACCTTCCACCTCCAGTTCCATCCCTACCTCTAATCAGAAGGTGAGGTTCAACACCACAGATAGGTCCAATGAAGATCTTGGTGTCATGTTGAGGAATTTTTTAGAACAACGTCCCCCGGATCAGAGAGGGATCAGCCACAGGGGCCGGGGCAGAGAGAGAGCACGCCACAACAACAACTCACAATGGCAGAATTTCTCACCCAGAATCACACGCAGCAGGGGCAGAACACCCCTATAATCAGAAAGGAGAATGATATTGTGGTCAATCTATCATCACATGTTTTAACAACTGATGAGCATAGGGTTCTGAACAAGGGTTTGGGGTACGTCCCGACCCCCAAACATGACAGCTTCGGGGTGAATGACATGGTCTTATGAGGAAAATTAAACTCAAACATTTTTTCGAGGGGAAGGAAGTTGAGGCGCCTTCGTTCTTCTCTACCAACCTGCGACGACCATCGCAATTTTGTCCTCCCGCTCATTCCATCGGCCCTGAGGTCCTTGTCTTTGAACAGAAAGTGATGCAGGACATCACTACTCTGGAAGAACAACAGCATAGCTACAGCCGGAGTAACATGACACAGGCTGACTGGCTAGCAGTACAATCCCTCCAGCAGAATAGCAATATCACCATCAAGCCTGCTGATAAGGGCGGAGCAGTGGTAGTATTAAACACTGCAGACTACGAAACCGAGGTGGCCAGGCTACTAGACGTGCGCCAAAATTACCAACCCTTGATGAGAGACCCCACTAAAAACTTGCAGACGACCATCCATAAAATGGTCGCTGAAGCTAAAGAAAAGAAATGGTTGACGGCAAAAGAAGCAGACTTCTTGATAAATGAGAAGCCTAGGATCCCGGCTTTCTATATTGTTCCGAAGATCCATAAAGCACAAAGGCCCCCCCCGGGACGCCCTATTGTCTCGGGGATTCAATCTGTTCTGGAACCATTGTCCCAGTATGCCGATTTTTTCCTGAGGGAATGTGTGATCACCCAACCATCATACGTACAGGACACTACCGATGTTTTAAGTATCTTACATGATGTTGAGTATGATCCCCAACATCAATTCCTTGTCACGATTGATATAGAATCGTTATACACAAGCATCCCCCAGGAAGCTACGCTGGTGGCAGCAGCACGCGCCCTGGGGGATTGTGAGTGGTTCTATGACGTTCCACAAACTTTTGTGCTCCAATGTGTTGAACTGGCCCTTACAAGAACTTTCTTTGCCTACAAAGACCAGCTATACCTGCAAGTGTCCGGGACTTCTATGGGGGCTACATTTGCCCCCAGTCTGGCTTGTATTTACATGGGCCAATTTGAGACCGGCCACGTCCTGCATCGCAATAAACCCTTCCAGAGGAACATTGTCCTCTGGAGGCGATACATTGACGATGTTTTGTGCATATGGACGGGATCCAGGACTGACCTGGACGGATTCCTCGTGTGGCTCAATAGCCGAGATGAATGTCTTAAATTCACATGGACCATCAGTAACACAGTAGCCACATACTTGGATTTAGACATCAGGGCGGAAAATCATAAACTTGTCACTAATGTCCACCAGAAACCTACGGACAAGAATTCCCTGATGCACTATAGATCCTACCACCCCAGGGACTTGAGAGATAACCTGCCCAAAGGACAGTTCTTGCGGTACCGCAGGAACTGTTTGTCCACAGAGGAGTTTGTTATACAAGCCAATGCCCTGTCTTGCAAATTGGAGGAACGATCATACCCCACTAAGATAATCAAACAAGCAAGGAAGCGAGCTTTGAATACTCCCAGAGCTGCTCTCTTGGAGAGAACACCTAAAACCAAAGGGGATTGCATTCCGGTGGTCACAACCTTTGGCCCCCTGTCCACTAAAGTTAGACAAGTGATCAGGAAACATTGGCCCCTGTTGAACACTCCGACTATGACGATGCCACAACCACGATTTGCCTTTAAGCGGTCTACCAATCTACGTGACCGCCTAGTACACTCACGACCCCAGTATAAGAACAAGGACACTGGCATCCCGCCTGGACACTACCAATGTGGCGGATGCACAGTGTGCGAACTCACCACTCCAACAAAAAGTATCACTCTGGCAGGTGGCAAGACCTGGCATTTAAACACATTCAGTAACTGCAATACGAATAATGTCATCTACAGACTGATGTGTCCCTGTGGTCTGCAGTACATCGGTCTTACCACACGCAAAATAAAGATCAGAGTACAGGAACACCTAAGTACCATCAGGGTGGGTAAATTGACAACGAAGCTGGTCCAGCATTTCCTGGTGGCCGGACATAGCCCCAGAGAGTTACGTTGGGTGGTACTGGAGCGAGTGTTTGGAGACACCTATAACATGGAAGCCAGGCTATCGACTAAGGAGGCCCGTTGGATTTTCCAAGAGAAAGCAGACCAACAGGGCCTCAATGATTTCATTGAGTGGGGGAAGGTGGCACAGTAAGGCAGTATATACTTGATTTCTGGTGAGGAACAGTATCTCCGCTGTAACATGTATGCTGGGGGTCCATATAAGAGCAGATGGGCCTAGATCAGCGGGATAGGATCTAAACATTCTTTTATAGAGTCCCAAATTATAGATCTATACATGGCCGGTGCTTATGTATACATAGAACTACCTTCCCGCCGCAGTATACACACCAGGGGTTGATATATGAGCAGATGGGCTCAGTACACGGGGACAGTGATTCCCATGTATCTAAATACCTGCTTGGCTGAGGTCGATGCACATATAAATTCAACTAAACAATCTAGTGCATTCATATAAGCAGCGCCCGTAGGTTCTGTATCATTAGTCTGCGCTTTAAAAAGTAAATTACACCTGATCTGTGACATAATCAGAGATATGGCGTGGAGACACTAGGTACAGTCGAGAAAGCGTGAGCGGTTTACACAATATGGCCGCCATCCCCTTCATTAAACAACTACGCATGCGCGCATGACAGCGCGCGTTACGCATTTAAGCAGGAAGTAGCCTTGAAGTCCGTGATGGAGGATGAGCCACGTCCGGACTGCAAGGCTGACGAGGTAAGAGCACAATGAGGTGGTACTCTGATCAGGCATACCCCACGATCCGTAGACACTACTGATAGAGGTAGCCCCAATCCTGAGTTAGACGGCGGAAAGGTACAACTGTGGGACCGTCTGATACTGGGGGTTGTCGTCTTTCTAATATTCAGTTAGTTGAAGTACTATCGATACACGTAGATCAGCGTTACCAGCCGGTATCATTTTCTAGGACATGCAAAGGCACATAATATGCATTCGAAGTGATAATACAAACCGGGGCAATCACGTAACGCTGGTATCACCTGAGTATTCCTGGAGTATTGAAACTATGGGTTTTTAACAGAGTGGACAACAGGCACATGGGTAGACGTGATTGTATAGTCCAAACTGAGATGTCTAACTACTGTGTGTATCTTTCCAGAAACGTGATTCCGCAGCCGTTGGGCAAGCAGTCAAGGTTTTTATGATACCATATACATCCACACATACTAAAGGTTCAGGTATGCTGACAGACATCATCTTTGATGGTAAATATGAATGTCAGATATGTTGCAGGCACCGACCTATATGAGCAATCGCTCTCATGTACTTGTGAAGGACCCAGATGATCCATATGGGTGTCAAACTGAGTGTGTGTTTTTATTGTTTTTATTGTGTTTTCCCCCAGGTGCTGATAGACAGATCGCTGGTCAGAACTAGCGACGCAGAGAGGCCAGTCGACCCTAGCCCTGAAGAAGTTGCCGTTAAATTTAATCAGGCAACGAAACATGTTGGTTTTAACGAGCAGTTACACAGCATAGAATAAAGTTTCACATAGCCAGTGTAGCACTGCTCGGTTTTAATTGGAGGGACTTGGGTCCTGATCAGACCCAGTCTTCCTGTTTCTGGGTCGACACTTCCCACCTTTTTTTCAAATATAGACACACGTCACGATATGAGTTTTTACCATACACTAGGCATTAGAATTAGTATGAGGTTTCCAGCACTCCTTCTTTTCTGTTTTGGCGGCAGCTGCCTATGATGAGAACGTGAGGTAGTAGGCGAGTACCAGTCTACACAACCTCGTTGGGGCTACTTCCGTGAGGCACTGCCTGCCTTTCACATTTTTCCTATTCTTTATAGCAGTCCTTCACAGCACACTATTTAAGGGAAACACATAGACACATAGGAGTTTTCATTTACACAGACTGTAACCATAGATGCGGTTTGTGAATGGTATTGGATTACCGCTTATGCGGCAAAAACACAAGAGGTTTGAATGAGTCAGGGGCATTGATAATTGGATGCTCACAGTGCTAATAAATATAACAACAAATTCCTCTTTCAGGGTAGGTCCCTTTTTGATGTATGGTTATGAGAGGGGGGCGACCTGCCCTTAGACCCCCTAGGCTCCCTATTGTTGAGAGTTATGAGAACGGCAGCTCAGCCGTAAGAGCTTTTTATTCAAAATAAAATTCACTAGGTACACACACCGGATTGCCCCTAGAGCATAGGGGAGGCACACTTAGTTTTTACATTTTTTACATTTCTTGTAAATTCTGTCCTTCCAGTACATTGTATGTGAGCTATTGCTTATTATCTTTGGGGTGCCTGCACGTGGTTAGGTCCTATTTGCAACATGGACCAGTTCTGTCTGGCCTTTACAGACGAACATATCGCCTCTATTTTAGCAGGACCATCACTGCTCCCAAATGCGCCCTTGAGTGGCATTGGCTCAGCCAGGGAAGAATGGGAAAAACTGTCAAGTATTAAAAAATGGCAAATCAGAATAGCCCTCCATGGCGCCCTCATGACTGAATATTTACGGGCAGGGGCAGCTCCAGCCAGTCTACTGGTCCGCATAGAACCTAAAATCTTTCTAGAGGATAAACGATTCCGGGTAGACTGGAGCTATATAGCAAATAAATGTACCCGTGATTGGTTGGTATTAATTATCAACACTGCAAAGAGGTTAAGTGAGGAGCTGCTCAAGGAAATACTAGACCTAGAAACAGTCCTGAAAGCAGACACCACCATAAAAGACATTAAGGAACAGCTGACCACGATTCAGAATGATGTGGCGGAATATCAAATTTACATGGTGAATCAAAAGATGAAGGGGCTTAAAAGGAATCTTGATAGATTCAGTCATGAATGGGCGTTCCCTTACGTAGAGGACAGCCACTATCAGCAACCCCCAGAAGCACCACTCTATTCACGTAGGTTCAGGGGTGGACGACGTCAAGGTAAACGTACGTTCAATAATTGGACGTTTGACAACACGAGCAGCGAGGAAGATGACACCAATGAACAACCTTCCACCTCCAGTTCCATCCCTACCTCTAATCAGAGAGTGAGGTTCAACACCACAGATAGGTCCAATGAAGATCTAGGTGTCATGTTGAGGAATTTTTTAGAACAACGTCCCCCGGATCAGAGAGGGATCAGCCACAGGGGCAGGGGCAGAGGCAGAGCACGCCAGAACAACAACTCACAATGGCAGAATTTCTCACCCAGAATCACACGCAGCAGGGGCAGAACACCCCTATAATCAGAAAGGAGAATGATATTGTGGTCAATCTATCATCACATGTTTTAACAACTGATGAGCATAGGGTTCTGAACAAGGGTTTGGGGTACGTCCCGACCCCCAAACATGACAGCTTCAAGCTTCGGGGTGAATTACATGGTCTTATGAGGAAAATTAAACTCAAAAATTTTTTGGAGGGGAAGGAAGTTGAGGCGCCTTCGGTCTTCTCTACCAACCTGCGACGACCATCGCAATTTTGTCCTCCCGCTCATTCCATCGGCCCTGAGGTCCTTGTCTTTGAACAGAAAGTGATGCAGGACATCACTACTCTGGAAGAACAACAGCATAGCTACAGCCGGAGTAACATGACACAGGCTGACTGGCTAGCAGTACAATCCCTCCAGCAGAATAGCAATATCACCATCAAGCCTGCTGATAAGGGCGGAGCAGTGGTAGTATTAAACACTGCAGACTACGAAACCGAGGTGGCCAGGCTACTAGACGTGCGCCAAAATTACCAACCCTTGATGAGAGACCCCACTAAAAACTTGCAGACGACCATCCATAAAATGGTCGCTGAAGCTAAAGAAAAGAAATGGTTGACGGCAAAAGAAGCAGACTTTTTGATAAATGAGAAGCCTAGGATCCCGGCTTTCTATATTGTTCCGAAGATCCATAAAGCACAAAGGCCCCCCCGGGACGCCCTATTGTCTCGGGGATTCAATCTGTTCTGGAACCATTGTCCCAGTATGCCGATTTTTTCCTGAGGGAATGAGTGATCACCCAACCATCATACGTACAGGACACTACCGATGTTTTAAGGATCTTACATGATGTTGAGTATGATCCCCAACATCAATTCCTTGTCACGATTGATATAGAATCGTTATACACGAGCATCCCCGAGGAAGCTACGCTGGTGGCAGCAGCACGCGCCCTGGGGGATTGTGAGTGGTTCTATGACGTTCCACAAACTTTTGTGCTCCAATGTGTTGAATTGGCCCTTACAAGAAATTTCTTTGCCTACAAAGACCAGCTATACCTGCAAGTGTCCGGGACTTCTATGGGGGCTACATTTGCCCCCAGTCTGGCTTGTATTTACGTGGGCCAATTTGAGACTGGCCACGTCCTGCATCGCAATAATCCCTTCCAGAGGAACATTGTCCTCTGGAGGCGATACATTGACGATGTTTTGTGCATATGGACGGGATCCAGGACTGACCTGGACGGATTCCTCTTGTGGCTCAATAGCCTAGATGAATGTCTTAAATTCACATGGACCATCAGTAACACAGTAGCCACACACTTGGATTTAGACATCAGGGCGGAAAATCATAAACTTGTCACTAATGTCCACCAGAAACCTACGGACAAGAATTCTCTGCTGCACTATAGATCCTACCACCCCAGGGCCTTGAGAGATAACCTGCCCGTAGGACAGTTCTTGCGGTACCGCAGGAACTGTTCGTCCACAGAGGAGTTTGTTATACAAGCCAATGCCCTGTCTTGCAAATTGGAGGAACGATCATACCCCACTAAGATAATCAAACAAGCAAGGAAGCGAGCTGTGAATACTCCCAGAGCTGCTCTCTTGGAGAGAACACCTAAAACCAAAGGGGATTGCATTCCGGTGGTCACAACCTTTGGCCCCCTGTCCACTAAAGTTAGACAAGTGATCAGGAAACATTGGCCCCTGTTGAACACTCCGACTATGACGATGCCACAACCACGATTTGCCTTTAAGCGGTCTACCAATCTACGTGACCGCCTAGTACACTCACGACCCCAGTATAAGAACAAGGACACTGGCATCCCGCCTGGACACTACCAATGTGGCGGATGCACAGTGTGCGAACTCACCACTCCAACAAAAAGTATCACTCTGGCAGGTGGCAAGACCTGGCATTTAAACACATTCAGTAACTGCAATACGAATAATGTCATCTACAGACTGATGTGTCCCTGTGGTCTGCAGTACATCGGTCTTACCACACGCAAAATAAAGATCAGAGTACAGGAACACCTAAGTACCATCAGGGTGGGTAAATTGACAACGAAGCTGGTCCAGCATTTCCTGGTGGCCGGACATAGCCCCAGAGAGTTACGTTGGGTGGTACTGGAGCGAGTGTTTGGTGACACCTATAACATGGAAGCCAGGCTATCGACTAAGGAGGCCCGTTGGATTTTCCAAGAGAAAGCAGACCAACAGGGCCTCAATGATTTCATTGAGTGGGGGAAGGTGGCACAGTAAGGCAGTATATACTTGATTTCTGGTGAGGAACAGTATCTCCGCTGTAACATGTATGCTGGGGGTCCATATAAGAGCAGATGGGCCTAGATCAGCGGGATAGATCTAAACATTCTTTTATAGAGTCCCAAATTATAGATCTATATATGGCCGGTGCTTATGTATACATAGAACTACCTTCCCGCCGCAGTATACACACCAGGGGTTGATATATGAGCAGATGGGCTCAGTACACGGGGACAGTGATTCCCATGTATCTAAATACCTGCTTGGCTGAGGTCGATGCACATATAAATTCAACTAAACAATCTAGTGCATTCATATAAGCAGCGCCCGTAGGTTCTGTATCATTAGTCTGGGCTTTAAAAAGTAAATTACACCTGATCTGTGACATAATCAGAGATATGGCGTGGAGACACTAGGTACAGTTGAGAAAGCGTGAGCGGTTTACACAATATGGCCGCCATCCCCTTCATTAAACAACTACGCATGCGCGCATGACAGCGCGCGTTACGCATTTAAGCAGGAAGTAGCCTTGAAGTCCGTGATGGAGGATGAGCCACGTCCGGACTGCAAGGCTGACGAGGTAAGAGCACAATGAGGTGGTACTCTGATCAGGCATACCCCACGATCCGTAGACACTACTGATAGAGGTAGCCCCAATCCTGAGTTAGACGGCGGAAAGGTACAACTGTGGGACCGTCTGATACTGGGGGTTGTCGTCTTTCTAATATTCAGTTAGTTGAAGTACTATCGATACACGTAGAGCAGCGTTACCAGCCGGTATCATTTTCTAGGACATGCAAAGGCACATGATATGCATTCGAAGTGATAATACAAACCGGGGCAATCACGTAACGCTGGTATCACCTGAGTATTCCTGGAGTATTGAAACTATGGGTTTTTAACAGAGTGGACAACAGGCACATGAGTAGACGTGATTGTATAGTCCAAACTGAGATGTCTAACTACTGTGTGTATCTTTCCAGAAACGTGATTCCGCAGCCGTTGGGCAAGCAGTCCAGGTTTTTATGATAACATATACATCCACACATACTAAAGGTTCAGGTATGCTGACAGACATCATCTTTGATGGTAAATATGAACGTCAGATATGTTGCAGGCACCGACCTATATGAGCAATCGCTCTCATGTACTTGTGAAGGACCCAGATGATCCATATGGGTGTCAAACTGAGTGTGTGTTTTTATTGTTTTTATTGTGTTTTCCCCCAGGTGCTGATAGACAGATCGCTGGTCAGAACTAGCGACGCAGAGAGGCCAGTCGACCCTAGCCCTGAAGAAGTTGCCGTTAAATTTAATCAGGCAACGAAACATGTTGCTTTTAACGAGCAGTTACACAGCATAGAATAAAGTTTCACATAGCCAGTGTAGCACTGCTCGGTTTTAATTGGAGGGACTTGGGTCCTGATCAGACCCAGTCTTCCTGTTTCTGGGTCGACACTTCCCACCTTTTTTTCAAATATAGACACACGTCACGATATGAGTTTTTACCATACACTAGGCATTAGAATTAGTATGAGGTTTCCAGCACTCCTTCTTTTCTGTTTTGGCGGCAGCTGCCTATGAGGAGAACGTGAGGTAGTAAGCGAGTACCAGTCTACACAACCTCGTTGGGGCTACTTCTGTGAGGCACTGCCTGCCTTTCACATTTTTCCTATTCTTTATAGCAGTCCTTCACAGCACACTATTTAAGGGAAACACATAGACACATAGGAGTTTTCATTTACACAGGCTGTAACCATAGATGCGGTTTGTGAATGGTATTGGATTACCGCTTATGCGGCAAAAACACAAGAGGTTTGAAAGAGTCAGGGGCATTGATAATTGGATGCTCACAGTGCTAATAAATATAACAACAAATTCCTCTTTCGGGGTAGGTCCCTTTTTGATGTATGGTTATGAGAGGGGGGCGACCTGCCCTTAGACCCCCTAGGCTCCCTATTGTTGAGAGACTTCTAGGTTCTGTGCCAATTCCTCCAGCTGGTCTTTCATGAGGGTCTGTGCGCGATTGACGTAACAGTTTATTACCAACAGGCGCATTGGATGTTTGTTGAAACTCAAACCTCTGATCTGTAGGGCTTGCAGACCAGGGGAGTTCTAGTTGATGGCTGTGGCAGCGAGGGCACATTCATGTTTTATAAAAACTGATGCCCAAAAAGATTCCTTTTTATGGCAGAGACCTGGTGTTCGTAGTACCTGCCAAAGGGGTGCTGGACAAGGCCCAGGTTTCTTGGAAACAGATTATGTCCCCACTTTCCAGGAACTGCTTCAGATTTTCATTCTCGCAGATTTTACTGCTCCCTGCTATGTTCCAGGAAATTATAGTTTGCTGCTTGGGGGTTAGTCCTGGCCCAGCACCTCCTCTGTCAGGCTAACTTTCGTCGCAGTTAGGAATACTTTTGCCTCCTTATTGCGAGTCCCTTTTGATCAGGGATAGATGAGGTGGTGCGTATGACCCGATGATTGTTTTGGCGTGAGATTCTGATGCCCATTAGGTCCCTTTGGCCCATCTGGCTTCTGTCTGAGGGTCCCGAACTTTTTATCCCGTGCAGTGCTGACCAAGTGGCCTTTCCCCCAGTGTCTGGGGCCAGGACGTGTGGATATTTTGGATGCGGCAACGTCTGGACTTCAATGCCCCACTCGGCAAGTAGGGTGGAGTTGTTCACAACGGCTTGTTGTATTTCTTTGTTCTTCAGGCCCACCACTGATGAGTCACCATGTGTGCCCCCCTTCATGCTCAGAAATTTCACCCATTCTAGGTCCCCTGTTAGTATCTTGTCTAGGGTATCCAGATGTTTGAAGAGATGTAAAATGTTACTCCGATTCAGGATGTCATGCTGTCCTGTACTGAGGAATCTCAGTGTGAGGACCTCCTCATATACGACTGCTGGTACACCCATTCTTTTGGCCCTTTCTCCCCTTTCTATAGCTGACTCTACTGGGGTTGATCCTGTGCTGGTGCTTCCTTGGTGGATTGAAGCAGGTCCTGCTTGGGGCCACTTGCTTTGGCCATTATTGCTCCTGGTGACAGGCTGAAGCCCCGGGCTTAAATGTGATGGATTTGGGGTAACCGACTGTAACGTTGATATTGCAGAGGTTGTTTGGTTGAGCTGTTCTGCAGGAGATGGACTTATTTCGGCCGTTGGGTTATTGTCTGTAGGGTGATTTAGCCATTCTAATGACTTTTGGCCCTTTGCACTGGAGGTGCTTGGTGATGTAGTTGGCTTATACTTAATTTCCAAAGTGTGGTAAATATTTAAATTACCTGTACTATTTTTTATGCGGTAAAGTCTAGTAAGCCTGTTAGAGCTCTCCCTAGAGGGAGGACTAGGGCTGCGAGCTACTACAGAGCAGCATTGAGTCTTTGCCCTTCCAGCGATTTTAACTGTGATTTTAAGATCGTGTTTGTTTTTGGTGCACTTTTACTTCAAGGGGGGTTTTTATCTCCTAGTATTAAGTGGGAATTGTTGTGAGGTACTCTGACACCCCTACACACGCTATTCTCTTTGCTGACAGCCTCGCCCAGCCGTTTTCGTACTCCCGGTTGAGGCGGCGGCGGGCGCCATCTTGGGTGTGGGCAGGGGCTGCGCTCTAGTCGCGCCGGCCTCCCGCCCTCCCAGATTATTTAGTAGGGCTCAGTCAGCTGCTCGCTGCCTGTTAGAGCTCTCCCTAGAGGGAGGACTAGGGCTGCGAGCTACTACAGAGCAGCATTGAGTCTTTGCCCTTCCAGCGATTTTAACTGTGATTTTAAGATCGTGTTTGTTTTTGGTGCACTTTTACTTCAAGGGGGGTTTTTATCTCCTAGTATTAAGTGGGAATTGTTGTGAGGTACTCTGACACCCCTACACACGCTATTCTCTTTGCTGACAGCCTCGCCCAGCCGTTTTCGTACTCCCGGTTGAGGCGGCGGCGGGCGCCATCTTGGGTGTGGGCAGGGGCTGCGCTCTAGTCGCGCCGGCCTCCCGCCTTCCTCATCACCTATAACATGTGTGTAGTGTTTAGACGGCGCAGCGGGCTGGCGCAGCGGGCGCGCCGGACGCGCGCCGAAGCCGCGCCTAAGCCAAGCCCGTCTGCGCCCGTCCGCGGCCGACCGTGGCCAGGGGCCCAGACCCCTACATCTCGGGCATGCCGCGGGCAGTCTTACACAAGTAAGAGGCTGCGAGACCTTTGCCCCGCTTCACTCACGAGCTGTCGCCACCTGATGGAGCCACTTGACCTAGGGCCATGTCCTCATTGTACATTCAGAGGGAGGTGTCTTTCGCCTGCCGTCCCTGACCCTGAAGCGACGATTGCTAAAGGGGGGCTTTTAAATTGTAGATCCTTCAGCAAACATTCCCTTCAGCTATGGGATCTTTTACTAGATGAGGACCTGCAGATATTATTTGTAACTGAAACCTGGTTAGGAGAACATTCGGATCCAGATATAGTGGATACCATTCCGCCAGGTTATACCCTCCATAGACTTGATCGAGATAAGGGAAGGGGAGGGGGCATTGCCATCATTGTCAAACAGCCTTTTGAGTGTGTCCTAAAACCAGTAAAAATTGACAACTGCGAAGCGGGTGAATTTAACATTAAACTGACCCAACACGAGTCAATCACGGGCATCCTAATTTACAGACCTCCTGGCTCTCTGGGTAACTTCCGAAGTAGTTTACTGGAAGGGGTTACTCAATCTGCGATCAAACACAATAAAGTGTTGGTGCTGGGTGATCTGAACTTACATCTAGAGGATCCCCTACAAAAGGAGGCAGCGGATGTTCGTCTAGTCCTACAAGCACTGCATCTGGACTTGATAAGTGTTGCAGCCACACATCAGAGGGGTCATTGTTTGGACCCTATTTTTGCAAGTTGGGACCTGATAAAGGCACTTACACCGTGTCAGCTCCCTTGGACAGACCACTTCTTGGTCCCTTTCCAATGCTTTTACCAACCAGTTAGAGCCAGTGAGAATGGGGTGGGAAATATTATGAGACGGAAATGGAGACAATACTCTCAAGATAACTTTATATGCGCCATCCAGAAAGCGCAGCTTCCGCAGGCCATGGACAGTGATCAGGCGAACAATGAATTTAATCAGCTTGTGACTGCAGCCCTGGATGAGATTGCCCCCATGAGTAAGGGTAAAGCAAGGGAAGGCAGACAACGTACTGCCCCTTGGTTCACTCCAGAACTCCAGCAAATCAAGTCCAATTGTAAAAAACTTGAAAGAAGCTGGAGAAGGAACCCGAGCGAACAAGGAAAAAACAGTTATAGCCTAGCACATAAAAGCTATCAGTATGCGGTGCGTAGAGCGAAAGCTAAATATTTCCAGACACGCATTGAGGCGGCCGAGAGCTCCTCACGCGAACTGTTCAAAATATACAAAGAAATATCTTTAGTCTCCAGCTCTAATACCCCCCTTAGGGCCAATGTGGTGGGATGCAACAGAGTTGCAAAATATTTTTCCAACAAAGTTAAAGACATTTATGCCTCCTTCACCCAACAACCAGACAAGGGCATAGACTTTATAGCAGGCTGCCCGCCTGTGGCCCGCGACGCCTTGTTGCAAACTTTCAAGGTACCCGCCGCTGACAGGCTAATAAAGATCTGTGGCAGTGTGAAGTCCGGTTCCCCTAACGACCCGGCACCGGCCTGGGTCATTACAGAGGGCCTGGTTGCCCTGGAACCATACATTAGGCATGTGTTACAGACCTCCTTTTCCACGCAACGAGTCCCTGAGGAGTGGAAGAAGGCCATAGTACTGCCAATAAGGAAAAAGCTGAATGTAAGCATGGAAGTGCTGGAAAACCTCAGACCTATCTCCTTATTGCCGTATGTGGCGAAAGTGGCTGAGAAGGTCGTGAATGCTCAGCTTACTGAGCACCTGGAGAGAGGGAACTTACTACATCCCTCACAATCCGGTTTTAGGGCGGGCTACTCTACGGAGACAGCTCTCCTACGGGCCTCTGAGACCCTAAGAGCTGGGGCTGATGCAGGGCACACAATGGCCCTGATCATGCTCGACCTCAGCGCGGCTTTTGACACCGTGGCGCATTCCATCCTGCTACGATGTCTGAGCGAAGCTGGGGTCGTGGGTCCTGCGCTGTACTGGTTACAGTCGTTTCTCACTGATAGATGTTTCCAGGTACAGCAAGGGACTTGTCGCTCGGTCGAGATGCCACTAGATCAGGGAGTGCCTCAGGGCTCAGCACTGAGCCCTACTCTCTTTAATCTTTATATGGCCTCCCTGGCGAAGGTTGTACAATCATTTGGGGTAGAATTGGTGTCTTACGCCGACGACACCCAGCTGCTGATTTCCCTATCACAGGACGCCGCAAACACCTCCTCCAACTTTAAGTCCTGTATGCAGGCGGTAGCTGAGTGGATGGACTCCCACTGCCTAAAACTGAATGGCTCTAAGACTGAGGTGTTGGTGGTGGGGGGTAAAAGCGAAAACTGGTCAACCGAGTGGTGGCCCACATGCCTAGGCCCTACCCCCATACCTTGTGATGAGGCTAAGAATCTAGGAGTTTGGATGAACTCCTCTCTCTCCTATGATGGCCACATAAGACGTCTTGTGGGTAAATGTTTTGGAGTATTAAAGACTCTAAACAAAACCTTGGACCTCCTACCCATAGCGGCCAGAAGGATACTGACGCAGGCCCTGGTGACCTCTCGGATGGACTATGGAAACGTACTGTTCCTAGGGGCCACCGAGGGCTGCCTGGGTCGCCTGCAAGTCATCCAGAATTCCGCCGCTAGACTGGTGTTAAGAAGACCTAGGAGGGCTAACTCGCAAATGGCATTGGATGCACTCCACTGGCTGCCTGTGAAGAAACGTGTGTGGTTCAAGTGCCTCCTCTTCTGTCACCGTATTGTCTGGGGCAGGTCGCCACCCTACCTGAGGGATCTAGTCAGTCGATATGAACCCACAAGGACCCTTCGGTCGGAGGGTGCCGGGCTGCTGACAGTACCTAGAATTAGGAAGGCAAGAATGGGTGGACGATCCTTCGCGTTCTTAGCAGCTCAATATTGGAACACACTACCTCCTGCTCTAAGACTGGAAAGCAGCGAAGCACTGTTCAGATCCAAGCTGAAAACACATCTATACACTGTGTAGGTTCACTGGCTCTTGTTGTGATTCTGGTAGCTCTAGCGCGGGGACACGCCGTGATGGCGTTACTGAGCGCTCTATAAGCTCTTTAATAATAATAATTAATAATAAGAATAACTCAGTCAAAATAAGAGGCAGAATCCGTGGTATTAGAGGTTCTGAAAAGGGCTTTATTCCTTACAAAGGAATCATAGTTCGAACTAGGCAATCTTATTCCATCACCACGAAGGTTCAGGAAGGGATAGGCAATACAGTATTGACAAGTGACAATATATATATGAAAAGCATTGCACTAAGACAGATGCAGGAGGCGTAACGGCTGATAATACAGATAAGAATACACATACGTAATGAAAATAGGCGTAAATACAGGCGTATACTAGAAACGTCATTTAAAATGATGTCACAAGTGGGTGGATCCATAAGAGAATCCTGCAGTGTCAGCAGAAATATTTGGCAGAGATGCGCGCGCAGCCGCATGACGTGTGATTGACGTGCAACTAGAGGGTGAAGGGGAATTGACATTTAGCTCTATATGTGGAGACAAAAGTCTGGGGGGTCAGGTCAACCTAATCCCAAATCGTATCTAATATCTTTGTTTAAGGAACTGTTTTATCCAAAAGGAAAGGTCTCTCGGACAGAATCTATTCTATACTGACTGTTAGTGCATGTACAAGCGTCTATGTGTCTACATGAGATGCGAGGGAGCAGGAATCTCTCATGGTAACAGGGGCTATGAATTACTTGCATAAAGACAGCGAGGCCAAGCTCTTTGCTCGGTAGCTGGAAGGATGTTTACCTAAACTACTAGACAGGAATGCATTGGATGAGGAGCGGAACAGATAACTTGAAGGCTGAATACAGTTTTTGGCAGGCAACAGGCCGCGTCAGGCACCGTTAGCCGCGCAGGGAGTAGGACAAAGTTCATGGATACAGATGCAGGTCCAAACTGGAGCATTTCAGAGGCAGAAGCAGAAAAAGGCTTGATGGCAGGATTCAGGGCCTACTCGCCTGAACTGTAAAATGTGAAAAGTGAACCATATAAAGTCGGTGGCCAATCATATTTAGGAATGGAATATTCGACCCATTCGTGGCGGATCTGAAAGAGGACATGTTGATGTTGGACGCACATGTATTTGCGTCTTCATAGCTGGAACTGGAGGGAACATACATGTACTTGTAGCATGTACATGGAGCCGTTGGGGTCTAAGATAGGGGACACAATTAACCATAAAAATTCATATTTCCTCATTCCCTCCTTGTCCCCTACGGACCCTTATGAAATATCCATCTTCATCAATCCATCAATCTGTTCATATAGCATCATTTGTTCTTCTTTCTTCTTCCGGGATCTTGAGTGAAAATTCGAAGGCGGGATACATGATGTGGCACACAGACCACAAATCGCTGGCCCACATTGTAGACACAAGCAGCAACTGAATAGAATGAGTAAGCCAATACCTAGGAAGGATAGGATCCTCCATCCCCAGGCTGACAACACGCTCCAGAACCAACCGGACCAAGTCCAGGTGCCTGGATTCTGGTGTATCTGGCTTACGATCTTATGGAGTCGAGTTATGGCTTTATATACTGACGGCGCATTTTCTGGTATGAAAACACAGCAACTTGATCCGATGACCCTACAAGCTCCACCCCTATCGGCCAAGATGACGTCAAGGACAAGACGATTTTGAAGAACAACAATCCGCATCGCAGACTGCTCTTCTGTTAAGTTACCTAAGGCGGAAGTAGTTTCATTCACTACTGCTTCAAGTGTTCTAGTTAATCTACGTATCAGCTTACTATTGGTGACTGTACCTATGTAGGGAAAGAAACCTTTATTGAAATCTGTGTATTGCTCCCATGCTGTTTCGGTGTAGTCGACAATTGGGAGATCTTTCTTCTGTCTATTGTGTACTAAATGGGTATTCCTATGGTAATCAGGCGGGGCTAGGAAAACAGGTGGCAGAAGGAATGCAATGTAACAGGTACCATCCCAATCTAGGGGTAGGCGTATGTATGCGGTGTGACCACAGATGAAGTAGGAGTGACGAGAAGCTCTAAACGTAGATTTGCCTTTATCACTGAATTCTATTACAGTGGTACATTTACTATGGCCCATGTGAATTGAACCATTCTTTCTTACACATAATTCGCCTCTAACTGGAAATACTGACATAGCGGGCAAGATTGGTGTAGCTTCAGATTCAACATTCAGGATCATGAGATTAAGTGTAAAGTTACCTAATCCATATACTTCATTTTCTAGATCAGTTCCTGTTCTTTTGGGAAGTCCCTCCTTGTTAGGGTAGCAGACTTTAAGTAAAACTAGGTTCAGGTTTCCCCAAACCCAGTTGTCTTGATAAACTACTGAATTTGAATCTAGGGAATTAATCAAACTAAACCATGCTCCACAGGAGCCATTGTGGGTGAATGGATACGGAAAGAGAGGCAGAACTCCCTTGTATTTCTGATAGGGGGGGAGTTGGCCACATATCCAACAATTTGTAGCATTGCTGGTCTGATGAGAATGATGTAACATACTAAAGAATGTGTTGTTGCGCAGCGCAAATCTATAGGACAACTCATGCGGGGGTAGTTCGCTAAAAGAATGTTCGGCAGTAACATTGAAAGCACGCTTGGAAATAGGGTAATACATGTGTAATAACATACTGGTAATGGTAATCAGAAGACTTAGAAAAAACATAATTAACAATGTCACTATGCAGTGACTACGAAGTGATTTACAGTACGCATATTTTTTTAGCTGTTTCTGTCTATTTCTCTCTCTATTTCGGTCTAGAGGATACATGTCAGAGACAAATTCAACCGATTCACCTTGAAGAGGACTTAAACAATCAAATTGTCTGACTTGCTAGACCTTAGTTTCAGTTTATAGTTTTCTTTTTCAGTTTTGTTAACCAGGGGGAGTTTTGAGTCAGTCTGTGAGGGAATGCAGGGCTGATAATTCAAGTCGGACGATAGTCCATGAAATTTTTTGATATGGCTCGAGTGCAACCACCCTTTACGTCCCTCAATCTTCACAGCTGTCCTTGTGGTCAGTAAGACGAGTTTAGGCGACTGCCAGCGAGGCTCCAGCGGGTTCCTTCTGTCGAAGTTCCTTATCAGTACCAGATCTCCTGGAACCACGTCATGGGGCTTCACCTCAGTGTTATCGGGAAAAGCTGCAGCTACCTGTGAACGACAAGATTGTAGTGCAGACATCAAGGAAGCCAGGTAATCTGTCAGCATATTACAATCAACATCAGTTATTTTACGGGGTATAGGCGTCCCCCACATATTTGGTGGTCTACCGAAGATCACCTCATACGGGGATAGCCCTGTTCGAGAGTGTGCTACCATTCTCATGTAAAAGAGCGCAACTGGTAAGGCTACTATCCAGTCGACACCTTTTTCTCTACATACTTTGGACAGTCTAATTTTCAAAGTTTGATTATGCCGCTCCACGAGACCTGCTGCCTCGGGATGTCGGACACAGTGGAATTTCCATTGATAGCCTAACCAAAGTGAAACATGTTTCATTAGCTCGGATGAGAACGGTTGGCCATTATCTGAGTACACGACACGGGGCAAACCATACCGTGGGAAGAATTCTCGAACTAACTGTTTGGCAGTAGTCGGGGCAGTGTAATCTGAGACGGGATACGCCTCTGTCCACCGGGAAAGAGCGCATACAACTACGAGGACATATTTGAATCCTCGACATCGTTCCATCTGGATATAATCCATCTGGAGGACTTCAAAAGGGTGATCGGGGGGTTGAAATCCACCCTGGTCTACAGGTACGCCTTTTCCTGGATTGAACTGACAACAAATCATGCAGGTACGTACTTTCTGTTTAGCTGCTGCTCGCAAGTGTTTATTGAACCAAATGTGTTGAATACTGTCTAGCATAGCTTTCTCTCCTAGGTGCGCTGGACTATGTATTGTGTTAATGATGACTTGAACCATTGAGTCGGGGAGAAACCATATAGATTTTCCCTTTGTCATCCATCCTTGATCCGTTTGGATCCCTCCTAATTCAGTCCATTTCTTTATTTCTTCTGGTGTAGCATGTGTCTGTATGTCAATTACATCAAGGGCAGGATCCTTAACTGTCATGCAGCGTGTTGTTGTCGGAACTATTGTCTTTGTCGTGTCAGTTGTATGAGTCTGATTCTGAGCAGTCTGTTTAGCTGTTCTGTCAGCTAGGTCGTTACCCTGAGAAATAATGTCAGTCACTTTTGTATGGGCTTTACACTTCATAATCGATATTGCAGTCGGCATATGTATTGCATCTAACAGAGCTTGAATAAGGGGACCATGCTGGATGTGGGCACCGTGAGAAGTTAAATAACCTCTCTCTCGCCAAAGCACGCCGAAGTCATGGACGACTCCGAATGCATAACGTGAATCTGTGTATATATTGACTTTCTTATTTTTGGCTTGAATACAGGCTTGTGTCAGAGCGATGAGCTCTGCTGCTTGAGCTGACAGGGTATCTATACAATTTGTTTCAATAACTTCAGTGTCTGTTGTGACTGCATAAGCGGCCACTAACTCTCCTGTACTTGTTCTCATGCATGAACCATCTACATACAATGTCAGGTCTGGATCTGATAATGGAATATCGGTCAAGTCTTGTCTGGGTTTCGTCGTAATAGTAACGACTTCAATACAATCATGTGCCAATGGGTCTGTTCCACTTACTGGCAAAAGTGTGGCAGGATTTAATGTACTACAACGTCTGATTTCTATGTGTGGCTGGAACAATGTTAATTCATAACCCGTCAGTCTTGCTATGGTCAAGTGTTGTGTTTGGGTCCGGTTCAAGAGAACCTCTACTGCATGTGGTACTTGTACTGTCAATTGATGTCCTAACACTATGGCATCGCTTTGTCTGATTGCTAAAGCTGTTGCTGCGACTGATTTCAGGCACGCAGGAAGAGCCTGAGCTACGGGATCTAATGTACTGGAAAAATAAGCACATGGCTTATGTGATCCTGCTTGTTCCTGCGCGAGTACTGACAAAGCAGTACCTTCACGTTCTGTAACAAAAAGTGTAAAACGTTTGTTGTAACATGGTGTTGCTAAAACAGGTGCTTGACATAAAGCTTTCTTTAAGCTTTCAAAAGCTTGCGTATGTTCCTGAGTCCAAGGGAGGACAGTTGATGTCGCTGCCTCCTGTGTTGTCAACTGAATGAGTGGTTTTGCTAGAAATGCATATTGAGGGATCCACTGTCTACAGTACGAAGTGAGGCCTATGAATGCCCGTACCTCCTTTTGGGTATCGGCATGTTAACAATTAACTGAATGCGGTCGGGTGTAAGCTGTCTTCCCCCCTTGGACAGCAAGTGCCCAAGGTACACAACTTGCTGGACACAGAATTGCAGCTTTGAAGGGGACACCTTGTGCCCCTTGTCGGCTAGGAAATGTAAAACCGTCAGTGATGCTTTTTCACATTCAGGTTCGCTTCGGGCGGTGATCAGTAGATCATCGACGTATTGAAGCAAGGCAGTGTTAGCTGGCATGTGGATACTGTCAAGTTCTCTTTTCAGTGCTTGGCTATAGATGCTGGGGCTTTCTGTGAATCCTTGAGGTGCGCGTGCGAATTTAAAACTTCGTCCATTTAAACTGAATCCGAACAAATATTGGCTTTCCGGATCGATTGGGACACTAAAGAAAGCGTTCTTGAGATCAATTACAGTAAAGAACGTTGCTTCTGAATCTATGGCTGTTAGCAATGAAGCGATATCTGGGACCACAGGGTATTGTGGTACAATGCATTTACTTAATTCTCGCAGATCAATAACTAATCGATATACTGGTGGTGCTTTTGGATCAGTTCGTTTAAGAATCGGAATTATCGGGGAATTACATATATTGGAGTCCGTTTCTACAACCACTCCTTGTGCAATGAGCTCGTCAATGATTTGCAGTAAAGCCACAACAGCATCTGGCGGTAGCTTGTATTGTCGTATTCGTGGTAATACTACTCCTGTTTTGAGTGTAACTCGATATGGTGTAATGTGCATACAACCTACATCAGTGGGGCCTTGTGCCCATAAATGTGCAGGTAGATTCTGTAACCGATGATCCATGTCTCTAGACACATAGTGACCTTTAAAGTCACGCAAAAATAGTCGTACTCCTTCCGGCGAACAACATATTACAGCTCCTAGAGCTTTCAATGTTTTTATACCTAACAAGTTTTCTGGGCATGATTTTGTGAGCAATAGATCTGTAGTCCGTGTTAATGGACCGACCGTTAATGCAAGCAGTTGCGATACTTCATTAATAGTGGGCTTTCCTGAAAAACCAAGGGAAATATTTTGTGAGCCTGAGAGGGGTACCCCTGGGACTTCGCTGCGGCGCATAGTGGTTCTGCTTGCCCCTGTATCGAGTAGAAACTTTCTGTCTTTCCCTAATATTTGACTCTGTACGTGAGGACCTTCTTGATCTACGGGAACCTCGATAAGGGGTGGGCCAACTTCCCTCTCTAGGCTATTTCATGTGTAGCGCTGATACTCTGGATAGTCATTTTGTGCATACTGGTACATCTGTTGTGTCGTGTTTTGTGTTGCAGCAATAGGCTGTGGCTGTTGTTGTTGTTGTTGTTGTGGTTGTGGTGCGGTCTGTTGTGGAACTGGCATAGGCTGTATATTCTGAGGTACTTGTTGTTGGATCTGATCCTGTCTAGGCGGACGTGGTCTCTCTTTCGTTATACCCATAGAGATATTATGTTTTAGGACTGCGCAATCGTGTATATAATGACCTGGCTGTTTACAATAGTTGCATGTCCCTCTAACAGGACCTACTGAATCATTGGACTGTGTTGTACCCTTTTTATGACCCTCAGCTGGAACTGACTGTGCAACAAGCATTTTCATTTTCGTGTCTTTCATACGTCTTTGTTCATTTTCTTGTTCTTCTCTAATTCTATTGTGATGATATTGTAACATTTGTAACATCTGTGACGGTGTGTTACCTTGCCAGGTACTCTCGAATTTTAATACTCTACCTTTAACTTGCGGCAGGGAATTCTCAACTAATTTTGTCACAAACAGATGTGGATACGACTCACTACTTGCTTTTATGCCACTATTAATACCAAAACATTTTTCAAATCGGCAATAGAAATCACTAGTGTCTTCATCTTGTTTTTGTTTACAGGCTGAAATTGCACCCCAGTCTTCCTTTTTCGTAGTCAATAGACGTGGTAGTACCTGCACTAATAATCCTGGTAATGCTGTAGTCTTTTCCCCAAGCCCTGAACCTGCAGCTCGGGCTTTTTCTTCGTTTTCTAATGCTGTCCACTCTATCTTTTGGTCTCCCACCTCCCATTCCTTTTCTTTGAGTTTCTCGTAAATACCGGCAGGCAATAAAACTTTTAATATTTTCATAATGTCCGGATAAGTATACTCTCCCATGAGTAACATGTCTTTTATCTCACGGTGGAAACCTGCTGGGTCTTTGTCATGGCTAGGTACTACTTTCTTCATTTCTAATAATTCAATTTTTGTTATGGGCGTGTACACAAACACGCGTTTAAAAGTATTGTCTTCACCTCTGATTGGGTGTACTTCGCGTAAGGGATTCTGTCTGTCTATGTGATACGTTTTTCTTTCCAATTTGGGGGGAACTGAAACATGTTCTGGGCATACGAAGACAATGTACTGGTGTCGATATTCTAGAATTTCTTTAATTAAGTCAGTACCCGAACCTCTCCATTTATTCGTGAGTAATTCTATCCATATATCAGGTAAGGGACCAGGATCGGAGCGTTGGCTTCTATACAATATAACGAGGTGCTGTATCATGTAGATACCAGCTAAACGCTGTTCGTCTGGGGTAAGATTCAAAAACGTGTGTGCTAACGCATCATCACTGTATTTTTCAGAACTGTCAGCCCATTGTACTGCTGACCTGGCTAATTCTTGTTCATCCATAGAATCGAGCATATGATACCCCCTTCGGTCTCGGAGTAATTTATCAGCAGCCTGGAATAAGTGTTCAGGGGACTTCGTATTTAGCATAGGGGCTTGAAAATGTCTGTTACATTCTGGACGTATCGGACGTATCGGGTCATTAAAGTATCTGGTATTGTTACAGGGTCGTCCCCTACCTACATAAGCAATCGTTTCTATATGTCCTGTGGGCATGTCTGATTCTTCCTCCTCCTCTCCCTCTGATTCAGTTTTATCTGCCTCCGATCTGGCTTTATGTGTTCGTTCTACTTCCTTGCGGATCTTTCGGCACATAGCTACTATACATGTTTGTTTATCGTGCTTTCCCTCTGATATATTCTGACCCCATCTGGTAAGGACTTGCATTTCATCCTGATCTACCTCGGACCTATCTCTGTCTCTGATCAAGCAGTTTATGAAGAAACGTAACAGTAGTCTCTGTACATCCACTTTCTGGTATTCCATGGCTTCGTCAATACTTTCAGGGCCTTGCCCTGTTTGGACAAAGCGATATATATTGTCTAAATGTTTAATCATTCCTGGTAATGTCGTTAAATACGTTGAAGCTCGTCGTATACGTAGTGATGATAGCAGCATTCTGTCATTTTTACCGGGCACTGGATCATATCTACAATCTATAAGATGTTCCTTAAACATGTTGGACGTTGCTATTTGTGGTGTACGTTGGTTTGCTAAATCTCTAAGAGACGATTTACTTCGTAATGGTGGCGTGGCGAAAATTGCTGCCGCACCTCCTGTCGCACCTTCTGAGGTGCTAGGCATAAAAGGGTTTGTGGGATGTAATGTAGAAACTGTGGATGCAGGAAAAGTTGGATTGTGCGGAGGAGTTTGTGGTTGCGGAGTTGGGGGCGGATGATCTCGGCGTTGAGCACCCTCGACAGGTGGTGTGTGTGGCGGAACATTAACATACTCGGGAGCTACATCGTCTAAATAGGAGGAAAGGAAAATATCTTTTGCGGTCTTGGGATGTGTTTTAATCGGGAGTAATGGGGGTGGCAAATCTTTCGGTATTTCCGGGGTGGCCTTAGGTAAACCTTCGGCCAAGAGAGGATACATACCATTCATAAGAGTGTTTCGTTGTCTGTCTACTTGTTCTGTTTTTACTCGGGTACCTTCCTCAAGTAACATATTTTCTCGGGCTCTATTTAAGTTCTCCCTACTTTTCTCTTCCAGTCTGAGCGCTTTCTCTGTGCGCCGATGCGATTCTTTACGCCATAGTTCAATGGCATCTTTCTGCGACTGTCTGGCTTTCTTTTTCCATAATTCTTCTTCTACTCTCATGATGCAATCGGCATCCCATGTCCCAGCTGCGGGCCATCTCTGACTCTCCGCTAAATCCTTGGTGTAGTCCACCCATAAATCAAGATATAATACGGCATCTAGGCCATGCTTATGGTACATAAAATACCCTGGAGTATCCCTAGGTGGAATGGGAACAGCTTCTTCGAGTACTCCTTTTCTAGTTTTGATCTGTCTTAATTTTGAAAAGAACGGCATTTTTAAACCTTGCTACTTGATTCTTACTCGAACTGAACTTGAACACAATTAATACGAAAAACACAATAATGAACATTCATTCATACCACAATTTTTGAACACAGTAAAACATTTAACATTTTAACATTTAACGAACAATGATAATTAAGAGAAAACTAACTACTGACATAATACTAATACTAGATAATACTAGATTATATATACATGAACATACTGGATATACTGCTAAACAGTACAGATACACTGCTAAAACAGTGCAGACCGGATTTGTGTACCCAAACCCGTCAGGACCGGCACAAACCAATGTGCACGTCTAACTGCCTCCCCAGCAATGGTACTCACCGGGTAGCACGGAACGGAAGGCCTCGGAACTGAACTGAACTGAACCGGACTGGACTGGACTCGACTCGGAAACTTCGGAACCTGGTGGGCCTCTGTATACCTCGGATCTTGCTCTCTCAGCTAGGCTCTGGTCGGGATACTTCGCACGTCTCACCGCCTCGTCTGGGTGTTGATCGCAGCCTCAGTCACCCCCGCTTGGCCGGAGGGAGATACAGGAAATCCTGCGGGTACGCGTTTTTGTCCGTTCAGCCGTGGCAGGGGACCGGGCCTGCAACGCACCTCCGGCGCGTGAGATGAGAAAGTGTCCCTATTCGGGCGCCAATTTATGTGGTAAATATTTAAATTACCTGTACTATTTTTTATGCGGTAAAGTCTAGTAAGAATAACTCAGTCAAAATAAGAGGCAGAATCCGTGGTATTAGAGGTTCTGAAAGGGCTTTATTCCTTACAAAGGAATCATAGTTCGAACTAGGCAATCTTATTCCATCACCACGATGGCTCTGGAAGGGATAGGCAATACAGTATTGACAAGTAACAATTTATATATGAAAAGCATTGCACTAAGACAGATGCAGGAGGCGTAACAGCTGATAATACAGATAAGAATACACATACGTAATGAAAATAGGCGTAAATACAGGCGTATACTAGAAACGTCATTTAAAATGATGTCACAAGTGGGTGGATCCATAAGAGAATCCTGCAGTGTCAGCAGAAATATTTGGCAGAGATGCGCGCGCAGCCGCATGACGTGTGATTGACGTGCAACTAGAGGGTGAAGGGGAATTGACATTTAGCTCTATATGTGGAGACAAAAGTCTGGGGGGTCAGGTCAACCTAATCCCAAATCGTATCTAATATCTTTGTTTAAGGAACTGTTTTATCCAAAAGGAAAGGTCTCTCGGACAGAATCTATTCTATACTGACTGTTAGTGCATGTACAAGCGTCTATGTGTCTACATGAGATGCGAGGGAGCAGGAATCTCTCATGGTAACAGGGGCTATGAATTACTTGCATAAAGACAGCGAGGCCAAGCTCTTTGCTCGGTAGCTGGAAGGATGTTTACCTAAACTACTAGACAGGAATGCATTGGATGAGGAGCGGAACAGATAACTTGAAGGCTGAATACAGTTTTTGGCAGGCAACAGGCCGCGTCAGGCACCGTTAGCCGCGCAGGGAGTAGGACAAAGTTCATGGATACAGATGCAGGTCCAAACTGGAGCATTTCAGAGGCAGAAGCAGAAAAAGGCTTGATGGCAGGATTCAGGGCCTACTCGCCTGAACTGTAAAATGTGAAAAGTGAACCATATAAAGTCGGTGGCCAATCATATTTAGGAATGGAATATTCGACCCATTCGTGGCGGATCTGAAAGAGGACATGTTGACGTTGGACGCACATGTATTTGCGTCTTCATAGCTGGAACTGGAGGGAACATACATGTACTTGTAGCATGTACATGGAGCCGTTGGGGTCTAAGATAGGGGACACAATTAACCATAAAAATTCATATTTCCTCACTGGGGTTGATCCTGTGCTGGTGCTTCCTTGGTGGATTGAAGCAGGTCCTGCTTGGGGCCACTTGCTTTGGCCATTATTGCTCCTGGTGACATCGTTAGCCGCGCAGGTAGTAGGACAAAGTTCATGGATACAGATGCAGGTCCAAACTGGAGCATTTCAGAGGCAGAAGCAGAAAAATGCTTGATGGCAGAATTCAGGGCCTACTCGCCTGAACTGTAAAATGTGAAAAGTGAACAGCAGACTTTAAGTAAAACTACGTTCACGTTTCCCCAAACCCAGTTGTCTTGATAAACTACTGAATTTGAATCTAGGGAATTAATCAAACTAAACCATGCTCCACAGGAGCCATTGTCGGTGAATGGATACGGAAAGAGAGGCAGAACTCCCTTGTATTTCTGATAGGGGGGGAGTCGGCCACATATCCAACAATTTGTAGCATTGCTGGTCTGATGAGAATGATGTAACATACTAATGAATGTGTTGTTGCGTAGCGCAAATCTATAGGACAACTCATGCGGGGGTAGTTCGCTAAAAGAATGTTCGGCAGTAACATTGAAAGCACGCTTGGAAATAGGGTAATACATGTGTAATAACATACTGGTAATGGTAATCAGAAGACTTAGAAAAAACATAATTAACAATGTCACTATGCAGTGACTACGAAGTGATTTACAGTACGCATATTTTTTTAGCTGTTTCTGTCTATTTCTCTCTCTATTTCGGTCTAGAGGATACATGTCAGAGACAAATTCAACCGATTCACCTTGAAGAGGACTTAAACAATCAAATTGTCTGACTTGCTAGACCTTAGTTTCAGTTTATAGTTTTCTTTTTCAGTTTTGTTAACCAGGGGGAGTTTTGAGTCAGTCTGTGAGGGAATGCAGGGCTGATAATTCAAGTCGGACGATAGTCCATGACATTTTTTGATATAGCTCGAGTGCAACCACCCTTTACGTCCCTCAATCTTCACAGCTGTCCTTGTGGTCAGTAAGACGAGTTTAGGCGACTGCCAGCGAGGCTCCAGCGGGTTCCTTCTGTCGAAGTTCCTTATCAGTACCAGATCTCCTGGAACCACGTCATGGGGCTTCACCTCAGTGTTATCGGGAAAAGCTGCAGCTACCTGTGAATGACAAGATTGTAGTGCAGACATCAAGGAAGCCAGGTAATCTGTCAGCATATTACAATCAACATCAGTTATTTTACGGGGTATAGGCGTCCCCCACATATTTGGTGGTCTACCGAAGATCACCTCATACGGGGATAGCCCTGTTCGAGAGTGTGCTACCATTCTCATGTAAAAGAGCGCAACTGGTAAGGCTACTATCCAGTCGACACCTTTTTCTCTACATACTTTGGACAGTCTAATTTTCAAAGTTTGATTATGCCGCTCCACGAGACCTGCTGCCTCGGGATGTCGGACACAGTGGAATTTCCATTGATAGCCTAACAAAAGTGAAACATGTTTCATTAGCTCGGATGAGAACGGTTGGCCATTATCTGAGTACACGACACGGGGCAAACCATACCGTGGGAAGAATTCTCGAACTAACTGTTTGGCAGTAGTCGGGGCAGTGTAATCTGAGACGGGATACGCCTCTGTCCACCGGGAAAGAGCGCATACAACTACGAGGACATATTTGAATCCTCGACATCGTTCCATCTGGATATAATCCATCTGGAGGACTTCAAAAGGGTGATCGGGGGGTTGAAATCCACCCTGGTCTACAGGTACGCCTTTTCCTGGATTGAACTGACAACAAATCATGCAGGTACGTACTTTCTGTTTAGCTGCTGCTCGCAAGTGTTTATTGAACCAAATGTGTTGAATACTGTCTAGCATAGCTTTCTCTCCTAGGTGCGCTGGACTATGTATTGTGTTAATGATGACTTGAACCATTGAGTCGGGGAGAAACCATATAGATTTTCCCTTTGTCATCCATCCTTGATCCGTTTGGATCCCTCCTAATTCAGTCCATTTCTTTATTTCTTCTGGTGTAGCATGTGTCTGTATGTCAATTACATCAAGGGCAGGATCCTTAACTGTCATGCAGCGTGTTGTTGTCGGAACTATTGTCTTTGTCGTGTCAGTTGTATGAGTCTGATTCTGAGCAGTCTGTTTAGCTGTTCTGTCAGCTAGGTCGTTACCCTGAGAAATAATGTCAGTCACTTTTGTATGGGCTTTACACTTCATAATCGATATTGCAGTCGGCATATGTATTGCATCTAACAGAGCTTGAATAAGGGGACCGTGCTGGATGTGGGCACCGTGAGAAGTTAAATAACCTCTCTCTCGCCAAAGCACGCCGAAGTCATGGACGACTCCGAATGCATAACGTGAATCTGTGTATATATTGACTTTCTTATTTTAGGCTTGAATACAGGCTTGTGTCAGAGCGATGAGCTCTGCTGCTTGAGCTGACAGGGTATCTATACAATTTGTTTCAATAACTTCAGTGTCTGTTGTGACTGCATAAGCGGCCACTAACTCTCCTGTACTTGTTCTCATGCATGAACCATCTACATACAATGTCAGGTCTGGATCTGATAATGGAATATCGGTCAAGTCTTGTCTGGGTTTCGTCGTAATAGTAACGACTTCAATACAATCATGTGCCAATGGGTCTGTTCCACTTACTGGCAAAAGTGTGGCAGGATTTAATGTACTACAACGTCTGATTTCTATGTGTGGCTGGAACAATGTTAATTCATAACCCGTCAGTCTTGCTATGGTCAAGTGTTGTGTTTGGGTCCGGTTCAAGAGAACCTCTACTGCATGTGGTACTTGTACTGTCAATTGATGTCCTAACACTATGGCATCGCTTTGTCTGATTGCTAAAGCTGTTGCTGCGACTGATTTCAGGCACGCAGGAAGAGCCTGAGCTACGGGATCTAATGTACTGGAAAAATAAGCACATGGCTTATGTGATCCTGCTTGTTCCTGCGCGAGTACTGACAAAGCAGTACCTTCACGTTCTGTAACAAAAAGTGTAAAACGTTTGTTGTAACATGGTGTTGCTAAAACAGGTGCTTGACATAAAGCTTTCTTTAAGCTTTCAAAAGCTTGCGTATGTTCCTGAGTCCAAGGGAGGACAGTTGATGTCGCTGCCTCCTGTGTTGTCAACTGAATGAGTGGTTTTGCTAGAAATGCATATTGAGGGATCCACTGTCTACAGTACGAAGTGAGGCCTATGAATGCCCGTACCTCCTTTTGTGTCTTGGGTATCGGCATGTTAACAATTAACTGAATGCGGTCGGGTGTAAGCTGTCTTCCCCCCTTGGACAGCAAGTGCCCAAGGTACACAACTTGCTGGACACAGAATTGCAGCTTTGAAGGGGACACCTTGTGCCCCTTGTCGGCTAGGAAATGTAAAACCGTCAGTGATGCTTTTTCACATTCAGGTTCGCTTCGGGCGGTGATCAGTAGATCATCGACGTATTGAAGCAAGGCAGTGTTAGCTGGCATGTGGATACTGTCAAGTTCTCTTTTCAGTGCTTGGCTATAGATGCTGGGGCTTTCTGTGAATCCTTGAGGTGCGCGTGCGAATTTAAAACTTCGTCCATTTAAACTGAATCCGAACAAATATTGGCTTTCCGGATCGATTGGGACACTAAAGAAAGCGTTCTTGAGATCAATTACAGTAAAGAACATTGCTTCTGAATCTATGGCTGTTAGCAATGAAGAGATATCTGGGACCACAGGGTATTGTGGTACAATGCATTTATTTAATTCTCGCAGATCAATAACTAATCGATATACTGGTGGTGCTTTTGGATCAGTTCGTTTAAGAATCGGAATTATCGGGGAATTACATATATTGGAGTCCGTTTCTACAACCACTCCTTGTGCAATGAGCTCGTCAATGATTTGCAGTAAAGCCACAACAGCATCTGGCGGTAGCTTGTATTGTCGTATTCGTGGTAATACTACTCCTGTTTTGAGTGTAACTCGATATGGTGTAATGTGCATACAACCTACATCAGTGGGGCCTTGTGCCCATAAGTGTGCAGGTAGATTCTGTAACCGATGATCCATGTCTCTAGACACATAGTGACCTTTAAAGTCACGCAAAAATAGTCGTACTCCTTCCGGCGAACAACATATTACAGCTCCTAGAGCTTTCAATGTTTTTATACCTAACAAGTTTTCTGGGCATGATTTTGTGAGCAATAGATCTGTAGTCCGTGTTAATGGACCGACCGTTAATGCAAGCGGTTGCGATACTTCATTAATAGTGGGCTTTCCTGAAAAACCAAGGGAAATATTTTGTGAGCCTGAGAGGGGTACCCCTGGGACTTCGCTGCGGCGGATAGTGGTTCTGCTTGCCCCTGTATCGAGTAGAAACTTTCTGTCTTTCCCTAATATTTGACTCTGTACGTAAGGACCTTCTTGATCTACGGGAACCTCGATAAGGGGTGGGCCAACTTCCCTCTCTAGGCTATTTCATGTGTAGCGCTGATACTCTGGATAGTCATTTTGTGCATACTGGTACATCTGTTGTGTCGTGTTTTGTGTTGCAGCAATAGGCTGTGGCTGTTGTTGTTGTTGTTGTTGTGGTTGTGGTGCGGTCTGTTGTGGAACTGGCATAGGCTGTATATTCTGAGGTACTTGTTGTTGGATCTGATCCTGTCTAGGCGGACGTGGTCTCTCTTTCGTTATACCCGTAGAGATATTATGTTTTAGGACTGCGCAATCGTGTATATAATGACCTGGCTGTTTACAATAGTTGCATGTCCCTCTAACAGGACCTACTGAATCATTGGACTGTGTTGTACCCTTTTTATGACCCTCAGCTGGAACTGACTGTGCAACAAGCATTTTCATTTTCGTGTCTTTCATACGTCTTTGTTCATTTTCTTGTTCTTCTCTAATTCTATTGTGATGATATTGTAACATTTGTAACATCTGTGACGGTGTGTTACCTTGCCAGGTACTCTCGAATTTTAATACTCTACCTTTAACTTGCGGCAGGGAATTCTCAACTAATTTTGTCACAAACAGATGTGGATACGACTCACTACTTGCTTTTATGCCACTATTAATACCAAAACATTTTTCAAATCGGCAATAGAAATCACTAGTGTCTTCATCTTGTTTTTGTTTACAGGCTGAAATTGCACCCCAGTCTTCCTTTTTCGTAGTCAATAGACGTGGTAGTACCTGCACTAATAATCCTGGTAATGCTGTAGTCTTTTCCCCAAGCCCTGAACCTGCAGCTCAGGCTTTTTCTTTGTTTTCTAATGCTGTCCACTCTATCTTTTGGTCTCCCACCTCCCATTCCTTTTCTTTGAGTTTCTCGTAAATACCGGCAGGCAATAAAACTTTTAATATTTTCATAATGTCCGGATAAGTATACTCTCCCATGAGTAACATGTCTTTTATCTCACGGTGGAAACCTGCTGGGTCTTTGTCATGGCTAGGTACTACTTTCTTCATTTCTAATAATTCAATTTTTGTTATGGGCGTGTACACAAACACGCGTTTAAAAGTATTGTCTTCACCTCTGATTGGGTGTACTTCGCGTAAGGGATTCTGTCTGTCTATGTGATACGTTTTTCTTTCCAATTTGGGGGGAACTGAAACATGTTCTGGGCATACGAAGACAATGTACTGGTGTCGATATTCTAGAATTTCTTTAATTAAGTCAGTACCCGAACCTCTCCATTTATTCGTGAGTAATTCTATCAATATATCAGGTAAGGGACCAGGATCGGAGCGTTGGCTTCTATACAATATAACGAGGTGCTGTATCATGTAGATACCAGCTAAACGCTGTTCGTTTGGGGTAAGATTCAAAAACGTGTGTGCTAACGCATCATCACTGTATTTTTCAGAACTGTCAGCCCATTGTACTGCTGACCTGGCTAATTCTTGTTCATCCATAGAATCGAGCATATGATACCCCCTTCGGTCTCGGAGTAATTTATCAGCAGCCTGGAATAAGTGTTCAGGGGACTTCGTATTTAGCATAGGGGCTTGAAAATGTCTGTTACATTCTGGACGTATCGGACGTATCGGGTCATTAAAGTATCTGGTATTGTTACAGGGTCGTCCCCTACCTACATAAGCAATCGTTTCTATATGTCCTGTGGGCATGTCTGATTCTTCCTCCTCCTCTCCCTCTGATTCAGTTTTATCTGCCTCCGATCTGGCTTTATGTGTTCGTTCTACTTCCTTGCGGATCTTTCGGCACATAGCTACTATACATGTTTGTTTATCGTGCTTTCCCTCTGATATATTCTGACCCCATCTGGTAAGGACTTGCCTTTCATCCTGATCTACCTCGGACCTATCTCTGTCTCTGATCAAGCAGTTTATGAAGAAACGTAACAGTAGTCTCTGTACATCCACTTTCTGGTATTCCATGGCTTCGTCAATACTTTCAGGGCCTTGCCCTGTTTGGACAAAGCGATATATATTGTCTAAATGTTTAATCATTCCTGGTAATGTCGTTAAATACGTTGAAGCTCGTCGTATACGTAGTGATGATAGCAGCATTCTGTCATTTTTACCGGGCACTGGATCATATCTACAATCTATAAGATGTTCCTTAAACATGTCGGACGTTGCTATTTGTGGTGTACGTTGGTTTGCTAAATCTCTAAGAGACGATTTACTTCGTAATGGTGGCGTGGCGAAAATTGCTGCCGCACCTCCTGTCGCACCTTCTGAGGTGCTAGGCATAAAAGGGTTTGTGGGATGTAATGTAGAAACTGTGGATGCAGGAAAAGTTGGATTGTGCGGAGGAGTTTGTGGTTGCGGAGTTGGGGGCGGATGATCTCGGCGTTGAGCACCCTCGACAGGTGGTGTATGTGGCGGAACATTAACATACTCGGGAGCTACATCGTCTAAATAGGAGGAAAGGAAAATATCTTTTGCGGTCTTGGGATGTGTTTTAATCGGGAGTAATGGGGGTGGCAAATCTTTCGGTATTTCCGGGGTGGCCTTAGGTAAACCTTCGGCCAAGAGAGGATACATACCATTCATAAGAGTGTTTCGTTGTCTGTCTACTTGTTCTGTTTTTACTCGGGTACCTTCCTCAAGTAACATATTTTCTCGGGCTCTATTTAAGTTCTCCCTACTTTTCTCTTCCAGTCTGAGCGCTTTCTCTGTGCGCCGATGCGATTCTTTACGCCATAGTTCAATGGCATCTTTCTGCGACTGTCTGGCTTTCTTTTTCCATAATTCTTCTTCTACTCTCATGATGCAATCGGCATCCCATGTCCCAGCTGCGGGCCATCTCTGACTCTCTGCTAAATCCTTGGTGTAGTCCACCCATAAATCAAGATATAATACGGCATCTAGGCCATGCTTATGGTACATAAAATACCCTGGAGTATCCCTAGGTGGAATGGGAACAGCTTCTTCGAGTACTCCTTTTCTAGTTTTGATCTGTCTTAATTTTGAAAAGAACTGCATTTTTAAACCTTGTTACTTGATTCTTACTTGAACTGAACTTGAACACAATTAATACGAAAAACACAATAATGAATATTCATTCATACCACAATTTTTGAACACAGTAAAACATTTAACATTTTAACATTTAACGAACAATGATAATTAAGAGAAAACTAACTACTGACATAATACTAATACTAGATAATACTAGATTATATATACATGAACATACTGGATATACTGCTAAACAGTACAGATACACTGCTAAAACAGTGCAGACCGGATTTGTGTACCCAAACCCGTCAGGACCGGCACAAACCAATGTGCACGTCTAACTGCCTCCCCAGCAATGGTACTCACCGGGTAGCACGGAACGGAAGGCCTCGGAACTGAACTGAACTGAACCGGACTGGACTGGACTCGACTCGGAAACTTCGGAACCTGGTGGGCCTCTGTATACCTCGGATCTTGCTCTCTCAGCTAGGCTCTGGTCGGGATACTTCGCACGTCTCACCGCCTCGTCTGGGTGTTGATCGCAGCCACAGTCACCCCCGCTTGGCTGGAGGGAGATACAGGAAATCCTGCTTGTACGCGTTTTTGTCCGT
Organism: Triturus cristatus; assembly: GCF_964204655.1. Classification (NCBI taxonomy): domain Eukaryota; kingdom Metazoa; phylum Chordata; class Amphibia; order Caudata; family Salamandridae; genus Triturus; species Triturus cristatus. Next base: position 481,491,445 of record NC_140580.1, read on the forward strand.
TCAGCCGTGGCAGGGGACCGGGCCTGCAACGCACCTCCGGCGCGTGAGATGAGAAAGTGTCCCTATTCGGGCGCCAATCTGTTCATATAGCATCATTTGTTCTTCTTTCTTCTTCCGGGATCTTGAGTGAAAATTCGAAGGCGGGATACACGATGTGGCACACAGACCACAAATCGCTGGCCCACATTGTAGACACAAGCAGCAACTGAATAGAATGAGTAAGCCAATACCTGACGGTTTTACATTTCCTAGCCGACAAGGGGCACAAGGTGTCCCCTTCAAAGCTGCAATTCTGTGTCCAGCAAGTTGTGTACCTTGGGCACTTGCTGTCCAAGGGGGGAAGACAGCTTACACCCGACCGCATTCAGTTAATTGTTAACATGCCGATACCCAAGACACAAAAGGAGGTACGGGCATTCATAGGCCTCACTTCGTACTGTAGACAGTGGATCCCTCAATATGCATTTCTAGCAAAACCACTCATTCAGTTGACAACACAGGAGGCAGCAACATCAACTGTCCTCCCTTGGACTCAGGAACATACGCAAGCTTTTGAAAGCTTAAAGAAAGCTTTATGTCAAGCACCTGTTTTAGCAACACCATGTTACAACAAACGTTTTACACTTTTTGTTACAGAACGTGAAGGTACTGCTTTGTCAGTACTCGCGCAGGAACAAGCAGGATCACATAAGCCATGTGCTTATTTTTCCAGTACATTAGATCGCGTAGCTCAGGCTCTTCCTGCGTGCCTGAAATCAGTCGCAGCAACAGCTTTAGCAATCAGACAAAGCGATGCCATAGTGTTAGGACATCAATTGACAGTACAAGTACCACATGCAGTAGAGGTTCTCTTGAACCGGACCCAAACACAACACTTGACCATAGCAAGACTGACGGGTTATGAATTAACATCGTTCCAGCCACACATAGAAATCAGACGTTGTAGTACATTAAATCATGCCACACTTTTGCCAGTAAGTGGAACAGACCCATTGGCACATGATTGTATTGAAGTGGTTACTATTACGACGAAACCCAGACAAGACTTGACCGATATTCCATTATCAGATCCAGACCTGACATTGTATGTAGATGGTTCATGCATGCACTGCCCCGACTACTGCCAAACAGTTAGTTCGAGAATTCTTCCCACGGTATGGTTTGCCCCGTGTCGTGTACTCAGATAATGGCCAACCGTTCTCATCAGAGCTAATGAAACATGTTTCACTTTTGTTAGGCTATCAATGGAAATTCCACTGTGTCCGACATCCCGAGGCAGCAGGTCTCGTGGAGCGGCATAATCAAACTTTGAAAATTAGACTGTCCAAAGTATGTAGAGAAAAAGGTGTCGACTGGATAGTAGCCTTACCAGTTGCGCTCTTTTACATGAGAATGGTAGCACACTCTCGAACAGGGCTATCCCCGTATGAGGTGATCTTCGGTAGACCACCAAATATGTGGGGGACGCCTATACCCCGTAAAATAACTGATGTTGATTGTAATATGCTGACAGATTACCTGGCTTCCTTGATGTCTGCACTACAATCTTGTCGTTCACAGGTAGCTGCAGCTTTTCCCGATAACACTGAGGTGAAGCCCCATGACGTGGTTCCAGGAGATCTGGTACTGATAAGGAACTTCGACAGAAGGAACCCGCTGGAGCCTCGCTGGCAGTCGCCTAAACTCGTCTTACTGACCACAAGGACAGCTGTGAAGATTGAGGGACGTAAAGGGTGGTTGCACTCGAGCCATATCAAAAAATTTCATGGACTATCGTCCGACTTGAATTATCAGCCCTGCATTCCCTCACAGACTGACTCAAAACTCCCCCTGGTTAACAAAACTGAAAAAGAAAACTATAAACTGAAACTAAGGTCTAGCAAGTCAGACAATTTGATTGTTTAAGTCCTCTTCAAGGTGAATCGGTTGAATTTGTCTCTGACATGTATCCTCTAGACCGAAATAGAGAGAGAAATAGACAGAAACAGCTAAAAAAATATGCGTACTGTAAATCACTTCGTAGTCACTGCATAGTGACATTGTTAATTATGTTTTTTCTAAGTCTTCTGATTACCATTACCAGTATGTTATTACACATGTATTACCCTATTTCCAAGCGTGCTTTCAATGTTACTGCCGAACATTCTTTTAGCGAACTACCCCCGCATGAGTTGTCCTATAGATTTGCGCTACGCAACAACACATTCATTAGTATGTTACATCATTCTCATCAGACCAGCAATGCTACAAATTGTTGGATATGTGGCCGACTCCCCCCCTATCAGAAATACAAGGGAGTTCTGCCTCTCTTTCCGTATCCATTCACCGACAATGGCTCCTGTGGAGCATGGTTTAGTTTGATTAATTCCCTAGATTCAAATTCAGTAGTTTATCAAGACAACTGGGTTTGGGGAAACGTGAACGTAGTTTTACTTAAAGTCTGCTGTTCACTTTTCACATTTTACAGTTCAGGCGAGTAGGCCCTGAATTCTGCCATCAAGCATTTTTCTGCTTCTGCCTCTGAAATGCTCCAGTTTGGACCTGCATCTGTATCCATGAACTTTGTCCTACTACCTGCGCGGCTAACGATGTCACCAGGAGCAATAATGGCCAAAGCAAGTGGCCCCAAGCAGGACCTGCTTCAATCCACCAAGGAAGCACCAGCACAGGATCAACCCCAGTGAGGAAATATGAATTTTTATGGTTAATTGTGTCCCCTATCTTAGACCCCAATGGCTCCATGTACATGCTACAAGTACATGTATGTTCCCTCCAGTTCCAGCTATGAAGACGCAAATACATGTGCGTCCAACGTCAACATGTCCTCTTTCAGATCCGCCACGAATGGGTCGAATATTCCATTCCTAAATATGATTGGCCACCGACTTTATATGGTTCACTTTTCACATTTTACAGTTCAGGCGAGTAGGCCCTGAATCCTGCCATCAAGCCTTTTTCTGCTTCTGCCTCTGAAATGCTCCAGTTTGGACCTGCATCTGTATCCATGAACTTTGTCCTACTCCCTGCGCGGCTAACGGTGCCTGACGCGGCCTGTTGCCTGCCAAAAACTGTATTCAGCCTTCAAGTTATCTGTTCCGCTCCTCATCCAATGCATTCCTGTCTAGTAGTTTAGGTAAACATCCTTCCAGCTACCGAGCAAAGAGCTTGGCCTCGCTGTCTTTATGCAAGTAATTCATAGCCCCTGTTACCATGAGAGATTCCTGCTCCCTCGCATCTCATGTAGACACATAGACGCTTGTACATGCACTAACAGTCAGTATAGAATAGATTCTGTCCGAGAGACCTTTCCTTTTGGATAAAACAGTTCCTTAAACAAAGATATTAGATACGATTTGGGATTAGGTTGACCTGACCCCCCAGACTTTTGTCTCCACATATAGAGCTAAATGTCAATTCCCCTTCACCCTCTAGTTGCACGTCAATCACACGTCATGCGGCTGCACGCGCATCTCTGCCAAATATTTCTGCTGACACTGCAGGATTCTCTTATGGATCCACCCACTTGTGACATCATTTTAAATGACGTTTCTAGTATACGCCTGTATTTACGCCTATTTTCATTACGTATGTGTATTCTTATCTGTATTATCAGCTGTTACGCCTCCTGCATCTGTCTTAGTGCAATGCTTTTCATATATATATTGTTACTTGTCAATACTGTATTGCCTATCCCTTCCTGAACCTTCGTGGTGATGGAATAAGATTGCCTAGTTCGAACTATGATTCCTTTGTAAGGAATAAAGCCCTTTTCAGAACCTCTAATACCACGGATTCTGCCTCTTATTTTGACTGAGTTATTCTTAGTAGACTTTACCGCATAAAAAATAGTACAGGTAATTTAAATATTTACCACATAAATTGGCGCCCGAATAGGGACACTTTCTCATCTCACGCGCCGGAGGTGCGTTGCAGGCCCGGTCCCCTGCCACGGCTGAACGGACAAAAACGCGTACCCGCAGGATTTCCTGTATCTCCCTCCGGCCAAGCGGGGGTGACTGAGGCTGCGATCAACACCCAGACGAGGCGGTGAGACGTGCGAAGTATCCCGACCAGAGCCTAGCTGAGAGAGCAAGATCCGAGGTATACAGAGGCCCACCAGGTTCCGAAGTTTCCGAGTCGAGTCCAGTCCAGTCCGGTTCAGTTCAGTTCAGTTCCGAGGCCTTCCGTTCCGTGCTACCCGGTGAGTACCATTGCTGGGGAGGCAGTTAGACGTGCACATTGGTTTGTGCCGGTCCTGACGGGTTTGGGTACACAAATCCGGTCTGCACTGTTTTAGCAGTGTATCTGTACTGTTTAGCAGTATATCCAGTATGTTCATGTATATATAATCTAGTATTATCTAGTATTAGTATTATGTCAGTAGTTAGTTTTCTCTTAATTATCATTGTTCGTTAAATGTTAAAATGTTAAATGTTTTACTGTGTTCAAAAATTGTGGTATGAATGAATGTTCATTATTGTGTTTTTCGTATTAATTGTGTTCAAGTTCAGTTCGAGTAAGAATCAAGTAGCAAGGTTTAAAAATGCCGTTCTTTTCAAAATTAAGACAGATCAAAACTAGAAAAGGAGTACTCGAAGAAGCTGTTCCCATTCCACCTAGGGATACTCCAGGGTATTTTATGTACCATAAGCATGGCCTAGATGCCGTATTATATCTTGATTTATGGGTGGACTACACCAAGGATTTAGCAGAGAGTCAGAGATGGCCCGCAGCTGGGACATGGGATGCCGATTGCATCATGAGAGTAGAAGAAGAATTATGGAAAAAGAAAGCCAGACAGTCGCAGAAAGATGCCATTGAACTATGGTGTAAAGAATCGCATCGGCGCACAGAGAAAGCGCTCAGACTGGAAGAGAAAAGTAGGGAGAACTTAAATAGAGCCCGAGAAAATATGTTACTTGAGGAAGGTACCCGAGTAAAAACAGAACAAGTAGACAGACAACGAAACACTCTTATGAATGGTATGTATCCTCTCTTGGCCGAAGGTTTACCTAAGGCCACCCCGGAAATACCGAAAGATTTGCCACCCCCATTACTCCCGATTAAAACACATCCCAAGACCGCAAAAGATATTTTCCTTTCCTCCTATTTAGACGATGTAGCTCCCGAGTATGTTAATGTTCCGCCACACACACCACCTGTCGAGGGTGCTCAACGCCGAGATCATCCGCCCCCAACTCCGCAACCACAAACTCCTCCGCACAATCCAACTTTTCCTGCATCCACAGTTTCTACATTACATCCCACAAACCCTTTTATGCCTAGCACCTCAGAAGGTGCGACAGGAGGTGCGGCAGCAATTTTCGCCACGCCACCATTACGAAGTAAATCGTCTCTTAGAGATTTAGCAAACCAACGTACACCACAAATAGCAACGTCCGACATGTTTAAGGAACATCTTATAGATTGTAGATATGATCCAGTGCCTGGTAAAAATGACAGAATGCTGCTATCATCACTACGTATACGACGAGCTTCAACGTATTTAACGACATTACCAGGAATGATTAAACATTTAGACAATATATATCGCTTTGTCCAAACAGGGCAAGGCCCTGAAAGTATTGACGAAGCCATGGAATACCAGAAAGTGGATGTACAGAGACTACTGTTACGTTTCTTCATAAACTGCTTGATCAGAGACAGAGATAGGTCCGAGGTAGATCAGGATGAAATGCAAGTCCTTACCAGATGGGGTCAGAATATATCAGAGGGAAAGCACGATAAACAAACATGTATAGTAGCTATGTGCCGAAAGATCCGCAAGGAAGTAGAACGAACACATAAAGCCAGATCGGAGGCAGATAAAACTGAATCAGAGGGAGAGGAGGAGGAAGAATCAGACATGCCCACAGGACATATAGAAACGATTGCTTATGTAGGTAGGGGACGACCCTGTAACAATACCAGATACTTTAATGACCCGATACGTCCGATACGTCCAGAATGTAACAGACATTTTCAAGCCCCTATGCTAAATACGAAGTCCCCTGAACACTTATTCCAGGCTGCTGATAAATTACTCCGAGACCGAAGGGGGTATCATATGCTCGATTCTATGGATGAACAAGAATTAGCCAGGTCAGCAGTACAATGGGCTGACAGTTCTGAAAAATACAGTGATGATGCGTTAGCACACACGTTTTTGAATCTTACCCCAGACGAACAGCGTTTAGCTGGTATCTACATGATACAGCACCTCGTTATATTGTATAGAAGCCAACGCTCCGATCCTGGTCCCTTACCTGATATATTGATAGAATTACTCACGAATAAATGGAGAGGTTCGGGTACTGACTTAATTAAAGAAATTCTAGAATATCGACACCAGTACATTGTCTTCGTATGCCCAGAACATGTTTCAGTTCCCCCCAAATTGGAAAGAAAAACGTATCACATAGACAGACAGAATCCCTTACGCGAAGTACACCCAATCAGAGGTGAAGACAATACTTTTAAACGCGTGTTTGTGTACACGCCCATAACAAAAATTGAATTATTAGAAATGAAGAAAGTAGTACCTAGCCATGACAAAGACCCAGCAGGTTTCCACCGTGAGATAAAAGACATGTTACTCATGGGAGAGTATACTTATCCGGACATTATGAAAATATTAAAAGTTTTATTGCCTGCCGGTATTTACGAGAAACTCAAAGAAAAGGAATGGGAGGTGGGAGACCAAAAGATAGAGTGGACAGCATTAGAAAACAAAGAAAAAGCCTGAGCTGCAGGTTCAGGGCTTGGGGAAAAGACTACAGCATTACCAGGATTATTAGTGCAGGTACTACCACGTCTATTGACTACGAAAAAGGAAGACTGGGGTGCAATTTCAGCCTGTAAACAAAAACAAGATGAAGACACTAGTGATTTCTATTGCCGATTTGAAAAATGTTTTGGTATTAATAGTGGCATAAAAGCAAGTAGTGAGTCGTATCCACATCTGTTTGTGACAAAATTAGTTGAGAATTCCCTGCCGCAAGTTAAAGGTAGAGTATTAAAATTCGAGAGTACCTGGCAAGGTAACACACCGTCACAGATGTTACAAATGTTACAATATCATCACAATAGAATTAGAGAAGAACAAGAAAATGAACAAAGACGTATGAAAGACACGAAAATGAAAATGCTTGTTGCACAGTCAGTTCCAGCTGAGGGTCATAAAAAGGGTACAACACAGTCCAATGATTCAGTAGGTCCTGTTAGAGGGACATGCAACTATTGTAAACAGCCAGGTCATTATATACACGATTGCGCAGTCCTAAAACATAATATCTCTACGGGTATAACGAAAGAGAGACCACGTCCGCCTAGACAGGATCAGATCCAACAACAAGTACCTCAGAATATACAGCCTATGCCAGTTCCACAACAGACCGCACCACAACCACAACAACAACAACAACAACAGCCACAGCCTATTGCTGCAACACAAAACACGACACAACAGATGTACCAGTATGCACAAAATGACTATCCAGAGTATCAGCGCTACACATGAAATAGCCTAGAGAGGGAAGTTGGCCCACCCCTTATCGAGGTTCCCGTAGATCAAGAAGGTCCTCACGTACAGAGTCAAATATTAGGGAAAGACAGAAAGTTTCTACTCGATACAGGGGCAAGCAGAACCACTATGCGCCGCAGCGAAGTCCCAGGGGTACCCCTCTCAGGCTCACAAAATATTTCCCTTGGTTTTTCAGGAAAGCCCACTATTAATGAAGTATCGCAACCGCTTGCATTAACGGTCGGTCCATTAACACGGACTACAGATCTATTGCTCACAAAATCATGCCCAGAAAACTTGTTAGGTATAAAAACATTGAAAGCTCTAGGAGCTGTAATATGTTGACCGCCGGAAGGAGTACGACTATTTTTGCGTGACTTTAAAGGTCACTATGTGTCTAGAGACATGGATCATCGGTTACAGAATCTACCTGCACATTTATGGGCACAAGGCCCCACTGATGTAGGTTGTATGCACATTACACCATATCGAGTTACACTCAAAACAGGAGTAGTATTACCACGAATACGACAATACAAGCTACCGCCAGATGCTGTTGTGGCATTACTGCAAATCATTGACGAGCTCATTGCACAAGGAGTGGTTGTAGAAACGGACTCCAATATATGTAATTCCCCGATAATTCCGATTCTTAAACGAACTGATCCAAAAGCACCACCAGTATATCGATTAGTTATTGATCTGCGAGAATTAAGTAAATGCATTGTACCACAATACCCTGTGGTCCTAGATATCTCTTCATTGCTAACAGCCATAGATTCAGAAGCAACGTTCTTTACTGTAATTGATCTCAAGAACGCTTTCTTTAGTGTCCCAATCGATCCGGAAAGCCAATATTTGTTCGGATTCAGTTTAAATGGACGAAGTTTTAAATTCGCACGCGCACCTCAAGGATTCACAGAAAGCCCCAGCATCTATAGCCAAGCACTGAAAAGAGAACTTGACAGTATCCACATGCCAGCTAACACTGCCTTGCTTCAATACGTCGATGATCTACTGATCACCGCCCGAAGCGAACCTGAATGTGAAAAAGCATCACTGACGGTTTTACATTTCCTAGCCGACAAGGGGCACAAGGTGTCCCCTTCAAAGCTGCAATTCTGTGTCCAGCAAGTTGTGTACCTTGGGCACTTGCTGTCCAAGGGGGGAAGACAGCTTACACCCGACCGCATTCAGTTAATTGTTAACATGCCGATACCCAAAAGGAGGTACGGGCATTCATAGGCCTCACTTCGTACTGTAGACAGTGGATCCCTCAATATGCATTTCTAGCAAAACCACTCATTCAGTTGACAACACAGGAGGCAGCGACATCAACTGTCCTCCCTTGGACTCAGGAACATACGCAAGCTTTTGAAAGCTTAAAGAAAGCTTTATGTCAAGCACCTGTTTTAGCAACACCATGTTACAACAAACGTTTTACACTTTTTGTTACAGAACGTGAAGGTACTGCTTTGTCAGTACTCGCGCAGGAACAAGCAGGATCACATAAGCCATGTGCTTATTTTTCCAGTACATTAGATCCCGTAGCTCAGGCTCTTCCTGCGTGCCTGAAATCAGTCGCAGCAACAGCTTTAGCAATCAGACAAAGCGATGCCATAGTGTTAGGACATCAATTGACAGTACAAGTACCACATGCAGTAGAGGTTCTCTTGAACCGGACCCAAACACAACACTTGACCATAGCAAGACTGACGGGTTATGAATTAACATTGTTCCAGCCACACATAGAAATCAGACGTTGTAGTACATTAAATCCTGCCACACTTTTGCCAGTAAGTGGAACAGACCCATTGGCACATGATTGTATTGAAGTCGTTACTATTACGACGAAACCCAGACAAGACTTGACCGATATTCCATTATCAGATCCAGACCTGACATTGTATGTAGATGGTTCATGCATGAGAACAAGTACAGGAGAGTTAGTGGCCGCTTATGCAGTCACAACAGACACTGAAGTTATTGAAACAAATTGTATAGATACCCTGTCAGCTCACGCAGCAGAGCTCATCGCTCTGACACAAGCCTGTATTCAAGCCAAAAATAAGAAAGTCAATATATACACAGATTCACGTTATGCATTCGGAGTCGTCCATGACTTCGGCGTGCTTTGGCGAGAGAGAGGTTATTTAACTTCTCACGGTGCCCACATCCAGCACGGTCCCCTTATTCAAGCTCTGTTAGATGCAATACATATGCCGACTGCAATATCGATTATGAAGTGTAAAGCCCATACAAAAGTGACTGACATTATTTCTCAGGGTAACGACCTAGCTGACAGAACAGCTAAACAGACTGCTCAGAATCAGACTCATACAACTGACACGACAAAGGCAATAGTTCCGACAACAACACGCTGCATGACAGTTAAGGATCCTGCCCTTGATGTAATTGACATACAGACACATGCTACACCAGAAGAAATAAAGAAATGGACTGAATTAGGAGGGATCCAAACGGATCAAGGATGGATGACAAAGGGAAAATCTATATGGTTTCTCCCCGACTCAATGGTTCAAGTCATCATTAACACAATACATAGTCCAGCGCACCTAGGAGAGAAAGCTATGCTAGACAGTATTCAACACATTTGGTTCAATAAACACTTGCGAGCAGCAGCTAAACAGAAAGTACGTACCTGCATGATTTGTTGTCAGTTCAATCCAGGAAAAGGCGTACCTGTAGACCAGGGTGGATTTCAACCCCCCGATCACCCTTTTGAAGTCCTCCAGATGGATTATATCCAGATGGAACGATGTCGAGGATTCAAATATGTCCTCGTAGTTGTATGCGCTCTTTCCCGGTGGACAGAGGCGTATCCCGTCTCAGATTACACTGCCCCGACTACTGCCAAACAGTTAGTTCGAGAATTCTTCCCACGGTATGGTTTGCCCCGTGTCGTGTACTCAGATAATGGCCAACCGTTCTCATCCGAGCTAATGAAACATGTTTCACTTTGGTTAGGCTATCAATGGAAATTCCACTGTGTCCGACATCCCGAGGCAGCAGGTCTCGTGGAGCGGCATAATCAAACTTTGAAAATTAGACTGTCCAAAGTATGTAGAGAAAAAGGTGTCGACTGGATAGTAGCCTTACCAGTTGCGCTCTTTTACATGAGAATGGTAGCACACTCTCGAACAGGGCTATCCCCGTATGAGGTGATCTTCGGTAGACCACCAAATATGTGGGGGACGCCTATACCCCGTAAAATAACTGATGTTGATTGTAATATGCTGACAGATTACCTGGCTTCCTTGATGTCTGCACTACAATCTTGTCGTTCACAGGTAGCTGCAGCTTTTCCCGATAACACTGAGGTGAAGCCCCATGACGTGGTTCCAGGAGATCTGGTACTGATAAGGAACTTCGACAGAAGGAACCCGCTGGAGCCTCGCTGGCAGTCGCCTAAACTCGTCTTACTGACCACAAGGACAGCTGTGAAGATTGAGGGACGTAAAGGGTGGTTGCACTCGAGCCATATCAAAAAATTTCATGGACTATCGTCCGACTTGAATTATCAGCCCTGCATTCCCTCACAGACTGACTCAAAACTCCCCCTGGTTAACAAAACTGAAAAAGAAAACTATAAACTGAAACTAAGGTCTAGCAAGTCAGACAATTTGATTGTTTAAGTCCTCTTCAAGGTGAATCGGTTGAATTTGTCTCTGACATGTATCCTCTAGACCGAAATAGAGAGAGAAATAGACAGAAACAGCTAAAAAAATATGCGTACTGTAAATCACTTCGTAGTCACTGCATAGTGACATTGTTAATTATGTTTTTTCTAAGTCTTCTGATTACCATTACCAGTATGTTATTACACATGTATTACCCTATTTCCAAGCGTGCTTTCAATGTTACTGCCGAACATTCTTTTAGCGAACTACCCCCGCATGAGTTGTCCTATAGATTTGCGCTGCGCAACAACACATTCCTTAGTATGTTACATCATTCTCATCAGACCAGCAATGCTACAAATTGTTGGATATGTGGCCGACTCCCCCCCTATCAGAAATACAAGGGAGTTCTGCCTCTCTTTCCGTATCCATTCACCCACAATGGCTCCTGTGGAGCATGGTTTAGTTTGATTAATTCCCTAGATTCAAATTCAGTAGTTTATCAAGACAACTGGGTTTGGGGAAACCTGAACCTAGTTTTACTTAAAGTCTGCTACCCTAACAAGGAGGGACTTCCCAAAAGAACAGGAACTGATCTAGAAAATGAAGTATATGGATTAGGTAACTTTACACTTAATCTCATGATCCTGAATGTTGAATCTGAAGCTACACCAATCTTGCCCGCTATGTCAGTATTTCCAGTTAGAGGCGAATTATGTATAAGAAAGAATGGTTCAATTCACATGGGCCATAGTAAATGTACCACTGTAATAGAATTCAGTGATAAAGGCAAATCTACGTTTAGAGCTTCTCGTCACTCCTACTTCATCTGTGGTCACACCGCATACATACGCCTACCCCTAGATTGGGATGGTACCTGTTACATTGCATTCCTTCTGCCACCTGTTTTCCTAGCCCCGCCTGATTACCATAGGAATACCCATTTAGTACACAATAGACAGAAGAGAGATCTCCCAATTGTCGACTACACCGAAACAGCATGGGATCAATACACAGATTTCAATAAAGGTTTCTTTCCCTACATAGGTACAGTCACCAATAGTAAGCTGATACGTAGATTAACTAGAACACTTGAAGCAGTAGTGAATGAAACTACTTCCGCCTTAGGTAACTTAACAGAAGAGCAGTCTGCGATGCGGATTGTTGTTCTTCAAAATCGTCTTGTCCTTGACGTCATCTTGGCCGATAGGGGTGGAGCTTGTAGGGTCATCGGATCAAGTTGCTGTGTTTTCATACCAGAAAACGCGCCGTCAGTATATAAAGCCATAACTCGACTCCATAAGATCGTAAGCCAGATACACCAGAATCCAGGCACCTGGACTTGGTCCGGTTGGTTCTGGAGCGTGTTGTCAGCCTGGGGATGGAGGATCCTATCCTTCCTAGAACAGATTGATGGATTGATGAAGATGGATATTTCATAAGGGTCCGTAGGGGACAAGGAGGGAATGAGGAAATATGAATTTTTATGGTTAATTGTGTCCCCTATCTTAGACCCCAACGGCTCCATGTACATGCTACAAGTACATGTATGTTCCCTCCAGTTCCAGCTATGAAGACGCAAATACATGTGCGTCCAACGTCAACATGTCCTCTTTCAGATCCGCCACGAATGGGTTGAATATTCCATTCCTAAATATGATTGGCCACCGACTTTATATGGTTCACTTTTCACATTTTACAGTTCAGGCGAGTAGGCCCTGAATCCTGCCATCAAGCCTTTTTCTGCTTCTGCCTCTGAAATGCTCCAGTTTGGACCTGCATCTGTATCCATGAACTTTGTCCTACTCCCTGCGCGGCTAACGGTGCCTGACGCGGCCTGTTGCCTGCCAAAAACTGTATTCAGCCTTCAAGTTATCTGTTCCGCTCCTCATCCAATGCATTCCTGTCTAGTAGTTTAGGTAAACATCCTTCCAGCTACCGAGCAAAGAGCTTGGCCTCGCTGTCTTTATGCAAGTAATTCATAGCCCCTGTTACCATGAGAGATTCCTGCTCCCTCGCATCTCATGTAGACACATAGACGCTTGTACATGCACTAACAGTCAGTATAGAATAGATTCTGTCCGAGAGACCTTTCCTTTTGGATAAAACAGTTCCTTAAACAAAGATATTAGATACGATTTGGGATTAGGTTGACCTGACCCCCCAGACTTTTGTCTCCACATATAGAGCTAAATGTCAATTCCCCTTCACCCTCTAGTTGCACGTCAATCACACGTCATGCGGCTGCGCGCGCATCTCTGCCAAATATTTCTGCTGACACTGCAGGATTCTCTTATGGATCCACCCACTTGTGACATCATTTTAAATGACGTTTCTAGTATACGCCTGTATTTACGCCTATTTTCATTACGTATGTGTATTCTTATCTGTATTATCAGCTGTTACGCCTCCTGCATCTGGTTTGAAAGAGTCAGGGGCATTGATAATTGGATGCTCACAGTGCTAATAAATATAACAACAAATTCCTCTTTCGGGGTAGGTCCCTTTTTGATGTATGGTTATGAGAGGGGGGCGACCTGCCCTTAGACCCCCTAGGCTCCCTATTGTTGAGAGACTTCTAGGTTCTGTGCCAATTCCTCCAGCTGGTCTTTCATGAGGGTCTGTGCGCGATTGACGTAACAGTTTATTACCAACAGGCGCATTGGATGTTTGTTGAAACTCAAACCTCTGATCTGTAGGGCTTGCAGACCAGGGGAGTTCTAGTTGATGGCTGTGGCAGCGAGGGCACATTCATGTTTTATAAAAACTGATGCCCAAAAAGATTCCTTTTTATGGCAGAGACCTGGTGTTCGTAGTACCTGCCAAAGGGGTGCTGGACAAGGCCCAGGTTTCTTGGAAACAGATTATGTCCCCACTTTCCAGGAACTGCTTCAGATTTTCATTCTCGCAGATTTTACTGCTCCCTGCTATGTTCCAGGAAATTATAGTTTGCTGCTTGGGGGTTAGTCCTGGCCCAGCACCTCCTCTGTCAGGCTAACTTTCGTCGCAGTTAGGAATACTTTTGCCTCCTTATTGCGAGTCCCTTTTGATCAGGGATAGATGAGGTGGTGCGTATGACCCGATGATTGTTTTGGCGTGAGATTCTGATGCCCATTAGGTCCCTTTGGCCCATCTGGCTTCTGTCTGAGGGTCCCGAACTTTTTATCCCGTGCAGCGCTGACCAAGTGGCCTTTCCCCCAGTGTCTGGGGCCAGGACGTGTGGATATTTTGGATGCGGCAACGTCTGGACTTCAATGCCCCACTCGGCAAGTAGGGTGGAGTTGTTCACAACGGCTTGTTGTATTTCTTTGTTCTTCAGGCCCACCACTGATGAGTCACCATGTGTGCCCCCCTTCATGCTCAGAAATTTCACCCATTCTAGGTCCCCTGTTAGTATCTTGTCTAGGGTATCCAGATGTTTGAAGAGATGTAAAATGTTACTCCGATTCAGGATGTCATGCTGTCCTGTACTGAGGAATCTCAGAGTGAGGACCTCCTCATATACGACTGCTGGTGCACCCATTCTTTTGGCCCTTTCTCCCCTTTCTATAGCTGACTCTACTGGGGTTGATCCTGTGCTGGTGCTTCCTTGGTGGATTGAAGCAGGTCCTGCTTGGGGCCACTTGCTTTGGCCATTATTGCTCCTGGTGACAGGCTGAAGCCCCGGGCTTAAATGTGATGGATTTGGGGTAACCGACTGTAACGTTGATATTGCAGAGGTTGTTTGGTTGAGCTGTTCTGCAGGAGATGGACTTATTTCGGCCGTTGGGTTATTGTCTGTAGGGTGATTTAGCCATTCTAATGACTTTTGGCCCTTCGCACTGGAGGTGCTTGGTGATGTAGTTGGCTTATACTTAATTTCCAAAGGCGGGGAGACCAGGGGGACCTTTTTGCCCCAATTTTTGTCAGTGAAAATTGGGTACAACTAAGTAACTTTTGTGTCCCCTTGTAAGGGCAGTTAATTGATCTTCAATGACTGCAATTGTCTCACTTTAACTTTGTTTTTTTCTGTTGCTTCTTCAGCTTCTTTTTTGCTCTCCTTGATAAGGAGGGTTTGTGTATGTCCGTTGCGCGTGAGGTGTGTTCCCGCAAGACTGTTCCAATGGCGTCGCTAGCCTTGAAGTTTGAGCTTTGTATGTCCTTAGAGGTTTCTGGGCTGCTGACGGGTTTATTGGTCGTGTGCTCTGCTATTTTACAGTTGTCGGTTGTGTTTTTCTGTCCTGATGGAACCCTTGCTGGTTGTGTCACCTTCGGGATGTGACTGTTGTGCTTCGCCTGATCATCTGTGTTGTTTAAAGTCAGTGCCTCCATACGCCCTTTTGCTATCTCAACTATGTCTGCTAGGACCTCAGGAAGGGAGGCCCACTTCTCGATGAGATTTGAGCAGCGGGAGGAGCAGTCGCCCCAGTTGGAAACCACATGTTGGGGCGTCTAGGACCTCCACCTTGAAGCTTATGTCATCTAGGCGCCCTGCAATTGCTTGTAGAAGGTCTATTTGCACTTCCATCTTGGTCAATTGCCACAGGGGGGCTTTATTAGTGGCGCTGTTTGTCTCAATCGAGGCTCATTTCTCTGAGACTACATCGGCGCTGCTGTTGCAGACGAGATAGTCAGCATTTGAGTTGGGGGCGCATGGGGACACTAGGGGCCACAACAGGCTTAAGGATAGATCAAGGGTTCTTTCAATCTTTTGTCCAAGATTGTGAAGGGACGAGGCTGTAAGTAACCCTGGATGTAGTTTGCGTAGTAGTGCTACTCGTAGCTACGCAAAGTGCACTTCGCACTATGCGAGATACGCGTAGCGCTACGCAAACTGCGTAGTGCGCTGTTCGGGTTGATTGCACAGTGCCGGATGCTTGTCCACACTGTGCAATCATTGAAAACGGCATCTCAAACAGAGCGAGATGTTGTTTTCTGATGCTCGAGTAGATTTTTACTCGAGCGGCAGCTTTCTCAACGCGGACTGGTAGTTTCTCATTGCGAGCGGTTGCGAGCATACGCGACCACTCGCAATGAGAATCCTGACCCCCCCGCGTTGAGAATCTCGCCGGGAGGATTATTTTTGACGCTCGCGATCGCCAACTTAATGTTACTGATCGCCAACGAGGAAAATGTCTTGCCGGGATGTTTTTTTGCTTGCTCGCTGTCGCCAACTTGACGTTGCGGACCGCGAGCGAGCAAAAAACTGTTAACCACGCTACGTGTTTTTGCACTGTGCTACGTGCAATTCGCATAGCGCGAAGTAGCACAAACTACGCAAACTACGCGAGCGTAGCTTGGTTGGCTGCCCAGGGTTAGCTGTAAGCTCCCAAGCCCCAGGGGACACTGGGGCCAAGGGAGCTGAGTGGGACCGGGAGTTCATTGGATTTGGCTCTTTGGATTCGTATTGGGGCTCACTAGTCTCCGTGGTCTGAGGATATAGACTGAGGGCATTGGACTGGTGGATTTGCACCATCGTCATTACTGTGGAACTGCCTTTAGGCCGAGCTATGTCGAGAGTCTTGCTGGTTATGGTGTCCTGCCCATTGTCTGTAAAAAGAGTGGGGGTTCCACCCCTGGATAGGCCTTCTGGTTGCTTTAGGTAGGGATGCTTGTGGGCTGCCCAGGGCCGTTTCCTGGTTGGTCCTAAGTTCCTCACAGGGGGAGGTCTCATTCTTGAGTATGCGGGTATAATCGGGTGGTCGTCTGTTATGTTCATTAGTGCTGCTCTCTTGCGCCGCGTGTGGGCCATCGGGGAGAGCGTCCTGAGTAGTGCCGTAGTTACTACTGAGGGGGGCATTTTTCTTAATTAGGAAGTTTCTGATCGAGCCCCTTTGGTAAACCTCTTGCGGCTTTTCATTTGAGCTATCTGTTAGTGATTTGCTCCTAGTAGACCTTGTTATTGTCTCGTTGTTAGGCGGGTGGCTCATGAGGCTTTCTTCCGGGGTCATGAGCAATCGGCCCTTCCTTTTGGTCCCCATGTGCCTGGTGTACTGCCGGGATTAGCTTCCGGCTACTGGGCAACTGCTCCGAGTCCAAGACCAAATCCCTTTTTGCCCTTTTGTCACTTTTCGTCTCTTATCTCTAACTCCACCCTCTCCACTCTTACTTTGTGGGTAATGCGTGGACTGCCAATGCTCCTTTTAGCTGGTGCTTAAGCTAGTGGAGAAAGTGGTATCATTAGAGCCTTTGATACTGCTTTTCGTGCTGCCTTGATGATGCCGGGTGCCCCCTATGCCCCACCTGAGCCGGGAAGGTCAAGGCAGGGGTGAAGGTGGTAGAGGGCAGGTGAATCCATAAAGCTGTCGCAGGGAGGTGGTTAGGGCAATCAGGGCTCTCAGGGCGAGTCTCAGGCTCCCCCTGACCTAGTCAGGCCACCACCGTGGACCCGCCGAGGGCACTCACTTACTACAGCCGCCACTGGGAGTCCCCTTCTATGCTGATCCCTGTCAGGGAGTTGCTAAGGCTGAGGTTTGGAGTTCACTTCCCCGTAGCCCCCACTCCGTCCCTTCCATTGTTTTGATTATCGGTGTAATTGTGGCTGTGGGGTGGGCCCTGCTAACCGTTGCTATGCAGGGCCCTCCGGCCGTGATGAATCAGCCGGGGCAGCATGTAAGCTGAAGGTGACGGCTGCAGCTGCCGAGGGCCGGCGTTTTAATCCGAGTGGTTCGGTGTGATTTTCGGCTGGTGGTAAAGCTGGTGGTAAAGCAGTGGTAATGCAGTGGTGATGCGGTTCGGCGGCTCTGCAGCCTTCCCTCGCGTCTCGCGGCATCTTTTCCTTGCCATCAGCTACGAGGCACAGTTGTGGATGGCGTGAAAGCCAGGATCTGGATTCTCAGCAGATGGGTCTGGATTCTCTCAGCAAACGGGTCAGGCAACGCAGCCCTGTGGCACTTACTGGAGGTACCAGGTGGGCTAGTTGGACCCCAGGGACCCTCAGGATTGAAGGGGACGTAATCCCCCAACTTAAAACGTGCCACAGGGCGTGTTTGCACAGTGGTGAAGGGACGGGGCGGGGCCTGATGTGACATGTTTGCAAACACACCCTGTGGTGCCTTTTAAGTTGGGGAAATTATTGCCCCTTCAAACCTGAGGGTCCCTGGGGGCCAACTAGCCTACCAGGTACCTCCAGTTAGCGCCACAGGGCTGGGTTGCAAAGAAGTGGTCCAAGGCCACGCCCCTTTTTACACCTGGGTACCTGGTGGGCTAGTTGGACCCCAGGGACCCGCAGGATTGAAGGGGACTTAATCCCCCAACTTAAAAAGTGCCACGGGGTGCGTTTGCACAGTGGTGAAGGGAGGGGGCAGGGCCTGATGTGACATGTGTGCAAACACGCCCTGTGGCACGTTTTAAGATGGGGAATTAATTCTCCTTCAATCCTGAGGGTCCCTGGGGGCCAACTAGCCCACCAGGTACCTCCAGTAAGCACCACAGGGCTGCGTTGCAGAGAGGTGGCAAAAACACAAGCACTTATAAATTCACCATGCACGCTTCTTGCAGTACTCTAATCATCAAGTCACTATTCATGTACTCATGCAATAACCCAGGCACTAACACATGCACTGCTACAATTCCCTGAGCACTACTGATGCAGTCCAGCCATCTCCTTGTTACTACCCATGTACTCCTCCAATCACCCAGCCAGCACCATGTACTTATCCAATCACTCCGCCAAAACCCAAGCACTTATAAATTCCACAATGCACTCTCCTTGCAGTACTGTAATCATCCGGTCACTACCCATGTACTCATGCAATGACCCAGATCCTAACTCTCGGCAAATACAGAGGAGGTCATGCTAATCACAGGGGTACCCCAACACATAGTGTTCCCTAGTATATGTAGGTGTTTCACTGTATTCTAAGTGTCTTTTCGCATAGCACTGGCTCTAGGCCTGGTTAGTCAGAGTCAGTTACCACCAGTACCCGTCAGCAAAACGTTGGGGGCTCAGGAGGACTTGCTGCTCCTCTGTTGGTTTTTTCTGCTCATCTCTTGCTTCTTCCTGCACTTTTCTTCGTCTTTCTGGACTTCTGCTGCCTCTTTCTGCATTTGTCTTGCTTCTTTCTGCGCTTTTCTTCCTCTTTCTTCACATGTCCTACCTTTGTCGGCATAGTTAGACATTAGCATTTAAATAACCCTTGAAAATCACTGAAAAAACCATAGGTTTCGGGCATGTTATAGTTAGAAATTTATATTTAAAAAACCTTTGAAATTCACTGAAAAAACCATAGATTTTAAGGATGTTACAGTTAGAAATTAGCATTTAAAAAAACTTAGAAATTCACTGGAAAAAACACAGGTTTCAGGGATGTTATAGTTAGTTGGACATTTCACTTGTAGAAAACCAGAGAAGTTTGGCCATAATATTTAGTAGAGCTAACTATAACTCACGCCCCCGCAATGTACTGCTGATGACTTCAAATATTACATCACTCATGACATGGTCAGTGACATCACTGATGATATCACTGATGACATCTCAAATGACATCACTGATCCATGTGATAATCTGATGCACCTCCCCACACCCTAATATGATTGTTGATACACCCACTCTAAAATACAGACTACAATTTTTGAAACCATAGATAATACCAATACCAGTTACTACATATGGACTCACTGAATCTTAGGTCTACACACACATCCAATCATTCACTCATACAGTAAGTCATACATGCAGTCACTCATCAATACAGCACTATCATATGCACTCATACACTTATACATACACTAAGATACCGCCACTCATCCATTGACTTACTCACAAACCTACTCAGTCATGCAAAGAATCAATCACACCCATTTACTCACCTATACAGATATACACAAACCACCTCACTTCTTCATATAAATACAAACACATACTTACTCTCTTACACAATCACTGATACAAGCAAACACTCATCCATACAGCCACTCTCACAATCACTCACTCCAACATATAGTAATTTATATACTGCAACACTAACATGTTCTGCCTTTATCATATGTATTTAGTCACACATATACCACTGAGACATCCATTCACTCACCAACACACCCATACACACACTCACCCACCTATACAGTCCTTCACAGATGCGCTGTTCAACCCATACCCCCAGTGCATCAGCGAATCACACATCTATGCACAGAGTCACCCACCCCTCACCCACTCACACAGACACTCAGGCACCCATACAGATACTCTGACAAGCAATCAATAACCCATATAGTCAGTCATGTAGCTACTCACCAACCCATGCAGCTGCTTATACACCAACTGACAGACTGATACACACATTTACACACTTTACTCATTAAACCATGCGTTCAATAAGATGTGCTTAATCCGTCACTTATACAATCAGTCATGCACCTACTAAATCATCCATTTAGACACTTATACACCCACTCATTCTTCAATACACCTTGGCATATATATATGTAAAACATGTTTAAACTTTAAAGAAACACACATTTACTGGATGATGTCATCAGTGATGTAATTTGAGATGTCAGCAGTGATGTCATCAGTGATGTCACTGACCATGTCATGATTGATGTACTATGTGACGTCATCAGCAGTGAATTGCGGGGGCGCAAGTTATAGTTAGCTCTACTAACTATAACGGACGAATTTCTCTGGTTTTGTACGAAAGAAATGTCCAACTAACTATAATGTCCCTGAAACGTGTGTTTTTTTCAGTGAATATATATATATTCAGTGAAAAAACCATAGGTTTCACACACGTTATAGTTAGCTGGACATTTCACTCGTAAAAAACCAATGAAATTTCCCCGTTATAGTTAGTTAAGCTAACTATAACTCGCGCGCCCGCAATGCACTGCTGATGACGTCACATATTACATCACTCATGACATGGTCAGTGACATCACTCATGACATCACTCATGACATCTCAAATGACATCACTGATGACATCACTGATGACATCATCCAGTGAATGTGTGTTTTTCTGAAAATTAAATATGTTTTATATATGTATATCTCAAGGTCGATGGAAGAATAAATGAGTATATAAGTGTCTAAATGGATGATTTGTTTTTGAAAAATTGATTGTATTACTGACTGATTAAGTGTATCTTATTGGCTAAGTGAGTAATGTTTAAATGTGTAAATACCTGTATCAGTCTCTCACTTTGTGTATAAGTGGCTGCATGGGTTGGTGAGCAGCTACATGAGTGTCTATATAGGTTATTAGTTGGTTTTTTGAGTATCAGTATGAGTGTCTGAGTGTCTGTGTGGTTCAGTGGGGGATATTACGTAGTGCATAAGTGCATGAATGAGTGACTCACTGTTTGTATGTGTTGAAGACAGCATATGTGCAGGACTGTATGGGTGGAAGAGTGTGTGTATGGGTGTGTTAGTGAGTGAATGGCTGTCTCAATAGTGTCCTTATGAGTAACTACATATGTTTTAAACTAGTATATGTGACTATTGGTGTATATAAGTGAGTGTATGTGAGAGTGAGAGATTGAAAGAGTTCCTGTATGAATAAGTATGTGTTTCTATAAGTGATTGTTTAAAAGACTAAGTATGTGTAAGTTTCCATAGAAGTAAGTGTGGTGGTGTGTGTATAACTGTATATGCAAATAAATGTATGTTTGATTCTTTATTAGCATGAGTAACTATGTGTGTGAGTAACTCTATGGATGAGAGGCATTGTGTTACAGGATGTATAGGTGTATGAGTACATATGATGTGTGAGTACACGAATGAGTGACTGTACAGGACTGTTGGTGAATGAGTGGATGTTTATGTGGATCTTAGAATTATTGAAGAGGTTGTTGTAATTGGTATTGGTATGTCCATTTTTTTGAAAATTTCTGTCTCTATTTTTGAATGTGTGTATCAAAGGTTATATTAGGGTGAGAGGAGGTCTGCCACTCTATCACATGGATGATGTCATCAGTGATGTCATCAGTGATGTCATTTGAGATGTCATCAGTGATGTCATGAGTGATGTCACTGACCATGTCATGAGTGATGTAATATGTGACGTCATCAGCAGTGCATTGCGGGCGCGCGAGTTATAGTTAGCTTAACTAACTATAACGGGGAAATTTCATTGGTTTTTTACGAGTGAAATGTCCAGCTAACTATAACGTGTGTGAAACCTATGGTTTTTTTCACTGAATTTGCAAGGTTTTTTAAATGCTAATTCCTAACTATAACATGTGTGAAACCTATGGTTTTTTCAGTGAATTTGCAAGGTTTTTTAAATGCTAATTCCTAACTATAACATGTGTGAAACCTATGGTTTTTTCATTGAATTTGCAAGGTTTTTTAAATGCTAATTTCTAACTATAACGTGTGTGATTCCCATATTTTTTTTTTATTGATTTTGTATGATTTTTTTATTATAAATTCTTATATTAAATGTGTTTTTTTTTAAAAAAAAACAAGTTTTTTTTTTAACTTTTTATTCTATTAAAACACTATGCTTTTTAAAAAAAAAATCTGCAATATATCAAGTTTTCTCTTTTTTTTTTTTACCAAACAGGTAAGATATATTAGTATAACATAGAAAATATATATATTTTTTTTTTAGTGCACGTACGGTAAGCGTACGGTAAGCGTACGGTTTACGCAATGTCCGTAATTTATCTACTCTGTTTGCGTATAGTTACGCAATTTGCGTAGCCGCGCGTACTGTGCGTGGGGCGCGTAGGCGTGTACGCTACACGCGCACGTTACGCGGAAGTGTTGTGGAGTGACTGTTTTGCGCATGCGCGCGAGCGCGTGTCTTTTTTACGCGCATGCGTACTTTTACCGTAAGCGCACCGTAAGCGCACCGTAAGCGTAACGTACACGCACGGTGGGTCATGTGATCATGAAACACAACTTTTGATTGGTTGAAACTACTTTCAGTTCTAGAACTCTCCTACACCACACCCATTCCCCTCAATTCTGCTTGTCTTTGTGATACGATGGCAGACCAGCACTCTTCTACTGAGAGTGAGGCTAGCAGCACCACCATCAGGCAGAGAAAGAGGAAACAGAAGAGCTCTTTCATATGGGAGTATTTCAGTTTTCCAGAGGGTGAGAAAAAAGTCAATGCTGCCTTGGTGACTTGCAAGCTGTGCCAGCGTGTACTTTCGCGAGGTAATCCCAACAAGAAGTATTCCTTCGGGAATCCCACTATGTTGAGACACCTTCACGACGTACACCCTAGGACACATGCTAGACATACTAGGGGCAACCCTAGAGTAAGTCAACCAAGCACATCCACAGCAGCTCAGCCGAGTTCTTCTTCGGAAACTCCGCAGAGCCCTTCATCTGATCCTGTGGAAACGAACCCTCGGTTTGGTAGGGTTACTATGCGGTGTTCATTTTGCCATGATCTAATTGTTCATAGGGAGACCAGTGTTCCCCTCATTAACAACAAAATAGACCAGCACAAATGTCCAACCAGCTAATGTTCCCATACTTCCTTTCCTCTGTCCCTGCATGAATACAACGCCTCTTTTAAGAGCCAACCTTACCTCTCAACTTTTTTTTATTTTAAAACTTTTTTTTTTTTTTTTTACCGTACGCGTACGGTAAGCGTATTTTTTTTTTAAAAAAAACACTAAAAATCAATTACCACATCTCAAGATCCTTGAGGAATTAATAACTAAATACTAAAAATCTTTTTGAGATAAAGTGGAAGAAAGAGACCTTCTAATTTCTCAGTTACCTGACCCACCCAACAATTTAATTTTTAATTAAAATGTAATTGAAATTACTTGAAAAAATGGTTGGTTTTTTTTGAAAATTTTCTTTCACAATCTGAAAAAAAAGAAAAAAGTATTAATATTTAATAAATCAATATATAACACAGTACACGTATTTACATATTTTTCCCCAAAAAATGTTTGCCTTTTTTTTGCTGTTTTCAGAATATATTGCATTTCACTATAAATTGTGAAAGCAATTGCATTCATCATTTAACAGCGGGCAAAAAAAAATAACAATCTCAAAGATTGTTTTAAAAAAGCCCACAATCTCTTTTTACTTAAACATAACATTATAGAAATGCATAATATTCTAAAAAAATATCATCTAATATCAATACTTATTTCTTTAAAATACCGTCTGACATTTTTGTTTCAGAAGTATAATCACAAAAATATATCTCAAATAACTCCACAATACATCTGGTTCCATTTCCTTTAGGCCAAATAGTAATTTTAAAATTCTTTTTTGATTACATTTCCAATGGTAATCCAATAAAATTCTAAAGTTTAAATTGTACAGATCTCACCGATTCTCTGTAACATTTTGGTTTCCGAAAGATTAATTAATAATTAAATAAGTCCACAATACAATTGTTTACCTTTCCTCATGGCCAAATAGTAATTTTAAAAATCTTTTTTGATTAAATTTCCAATGGCAATCCAATAACATTCTAAAATTTAAATTGTGCAGATGTTACCGATTTTGTCTAAATTTTTGGTTTTCCAAAGTTTCATTAAAAATTTAAAAAGTCCACATTACAATTGGTTACCTTTCCATTAGGCCAAATGATAATTTGAAAAATCATTTTTTTTGAAAATTCCAATGGTAATCCAATAAAATGGTAAAATTGTTTTGTACAGATCTTGCCAAGTCTCTCTAAAATTTAGGTTTCAGGAAGATTAGATAGGAATTTGTTAAATCAAAAGGCAAACGTTGCTTGAAAATCAATTGGGAATCATTACACAGTGTCCAGCCTTTTTCACATTTAAGATAAACTGTGTAATGTCCAGAAGTAACAGTAGGTCCTTCATGGAAAATTATTGCAACTGTTACAAACGTTTTTCCTGAAATTGATAATTGCTGTCCTGTAAACTTCTTTATTAAAGTATCCAATTTTGAACCATCAGCTTTACATCGTTGCATCATTAAAATTACATATTGTCCGTATTCCTTTAAAATTAACGTTGAAAACATTTCAGATTGACACTCACCGCATTCCATGTTATGATTAGCATCTTTAACTAATTTAGCAAAAGTGACTGTTTTACTTTCTGGCAATGTTAAATAAATAAACCTTTCAGAATCAACATTAGAGCCACATGTATTGTAACAGTTTTCACAACTATGTTCCCATTTATAAGAGACACCAAACATATTTTCAATGGGAACCCCTTCTTCTTCCAGTACCTGAAGAAAAAACATCAAGAATCCCTGTGCGTCTTGCTGTACATTTTGAGAAAACTGTGTTCGTCCTGAACATACATCTAAAAGTTTTCTAATTTCAGTAGCACTTTCTATTTGAGTTTTATCATTACTCAGCTTTTGAAAAAGGAGACTCAACTCAGAACAGAATCTTTTTCTCTGATTTACTATTATCTGCTCTTGCACACTTTCCAGATAAAATGCAACATTCAGCACTACATTAGCGTAGCAGTTGACACCAGAGCTATTTTCAAAATGACATCCTACAACCTCTTCTTCATTTTCCTTTTTCTTTTTGCTTGCAATTACATCACTCCTCTTTTTTTTCCTCCTCTCTACATCTTCATTACAGATATACTCATTTCTCCTTTTACGAGAAACTACACGTTTCTCCAACACAGGATACTGACCTAAATGAGGAGCATAGGTTCTTCTTAATCTATTATACTCCTTTACACAATTTGTATCAGCACTAACTTTTGAGTCATCAAAGTCTATCATGAATAAACCAGATAATGTTTTCACTCGTGACAAAGCTACATAAGCCATACCTTCTTTGAACACAGTTGAACCAATGTTCACAAAAGCACAATCTACAGTCAATCCTTGAGACTTGTGAATAGTTACAGCATATGCTAGAGAAAATGGAAACTGCTTCCTACGTACATATAAGTCTTTCACAAGCATGAAACGAACTGAACAACGACAAATGTCTTTAACTTCTTCTATCTGATCAAATTTTATTTTTAAACATTCAATTCCATCTTTTTTCTGATAATTAATAAAACCCACAACTCTTCCCATAGCTCCATTAACTAAACCTTTTTCAACATCCAAATTTCTCCTTAAAAATACTCTACAGTTCATGCAAACATATAGATTTTTTTCTAATCCAGCTGTTTTGGAAATGTTCTTCTCTAGTGAATCCAATTTATTTTTCAGTGTGCCTGTTAATGTGATAGTAATTCTTCCATCCTCAATTTTGTCCACTGCTTCCAATTTCCTGATATCTTCCTTTTCCAATTTTAAAAGCTCCTCATTGAATATTGAGCATTCACGTAGTGTTGGCATTAAGCAGATGACACTTTTCTTTTCTGCAATGTTCTTGTATATCTTCTCTGCAACTATTTCTTCCTTTGGAAATAAATTATGTAGCAGCCGACTCTGTAATGCTTTTTTGCCAACTTCTGTGAGTAGTCCAATTCTGATATCTTTCAGAATACTTCCATATTCTTCATCGTTTGCTTGCCTCATATTAGTAGTAAGTTCCTTGTACTCAAAGAAGGACCAAATATTTGCATTACCGATGCTTCCCAATGACTTCTTTGTGTCTTCATGTGTCACAGTATTAAACACTGGTTGTCCTTTAACTGGAGTAAGTTGTAGAAGATCCCCAAAAACTATGACATGTTTTCCACCAAAGAACACGTCATAGTCTGTCCTTAGAATTTGCTGCATTCTTAAATGCACAAAGGCAAGCATTAAGTTTGATACCATGCTCACCTCATCAATAATGAGAACTTGCATCTTCTTCAATACTCTTGAAACTTTCAAGTATGCTTCTCCAGTTAGCTTGTTGTATTGTATTTTGTTCTCATGCTCCACTGGTAACATTAGCAAACGATGTAAGGTGATTCCTTTTATGTTATATGCTGCTAACCCAGTTGGAGCAGTAACCACACAAGACAAAGTAGAATCCGTTTTTTGCTGTAGGTAGCTTCTGATGACTTTTATTAGGAAACTTTTTCCAGTTCCAGCTTGTCCGCTTACATACATCCTGATTGGATGAAATGATGTGCATGAGCACTCTTTTTTTTCATGTAGAAATCCGTGATCAATTTTGCTTCTGATCTCTTCATAAATTTGTTGCTGCTCTTCATTCAGTTGTCTTTCCAAATTTTGTAAGTCTATAAATTCTTCTTGAGCTTGATTCATAGCCGTTTCCACTTCATTCATGGCTATTGATGCTTCATTTTCAACGATTGGTTGTCCTAGGGGATCTTGACTGAGTGTTCCTGAACTTTGGCTGTCTTGAGAACTGTCTCTAGCTACTTCAGCTGCAATTGTAGTTTCCTGTTCAATTTCTTCATTTAACATTTGCAGATAAGTTGAGAATGTACTGCATTGTATGCTGTCTTTGCAAGCATTAAAAGAATCTTCATAGCTTTGAAATTCTCCCAGTAGTTCATCCTCTGTACGCCATGGTTTAAACAGCTGTAAAAGAGCCAAGTAGTAAAATTCCTTTTTGTCAGTAGTGTCGCAACTCAGCTTCCTGTGATTTATCAAACTTCCTTTTGTTTGCTTCACCAAACATCCTTCCTCACCAATGACTTTATATTTTCCATTGTTGATGTCTTCTGCGGCTTTCCGTGAATAAATGTAGTTCTGCAGCACTTCATAGAGACACATGTTCTCCAGATGATGACTTCTTTTTGGATAATATGTGTCCAACATGTTTGATTTCAAAATATCTGTACTTTCTGGGTCATTCTCGGCCAAATATTCAATTTCTCCAACAGATTTCAGTACCCGATTTCTCATTGCTGCAAGGCCTAAACTTGCCCAAATTATTCTTCTTGATTTCGAGTAGAGACTTGCAGAAGATAACCTATCTGAACATTCGTAGGATCCAATTTCTCGATGCGATAACATCTTTAAACTGAAACTGTACAGCTTCTTACTGACAGTCTTCTCGTGAGAAATCTCTTCCCACATTTCTTTCAATTCAGTTTTTTCAGATTTAGTAATGTAAGACGTTACATATCGAGCAACAGCAATGGAATTGTCAGCTATATACTGTATATCCATGTTAGCATTCCACATGGATAAAATGACTGGGTTGTAGTCATTTATATTTTTTGATTCTTCTTTTCTTTTTAGGTTGTAGGTATTCTTAGGTGATTTTCTTGTGATAGTATGTCTCACAGATGACATAAAACTGTTTACTCTTCCATTTGAAAGAACAGGTCTAGGAAATCCAAATCGACATTTAGTGTAGTATTTTTCTTTGCTCTTGTATTTCCGTCGACAGTATTTTCCACACCGATGACTTTGGAAACGTAAAACTTGCTCCTTTAACTTTTTCTCTTCTGTGCTTTTTGGTATAGCACATGTTGCATATTCTTCAATGTAAGATAACACTGCTTCATCAGTATCTGTTCCAAACTTTGGGGCATCCTTGATCCACAACAGCATATGAATATGAGGAGCACCTCTTGCCTGGTACTCTTTTCTCCAAAAGAAATCCACTACTTCTCCAAGAGGTGGATTTTTTTTATTGCAGATGAAGGACATCATAGCCTCAAATCTATGATTGAAATATCTGCAAACATTAACCGGATCCAATGAGCACAGTTCTCCTGCTGTCTTGTATTCGATGTTTTTAATGTTTGAATTTGCCTCTCGTAGAAAATCCAGTAAATCATCCCAAGCGTACTCAGCACAGCTTAGGGTAAGGAACCATGTTGGTGTTCCTAAATTCCGTAACATGCATTTTAATTCACCATGGCGTCGGTACCAATATTCATTTGTCCCACGCTGACAAGCCATCAGATTGATCAGTTGTGTTTCCAAATGATCATCTCGGTGCTGCACTTTCTCCATAAAATCCTTAGCAGACACATTTTGTAAATGTACTCCACTTTTTAAAATGTGATTTACTGCATAAGATAGTGCAGACAAGTCGCTTTCAAATAAAAGATGGAACAAATAAGGAATACTTTGTCGAAATCTGGGATCTTCTGCATATAGTCTTGTAGTCCGATACTCAGAAGCTGGAATCTGTTCTGGACGTTCATCATATCGTCCTCCTTTTCCTTTAGGAAACAGCTGGGGAAAACATCGAGCTTCCAAGCTCTCCTCCCATACACTCACGGGAGTTCCTTTTGCTTTCTTCATCTGAAACAGATCAATATTGTCTCCCATAACTTCTTTTGAATGTAGAGGATGTATGCTAAAATGTTCATAAATTTCTTCTTCCTTTGACTTGTCCACTTTTTCAATTTGTCCAGTTGGTGTTTCTGTGTCTTCTTGTAAATCTTCTTCTTCTTCTTCTGTATAAATTGATTCATACCATTTGTTATTCCTTTTCAAATACAAATTTGCTCTTTGTACTTTCCGTACATCTACCAGCTCCTGCCAAATCTTCTTATTCTTTGTAGGTACACCATTAACCAGAATAACTAATGGTTCAGTTTCCAAAGTATCTGCATCAATAGTTTCCATATTTTTTTTCAAATCCAAGGGCAAATACACCACTCTACCTTTTAAACCTCTCAGTAAATCTGAAGGAGGTAATTTACCAGTTTTGGGCTCCATACGTACTATGGTCTGGAACGGATGAACACATTGAATAAGTATAGACTCATATGTATTTAATTCAGAAAGTTCTGCAGGAATAACATCCAATTCTAAATTATTATGTACAGCTCTGGTTGGCATTCTATTTTCCTCTAACTTGTTGTAACAGTATTTACAAATACGCTGATCTTCACCCAATTCAAAACAATTTTCAAGAAATATATATGTGGCAAAATCCTTCCACTTATAATTATCTTCATTTTCACTCTTTCTGTAGAGATCAACGTTCCTAGTTTGTTTTCTATAATGAGTTCTGCGGCAACAAATACAAGTTATATTTGGTCTTTCATTAGAGATTATTGCAAATTTTGTTATGTGATCATTAAATGTTTTACTTACAGAGGGTTCTACATTCTCTTCCACTTCTTCCTCATTTACTGTGTCCTTTTCTGCACTGTCTTGTTCAGGACCAAAGTAACAAAACTGAATTTCATCAATAACCTTCTCTACATCTGATACCGATCCACGGAACAGAGCCCTATTCAATTCATCTAACAAAATACAACCGTCTCACAAACTTTCTCATTTCAGTATGATGAACAGCCAGCATCCTAAAATGATGGAAAACACTATTACACACTTTTCTAGATAGACAAGCCAGAGAATGACCCTGCAAACCAGTATTCTCTCTCACTCTGCATGGATCTAGACTTTGAAGCACCTTAATCTTCTGTTTTACACTTTTATTTACTATATTCTCTTAGAAACTCACGAAATTTATCAATAGATTCCTGACGCACAGTGCAAATACTACTA
This sequence comes from Triturus cristatus, assembly GCF_964204655.1. Taxonomy (NCBI): domain Eukaryota; kingdom Metazoa; phylum Chordata; class Amphibia; order Caudata; family Salamandridae; genus Triturus; species Triturus cristatus. The sequence continues at coordinate 481,521,850 of NC_140580.1, forward strand.
CAATTCCAAGTGTACACTGGGGCTTTAGGACGTCTCCCCATAGCCTCATCCGCCATCACTTGTACCTCATCTCTTGGAACCATTATCTCCTTCTCCATTATGCAACCATTTTTCACTTCATAAGCACAACCTCTGGTGTCAACAGCATGCAGCAAACTATTACTTTGAAAATAACTCTCTTCATTAAAAAAAGGTTCACTACTTGAACTATGCATCCATTCTCCTAAAAACACTTTACAAAAGTTTGTTCTTTTCACTACTCTTTTCCTTTTGCTTTGTGATTTCAGTACATTAACCATTTTATCTAATGTACGCATCCTATTCAAAATTAAAATGAATAGTTTCCTTTTTAATTCTAATGCCTTTGCTGCAATGGCTTCAATTTCTTTTTTTCTCTTGTAATATTTTGCCTTTTTCTTATATTTCTTCACATCCTTTATCAAATTGGACATAACTCTTCTCTGAAAACATTTTTCTACGTATCTCTTTAAACGCTGTTTTTCTGTTTAAGTTAATCTTTGTTATTGCAGAAGGTATATTTGCATTAACTAAATTCTCAATTTTTTCCTGTTCTTTTCTATTGAAAACATTCTTTCCAGTACAGACATTTTGTACATTTTTCCTTTTTTTGAAGATGTTCTTTAAAAAATCTTTTGTCTGCTTACCAGAAGACTTTCTCTTTTTCCCAACATGAGCATCTCCAACTAACTTAGGTCCTCCAGTTGTCTTCAAATATAGGTTTTTTTGTGGTTTTTCCTTACTCTTGATTTTGTAGGCATCTTAAATTTTGTTCACTGCTCTTCAGCAATACCTGAAAAAAACTAAAAAAAAAATCCTTTTTTATATTTAAATATATTACTACATTTTTTATGATCTTTTCAAATCTTAAAATACTAAGTACCCCTTTCCTAGAAGTGAAAATCACAATAACACCTTCACAAATTAAATATCTAAAAACAATTCCTGTTTGCACACAGAGTCATGCTTTGAAATTAGGCAGAAAACGAAATTTCTTTGCCAATTGGAAAGCACACATTGTACTACTTTTTTGGCAAGTGATAAGTACTTTTACAGTCTGACACATTTTGAATCCACTTTTCAGATTCTGATAAAAGCACATGTCCAAACTGCTTTTTGAGACCAGCACCATGTGTAACCTGGGTGACTGACTACACTCCAGCAAGGGCAACCAGCCTTAGTGATGCTGAATGTATTTGCATTACTGACTGCAACCTCAAACCCCACTCGGTTGTGAATACTGTGCATGATTCCACAGGATAAGCAGCTGGGTGTGTGCTAAAAGTCTGCTTCTGCATAAAAAAATAGCTCCCCCTTTACATCTAATGCAAATGTTAAATCACCAGAGCATAACGCAATAAATCTCTGCCTGTAATTCCTCTTTGCACACAGAGTCATGTTTTCATATTAGTCTGAAAACGTAATTTCTTTGCCAATTTGAAACCAGACTTACTACTCTTTTTTTGGCAAGTTATAAATACTTTTACAGTCTGACACATTTTAAATCCACTTTTCAGATTCTTAAAAAGCACATGTCCAAACTGCTTTTTCAGACCAGCAACATGTGTAACCTGGGTGACTGACTACACTCCAGCAAGGGCAACCAGCCTTAGTGATGCTGAATGTATTTGCATTACTAAGTGCAACCTCAAACCCCACTCGGTTGCGAATACTGTGCATGATTCCACAGGATAAGCAGCTGGCTGTGTGCTAAGAGTCTGCTTCTGCACAAAAAGAAAAGTTCCCCCTTTCCTACTAATGCAACTGTAAAATTACCAGAGCAATACGCAATAAATCTCTGCCTGTAATTCCTCTTTGCACACAGAGTCATGTTTTCATATTAGTCAGAAAACGAAATTTCTTTGCCAATTTGAAAGCACACTTACTACTCTTTTTTTTGGCAAGTGATAAGTACTTTTACAGTCTGACACATTTCTAATCCACTTTTCAGATTCTCAAAAAAGCACATGTCCAAACACCTTTTTGAGACCAGCAACATGTGTAACCTGGGTGACTGACTACACTCCAGCAAGGGCAACCAGCCTTAGTAATGCTGAATGTATTTGCATTACTGACTGCAACCTCAAACCCCACTCGGTTTTGAATACTGTGCATGATTCCACAGGATAAGCAGCTGGCTGTGTGCTAAGAGTCTGCTTCTGCATAAAAAAAATGCTCCCCCTTTACATCTAATGCAAATGTAAAATCACCAGAGCAATACGCAATAAATCTCTGCCTGTAATTCCTATTTGCACACAAAGTCATGTTTTCATATTAGTCACAAAACGAAATTTCTTTGCCAATTTGAAAGCCCACTTACTACTCTTTTTTTTGGCAAGTGATAAGTACTTTTACAGACTGACACATTATGAATCCACTTTTCAGATTCTTAAAAAAGCACATGTCCAAACAACATTTTCAGACCAGCAACATGTGTAACCTGGGTGACTGACTACACTCCAGCAAGGGCAACCAGCCTTAGTGATGCTGAATGTATTTGCATTACTGACTGAAACCTCAAACCCCACTCGGTTGTGAATACTATGCATGATTCCACAGGATATGCAGCTGGCTGTGTGCTAAGAGTCTGCTTCTGCAGAAAAAAATACCTCCCCCTTTCCATCTAATGCAAATGTAAAATCACCAGAGCAATACCAAACAGCTTTCTGAGACCAGCAACATGTGTAGCCTGGGTGACTGACTACACTCCAGCAAGGGCAACCAGCCTTACTGATGCTGAATGTATTTGCATTACTGAGTGCAACCTCAAACCCTTAAAGTATTCCTTATTTATACCAGTACACCCTAATTTATCGTGAAAACATAGTCCATATTATTTTACATGTTCCTCACATTTAAATTTCTCCCAAAACAGAAAATGATAAACACAACTTCAACAAAAGGAATTCCAATTCTATTATTCATTTCTTAATTTACCATATACATCCCCTCTCAAACTCTAAACTCAACTTTAAAATTAGTTAGCTGTGAAAGAAATGTGGCACTCAAACAGCAGATTATCAGAGCCAGGATCTCTGTTCTGTACACCTCTCTCCTCTCAGCAGAACCAGATAATGGCAATGTTTCCCTCTTTTTTTCCACACATATACATGTTAATTTCAAATCTCAGTGCTTCCCCCTTTTTTTCAAATGTAATCACACATTTCTATTGGTTGAAAACCAACCCTTTTCCAAAGGTACCCTTCCCCCAACTTGACTTCAGCCTAGTACCCTTCCCCCAACTTGACTTCTGCCTGCTACCATAGCAACAGCTCTTGAAACACTGCTGTTTAGAGTTAGGTCAGAAGTTCACCACACAATGTTTCATTTCCAAAGAGCAGGAGTGCTTGACTTTTCAAACCTAACAGCAAATCCATAGTACTGTTCTTTGGTAACACATTTTTCTGTACCAATACAAAACATGCTTCTATAAATTTACACATACAGCCTAGTTTTTATTGTAGAATGGTATGAAACAGCCAATCAGTTTAAAAAAAAAAAATATATATGTATGCCTCCATTTCCAAACTGTCTTTCATTTCTTTTTACCATTCTACTGAATTACACCTCCTGAGTGCATCCAGTTCTCCTTTGAAGATGTTCACAGTGTGGATTGTAGGGCACAGCTATGTCTTCTGGAGTGAAAAGTATGCAGAGAAAACAGGTATGGTGAGAGACCTTGCTTTGCCAAATGTAGACATTAAATGGATTGGTCAGAGAGGGTTCAAGTGGCACCAATCGATGCCATTGGTGAAATCCTTCATGCAAATCCAACACCCTGACCTCATAATAGTGCACTGTGGTGGCAATGACCTAGGCACTTTGACTGGGGTAGGTCTGGAAATGCTTATGAAGGAGACCTTTGCACAACTGTTTTCACTTTTCCCTAAAACTGCCTTTGTGTTTTCTAACATATGCCAAAGGCAAAAATGGAACTGGTCCAATCATTTCTGTCCACAGATTGACAAAGCAAGAAAGCACGTCAACAAATCTGTTTCTGCTTTCCTCCAAGACTATGGTATGGGTTCCATTTACCACAACAACTTGCGTTACGACATGCAAGACATTTATAGAGGAGATGGTGTACACTTCAATGATGAAGGGAACAGAGTCTTCCTCTTGAACCTTAGACTCTGCATCGGTACTTACTTGTAGGTACCACTAAAAAATCACTTCATAAACACAACGGCTCTTTTTAGAGCCCCCTAATATCTAAACACTTATATCTGCATTTCATTTCTTTTTTATTCTTTTTCTACCGTACGCGTACGGTAAGCTTACCGTAAGCTTACCGTACGCGTACCCCGCGATTTTTTTTAAAATTAATAAATGTTTTTTTTGTACTTTTCTGTCCTTCTTTGACCCCCTTTCAAATGTTATGGGGTCTGTAACTCTATTCCTTGCCCCCTTTTCAAGTTATCACCCTTTTTTTTTCTGAGTGAAACACACAAAATGGCGGCCGCCGCTTCCTGGTTTCGACCGATTCGAATGTTTACTAAGATCTAACAGCCAGTACGGTAAGCGCACCGTAAGCGCACCGTAAGCTGGCTCAGATATATATATTGATTTAAAGGCTATTTTCTCAGAATCTACTAAACAGATTTACACCAAACCTACAAAAGGCACTTCCTTGACCTGAGGACTACCTCTCTGCCAAATTTCATTTAACTCTGTTCAGCCGTTCGGGCTGTAGCTGTGTCTAAAGGTCCTATGGAAAAATGCATGGGAAAAACGTGTTTTGGGACCCCCCTTTTATCTCAGCCCCCGCTTGACGAATCCCCCCGAGACTTTCAGGGTAGGAGCGGAGCGTAGCGCCCCACCTATTTTGAAAATTTCGCGAGGATTCGTCGACCGGCGCCAAAGTTATTCAAAATAGAATGTTGCGGTTTTCCTATGGTAAGAGGGTCCTAACTATAACTACCTACTGGCAACCGCCAGTAGGTAATATATATATATATATATATATAGAGAGAGAGAAAGAGAGAGGGGAGAGTGCAAAAATGTTACAGGGATGTTATAGTTAGGCTCAGGTTTCACTAGTGCAAAATCTGTAAATTCCAGTACGCTAACTATAACTTGCAGCCCCTCAATGCACTGCTTATGACCTCACATATTACGCCACTCATGGCATGGTCAGTGATGTCACTGATGACATCACTGATGACATCTCAAATGACATCACTGTTTTCGCGAAGGCTTTGTGACCAGAGATATCACTATAATTTCAACTTAAATTTCTCAATGGCTACTGAACTGATGAGCACCAAATAACAAAAATTACAATCTGCATTGCCACATCTACCTTTCTACCAAATTTGGTATATATACATATGGTGGTCGCCAGTAGATACTTATAAATAGGCCTGGGCGAAAATTTCGTTCCGTTCGCGGAAATTGCGATAATTTGACATTTTCGCGTTCCGCGCAGAGCGCGAAAATGTCAAAATTTCCGCATTCCGCAGCTTGGCGATAATTTGTTTCTTGCTCGCGCTGTAAAATAATACATTCTCGCGCGCGCGCGATCGCCTTACCTGAATCCCTGCGTTCGGCGACAAGTTTTCTTGATCCGATCGTGTTCTCCATGAGATGTTGTATTGTTTTTAGCCATTTGCGTTGTCTCGCGACTGTTCGCGCCCGCAGTGACGTCATGCGTCGCGCGATCACGTCTTTCTTCTCGTGATCATGCACCGCGAGACAACTGAAAACAAGATGGCCGCGCCCGTGAGCAACCACATGGGTAAGTTGGCGAGCCGCAACCATGCAGAAAATCTCGCGAACATGCGGGAAAAAAACGTCTGCATCTTTGCGATATTTTTGCTTGTTTGCGATAATTTTAAAACATTTTCGCGATAATTTGCGAAAGTGGATTTAGCAAATTCCACCCACCCCTACTTATAAATAGGACCAAAGATTCCATAGGAAAAGGGTTTTTGTTTTGCCAATAACTTTGGCGCCGCTTGACAAATCTTCACAAATTTTTCCCAAAACTTCCCCCTTGTTGGTTCAACTGCTGTATTGAAAGTTTTGGGGTGATCCATCCAGCAGGGAACAAGTAAAAAGGGGGTCCCAAAAATGCATTTTCCCCATGTTATGCCTTCTATGGAGATTGTTCATTTTATGAACACGACTACAGCCCGAACGACTGAACGGAATTACACCAAATTTGGCAGTAAGCTAGATGTTGGTGCAGGAAGTGTTCAGTTGTTTCAGAGATATTAAAAAATATAGATATCTGGGAGCCCAAAATCCTACTGAAACTCTACTGAAATTTGATTGGCTGCCAACACTTCAACCAGGAAGTGTTGGCAGCCATCTTGGGACTCAGTTGAACCATTTCCCACAAACATATATATGAAATAAATTAAAAGGGGGAAGGGTAGAATCACCCTGACCCCCTAGACCTATGGGGGGTCCCTACGGGAACCCACAGGGTTAAAAATGTTGGTGGTACTTGCCCCCTGGGTGTACCAGGTCCCAGGGGCATTTTGCAAAAAAGAGGGGGGCACATTGGTCCCGCTTCTGGGGCTTATTAGGCCCTGGCCACCCCCACCTCTCTGGGGCTTCTTTAATTATTAATGCTGGCCACCCCCACTGCCCAATCGCTACCCCCTCCCCAGGGCTTATATCTTTTTCAATGTCGGGCCTCTCAGACAATGCCACCCCCTGTGACACCACTTCCCCAGGGCTTTATTGTAAATGAATGCGGGGGCGCATGGCTCTCCCCTGCATCCCAAGGGGCCGGCACTTCCCCAGGGCTTTCATTTTTTTTAAATGCAGGGGGGTGAGGGCGGTCCCCTCAAAGGTATCAGCGACCTCCACCTCCCTGGGGCATAAGTTTCAATGACACCTCACAGCCCCAGGAACCGCCACATCCCCAGCGTAAATTAGAAGAATAGAGGGGGCCACGGGCCCCCTCCTGGATCCCTAGAAGTCCCTGGGGACCACCACCCACTGCCAGCTCCTACAATGTCCCGGGGGGCCCGTCCTCAGGACATTGCAATTTTCTCTGGCTTGGCAGGAGCACTGCTCCCACCAAACCATAGTAAACAATGCTCTTCTTTGTGTAAGTGAGAACAGAAAATGCTCTTACTTACTTGAAGCGGAGCAATATTTCTTTTGCACACAGGGAGGTGCAAGTTAGCTATCCTAACTATCCCTCCTGTTGCATTCAGTAAGTCCCACACTGTGGGATTGCTGAGAGGTCTTCGTGGCCCACCCCCTGATGCACTACTAGTTGGGGGATAAAGTCCTCTTGGCTGCTGAGGGTCCTTGCGGGGCAAACAACCCCTCCTGTTACCTCCAGTAAGTCCCATCTAGTGGATTAGCTAAGAGGTCTTTGAAGGCCACACCCCCTTTCTCCACCACTCTACAAATGTGTCTCCTGGCACACTACTAGTTTGAGAATTAAGTCCTCTTGGATGCTGATGGACCTTGGGGCCTAGAAGCCCTCCTGGTACTTTCTGTATGTCCTACACAACAGGATTCCTGTTCTCCATCTCTCTGTAAAAGCAATTGCTACCTTAAAAAAACCTAGAAATTCACTGAAAAAAACAAAGGTTATAGGGACATTATAGTAAGGAATTAACATTTAAAAATCCCTAAAAGCCCTCCTGGTATTATCTGCAAGTCCTATCTGGCAGGATTCCTCAGAGCTGGTCAGAGGCTCGGCCCTTTTCTCCACCACTCTGCAAATGCCATTACTACTTAAAAAACATAGAAATTCACTGGAAAAAACAAAGGTTTCAGGGGCGTTACAGTAAGGAATTAGCATTAAAAAAACCTTAGGAATTCACTGAAAAAACACAAAGTTACAGGGACGTTATAGTTAGGCTCAGGTTTCACTTGCACAAAACCAGTGAAATTCATTAGTTACAGTTAGCTGAGCTAACTATAACTCATGCCCCCACAATGCACTGCTTATGACCTCATATATTACATCACTCATGACATGGTCAGTGACATCACTCATGACATCTCAAATGACATAACTGATGACATCACTGATGACATCTTCTACAACATCACTAATGCACTCACTCACACCCCCATAGAACCTTTCATAGACCCATTCCCACAGAAGCATTCACAAACCCATTCACAGAACCATACGAGTACTTATACACACACGCACTGATTTATAGATCTACACACACATCCACTCACTCACCCATATAGCTACTCATACATCCACTTACTCACAAATACAGCCACTGACATATCCACTCACACAAGCATACAGCCACACACTCACTGAGTCAGTCACCGTTATAGCTACTCACACCCCTGCACACCTGCTCACTCACCCATACACATACCCACTTACTTACTCATACTTATACTAACACATACTTGCTCACCTATACAGTCATTTATACAAGCAATACCTACACCCATTCAGCCACTCTCCCATTCAATCACACACCCGCACAGTCACTCATATACCACATCAATCACCTATACCTCCTTTCACATATCCATTTGCTCACCCATATACCACTGACATATCAACTCACTCACCCACATAGCCATACACACACTCACTCATCCATACAGCCTCTCACACACACACACTCACTAACCCATACAGCCACTGACTCATCCACTCACTCATCCATGCAGGCAGTCACAAACACCCTATCCCACCCACACAGACACTCAGACACTTGTACAGGTACTCAGACAACCAATCAATCACCCACATAGCCACTCACATACCCACTCACACATCCACATAGCCACTTACACTCAACCTGACAGACTGATACGAACATTCACACAACCAATCCCTCACCCATACATTGACTGAGACACCTAATCACTCACTTATACCAACAGTCACGCACCCACTGAATCATCCATACAGGCCATCATACACCGACTGATTCACCAATACACCTTGGTGTATATATTTAACACTCACCTTTTAAAAACACTCACAGTCACCAGATGATGTTATCAGTGATGTCATCATTGAAGCCATTTGAGTTCTCATCAGTGAAATCATCAGTGATGTCACTGAGCATCTCATGAGTGATATAATATGTGAGGTCATAAGCAGTGCATTACGGGGGCACGAGTTAGCTCAGCTAACTACAACTGCTGAGTTTCACTAGTTTTGTACACGTAAAACCTGAGCCTGACTATAAAGCCTCTGCAACGGTATTGTATTGCATGTGATCCAAATCTTGAATAAAGAAAATAAAAAATAGAATTCTGCTGTGAAACCATCAGGTCCAGGTGATTTACTGTTAGGAAGCATCTTGAGTGTGTTGGGGGGGTAAGTCTCTTTTTTCCATGACGAAAAATATTTATCTATTAAAACTAACCCTGTGCGTAGTGGGCGTAGCGGGGCTACACAGAGGGCCACGGAGTTGAAAACAAACTCTGTGGAACACCGCTCCACTCTGCTACACCACCCGCCTCCCACCCGCCCATTAACAATGAATTAAAACTTAAAGAAAAGTAAAGAAAAACCACTTACCTTGGCTGCGCCGTCCCCGGTCTGCCCTCCTCCTACTCATTGCTGTTTCTGGGAAAACTGCTTATGCGCGCGTGCGCACATGCCCATTCTCATTAGAAAACAAGAAGCTAGCTCTAATGGTTTCAAAGTCATCACCAAAATATCTTTTACAAAGACTACTGAAGCCTGAAAAACAATGATGGCTACTGACTGTCTCTTTGATTGTCCTTATGCTAGCCTGTGGGAAGGCTTTGTGATCGCTTGGCACTTGGGCCAATCCTTGCGAGACAACTACACTTTTAAAAATAACTTCTGCTATTTCGCAAACTCTTAGTCTTAGGTAGTCAGAAGGCAGGCTTTGATGCAAAACTACATGTCCTGCGGTGCCAAAAAAACCTAGCACAATAGTCCTTTGAGGTCTGATTGGCGTTATGGTGCTGAGCGCTAAAGTGTTTGCAGAGGATTATTGAACTGTGATAAGGCTGTGGTACAGAGATGTCGGTATGTGAGGGAATAAGGTGCTGGGAGAAAGGGGTGTGTTGGAATTTATTTTGGTGTGCGGCGTGTGTCTATCTGTGAGAGTGGATGCTGACCGGGTGTGTAGGGGTGATGGAGGCTATGATAAGCTGAGGGTGTGATATTAGGTGCTAGGTGTATGTAGGGCATGTCCAAGGTCAGTCGGGGAGTGCTGGCTGTGATGTAGCCATGCCGCAGGGATGCTGAGGAGTGGACCTGTGCTGGTGTGCTGCAAGGCTGGGAACGTGTGTAGGCAGCAAGTTGTGGGTCCAGGGGTGGTTTGGGGTGTGGCTGGTCTGGAGAGTACGACCTGGGAGTGCACGGTGATTGTGCTAGACAGGAGCTGAGGAAGGTGTACAGGTGTGGGTATGATGGTAGAAGCTAGCGGGTGGGATCAGGATGAAGCCTGGGGTAGGCGGGACCTGGGAGCTGGGATAGAACACTGTCCAAGGCGCAGGCAGGAAATGCTTGTGCAGCATCTACTCTTTTTATAGAAATACTGACGCAGCAGAGGGGGTGGTGGCACGGGGCAGCTGGCTCCGTGGCAGCCCCATTACGAGCCCTCTGAGAGGGACTGGCTAACGTGGGAGCTCTCAGCCGCAAAGCCCTCAAACACCTCCTGCCGTGGGAACGTGGCTCCTCACACCCACAGCAAAGGCCCTGCCTCCTGTCCAGAATACGTCAAACATCCCCTTAAAAGTCTTTACCAGCAAGCATTCCCACCACCAAGTGTCAATGGCATCTTCAAAGTGATTTTTAGGGGGACGGAGGCACACACAAGGCCATTAATACAATGGGTGAGGCCACCTGCAAAAGTCAGTTGTAAAGAGTGTGCGTACATATATAGAATGTTTAAATCTGTCTTTGAATGGATGTGTATATATCTTTATCTATATGTGCATATATAGACGCACATGTATACTATGTATGTATTTAAAACATCGGATTTAAACATTTTCAGCAAACATGTAGGCTCCTGTATAGCCTCAAACAAACCCTGTTTTGCAGTGAAAGGTAGATTGGTGACTGAATGTGCGCTGCAAGGTGCAGGGTCTGTTTTTCTGTGTTACTATTTACACAAACAGCAGCTGCAGTAGTGGGGCTCAAGGGCACTTGCCCGATCGGGCCCCCTCTAGCGACACCTCGGTAGCAGGCTTTGGACACGTACATACGCCCCCAGGCCAGGAGCGCGGGAGTACTTTTGCCATAAGTAGGTAAATCTGTTCTCACGAGAAATGCGCATACGCAGTTTTCCCAGAGATGGCGATGAAGAGGAGGAGGGCAGCCCGGGGATGCTGCATGCAAGGTAAGTGGTTTTTCTTTACTTTTTCCTTAAGTTTTAATCAATTGTTAATAGGTGGGTGGAGGTGGGGGCTGACCAACTCCGCTCCGCCGCGGGGTGTGCGGAGATTTGACTATTACGCGTTCTCCACGGAACATGGAGTAGGCAAATTTCCGTTCATTCCGCGGGCGGAGCAGAGGTCTCTGCCCGGGGTTAATTAGAATGTCTTTGGCAGTATTATCCGGAGTATATTAATTGGCATAATACTGAACAACCCAATTTAAAATCTCTTTGAGTTATTGCAAACCGGAGACCTTTGTGTATTAATGACAGAGTTTATCTCACTCCTCTCTTTTTTAAAGTTCAGGTAATTGACCAGAAGAGTATCAGATCTGTTTCTGCCACCTTTAAAATTGTGCATTAACCTTTAGTAAGAAGCCTGAGACCTTATATGTGGAAGCTTTATTAAATTGTATTTTGGCTTTAATTAGTTCCTCTAAGTTGTCTTTATCCTGTTTTGTTTGTAAAATTGTAGTTTGAGTGTTTTCATTTTGAACAAAAGTTTTAGAGCTTCTTTTTCTGCTGTCTTTTCCTTTTAACAGAATCATAGTACATCATAAAGCCCCAGGATGCAGCTTTAAATGTGTCCCAAACTGTGTGTATTGCAATATTGTTATTCATATTGAACTACATAGATCCCTGAGTAAACTGTTGGTATTGTGATGAGAAAGCAGGATCACTTAAAAAATTGTTCTTCAACCTCCAACGTGTGGGTTTTGATTTATTGTGTAAGATATAAAAATCAGACTAGAACATGGTATGGTCTGAAATAACTATGGAATCAATCTCTGCATTATGTAAAGTTTGAGTCATGTTCTTACTAATGAACAAATCATCAATCTTTGATTGAGAATGATGTAGTGCAGAATGAAAAGTGTATTCTCTAAGACCTGGTTTTACTAGTCTCCGGGCATCTATTCGGCCTCTTTGGGTGATTGCTCTCAGACAATATTTATGTGAGGCATTAGATATGTATTTGACTAGTGAATGCCTATCCAAAAAGGGATCAACTATCTAATTACAATCAACCCCTAAAATCAAGTTGTCAATAGGATACTTTAGAAGTGTCTGTGAAAGGATGTACCAAAATTGTGGATTGGGATTATTGAGTTAATATACATTGACAATACCTACTTCAATATCATTGAGTTTAAGATGTAACAACACCAATCTACCCACAAATCTCTTTCCTCCAAAGTCATGTTCACAGTTAAATGTTTGCAACATAAGATTGCAACTCCAGTTTTATTACCTAAGGCAGGTGAAAAGAAAAAGAAAATATCTCCAACACACTACGTTCAAAGTTTACCTTTGCTCTTCTAAGATAAAAGAGTTTCTTGCAAAAAAAACACTTGCTCCCTCAACCTTGGGAGGTGGGTCAAAACTATCTGCCTCTTGATAGGATTCTTTAGGCCCTTACCATTCCAAGTAATAACTCTTAGGTTCATTTTATGGATATGAAAAAAACAGTCATTTTGATGTAACCAGATAGAATAAGAGTGAGGGAAATCCAGAAAGAGAGATAAAAGAGAGAATAAAAGACAGATATAAAGAAGAGAGCAGAATACAAAAAATTAATTGAGGGACGGGAAAATAAATCCAGAAATTGAAGCGAAAAAGAAAAGGTGACAGTACAAAAAAAGGGCACATAAGGAAATGATTCAAACATGAAAACAAATACCATACCAGGTGCAGGGTAGTGGGGACACTCCCATGAAGACATGCAGAACCGGGCTCCATCTTCATATAGAACCATAACGATAAACATGCTAAACCTCGATAAAAATATTCAGAGAAAACTGGTAAAATGTAAATGTATATTCACAGGAAAAAACAGTACAAAAGGAAGCACTGTCACTTACCTACACACAGGACAAATAATCCGAACATGATTCAAACAATACTGAACAACTAGAATCCACTAAACACATTGACTTGACAACATAATGACAATCGAGGAGATTGAAATATACATCTGCAGAAGAAGAAATGTAAGGGATTGCTTTTGAACCTTCAAAACAAGAATACTGAGGGGAAATATACAGTACACTAAAATCATTCAGATCACAAAAAACACAATTAGCAACTGGCATGAGCACCAATATACATACTTTCCATTTGGTGACATTGCAGAAAATCTTTTAGGGCAACAGGGTCAGTATGAGTGGTGGTCCTGTCTCTGTGTGCCACTTTGAAGAAACAAGGATGTACCATCCCATAGCTGACATTCCGAGCCCGAAGCTGAGGTCTGAGATCAAGAAATTGCTTTTGCCTGGATGTAGTTGCATTGCAGATGTCCTGAGACAAATAAACCATATTACCACACCTTTGAAGAGTTTTTGCAATTTTGCAGCTTTAACAATGTCCATCAGGTCAGTATATTGAAGAAATACCATAATGATACCTCTAAGTTTAACTCACAAAGTTGATGAAAGCTTTGGGCCCAAACGATGAGCTTGTTGTATGCTGAAAGTGTACAAGGAATAGAAATGAACAATCTTTCATAGGATGAACTGTAAAAGAGTAATCAGTTTGGAGCCCTCTGCTCCCTCCAGAATACCATATAGTCTAAGATTGTTTCTCCTGTTTCTGTTCCCCATATCTAGGCTACCCTTTTCAAGTATATCAACATCTTTTTGAAGTTGTGAAACATTGGTCACCAAGTCCTCCACATTGCAAGGTTGTTGCTTCATATTGGAGATCTCCTGATAGTGTGCACATCACCTTTCTTCCAGCCTATGCAGAGTGGCATTAGTTTCCTAAACAAACGACCTGAAAGACTTCAGCTCATCCATCGAATCATTTAATGTTAACAATGTGAACAGATTTAGGAGGATAGTCCATATCCTTTTTAGGTGTCTTAACTGAACTTAAGGCGTTTATCTTTTTAGCAATTGCACCTGTGACTCTGAGTGGATGACACAATATCATGACCATCTGAAGGAGGAAAATCCTTGCCCCTCATCATCTCTACTTCAGATTTGATTAGGGACTGAAATTGTATAATCTTGGATATAGTTATCGCCAAGAGATTGAGAGCTTTCCTGTTTCTGCCAATATAACAATATATTAAATATGCAAAATCAAATAAGAACTGACATAGTATAAGACTTATAGTGGAAAGGAAAAGCCTTATATGTCAATGATCCCTTGTGTGAAGTATATGGAAAGACCTGCAAATGCTATCTGTGGAAATAAGCAATTTGGTTGCTTGAGAATGGCATTTAGGTAAGATATATGAACTAAAAAGTAGGGGTGGGCGGAAATTGCGTAATCGCGTTGCGCAAATCTCCGCGAAACGGTAAAAAAATCTCCGCGAACACGCAGAAATTCCGCGAACACGCGGAATTGTTTGTTCGCGATGCTTTTTTCCTGTTCACAATCGCTGTTTGCGTGCTCGGGGAGAAATATCTCGCGAACACGCATTTTGAGAACGCGAACAAGCAAAAATTTCGCGGAGTCGCGGAAAGCGGATTTTTAGGCAATTTCGCGTTCTCCGCCGAACGCGAAATTACCCAAATTCCGCAAATTCCGCGAACGGAACGGAATTTACCGCCCAGGCCTACTAAAAAGTCGGTATTCGAAGTATCTTGAGGTGGAGGAAAAGGGCTTATAGCCAATTATGAGAGAAAACATGACGATGGAACATCTCCACATTGTCCAGGTACATGGTATAATCCAGGGTTAAATAGTAAGTACATTTGTAGCAAAGGCAGCAGGTGTACTCCACAAAGCTCATTAAAAATGTAATATGAGGGAAATCTCCCAACATGAGGAGAAGTAAAATGGTGGCTGGAGAGATCTACTGACTGGAATGGCAGAATTAAGGCATTTCTCCTGAAGCAAGCTATTGCAGAGGCCCCAAATGGTAGTTTATATGCTATTTAGAGGGGAGAGTCACCTGTATTCAGCCATTTGCATTAGAATTATGCTGCATATTTGTTCCCGGAGCATCACACGGGAGCGACCATCTTCTTTAGCACTGAAACAATGCCCCAACCCATTTTCTAAGATGTCGTGCATCTTCAATGTCTCTTTATCATAGGACGTTCAAGTAATATGCAACATTTCTAAACAGTAGACTATACACCAGTGAAAGAGCACTAATCAGAGCAAAAGAACTACGGTGGAAGGACCTTGAACACTTAGAAAAGTTAAGAACACTAGAAGGTTCACTCACAATATATGCACATTAGGAAATCATTTAATCTTCACTCTGCAGAGCTGCAGATAGTTAAATATACACTGAGGAATCGATTTGGAGGGGAAAGAAATAGGAGTGGACAACAAACGGCATCCATATTAACTCAAAATGGAGATTTCATTAAAATGTAGCCTAACCAAAATATATTAATAAGCACACACTTCTGCACATTATTTTATGCTTGTTTTAACTACAATAATATCATTTCAGTATTTACGATATGGATCCAACATAAAAACATTAATTATCATCATTATTCATTTACGAAAATATATGTCTAGGAAAACGCTTCCACACTAGTGTGCCTGTAAACAGGGAAAAAATGGATGAACTACAACTGGCTATGCATGAATGGTACAAAATCTGAAACTCATCTCATTGTTCTTAAACCTGAGACTCTTGAGTCAATCTGATCTAGGACTTATCTTGGACAAAGGTTTATCTGTTTCTCCCCTAGGTTAACTTCATAATCCCCCGATATGCAAGACTCACGACTGACTCGGTCTTGTCATATCAGTAGCCTTATCATGCGTTCACGACTGCAAATCGAGCACAAAGTTTTGCTGCATGACTCATCTATCGATTAAAAGGTTCCAAGCACAACACTGCAACGTTAAAATCTCTCCTGTGACTACCTATGACGCAAATGATTGGTCTCAAAACCCTATGGGCCATATTCTCAAGGAGTTATCGCGGAGTTATCGGCACTTTAATGCAGCCAAAGTTGCGATAAATTTATCACCCCATTCACAAGCTGGTGCAAACAGCCAACGTCACCAGATTTCCAGCAATAGCAGCCGCAAAAGACATCGCCACAGATGACCCCGGCAACTTTCGCTAATGAGATGCAGAGTAGGCGTTCCCGTGCAAAAAGCCGCGACAACACCACACCTCAACATTCTCAACGACCAGCCTGATCTGCGATAAGATCACAAAACAGGCGATAAGGTGCGTTAGCACCAGGAAACTAACACCTGCTCCGACCTGGTGCAAAGTCGGACTACAACCTGCACCAGAAAAGAGAGCCCAGCCCAGAGCCACACCTGAAGAACAACAGATGCCATGGAGCCACTGAACATGTGGGCCAGACACCCAAGAGGGCCACAACACCCACTGCCACCACCCCCAGGACCCCCCCTCCCCGGCACCCCCCCAGCCAAAGACATGCCACATCAACTACACAGAATCACATACCAAACAACCTGCATGATGTTGCACAATCACATCTGGTGACATGCATGTGTCGTCACAAAAATGAGCATCACACATTCACCTTCAAAGCAACAAATGGTAATTTATTAAAATAAAGACAGGACAGAAATGAAAACACATGGCGTCTCCTGAAAAATAGTGAAACTGGAAAAATGACAATAAGAAACTACTGTCTTTTTTTACTATCGTTTACTATTTATTACTGTTTTTCACGTATTGCTTTTAGCATTTCATAGTTCAGCAGTTCACACATACAATTTCCCATTTCAAAATGGCCTTTAGACTTTCGAATAGCGTCAACACACCCCTCCTTCGCTTTAACTTTCAATTTTCATTCTGTTATATCCTGTTTTTATCTACTTTCTATTTTCTTATTGTCATTTTTCCGGTTTCACTATTTTTCAGGTTTAGTTTCCAGTATTTCATACTTTAGCAGTTGACGCACACAATTTCCCATCTCAAAATGGCCGCTACACTTTCGAATAGCGCCGACACACCCCTTTTTTGCTTCCTACTGTTTAAAACTATGGGAGTATCAATGGCCGCTAAGTGAATGTGTCCAACCACGGGAGCATGCTGAACGCTAATCTGACTAATATCAAGGTATGCGTACTTTCAATGATAATGCATATACTCACGACACCGGTTACACAGAGTTATTTGAATTACGGGTGCCGGTTTGGTTTCTTTGGCAGCTTTTTACAACGCGCTGAATATTTATCAAGCACATTGTTTAACTCTCGTTTCACCGATTCGCTTTTCGATACTTGTTTTGATACGCATTGCACCTCCCCAATTATTTTTGCTCACGTTTATTAACATCATCTAGTTGCTTGTTAACTTTAATAATGGCTTAGTTTCTTTGAAGCACGCTAACGTCACTTAACGAACCGGACACTGGGTGTCACATCATTTTTTATCATTAAGATACCATTTTTCATCTTCAAGCATATTTCGACATGATTGTCTTATAACACACATTTTATTCATTCGTTTTTCACAACCGTATTAACACACAGGATCAACGTGTCTGGGGAAAAGGCACATGCATGAGCTAACATTAGTTCGATCAAACAGGCCGCTTGAATCTCCCCTATCTTTACGTTTTTAGGAACATTCTCCCTGACGAAGGGTAGTCATTATACCCAAAATGCATTGGGGCTTATCCTCCAGATGTATACAGAAATCTGGAACATTTTAAATTTGGGACCTGGGATAAACTCATGAATACAATGAGTATAACACATTGGTGAATTACCAAGAATAAATCTTCAGTTTAAAATTGCTTGGAACTTTTTGATTTATTTTCATACTTGGATCTGCGATGTACTCGCAAGTTATCGGTTGTGCTTAAGGAGGGACACTACCCACACAGGGTAGTGCAACTGCAGCAAAGTACATACAATTGCACAAGACCCAGGCAGCTGCACTTCAGTCCCTCCTGCCGCCCAGCGGTGCATGCCCGCCCCTGCGCTCGCAGGCCTCACTGCTCACCTTCCGCCACCGGCGTGTAGAAAAGAGGGCCCATCACGTGTCGCTGCAAGCCACAAGCCTGGGGGTCTCAGACATGGCACCCTCCACATCATGCAGCCCCGCTCCACAGGCCACCAGGTCTCACATTTGGTGCTGGGTCTAGATTACTCCATGGCAGAGGACATACCAATGCACCTGGTATCATCGCAGGCTGCACACCCGCTCAGCCTCATAGGTGGCACTAACTCTGTGATCCAGGAGGCGACACCACGTGGCGGTAGGCCCGCACTGCCCGCTGGCTTAGGCCTACACTGTGGTCCAGCTGGGCACCCAAAATCTCCGGACTGCCGGGAAAGGGCATCATAGCAGGCTGCACACCCACTCAGCACCTAAGGTGCCCCTACCTCAGTGCACCGAAAGTTACCATCCCGTGGCGGTGTGCCTGTGCCGGCCGCAACTGTTTGCAAAAGCAGCTGAAGACGCCCCTCTTCCTCCGAGGCTTTAATCCTGAAAGACTCTCTTACTACATTTGTCAACTTTGTCACATTTCTTGATGCCCCGGCGCTCTGTATCATCCTCGGGTAATATGAGGACGTAATAACGTAAAAATTAAACAAAAACTATATCACCGTCATTGTATAAATCATTGATTTGTATCCTCCGAGGGCAGAATGCCATTAATTACCAGTTTTAAAGTAGGCAGACGCCTCATGACCCACTTAATACCCCACCTCTTGTCAATCATGGCCCCTCCCACAGTCAGAATATGTATTAAATAGTATTGCACATTCAGTACATCTGCACGTATTTTTAGCATGTATGCCATGTTTACTGTGGTTTTAACACGCACCATGCAGAACTGTACAGACAGGAAACATTGAATCCTAAATGTATTTCTTTTAAATGTGTTGAGCCTTCTTGGCAACCTCTAGCAAGCTAATTAGGCTGCACTGTTAACTAGAATCAAACACTTTTCGCAATATCAGCAGCTGCCTCGAGCAAACACATCTGCACTAGAGTTTATACTTTAAGGGGCAGATTTACAAGCCCTGTGCGCCACTTTTGCGCCGCCGTTGCGTCACTTTTGTGATGCAGCGGCAGCACAAAGCTAGCGCAATGCTGCGACATATTTACAACGTGACGCATCTAGGGAGATACGTCACGTTGTAAAGCCCTGCGCCACATTAAACCCGCGTCAGGTTTAATGTTTGCAGGGTGGGCGTTACGTTGGAAAAAGCCTCGGAAAAGTGACGCAATGAAATCTACAAGATTTCACGCAGTCACTCTTCCGACGCTAGTGCGTCAAATCCTTACGCCTGCTTCAAACAGGCGTACGGCGTGAAGCACCATGTTAGGGATAGGGCAGGTTGGAACAGTGCTGGAGTTGCGTCGCGCTTGCAACACAACTTCAGCACTGCGCCAACCTTACGCCAGCAGATGCGTCACGCATCTGCTTGCCCTTGAGCCACGATGCACCTATATAACATCCTGTGCTCCATTAATATTTAGGTCTATACTTTTTTTTAGATTTAAAAATAAGAATGAATAAGGACGAATCAGAGTTTAAAATACGTGTGCCCCCGGCGCAAAAAAGAACATGCGATTTACGTTAAAAATTCTGGGGCTGGGGAAAGTGGGTCCAGCAGGTGGCACACAGGTGAGTAACACATATATACCTGGCAATCACATGTGAATAAAAATTGCTTTTAAGCGGTGCTCACTTCCCGACTGACTGCAGAATGCAAGACTCAAGGGGGCTTAAAATGTGCCGGCGGATAGGCCAAAGCAATCGCAGCAATTGAATTCCGACATTTCAGTCATTCATAGGTATTTTTAAATAAAGAGGCGATGATGGGGACGTCACACTTCATCCTTATCTCGTACCTGAGCATATATTATTGTGGGTGGAAATATCTTGATGCACTGGCTGACTGGAGTCTCTCGGCTATTAAATGGAAAAGTTGGTGACTGTTCAATAGATGATTTTAAAATGCAGAAGAACAATTCTGAGACAACTGCACAACACACATATGTGCATACTGAACAACAAATTATGGAATAGCACTGCTTCGAAGCAAGGCACATCGAATAGTAATTGAAGTTTTGTTCAATCTAGTGGAACTACAACAGAATTCCTCCTTGTTTGACGGAACGCTGGGTTCGTGGGAAGGAACATTTAGTTTCGTATCTGTTCTTCTTGTCAAAATATAACCCACTGATGATTTCAAAAAATTGCAACATGAAAGCGATTTCATCCAAGTTCCTGAATGCAAGAAATGCTTCGTGAACATTCTTGCATATATTTGCATGTCATAAAAATTCAATGTGCCACTAAAGTTAGCGTAGGCGACAAAGGATTTCAATATGGAAAGGTTCATTCTTTGCTGTTCTAAAGTAAGCAATGCGAGTGTCAAAAACTATTGCATAAAAATAGAAATTATAGCAGGTAAATTTAAATATAGATTTAAAATAATAGAGGCATTATAGTTTTCCTACTAGGTGAGAACTAGAACATGTGGAGATTAATGTATAGTGGCAATATACTTCATGAACTATTCAGGAAAGACCCAAATAGTTGCCCATAGTCGCTCTTACCTTCCCTCTAAGGTGTATTGTGTCTTGACGCAGACAAGCGGTGACGTTTGCAATACGTATTTGAAAGCAATGGAAAAATCTACTCCAAATTTGAAGCCAACTTTTCATTTCAAGATCGCTGTATTATTAATTATATGTTTAATTACGTTTATTTTTCACTACTGATGGACTGTAGCATGCAAGTGCACAGACCCCTATTGTACTAGGTCACTGGCCAATGGTGCGACTGTGCTGCAGTTACAAAGTGACATTGAGCTGTTGTGAGGAAAAAATGGCGGTCAAGAGAGCATCAGGCAGAAACCCTCTTACCGAGTGCTCTGGTAGGAGAGGGGGCCAATTCCGGTGCAACAAACAAAGGCGGCTCCTCCTTCTTTTGCCTGGTGGAGTCCTGTCCACTAGATCTGATGATCCTTGCCAAGCAGTCAGGGCATCTCCGAGGTGTCAGTAGATTAGCCGCTGTGAGGTTCCACTGAAGACACTTAAGCTTTGCTGGCCAGGTGCCATGGCTTTTGTGCCCACTTGACGAAGTTTTTGTTTATGAAAACAAACTACTTAAGCAGGAGTTTGCTTTAAGAAGAAAAAGAGAGGAGAAATAAAAATAAATATAATAAAACAGTGGCTCTCTTGCAAAAGGAGGTTCCCATCTGCATATAGGACCATTATGCATTTCCCCACCTGGCTGTATCAAACGGAAAACAAAGTGAGTTCTAAGTGAGGCAGGGTGACCATCATTATGACTAGACTTCCCTGTAGAGAATGGGCTAAGGTGAGAGGTTTCCAACAGCGAAGCCTAATGAGGCTCAGATGTGCCTTAAAGACTCCCCCAATTCTAAATATAGTGGTGGAGCCACAAGTTTGGTGGGGTTTGAGCATCACCAATTTACATTGGTGTTCACACTCTAGCAAACTCTGAATGAGGTCCAACTTTTTCTACAGCTTAGTGTAGTCTCAAATCTCAACATCTGAAATTTGTAAGCAGTATTTGTCCTACAGACTGGAACCAATTGACCAACTGTCTTTTTGGAGTGTGTTTCTATGATTTATGAAAATTACATTCAGTAACTTTTTCAATTAAATGTTTGCTACTGTAGTACAGGAATATTGGTTTCATATGCCTGGAGGCTGCTTCTGGTATTAAAATCTGTGAGCAGGCAATAGTGTGGCATTTGGGCTTTGTTAGAAAGAGAAAACCCGAAGCCTGATTCACAAAGGTAAACCTACACTTTTGTGTAAGTTTTTTTGCCTTTTTTGTTTTTTAGATTCAGAAACCGGTAGCTAATAGTAAGTTAATGACTGCTAAGGCCGGTCTATCTTGTGTATTGGGATCCTGTGGAGTTCCCTAAGGTGTAATGTGGGCTCTGCTTGGGAGACTGTGAACTAGTCTGTTTGCTGCATTTTAGATGGTCCACAGTCTTCCTGTGATCTGGTAGGTAATCCCTGCATTCAGGGTGTTTCCATAGTCTAATTTGCTGGTGATGAGAGCATGGGTGATCGTTTTCCTGGTGTTGCCTGGTAGCTACTTGAAGATTTTCTTCAGCATCCTTAGGGTGCTGAAGCAGGACGAGATCACTGCGTTGACTTGGGCGGTCGAGTCTAATAAGTTGGCTATGGTGTTTCTGAGGTCGCAAACAGGGTGTGTGGGTGTGTCCAAGGTCAGTGGGCCACCAGGTGGAGTCCCACGGTGAGCCATTCTTTCAGAAGACAACCACCTTGGTCTTGTCCAAAATCATTTTGAGGCAATTTGCTTTCATCCAGGTGGCCTCTTCTGTTATGCATGTGGGGAACTTGTCACTGGTTTTAAGTGTTTTGTCCGGGAAGCAGAGTATCAGTTGCATATCATCAGCATATGCGTCCATCTTTATGTTGTAAGCTCATATGAATGCAGACTGCAGGGACATGTAGAAGTTGGAGAGCATTAGCCTGAGTGGGGAACTTTGATTTGGGTTCTTCTGGTGAAGAAGGAGCAGATCCATCCGAGGGCGAGTCCCCGGTCCCTGCTTTATAAGGTCATTGGATTAGGATCGGGTGGGAGACGGTATCAAAGGCTTCAGATTGGGCTATATGGATGAAGGTTGTGGTTTCTCCTGGCAAGGATCGTCCGGATATCATCTGTTGCTGCCATGAGGACAGTTTCTGTGCTGGGTTGGGTCTGAATCCCTATTGTGTGGTGTCGAGACGGTTCTCCCAATTAACACCAAGTGCAGTATCTGTGGTAGTGTAGACCTTCAGTCTTCCTTCACTTTTATCATATTGTCTGACTGTATATTTTCTTTTATTTGGGAAAATTATGAAAGCCACAGTTTGTTTTTACACCTAAGGTGTCATCTTCTTCTAAATTGTGTGCTGGTTCTGTTTCAAGGTCATTGTCAACTGACAAGTTGGATTCACTTACTGACATGGCTAATTCCATTACTCATTGTACTGTTAGATTACACTCCTCTATAAGTAAGACTCAGTTTCTCTCTTCTGCTTCTGAAAGATTAAAGCAGGATCCTCCTTTAGACAGATTTTTAATATACAAAATTCTTTACCTATTTTGGAGTACATTAACTTAGTCCCTTATCCCATTGTTTCCTAATGACAAATTATTAGATATTTTAATGGTAATTGCATTTCAGCAAATCATTTTTAACTGGAAATCACCAGCTAAATTATCATACAAAGTGTGCTCGGATTCTGTATGTTCACATCATAACACGGTAACCCAGCCTGCGCTTGTGACTTGGCATTTGGCGCGTTTATTTCTCGAACCAGTGCTTGAATAGAATTTTAAATCTTCCCGTTTTGTGCTGCATTTAATTTTCTATTTCATTTTGATTATTCCCTGTTTTTAATTTCTTTTCCACATACTCGCACCATAAAACTTACTGGCTCACCGCGATTTCAGCGGGTCCCCTGCCTGGTAGAGTGGACACTTAGTGCCATCTTGGGGGTATGTAGGGACGGATAGCGGGTGCCATCTTGTGTTGCGGTCTAGCAGCGAGACTGTCACGCTAGATGTTTATTTAAGGCAACAAGGAGGACGGGGAAGCTCTGACACGGTAACCCAGCCTGCGCTTGTGACTTGGCATTTGGCGCGTTTATTTCTCGAACCAGTGCTTGAATAGAATTTTAAATCTTCCCGTTTTGTGCTGCATTTAATTTTCTATTTCATTTTGATTATTCCCTGTTTTTAATTTCTTTTCCACATACTCGCACCATAAAACTTACTGGCTCACCGCGATTTCAGCGGATCCCCTGCCCGGTAGAGTGGACACTTAGTGCCATCTTGGGGGCAGGTAGGGACGGATAGCGGGCTCCATCTTGTGTTGCGGTCTAGCAGCGAGGCTGTTGCGCTAGATGTTTATTTAAGGCGACAAGGCAGACGGGGAAGCTCTGACACGGTAACCCAGCCTGCACTTGTGACTTGGCATTTTGCGCGTTTATTTCTCGAACCAGTGCTTGAATAGAATTTTAAATCTTCCCGTTTTGTGCTGCATTTAATTTTCTATTTCATTTTGATTATTCCCTGTTTTTAATTTCTTTTCCACATACTCGTACCATAAAACTTACTGGCTCACCGCGATTTCAGCGGGTCCCCTGCCCGGTAGAGTGGACACTTAGTGCCATCTTGGGGGTAGGTAGGGACGGATAGCGGGCGCCATCTTGTGTTGCGGTCTAGCAGCGAGGCTGTCGCGCTAGATGTTTATTTAAGGCGACAAGGCGGGCGGGGAAGCTCTGACACGGTAACCCAGCCTGCGCTTGTGACTTGGCATTTGGCACGTTTATTTCTCGAACCAGTGCTTGAATGGAATTTTAAATCTTCCCGTTTTGTGCTGCATTTAATTTTCTATTTCATTTTGATTATTCCCTGTTTTTAATTTCTTTTCCACATGCTCGCACCATAAAACTTACTGGCTCACCGCGATTTCAGCGGGTCCCCTGCCCGATAGAGTGGACACTTAGTGCCATCTTGGGGGTAGGTAGGGACCCAGTGGCACAGTGAGCAAGGGACCCACCTATGGGCATACCCATCTCACTTAGGGCGAAAAGTGATACAGCAAACAATTGATGGACGGAATGCTGACAAAGCAAACATTCTCCCCCAGTCAAAAGATCTGGGTTAAATCCATCATTCTTTTGCTCACTACGCCATCCCAGTTTGGACCCAGCCATATGCAAATCAGTCTTGACCCTGTGCCCCATGGGAACAGTCCAGACCGAACTGCCAGGCCTGGTCGTGGACCAGAAACAAACATCCTGGGACCGGTTTCAGGGTATGTCACCCTTCTTCAGCCAGGCTAGCTTGAATCCAGTGGCACAGTGAGCAAGGGACCCACGTCTGGGCATACCCATCGCCCTTTAGGGTGAAAAGTGTTACAGCAAACAATTGATGGACGGAATGCTGGCAATGCAAACATTCTCCCCAGTCAAAGGATCTGGGTTAAATCCATCGTTCTTTTGCCCACTACGCCACCCCAGTTTGAACCCAGCTATATGCAAATCAGTTTTGACCCTGTGCCCAATGGGAACAGTCCAGACCGAACTGCCAGGCCAGTGGCATTTAATGTACATGCCCTGGGCATATGTAGTGCACTACTAGGGACTTCTAAGTAAATTAAATATGCCAATTGTTGATACGCCAATGTTACCATGTTTCAGGTGCAGAGCACATGAACTTTAGCACTGGTTAGCAGTGGTAGAGTGCCCAGAGTCCTAAAGCCAGCAAAACTGAAGTCAGTAAAACAGCAAAACAAGGAGTAAAGGCAAAAAAGTCAGGGGAACCACGCCAAAGACACCAGGTCTAAAATTCATGCTTTGAAAAATGTAGAGGGAAAAGTCCTATTGCCCATATTGAGGGGCAACCCCTGACTTGAGTAAAATATATCTCTCAATGAATCATTATCTGAGCAAGTCAGTCTGCCACTGGTATCCAGTGAGACATTTTATCACAAAATAGTGAAGAAATGCACTAACAATCGTTTAATGCCTACACTAGTGTCACATAAAATATTGTTTTTAGCAGTTTTCAATAGTGCAATTGACATTTTTCAAATACCTAATAATCTCCCCCTTCACTCCCTTTTGTTAATTTTCTTTTGTCATGTCAGGTGTTTTTCATCGTTTTTTTGGACGTTGAGAGAGTTTCAGGGAAGCAAGATAACAAAATGAAATACTTCTGACCTTGTACTAGGAACATTTGATAGACCTGGATCATTTTAACCTCTGGGACTGTTTATGAGTTACAACTAATTTAATTTCAAGTTCCACTTGCTCAATACATTATTTTGAAAGAATAGCACACTGTTGTTTAGTGAATGAATCATGTTAAAGGTCTGTTATACTATCTTATGTAATGCTGATGTGTATGTCACACTAATCCCCCAGGAGGGTAGCCAGGTGCATGGTATGTTGGTGTGTGACCCCAAGTTGCTTATATGAAGAGGCAGGTCTTCAGCCTTTTGCGGAACTCAAGAAGTGAGGATGAGGCTCTGATGTGTTGATGGAGGTCATTCCATGTCTGGGTGCGATGTAAAAGAATGAAAGACCTCTGGTTTTGCTTTTGCTGATGTGGGGAGAGTGTGTGAGTTAGAGTGAGGCAGAGCAGAGGTGTCTGATGGGATGGTGAAAGTGTATACGGATGTTTAGGTATTCTGGAACTGCATTGTATAGGGCTTTGTATGAGTACGTGAGAAGTTTGGATTGGCTATGTTTGTGAATGGGGAGCCAGTGAAGCTTCCCTGGGGGGTGGTGTGATGTGGGGGTGGCATGGGAGGCCGAGTATGAGTCTTGTGGATGCATTCTGGATGGTCTTTGTAGGAGTTGTTAGGAGATTACGGCATGGAGAGCGTTGTCATAGTCCAGCTTTCTAGGGATGAGTGCTGCATGAGTGTCTGTCTAGTGCCATTTGAAGATCATTCACAGAATGCATAGAATGTGGAAGCAGGAGGTGCACACCTCATTGACCTGAGCCATCATGTTGAGTCTGTTCTCTAGGATGGTCCCTAGATTTCTTA
Organism: Triturus cristatus; assembly: GCF_964204655.1. Lineage (NCBI taxonomy): Eukaryota > Metazoa > Chordata > Amphibia > Caudata > Salamandridae > Triturus > Triturus cristatus. The sequence goes on from NC_140580.1 coordinate 481,548,666, forward strand.
TGTGGTCTGTGGGTGTTGGTCCTAGCTCAGACGGCTACCAGGTGTAATCCTGTAGGGAGGTCTTGTTGCTGAAGACCAGTACTTCTGTCTTGTCAGAGTTGAGCTTCAGGCAGTTTATTTGTATCCAGTCTGCTACCATGATCATGCACTTGGCGAATTTGGTTTGGCATTGGAGATGATGGTGATGTATTGTGATCAGGTGATGTTGCTGAGTGGTGTTGTGTAAATATTGGAAAGAGTGGGGCTGAGGGACGATCCCTGTGGGACACTGCATATCAGCCTCTAATGTAACGGGTGGCAGCCTGACCCTTTGAGTTTTTCCTGTAAGGAGGGAACAGTTCAATTTGAGAGCAGATCCTTGTATGCCAATCTCGTGATACCTTCTGAGGAGGGTTTATTGGGAGACTGTCTCGAAGGCCATTAAGAGGTCATGCAGGATGAGGGCTGTTGTTTCTCCTCGGTCCAGGATGCTTCTAATGTCATTGGTGGCCATGATGAGTGCTGTTTTGGTGCTTTGGTTCTTTCAAATCCTGATTGTGTGTTGTCTAGAAGATGGTGAAGTTCAATACGGATTGTGAGTTCCTTGTTAATGGCTTTCTCAATCACTTAGACTGGATACAGGAGCAGGGAGATGGGTCGGACTTGCTCAGTTGATTAGGGTTGGCTGTGGGCTTCTTGAGACAGTGTAAGTAACAAGGGAACCCGGTAAAGGTAGCTAAGGACCACGGGTGAATTCGTATTTTTGTTAACAATAGTCCTTAGCGTAATCTTGGTTAGGAAAAATAAATTCTACATAGACTTCAATGATACCTATGTGAGTTCCTCCTGTGTCCAGCCGGACAGAGGAGCATTTAATCTTGAATATCAAAAAATTATAAGTTAGAATAGTGAAGACTGATGAAACAAGGGCACAATCCTGTACCGAGTTTTCAACAGAGAGGAAAAAAAGAAGATCAAGAAATTAGAGGAAAATACAAAGTAATAACAGGCAAAAAGGCTTTGGAGCGATCATGGGGGCTTACAATACATTAATCAACTTTAAGTAAGCTCTACCAAATAGTATCCACAATACATTTACATATTCGGTACAGTGTGGAACTATTATAACAAGTCGACGTGACGTTTCGATCCCTAGCTCCTAGTATAATGGGATCATCATCAGGACTATAGGATATTTCAAAAGAATGCCTGGTTTGATTTGTAACGCCTGAAGGGGGTAATGGAGTGTGAATTGTGTCAAGGTATGACAACAATTGATGGTTGGAAGTATTTACGACTTCACGGGAGTGAGTTCCACTCTGGTAGGAAAGCGGACGTCCAACGAGGCGGTGGGATAGTTCAGCCTCGGTGTTGGATCAATTTGGTAGTTAGGGGGGGGAAACACGCTTGAATGCGGGAGCGCGTCTGGTGCGATGTCTGGGCGGCAGCTAGATAGGCTGTCTGTGGTACATCGAGGGCTAAATGGCTGACCGTGGATAGTTCAGCTTCGGTATTGAATCAAGTTGGTAGTTAGGGGGGACACGCTTTTAAAACAATGGATACGGGAGCGCTTCTGATGCGGTGTCTGGGCGGCGGCTAAATAGGCTGTCCGTGGTAAAAGCGCGTTGATTTCTGCAAGTTACCATTTATCCACGAAAGTGGCAGACATGATGGAGGTGTTAATGATGTGTGTTAGGGTGATGCTGATTGGTGATGTTCCCAGGTTGTAGATGTGGTGGGGCATGGGTCTGTTGGAGTCACTGAGAGGATGATCTGCATGATTGTCGCTATGTTGTTTCTAGTGAGGGTTGTCCACTTGGTGAGGTGGATGTCTTGTTGGGGGTGGATAGGTTAGTGATGAGTTTTCTGGGGTTGGATTGGTATACAAAGATGCTGTAGATATTTGCGATTTCGCTATGGAAGAAGTTGGATAGGTTTTCACAGAGTTCTTGAGAGGCAGCAATGTTGTTGACAGTGGCTGAGGGTGAAGTGAAAATTCGAGAAGATCTCTTTGCAGCGGTTGGAGCTTCCTTCAATGCAGTCCACAAGTGCATTTTTCTTGGTGTCTCTAATTTGCTGGTGATAGCTTCTGAGTGTAGCCTTGTAGGTAGCTCTGTCGGGTGTGTTTTGGTTAGCTCTCCTTTCCTTTCTAGCTTTTTACAGTGTTGTTTGGTGTCTCAAAGTTCTACTGTGTACCAACTGGAATGCTTGTTTGATCTACTATGCTTGTTGGGTGAGGTGAGAGTGAGGGAGTCCGCAAAGTTCTTGATCCAGTTGTTGAAAATATTAATGTCCTTGTCAAGGTGTTCTGTGGGGATAGGCTGATCAGTGTTGAGGGTGCTGAGCCAGTCTGCTTCTGTGATTTTGCCCCAACTGTGGCTTGGAGTGCTGTACCTGGTAGGAGTGTTAACTTGAGGTGTGTTGATTTGGAAGTGGATGATGGAGTGGTCGGTCCATGTGAGCTTTGTGGTGGAGTTTTATTTATTGCTGTCGCTTGTGGTGAAGATGGCGTCCAGTGCGTTGGTTCTGTGACAAGCGGATGAGTCCAAGTTGCTCAAGCTTTCAAGAAGTGCTGTGGAGCAGGGGTATGTTCAGTCTTCCAAGTGAATGTTGAGGTTGCCGAGGAGAATGTAGGCTTTTGGGGTCGATGGGGAGCAGAGCATAAAAGTCGGGGATGCGGTTGGTAAAGGTGGCTCGTGGCCCAGATGGTCGGTAGGCAAGGGTTCCATTCAGGGTGAAGTTTTCAGTGATTTGTATCTTGTAGTGAAGGATATAGGAATTTAAATCCATAATAAGATCTTTGCATCTAGCCACTTGAATTAAGTTGATTTCACCACAAGTTTAACTTTATTCATAAAGATTAAACATAATTTGCTCTGTTTGCAACTTTTTTGGGCAAAGTCTTCAAACTCAGCTGCAACAACATCGAGGACTTGGTAACAACAAAAAAATCCACCAATGCACAGTGAGCCTTATTTAAAGTTTGGCAAAATTGGATATTCCAACATAACATGATGGATACCTGCCCTGCCATCTTACAAGTGCTATAATTTGCAATACAATTTAAATATTGTAGATGGGATATCTGCATCTTTTGTGACAGAGTGACCCAGCTGCTGATCTCTAAATGCCATCAATTTCTCTTTTTTGCCAACAGCACTAAACAACACAGGTTCAATCTTTGCTCTCCATCATGAATTGAGACTGCCTCTCCCTCCAGTTGACAGCTAATATAAATTCACTCAGATTCACTCTCAACACAGGCCATTGCAAGAGTACAGAATAACAAATGCAATACACACTCATGATCTAGACCTCCCTTCCTATCGACATTATATTCTCCAGCAGTTCCAAAAAATACTGGACACCAATTTTTTCAAAGAGCTTTACCACTGGACAATAGGAACCAGCTTCATTCTCAACAGACAACCTTGAATTGTACATCTCTGGTGCTCTCATCGTGTTTGGCTCTCCTCCCGTCGCACATAAGTTGCTTGCTATAGAAATACAATCACATAAATAAATACACCTATGCATGCTTATTCTGATTGTTAAAGGTTCATCAGTGTGAAAAAGAGTTTTTAGTTCTTGAGACTGTTGACTCTGACAGCGGTTCTGCTTCTGGTTAAACTGGCAGGTGGCACCGAATGTTTCTACAAATGCATGTAAATATAAATAGCATCAGAATTCCCATGGTTATAAAACATGCAAGGAAAGGCAATTAATGTTATCTTAAAAATATGGGCTTTCCAAGCATATGTAATACTGGCAATGGAATAACCTAATATTCAAAAAATTGACGTGGGGCAGGATGTTGTGCAGTTCTGTGAATGTTTGTTGTACTGATCCTTGGAGGTGAGCGTAGTGCCTGTGCATGCACACACACACACTGCACTCACAAACATGAAAATCTCCCCACACACACTCACCCCCTTCCACACACACACACACACAACCACACATGCCCTGTCCTGCATGAGTTTGATAAGCTACACCATTTGCACAAAAGAAAAGCTGCTGAGCAGGCCAATCATACACATAGCGTGAAAGAAACATTTTCATGGTTTATAAATGTAGAACTTGTGAACAGCAGCTGCTTACCTTCTGCTACTTCAGTGAAGTGAATTCAACTTACCGTGCCCCCGGGAATTCTGATGCTGCACAAATTCAAACTGGCAGTGAGGTTTTTTTCCAGAATGTGGATAATTGCAGAACTACCAATGCTCCCATTTCAATGCATAATTTTGTAGGTGACACCTTTCATCTTCAAGTACTGCATTGAACAGATTAACAATTATAAAAGCAATAAGAACAAAGAAGAAAAGAAAAGCACGAGTGTTCCAACAGAACACTGTGCGTGGGAAATAGATTGGTTTAAACTTGGCAGTATCCTGTATGTAAAAGGGAAGAAAATATAGAAAGCAGAACGGAGCAGGATTACACAAAGGACTACAGAGTGTTAAAGAACATTTACTCAAGGATCAAGGATCACTCTGAAGGAGCAATTCTAGCTATGTGCATTTAAATCATCTGATATCTTCCTATAGATTGTTTTTGCCTTTTAGTTCTCTGGATGTTTGACCTCTGCTTTGGTCTTAGGCCTACTTGTAAGGATACAGCCACTAAACCATCTGGGGCCCGCAAAGTGATGTAAGAGCGACACAAATGAAAAATGAGATTTATGAAGTCACACAACTGTAATGTTCTCGGCCAAGCAGGGGTGTTTTCTATACACACACTGGAACCATGCCCCTTTTTGTTGTGACAATAAATAAACAGGCGGGGCTGTGCAGAGTCAGTCCCTCGCCAGACCACATCTAGGGTGTGTGAGTCTCAGGGCATACCTTACCCCGACCAAAATCAATAAATATTTTGATAATAGCTCGGCAATGTGTCAGCGCTGTAACATGGAGGGAGCAGAATTTCATCACATGTTGTGGGATTGCCCCCAGTTGAAGGATTATTGGGAGGTGGTAGTTTCACTACTGAATGAATTCACCAATAGAGATTTAGAATCTACAATTTACATCTAAAAACAAGGTCACTAGTAAGTTTTTGGATTTGGGCCTTCTCTTGGCTAAAAGAGACATTACTGCACATTGGAAATCAAAGAAGGGCCCAAGTGTTAAGAGATGGAGGACTGATTTAATCAAGTGAGCAGAATGTGAAGGCACTGTTAGGCTACAATTAGCTAAACAAACAGATAATGAGAGAATACTGGAGGCTGCGAGGGCTTGGGAAACCTTGGTAGTTCTGTTGAAGCTCCCAGACACTGACCTGGATGAGGACCCAGTGGCTGCTGCTTCCGCTAATTCGACCTAAACACTGCACACACTATGGCTTGAACCATATATCCTCTGCATTCGTGATTTCCCCTGCTTTCTACACGGAGGGATTTCCCTGACACTAAATACTGTATAATTTTATTGTACTCTCCTGTAATAAATCTAGATGATGACATGATCATTGCTAAGTGTGACACGCCGGGGTAGGGGATGGATAAGTGGGAGGAATGGAAGGTTTGTTTAGCATTGTATAATATGTGGGGGGATGTTTACTTCCTTTTCCTTTCAGTGATTTGGGTGCAGATAATTTACACGCTTATTGACGATGTCGTTGACATAAGATATCCTTGTAGTGAAAAGTGGAACACTGCATATGTCTATTATAGATATGTCATTTGTTAATCAGCACTGCCATACTAAACCCTCATTAACATGAACACCATCTTGCCTAAATGTTTTGACAATGCTTGTACCGTTATATTTTGGAAAACAATAAAAATTGTGTTAAAAAAAAAAGGTCTAGTGTGTGTGAGTCCCCCTGCGCTCACGGTGAAACACCAGGTACAATGAAGATTGTCCAGCCAAGGGATGGAAATTTTCATCTTGCAGCAAGATGAATCACTACACCAAAGTCTTCTGGTCGACACCCATAGCAAAAGGACAATAAAGGAGAACTGCGAATCAGGTGGATACTGAGTCCGTGATGGCTGACGATGACGACATGGATGAAGATGAATCAGAAGGGACTATCAACGTCATCCACTTCATGGAACCAGACCCAAGTTGCATCCACAGAGCTTCCCAATGCCAAGTCATGGTTGAAGGGCAAACGATAGTGGCTCCCATCAATATGGGAGCCTCAAAAAACATCCCACCTACACATTGAGGCATGGTGACACCCCCAGTTTTGTGCCCTACCACCACAAGGGTGTATGCCTATGGCACCGCCACGTGCCTCCCTCTGGCGGTAGACTTCAGCACCACAATCAGCTACCATGGTCAAGCCACGAAGATGAAAGTATATGTAACAAAGGGAGGTGCAGATATGCTACTCAGCTGACACACAGCTGAACGTCTACAACTGGTTCAATTCGCATTTGGAGTGCACGTCAGCGCCCTTGACTCTTTGCTTGTGGAGCTTGAACAACTCTTCCAAGGCATCAGATGTCTAAAAAACCATTTGGTCCATCTCCACATGGACCAGTCAGTGCAGACGGTGACACTGAGAAATCGTCAAGTGGCCTTCCACCTCTAGCCCAAGGTAGAGACCAAGCTGCCGAAGTGGACATCATTGAGAGAGTGGAAGGGCCCACACCATTTGTGTCACCCGATGTTGTAGCACACAAGCCCAAACAGCCCGGGGAGGAGTGCATATGTGTCGACAAGCGAGTCCCGAACACTGCCATCAAATGGGAGTGCCATCTGACCCCCACCGTTAACGACATTGTGGGAGAATTAACATGCTCCCAATGGTTCTCTAAGATGGACCTCGCTCCAGATACCACCAGATTCTCCTCGCTCCGGAGTTCCGACATGTGACCACATTTTCGACACACCTGGGACTACGCCGGTACAAACTCCTTAGCTTCGGCATCTCCAGTGCTGCTGAAGTGTTTCAGGATATCACCCAGGGAGTGTTGTCGGGGCTCACTGGCATGCTGAATGTCAATGATAACAACTTGGTCTATGTCCCCACCCTGGAAAAACATATCCAACGGTTAAGGTCTGTGTACCATTGGCTGTGGAGTTGCGGCCTCACATTGCACAAAGACAGGTGTGACTTCTTGAAGAAGGAAATCTGTGTTTTTTGTCAATGTTTTTTCCGGTAAGCAGATCAACCATGACCCTGCCAAGGTCTGCGACATTCAGACTGTGGCCGCACCCTCCACCATCACCGGAGTAAGAAGTTGCTTAGGCATGGTCACATATGTTGCCATTTCATACAGAATCTGACTCAGTTCACAGGACCATTGAGGGAATTCACAAAAGCATCGAACCCCTGGCAGTGGGGTCCCGGGCAGGAAGAAGCTTTACAGAACACCAAGCAAGCATTGTCTGCTAACACCATGCTTGCATAGTTCAACCCCAGCAAAGACACCTACCGGTCCTTCGACACCAGCCACACAGGTCTAGGAGATGTTCTGCCCCAGAAACAGGTATGTGGAGAGTGGGCCTCCATCGTCTATGCCAGCCATGCCCTGTCCCAGTCCGAACAAAGTTATTCTCAAATTGAGAAAGACGTGATTGCCATCCATTGGGGATGCTGTCATTTTCACATCTATCTGTATGAGCACCCATTTGTTATCAACACTGACCACAAGCCCCTACTTTTCAAAGGGTCAGCCTCCCAGCATCCGCAGAGGATCAAGAAGTGGATACTCCAGCTTCAGGAATACCTTTTCTCTGTATATGCCGATCTTGCTCCCATAATCCAGCCCGACTACCTCTTTAGGCTCATGCAGCCCGCCACTACTCTAGAAGCACAAGAAGCTGAAGAGGCCAAAGAGTATGTACAGATTGTGGTAGAAAGATCATGCCTGCTTTCTGTCTTGCTCACTGACAACATCGAAGTGACCCGAATAGACAACTGTCTCCAGCAATCGATGGTTGCGGTCCAGTCAGGAAAATGGGACAACGTCATGGCCACTCTCTCAGGCAAGACTGCGGAAACCTAGAACCTACCCAAGTCGCTACAACACACATAAAAGGGGAACTCTGTGCTTAGCTGATGGATGCCTGATCTGAGGACCCAGACTCCTCATGCCTGCCAGTATGACTCGGCAAATTGTAGACTTGGTCCATGGATCCCACCAGGGAGATGTGAAAAACAAAAACTGGCTAAGAAACAAAGTATGGTTCCCCAACCTGGACGACAAGGTCGAGAAGATTGTCCAACAGCGCAGCCTCTGTGAGGCCACCGGTGGAAGCAATCCTGCCCTACCGTCATCAGGGAACCATCCCCAAGTGCCCCCTGGCAACATGCAAGCACTGATTTTGGCAGTCTGCCGGATGGTAAGCACTTCTTTATCCTGAGGGATGACTACTCCTGATACCTCGAGGTCGAAATTGTGAGAATCACCTTCACTGAAGAAGCCACCACGAAGTTGGAGTACATTATATCCACTCATGGCCTAATCAAGGAATTGCGCATGGGCAACTGTCCTCCTTTCATTGGCCAAGATCTGGCCAACTATCTAGAATCCCCTGTGACCAAGCATCAACGGATCATCCCCGCTCTCCTCAAGCCAACTGCGAGGTTGAGTGGTTCGTGCAAACACTCACCAAGACCATCTGAATAGCACAGGCTGAGAACCAGTCTCTAGAGAGTGCGATCTACAACTTCTTGAAGGACTGCCATTTGACACCCCACTCCACCACGGTAGTGGCTCCAAGCACTCTGTGTATTGGATTCCGGATCATTTCCATCATTTCCTGCCATCTGACCTGGGAACAAGCCCTGGTGCAGAGCAATCATGACCAAGCCCACCTTGAGGAACAGAACCACCTGGCGTCCCAGTACCGGCGAACACAGGCACCGAGACTCTTGGCAGGGGACTGGGTGCTCATCAAAGACCGGCAGCCGGGGAGCAAGTTCTGGCTGCCGTTTGAACTGCGACCATGGTAGGTATCCCAGGTGAGTGGGACTATGATAATGGGGATTAGAGGCTGCAAATCTGTAACGTAAAATGTGTCACACTTCAAATGTTTCAGAGGGGACACTGGCAACTCACCAGAATCCTCACTGGAGCATGCCCCTGATCAAGAAGCAGTCCAGGAAACAGTTTGGCTACCACTTACCCCAAGTGTCCATGGGAGAATATCTTCTCCGGTGTCCACTGGAACTGAGCCAAACCCCTCAGGTCATTCTGGCACATGTGCAGAGGAGGAGAGCGAGCAACTCACCTCTGAACAGGCAGAACCTGGTTAAGGTTACCCAATATACCACCTCCGACAAAACCTCATGCCATCCCAGCAGTTCCAGGAATATGTAATGGACTGACAAGAAAGAGGAGAAATCCAGAGGCAGAGAGATGAAATATGAAACATCAGTATCCTTTGTGTGTTTTCCATCCAATGTTTTGTATGCTTACGTGTAATTTTGTTTTTTCTTTCCTCCTGTTTGGACTGATAGCTGTACTATATTGTGTTTATCACTTAATGCTGTGTTTGCCAGTTTGCCAGGACTGTTTTCTCGGCTGTTGATTCATGATAAAGAAGGAATGTAATGTTCTCAACCATGCAGGGGGTTTTTCATACACACCTCATCCCCTTTTGGTTGTGCCCATGGTCATATGTCTGTGGACGTTAAACTGGCAGGGCTGCACAGGGCCAGAGCACAACCAGTGTGGGCGAGTCTCCTTGCGCCCCAGGCACTGCGCCATACATCACCGCAACACCTAGGCCCAGTGCCAGAGGCAGCCAAGAGACACAAATCCACCTTGCTTGGCCTTGCTTTGCTTCATAATCCTTGAGTAATTACTCTGCACCAGGGATCGATAGATTTGACTCATTCCCAGATTTACCAGAACAGGTAAACGTGGGGATGCGCCACAAAGATACGCCTCGAGGCATAACGAGAAATATCTTTATTTCTCTTAGTTTTTTCCTCTTTCTATGCAGCACACGTACAAAGAGGAAAAAGCCTTTTCGGATTGTTTTTGTGCAGGAAGTTGCCCCTGCCTGCACAAAAACAATCATGCATGCATGGTTCAAGGGTGCCTGCACTAGGCAGCGAAAACTGCGCCAGCGCGAGGACCAGGACAGGAATGTGTCCTATTCTTTTTAATATGGCACATTCCTGCCCTATCCTGGTCACGTAGTGCAGCACAGCAGGGTGAGTTGCTGTGCAGCTCATCATGAATTTTAGTAAATATGCCCTTCATTGTTTAATGATGTTGCCATTACATCCAGTGTGCTCCGGTCAACATGGGATTAGCCTACAATTATGTTGTGCCTACTGGCAGACAGGTTGTCACCTTCTGTGTAATCAGCTTCTTGAGTCTAAGATGACTTCCGTGTAAGAAATGTGGGACAGAGGAACCATGCTGCTCATGTGGAGGTATCCAAGTGGACTGGAATTCCCTCCATTGGTAAAAGGCAATAGGACATATGGATCAAATTTCATTTGAAGTCAACCCACTAAAATGTTTCTGAATAGGTCTGGGTGCAATGAAACCAGTTCTATGATACCAAAAGAGGAACCCACTGGTAAATACGTGTTTGTATTAAAATTTGCAATTTGCAGAATTTCGCCTTTTTTTCATAAAGCTTTTGATTTTGTGACTAAAAGAACCATTTGTGCAGATTTTGGAGAGCAGAAGGTACCCAGGCGAGCCTTGCGGCATCCTTTTACTCTCTATAAAGTGTTTGGGTGCCGTCATAGTACCAAGTTATGAATCATTTACCATCATCTGCAAAATACACGATTGAGAACTGTCTCAAACAACAGGAATGCTTAATAATTCCTGCAACAAAACGGATATGACATAACTTTCTTAGGCTACAATACAACATAGAAAAAGATATCTCTTCTGTTTGCCCCATGAAGCTTCTCTCCTGTGACTGCAAAGTGCAGAAGGATCTATGGAAAGAGAAGCTATAGCTACTGCAGCTATATATAGGAGAATAGACATTTTATTGTTGACTCACAAACGGACCTTGAATAATTTTGTACTTTTTATCGAAGTATTGTTTTGGCTAGAACAATTTTTTAGAAGATGTGAGATGCCACTTTGAGTGAGCAGAACGACCCACTCTTTAAACACATTTTCTAAAACATTTTCTACATGCAGGCCGTAATGTAATACCTTGCTGCCACCAAATTATTGCGTCTGCTTTACTTTATCCATATATGATATTATCTTACTTTGTTTGACATTTTGCTTACTAAATTTCTATGCTTTTAAGTAATTTGGTTTTTTGTGTTTTGCAAGATGAGTTTTTTAGCCATACATATTGTACCTAGGAACCAGGTTACCTTTAGGAGACAGATTAGGCCTTGAAGGACCTCATTTACAAATCACATCAAAGCAGTGGCTTCTCGCCACATAGCTTAACAACTGGGTTTCATATAATTTATTTCTGTCCGTACAGTCTTTTGCCCTAGCACAGACAATAACTTGAATTTTTTCTACCTTCACAGGTGACTCGCTTTAGTTTATGGAATAGTAAGGTTCATTGATCTGCTTGTTAATCAAAGTTCCTGTTGCACAAGTAGATCCAACTGACAGTTTAGACTTGTTTTTAGGTCTGGTGATAGCCAAGAGCTGTTGATTTTGCTAAAATTATATGTATATTATACTTACTTAGTGGCACTGTCAGCCAGTCCTTTTCATCCATCCTTCTGGAATAGCAATTCACATTTTTATTCTGCCTGCATCAGCATGGAGCAAGGGTCATCCCACTTAAGCCATTGGCTAACTTCACTGTGAGTGACAGCATTCTACCTTTTCACAAGGAGCACATCTTTACACTTAGAGTCCAATTTACAAAGGGCCTCCGCACTCGTGACGGAGGCCAAACATTCGTGGTGGGGGTCCTCACTCATGGTGGGACCTCCACAATGAGTAACTGCAGTGTGAAGGTCCGGCCATGAGTGTGAGACCCCTGCCACTAGTGCAGCCCCCTCACCACCACACCAGGGCCTCCGCCACGAGTGCGGAGGCCGTTCGTGGGACGCTCCCCCTTAGTTCCTTTAAGTGCCAAGGACTACTATGGCAATGTCTGCTTTTTGAGAGCAAACATTTGTTTTGACTTTTTGCTAATGTGTTTTTAGATTGAAGAGGGCCTGACAGATTCACCAACAATAAAGTGTTGCAAAAACTATGACAAAAGGCCTGCATCCAACACCAGACCTGTTGGCTTTGTAAATGCTTGTTCCTTTTTAGGATTGCTGATGGATTGTGGACTGTTTGCTTTCTTCATTGTAGATCATTATGTTTTGATGGGAAAAATCCATAATTGACTATGTTGTTAAATTATTTTCCAGTTTTTTTTCTAGTGCTCCAAAACTCATGCAAATAAGACGTACCACTTTGGTCGTGAATAATCAAGATCAATTTAGAAAAAGGGAAAAATCCTATTCTATATCACCCAAAACAGATATTTTAGATGAAACTTTAATACCTGACAAAAATATAAACAACAATTCTTCAATTAATGGCTCACATTACATTTGATCTTTGGACAAAGGCCATACGATTTTATATATTTGTTTGGTTGTGCATGCATAAACAATATCCTCATAAAAATTCATTTTGTACAGATGGTCATGGTATTTTTTTTTTGTTGCAAAAACAATTTTTATTGCTTTACACAGTCACAATTACTGTCATCAATTATCATCGTGCCGACAGTCATATCCAGCTGCTATGAACCAATGCATAACCTAAGCTAAACCACAACCAACTAGCAATTTGTAGTCCGTCAGCACTCCCATATGCATATACACCCTCCCCCCTCCCCCATGTCAGTGTGCCAAAATACCAGGTATAAGGATAATTCTCTCTTTTTAAGTTGCCGTGTTATTGGTTGCGGGCCACTCCCCACCCCCACAGTCAGGCTCAGAGCTGTAGGGAGAAGTGAGGTACTCTTGCCATCCCGCGTGTGCCACCAAGTACCTCTCTATGACTGCGCTTATGCAGGTTGCTCCAGCGTTTCATCATCCTCAACCACATCCGTCCCCCACCCTTGGACCTCAACCACTAGTGCCTCCCATGCACGCGCCATGTCCAGCGCCTTTTCGTCATTCCCCCTTAACGCTAACTGTAGCCTGTATGTGCCTTCACTACCCGCCCATTTGGTGAAGGTCGCCTTCCACCTCTTAAAGCTAGGACCAGCTCTCGCTTTCCAGTGCAGGGTGATTTCTCTCTTGGCCACGACTAGCCCTAAATCACAAAACTTGCTCGTGATATTCGTGCGCGGAGTATGGGGAAACCATAGCAGCAGACAAACTCCCAGTTCCACCTCCAGATCTCGCCCTGTCACCTGGGTCAAGCAATCAATAACCTCCTCCCAGTAGCGACTTAATGCCGTACAGGACCAGAACATGTGTTTGAAGTCAGCCCCCTCCTCCCCACAGCGAGGGCACTGCGGTGTGGGGCCCTCAAAATACTGAAATAATTTTGCTGGCGTCAAGTATGCCCTATGCAAGATGAAGTACTGCACCAGTTGAAACTGGGCATTACGTGTGCTCTTCCAGGCCCGTCTCTGCAGCTTGGGCCACGTCAGCGCTGGGATAGGTTTCCCGATATCCATTTCCCATTTGTCCTTCAGTGCGTGCAAGGGGGCTAGATGTTCCGTCGCCAGTCTCTGATATAGGCACGTAATGGCCTTAATTGTGCCCGCGGCCATGACCACATATTGACATCCTGCAGCCGTCTGGGGTTCAGAGAGTCCCGCGTTCCAGTGCTTCTGGAGACCTGCCACCAGGGCTGCGTGGAGTAGATAGTCTCCCCTCGGGATCCCAAAGGAGTCCTGTAACCCCCGGAATGGCTGAAGCACTCCATTGAGGTACAGGTCCCCCACCATCTGTATCCCTAGGTCTTCCCAGTTTGCCAGTCCCGACCAATCCCCTCCATGGGGGAGGGCCGTGCACATACCTAACGGGATCTCCGGGGCGTAAGGGTGAGCAATGCCGGCCTTCCGTAGGCTTCGGTTCCAACAGAGCCGGAGCGTTCGCTCTTCAAGAGTTAACTCTGACAACTCGAGTCGTTGTTGGAAGACAATAAAAGAAAGCACATGGCGCGGGATCAGTCTGCCCTGTGGGCCTTCCGGGCCTCTAAACTCCCTAGCCACCGCCTGCGTGAGCCATTGTAGCTGGGCAGCCAGATAATACCACTCGAAATCGGGTACCGCAAGCCCACCCTCAGCTCTGGGCCGTCGTAGGGTGGCCAGCGCCACCCGCCGCCTGCCAGCTCCCCAGATGAAGCCCGTGATCAAAGCCGTGAGCTTGCGGAATAGCGACACCGGCACCCAAATAGGGAGCGTACGGAAAAAATACAGCAGGCGTGGGAGCGCCACCATCTTCAGTAGCGCCACCCGTCCAGCCACCGAGAGCGGGAGAGTGCTCCAGAATTCAACAGATGGTCATGGTACAGAGACTTTTCTGCAAATGCCCTACTGTGTTCTGAAAGCACAGGTGTGCATGTTTGTTTCTTAGCAGACCGTGTGTTTTACCAAATCACAGATACTTTAGCTCTGAAAATATCAGTAGCCAATGTACGGACTTGGTAAGATGGTTTGTCTTTCAATGTTTGATTAAACTATATATGTTTTAGTCAACTCGGTGTCTAAGTGTTTGTTTAAAGTTATTTTAGGTCTGACTAGAGATAGCTTTCAATGATAGCTGAGCTAAGAAGCAAGATATCAGCCCAATCACCCCTAAACAATATTTAATGTAGGTGCAATTCTCTTATTGATCAGCCCGTATTCATCAGATATTGATTTATTGGAAAGGTTATTCATGAAGCATAGAGAGTCACCATTGCATCATCCTAAAGCCCTTTATTTGGTGCAACTACTCTAAAATCATCATCATCAAGAAAGCTTTATTCGACTGTTATGAATTTACAATCATAAAAGCACAAAGAAAAAGTGTACATTGCTTCCAATCAAAAGAGAATTACGGAACAGCAGCAGTATTATATGACAAACACATTCATAAGTAAAATACATACGGAAAAGATTTTTAAAAACAGTTAAAAAACGAATTAAAATTCATCTGTAATAGTTAGGCTTTTCCTTAAACAGGGTACTCTC
This sequence comes from Triturus cristatus, assembly GCF_964204655.1. NCBI lineage: Eukaryota > Metazoa > Chordata > Amphibia > Caudata > Salamandridae > Triturus > Triturus cristatus. The sequence goes on from NC_140580.1 coordinate 481,563,689, forward strand.
TTTAAAAACATAGGGGCATATCAACAACAACCGGCGATAATTATCGCTAAGCGCTCTTAGCGCTAGGATAATTATCGCCGGCTAGTGTGGATTTTTATCGCTGAGATAGCGTGATATTAGCAACGCTTATCTCAAAAGCGATAAAAATCTTCACGCTAACTGCTTAACGTGAGATTATCGCTGGAAACCCAGCGATAATCTCACGTTAGCTTGTTGATAGGGACTCTCAAACTTAGCCATGATATCCACCTTCCATAGGATATCATGGCTAAGTCAGTCCTGAAGTAGGCGTAAGGAAAGTAGCGATAACAGGGGTTATCGCTACTTTCCTTGCCGCTATGCTTCATAGCGTGGGGCTTGATGATAGTGAAGTACTGGGTAATTTAGTCCCAGCGGTGCAGGGGCACACACCCTATGACTTCTGGGTTCACCCTGTTCCAGACCTACAGAAACACAGAGTCTTCTGGGTGAAGTCAAAGATTTGTTTATTGGCTGCAGACCAATTACAGGTATCCTAGAAGTACAACAGCGTGTATGTTCTCAGGAGACTGCTGAAAATCATAGGAACGGACTTCATCTTAAATACCCTTTTTCTTGCCTCAAGCATACATTCCTAGGTTTTATGATACGGCCATTACAAGTGTACATTACAAAGAAAAGGCAGAGTCATGATGACCATCCCACATTCCAGTTCGGCCAGCCCACAATGATTTACACAGTAAGGTTCAGATCCCACATTTGATATCAATAGGCCCCCCAATAAACATGAGCATCTCCTGTTTCGGGAAACAAGTCATAAAGCAGGAACAAGCAGGTGTGAAAGAGATTAGCCGGAGGATTGTGTAGAATGAAAAGGGTTTTATGATGGGTCAAGCCCTGATGCTAATCACAGGTGGACGGAGGAAGGGGAGCTCGTGAGACCAGTTTGACCCGGGGCAGCAGAGCCAGCTGCCCAGGTCACAGAGAAGTCAGAGGAGAAGCCCATGTACTGTGAGGCCCGTATTTACTCCATTATAGCCTATGTGAGGGCAATGACAAGATGGCCACTGCTTCCAAAATGGAACCCGCGTAGTGAATCAGAATAGCGTGTACACAGTGCATTCATAGCTAGAACGATATATAAAGCACTCGTACATACCGCATTAACCATTTGCGGTTTGCTAATACCAAGATAGACAGGGGTAGGGCCCTGTCCCCTACGCGGTCCCGAATATTAAAGTACGACAGACCCTCCTTTTGCCCTTACATAGGCAATCACTATACTCATCTTAATCCGAGTCCAGGTCGATGTTCACGAAGTCATGGAGATGTTGCTGTAGCATCATCCTATTACTTAGCTCGTCCCTCGATACAGGTTTCCTTACACATAAGGTAGCACAGAGGCCACATATCGTAGGAGCACACTGTATACACAGACAGAACAGGAAAAGAATGGCTAAGATCATTCCAATGACCATCAGAACTTTCCAACCCCAGGCAGATATCAATTCCCAGAACCACCCCACCAGTGACCAATCTCCCTTATCCACGTGTATGTATTCAGATATTTTATGGAGTTTGGAGATGGCTTGATATACTGTTGGAGCGTTATCTGGTATGAAAATGCAACAACTAGATTGAATAACCTTACATACCTCACCGCGGTCTGCAAGAATAACGTCTAGAACCATGCGGTTCTGCAAAGTCATAAGGCGATCCGCTTGGAGCTCAGCTGTCAGATTACCAAGGGCACCAGCCGTTACATTGACAGTGGATTCAACCACACGTGTCAGCTGTCTCAGGTTCCTACTATTGACCATAGGTCCCCAAAACGGCAGGAAACCCAAGAAGAAGTCTCCCGCTTCCTGACCGGCAGTATCCTCCTTACTAATCACACCTCTCACAACTCTGGTCTTGTGATAGTCAGAGGCAGCAGTAAATGTCGGCGGTAGCAAGTTCGCAATATAACATGTGCCCGAGAAATCAGGGGGCAGCCATGTATATGCTCGGTCATTACAGATGAAATATGTGCCTTTGGCAGCCAAAAACGCAGGGGAGAACTGTGACGGGAAAGTGTACGTTTCAGTACAGTCACTTCTTCCCAGTTGAGCTCTAGGATTCTGACCATTACCCTGTAAGCAGAACCGACCCATGTGGGGTACGACCCAGATTGGAGATGAGATTTTTCGCTGTCTTTCACCCAGACTAATACTATACCCCGTCGCGTTCCATCCTACATAAGGTCTCAGCTCTTCTTTGGGAATGGATGAGTATGCATCAATATCCCTACTCATATCGGCAACTCCTTTCATCAAAGCCTTATTATTGGTGATAGGTCTAATGGAACGCGGTTGGCGAGGGGAGTATGTATCTAGAGCATAGAGAAACATGGTCTGGAATGCCCATGACGATCCATTGTAACTATACGGCAGCACCAAATAAGGAATACCCTTGTTAATGGTATGTGGCATTAACCCGCACACCCAGCAATTGGTCGTATTCATTACCAGTTGGTGCTGGTGCAAGAGCTGGATAAACGAGTTATTTACAAACTCTGATCGTCTGGTCTGTTCGTGCTCAGGCAAAGGGTGAAAAGAGTGAGAGGAGGCAGTAGAAAGGGGTATAGGCTGTTCAGTGGGTTCAATGGGTTTTTGAGCGGAGAAGAACCCAAATCCTACAATAAACATCATGATACTACACAGTGAAAAAAGGCCCAAAAATACAAAACATTTAGTTTTTACAATTCTACACATCCTTGCTTTGAAGTTCATTTCCTCAACGGGTCTCTCCATCTTAAAAAACTCCATCCTCTAATCGGGCCGCTCGCGGCGGATGAGTTTCTTCTGCTAAGGAGTACGCCTGTCAGTCCAGGGAAACGCCCTAGACCAACCAGAACCGTTGACCTAGCGTCTTAGGCCTGTACCCCAAAGTCTTGGCACCGCGACCCTGCGGCAGAACCCGGATGGTGGTTCGAAAAACAAAAATCAAGAAAGTCCTTCAGATGGGAGAGCAAAAAATGTCAAAAAGGAAATAGTAAGGAAATCTTTATTTGTCCATGGGTCTTGGTCTCAAATTATAGCGGAGACGGCCAGGTGCTGTTTGGTCTTGAAACAAAAGTTCAGGCTCAGTGGTGTCCAGTCGATTTGATGGTGGCACAGCTTCTTGCAGAATATTGTCACTCTCTTGGTCTGAAACTGTGTCTTTTAGGCGTGCGTCACTGAATGGTACAAAACGAGGCACAGTGTCTGTCTCAGAGTCGGCGATACCCTCCTGGACCCACTGGTCATATGGCAGAGGCAAGGGGACTACTTTGCAGTGGGTACCATGGATCCAGTGCTTCTTCCCTTTTACTCGCACCGCTGACCTTGTCGACAGAAGCACAAGGTGAGGGCCGATCCAGCGAGGCTCGTCGTTGCTCTTACGCTGGAAATTTTGGACCAGGACCCACGAGCCAGGGTTGATAGGGTGTCCGGGAGGTTCAGAAGCTTGGGGAAGAGTATCATGTACCTGTTGGAGCAAAACACGCAGTTTAACAGTCAAATCATACAAGTAATCGAGTAGTACTGGATGCTCAATCTCATTAAACTTCGTAGGCCTCGGTACACCCCATACGTTGGCCGGGCGGCCAAAGACGACTTCGTAAGGGCTAAGTCCCACTCGTGAGTGTATGGTCATTCTGGTGGACAGGAGTGCTAAAGGCAGAGCGTCAGGCCATTTAAGACCGGTGCTCGCCTGGATTTTGGCCAGATTGAGCTTTAGGGCTCCATTGTAGCGTTCTACTAGTCCAGCCGATTGGGGGTGATTTGCAGCATGGAACTTCTGCTTTATCCCTAGCCCTTCACATACATTCTTCATCACTTTACCTACAAACTCCCTTCCATTATCACACCACACCATTCTTGGCATCCCAAACCTAGGGAAAAATTCCTTCACAAGGGCTTTGGCTGTGGATAGGGCAGTGTTATCTTTCAGAGGATAAGCCTCTATCCATTTTGAGAAAGCACAAACAACCACCAGTACATATTTCAGGTTGTTGCATCTTTCCATGTGAATAAAGTCCAGCTGCAAAACTTCGAATGGACATGATGGGGGTGCAAAGTGACCAGCTGGAGTTGGGGTTCCCCTACCAGGGTTATACTTCAAGCATACCATGCAATTCTTGACCACATTCTCTGCACACTTGGGAATCCCAGCATTCTGCCATACTGGAGCCAACAACTTACAAATTCCTTTCGTACTGATGTGTGCCATTCCATGTGCCATAGTAACCACTGGGAGCACATATGCGTCAGGCAACAACCATCGCCTATGTTCTGTCAGATCAATCCAACAACCATTCTCATCCAACTTACCCATACTTTCTCTCCACTTGCTTAACTCTTTCTCTGTGGCTTCAGCTTGAAGCGACTTCACGCTCTCTATTGTGTTCTCACACATCCCAACATCGTCAACCCATCTTGCGGGGCCTGCAACATACATTCTAGTCTTCACATTCTGTGCTGTTTCTTTCGCCGTCTCATCAGCAAACGCATTCCCACGTCCAACATCATCTGTGACTTTCCTGTGCGCACTGCATTTCATGATCGCAACTTGCAACGGTAGGGTCAGTGACTCAAGGAGATCATTCACCAACTTGCCATTCTGAATTTTAGCTCCATGCGAAGTCAGGAACCCACGCTCTTTCCACAAACGCCCAAAATTATGAGCCACGCCAAAGGCGTACTGGCTATCTGTGTATATATTCACTCTCATTCCTTCAGATAACACACATGCTCTCGTGAGGGCGATTAATTCTGCTGCTTGGGCCGAATTATGTGGCACTCGTGCAGTTTCCACGACCGTGTGTAAAGTCGTGATAGCATATGCAGCAGTCGTGTCACCATTAGGGAGTTTGAAACATGAACCATCCACCCATAAAGTACCATCACACTCAGTCAGGGGAGTATCTTTTAGATCTACTCTCCCTTTCGTCTCTTCTTCTGTTCTGAACAGACAGTCATGTTGCTCAATCTCGTCTGAGTCTGCTGGGACTGGCAATAACGTAGCTGGATTCAGCGTATTACATCTCTTTATGTGTATGTGATTTGCTAACAGTGTAAGCTCATAGCCTGATAATCGCGCACTAGTCAAGTGTTGTGTCTTGGTCCTATTTAATAATGTGTCTACAGCGTGTGGAACCATAACAATCAATGTATGGTCCATTATCAAACCAGCAGATTGTCGGATAGACATTGCTGCAGCAGCTGTCGCTCTCAGACAGCTTGGCAATGTCCAAGGTTGATGAAAAATATGCGCATGGGCGCGGTCTGTCGCCAAAAGGCTGTGTTAACACTGACAACGCACATCCATCTTTCTCGTGAACATACAATGTAAAAGGCTTACTGTAGTCAGGGGTACCCAACACAGGAGCCGAACACAATGCATTACGCAATTCCACAAAACTTCTCTGGCACTCTTCAGACCATGGGATAGGATTCGGTGTGTCTTTGCATGTTAAGGCTACTAAAGGTTTTGCCAACAAAGAAAAACTAGGGATCCAATGCCTACAGTATGAAGTGATGCCCAAGAAAACACGCACTTCTCTCTGTGTTTTCGGCACACTCAACTGTGCAATGGCTTGAATTCTTTCTGGGGTCAGTTTCCTTCCCTCCTTCGATAAGAGATGACCTAAGTAGGTCACTTCTTGTCGACAATATTGCAGCTTAGAGAGAGACACTTTGTGACGGAAAGCAGATAAATGGCGCAACAATGACAATGTAGCTTCTTTACAAATCTTTTCAGTATCCGCAGCGATTAGTAAATCGTCCACGTACTGAATCAGGATAGCGCCACTAGGTAAAACAAGTGCATCAAGCTGCGCTTTCAAAGCTTGACTGTATATTGATGGACTCTCACAGTAGCCCTGGGGAGCGCGTTTGAAGCGGAAGCTTCGGCCTCCCAGACTAAAGCCAAAAATATCTCTGCTCTCTTCTGCAATTGGGATACTAAAGAAAGCATTCTTTAAATCAATCACTGAAAACCATGCAGCAGAGGCTGGAATCATCGTTAACAAGGCAGTTATATCAGGGACAACCGGAAACTGTGGCACAACAATCTTATTAACCTCTCTGAGATCGATCACAAATCTGTAAACAGGTGGCTGTGAAGGGTCCGTTCGTTTTAAGACAGGTAAAATCGGACAATTGCAAACGTTGCCTCTTGTCTCCTCAATCACACCTTTATTAATCAAGTCGCTGACAATGTCTAACAATGCTTTCTGCCCTTCATTAGAGATCTTGTACTGGGGAATACGTGGCAGTCTGACATTAGCCTTTAAAGTCACCACATATGGCGGTATCTCCAAGAGGCCCACATCATTGGGACCAGTAGCCCAAAGGGCATCCGGAAGGGATGACAATTCAGGCGGCATTGTATTTTTAGACAAGTACATTGGGGAAATCACGTTCTTGCCTAATGTAAGTTGTACTCCTGAAGGAGAACAATACAGTGTAGCGTGCAATCTTTTCAACAAATCTAATCCCAGTAAATTCTCACCACAACCTGTTGTCAGAATCAGGGGTGCTTTCAGCTCGCAAGGTCCAACAGAAAGTGACATGGGACTAGAAATCGGGTTCCTAACTGGGGCGCCAGAAAAACCTACTGAAACATTTATATCGCCAGACAAAGGTGCGCCAGGGAGTTTTGAATGCATGATTGAACTCTTTGCAGCACCAGTGTCTAGCAGAAAAGGCTCCGTTACATTTGCTGTAGTCACCTCAACATACGGTCCACTCTGATCCACTGGCACTGAAACGACTCCCTCTCTCTGTCTATGGCTGTCCTAATAATCATTATTTTCTGCATCGCCATCCTCTGCATAATAATCATTATTATAATACTGGGCCGTATTACTAGTCGCGTTAGCTTGCTGATCAAAGCTATTAATGGCGCTTTGGGGCGGAAGAGGACGCGCGTTCTGAGGAACACTTCCACGCCCTCTGCCTCTAGGAGCTTGCTGACCACCCCTACCTCTTGCGCCATACGCATTACCGTTCCGCTGCATTAATTTAGGGCAACTATATTTATAATGACCTTCCTCTTTGCAGTATGAACATTGGTTGGGACCTACAGGGACACGTGGTTGATAATACCCATTCATTTGCTGGTTGTTCTGAAACTGTTGGGGTTGGTGATAGACACCTTGGGGTTGTCTATAATTGTTCTGACCTCCTCGTGGTGGGTAAGCCTGCTGTAAAAGGACTTTTGTCTTTAATTCCTTCGTTTTCTTCTCTGTTCTATCTTTCTCGTCTTTATCTCTGTTTTCATAATACTGTGCAGTAGCCAGTATTTGCGCTGAAGAAGAAACAGCCCAAGAACTCTCTGAGTCTTTCAACTTTTTACACAGGTCAGGAAGTAAATTCTGCACAAACTTATCCACAAATAACCGTTGGCCACCCTCAGTACTCATATCCTGCCCACTGTGGTCAATAAATGTTTCTTCAAACCTAGTAAAGAAGTCTGACACTGTCTCATCTTTCTTCTGCTTGCATGCAGATAACTTGTCCCAATTTACGCGCATCGCGGGCATTATTGTCTTCATATACGTGATGATTCTACCAGGCAGTTCAGCTACTAAAGGTTCTGGTTTCGCGCCACCAGTTTGTCTAGCATCAGCAGCAACGATGTTAGCCCATGTATCCCCTAGTTCTGCATCGTGATCTGCATTACGAATTGATCCCCATAGAGGCTGTGGAACAACATTACCAAACAACATGTCTATGTCGGCCAGATTCATAACGCATGACCCTGCCGTCTGTGACAACTCTTTATAATAACCTGCTGGGTTTTTACGGGGATCAGGTAAGGACTGCTTAAGTGCTAACACCTCAGAGCGCTTCCATGGAACATGCACCCAAACACGCTGGAAATGCGCTGGCACAGCGGCGATACCGGCACCAGCTGCAACTGCTTCCTTCCATACCGGGGGAACTTCTCTCATGGGGTATTGTCGCGCTTTTACCTTTTTCCCCACAAGGACATCTTGTTCAAACAATGACTGTTGACAATCATCATTCCTGAAGGACAATACAACCGCAACTGCTTTATCTACTTCGCGGTCCACAATTATACCAGTTCCAAAATCAAACCTCACTCTACACAATTCCTGCGGGCTCGGGTCTTTACCACTATCCTCCAATTCTTCACAGAGAATTTTGCACATTTTCTCGAACACATATCTCTGTTTTGGGGCATCCCACTGATGGAAAACGTTGACAACTGATTCCACATCATACAGTGAAGGGAAAACAATCCATCTACGCGCCATGCTATCTATTACCTTTTTCTCATCAGGGTTAGGCAATTGGCTACGCAATTGCTTACGCTGTAAACCAGGAGTCGCACCAGATGACTCAAAGAGAGGCGACATTAATGTAGTAACCACATTAGCTAAACGCTGTCGCGCTGAAGGAGAAGTTGAGGCAGAAACAGGGGGAAAAACAGAGGGAAGAAAAGAGGATGTAGAAACAGGTACTGGAGTGGTGCAAGGAAGAATGTCAGGGGAGGCAGCTGCTAAATTAGGCAAAGTCGCAGGAAGCGCGGGGGCAGTTGGGAACACAGCTGGTGGCCCTTGAGAGGGCTGCGCTATAGGGATAGGAGCCGGCTGCAAAGCAACTGGCGGTAGCGGCAAGGCTTGCAGTATATTGACTGGAGGGGGCATATTCACAAGCTGGGGAGGTGCCATGGCATTTTGAGCATACGGGGGTGGCGAACTCAACAAATGCGACATCAGGGGATCTTTCTCCTTTTCTTCTAACTCATTCTGCTTAGAATGTGGTAAAGCTGGGTAACATTTGTCAATCCCTAACTTACGCTGTCTGTGCAATTGCTCATTCATCTGTTCCTCCTCATTGTCTTTAAATTGTACAGCTGCTTGCATTACTGTCATACCTCTTTTATTCTTTTCCGCTAACTTAATTTCCTTTTGTTTGGCTTCCTTTCGCCATAAGCGGAAAGAGTCAAATATCGCCGGCCGGGCTTTCTTCTTAAACAATTTAATTTCCAAATTATCTAAAATATCGGTATCGAAACTACCATTTTGGGGCCATTTTAAAACACCGTCTTTCCTGTTGTAGTGGATCCACACTTCGTTATATGCAATGGGGCCTACACCATGTTTTACATAGAGCTCATAAGTTGGAGTTCCAACCGGAGGAACCGGACATGATTCCTCTAGCTGGAAATCTTTTCCACAACCCAAACAGAATAATCTACCAAATATTCCAGAACCAGGCATCTTCGCTCACTAGTCTAGATCCAAACGTCAAAGGATTATCGATTACGATAGTCTCGTGAATACACGAGTCCTCTGGCTTTGGCGTTTGCAAACTCCAAATTACCAAATTACCAAATCAAACGATCCCGAAGGATACCAAAAACAAATGGGAGACGCTCCACTTATACTTAACTGAATATTGCCGATCGATGACGTCACCAGAAGACTCTCTCGATTGTTTCGCTCTCTCAAACTCGTCAAGGGTCCAAAACAGGTCGATTAATCAGGGCATCAGTCCTTCGTAGCCGTCGGGACGCGGAGAACCTCGCAGAAAAGACTTTCGGACCACGTCAACATGCAGGGGTCGATGAAGTGGCGGCCTTCCTCCGGAATTTCCACACGAAGCTCCTCACGAACCTCTGGCTTGGACTGGTACCGCTGAAATCGTCCCGAGTTGGGCGCCAAACTGAAGTGCTGGGTAATTTAGTCCCAGCGGTGCAGGGGCACACACCCTATGACTTCTGGGTTCACCCTGTTCCAGACCCACAGAAACACAGAGTCTTCTGGGTGAAGTCAAAGATTCGTTTATTGGCTGCAGACCAATTACAGGTATCCTAGAAGTACAACAGCGTGTATGTTCTCAGGAGACTGCTGAAAATCATAGGAACGGACTTCATCTTAAATACCCTTTTTCTTGCCTCAAGCATACATTCCTAGGTTTTATGATACGGCCATTACAAGTGTACATTACAAAGAAAAGGCAGAGTCATGATGACCATCCCACATTCCAGTTCGGCCAGCCCACAATGATTTACACAGTAAGGTTCAGATCCCACATTTGATATCAATAGGCCCCCCAATAAACATGAGCATCTCCTGTTTCGGGAAACAAGTCATAAAGCAGGAACAAGCAGGTGTGAAAGAGATTAGCCGGAGGATTGTGTAGAATGAAAAGGGTTTTATGATGGGTCAAGCCCTGATGCTAATCACAGGTGGACGGAGGAAGGGGAGCTCGTGAGACCAGTTTGACCCGGGGCAGCAGAGCCAGCTGCCCAGGTCACAGAGAAGTCAGAGGAGAAGCCCATGTACTGTGAGGCCCGTATTTACTCCATTATAGCCTATGTGAGGGCAATGACAAGATGGCCACTGCTTCCAAAATGGAACCCGCGTAGTGAAGCAGAATAGCGTGTACACAGTGCATTCATAGCTAGAACGATATATAAAGCACTCGTACATACCGCATTAACCATTTGCGGTTTGCTAATACCAAGATAGACAGGGGTAGGGCCCTGTCCCCTACGCGGTCCCGAATATTAAAGTACGACAATAGGAGAAATGTCGCTTAGCGACATTTCTCCTGTCATGTCAGGTCAGGAACACCCACTTTGCATCTCATTAGAGATGCAAAGCTGGGCATCAGGAATTCCTACGCTAACGCAAGTTTTCATGTGTTAGCGTGAGTTTGCTAATTAGGCAATAAAATTATCGCCACTTTTCGGCCGTAAACGGCTGCAAAAGCGGCGTTAATTCTATCGCCTCGCCTTGCTGATATGCCCCATAGCAAGCCTCCATACTACATATTCATTATCCAACAACTGGAGTTTAAAAAAAGCAGGGCGGCATTGCCTTAGCCCCTGCGTTTTTAAGAGTGGAATTTGACACACTTTCCTTAACTCAGAGTAAAATTTGCTAAAGAGGACGGAATGAATAGTAGACTGACATGATTGATTATCACAGGAGCACAATGGGAGCTGCCTCGACCAATCGTTCATTTTAGGCCACGCCACCAGTCTGTGAAACATATTAAGCTTAAATCTGGCCAATAACATTCTATCATAAGTTACAGGGACAATTGACAAATATGGCTCCATTCCAAACGTAGTCAAAATAGATTGGTGTTGGTTGACGGTGGGCTTCAAAAGTTCACCAGACAGTCTTACCTCTTCCAGCATGTGAAGCCCCTCCTTTTTAAATGTTTTCCTTGAAATCATCTGTAAGGAACTCGGATCGATAAAATATTCTGGATGCCCTAAGACGTTCATGAAATCATGAACACATCTGATCCATGGAATTTTTAAGGCTCCGTCTAATTTAAGACAATCAGCGAGAATATCCCTGTTTAACTGTGTCTGCTCCTTCGACCAGATACTATGCCACAACAGTATCGGTTCCACTTTAATTAAATCAGAAATAAAAGAGAGACCCAGTTCTTCATGACAAACAAGAGATGATGTACTAGGGGGGGACGGATAATATAAATCTTAAAAAAGAATTCTCAACTTGTTGCAGCTGTGTGGTATTTGCTAGCCCCCTCACCCCAGCTCTGTACATTGCAGAAGTGATACACTTTGCTTTATAGATTTGTATCAACTCCCCAGGAGGTTTCCGACCCAATTTCTTAGAAAAGGTTACCAAGGCGTTGGATGACCGAATAAACATCAGTTTTTTGGCAATTATTGTTCATGCCCAAGATTAATTTTGGTTGAACAACACACCCAAATATGAAAAGCTCTTAGTTGTAGTTAGCTTCTGTCCCTCTACAAAGACATCTTTCGCTCTCACGGACCCATGGCCACATCTCATTACATATGTCTTAGAGATGTTAATATTAAGGCCTAAATCCTTCATAAAAACTGAAAATCCATTAAGGACCCTTTGGAGAGCAATTTGGGTTCTTGCCAGAATAACTGCGTTATCCGCATAAAGCAGTGCCGGGATTGGTCGGCCTCCAACTTTCGGTAGGTCGTGTGTAGTTCTTACTAATGCTTCCCCTAGCCCGTTGGTATACAAATTAAAAAGAAAGGGGGCCAGCATGCAGCCTTGTCTCGCCCCCCTTCTAAAAGGAAAGGTAGCCGTACGTTCCCCCCTGTTCCAAAATGCACACTAGCTTACGCCCTACTATAAAGGTTCCTTAGAAAAACTATAATTTGGGTGTCTACTCTCAGATCCTCGAGGACCTCCCACAGTCTTGCATGCTTCACAGAATCAAAGGCCGCGGTTAAGTCTACGAAGACCATGTACAATCTACTATTTTTTGCCTTGGTATACTTTCCCATAAGCAGGGCCAAGTTTAAGCACTGCTCCGTTGTTCCGAGCCCCTTTCGAAAGCCATATTGTAGATCTGTTAAAATACTTTTTTCTTCTGCCCAATCCTGCAGGCGCTCTAAAATCACGCGTCCCACCACTTTCACCATAGAATCTAATAAGGAGATTGGTCTATAGCAACCCGGCTTATGACGTTTCCCTTTTTTGAAAATAGGAACTATTATTGACACTCCCCAGTTCTCAGGTAGTTGAGTTTGACAGCTGGCATTAATGACCTGCATTATAATGGGCCCCCATAACGAAATATTAAATTTAAACACGTCTACTGGGATGCCGTCAGGACCGGGGGCTTTTCCGGTCTTACTCAAATGTAGAGCTCTATTCAATTCATCTAAAAGAAATTTAAGTCGACATTAGGATAATTACTCTCTAAATTCTCATCAGATACAGTACAGGAAGTATCATTGCCATTATATACCTGTGAGAAATACCCAATCTATTCCTCCTCCGAGATAGCAATTGCTATTGATGGGCTATACTGTGAGGTTAGGAATGGTGTCTTCACGGCCCTCCAAAAAGCTGCACTATCTTTCAATACTGATGCTGTGTGTAGGGCTTCCCATGCTTCATCTCTCAAGGTATTCTTTCTTTCCTTTATTGCCTTTCTATATTCCAATCTTTCAGATCTGATGTTATTCGTTATTCTCAGTTGCCTGTGTAATTCAACTTTCAAATTAGAGTGTGCTTGGGTACATCTTGGATTAAACCAACCCGAGACCTTATTTTTCTTACAGTGTTCTGCTGATGATAATTTCCTAAGTGTGTTCGATATTTCAATACAGTATGCTACAATACTTGCGCAAGGGGCTGACTCAGACAGGCAGACCTCAATCGCCGACTTACAATTTACCATCAGAGATCTAGTTGTTACTACGGGGTCCACCTTTGACCATTTTAGTGTGTAACCATTAGTTTTATCTAGTTGTAATTCGCCCGTATCCTCACTATCCTTATTATCCCTGGAAGCCTTTTTTAAGGGCAAGGTAACCGCCAAACATAGCGGGAAATGATCGCTCAGGGGAGTCTGGTCAACCTCAAAGCAGAGTAATCTAGAAGCATAGTTATATGAAATTAAAATGTAATCGATTGTAGAAAAACCCCTTCCATTGTAGGTATAGGGCATTATTACTGGGGGCTCCAAAAGCTCATTTACAAAATCGAATTTGTTAGTAACTAAAAATTCGTTAAACAACTCTCCCGCTGGGGAATGACAGAAATGGGTTGTAAGGGTACCTTCTTCAGATACATAGCCACATAATCTATTATCCTCAGCGGGGCACATTGCACAGTTAAAATCACCCATCATTATTATCATCACATCTGCTGAGCTAACATTACAGATCACATTTAGATCCTCACTCAAATTTTTTAAAACCTGACAAAGTTCAACTGAGATAATGTTATTGTAAAAATGTACCAAAACCACACATTGATCCGTACTTAAAAACACTTTAATTATGTGATAAAAACTGTTCCTCAAAAATGCCTGTATTTTGGTAATTTCTAGTTTGTTGGAAAAATACATACTCAGGCCATCCTTAAGCCTTCCCCCAAGGCCCTTTATGGCCAGTGTATTAAAAGTTTTAAAACCATTAATATGGAGTGAATCTATAGAGCAGGTTTGCAGTAGGCCTATTATATCTCTATCTTGAATAAATGTATACCATACTGGGTTATCTATTATTGATCGCAACCCAGCAATAATCCATGAGATAATATCACAAGTGGGCACATCGCTCTTCTGTGGAGGTAGGGGTGGGGCAGGCCTACAATTATTAATGTTACCAGAACAGGTCAGATTTAGTGTTTGCACGGGGGTTACGGTTTAGAGGTAGAACACCCAATCTAGACCCCTCACTTGTTCACCCCCTACTCTTTGCTGGTTGCTAACGTCAGACCCCTTGTCGCTTATCTCCAATGCTGGTGTGTCCTCATCGCTGGCCGTTACTGGCCCAGCATTCTCGACCAGGCGGTGAGCACCAAAAGTCAGTCAATCAATATCACCCAAGGAGATGAAAGCATCACATCGATTGCTAGTTGGGATAGAAAATCTTTGTTGGACCCCCCCCGAGCGAGTTCTCTATCTCTGTGGTGTATTGTAAACGCATGGGTGGTTGGTAAAAGAAACCCAGAGGTAAGATGTTTATCACCCTGGGAGTGATAGGTCTAGATCCAGCTCTCTCCAAGATGGTTTGAATCGTGTTCGGTGACCTAAATGTTAACACTATGCAATCTCCAGGCATGGATTTGCTAGATCTTCCTACCCATGCAATTCTTCCAGCCATCTTGAACTCCGAAAATAATGTGTTAGTAATACCCGTCCTTATCCCCAGGAAGTGAAGGGACTTGTTTCTCAATGTTATCCAATGTTCCACTTCGCCCGTTGGTAATGGGGGAACATTCGTTATGACAACAGTATATGGAGCTGCTTCCAGGGGAAGATGCAAATTCGTAGTTTCGAATAGTCCTTCCCGCCTCGATGTAGCATGCCCTGACAAATTTACGTGCTTATCCTTACCTAGTTGTACTTGCATGTCCGTCTTTGAGACAGTCTGCGTGGGATCATTTGCCGCCTCCCCTCTACCTGATGATATTCCCTGTCTAATATGAGTTGCCTGGGATTGATTTTGCAAAAGGTATAGTGCACTTTCTCCCAACGGATCTGTCCTTATCAAGGTTTTGAAATATTCGGATTTAATTGTGCCACTTGATTACTGAAGTTGCACACCATGGTGGTAGTGTTTGCTAAACTCTCTAATGTTAGCAACCTGCTTTCAATTTGTGTAAGCATTTGTTTTAGTGGATTAAGCATGGTCCCTACAGTAGATTCAAGTTTTTTCCAAAATTCCTTCTGCCCACTGTCTGCCTGTAGACCTAGACAGTCTTGAGCACTCAGGGTCATGATCTGCTCCTGATGAGATACCTTTTCCACAGGCTTACTCTTACAAACCTTACCTCTTGCAATTTGTCTCTGTTTGTTTATACCCTGCCCCTTCCTCTTTTTAGATGAGGGAGTAAGACTACCACACTCAATGGGTTTCGCCTTTTGGCCTCTAGTGGTCACATTCAGCCTGGGCCTTTAATTACTGGTCTCTAAAACCTCAGATGAAGCAACTTCCTCTATATCGGCCACTGTCAGCTGGGGCGCTGGAGATATAGGTAAACCACTGCTCTGAGAACTGTTTGCTACTGGGGAAATTACAACAAGGCAAACTGGGGGGTGTTGAGGTTCCAGCGACAGCCTACGCTCGGTAAGCTGTATTGTATGAGTAAGTTCCCACTACTCCCTGCCCAGGGAGGTATTTTCGCCGACTCATACTTGGTTGCAATCCCTCCACAATAGTTTGCATATACAAGTACAGCACTTATCACTTAGTTACCACCCATGCTGTCCAGGTACAACACAGAATGACAATACCCCGCCCGGCCACCTCCGAACCCGGTCTCAAACGGGCTCAAATTGATGAGTTCCTGCCTCAGTGTATATGGCACCAGATAGAAGAGATAGGTCTCTTAACACAGTACCTTTTTTTAGGTTGATGGTGGTATGTGGCCCAGTCCAGCAAATGGGTGTAAGGGGGGTAGCCCTGCCCTGCCTCTTCCTGGCAGTGACGGGCAAGGATGGGCCTGCCCTTGGCCCAGGCTTCGCCAGGGCGCGCCTGTGCCCGTCCTGCAAAGTGGGAGCCGCAGATGCCTTTATGCGCCTCCGGGCGCGCAGGTGAATGATGGCGCCTCCGGGCGTGAAAGGCAGCAGCAACAGGGCAGTATGGGGGCTGAAGTCCCCCCTCCGGCAATGGTGTTTGCGGTTCCCACGAAGCAGGAGCTGCAGATGCCTTTATGCGCCTCCGGGCACAGGTGAATGACGGCGCCTCTGGGTGCGAAAGGCAGCAGCAACAGGGCAGTATGGGGGCTGAAGTCCCCCCTCCGGCAATGGTGTTTGCGGTTCCCGTGAAGCGGGAGCCGCAGATTCCTTTATGCGCCTCCGGGCGCGCAGGTGAATGATGGCACCTCCGGGCGCGAAAAGCAGCAGCAACAGGGCAGTATGGGGGCTGAAGTCTCCCCTCCGGCAATGGTGTTTGTGGTTCCCGTGAAGCGGGAGCCGCGGATGCCTTTATGCACCTCCGGGTGCGCAGTTGAATGACGGCACCTCCAGGCACGAAAAGCAGCACCAACAGGGCAGTATGGGGGCTGAAGGCCCCCCTCCGGCAATGGTGTTTGCGGTTCCCTGTCTTATGCATCGTCAAGGGATGAGCAACCTATTCTTTCCCTTTACTCTCTGTAAATGCAACCTCTTAGATTAGGCTGAACTCATAGGGACTTTGCACATTCTTGCCATGCAGCTTTGAAGTGCCCATGTATTAGCAAAAAGCAGAAGCTGTTTCTGATATTTTACCTTATCCCATGTAATCACATAACATCATTAGTTAGCAGGAAATGGCCCGATTTTATAAGTCAAACTTTGACCTCAAATGAACTGGCAATTAATTTTCTATATTAAATGACATATGAGGCTGTGTCACCTACCGACTTCTATTACTCCATTGATAGGAAACTGCCCCTTTTTGCATGGTTACTCCCAAACATTCTGCTAGTTACACAATGCCAAATTGACTGAATGTGCCATGGATCCCTGCCAATCAGGCTACCAGAGCATGTGTTGTTTCCTAAAACTGTGCCTTTGTCTCCACAATTGGCTCACCTCTGGGTCATCTATAAGTCCCCTGTAAAAGGGTCTTGTGCCCAGAGAGGGCCTCTGAGGGCTGCAGCATGGATTATTTCACCCTCAGAGACCCCTCACCTGAACACTCACCCAGCGCCATTGTAGGCTGCATGTTTCGGTGCATACACAAAATGAAGAGTCAACATGGCACACCTTCCTGTGTGCCATGTGTACCATGCCCACCAATACTAGCTGTGGCCAGGGTACATCACCCCTCCAGCAGGCTTTACAGCCCTAAACGTAGGGTGCACCATACCACAGGTGAGATGCATAGCTGCCTAAACAATATGCCCCTACAGTGTCTGTCCCATTCACAGACATTGTAAGTGCAGTGAAGCCATTTTGAGTACATGGGCTGGGAGTTTGTCAGCACGCACTCCCCAGCTCCATGATGGCGTTACTAAAGACTTAGAAGTCTGGTACCAAACTTTTCAGCTCATTAAACCCACACTGATGCCAGTGTTGGATTTAATGTAAAATGCACTCAGAGGGTGTCTTAGAGATGCCCCCTGAAAAAAGATCAACCTTGGTGTGTTTCCTGAATGGCTACCAGCCATCTGCCACAACTAGACAGGTTTCTGGAGCCCTGCGCAGAGAGCCCTCCACTCTCTGGGTCCTAAAACAAAGCACATCCTGGACAGAGGTGTCATGCCTCCTCCCCTAGGATGGGCAGGGTCAACAAAGGGGAGGCTACAAAGTCTTGCTTTTTTAGCCACCCCCAGCCTCTGCTGCTATCAGCAGCTGACTTCCACTGGTTCTGAGCCACCCCCCCCTTTGTGCGGGAGAATCAGCAGGACAACCTAGAGAGAAAGGGAGGTGTGCCCACCTTTGCAAACCAAACCCCTCATATGGGGGAGGCAAAGTGAAGCACACATCTCAGTCCCTTCCATCTTGAAAATGAGGGGGCTCCCCCAATAAGGATGAGGAATACGCCGCCTGCCACTGGAGGGTGGCATAAGGGAGGGTGTAGATACCCAGGGAAGGGACCTATAGGTCTCAACCTGCACATATCTGTAATGCCTTTAAATCTAGGTATTTAGGGGCACCCCTAAACCTTGCTTCCTAGATTTAACAACCTAAGAATAAGAATGACTGAAGAGCCGTGCTGCAGATAAGAGGACGATGACAACTGCTTTGGTTCTAGCACAACCAACCTGTCTCCTGCTTCAGAGACCATGCAGGCTGAAACTGCTGAGTCCTGCAGCCAGCAGCCCCCAAGTACCCCAGAGACCTGCCCTGCCTTCAAGAAAGACTCTTGTCTCCCGAGGACACAGATTGTCCAACAAAGAAACTCCAACTTCAAGGACACCGGATCCAAGTGGATCCTCCTCCTCAGCAAACTCTGCACCCGATGCCCACAGCCAGAGTTTGAGTGACTCACCTATCCTGTGAAGTCTCCCCAGTGATCCTGACCTCTTCTGCTTCAGTGGCTCACCTCTCCAGCACCCCCCATCGATGCCTGCTTCCACTGTTCAACTGTTCAAAGGGTCACCATGACCAGATCCAGCTGAGGAAACCTGATCCCCAAAGCCACCCCTCCATCCTCCGCCCCTGACTTTGGGGAGCCCAGCCGGCAGTGCCCAGGTGTCCCCCAGCGATCCAACTTACCTGCTCAGCCATTGGTCGCCTTTCCCTGACCTTGTGGTCCAAGCCTGCAGCCTCTTTCCAAAACCGACAATCTCAATTGGAAAGCACTAGGTGCCTGATGTTGATTTGCACCCAACTGCCCCGTGCCACTGGTGGTGTAGCTTTGGTGCTGCTTTGTGCCCCCTCCTGTGCTTACTTCAATCCCCGGGGCATTTGCCCTAAGACCGCGGCTACCTACCTTCGAGGTACCCCCACCAGCCCAATTGGATAACATCGGGCCTAGTGACATCTGCACCCGGACGCCTCTGTGCAACTGGTGGTGCAGTACATACCTGGTCATGAACCTTGCTCTGTGTTGTCCTAAACCCCCAAAGCCTAGGGGAAGTAAGTTGAGTACTTATCTGTAAACTGTTTAACATTTTATTCCCCCTTAGAATTGCATTGTGAGTTCTATCTATTACATTGAACTGTCTAACCTTATCACTGCAAACTCCTACAACTACATTTGATTAGCATCTATTGAAACTATTCTTAATACTATAAAGTATACAACTGCATTTACTAAACATTACTGCATTTTTTTAAAGTTACTATTATAAATTGTACTACTTACCTGCACTGTGATTCTTGGTTCTAGTGATAAAATTATAAAGTAACAACCTTTTGTATAACCAATTGGTCTGGATTCAGTCTTTGAGTGTGCGATATAATTTCTTGCCTGAGTGTGTACAATAAATGCTTAACTCTACTCTCTGAAAAGCCTAACTGCTCACCCCAGCTACCTCTAAATTGAGAGTAAGGAATTATCTATTTTAACATCTGCAATACCTTTGGGGACTCACTGGACTATACCTCTTTTTGTTATAGTATAGGCTGAGTCAGCTTCATAAACCATGTGATTATAGATCTATGCAATGATATGTTTGTAATTCATGCATGGCATGGATATCAGGCTCTTCGGATGGGTGTGACTCCAACTACATCATCAGGCTACTCAGGGACCAATTTTGGTTTTCCTCATTGTAGCACAATGGGTCCAAGGCTAACATGGGAATACTTTAATTAAGTATAACTTTTGAAAGAAAGAAGCTAAACAAATACTTTAAAGTATCAAAAAGAAAGTAGAATAACTCCAACAACTTGTCACTATTAGGCTTATTATGACTATCACAGAAAGTAAGTCATCAAACTTCCTTTTCTGATGAGCCAAAATCCATACTTCAAGCAGCCCTTCTCTGATTAGCCAGTGAACTGAATAGAAACCAATGACATCCTTTGGAAGGAAAGTTACAGCTGCAGAGCCATAGGCAGGGGTAGCTAAACTGGCCTTTAAAGAGGGAATGACAGTTTAGGGTAGCACAGGGTCACCTCCACATCCTGCACCCCCCAGGCATAAAGGAGCCCCTTTAAATAGATTAGCAGAGAGGCTTGAAGGGGAGTGTTAGGGAAACATAGCCACACCAGTGGGATGTCTTAGCCAGATCTTAACCTCCAGGAGAGAGTTTCTCCATTTTGGATTTTTGAAGAATATTGCTGTCTGGGTCAAGAATATGCCACACTTTGCAGAGAGTGATCATACCTGAGGGTGGCACCCTACACGCCATTGGTCAGGGGTACACCCCTATTTGTCACCCAGGAACTGTGCATAAATATGGGAGGATTGCCCAGCAACTCAGATCCCCAACTGGAATAATCAAAAGAAGAAATACTACACCCAAGAGCATGGCACCCATACGGACTGCACCTGCTGCATACCTTGGGGTTCCCCAAAGGGGACTTTACCTGGCTTTAAAAGGATTAAGGAAAGGATTGCCTGAAAGCAACAAGCACAAAATAGCTACAAGAGATCCCAGCCTGAAACAACAAGGAGAAGAAGGACTGCCCTGCTCATACCATGATCTGCACCCCAAGGATTGCACTCTGAAGGATTACACCTGCTGCACAATCAGGAACTACAGCCCTAGGGACTTTGCCTGGCTTCACAATGATTAAGGAGTGGACTCCCTGAAAAGCAATAGGTTAACAGAGCTCCACCTGCATCATCTCCACCAAGCAGGTTCCATTTAGAGTGTGTCCAGTGGACTTTTAAGGATTTAGCCAGGTGCATTGTGGAAAACATATAGTTCCAGCATACCATGGACAATCTCAGAGCTTCGAGACCCTTTAACCCCTTCGCTGCCAGGCCTTTTCCCCCTCCTGTGCCACGCCTTTTTTGGCTATTAGGAGTAGTGCGCGCTGAGGCCCCTGTAACTTTTTGACCACATAAGGTATCCACGCCAAATTTGCGTCCTTTTCTTCCAAAATCATGGGGATTCTGAAGGTACTCAGGGTTTGTGGATTCCCCTGGAGGGGTCACAGAAATGAGCCAAAATACAGCAAAATTTAGTTTTTTGGGGGGAAAATGGGAAAAACAGGCTGCAAATGAAAGCATCTGGGTTTTTCCCTGCAAGTGTTATTAAAAAAGGGTTTGTGGGGCTGAAATCACCATTTTCCCAGCTTTTAGGGGATACCAGACTTTTGTCAGAAACCCAACATTTTTTACGCAGTTTTGGCATTTTTCTGGGACATAGACTATTTTTGCTATTTTTTGTGTTTCGACCTCTTTCCAGTTAATGGTAGAAATGGGTACAAAAGCAATAATGGATCCTGGAAAGCTATACATTTTAGAGAAGTAGATAAAATTCTGAATTCAGCAAGGGGTCATTTGTGTAGATCCATCAAGGTTTCGTTATAGAAACTAACAGTTAAATAAAATTGAAAATTTGTTGAAAAAAAGGGCCTTTTGTGTCAACGTTTTCACCTGTAACTTCTTCGAATTATGACAGCTCTTTAAAAGCAATATACCGTTACATCCGATGGACATTACTGGTTGTGGGGATATATAGGACTTGTAGGTTCACCAAGAACCCGATGAACACAGAGCCAAAAACTGATCAGCAACTTGCAATGGTTTTTTATTATGTACCGGGTATATAGTAATTATTCTGTAAAAATGTGTACATGGAAAAATCGGTATGAAAGACACCTGTGTATTTCTGAAATGGGAACAAAATATAGAGTTTAGAAACAGTAGATATTTGCACATTTCCGAATTTGGGATTACTCATACTAGCATGAGAATTATCAGTCATTTTTTAGAATGACTTCATTTTGACACAACGTCTTTCATTTGGAACGCAGAAATGCATCGAAAGTCAATAGGTAATAACAGTTCCTTTACAAATCTGAATTTCCCTAAGTCTCCCGATAAAAATGGTACCTCACTTCTAGGGGTAGGCATAGTGCCCACGACAGGAACTGGCTCAAAACCCAACGTGAACACACCGCATTTTCACAATGCAAAATTACCCATTTTTAGCAAAGTGCCTAGATGTAGCTTTTTAACCCTAGCTCTGCCGGCACCTAGGGAAACCTAGCAAACCTATACATTTTTGAAAACTAGACACCCAGAGGAATCCAGGATGGGGTGACTTGACTGCCTCCCACCAAGTTCTATTACCCAGAATCCCTTGCAAACCTAAAAAATTGCCCAAAAACACTTTTTCCCCATACTTATCTGGTGGCAAGTTCTGGAATCTGAGTGGATCCACAAATGTCCACCCACCCCGCGTTCCCCAAAGTCTTCCGAGAAAAATGGTACCTCACTTGTGTGGGTCAGCCTAGTGCCCGCTGCAGGAAACGGCGCAAAACGTAACGTGGATACACCTCAATTTCACAGCGAAAAATGACCCTTTTTTGGCAAATTGCCTAGCTGTAGTTTTTGAACCATAGCTCTGCCGGCACCTAGGGAAACCTATCAAACCTATACATTTTTGAAAACTAGACACCCAGGGGAATCCAGGATGGGGTGACTTGACTGCCTCCCACCAGGTTCTGTTACCCAGAATCCCTTGCAAACCTCAAAAATTTCCCAAAAAACACATTTTCCCCACATTTCTCTGGTGGAAAGTTCTGGAATCTGCGTGGATCCACAAATTTCCACCCACCCCGCGTTCCCCAAAGTCTTCCGAGATAAATGGTACCTCACTTGTGTGGGTCGGCCTAGTGCCCGCGACAGGTAACGGCGCAAAACGCATCGTGGACACACCTCAATTTCGCAGTGAAAAATGAACTTTTTTTGGCAAGGTGCCTAGCTGTAGTTTTTGAACCCTAGCTCTGCCGGCACCTAGGGAAACCTACTAAACCCACACATTTATGAAAACTAGATACCCTGGGGATTCCAGGGAGGTATGGCTTGCGTGGATCCCCCAACGTTTCCTTACCCAGAATCCATTGCAAACCTAAAAATGTGTCCAAAATAACAAACTTTCCTCACATTTCTGTGGTGGAAAATTATGGAATCTGCGTGGGTCCACAAAATTCCACCCACCCCGCGTTCCACAAGGTCTTCCGAGAAAAATGGTACCTCACTTGCGTGGGTAGGCCTAGTGCCCGCATCAGGCAAGGGCCCAAAACCAATTGAGGCGACAAGAAAATTGCCTATCTCAAAATGACCTGGTTTTGCAAGGGGGGTCACTTGGGTTTTTGGCCCAGTGCTCGGCAGCCACCTAGGGAAACCTATTCCAGGGAGGTATGGCTTGCGTGGATCTCCCAACGTTTCCTTACCCAGAATGCCCTGCAAACGTCAAATTTAGATTGAAAAAAATCACCTTTTTCACACATTTTTGTGTGGGAAAGTTGTGGCATCACTGGGCTGCCACAAAATTCCTACCACCCAGCGTTCCCCCGGGTCTCCCGATAAAAACGGTGCCTCACTCGTGTGGGAGGCCCAAGTACCCGCGACAGGCAAGGGTCCAAAACGTAGTGCGCCTCAACAGGCAAGGGTCCTAAACGTAGTGCACCTCACTACGTTTAGGACCCTTGCCCGTGGCGGGTCCTTAGGCCTCCCACACAAGTGAGGCACCGTTTTTATCGGGATACCCAGGGGAACGCTGGGTGGTAGGAAATTTGTGTCAGCCCAGTGATGCCACAACTTTCCCACACAAAAATGTGTGAAAAAGGTGATTTTTTCAGCTAGATTTGAGGTTTGCAGGGCATTCTGGGTAAGGAAACGTTGGGGGATCCACGTAAGCCATACCTCCATGGAATCCCCCGGTTGTCTAGTTTTCAGAAATGTGTGGGTTTGGTAGGTTTCCCTAGGTGGCCGCCGAGCACCGGTCCAAAAACCCAAGTGACCCCCCTTGCAAAACCAGGTTGTTTTGAGATAAGCAATTTTCATGTCGCCTCACTACATTGTGGGCCCTTGCCTGTCACGGGTAAGGAAACGTTGGGGCCCCCACGCTACAGCTCCCATCTGCCTCCTGGGGGGCAAAAAGACTGTCATTTTTGTGGGGGGGAGGGTGGGGGCATTGGCGTACCCGTTTCGGGCAGCCCACACCCTAAAAACAATTGCGCAAAAAAATCCCTGGTGGATAGTGGGCTTTCTGTCCCTCTGGGGGGGGGTAGATTGGGGGCTGCTGACCCAGCTGCACCCCGGGGGGGGAAGAAAGGCTGCAATGGTGGCGGGGGGTGGGGGCATTGGCGTGCCCGTTTCAGGCAGCCTCCACCCTAAATAAAATCCATCACCCTAAAGAAAATTGTGTGAAAAAAATCCCTGGTGTCAAGTGGGCTTTCCGCCCCCCCCGGGGGGCAGATTGGGGGCCGATGCCCCATCTGCCCCCCAGGGGGGGCAGAAAGGCTGTAATGGTGGCGGGTGGTTGGGGGCATTGGCGTGCCCGTTTTGGGCAGCCCCCACCCTAAAAAATAAACTAGAAACTAATCCCTGGTATTTAGTGGGCTTTCTGCCCCCCCGAAGGGGCAGATTAGGGGCCAATGCCCCATCTGCCCCCCGAGGGGAAATAAAGACTGTAGTAATTGGAGGGTGGGGGCATGGGCCTGCCCGTTTTGGGCAGCCCCCACCCCTATTTTTTTAAGTTCCCTGGTGTCTAGTGGGCTTTTTGCCCCCCGGGGGGCGGATTGGGGGCTAATGCCCCCATCTGTCCCCCAGGGGAGGCAAAAAGACTCAATAGTGCCACAATAATCAGGGGGAGCAAAGGCCCTTGCCCAAGGGGCCGCTCCCCCCTCCCTGGTGTCTAGTGGGTGGATCCCTGCTTGGGGATCGCCCTCCTGTGGCAATCCCCAAGCAGGGATCCACTGAGGAGGGGTACCATTGGAAAGGGGAGATTCTCTCCTTTCCAACGATACCTCTCCCGTCTTTCTACGTGCTCAGGGGGCTGAGATACCCCCCTGAGCACGTAGAAAGTGAAACTGAAATGAGCCTCTTGGCTCATTTCAGTTTCACTTTCAGTGTAATGACGTCGGCGCGACGTGCGCGCCGATCGTCATTACACTGAAAGGGGGGAAGCTCTTTCCCAGCTCCCGAGGCTATTTTTAATTAAAGGGAATCCCTCTGGTGCCCGCACCAGAGGGATTCCCCGGGGAATGCCTCATGAGGTGCTGGACTCGTCATGGGCACAGCGTGACTGTGCTCCATGACGAGTCCAGCACGTCATGGGCACAGAAGGGGTTAATTGGTATTTTGGACAGTTTAAACCCAAAAGAGGAACTTGAGTAAGAGGTTCTAGAAGTATGGAGACGTTTAGAGCACCTTTGGTAAAAAAGCGACATGAGGTTACTGACACTTCGTTGAGAGTCAAGCTGCCGACGTCAAACAATGACCCAGTCTGACAAAGAGCCTTCCACAATGACGAGAGAAAAAATTACAAAAATGTTTCTAAGTGGGAATGTAAACTTTTGACCAAGGCCTCCCGCTTAGTGTAACCGACCTGCGCTCTATCGCTGTCGGCCTAAACTTTGACTTTGTCCCGGTCAAGTGCGACCAGATGTCCCAAGTTGGCTCTTATGGTTTTTAAGCACTAGAAAGTGTTTTTTATTTAAAAATTCAGCTCTGCCATTCCCTACATTGATTTTCTTTTTTTCTTTTGTCATTTTAATCATAAAAGCTTTTCCTATTTTTATAAATTGGTGTTGTATTTTTACTGTATATTGTGTCTTACTTATCTAATATAGTGGTGTGTTTAAATGCTTTGCTCACCTGTCTCCTAAGTTAAGCCTGCCTGCTCACTGCCAGCTATCAAGGGTTGAACAGAGGAATAATTACCTTGACTGGACTTTATATGTTGACTGTAGCCTCATTACTAGTGGTAGATCTCTACCTGCACCTACTAATGAAACACTTTCCATAAGAGATAAGACGGTTTAGGCAGTTTCTGTGTTTCAAAGGGAAGGGTCATCCCAATTAATTCTAATGGGCTAGGTACCTAAGGAGCTGATTTTGAATATAGCAGGCAGAGGATACTAGATTGAGATGGCGGAGGACATTGCCTCCTCCAGCTCAAGGCACCTCTGCCCATCATATTTTGAATTGCCCACCAGTCCTGTGTACAGCTCTAAAGATTGGCAGGGAGGTTCCTATCAACATTTACAAAGTTTTGAATTTTTTCAAAACAAATTTTCAAAGAGAAAGTTTTCTCTTAGGTATCTAGGTCATTATTTATTTGTTACTGTCCCTCACTTTTAAGTCTTACCTGGTGGTGATGGCCAGTAATAAAAATAGCTATCCGATTGCCCACTCCTATTTAGTTGGACTGTCGGATGGCTAACCTCCAACAGCCCATACTGTACTGGGCCGTCAGAGGAGTATGTCAGTGGAGTAGTGCAATTTATACTTCATTCTTACACATCACAGAAATGCCCTTCTGTAGCTACATGTAACACTATATTTTCTGTGTGCCATAACTTTGTGTGTGAACATTTAAATGTGTTAAAGAAAAGTATTTACTGTAGAAATTGGAGTTTTATAAATGTGTGCACTAATGTTCAGTAAAGACATATATGTGTATGCATGTTTGTTTGCATTTCTACTTTAAGTCACATTTGCATATATTCTGAAAGTCATATTTGAAAGTATAATCATGTATGCTTTTACTCACGTTTTGCATTTGTTCTTGAGTTACATGTGCACAAGTATAACCATGTATTTGAAGTGCACGTTTAAAAGTTTAATTAAAGTTGGATTGACTACAGACCTAATTGAAACGTATTTTGCATTGCCAGTTTGTATTCCTTTACACATGTGTTCTCAAGGTTTCATTGGGTAGAGAATAGAGTATTGTTGTCTGTACTAGTTTTTTATAGTAAGGCCTGAGAAGAGACATCTTAGCAAGAAGCGTGAAGACCTAATGAGCAGATGAAGTTTACTATTCATTGCATATCAGAAAGGGAGAATCTTCAAGGTTACAGTAACTGTTCAAGTTATGTGGGATGCGAAAGTCTGGTAATGCTGCTAATGCACAACATGAGAAGTAAAATAATTAGTTCCTGGTGAGATGGGAAGAGATATGATTCTTGTTAAAGTTTCTGTTTGTTTTCATTAGTTTTCTCACAGTTAGAAGTTAGAGCAGCTTTCCCTTAGACTTTGAGGGGTACATACCACTCTGTTTCAATTAGTTTGAAGCTTCATGAGAAGTCCAAGTCTGAAAGTATTCTACTGGATTCTTTACTTTGCTGGCTCCTTCTCACACTTTCAAATTCCCTTGAAACCCTGTTCTACGAACCATCCTTATTCTAAACTTAGAACCTTGAATAGATGATGGTAGAATTTATTCATGTTTAGGAGAGAGGATTGGAGTTTCTTTAAAAAACACCCATTCCCATTTCTCAGTTTTTGTATTGTTGTGTTTGTGATTATTTCATATCTTATTCTACTGAGACTGAACCTATTGCAATATTTCAGTTTGCCAGCTGCAATTCAGTATATTTTTAATATTCTCTTGATATGCACATATACTGGTGTGATTATTAATTGGCAAAAGAACTACTTCACTTCAGTTACTGAATCCTGATCGTAATTGTTGGTCCAAATGTGCTTCACAAAAGTTGAATTGTTTTGTTTTTGCTAACTTACTTTGCATCTTAGTCAACTTGAAACAATCCATCTGACGAGAGTAAATCATGCACCTGCGAGCTCTCATAGTGGAGTATGGCTTAGGAGGGTTCTCCAAATCTTGTTATCAAGTACTTCCAGACTGCTTATTATCATTTTCTTTAGATTTTACCATAAATATGCAATCCCCCTACTATATTTAGTTTGAATTGGTTATTTTCATGTAATGTGTTTTAATTTGACTAAATACCTGCACTTGGATGATCATTTGTATATTCATTCTTGTTTTCTGAGTTATGGTTTTCGCCTCATGTGTATTAAAGGTTTCCTTTGTCACTCTGCTGAATGACCCACTCTCAAGAGTACATCATGGCCACAAAGAGATATACAGTAAATTGCTTAGCGGACTAACCATTGTGGTATTGGGAACATTCTTGGTAGGTTGGTATTTCTAAACAACAATAGGCAAGAGGCAGTTACATATCAAGCATGACTTACACAACAAAAGCCCAAGGTGCTAGGTTCACAGTCACTCGCATGCGAGATGCACTCCTGTAAATGCTAGTAGGGCCATGAACATTCCAGTCTAGTGTGGGCAGTAGAACTGTAGAAGAATCTGTCACATACAAGGTGCATAACTAATAGGTCATGGGTTACATCTGCAAACTGCCAAACACCACATTGAAGGATAAATAGAGCTAGGGCAGAGTATATCACATAGCAGGCGCATCTTTGAAAGGTCATGACGTCCAGAGTAAGTCAAATATCAGGCCTTCATCTGAGTGGCCAATAGAGTTGAGCCAGACTATGAAATATGCCAGGCATGCATCTGAAAACAAAGCCAGTGGGCCTGGATGAGAATTTGCATGATATCAGGTGCACTTTTATCAGTTAAACTGGGCTCAGAAACAATCAGTCACAGGTTAATTGACTATCTGACTGTTCTGCTCGATTTTCCCCGCCTTCTTGTGAGGAACAATAATGGAATGTGACTTCAGTCTCTTATCATTCAAGTCTAAGGGTTAGAGTAGTGAATGGAGCCTATTTACTAGGCACTTCGACATGATTCTGTGCTCTTCCCCATAGATCAGAGCTTGCACACATAGCCTAGGGGATAGATTCGTTAGTATTAGGGATAATCTGTCCTGTAGTGAGGGTATTTCATGGAGCTGTGCTGAATTCAGGCCTGGTAGGCCTCAAACGGGAGAGACTCCATCTTTCTTTCTGCTCCGGCAGCTTGGGATGCTTCTAGGTCAAATGTAATGTTTTAGTTATGAGGTGTTATTCGCTTGGAGAGAACCGGTTCAGGCCGGCCCTTATCGAAGGATTGTATTTTTCTTCATGCCGAAGACACTACATCAGGCCGGCCGGCTGGGAACGTGTCCTTGGTACGGGGAGGTACAAGAATTTGGTGGGCGGCAGGTTACAGGCCGGAATTTTCCATGAGGAAACGCACCTCTATATTAGTGAAAGTCTGAGGCAGTTACATGTTCAGTCCGTAGGCGGCATCTAGCCGTTAGCAGTAAGCTACTACTTATTCCAGGGAAGACAGACGCCATCTTGAAGGCGGAGAAGAACCAAGAGACAGATGCTTTCCTAGCAGAATAGCCAGAGAGGAGAGAGTAGCCGATAAGGAAGAGGTCCCAGTGACTCGGAGAAGGGTGATTCCAGGCGAGCCGAGGCACAGACGAGAAGGGAACCTAGATGACCACTGAGTGCAGGCTACATACTACTAAGGTGATGTCGACCCTTTCTTATTAGAGTGTACAACTTAATCTTTCACTTTTCTTTGCAGGTTATGTGTTATATCGTAATGTTATGTGATTGTGTATGTAATGAGTAATAAAGTATCCAGTTTGTAGTGAACCAACATGTGCTGCGTGTTCTTGTATGAGAGGGTAGCCTATTCTTCTAGTCAGCTGCGGCTACATGAACAGATGTTAACCCTGATCAGGTAAGTGGTAACTGAATAAGGGAAAGAGAAGCCCCTCGAACCTGAGAACAGGCTATGCTTGAACTGGCAATCCTTGTGTGATCTGATGAATAGTGAGACTGATTCCCTTTTTGTATGTTATGGTGATCATAGGATGAACTGTCGTATGAGACTGCCGTCTAGGTAGAGAGGTCTGGATTCGTATAGGATCGCGAGGCCGCCACTTGTGATACTGTCGTATGGGCAGAGAGGTCTAGGTTCGTATGGGACCGCGAGGCCGCCACTTGTGATACTGTCGTATGGGCAGAGAGGTCTGGATCCATATGGGATCGCGAGGCCGCCGATTGTGCTGAGACTGCCGTCTGGGTAGAGAGGTCTGGGTTCGTATGGGACCGCGAGGCCGCCACTTGTGATACTGTCGTATGGGCAGAGAGGTCTGGATCCGTATGGGATCGCGAGGCCGCCGATTGTGCTGAGACTGCCTTCTGGGTAGAGAGGTCTGGGTTCGTATGGGACCGCGAGGCCGCCACTTGTGATACTGTCGTATGGGCAGAGAGGTCTGAGTTCGCATGGGACCGCGAGGCCGCCACTTGTGATACTGTCGTATGGGCAGAGAGGTCTGGATCCGTATGGGATCGCGAGGCCGCCGATTGTGCTGAGACTGCCGTCTGGGTAGAGAGGTCTGGGTTCGTATGGGACCGCGAGGCCGCCACTTGTGATACTGCCGTCTGGGTAGAGAGGTCTGGGTTCGTATGGGACCGCGAGGCCGCCACTTGTGATACTGTCGTATGGGCAGAGAGGTCTGGGTTCGTATGGGACCGCGAGGCCGCCACTTGTGATACTGTCGTATGGGCAGAGAGGTCTGGATCCGTATGGGATCGCGAGGCCGCCGATTGTGCTGAGACTGCCGCCTGGGTAGAGAGGTCTGGGTTCGTATGGGACCGCGAGGCCACCACTTGTGATACTGTCGTATGGGCAGAGAGGTCTGGATCCGTATGGGATCGCGAGACCGTCGATTGTGAGGTCTTGGTATGTATAGTAGGAATCCCCTGTCCTTAGGTGGTAGATATATGTGGTTGCAGGAATGTAAATAGGTTCTAGGGAGGGGGTAACGATCTGGCTGGGTTACTGAGGCTTTGATGAGCGGGTTCTATCTGATCCGAAAACCCAAGCAGAACATTTGGCGTCACGAACCGTTTACGAAACCTGTGTGCGTTGTGGTTGTATCGTGTTTGCTTTCGGCGCGTGCGTGGTTTCGTTTGTATATTATTTGTATATAATTGTTTGTTGTTTTCTTTTCTCTTTCTTCTTTTTCTTTTTCTCTTTTTCTTTCTTTTCCGAGATGTTTTCTAGAAAGTCGAAATCTACTTTTAAGTTGGCCGTTGATATTCCCGGCTGGGATTCAACGCCTTATGAAGCCTTAGCCCGTGAGTGGGCTGATTCTACTGGTTTGAGTGAGAATTGGAATTCTTTTTTGGAGCTGGCGGAGCCGGCTAATGTGATTACTTGTTTACAGAAGGCGCCGGTATCTAAGGGTGATGAGCTTCCCGTTTTGGGACGCAGAGGTTGGATTGTTCTGTCTGCGTACAGAATTCTGCATGAGAGGTTGTTGAAGTTACAGAACTTGCATAAGGATTTGGAAGCGAACTTTGTTGAGATTCAGAATGCTCATACTTTGTTGCGGTGTCAAAATAAGTTGCTTGCTGATAAACTTGAGACGTACCAAACTATTGCCGAGAGGGCGGCTGTGCGAATTGCTCGTTTTAAATACAAGAATCGTCGTGGTCGGGTTTCGACGCGAAAGGTGCGTCTGGTCGTGGCGAAAGCCGGACTGGATTGGAATCCTGATGAATGGGATGGTAATATCTGGAACTCGAGTGATTCTCCTTCCTCGGGTGAGGAGTCTGCCAAGCGCGAGTCCTCTCGCTCCGGCCGTGATTGTAAGTCTGCTTCTTGCGCCTCTGATGGTGCACCCCGTCATTGCGCTCGTCCTTCGAGCGGAGTCGATGCTTCTTACACTGATTGTGCCTCTACGTGTCCTGGTCGAGCTCCTTGTGATGCTCGTCCCGCGGTCTCGGTGCATCCAGTTTTTCGGCGGAAGTTGCAGCAGGCTCCCGGTGCTCCGAATGGTATTGCTTTAGACTCTTTGGAGGATTTTACTCAACAAGAAATTAGTGATATTTTGCAGCGATTTCGGCAGCGAGCTGGTGAGACGTTACTCACATGGATGGTGCGCCTTTATGAACTGGGCGCTGCTGGCATTATGTTGGATACTGGCGATTGTTTGAAGTTTTGTTCCTTGAGTTTGGATTCTACTGTACAGGATCATTTTCGTAACTTTAATGCTGGTGGTCAAATTTCTTTGCTTCAATTGGCGACTGAGGGTTGTAATCAAAAATATCCTACTGAGTCTGACTGGCCTGTGAATGACAAACCGTGGTATACTTTGCGCGATGCTGCACAACGTCTCAAAGAGGAGGTGATGAAAACGGCAATTTTTCTAAATACTGCTGACAGGTTGCTTGATGGTTTCTTGACATCTTCTGTGCGGAATCGTATTATTCGTTCTTCCCCTGTTGCTTATAAGCAGGTCGTGATGACTTTATTGATTAATCAGACTGGTAACATGTTATCTTTGGTGCTGGAATCGGTACGCCAACTTGGTGAGTTGGGTGAGTGGTTTAAACCTGAACGGCAGTCCCGGCCTGACACTCGTACTCCTGGTGACAATAAACTTACTAGACGTGATATGTTTTTTGGTCTTATGGCCGATGGTGTGCGGAAGGAGGACATTGATGGTGAGACTACTTCTCGTTTGTGGGAAATGTTTCGCAAACGTGGCTTGGATCGAAAGGAGGGTGCCCGGCGTGTTCGGACGACTGAGTGTGATCGTGGTTTTTCTGACGGTAGCGGTGATGACGACCGCCGTGGGCGCTCTGATCGTCGTGATGATCGACGTTATGTGCGTGATTTCTCCCCCCGTCGTGAGAGAGACAGGGAGAGAGAGGGGGAAAGAGAGAGGGGGAGAGATGATTATGTTAACAGCAGACGTAGAGATGATAGGGATCAATCCCCTGAGTTGAGAAGGAGAGAGGATCGACACATATTGGCCGATCGAAATCCGCAGTACAATGCAGAGAACAGGAATCCGTTTCATAATGGAGATGGATATGAACAGGAGGTATCGATACCTGGGAAACGTGAGAGTCTTTATCCTGATTTATCCTGGTACACAGAACACAATAAAAAGGACTAGGAAATAGGTCAAGCTCCAGTACACAGATGGGCTCACAGAGATAATAGTCCCTATGTAGATATTGATATTTATTGGAGACATCGTAATATCCAAAGGGCCCGAGCATTGGTAGATACAGGAGCGGAGGCCACACTTATTTATGGAAAATCAAAGAAGTTTAAAGGTCAGCCTTTTACAATTACCGGATTAGGTGGAAAGGAAACTCCCGCAGTTCAAACTTTACTTGAAATGAGAATAGGTAGAATTCCTAGAAAAGAATACTCTGTATTAGTGGTGCCACTCTTAGAATTCATAATTGGAATTGATATTTTGAAAGGAATGACTTTGCACTTAGATGATGGATGTTACCAATTTGGAACTAAACATTATATATCGTCCAGGCCTGTACGGGTTGGTCGTTTAAGAATGCCCCCCATAAAAGTTCCCCAGGCGACAAAAGTGGTTCGTCAGAAGCAGTATCGTATTCCAGGTGGTCATGAAGAGATTAGTACCACTATTCAGGAGTTGGTGGATGCAGGAGTTATAACCCCAGTTACTTCTGCTTGGAATAATCCTGTTTGGCCTGTACGTAAGAGTGATAATTCTTGGCGCATGACTGTTGATTATCGAGAATTGAATAGACACACACCCTCTTTGACTGTTGCAGTACCGGATGTTATTACCCTAATTGAAAGAATCCAAAAACATCCAGGTACATGGTATGCGTCCATTGATATTGCTAATGCTTTCTTTTCGATTCCGATTGCCCCTGAGTGTCAGGAACAATTCAGTTTTACGTGGAACGGGCGACAGATGACGTTTAGAAGTCTTCCCCAGGGCTATGTGCATAGTCCTACGATATGTCACCGGCTGGTGGCAGAGCATTTGGCTGAGGTGCCGGTTCATCCGCAAATTCAGATATGTCACTATATTGATGATATTTTGATCCAAGGCGAAACACAAGAGGAAGTTCAGACCCAATTGGATAGAGTCATTGAGTGCTTGCGTGAGAAAGGTTGGGAAATCAACCCGGATAAATTACAAGGTCCGTCCCAGGCTGTGAAATTTTTGGGCATTAATTGGCATGAGGGGCACCGAGAAGTGATCCCTCAGGTTTAACAGAAAATTCTTGATTTTGCAGTTCCGAGGAATAGGAAAGAAGCCCAAAGCTTCATTGGCTTGTTTGGTTTTTGGCGCCAGCATATTCCTCATTTAAGTCAAATATTGGCCCCTTTGTACCAGGTCACTCGTAAAAAGAATGCATTTGAATGGGGTAAACCACAGCAAGATGCGTTCAGTCTGGCAAAAGAAGCAATTCAGCATGCTCTGGACTTATGGCCTGTATGTGATGGTGATGTGGATTTGAATGTGTCTGTACAAGGC
This sequence comes from Triturus cristatus, assembly GCF_964204655.1. Classification (NCBI taxonomy): domain Eukaryota; kingdom Metazoa; phylum Chordata; class Amphibia; order Caudata; family Salamandridae; genus Triturus; species Triturus cristatus. The sequence goes on from NC_140580.1 coordinate 481,597,768, forward strand.
CTTTATGCGAATTGGAGTTTGTGGCAGAAACAAGGCAAGAGTAGAGTACCGTTAGGTTTCTGGACTAAAAAGTTACCTGATGCTGGTGAGCGTTATACACCTTTTGAGAAACAGTTACTTGCATGTTATTGGGCTCTGGTGGATACCGAGCAATTGACTTTGGGACATGATATAGTTTTGCGACCTGAAATTCCTATCATGCAGTGGGTTATGAGTTCGCCGAAAACTCCCTGAATTGGACACGCTCAAGAGGCGAGTGTGATTAAATGGAAATGGTATATACAAGACAGGGCACGTGTGGGACAAAAAGGAGTTGCATCTTTGCATGAGCAGGTGGCACGGGCGCCATCAACTGAGACTGAGAGTGAATGTTCCGTACCTTTAGTACAGGAGTCTCCTGTTAAGTGGGGTAAACATTTTGATGATTTGTCCGCAGAGGACAGAAACCATGTCTGGTTTACGGATGGTTCAGCAAGGTTCATAGGGACGAAACGGCATTGGAAGGCAGTGTCCTATAATCCGATCACACAAAAATTGCTGAGTACAACTGGTGAGGGTAAGAGCAGTCAATTTGCTGAACTCTATGCTGTTTATCAAGTTCTGAAACAAGAGTTACCTGGCACATGTCATATTTTTACCGATTCTTGGTCTACTGCCAATGGACTGGCAGTTTGGTTACCGACTTGGCATTCCCATAGTTGGAAAATCCATTCAAAAGAACTGTGGGGAAAAGAATTATGGCAGGAGATTTGGGAAATGCTCCCACAGAGTACTGTTACAATCTTCCATGTGGATGCTCACACCCCGATAGACTCTCTTGACAAATTATTTCATAACATTGCAGACGAGAAATCTAAAATTGCTGAGGCAGTGGTGGACAGGCAAGATTCTGATATTGCGGGATTGGCGAAATGGGCCCACCAGAAAGCAGGACACTTTGGAGAGAAAGCCACTAGCAGGTGGGCTGCTGATCGAGGAATTTATATTCCCCTAGATTTAATTAAAAATTTTATTCTACATTGTCCCATTTGTCAGCATATCAGGCAGCGCAAAGTGCCCCAAATTGTTAAAGGTCATTTACATCGCGGGAAATTACCCGCTCAAATTTGGCAGATTGATTACATTGGTCCACTTCCTATGAGTAGGAATTGTCAATATGTTTGCACTATTGTTGATACATACAGTGGCCTGTTGGTGGCCCTTCCCTGTAAGCAAGCTACCCAATTGAATACTATTAAAATTGTGGAATTGATTATGATGTATTATGGTGTGCCTTTCCAAATTCAATCTGATAATGCATCCCATTTTCGTGGAAGATTGGTACAGGAATTCTGTGTGGAAAACAATATTGAATGGGTGTTTCATATACCATATTATCCACAGGCCTCGGGTCTTGTGGAGAGGTTGAATGGCCTGCTCAAAGACCAATTACGTAAATTAACAGATGACAAGTATAAGAATTGGCGAGACTTTTTGCCTCAAGCGCTATTGATTTTGAATAACCGTCCTTTTCTAAATGCTGAATCCCCACTTATGCGTTTGTTTCCTCCGAATGTTGATGCTAAGCCCAATGAGATCAGAGAGACTGTGATGTACTGGGAGATTACTCCCGGAGCTTTGGCTGCATGTAGAGCGACCCCAGGGTCGGCAGGTTTAGACTTGCATGCCATGGATGACACCGTTATAAAAAGTAAAGATCGAGTCATCATTGAAACTGGTGTTGCTGTTCATATACCAACTGGAAATTTCGGATTAATCGCCCCTAGATCGGGGCTGGCTGTAAAAGGCATTCAGGTGCTTGGAGGAATAATTGATAGTGATTATCAGGGAGAGATTAAGGTGCTCCTGCTGAATAGCAGTGAGGTTGACTTACTGATACATCAAACTGACCGAGTGGCTCAATTGTTAATAATGCCTGTCTTCAGTGGTGAGATGACAAAAGGCACTGCCCCAACGTTGCTAACTGTACGAGGCCAGAAAGGTTTTGGCTCCACAGATAATCCTGGGGCCAGAGTTTGGGTGCAGTCGCCTAAGAATCCCCCTGAACAAGCAGAAGTGATTGCAACCGGTCAAGACAACACCATTTTAGTTATGAGACCAGGGAAAGATAGCTGGGAAGCAGTCCCGGCTGACAAATGTTACTTACGAGAATGAATAATGCCTGTATTTGATTCTCTTTCAGATCATTCTTTGGACTGTTGCTGCAGGATGTGTCGGCGTTGGACTCCTTTTGGGCTGGTACGACGAGAGAGGAGGGATCCCATCAACCCGGGCTGAGTTGAGAACCCGAGTGTCGCGTTCCTTCGCTGCGTGGGATTCGTCGCCGAACTTTTGGATTACATTGGCCAAGCAAGTGACTAAAGCCCCTCATTTCTGCTTGACACCGATGAGATCGGTGACGGACATTCTGGCAACTTGTTTAGTTGCTGTCCCTGCTTCATTGGAGACTTTGACTCATATTTTTAATATATCAAATGCTCGCCCCAATGTTCTTCTGGGCGATTTCGCTGCCCATGAGTATTGCCCCTTGTGTACTGTACTGTCAGACCCGATACCGCCCATCCAGTCCCAAATAGTTACCTATAATATCACACAGGGTGATTTATGTTTTTTCCTTACTTGTGATCCTAGGGTGATTTCTGAATGTATGCGTTTAAGATTGAAAGGTGCCACTTCATTCACCGCTCATGAACGAACTTTGTGCCTTCAAAGGACACCGAAAACATGTACTTCTGTTCAGAATAACATGACTTGCAAGAGTATGGTAGTTACCCCCAGTCACTATCACACGATGTTACTACCTGCCGGATGGCTTTTCTCATGTGGTAATACTTCCTGGCCATATATCCCCGCAAATATTTCTGGAGGCCCTTGTGCCATTACTAGACTGAGCTTGCTAATGTTCTCATCACATCCGAATGCCAACTCTCGTGTGATTCGAGATACAGTGAGGTTACAGGAGGATTGTGACTCATCTTTGCATTTATATTCCAAGTCTGAATACCTTAGCCTGGCTATTTCAATTGTTGGTGTTCCTGCTTTGGCAGTTTATAATGCCAAATCTATTGGGAAAATGGCCTGCTGGATGGTAAAATCCATCAATCATACTTCTACAATCCTGTCTGACATGCTATTAGACGCCCAGGGTGAACGTAGGGCTATCTTGCAAAATCGAGCGGCCATTGATTATCTTTTGCTTAAACATGGACACGATTGTTCTGATTTTGAGGGTCTTTGTTGTTTTAACTTGTCGGATCATACAAAATCCATTCAAGCTCACATTGATAAATTACATGACTTGACAGAAGAAGTTAGAAAACACATTGACCAGGGCTGGTTTGACTGGCTCTTTAATTGGTTACCTAATTTGCATATGCTACGTCGAATATTAGGAGGTATTCTGATTACTATCGGCATTTTGATTTCTATCTGTTGCTTTATTCAGTGTATTCCTTCACTACTTCAATTCTGCACACCTGGTACTAGACATAGATCAGTTAGTCTTGTTTCATATTATTCTTCCACAGATATTAGTTCCGTTTAATGAATGTATAATAGACTGAAGTCAAGGGTGAAATGTTCTGCTCGATTTTCCCGGCCTTCTTGTGAGGAACAATAATGGAATGTGACTTCAGTCTCTTATCATTCAAGTCTAAGGGTTAGAGTAGTGAATGGAGCCTATTTACTAGGCACTTCGACATGATTCTGTGCTCTTCCCCATAGATCAGGGCTTGCACACATAGCCTAGGGGATAGATTCGTTAGTATTAGGGATAATCTGTCCTGTAGTGAGGGTATTTCATGGAGCTGTGCTGAATTCAGGCCTGGTAGGCCTCAAACGGGAGAGACTCCATCTTTCCTTCTGCTCCGGCAGCTTGGGATGCTTCTAGGTCAAATGTAATGTTTTAGTTATGAGGTGTTATTCGCTTGGAGAGAACCGGTTCAGGCCGGCCCTTATCGAAGGATTGTATTTTTCTTCATGCCGAAGACACTACATCAGGCCGGCCGGCTGGGAACGTGTCCTTGGTACGGGGAGGTACAAGAATTTGGTGGGCGGCAGGTTACAGGCCGGAATTTTCCATGAGGAAACGCACCTCTATATTAGTGAAAGTCTGAGGCAGTTACATGTTCAGTCCGTAGGCGGCATCTAGCCGTTAGCAGTAAGCTACTACTTATTCCAGGGAAGACAGACGCCATCTTGAAGGCGGAGAAGAACCGAGAGACAGATGCTTTCCTAGCAGAATAGCCAGAGAGGAGAGAGTAGCCGATAAGGAAGAGGTCCCAGTGACTCGGAGAAGGGTGATTCCAGGCGAGCCGAGGCACAGACGAGAAGGGAACCTAGATGACCACTGAGTGCAGGCTACATACTACTAAGGTGATGTCGACCCTTTCTTATTAGAGTGTACAACTTAATCTTTCACTTTTCTTTGCAGGTTATGTGTTATATCGTAATGTTATGTGATTGTGTATGTAATGAGTAATAAAGTATCCAGTTTGTAGTGAACCAACATGTGCTGCGTGTTCTTGTATGAGAGGGTAGCCTATTCTTCTAGTCAGCTGCGGCTACATGAACAGATGTTAACCCTGATCAGGTAAGTGGTAACTGAATAAGGGAAAGAGAAGCCCCTCGAACCTGAGAACAGGCTATGCTTGAACTGGCAATCCTTGTGTGATCTGATGAATGGTGAGACTGATTCCCTTTTTGTATGTTATGGTGATCATAGGATGAACTGTCGTATGAGACTGCCGTCTAGGTAGAGAGGTCTGGATTCGTATAGGATCGCGAGGCCGCCACTTGTGATACTGTCGTATGGGCAGAGAGGTCTGGGTTCGTATGGGACCGCGAGGCCGCCACTTGTGATACTGTCGTATGGGCAGAGAGGTCTGGATCCGTATGGGATCGCGAGGCCGCCGATTGTGCTGAGACTGCCGTCTGGGTAGAGAGGTCTGGGTTCGTATGGGACCGCGAGGCCGCCACTTGTGATACTGTCGTATGGGCAGAGAGGTCTGGATCCGTATGGGATCGCGAGGCCGCCGATTGTGCTTAGACTGCCGTCTGGGTAGAGAGGTCTGGGTTCGTATGGGACCGCGAGGCCGCCACTAGTGATACTGTCGTATGGGCAGAGAGGTCTGGGTTCGTATGGGACCGCGAGGCCGCCACTTGTGATACTGTCGTATGGGCAGAGAGGTCTGGATCCGTATGGGATCGCGAGGCCGCCGATTGTGCTGAGACTGCCGTCTGGGTAGAGAGGTCTGGGTTCGTATGGGACCGCGAGGCCGCCACTTGTGATACTGCCGTCTGGGTAGAGAGGTCTGGGTTCGTATGGGACCGCGAGGCCGCCACTTGTGATACTGTCGTATGGGCAGAGAGGTCTGGGTTCGTATGGGACCGCGAGGCCGCCACTTGTGATACTGTCGTATGGGCAGAGAGGTCTGGATCCGTATGGGATCGCGAGGCCGCCGATTGTGCTGAGACTGCCGCCTGGGTAGAGAGGTCTGGGTTCGTAGGGGACCGCGAGGCCGCCACTTGTGATACTGTCGTATGGGCAGAGAGGTCTGGATCCGTATGGGATCGCGAGGCCGTCGATTGTGAGGTCTTGGTATGTATAGTAGGAATCCCCTGTCCTTAGGTGGTAGATATATGTGGTTGCAGGAATGTAAATAGGTTCTAGGGAGGGGGTAACGTTCTGGCTGGGTTAGTGAGGCTTTGATGAGCGGGTTCTATCTGATCCGAAAACCCAAGCAGAACACTGACAAGCTGGTAATAACAGAGCCAGTCACATGTCAGGCAACCCTGATACATCAGCAGGATATGGAAAAGTCAAGCATGTGTTAGGAGCAGCTCTGGTTTCTGTCAATTGAGAGACACGGCTAAGGAGGAGTCAATTGCATGTCAGAAGAGTGAATGAATGCTACTTCCCCATTCGCTCTGAGCAGTCATGCCTTATTCATATGCTCACTCCTCTTGTCCATCTCCCAGTGCTTCTCAACCTTCAATCATGGACAGATAATTTTACTCTAACTCTACTTCTGCTTCTGCCTCCCAAATGCTGGGTGCCTCACTAGCTGCACATATCTGGATTGGCTATTGAACCATTGCACTCACCTCTGGAAATCTGTAGTCAAAGAAAAATTTTGAAAACTACTTTTTGCAAACGATTTCACTGACAGTTAACAGTCAGCCCTACCTTCTGTTCTCTGCTGTCCTGCAAATTCAAATTTGCTGCAGGTCACTCAATATGGCGCAATGCACTGGTACAGTGGGTTTTGGTCATGACTCAAAGTGGTAGAAACATCAGGAGGATCAGTATCCCCTAAAGCATGGGTAGATGATCTGCGGATGTTGAAGCTCCTTCTTCTTCATCTTGCTTTAGCTTTGCAGCTATCCGCTACCTGATGTTGCAACTTGCAAGACCTCATATGTGCCACATGTCAAACGTTCCAAAAGGGTACTTCTTTGAAGTTCCTCTAGAGAATGTATCCCAGAAATTGCAAGTTACGTTCTGTGCAGAGATTCTCTTCTTCCTCTATGGAATTGTAATAAATGTTCACACAAGGAACTTGTGTGTGGTCCATGGCTAATTTTCCTGTTCCTCCTCTTCATGAGACTCTTCTTCCCTCTACTCTCCTTGTAGGCCTAAGCGGAGTTCGCAGAGGTCTGCTACGCAAAACTCCACAAAGTGACAAAAAAACTCTGCGGAGTTCCGCAAGTGGCAGCGTGAACTGCCGTTCGCACTGATCTTCCTGCTATTTGGGTAAAAATTCTACCCAAGCCGCTGCTCGCAATTGCAAACATACCATTGGTGAGCACAAGTGGGGAAAAATCTCCGCCCCACTACATGGAGCAGAGTTTTCTGCACTTCGCGAGCTCTGTGGAGCGTGGAGTGCAGAAAACTCAGACAGTTCACAAACAGAGCGGAGTTCATCGCCCAGGCCTACTGTCCTGGAAATGCCATTATAGTTAAATCCCCCAAACTTTGGAACACCAAAAAAGAACCAGAGACTACAGAGGGAATGAGTGTTCAGGCTATTCACCCCAAAACTTTCCAGGAAGGAGCTGAGATGGATGATTTGCTTTGGGGGGGGGAGTTTCATTAAGATTATTCAAATGGTGCAAAATTATTAGCAAACTAAAAAATGCGATTCTATGGAAACATAGTCCTACTTATATCTACTATATGATATGACAAGAAGGGTCCTAGGAAAAAAAGTGATCCAAAAATATGTTTTCCAAATGCAATTTTTCATTTAAATAAATTGAACAGCAAAACCGCAAAAATGGCACAGAATTGCACCAAATATGGCAGAAAGATAGATCTTGATCCAGAAAGTGTGCTTTTTGTGATTTGTTGTAAATCTGGTTCATAGTTTTTGAGAAATTGAGGTTTAAATTGTATTTATATTTCACACTGTGGAAGTACCGTAAACCCGGCAGAGCAAAAAGATCAGATGTGATTGGCTGGCACAACATCAGAAACTATGTTGTGTCAGCGTTTTTAGGACTTGAAAATTCGGTCCCCTGTTCTATAAAGAAAAATATTTGGGGGCAGCGTAGGAATACCCTAACCCCTTTGCCTGGTAGGGCTAGGGCCTCAGGGGTCGCTGTATTTTTTAAATATTGCGGGAGGGGAGTACGTGGCCCACACTCTTGAACCTTTTGAAGGTTGTGATGATCCCATCCGTCAAAGAGGTATCCATTTAATGGGGAGACCCCATGCAGGCCCCTCCACAACCTTTTGAAGGCCAATGGGAGCCTAAATCCCAGGGCCAATAACATTTGTATGGGGAGGTCCTGTGTGGCCCCCCTCATTGAGCCTGTGTAGGTCCCTGGGACCCCCTTCTTGGGGCCAATGTATTTTTAATAGAGAAGGTACAAGATGGCCAACTGAAGAAGAGCTCTACTTTGAGCTCTCAAGGCCGGGCATCATTAGCAGTGAAAATCCCTATTATGCCCCTGCCCTCCACCGGGAAAAACTTGAGAACCGGAAAGACAAAATCATGCTATTTTAGAAAAGTGACTCTAAAAGGTTGAAGAGAAGAATGCATTCACAGCGAGATAGTGGAGTGCGAGGGGCCCCAAAGTCCTGCAACTGGGACCTGCCTGAGTGCACAGTTGATAGACTTATCTGCAGGGATGGAGAGAGGCATGGAGGTTATGGTGAGAGCAGGAGAGGAGACTTACCAGGAGGGAGATATGCACTGATGGCAACTGAGTATTACTTGCTGTAGTGCCAACCGTCTTTATCCGACTGCGAGCACACAGTTGATGGGCTTGTCTGCAGAGGCAAAGGGAAGTGCAGAGTTTGAGGTGAGAGCGGGCGAGAAGACTCACTGGAGGGGTGATGCGTACTGCTGTCACATAACTTTTACCTGCTGTGGTGCCAATCATCTTAACGCAACCGCTGCCCCTATTGCTGCTTCAAGGGCACTATTAACCATCGCTCCTACCTCAGAGGAACACTGTTGATGGTACCTTAAAGCTTAAAGGGTCCAAGCAATCTGGCACCATTTACTCTCTATCTCCGGCCCAGGACCGGAGAACAGTAAACAGTGAGAGCATCACAAAAAAAAGGTAACCCAGCTGCCATCTTAGAAGAGTCACCCTGGTACACATGGATTCGAAGAGGGAACCATATCCACAATGGCAGACATCTTGGAGTGGAGCCTTCCCTATGGCAATGAATGCAACAGTGAGGTTTCACATGGAGGGGACAATAATTCACATTTATATATTAGGCATCTGTCCCCTATCTACTAACCTTGCTACCTGAACAACTGCCCATTCTCCCATTTTAAAGGTTTTGGGTTGCTTATCAGCTTCATAATTTTAGATGAGGTTGGATCCCTGACATTTCATCGCTTTCATGTGTAAATCTTTGACTTGGTTGATAATTTTAGGTGATGTTGGCTCCCTACCAGTTCCATGCTTCCACTTAAACCTTGTCACCCTGTATGCACTTCTCTGACTTTCAATGCTATACAGCATACAAAGTCAAACCACCTTACACTTCTTATAGCAAAATCTTTGTCTGCATAGCCTCTCTGTTTAGGATATTTCCAGACTATAAACGAAGGGAAAAGGCAATAATGCAGTTACTCAATTGGTGTGTATTAAGGAATATCTTATGAGGCAGAGTTGGATAAATATGATCACTAGCAACTTGTTTATTGCCTGATGCACTCCTCAGTTTGCCGTAATTTGTTTTTCTAGATGCCACTATGGAGTTAGTCAACTTAAATCCTTGTGATAGCTTACTCACAGGTAGTCTGAACTGCGCTTAAGATTATATTGCCCTCTAACCTATCTAAAAAGGCAGCCAAAAACTTCAAACACAAACTACTCAAACCATACTCATTTCAGATTCCTTTTCTTCTAATAAAGGAATCAGAGCTGCTGACTTAGGGTCCAATTATGAATTCAGCGGTTCCATGGTGACTGTATTGCAACTGCTGCATCTGCATATTTTGAGTTTGGCAGTTGGACTGCCTCAGGACTGCTGCAACTGCTGGGGATCATGGATCCCGCAGCAGCCATGCAGCAGTAAGAGACCACAATAAGCTGGTGATGCAGATGTGAGTAACAAAGAACAAGGGAAGCCTGTGTGTCAAGAAGGATCGAGGGTATAACATATTTCTAGAGACATAGGTCCCTACCAAGGAGTAGAGAAAGCATAAGCACAGGACCACAAATTAGTGCTGTGCTGATGTATCCAAATGAAAAAAGATTGTGTTCTTCAACATACATTAAAAGGAGCATTAAATTAGGAGTCTAGTGGGTAGGGTAGCAGGGTGTGGAAATAAGCAGTTTCCAGACCTCAGGCATTCAGTTATAAAAGTGACATTAGCAATGCATTTTCAAGACAGTCACAATTGGGAAGAACAGCTTGTGCTCCACATAAATTATCATACATTTGGAGTCACGGTGTGGGTGTCGACGATGTTTCGATCCCTGCTGAAAAGTAGGGGTATCATCATCAGGACAAGTGTTGATTTTGATGCCTGAGAGTGCCTGTATTCCAAAATACCTAAGTAAGGGGGGATCCGTGAATCAATTGGAACTAAGTAGAACCGATGTCACAGAGGGTATCCATTGGTGAAGTCCAATGACCAGCCTGTGCGACGAGAGCATACTGAAGTAGGGACAGGAACCGATGTCCTGTAAGTGCAGGCCTGTCTTCCACGTACGATGCACTGGAAGGGAGCATCTAAGTTTGGCCGAACAGTGATGCAATTCCCACGGGGATCCTGGATCTTGAAGAACAGATGCGGCACCACCGAGCATATTGCGAGTTGCCCACTTTCCATGACAGTGAGCCTCGCTATGAAAAGGGTGGTGGACAGGTAACTCAGGGCACCCTTACAGGGTCCCCTGTAGCCTCTGTGCATGGGGATGCATGCAGGGGAGCACATGCTGTACCCCCTTGCATGTTTGAACCACCAGTTCCTGCACAGGAAAAAATGCACAACATTTCTCCCTGTGCAGGAATGTGCTGCAGCACTCTCACAGTACTGTCTTTCTATGGCTCTCCTTTGAGCCTTAGAAAGACACAGCCGTAAGACCACCCACTTGAATTACAACTCATAACTATGGGTTTGGCGGTCTTGGAGCGGGAGCTGGTGTGGCAACCCCTCCAAGACTGCAAAACTGTAAATCAAGCCTTAACCAACAAAAGAGCACAATGGAGGAGAGCCTTTTGCTCAACGCTCAGGATTAACGCATCTATGAAAACACCACATGGCGTATGAATCTCCATAAAACCTTCACCGAACTTTATGGCTAAAGCTACCTTCTCCCTTCACAACAATGGAAATGTTCTCATTCAATCATCCTACCATAACCTGGAGCTTTTTGACAATATATTCATTAGGATGGAAACTGAGCTATGTTCCAGACCCACCTCTACCACGTCATCTTTGTCTCATCATGACCACTTTCTCTATTCTAACATGGGAACCATCGCTGATGGCCCCAGATCACCAACTCAAAGAAAGGAATCTTGCCCTTGCCCTGCAATCCAACTATCTGACCTGCCTCGACCATCTGCTCAGATAGGAACTAATACCCACAGTGCTAGAACCAGCAACAGCTTCAGCCAGGGGATATTCGTGGATACTATCTTGCATCCCTCTATCAAGGGCACACCCTCCCCTTCCTCATCTTCTTCCAAAGGGAAACTACTTGCTTACTCTGGACCCCAACCTGTCAACAGTGACCCCTCAATACAATGGACAGTCCACTTCTAGTGCTAGTAAGAGACCTCTTCTGCCCACTTTTGCTGACCACATTCTGCTTAGCACCACGCCGAGCAGTACCTCTCTCAACCTGCATCCTCCTATCACCCCCCCATCACACCCTTCACCCCTTATGATCCTGCTGGTCTGTCAGCCTCTCCTATCGTGCCAGAAGGGGCATATATTTTTTTCAACCCTAAGCCACACAGCTTTCTCTTAAATATTGATTACCCCCTACCTAGAACAAAATTGCTGATCTTAGTCAAGACTTGCAGCTAGTTAAAGCCTATCTTCATAACCTTATTCATACAACCCAGAAGCTACTGGAACTCAACTTCACCTATTTGGCTAACCAAACCCACTCACCAAACATTATGACTCACCCCCTATTGGATGGCCGAACTACTCCTGGCATGGGACATCATACATCAGAAATTCTCTGTTCTTGAACTGCAAAAATCAACCTTTTTTACTACATCTACACACCCTAGGCCCCTCACCCCCACTGCATCATACGGTGAGGAATAAAAGATCTCTGCTAAAGAGCCCCTTTAAGGGTGCCCACCGGGTATTGCAGTGCCGACCCGACGAGGAGCAGGTCCATATGATGAAGCATGACACCTAGCTCGCTGGGTGTGTGAGGACCCTAGTTCCAACAGAAGGAAATCCCCCTCCTCTCTCTCTCACCCACAGAGCCACCCAGTTTGCACTTAGAAACAGGGGATACTTGGTTATTGACTTTTTATCTCTCTAGCACTGAGAAAAGAGGAACTGCATATCTTTGGGTATTAGAACTTGACTGGACATCTATGCGGGACCTCTATAAAAAGCCCTACAGTCCCTTCTCTTGTTGATTAAGTGTTATTTATATGATCATATGCCCATGCTCACTCAAGTATATTGCCATGACCACACGTAGAGTCAAACATAGGATTGTTGAGCTTCGCAGCTCTATCAGATGTAAAAGGTCAAACACACGACTGACTAGACATTTCCTGGAAATGGGCCACACGAAGGACGATCTGTTTTGGGTGGTTCTGGACAAACCAAAGCATGACAAACTAATGGGTCCCTTAGAGATAGTCCTATTTAGGAGAGCACAACACTGGGTGTTCAACACTAAGAGTCACACTACAGGACTTAATGACGACATCCCTTGGTGTTCAATATAATACAATTGGTGGATGTAGATATGGTGCACTTAACCATGTGTAGTAACTGAACAATATATAGATCACTGACGTGACCACATGTCATATATAAATTATGATCGTATCTCATATGCAAGTTGGGCCTGTATCTTTCTCCCTGCCAAGTGTATCTATCAAAAGACTCAGGTTAATAGATCTACTTTCTGAAGGAGGGGAACTAAGCGGCCGCGGGTCAACAGTCCCGGTCGGTCGATGTGATCCCAGGACTTCCTAAGGCTCCACCCGCACACCGCATTACTCGTTGTCATTACCTCACTTAATTTTTCGTCGAGGCGCCGAGGTGCCTTCTTCTTCATGTTTTTCTGCTCCCGCTCTAGCCCTTGCTGCCCTGCGCTGGCCGATGGTGCTGGAGCTCCAGGAGGCTGCTTTTGCTCTCCGAGCCCCGCGGTGGGAGGGCGCGGCTCGGGAGTGGCGCCACAGTCGAGCGGCGTGTTTCCAGACCCAGGCTCTGAGAGGCAGAGTCAGCACTGGAGACTGTGCCACGGAATTGTGGGAGTGTGCCTGGTAGATTAAGAAAGGGGGGAGATCCCCCAAGGTAGGAGTTTGGGAGACCAGCTCTGAGCCTCGGACTGTGTTTGAGGCTGATTTAAAAGAACGACATGGAGGTAAGGTGGCTCAAGAGGGAGGCAGGGCACACAATACCTCTTGTCTGGGGACCCCTCATAAGCCTGGTTATTGCTCTATTGGCAGAGAGTTCCTGAAGTGGATGGAAATGGCCTTGGAGGAAAGCCGGGGGGGGTTGTTTTTCACTCTATGGTGAGGAGTGAAGGTCAGCAGATAAAACCTGCCCCCTTAATGAAAGTGTGTAGGTACACACTCCGTTCTAGAGCTGTTCAACTTTCACCTCTGACTGGTATTACCATTCAAGACCCTCCCGCCTTAACTAGTTTAAACTGCCAGAGTAGACCCATACCACTCGAGGTGTCTGTGGCGCTGGAAAAGAAGAGGGGAGGGGAGGTGAAGGAGAAGGCAAGAGAAAAAGGAGTTAGAACAGAGTCTTCTGAAGGCGCCAAGAGTCTTAGACCCAGAGGAAGAGGTAGAGGGAAAAAGACATTGACGCTGGCGCCGATACTAAGAGTGAAGATTACACCCTCTTTAAAGTCTTATTATAAGGTTCTTGCTACTCCAGCATCAACCTCAGATTTATCCTCAGCTCCCACCAAAGAAGGGGTTACCTCCTCGAGTACAAGTAAGATGGAGAAGAGTCAGATTCAAACTACGTCGATTAAAGTCCCTCTGTCCCTCCCTCCCTCCTCGGACCTTACCCAACTACTGAGACGACGCCCGAGGACTCTTGTAGTCCTCAAGTATCTGTTTATTCTGCAATCTCTATTTCAAATCGCGTCAGTGCACTGAAGGCACTGGAGTCACCAGATGTTCAGCCAGATGTCCACGCAGAAATAGCACAACATGCATTGCCTCTACAGCACTCGCAGCATTCACCTAAGACAAGCCCAGAGTCTCTTGAAGATATTCTTCTAGCTCTGAAGGAAGAGATGGAAAACAGATTTACAGTCTCCGGGACATCACATAGCAGTTCAAACCTCCTGTGCAGTGCTAGCCCAGAAATGAGAAGAAGTAACTCTAAGAACACATACCCTGGAGCCGGAGATTCCGATGATCAAAGAGGCACTTGATACATCTTCAGTAGAAATGGCCAGACTGACGAGGCAAAATAGAGAAATGAGGGATGATTTAGAGCGTCTCGAGAACCATTCTAGGAAGAATAATTTGAGATTGTTTAATATTCCTGAAGCTCTTGAAGGCTCTGATATTAGGGGTTTCGTGAACTAGCTATTAAAAGTCACAGTTCTTTAAAAAAAATTCAGATATAGATCTATCCGCAGAGATACAATGGGTCCATCGGGACCCTTATCAAAGAAACCCTGCAAAAATATGGGAAAAGGAAAATTTTTATAAACTTTCTTACCTAAACTGTAAAAGAGACAATACTGTCGGCGGCACTTAAAGAAGGTGTCCTAACATCAGGCTCATTCTAATTCCCCATTAGATCAGATGTATGCCATACCACTGCGCAGAAGCAATGGGAGATGGGCAACCGGATGGAGGAGCAGATCAAGCTTGGGGCAAGGGCACAAATGAAGTTTCTTCCGTCACTTTGCACTATATGGAATAACCATATGTATGTACACCGCTCTGTAGAAGAGATAGATAATTTAAGAACTGAAATCTTGAAAAAAGCGGGCATATAAGTGCGGAAGACATAATTGGGGGAGGTTAGAGAGTCCAGGGAAATGAAAATGTGGAAGAAACAAGTTACTCTCGCCCGGGGGATTGAAGCCTCTTAGGCTCTAAGCCTAACATTGTAGGGAGGGTTCCCCAGAGGGTTGGGGGTGACAGGGTCATGGGTTGTGGTGGGGGAGGGAAGTGTGGGGGGGAGCACAAGGTGGGGAGCAGTGGGAAAAAATCCTCTATCAGATTTCTTACACCAGCTAGCCAATTTTATGTCCTTTTGATCAAATTGGCCCCTAGACAGATTACCTTCTCTGGGAGATAGAAATTTAACATTTATTTCGTGGAACGTCAAGAGTTTAAGATGTCTGCGTAGACAAAGGTTAGCTATGAAATACCTAGAGCAAAGCCCAGCCCAGATATGCCTTATCCAGGAGACCCATCTAAATCTCCTAGATAGTCGCAATACTTTTTTAAGGTATCCCTGGATTAAATACTTCTGTACATCAGAACAGACTGCCCATTGTAAAGGGGCCGCTATTTTGATCAAACAAGGAGCGGGATGTGTAATAAAATCTTTTATAACAGATCAAGCTGGTAGATGGGTTATAGCTAAATTAGATTTCGCTGGTACACAGTTAGAATGTATATCCTTCTACGGGCCAAGTATTGACGATCCTACACATTTATACAAACTTCAATGGAATCTGATGGAAGCTACTATTCCTATAATAATCGGAGGGGACTTTAACGTGTTGCTTGATCCCCTGCTGGATAGATCGAATCAGAGCCGCTATGTAGGGGCACCCCGGGTCCGTCAGGCTTCAAACAATATGATGCACGACTTGGAGCTTTTAGGCATATGGAGGGCTAAGAAGGGTAACACACAGGGTTCTACCTTCTTTAGTAAGAAACAAGGTCATTTTTCAAGAATAGACTATGCCTTTGCAGATAGATACATTATAGACGACATAATGTCAATTAGCATTCAGCCAAGCCATATATCCGACCATTCTCCGGTTGCCTTCTCCTTAGCGGGGAGTAGATGTGTTTTGAGATTTAGCTGGACACTTAAAAGATCAATGTTGGCAGATCCAGAGATAGTAGTAGAGCTCAAAAAGGCTTGTCTTGACTGTTTCGCTATAAACACTGGAACTACATCACCCGACTTTGTTTGGGATGCCTTTAAGGCATATCTGAGGGGCCTTCTCCATAGTCTTATATGCACCAAGAACAGAGAGGAATCTCGAGTTTTAAAAGGCATGGAAGATAAAATCACTCAATGTGAAACAGATCTGCTCCAGTTGAACTGGGGGAGCTCCGAAAGAAAGCTGCAAGCACAGAGGATGCTCGAGAGTGCCCGCCAGGATTATAGGATTAAATTAGACCAGAAATGTAAAGCAAAATGGCTGACTAAGTCCATGCAGAACTTTGAGTATGGGGAAAAGTCAGGAGCACTCCTGGCCTGGAAGGCTAGGGTGGATCAGGCAAAGAACCATAGAAATGTATCAATCATAAATGAAAATGGTGAGACATCAAATAAAGCGGAAGATATGCAGGCCTGTTTACTTACTCTATTTTCTGAACTCTATAAGGAGGAGCTCCTTAAAATTTGGAAAAATCTTTGCCTATCTTAACAACTGACAGTCGTTCAAAGCTCGATACTCCAATAACAGAGGCTGTGATCCGATCGCATCTCGGGAAAAGTAAAAATAACAAAGCGGCAGGTACAGATGCCCTTCCTAATGAGGTGTATAAATTCCTATCAGAGGAGTTGGCTCCGAAAATGGGCACTCTATTTAATTCGATCTATCAATCAGGGGGTCAGGTACCCAGGTCCTGGAAGGAGGCAACAATTGTGCTCATTTTGAAGCCTGTTAAGGGCTGATTCTTATAGGCTGATCTCCCTGCTGAATGCTGACTATAAGACCTTCTTGAGCATTCTGGCGGGGATAAGAGCCTAGATTGCACCACAATTGCTCAATTCGGACCAGAAAGGGTTTATCCCCAAGAGATATATCCAAGAACAGACGCAGCAACTCATTGGCAATATAGATCTGGCTACAGCCCGATCTAAACCCTTGGCCGTGGTGGCACTTGATGCGGCAAAGGCGTTCAATAGAGTGTGCTGGGTGTTATTATGGGAAGTGTTAAGAACTATGGGCTTTGGCCACATTTTTATTCAGACTTTAAAAAAATGCTATCATGGGGCTTCTGCTAAGATACTGTTAAATGGGGTTCTAACATCTAGCTTTAACATGCTAAGAGGAACGAGGCAAGGTTACCCCCTCTCGCCTTTGTTGTTCAATATATATATAGAACCATTAGCACAGGCAATAAGAGCAGATGCTTTAATACCCCCTATTAAATCTCACCGATATAGCTGCAAGATCAGCCTATATGCAGATGATCTGCTTTTATACACTGCCAATCCAGTCCCGGCGATGCCAAGGGTTGAAACTCTGTTAGAAGAGTTCGGAACTATGTCAGGCTATCTAGCCAACACCTCTAAAACCAAGGTGATGTGTTGGAACATTCAAGATTGGGAGGGGAGAATAAGTCAAAGTTTTAAATATTTGGGTATCATAATCACCAAAGACATTGAGAAGATTCCAGAGATCAATCTTCATAGGGTAGTAAAAGAAATTGATTGTCTCTTTGCAAAGTGGAAAAACCTTCCACTAACTATCTATGGAAGGGTTAACTTAGTCAAAATGGTTATACTCTCTAAATTAACTTACCTATTCAATGCCAAACCCACTAGGGTTTACAAAGCTGGGTATAAGCAAAATCTAGGGGAAGATTTTAAGTTTCATCCGGGCATATAAGGGCACAAGGCTGGACTAAAGAAACTCAGACGAAGGCTAGTTAAACGAGGGTTGGCGCTCCCGCATATCAATTGGTACTGTGTGGCTTTTCAATTTAAGAACATCCGGATGTTGCTTGGAAAGCCCGATCATTCTACTTGAGGAAGACTCTTGGGTGAAATGACAAGGCACGACGGTGGGGAAGGTTTTCTATACAGATTTGGTGCACCTATGCACCTCAAAAACATTTGTTTCAAAGTACGGTGGTCCGCCCTTTGCCTGTGGCATACAGTCAGAAGCAGATGGGGGTTAGGTTATTATTCTGACTTCTCTCCAATTTGGGAATCCCCTGGTACCCTGGTATGCCTTATGGGCAGCCTAAGTACTCCAATTAGAAAGGCGGGCATTACAAAATGGTCAGACTTGATAACATCGGGGGGGTTCATCCCTGGGAAGCTTTAAGAGCAAAGATCGGAAGAGACTTCTCCTGGTTTGAGATACATACAATTAAGTTCATGGTTTACATCTGTAAAGAAAGAAACCTCAGGTAATTAGGAGTTGGAGCAATCTCTCCAAGATATAAACCTAAAGAGTATAGAGATCTCTAAATGGTACGAGGAGCTTTTGGAGGCAGAAGATAAGTAGTGTCTGCCGTTACACTCAGTGTGCAATGGGGTCTCCTCGAGTGCGATACTGCAGTAATGTGTGAATACTCTCTGAAGCTTCTATATAAATGTATAAAACCGGCCAACCTCAAAAGAAATCACTTTTTCATTATTAATTGTTTGTACTGGACTCCAGCTAAGCTAGCAAAGTTTGCTCCATCTCCCCCTCCCATGTGTCCAAGATGCGATTATATAGAAGTAAATGATCTGCACATTTTTTTTGAAAGCCCAAAGCTGAGAGGCTACTGGAAGGGAATTCAGAACACCTTTAGCAGGATTTTTGGTAGGGAAGTTGCTCTGAATGTGGCACTTGTTTTACTCGGTGAAGAAGGCAGAATCAGTAAGTTGCTGAAGCAATCACATAGAGACCTATTGCTTTATCTTATCCTGATAGCCCGGAGAGAAATATGTATAAAATGGAAAGATCCCCTACCCCCCAGGTTGGAAGATTGGGTAAAAGCAGCCACCAAAATGGCCTGACTGGATCAGGAGCAGGGAAGGAAAACTGCCTTTATATTTGGTTGGACTTTATCTCATGGTGTAGAGACTTGGGACTGGTTCAACACCACACAGTCCAATGATTACGCCAAGGTACCAACAAAGATGTGGGTCTGGATTGGTTAACAGACCAAAGCGAAAGCAGTGGCCGTGGGGCGCACAGGTCAGAAGGACGGCTTTACAAAGTACTGCAGATGCTTTTTGGTGTTATGAAGATAATAATGAAAAAAAAATGATAATAGATCTACCAACTGTGTGAGTAGATGCTCAATAGAATCTGCACACGAAGTACCAAACCTTTTATTTATGAAGTTGTGCTTAATAAATCACTATCCATCTTTATTTCAAATATAACACAGATTCATGACATACCACACATATGTGGGGGCCATAAAGTGTATTTGGCACCGATTTCATAGAAATATAGAGAAAATCACAATTCCCAGCACCCTCGTGACCACTGTGTGAGTAGTTGCATAAAATTACCGGCACAAGAAGAAGAACTAAACATTCTATTCATGTAGATGTGTTTTAATACAGCACTATCCACCTATATGTCGGATCTTATTTAAATATTCATGACATATAACGTATTTTGCACAGATAATATAGAAAAATATAGAGGAAACTACAATTCCCAGCACCTCCATGACCGGAAATGACTCATGTGACCATTTCCGCCTAGTCACGCTTATCCTGCTCTCCCCCTCAAGCTTTTCGTTGTGGGAGTAGGTGACAAGATGCATGGTAAGGCACCTATTGGTGTGTGCCCATCGTTGCGAGTCGGAGCAGAGTAGCGGCCAAGCAGTATTGGTAGCTCAGTGCTTCAGTTGGGGTGCTATGGTGGTAAACATGCTCACAACTGGATTGATAGCTCAGCGACTTCATTTGGAGTACTATGGTTATAAACATGCTCATAACATGCTGTAAGTGAGCGGATATGGAGTTGCCGATGGTGTGATAAAGCCAACTGTAAGGCCAATAGTGAGCTGTTATGATGATTCTGAATGCACCATTTCATATGCACGATGTATTAGTAACGACGCCCTGACAGCTCACCCCATTTGGTTAGCATGCTATGTATGGGGAGACTGCCGTTAACTATGCATAATCATGCATTGTTGAATATCTACCCTGATCTTTACACTTTGTAACATGCTCCCAGTAGATAGTGAACAGGGCATTACCCACTCAGATAGCAATGGTTAATAACAGGCTCATTAAATGCTTTGAGATATGTACATGATGTGCTAAGTGGCAATATTAACGATGCCCTGGCGTGCTATGTGACAGGAGTCTACAATATATGGTTAGCTCAAGATCGACATAAAATCATGATCTACTACTTTTAACTTACCATAAAACACAACATTTTGCCCGCATCTTGAGTGTAGTGAGATCCAGATTAAAAGGTGGAGATGACTAGGAAGCTTTTGTTTTGTCTGACAATGTGTTTTTTGTGAATTTTGTAACTTTAGAGTCCTAATACCTGCTATGAGGGGACTTATGAAGGTGGATGTTGACTAGTAGTCTCAAACTGGTTAGACTGTATTTGTATAATTGTTACATTACTTGTACTCACATACTTTTGCAGTGCTGTTGAGGGGCACTGGTGTTTTGTAAAGATTGGGACCTTATAATGTGCATACTGTGTTTTGACGTGTGTTCTTATATCATTACAGAATGTGGACCTGACTACAAGCTGGTACCACTACTTATTCCCATACCAGTAAAAATATAGTAACCTATTTATATTCTTATTATTTTTGCACAACCCTAAGCAGAGTGACATAGTTAACGGTCCTGAGGAATGCCAAGAACCTTTCTGGTCTATTAAGGCAGAAACATGTCGACCTGATCCTAAGTAGGGAATATCTATATCCCTATTTTCACTGAGCTTATTTTAACCAATCCACTGGGGGCATTAATAAAGATTAATATTGCCCACCAGGAGATAGTTTTAACTTACATTTACTCCATTTTTGTTTGCACTCTGCCCCTCACTCTGAACTATATTGGATGACATAAAACACCTCACACTTCTCTCCTGTGGGGGAGTTGTAGCCCACACTGGGTACCTTGCGGTCCCAGTGTAAGAGGGAACCCAATGATTAAGCATGTCACCTTAGGGTGAGTGAGGGTTCCCGTCATCACACATGAGTGTGTTTTTCCCTCCCTCCCTCCCTCCCCTTGATTTTCAGTCGAGTTGATCAGATGCACCATCCGGTTACCTTTGCATGAGTATAGATTAGTATATAGTGAAACCATTCATTTGGTAATATGTTTAGTGTTCATAATACGATGAACATGCTTTACATTAATTTTGTAATTTGAGTCTAGGATTTCCTGTACAGTAATTTGCATTGCTACTCTGTGACCCGATATTGTAGAGAAATCAGAAAGGACAATATGACAGTTGATTTGTGCAAAATAATTGTTGTTCTTAAAGGAAGCATTTTATGTGGTCTAGTGCTTGATTTTAATTGGAGGTGATGGGAAACAGGGCAGTTTCCCTTTCAATAGACACTTTAGTTGTGACTACTCTATGACCAAGTTGAGGGCTCCTGCCTAATCACGTAGGCATCTTTGTCGCTATGCACTATGCACCTGGCTTGAAAAAAGAAAGAAAAAAATACATAATGAAGCAATCTCTACCTGACTGTGCCATTCTCCTGCCTTTTCACTTGTAATTGAAATTCAAGTCGGCAACGAAAAGAGAGTTGCTCAGGAACGTGTATCATATATATATATATATATATATATATATATATATATATATATATATATATATATATATATATATATATATCATCTACTGGCGGTCACCAGTAGATAGTTATAGTTAGGACCTACTTTCCATAGGAAATCTGCAACATTCTATTGGAAATATCTTTGGCGCCGATTGACGAATCTTAGCAAAATTTTCCAAACTTTTGGCCAGCTCCGCGCTGCTTCTACCCTGAAAGTTTCGCGGTGATTCGTCAAGCGGGGGCCGAGAAAAAAGGGGGGTCCCAAAACGCATTTTCCCATGCAATTTCCCATAGGATCTGTTGTCGCAGCACTAGCCCGAACCGCTGAACGGAATGACACCAAATTTGGCAAAGAGGTAGTCCTCAGTTTGGACTCGTGCCTTTTGCATATATGGTGTGAATCCGTTCAGTAGTTCCTGAGAAAATTAGAGTTAAAAGTACATAAATATCTATGGCCATGGAGGATCCGCGGACCGTACATGCACTGTACGCGCACCCTCGCGCACCCTCCTGATCGCGCGCTGAATGCTAATTGGCTGTCGAGTGTCTCTCTACATTCGAAACCAGGAACTGTTGGCGGACATTTTCTGCCTCGGTAGAAGCGAGGCTGAAGAAGCAAGGGGAATAAGTGTGTAAAACATATAAAGAGGGCAGAGTGGAAATACTCTGACCCTCTAGAGGTGCTTAGGGGGTCCCAGAAGGAGCCCCTGGGGCCCCCTTTTTTTTTAAAAAAAAGAAAAAACGGTGAAATGCACGCACGGTGCGCGCATCCTACCACGTTGGGTGCACGGATTCTCACGAGTTGGGTGCGCGGATACACAGCAATGTTTTTTAAAAAAAGACAAGAAATCATTGGTTGTATGACTACTTACTACACTGAAAGGTAGGGTGTATATTTCTGTTTTTAAAGGTATAATTCTTATTGGTTAACAAAAACAGATTGTAAGGAACATTATATATGATAAGCTCATATGTTGAAAAGTCAAGCACACTTCCTGTCTTGCTTAGTAAGATTGTGTGCTGAACTTGTGACCTGTGAGCTCAGTGCAGTGTTCCATGAGCTGTTTCTAAGGTAACAGGCAGAAGGCAGATTGGGGGAAGGGTTGAAATGTATTTCAGTTGGAAAGGGTTGAAATGTTTAACCAATAGAAATGTGTGTTTGCTTTTGAGTTTATGTGTGAAGGATTGTGATTTGATGTTTACATGTATATGTGTGGAAAATGAAAGGGAAACGTTTCCATTCTTTGTTTTTGCTGAGAGGTGCACAGTGTAGAGATTCTGTAAAAGAAAATATGGTGAGTGACTGATATACTTCTTAATCTACAAAAGAACTTGAAAGATAAGTTATTTAATTGTGAGGGGATGTATGTAGACTATTTTGATTTTAATCAGACTAATGTATTTCTCCTGCTAAAGTGTAGGGAGTACTTTTTTTCTCTACAATCTTATTGACAGTGTGTGCATGTAGAAACCATTTTGTGGTAAGCATTTGTGTTTTTCATGTGTTTGCAGACAGATAACTGTGTTGTTTTTATATTTTGGTAGAATTAGAAACCAGTCATTGTTTATGAATTTGTGAAATGAGTTATGTTAAGTTTCTATACTAAAATGTAGTACTACTTCTAGATGAAGAAATGTGTTTGGTATAGTGCAAGGGATAGTGTTGTTTGTCTAGAATCACACAGTGAGTCTGTGTGCATTTGGGAACCACTGTGAGAGAAGCATTTGGTAACATCGTGTATTTGCTGACAGATAACTGTTTTAAAACCTGTCATGTTGTGAAGTTTTAGTAGCATTAGAATCCAGTCTTTGCTTATGCGTTGATTAAATGAGTCATGCTTTGACACTGATGTGCTGTACTTAAATATGTAGATTGTGTGCAGTACCATTAACTCTTCCAGACTAGTGAATGAGTTTTGGTAAACTCCTAGGATAGTGTTGTTTGTCTAAAATCACACTGTGAGTCTGTGTGCATTTGGGTAAGGAAACTGTTTTAACTTGTCATGTTGTGAAGTTTTAGTAGCATTAGAAGAGAGTTATGGCTTATGATTTGATTAAATGAGTCAGGCTTTTACAGAAAAGTGCAGGCCTGAAATATGTAGATTGTGTGCAGTTCCGTTACCAGTTGCAATGTAGTGAATGAGTTTTGGTTAACTCCTAGGGATAGTGGTGCTTGTCTAGAATCACAGTGTGAGTTAGTGTGTATTTGGGATCAGTGTGAGAGAAGCATTTGGTGACATCATGTATTTACTGACAGATAACTTTATAAAAACCTGTCATGTTGTGAAGTTTTAGTAGCATTAGAATCCAGTCTTTGCGTATGCGTTGATTAAATGAGTCATGCTTTGACACTGATGTGCTGTACTTAAATGCGTAGATTGTGTGCAGTACCATTAACTCTTCCAGACTAGTGAATGAGTTTTGGTAAACTCCTAGGATAGTGTTGCTTGTCTAAAATCACACTGTGAGTCTGTGTGCATTTGGGTAAGGATTGTGAGAGAAGCATTTGGTAACATCGTGTATTTGCTGACAGATAACTGTTTTAAAACCGGTCATGTTGTCAAGTTTTAGTAGCATTAGAAGCCAGTCTTTGCTTATGTTTTGATTAAATTAGTGAGGCTTTGACACAAAAGTGCAGTCCTGAAATATGAAGATTGTGTGCAGTTCCCTTACCACTTCTACAGTAGTGAATGATTTTTGGTAAACTCCTAGGTATAGTGGTTGTTGTCTAGAATCACACTGTGAGTCTGTGTGCATTTGGGAACCACTGTGAGAGAAGCATTTGGTAACATTGTGTATTTGCTGACAGATAACTATTTTAAAACCTGTCATGTTGTCAAGTTTTAGTAGCATTAGAAGCCAGTCATTGCTTATGCGTTGATTAAATGAGTCAGGCAGTGACACTAAAGTGCAGTCGTGAAATATGTAGATTGTGTGCAGTTCCCTTACCACTTCCACTGTAGTGAATGAGTTTTGGTAAGCTGCTAGGGATAGTGTTGTTTGTCTAGAATCACACTGTGAGTCTGTGTGCATTTGGAAACCACCGTGAGAGAGAAGTGTTTGGAAAATCTTGTATTTGCTGACAGATAACTGTTTTAACACGTCATGTTGTCAAGTTTTAGTAGCATTAGAAGACAGTTATGGCTTATGCTTTGTTTAAATGAGTCAGGCATTGACAGTAAATTGCAGTCGTGAAATATGTAGATTGTGTGCAGTTCTCTTACCACTTGCACTGTAGTGAATGAGTTTTGGTAAACTCCTAGGGATAGTGGTGCTTGTCTAGAATCACACTGTGAGTTAGTGTGTATTTGGGATCACTGTGAGAGAAGCATTTGGTAACATGATGTATTTGCTGACAGATAACTGTTTTAAAACCTGTCATGTTGTGATGTTTTAGTAGCATTAGAATCCAGTCTTTGCTTATGCGTTGATTAAATGAGTCATGCTTTGACACTGATGTGCTGTACTTAAATATGTAGATTGTGTGCAGTATCATTAACTCTTCCAGACTAGTGAATGAGTTTTGGTAAACTCCTAGGATAGTGTTGCTTGTCTAAAATTACACTGTGAGTCTGTGTGCATTTGGGTAAGGATTGTGAGAGAAGCATTTGGTAACATCGTGTATTTGCTGACAGATAACTGTTTTAAAAACAGTCATTTTGTCAAGTTTTAGTAGCATTAGAAGCCAGTCTTTGCCTATGCTTTGTTTAAATGAGTCAGGCTTTGACACAAAAGTGCAGTCCTGAAATATGAAGATTATGTGCAGTTCCCTTACCACTTCCACAGTAGTGAATAATTTTTGGTAAACTCCTAGGTATAGTGGTTGTTGTCTAGAATCACACTGTGAGTCTGTGTGCATTTGGGAAGCACTGTGAGAGAAGCATTTGGTAACATCATGTATTTGCTGACAGATAACTGTTTTAAAACCTGTCATGTTGTGAACTTTTAGTAGCATTAGAATCCAGTCATTGCTTATGCGTTGATTAAATGAGTCATGCTTTGACACTGATGTGCTGTACTTAAATATGTAGATTGTGTGCAGTACCATTAACTCTTCCAGACTAGTGAATGAGTTTTCGTAAACTCCTAGGATAGTGTTGCTTGTCTAAAATCACACTGTGAGTCTGTGTGCATTTGGGTAAGGATTGTGAGAGAAGCATTTGGTAACATCGTGTATTTGCTGACAGATAACTGTTTTAAAACCGGTCATGTTATCAAGTTTTAGTAGCATTAGAAGCCAGTCTTTGCTTATGTTTTGATTAAATTAGTGAGGCTTTGACACAAAAGTGCAGTCCTGAAATATGAAAAGTGTGTGCAGTTCCCTTACCACTTCCACGGTAGTGAATGATTTTTGGTAAACTCCTAGGCATAGTGGTTGTTGTCTAGAATCACACTGTGAGTCTGTGTGCATTTGGGAACCACTGTGAGAGAAGCATTTGGTAACATCGTGTATTTGGTGGCAGATAACTCTTTTAAAACCTGTCATGTTGTCAAGTTTTAGTAGCATTAGAAGGTAGTCTTTGCTTATGCATTGATAAAATGAGTCAGGGTTTGACACTAAGGTGCAGTACCATGTACTATTCTGTTCACTGCGGCAGAACTGAAAATTTAAAAGTTTTACCTAAGCACTGTCCTAGAAGTAGTCTGATTATTTGGTCAGTTTCTAAGTACCAAATAGATTGCTTCAAACGTCTATGCAGTATGCATGTAGTGTTCTAACATCCTATATACTTGTCTTTTACACCTTCAATTCCCTAGTCAGTATCCATACACTTCCAAGAAACACCCTGTCACTTCCTTTGCAGTCCTCTAGAGACCCATTCAACAGCATGTACTAATCCATTCACTGTGCCAAAACCCAAACACTTATAAATTCACAAAGACACTCTCTTTCCAGTACTCTAATGATTCAGTCACTGCCTAAGTTATTCAAGCACTGAGCCAGGTCTTAGCACATGGACTGCTTCAAAACCCTATGCACTATGCATGCAGTCTTCTAACCACCTAGACACTCCTACAGTGACCCATTCAGTACCAAGTACTAATCCATTCCCTGAGCAAAAAGCCTAGCACTTATAAATTCACCTAGGCACTCTCCTTGCTGTAGTCTAATCATTCAGTCAGTACCCAAGTAGTCATGCAGTGAGCCAGGCCTTAGCACATGGAATGCTTTAAATGCCTATGCAGTATGGATGCAGTCCTCTAATCACCTACACAGTTGTGTTTCACACCTTCAATTCCCTAGTTAGTATTCATACTCTTCTAGCAAACACCCTGTCACTCACCCAGTGTGTCTCCTTATAGTCCTGTAATCATTTAGGGCCACACGCATCAACGAGAAAACAGGTCGCAAACGGGCAGATTAGCAGAATCTGCCCCTTTGCGACCGGTATTTTTGCATTTGGGATGCATCATCCCAAATGCAAAAATCGCAATTTAAGGAATCTCTAAATAGCGATTCCTTAAATTGCGATTGCATTTAAGGAATCCCAAATTGAGATTCCTTAAATGCAATGCATTAAAGTTAAAAAATTAGCGATTTCGCTAATAGGGGGAGCAAATTACCATGAAGTTGAACTTCATGGTAATTTGCAAAAACTTTGAAAAACGCACTTTTGTGCATTTTTCAAAGTTTCATGTTGCGCACACACATGCCTTAGAGCATGTGTGTGTGCAACATATGTGCACAGATCAATTTCAGGGGTGCAATAGGGTGTCATTTTGACACCCTTGCACCCTTGAAATTGCATGAGCAATTTGCGAGTACCTTAATTGCGATTTTTAAGGAATCGCAATTAAGGAATAGCAAAAGCCTATGCATGTAGGAATCGCTATAAAAATAGCGATTCCTACAAATTCCTTAATTGCGACTCGCAAATTACCATGAAGTCCAACTTCATGGTAATTTGCTCCCCCTATTAGCGAAATCGCTAATTTTTTAACTTTAATGCATTGCATTTAAGGAATCTCAATTTGGGATTCCTTAAATGCAATCGCAATTTTAGAGATTCCTTAAATTGCGATTTTTGCATTTGGGATGATGCATCCCAAATGCAAAAATACCGGTCGCCAAGGGGCAGATTCTGCTAATCAACCCGTTTGCGACCAGTTTTCTCGGCGATGCATGTGGCCCATGGTTTCTTAGTCAGTATTTATATAAAATGTGTTTGTACTGTAATGGAATAGTATAATTTTGAAAGTTATTAATATACATTTATTTGTGATTCTTTTTTACAGATACAGAATAGGAGTGTTTCTCATCTGTTTGAACTCTTCTCGTGCAAGATTGTTCGGATGAAGGGTCCTTAGGTGTTTCATCATACTTGCCATGCCACATGAGTATTTTTTGTTAGGATCCCCTCATAACAGAACTCTTTTGAAAATCGTGTGCGTGATCAAGGTGGCATTGGTCTTTGTTTGCCCCTTGGGAAAAGTAAAAAATGTCCTCACCACTGAAGAAAAACGTTGTGGGCGTGGTGCCTTCTGAAAAAAAATTTCCTCAGATTCGGTAAATATTTTAAAGCAGCAACATTTACAGTTTTTGTAAGTTAAAGTTATAAAATTTTGTTAGCTGTATGCATTTTATATATCTGTGATTTGTTTCTTGGGGTATTTTGTTGAGAATACCATGTTGGGTATTTTTTAACAATCTTTCTGATTTTCCAGGTCTGTCGTCGACATCCATGGTCTCCACAGGAGTGTTCCGCCTTGTTGTTTTGTATTATTGTTGTTACATTTTGTTTATTAGTTTATCGTTCATATATATGTTAATAAAAAAATAAAGTTTGAAAATAGTTTATCGTTTACATATTTATGATTATAAAAAATAAAGTTTGAAAAAAAAATTAATAACGTTTTTGGTTGTTCTCTTAACTGCTGTGTGACTCTTTCTTGATCTTATTACTGTTATTTGATGTAGTCCACCATGGTGTTAAATTTTGGGGCACTTATCGCTGTCATACTGGTGATATCTGCAGTTTGCACCAACTTCTGAATAGTGTGTTAGATTTATCTCAACTTTACTTCCGTTAAAGTGCTGATAATGAAATGGAGACTAGCCGTTCTCGTGGAAAAAGACACAAGGTGCACCTTTCCAATTTATTCTAAATACTAAAATCCTGTATTGAATTGCACTGAGGTATTGACTGCACTTACAGTGTACACACAAAATCTATTAAGAAATCTCATTGTATTTATATTGATTGGGAATAGTGCGTCAGGTGCTGGATCTTGACGAGATACACTGCTCAGTTCGTATATTGTTCTGCACAAGAAAAAAATCACATCACAACTTTCACACCAATTGCAATGCGAAATAAATTCCGGCAATAAGACACGTTAGCTCCAGGGATTTTACACCTGCTTTCTGCTGGTGTTAAGCAGGACATCTACCTGCACCATGAAAGGGAACACAGCCAAGAGCCACACCAGAACACCCACAGGTGCCATAGAGTCAACGAGCATGATACAGGGATACCCATGAGGGCCAGAAGACTCATCTCAACAACTCCAGGACCGCTAATGCCCCCCAAACCCACATCTTAGTAAGTGTGTCCCTGTGGTCATTGTCTTAGCATGATAGGCACGAGCCCTGCAACATCACAGTGTGCTGTCACCTCAGCGTTGGCAGTGAGCCTGGACGTGTAGCTACGCACGCATCCTCCTGCATGCACAACTGGCATGTGCTGGTCTGGGGTTCACAGGTCAGTGCAGGGGTGTGCCTATCCGGCAAGGGGAACGGGGTGTCTCGGACATGTCCGTGTACAGGAAGTGCGGTAAGTGTGTCTCTGTGTTCTGGTGTTGCCTGCTACAAGAGCCGTAGCAGTCGATGTTGTAAAGTGGCATGCACCACCTCCAAACGGCACTGTGATGGTGTAGTTGGAATGTAGCAGGACATGCGCAAATAGGCATTACAATGGTGTGCTGTACGAGTGCACAAGATACAACAGCGCACCGTACAAAAGTGTGGGAGCTCGTGGGAGGGAGGAGCAGCCGTTTGGCAACATAACACATAGTGAACTCGACCATGTGCCACATGCTGGGCATCTCATCCATGATGACCACGGTCGCAGACATCCCACAACACCAACGACTGGCCTTTGTACACATCCTGTATGAATGCAGCGTGGTTTTCACTTCTATGCTCGTTTAGTGGTGTGATGTTGGTGGTTTGTGTGACTTGTGCTCCTTGTTGGTGTGTTTCATTTTGGCCATTGTTAGTCTATATGTGTGTTGTACTTAATTGTGCATGTGTGCCATTCTGCCCATCTCCCCCCTCCCCCCACTCCCTGCTTCTTCCTCTTCCTAGTGCTGTTGTGTCTATAATTTTGTTGCTGCACACATAAATACATGTAAAGAATAAATTAGAATAGTTCCTTGATTCTTTTAGGTTTAAAAACTTCTCTATTGGTTTCTTTTTAATTTTCCATATGAACCTTTTTTTAATATTCAACAACACATAGAAGTCAGAAGTGCAACGTATTCTATCAACACACTTTCTAGAACATTCTACAACACGTGCAGGTTAAAAGTTCATCAATTTTTTAAAACTTAACGATATTTTTTTGCAACATTTTCTTGAACATTTAACGACACGTGCAGGTTAAAAGTTCACGGTTGTTTTAAGTTCCAACAGTGCCTTCCAAATGCAAGTAGCAGGTGTGGTTGAGCTGAGCAAAGTTTATCCTATGATATGTACTCCACGTTGAAACTGCTTTTTCTTAACCAATTACAAAGATGCTTTCCACAAAACTAATGTGCACCCTACTTTTAAAAAAGAGTGCTTTTCATGATATCTTTAGAGATAAGTTATAGATAGGAATTAGCATTTAAAAAACCTTTGAAATTCACTGAAAAAACCATAGGTTTCATGCACGTTATAGTTAGGAATTGGCATTTAAAAAACCTTTGAAATTCACAGAAAAAACCATAGGTTTCAGGCACGTTATAGTTAGGAATTAGCATTTAAAAAACCTTAGAAATTCACTGAAAAAACCATAGGTTTCAGGGGCGTTATAGTTAGCTGGACATTTCCCTCATACAAAACCCTAGAAATTCCCCTGTTATAGTTAGTTCAGCTAACTATAACTCGCGCCCCCGCAATGCACTGCTGATGACGTCACATATTACATCACTCATGACATGGTCAGTGACATCACTGATGACATCACTGATGACATCTCAAATGACATCACTGATGACATCACTGATGACATCATCCATTGAGTATGTGTTTCTGAACAGTTTTAATATGTTTAACCCCTTCCCTGTTCATGACGGAACCGTTCCGTCATGAGCCACGGTTGGCGTGTGCTCATGACGGAACGGTTCCGTCATGACAATCCTGTTGGCGGCCGCTCCGCCTGCGCGGCGCTGTTTCCCCGCCTGTGCGAGGGGACAACGCAAATGGGCGGAGTCATGACGGAACCGTTCCGTCATGAGCACAGCTCAACTGTGGCTCATGACGGAGCGGCTCCGTCATGAGCACAGGCCCGCCGCGCTGCCCCCCTGCCCCCCCCAGCGCTGCAGCGGAATGTCCGCAGCAGCGAAGGGGTTAATATATATAAGGAAAGGCCTGTTGAAAAATAAGTGGGTGTACAAGTGTGTGAATGGATGATTTTCTAGGTGTGTAACTGACTATAAGTGAGTCATTAAATGTATCTTACTGCAGACTAGTGACTAAACTGTGTGAATGTCTGTATGTGTCTGTGTGTTGGTGTATAAGTGGCTGCATGGTATTGTGAATAGCTATATGAGTGTCTATATGGGTTATTGATTGGTTGTCTGAGTATCTGTATGGGTGCCTGAGTGTTTGTGTGGGTAGGGTGTGTGTGACTCTGTGACTAGATGTGTGAGTGGGTGATTCAGTGGGTGCATGGTTTTAAGAGTGCATCTGTGATGGACTGTGTGGTTGGGTGAGTGTATGTATGGGTGTGTTAGTGATTGAATGTATATCTCAGTTGTACATGTGTCAGTAACTACATATGTGAGACGCAGTGTAAAGCAGAACCACATTTCTCATAATGCATCATAATGGCAAAATGGGCAGTTGTGTATACATATAGACCAAAATATGGATCACCGCTGACCGTGAGCAAGACCAGAGTGGTCAAAACGCGTTGGTTTGAGAGAGGACTTGATGGTGTTGGCTGTATCATACTGAAGTAAAACAGTATTGATACTAACCTCCTGGAGTGCGAGTAATTCTTTCTAATGGGTGGTAATACATATTGCAGATCTCGATCCCTTTTCTGCACTACTCGCACCAATCGTGAGCGCGCTGACACAGAGGGATCTTTTGGTGAAAAGTAAATTGCGAGCAGCGGTGCCCGCCTTACAGCCTGGATTGCTTGGAATGAGAAGAATCCAGGCAATTGACGATTCAGTGTCTACAATCGCCGACATCAAGGAATGCGACTTGAACAGAACTCACCCGACTGACGGAGAGTGAGGGAGAACTGCGCACGGAAACCAGCGGAAACCGAACAGCAGAAACCGGAGGAGAGGAGTCGGAGGACACCGCTATCTTTGGAAGAAACCGCGAGATAAGAGTTCTGTGTGACATGCGCTGCCATCATCGTTGAAAGGCAGCAGACTGGAAGGCAAGATGACACAGGAATGCAGAAAATATCACAAGAAGTGATCAACTGCATTCTGTGTGGGGATACGTAGACGGAGAGAGAACGTTGCCATAACAATCACGGCAGCGGCAGCCATTAATTTAAAACACCACAAGAAACTCTGAGTGATTAGCAGTGAATCCAGTAATGGTGAGAAAGTTCTTTAACAGTGCATAAGCAAGACAAGACAGTGTGCAATTTATTAAATCACAGGAAAATAGTGAGAATGATGTGCATTTAAATACAGACAGCTCGAAAATTCCAAAAAACATCAAGTATTGTGGAAAAATCATGAAACAACACAGCGAAAAATGCCAAACATCACGGAGAAATGGAGCAAATGAAAGCGGAAGCCCTATTCACAAGCAACAAAGGTGCACAAGGCAATGGGAGAGCAGGAGAAACAGTGGAATGAGATGTAGTCAAAAAAATCCCAAAAGCCTATTTTTCCAACTGGAAAAATCAATGAAAAAAGAAATTACAAAGGGATGGGAAATAACAACCATGGAAAAATATCTGGAAGTAAATAGAGTCCCGAGACGACTAAGAATATTCACCCTACCCAATCATTCAGATACTAGACCCAAAATGCTACAGGAGTGGGACAAAAATAACATGGCGTGTTCCCGAAATGTGATGCAAATCATCATTAAATATAATGAGAAAGACCTGGATGACATAGACAAAGCAATTGAGATCTTAGAAAAAAAAATGCAATCTTTAAAAAACCAAGAAGAAAGTGTTAAATACGGGATGGAAATGGAAACTAACTTGGATAAATATGAGAAAGAAATTGAAGAGAGAAAACAAAGAAAATTTCGTAGAGATGAAAGGGATTATGAAATTGGAACTATATTTACCTTTGCTAAAAGATTCACACAGCTAAGAAAACAACTAAAAGTGAAACTAGCAAAACCAAATGAATTGGACACAACCATGAGCGAATCGGAGGCAGAATTGAGTGAAGGGGAGAATGCCACAGAAAAAACTTCTTTTTTAGACAAAATGAGACTAATGTATATAGATCAAAGGCCAGGCAACAACGGGGGAGGAGCAGAGGACAAACACAAATGCAATACCGAGGCTGAGGAAGAGGAAGAACAACAGAACAATCACACATAGAAAAACAAGGAGAAGCCTCAGGAAATACAAATCAATACACATTACGCAGCAAATCAAGGAAATAAATAAATGACCAAAAGGAAGAGAATCCTGAATAAGGATGATCCTGACATACAGTAAGGAAAACCATGCCATCTCGGAAATAATTGATAAACACTGGCTAACAGATCTACAAATTGGCTTCAGAAAATGCGAAAAGTGCAATGCATGCAAGATCAGAGAAAACAAAAAAGAAATCAGTGACGCAAAAGGAAGAAGATACACAATAAAGGAAAGAATCAGCTGTGAAAGTACATATGCCGTGTATATGTTGGAATGCAACTGCGGATGCAGATATATTGGAAGCACAATTTGCCAACTAAAAAAGAGAATCTTGGAACATATCCGTGCAATCCAAAATGATGATCTAACATACGCTATGACCAAACACATCAAAATACATCAAAACTATGGATGGCAACAGATGAAATACTGGGGACTGGAAACAATCGCACCAAACGTCAGAGGAGGAGACAGAACCAAAAAACTGAGACGCTTGGAATCAAGAATGATCATCAGGTCCCAAACCAAACAGCCAATTGGATTGAATGGGGACGCAGAACTTCATGTGCACTTGTAAATGCTCACCAAAAGTACTTTGCCGTAATCGAGAAATGACAGAAAATGACAAAAAATGAAAAAATGGGCACTTAGCTGGTAAATGAGAGAAATGAAGGGGGACAAAGATCGTAATTAGTGCACTTTGTAATTGTAATTGTAAAACATTTATAAAGCGCATGGTTACCAACGGCATCCCAGCGCTAGAGGCCATGTTCATGAGCTAAGTGTCAATTTATATAAACAGAGAGGTTTTTATGCATTTCCAGAAGACCAGATGGTTGGTTTCACATCGAATGTCAAAGGGGAGGGAGTACCATAGCCTTGCTGCGTCATATGAAAAAAGGAAGCCCCCTGTACGTGCTTTCTTAATTCTAGGTACAGCTGCCATCTGTTTATTGCCTAATTGCAGGACTCTCTTAGGATGGTAGGAGGAAATAAGGGAGCGTATAATGGGTGGGCCAGAACCCAACAGTACCTTACATGAAATGCAGAGGGCCTTATACTGCACTCTGTGCTGAATGGGCAGCCAGTGAAAGGCAGCCAGGGCAGCCCCTGCTGACTGTCGGCTGGGAATATTCAGGAGTTGTCGTGCTGCACAGTTCTGTGCAGCTTGTAGTTTCTTAACCATGGAGCATGGTGCTCCTAAGTATAGGGCATTGGTGTAGTCAAGCTTGGAAAGAATAAGAGACTGGACCACCACTTTCCTTGCCAAGAAGGCAAGAAGAGGAATGATTTTCCGTGTCATCCTCATCAGCCCAAAGCAGCTACCGGCAACTCTCCTTACTTGCTCCCCAAAATCAAGATAATGATCCAACCAAAGCCCCAGACTCTTGATATAATCTTTGGGGGATGGGGGAGTGCTGAACCAACTTGGCCAGGAGAGTCTTATATTAGGTACAGAAGGTTTACCCAGAAACATCAGCTCCGTTTTAGATCCGTTCAGCTTCATAAATGAGCCCTCCATCCAAGCTGAGACCTCTCCAAGACACATGGCCAGCTCCGGGGCAGTGTTTTTGAGCTGATTGAAAGAGACAATCAGCTGCGGATCGTCAGCATATGTAATGATCTGGATGCCGAAAGGCTCCACAACACCTGCCAAAGGGCTCATGTACACATTAAAAAGCATGGGGGACAGGGATGATCCCTGAGGAACCCCACATCGGAGTGGCAGAGGGTCAGAGATGCAGCCTTCATGGAACACTTGAAATGACCACAAAAAGGAAAGGATCCATTTAAGGGCCAGATCAGTCACTCCTACATCTCTAAGCCTCTGGATGAGCAGCTGATGATTGACTGTATTGAAGGCTGCGCTAAGATCTAAAAGCTCAATGGCAGCGCAGCCTCCGTTGTCTAAGATTTTTCTGGTTGCCTCAACCACAGCTAGGAGGGCAGTTTCTGTGCCCTGTTGGGGTCTGAAGCCAGTTTGAGATGAGTGAAGACAGTTATTGCTTTCAAGAAACGCGGAGAGTGCACGATTCACGTTTTTCATAAATTTTGCTGATCCCTGGTAGTAGTGAAATGGGACGATATTTCCTAACATCTCAGGATCCAGGTTCGGCTTTTTCAACAAAGCTTTAACCATTGCTTGCTTCCGGGCGGGGACCATGCCTGTCTGGAACGTGGCATTAATCATGTCCAGGATAACAGTAGAGACTGGATCAAAGATTTGATTTAAAATGAGGGGCGGAACTGTATCCCTGGGGGAACCTGACTTCAACTGACCAAGGATACCTTGCAGGGAGGGTTGATCCAGGTAAGGGATTTCGGCTAAAGTGCAATTATCAGTGCATCCTTTGATGTTGGTTAAGGGGCATTGATTTAAGCTGCAGCCTGATGAAAGGAGGTATACATTTCTTGGATTTTATTGAAGAAAAAAGTAGCTAGTTGGTTGTAATGAGATGAAATATCATCACAAGGAATGGGAAGGGGAGGGGATTTAATAAGTGATTTCACTATGCGAAATATGTCGCGAGAAGAATTGGGGGCTGAAAGGATTTGATTTTCATAACAAAGGGGCTGTGCACACTTAATTTCTTCCTTATAACTTTTAATAAATAACATGATTATTGAGCAATTTAATAATAAATTATTAAATACAAAATTGGCATTTATTTATTAAGTAATAAACATACAACAGTATGCCCCCACAACCTAGCAACCCACACTTAAAATAAAACTAAAATAAATAAATATAACTCAATTAACATATTAATTATCAATTCAATATTAGCTGATAAATTAATAATTAATGATTACATAATAATTTAATTAATAATTCGCTTCCCAGCCTATACCCATGGACGTCATTTGGGGTAGTCAAGGCTCTCATCTGTGACTTCTAGCTTGCTCCCAACCACTCCTGCCACTTGCTTTGTGACCCATATTTGCCTCCTCTGTGGCCAGGGGTCATAAAGGAAGCGCCAGGAGTAGCAGGAGCAAGCTAGAGGTCAGAGTTGCGACCATTGACTACCCCCAAATGACGTCCATGTTAAAACGATATTACGTACCTGGAAAATCGATATTCCTGATGATGATATTTCTGCATCAATGGAATTTTTTCTCATAATATAATTTTTCTGATATTTCTGCAACTTGATATTTGAAACTCAATATTTTGTCTAATTACCCATACACACCCGTTCACACAAAATTACATGGATGAACAAACATGCATATCGCTTACGAAGTGCTGTCACTTATTAAAAGACAAGCCTATTGGTTGTGTCGACCCTTTTTGCACTTGGTAATTTTGATTCACAAACTGTGCCTACACCTGGTCTAGTGTTTTTTTTTATTTTTATAAATTAGTGATGGCCAATGGCACTACAGGCAGTGGTGGCTGCTACTTAACAGAGGTGGTGGGGACTGGTCGCAGGGGAGGAGGTGGGAGGGAATTTGTTATTTTTGTAAATCACTTAACTGCAGGCCAGCTGCCACCTCTCAGTTATTTTCGACTCTTCTATTGACTGTAGGACTCCAGGGGCAGGAAGCAGAAAGCACACAGGCTTCCAGGCTCCCCTAGCCAATCACGAAGCTGTATTACTGGAGCATTGTGATTGGACTGAGAGGCGTGGTTACGCGCTCAAAGAGGGACTGGGAAGCTGTGCATGTTCTCCACCCAGGCTGTACAATACAGCCTGGTGGAGAACATGTAAAGTGAGCCTGACTGTTTGACCAGCCAAAGACAGCCCACAAAACCGCCATGCGCACTTAACAGAGTGCTCACCACTCCTCCACTTGCTCCTCTGTGACAGCTCCGCCCCACCCCTAAACAACAATGGAAAAATAAAATGATAATAACAATGTGTTATCATTTTATTTTTCCTTCTCAACCGGTTCACAGAGAAATGGGGTGACGCTCCTCCGCCTTAGCGAAGGAGCCGCCCCTGACTAGAGTTCTGCAAAACAGCGCTGCACAGTGGTTGTGAGTGGTAAATAGGTGCACATGATTGACCCAAAATCGACTAGCAACAACAATGTGAACCAGATTATTGGTTTTCGTTTAGATTGCAAAGGCTTTAGCTGGACGGCTGTCATCACTTTAGCATTGCAAATACACAAGCTGCCTTTCAGTATTATCGAGGCTATTACAGAAATTATAGATAGTTTGCTGGTAATTTGATTTTCTGAATCACTTCTCAGATAGCCTATTTCGGGCCTGTTTAGATTTTTAAGAGAAAGGTACAAAATCACTCTGGTCTATTTTGCAAAGCTTCATCGGATAGCTTCTTCTGTAAGTCAATTTCCATAAAATGAAATTACTATTCCACACGCCAGACATTATTTCATGCTGGTAGAGACCCATCCAAAGCGTCATTGTGTAAAAATGAACGTTTCATCCTGGGATCAGAGCAGCAGCAATTTTCTCGAGCTTTAGTCTGTGTCCAGGTTCAAATCCAAAATGTACATTTTGATTCACTGCTTTCAGAAATGCACGCATTTTTGTCCAGCTCCTTGTAAAGGTCAGAAATTGCTGCATGAGCATATTTCAGTATCCTGGAAGCAATCTGTTCACAGTTGGTTTGTACAATAGCATGATAGCAGCTACCCTAGCTCTTCAAAAAAAGCGCATGTGTTGCTAAATATTCAGAGTGCCCTGACAATAGATTGACACACAGTCTAAAAGTATTGTGCATACACCTTCAAAACTCATTCTAATTTTACACCCATGTTTTTCTACATATACAGATTTCTATATAGCCCTGGCAAGGGCATAATGTACCATATATATATGTACATACCAAATTTCATAACAACATGATTGCGAATATCAAAGGACTATTCGATGTGATCTACGTATTAATTAAGTTGCGTTGCAAATTGATGATTCACACGGGGTCGTAAAAAAGCCTACCATCACACTAATCACCCTTCTGTGATTGGCTGCAAATGCAGTGATATAGACCTGAAAGTGACAGCAGACCTCCATCTCTATATATGTATTCCAGAGCAAGGAACATTTGTATTAAAAACAGCCTTTCACCATTAAAGAAACATGTCCTTCTTAAAAAAAAGTGTTTCCCTTTGGGTCACTTATGGCAGAGCCGACACGGCCAGTAGCCTCACCCTCACCCCCCCCCCCGTCCCCGAACCCTAAAAGATGCCAACTCGATTGTGAAAGGGGAATTTGTCCCTTGTGGAAGGCTTTTCCTTTCTGCATCAGTTACCAAACGGAATTCGGAATGGATTGGATTGAAAGAGCCCTTATAAGATTTGGAATGAATATTCAGACTCGTAAATGGGTTTTGATACATAGAAAGCTATTTTGCGTTGCATACGCTGTCTTTTTGTGAATAGCAGGGTTTAGGACCGCAAAAATACCTATGTACACGAGGCCCCACATTTTGAAAAGATGAATCATTCTCAGATTTTGGTACATGGGTTGCACATGATCAAAAAAATGGAACTGTTATTTTAGATTCAATTTATATTTAAAATGCTGTTGGTGCAACAAAACACGACTGCACCTAAAAATACACAGGTCCTTGATTCAACTGTTTTAGGGGAAGTTTAAAGTGTGTTTTTTCGCTAACTGAAACCTGTAACAACAGTTATATATAGCTTTAAAGAATTTTGATATAGTAAAGTTCCTTAAG
Source organism: Triturus cristatus (assembly GCF_964204655.1). Taxonomy (NCBI): domain Eukaryota; kingdom Metazoa; phylum Chordata; class Amphibia; order Caudata; family Salamandridae; genus Triturus; species Triturus cristatus. Next base: position 481,636,560 of record NC_140580.1, read on the forward strand.
ATTTCAAAGATTGCAAATGGCAATAGTAATAAATGATTGCCCACTCACACTCAACCATTTCTGTGTTTCCTTGTCTTATGTGTCTGTTCTTATATAGATAGTAACATGCAGTTTAATGCCATCAACAGGAGGGCAGTGGCCACTCTATTTGTTAAGAACACAATTTAAGCTTTCCTACTGATGACTACCAAGGTCATGTTTTTATTTTCTCATGCTCTGCGTTTAGTACGGTGCTGCGCACTTTTCCTATCATCTATGCACATACCACCCATGTACTTAACCTCATATTTCTAGGACATAGGGGTCTTTCACACAGACTGCATCATCAGGACGTTTTGTGCAATCCACTAGATGTGCTGAATTCTTTGCAACCAATATCGCAGAAAGTGCAGCAGAAGGGCCCCTTCTTTGACAAAATTCACATACATATATACAGTACTGAACTTTCTGAAAGAAATGGAGGGAAGACTATCGAAATATGAGGAGGAAATTAAACCAAAATGTGGAAATTTACACAGGATAACACTGACTATGTGTCAGGTCGTATCCTGACATTCGGTAGAAAATTTGATGTTGCAAGAAAGGAGTTAAGGCACATGTATGCCGTTAGACAACAGGAGACGGCAACATCCGAATCCAGCTCTGACGTCTCAGATTTTGATGAAAGACAATCGGTTCCGGGAACTGGCCAGACTCCTTTTACTACACTAGAGGAATATCGTTTTAAAGACAGAACCAGGAACCAGGACGAAAACCCCCAAAAGACAAAGAAAAAGAAGGGAACAGCGTAAAAGGAAAGCGAGGAGGGGCTGAGGAGGAAAAGGAAGCAGAGAAGCTGAGTGGGAAAGGAGTTCGGCAGAGCAAGAGAAACAAATGATGGGTGAGCCAGCTTTAACGGTTATCAATCTATCTTCCCATACCCTTACTCGTGAAGAACAATCACTATTGGAGTTGGGTCTCTCTTTTTGTCCTACGAGTGACTTTGACTATTCCCAAACACGCATAGACATGTTTCTATTTGCTAGGGAGAAAAAAAATGCTAAAAATCAATACTCTGAAAGGGCCAAGGGTCTTACCAGAAGCTTCCATTACAGGGGGGCGACTCTACCACACCCCGGCACACCCTCCAACCTGCTCCTTATTGACGAGTTAGCTTCCCTCAGGGAGTTGGAATTAGGCAACAGGGATTGGTCCACTGAGAGGGAACTATTGAGTCTCCTTGATCTGGAGACTGATAAAAGAAGTTGTAGCAATTTTAAACCTAAATCAAGGTTTAATCCCAACATCCTGTCACAACAACATTGACTCCTTCCACGAAGCTGTAGTACGTGAAATTTGTAAATTGGGTGTGATCAATATGAAGTGTGCTGCCATGAATTTAAATAAAGCCCAACAAGCAGCACTGGCATCCCTGAAGCAAGCAAGTTCCTTTGTTGTCAAGCCCTCAGACAAAGGGGGTAATGTTGTACTATGGGACATCAAGAAGCATATGGCTGAAGCCAAGAGACAGCTTGACTTTTCTGGTAGCTATACCAAGACTAATGTTGGACAATATGTTGCCACCATTGATTGTTTTCATGATAGTCCCACTTTGGGGCTTTTAAATCGAGAGGAACCTTTGTTTTTAACAGTCAGTAAATCAGTGAGTCCCTGCTTTTATATGCTACCAAAGGTCCACAGGCACAGCACTAACCCACTGGGTAGGCCAATCATCTTGGCTAATGATAGTCTCTTGGAAAATTCTTTGATATATCTAGGCCCTTTTCTATTCCCCTATGTCTGTAGCCTACCCTCCTACTGCCGCGATAGTATGGATTTTATATCCAAGGTGTCTGGCATACCATGGCAGTCCTACTACATTCTATGTACGGTGGATGTGGTCTCACTTTACACTTACATCCAACATGATCTGGGGATTCAGGCTTGTAAACATTTTTTTAGGGACAGACCCATATCTACATATGACCACTCCAGCATGTTGCTCGAGATTCTCCAGTTTTGTCTGGAAAATAACTATTTCCTGTTCGACAAACAATGTTTTAGACAACTGACGGGGACTGCCATGGGCAGATGCTTCACGCCCAGCTACGCCTGTATGTCCAAGGGGTGGTGGGATTCAGAATATGTGTGGGGTGAGGCCTTTGACAAGTACACCAAACATCGGGCCCTTTGGACCAGATACATTGATGATATTTTTCTCATCTGGGACGGGCCCCAACTCCTCTTAGATGAATTTCTGAATATCATGGTTGAAGTGCTGGATGGAGCTATACAGACCAGTCTTCACAGAAAGGAGACTGCTGGTAACAGTATTCTACATGCCAGAAGCCACCACCAACCCGAACTCAAATGCAGTATTCCCTGTGGGGAACTCCTTAGAGCTAGGAGAAACTGTAGAACATTTGAAGCTTATGAGCTTGAGGAAGGGAGGATGGTTGAGAGATTCCTTCAGAGACGATACACCCGTAAGGTTCTGGAGGATGCTAGATGCAAGGTCAGAGGAGTGGAGAAAGGGACTTTACTCAAACCTAAGCCACGTACTAACATCAAACCTGAGATCAGGCTCATAACTACGTATAACTCGAGCTGTACTTAGGTTCATGCAATAGTGAGGAAACATTGACAACTGGTCAAGATGGACCATGCCATAGGCAAACTGGTCAGTCCCAACTCACAAATCACATACCGCAGGAGTAACTCTTTGAAAGATATGCTGGTGCACACCTTGATTGAGCCAGGCCACTCCCACAGCAGCACGTGGTTGAGGGAACTCCCCAGCTTTAATAAATGCAGCAATTGTAAGGGGTGCACACACAGAACCAACATCAAGTCTGTTTCCTTACCCAGATTAAGTCTTTTATTAATTGTAACAGTGATTATGTTGTTTATGTGCTGATATGTGTGTGTGGCATGAGATATGTGGAGAGCACAATCTTTCCCATGAAGAAACGAGTCCTAGAGCACCTCAGGGCAATTTGTAACAATGACAGGACATATCCCATGGCTAGACCCTGTAACACCTTTCATGGTTCCATTGATGCTGAGAATCTCAAAATTAAATTTTTGGGAATTGACAGGGTGCCAGACAATACCAGAGGAGGAGATAGGGAACGGGCCCTAAGAAGATTGGAATCACGATACATAATCTGTCTCAGCAGTAAATGCCTGGGAATCCTCAACCAGTATGAGGAGCTTCATGTTCATTTGAGATAGCTCTCCCCACTGTGATATTAGTCTTCTGTACCCCAGTGTCACCACTGCTGTTATACCGCCCACTTGATATATTTTCTGTCTTGCCCCACACTTCTGGCGGTTTGGGGGCTCTGCTGAACCATAGTCCTGCACTTGCACTTGCATAGGAGGAGTTTTTGGCTTGTGAGCCTTTACACGGGTAGGTGATCATAACCTAACTCAGGTTTCCACTGCCACTCTGGCTCTGAACCATTATCACACACCCTCCTTTCCGTGAAGCAGCGCCCCCTCGCCTCTCCCTCCTTCACCCCCCAACTGTCTTGTTCCCCATTTCACTGGACCTATACTCTCCCTCACTGGACTCAGGTCCGGGCACACCTGAGAGATACTGTTTTACCAATGAGCGCATGCACTTGCATGGTTTTGTATTTATTTTCTGTGTTGCAATCTGCTGTTTCTCTTTTTTATAATTTGCTTTAAAATTAATTTATACATGCATGATGAAATATCATGTTTATTTATTTTAAGGGAGGAAATATTTTTGTTTATGTTAGACACATGAAGTCTGTTTTCTAAATACTGATTAGCACAACTTATGTAAGAGTGCTAAAGTCTTTTTGCTATGTTTACTAATTATGCAGAAGTGTCTCTGTGAGTGTGTAGAGAACACTGTCACAATGTGTCCCGAGCTTTGAGAAAGACTGTTTGGTGGAAATGCGTCAGTAAAATGAAGAATTAATTTGGACTAACCTGGAGTGTGGGCGTGGCGGCGTTAGCAAGGGATCTCTGGATATAGATAATATATTAAATTTTTGCTGCTTCCTGAATTTGCCTACGCCAGTGACCAAGGGCAATGCTGCTCGAAACATGTTTGGATTTAAGGCAATGCTGAATAAATATGCTTGAAAGGACACTGTTTGCAAGCCTTCCTTTCTGCCAGCAAGATGGGAAATCGTTGTCACAACGTGTGAGGCCCTCAAATGCAGAGTAACTTCTTGGTTGATAGATTCAAAGCAGCAAAATGATGCCAAACGAAGGATTGTAAATGCAAATAGATGTCAAATGCATGAATAATGATAAAATATCATGATCAACAATATTATAAATAAATAAATAAATATTTAAATATTTTAAATAATTGTAAAGCTGCTAAAAACTGCCCATAAACAGCATGTTGGTAGCTAAGAACAGGTAAATATACATTAAAAAGAAATACATTCATAAAATATGAAAACATCTTCTCTTTGCTGAATATTTTTGATCAAATACCCTTAAGCATCTACCTGTAGCAATCTATTGGCAACGTTTGCTGCTGCAATTATTATGCCCAAGTGGGCCTAATGAAACCATTATGTCTATAACATCAAGTGCAAATATCAGTGCCACCATATGTGCAAAAGTGCAAAATACAAATATATTAAAAAAGGAAAAGTTAGTTAATAAATTCAAGAGGAAACAGCCAAATATTCATTTTGATTATTTACAAGCAGAAAAAAATAATCTCAGTCCTATATGTTCATATGTTATAAACAGGTAAAGAAATCTTCACTGGAGTTAAGACCATTTGGTGTTTTGCAATCTAACTCTAATATGTATCTGGTTTCTAGCTGTCTACTAAGAGCCTCACGGTCTCCACCTCATCTTAGAGGGGGAACTGTGTCTACCACAAAGTATTTCAAGACACTCACATCTTTGTTATGAGACTCTCCAAAATGCTTGGCAACGGGGTAAGCCTGATCGCCATTGATTATTGCTCTCATGTGCTGGAGTATCCTTTTGTGCACCTGCAATTTGGTGCTACCAACATAACGCAGGCCGCAAGGACACTCCAGCACATAAATCGCAATATCAGTTTTACATGTTAATTTTTTATCAATGCGTACAGGTTCCTTCTTAACCCCTTCGACGCGCATGACGGAACGGTTCCGTCATGCACGTCGGTTGCGCTGTGCGCATGATGGAACGGTTCCGTCATGGCCCCGCTCGCGCACGGAACCTTCAGTGTGGCGCGGAAATCCGCGCCGCGCTGAAGGGGTTAAATGAGTTGTATAATCCAATCGATTTATCCCGTATTTTCAGGCTTTACAGGTGGAACACTTTCAAAAACCTTTACTTGTGTCCAACCAAGTTGCACTAGATCTCAACTCGGGATTACTTTTTTCACTAAAGAGTTATTCATAGATTTGGATTTCCTGAACGTAATATTGGGTGACTTTGTTAACTCACTACCCAATATCGAATCATTTTTCACTAGTATCCAGTTTTTATTAACTATCCTACGAATAGTCTTATGCTGGTTACTGTACGTCAGGATGAGTCTCGAGGGTTGTGCCATTGTGTTAGGTAACTTGGTAGCATTTGTGGTTTTACATACTAGAGCCTGTGATCTCTCCATGTTGTTGTTTTTTTCTATGGCTAGATATATTTCACTCATAGAATAACCCCTAGCTAAAAATCTCATTTTGCTCTCATGTTGTGCTTTTGTGCACTCTGAATTAGTGCTACATATGTATATGTATCGATTTAGCATACATGCACAGAAGACAACATTAAATACATCGCACCAATATTCAGTAAAATTTCCTGGGATAAAATTTACAGTGGGTTAACGTTTTAAAAGTTTAGGCATACTGGAATAAAAGAATTGCATCTATATACATACTTTGAATATTGAAAATGATCGTTCAAAGTTCAAGAGACTTTTCAAATAAATGCATCATATAATTCAATTAATTCAAACATTTGGCTTTTAAACCTTCAAGTTATTTTGAGAGTTCGTCAGTGACGTTGTGTCTTGCACAATTTATACGTCACGCTCAAACCCATCAACCCATAATGCACTAAATAACCGTGAAATAAGCATTTGTAGCGCACATTGTGGTAATTTCACCCCATAGGTCAGAAAAAATTGTGCTATCAATGTTGTCCATATGTTCATATTGCCGTAAGTGAAAGTGCTCTAGTGCTAACAAGTGATGAAGATAAAATAAAATAAAATGCCCATTGCATTTATGCAGCCCATAAAGTATTGTGTTCCTTGTTCCTCATTAGGCTACCAGTAAATGCCCCTCTTAAATGTTGATTGCTTGAATTTGGAGTCCCAAATCTTGGGAATTCTGTTCCCCTCAGCCACTGCATCCTGGTATCAATACCACTTGGTGGGTTTTGTCAAATTGTGGATTCTGTTTGTCATAAACCCGCATATATCTCAATCCTGAGATGAAAATAAATATGTGCAAAAATTGCTGTCGTGTCTCCAATATATAAATATCACAAACCCCATAAATATAAATACATACATAAATACATAAAACATATATAGATATAAGTATAAATATTAAAACATGTGCAATGATAAATATTAAATATTGGATAAAATAGTTTCAAAAACCTCCTGATGTATATGTAGTTTTTCCCTTTTTCCCTGTATTTTGTCACATATTTTTTACTTATTTTTTACAGACATGTATATAAATCCTCTGATATATTCAGGCCTCCGGGGGCTTGGAGTCCAGGTCGATAATGTATCGAGTTTCAAGTTGTCTCAATCTGGATTCCCTTTTTCCTCCTCTCCTACTTGGAGGTACTGAATCAATTACATAGTAACGGAGGTGTTGGCTGTTAGATTTGTGCTTATCTTTGAAATGTCTTGCTACTGGGTAAGTATTATCCTGGTAGTTGATTGCCCTCATATGTTGGAGCACCTTTTTATGCACCTGTAATTTGGTGCCCCCCACATATTGTAAATTACCGGGACAGGACAGTACATTGACCGCGTATTCAGTCTTACAGGTCAATAGTTTCGAGATTTTGTGGTGTTTAGAACTGAAAGGAGTTTGATATGAAGTCATATTCGTGCCCTGCTGGCAGGCTTTACAAGACCTGCATTTGTAAAAGCCTTTGTGTCTTTGCAACTAGCTTGTACCCGCCAGTACCTCTGGACTAGTCTTCGCTAGGCCATCTTGCATATGTGGTCCTCTACTATACTATACATATTAGAAGGTCTCAGTGGTAGATTTGGCCCAATGACAGGGTCATTAAGAATCAGTGGCCAATTCCAACTGATAATCAACTGAATTTGTTTCTCATATACATATATTAGTGTGCCAGGGACATTTGAGCAAAGGCAGAACTCAAATACAGTACAGTGATTTTCCTAATTCCTGTGGTTTGTAAATTCTCAATATCAATTTTAGTTCATGTTTTCTCGGTTGCACTATCCTGGTAATCCCGATTCAACGTAAATGTTGCTAATATTCACCCTTTCCTGAATCAACTACCATCCAAATAAAATATATTATGTTGGATCACAGTATACCCAGTAAAGAGGGAATGGGACAAAAGAGAGAAACAGACACACTGGCTATCGTCAATGCCTGTTCTTGCAGCTGAGCTCAACCTGCACTGTAGAGGCATTGATAGCTATAAAAAGAAATATGTTTAGTTCACTAATCCTAACAAGAGGTCAATGTACCTTGTGACACTCTCCGCATAACTATCTTCCTATGGGTGCTTGAAACTCTGTTGCACCCATACGCAGAAAAATAAATGAAGCCTTTAAGATAGATTATTAAATATTGTGAATTGTAACAAGAGTTTTATAAATCAAGTCTGTGATCTGAAATGATTCTCAATGAGATCCAGGTCTTAATTGAGTCCAGACTGGACTATGGCAATGTGTTATACCTGGGCTCTGACAAGGCAATAAGTTGTTGCTTGCAGGCAGAACAGACTGCGTCTGCTAGACTTCTGTACCAACTTCCAAAATGTGCATTGGTCTCTCATCTTCTCCATAAGATGCACTGGCTCACAGTCTCTAAATGCATTACATTTAAAGGCTTTTATTACATCTGCAAGGCCAAAGCTTGACTGGGACCGTTTTATATTCAGGACCCGGTGGTGTCCTATTAGCCCACTCGAATTTTAAGATCTCTGACTCAGGATTTGTTTAATGTACCTAAATTCTGCCTGGCCCACATGAAAGGGTGCTCCTTCTCATACTTAGGCCCGAAATATGGAACTCCCTTTCAGAACACCTGAAGAACATGTACGTTGCGGCTTGTTTTTCATAAGGGTTTGAAGACCTGGCTTTTTTATTATGTGACTTCTTAAATTCTCCACCTCACTGCTTCTGCACCGGAAAACCCATGGGGGTAGCTATTCGTGGTACAAATCTTTAAATAAATGAATAAAATAAATGTAATAAGGCAATCACCCGTAACGTAATGGCTAAGCATTTGTTCTGTGCTTACCTTCCTGACAATATGCATTCATTACTCCACCACTGGCAATATATTAATACCATTTGTGATTCCAAAGTAGTATATAGAAATTAAGTTTAGGATTCTGCTTGCTCCTCCTTTGAAAGAGTGACTCTAGTAGTAGAGTGCAAATTAAGGTCTAAGGCGCATATGTATCAAAAAATACGATTTGCGATTCTCAAAATGCGATTTTTTGCGAATCACATTTTCAGAATCGCAAATCGCGATGTAAATAAAAAGTTGCTAACTTTCTGCGATTCCTTAAAAATCGCAGAAAATTCTGAGAATCCTGTGTTTTGCAATTCCTTAATTGCGAAAATCTCAAATAAGAAATCGCAAATGTAGGGAATCTGCAATTCAGGTGCAGCTTGATGACATCACACCCAGAAAGTGGGAGTGATTTGCTGCACCTGACTGCCTGAGGCAGAGTCAGAGGCTCTGAGGAGAGGCAGAGGAGTTAGCACAGCATTGAAACTGCTACAATGGAGTCACAGGACAAACAGAAGGACAAGGAGGGTGCAGGAAGAAAAAGAAAACAGAAATTTAGCGAAAGGGAGTAGGAGGTGCTTATTGAGGAGATGGTGTGCAGCCATGAACTCCTATTTGGAAAGAAGGCACTCCGGGTACCTGAGTCCAGGAAGAGGAAGATCTGGCTGGACATACAGGAAAAGGTCAATGCAGTTGGTGTGACCCAGCACACGGTGGAGGAGTTAAGGAAGCGCTGGTATGACATGCGCCAAAGGTCGAAGGAGAAGGTGGCAGCCATGATGGCGGAGGCCAACAAGACCGGGGGTGGAACATCTACTGCCACCGACTCAACACCCCATGACGAGTTGGTGGAGTCAACCCTCCTGCCCGAGAGCGTCAGTGGTGTGGCTGACATAGACAGCTCCGACCCTGCATCCACCAGCCAAGGTAAGATGCATGCCAAATGCAGCCGCAAACATCACCATCCCATTCACACAGTCAAGAATGCACCAAACACAAACTACACATGTCACTCCTGTCCACTTTTTCCAGCACACACAGCAGTGCATCATGGGAGACGTAGTCAGATGCATACCAGTGGGGCAATGAGACATAGCAATGTTAACGCAGTATGTGAATTCATGTAAAGGGGATAAGTGAGAGATAGCAGTTTGCCAATACAAATTGAGAAAACATTTTTGAGCGAGAAATGCAGACAATGTCACAAAATCATATATTCCCATTTACATCTGCAGCACAAGCCAGGACACAGGAAGACAGCACAGAGGGCGAGGAGTCTGAACATTTGGATGACCAGGCAGGTCATGGGAACTCAGACGAAGACACTGAGGTCACACCTGTCCCACGTAGGAAGCACACCATTGTGCCACCACTGCCACCACTGGAGGATGAAAAACAGGCCACTGGGGAGGAGGATGTACAGGCAGAGCCAGGCAGCGTGTGACCCAGGTGCGTGAACAGCACACACCCAAACATAGGGTGCTGGGAGCAGTGAGACGCAGCTCAAGGGCCAGGACAAGCTGTGCCATAGACACAGATGCCACAGTGTTCGCAGGACTAGAGGGCAGCATGCTGCTGATACAGCGCCTGCAACAGAAATCATTGAGGTCCATTAACTGTCAGCTGTGCACAATGAACAAAAGCCTGCGCTACATAAGGGAGGGCATCATGGGCATGGCAGGTGCCATTCGTGAACTCTGTGCAACATTGAACAGGGACCAGGTAGCCAGGCACAGGGCTAGCCAACATTCAAACCTCCATCTGCACAGCTACACCAAGGCGGTGAACCGCCTGTGCACTACCACTAGCCAGCTGACACGTCGCAGCATCAGCATGCAAGTGGATATGTCCCACTGCTGCCACAATGTTATAAAAAGGCCTGGCGCAGGTCACCACTGCCGTTGAACAACTGCAGACGGAAAAAGCAGGTGGCCCAGCAGCCATGGCCTCAGAGGAAAGTGAGTAGACATCCAGTTGGAGCAGTATCGCCCCACCAGTGCCTGATCCAAGAAGGCACAGTGGGAGACAGGGTGCAGAACCTGTGGACCCAAGGGAGGACAATCAGCCCCCAGAACGGGCAGCAGCAGTCCGTCCCAGAAGGAGGTGAAATTGAAACAATGAGGCACGCAAATGGGTGAGGCAATCCATTCCTACAAGACTCAAGACTTGCCTGACTACCTGCACTGTGGACCTAACATGTGTTACGGACAGCGACACTCATTGTGTTGGTCAGACTGTGTAACCAACTTTCATCCTGCAGTTAAAGGTTTGAATAAACACAGATCTGCTACAAAATTTATGTTGCCTCATGTCATCATTACTCACCTAGAAGTAGTTCTGTGTGATCTCAGCCAGTCTCTGCTGTCTTGCAGCTGCCCCAACTACAACTGGTGGTCTGCCAGGGGGACCTGGGCCATCATCGTCCGATGTATCAGTATCACTCAGTTCTATTGGGATTCCTTTTTTCATAGCTATGTTGTGGAGCATTGCACAGGTAGGCACAATCTTGCAGCAAGTCTCAGGGCTGTATTGTTGTGCTCAATTTTATACCTTTTTGTATCACTTACAATATTGCACATTTGTCTGCTGATTGTGGTATGGCTCGAGTACTTATATTGTAACTTGAGACTCTGTAAATAATCAATATCATTGCTAGTGTTTGTACATCTATCATGTTCTGTTAAGGCTCAGGCGGTTTGCACACAATTCTTGCATGCTACTGATTCAAGTCCCGACTTGTCTTCATGGATGAGTCTTTTCTTTTTTAAAGATGTTTCAGGGGCAATTTAGAGTTTTCAACCAAGCAGTGTTTGTATTCTAGTGAGTTTGTGTGTATTTACCATCTCATTAGAATTCTATGATGGAACTTTAGCTACGGGGACTTAGATTTTTCTATTTCTCCATAAAATCGCTGTGATCTGGCGAATTAACTTTTTTCTATTCGTACTGTATTGGCAAGACTGTCACTTATACACTGCGGTATTACTTTGTTTTTGCATTAAATTCGGCAGATATTGCACTTAAAAAATATGCACAGCCCGCAACAGGTAATGAATCTTCAGCATATCTCTGCCTCTGTGCATTTTTACATATTCCTTGACAGTCCCATTTGCATAAATGTTTATATGGATGGCGATTTCCTGTGTAGGGAAGAGGAGGCACTTTGATTCCAGAACAGCTGTTCACACTGTATAATTACCTTGTAATGCTCCAGGAGGGGTAAGGAAGAATGCAATCATCGAGTAACAATTCAGTGTACAGCAGGGGGTGTGCAAAGGGAGATACCATTTGATAAAAGCAGCCTCAGGTGAGGGTACTCATTTGCCATATTGTAAGTACCGCTGTAGAAGCAGATCTGCCCATAAGGTTTTTAATAAGCAAGGCTCTATTGTAAACTGTTTCAATTAAATAACTGTGTAAGAAAACAGCTCCTACAAAAATATAAAAGCAGGATAAGGTGAAAAGGTGGTGGTTAAAAGCCACTTGTTTTCAAATGTGCAACTGAAATTCTCAACTTAGAATCCCTGACCCGCCCAAGCACAGACATTTGCAGAAGCTCTGATTTTAACACCTAGATTACATCCAGGGCATTTACTCCCAAAGTAGGGATTGGATGTACCAGATTGGGAATGCCCAGAAAAGCTTTTATTTCACATCCGCAGACGTTCTTGGTCTGGTTCTGAACAGAAGATTAAAATCAAATTCCCATATTTGTGAGTAAACAATAAACATAACCACTGTAGAGGTACTTGTTTGCTGTTTTTTTGGAGAACTGATCAATGCCTAATCCTTATTACTGCTAGCACAATTTATCAGAGCAGCTGTAATTACCACAGAAGTGTAGTAGAAAGGGTAAATGAAAGTCTAGTCATGATTAGTGGACAGTGACCACATGCCCTTGGTGCCACTGTCATGTGTGTGACAGGTTTTACCCTTCAAGGTGGAAATGACTTTTTCTATTGTCTAAATCTATCCTCCTTTTCCCCTTAAACCGTATGTTGGGTTTAGGACAGATCTGAGCAAAGATGGATGCTTCAAATATGCACCTACCAAGCATTTTACAAAGGCAGTGGCTTAGTTTCCGCGCTGCAGATGAACATGGGTAGAGCAACGGATCTGACATCCCTACAGGAACATAGAGGAAACTCAAAGGAAACATGCACACCTTATAATTACACGTGGCATTTACCAGTAAGGCATGCTAAGGCTAAGTGCATGCTGTTAAAATAATTTTCATCAAGGTTGCATGTTCAAACCACACATCAGATCAGCCTACTTATGTGGTAATTAGTCCGCTAGCCATGAATAGAACAGATTTACTAAAAAATCACCCCAAAAATCGTGACATGCTTAAATTTTGAAATGCCAATCAAATCAGTGAAGTTATATAAAAGGGATAGTTATTTCAAAGGCAATCTCTCCTGATCTAATGATGGCTGCAGCTTTTCTCTGGGAATTAGTGAGATTATTTCTATTGGTCACAAGAAACAATCTTGCTCGCACCAGTTTTTCAGTGGCTTTGGTTCCTTCTAGCAATTGCCAATGCTGGTGCCTCTGTTCCAGGACAACTACCCCAAACATGGAAAATCCTACTGAATGTGGCCTATCTGGATTTTGCCCTAAAGACAGACTTAGGGGAATATTTATCATGCATTTGTGTTGACTCAAGGCCGTCTTGTGTTGCCCTGTGTGACTTTATAAATCTAGAGTCACGCAACACAGCACAAATCACTGCATTGCATTATTCTGCCCCAGGAAGGTGTTCCATGGGTGGAGCATGGGTGTTCCCATGCATCTACTCATGGATTTTAGAGCATTCCTAGAATTGCCATTACTGATAGACCTGGAAAAGCGCCAAAGTGCTACACCTCCCCAGGAGCACACATAGAAAAAGGAAAATGCCTCAGAGTGTTGTTTTTGTGCAGGAAGGTTTTCCTTTCTGCGCAAAAACAATCCTGCTTATAACGCAGACACCCTTGCACCAGTTTGCAAGAGTGTCTGTTATGGCGCCAGGCAGCAGTTTGTAAGCCAGCACAAGGAAAGTACAGTAATGAGCTGTATAATGTTAAATACAGCACATTCCTGCCCTTTCATGCAGTGCAGCAAGGTGGCTGGCTGTGCTGTGTGAAAGTTTGATACATTTCTGGAATTTTCCATGGATAGGTGAAATGAAACTAGGCCCTGGCATTGACACATCCAATTTGAGTCTAAGCTGCACTTTGACTATTGTAACCCTGTCCATAGCCTATAACACGATTGCCAAAGAAATCCTTCCATCTTGGCTTTAGACCATGTTTGGGTTGAAATAATTAGTCTTCCAATAGCTTACATCATTACTTGCAAACCACATCCAGTAAAACTCGGTCCCTTTTGCCATAGGGTTCTTAACCTCAGCAAGTATTCCATTTGCAACTGTCTTATATTGCAACAAAGTCAGAGAACATATGTGAGATGTTGACATTGTAATACACATTACTATTCTTAAAGAACGTAAAACACAGAAGCACACATAATTGATGAAATACCACTGACTTTGACTGATGGACAAAAGGAAAGCTATACCGCAGAATAAAGTTTGTGATTCAACGCTGAAAGTGTACGTTAGGACGGCGGCAGGGGTCCTTAAAAAGGAGATTGAATGCATGGAACGCAGTCTCTCGGCCACAACTGCTACTGTACCTTTGGATAAGTCTGACCCAGTCATTCCTAGTGTGCAACATGCTAACCTTTCTTTGGGCGATGCTTTAACATTTCCAACTACCCCAGGCCAAGGAGCCCATGGGGCAGAAGCAGTGCAGCACATTTCGGGCTTAGAGAAATCCTCCGATGATGGTCCTTCGACCAAAATGAAAAGGCATAATTGGCCTACAGGAAAAGGGCCTGGACCTAGTGCTAAGCCAGAAAGAGCGATTGGTCATTGATTAACTAGGGACTCTATTAGATCTGTTCAAGACAGTGTGACTACTGCACATACAAATTTGCTTGAGCCCATTAAGAAAATGTTGCATGAGACAATCTTGCCTGTTTATGTGTCTAGACTCTATTGAACAAAGCATTTGTAATATAGGATATGAAAGGGTTACTAATGGAACAACTTCTTCACCTAATTCCCAGTTAGTATGTGCTTCTGTGCCCCTATTAGCTCCAGCATCTGTGGCAGTCAGTAGTACCACTTCAACGTCCTCTATTTCTGCCCCTGATTTATCTTCTATAAACATCCATGCAAATAGGAGGGCAACCGCAGACCCAGACATTGCCTCCAGTCACTAAGGTGAAATCGACTCACTGTGACACTGTAACAATTAATCTACCCCCTGCCTGCTGCCCCTATGTAGCAGTGATGGATAAAGTATCATAGTTGACTTCGGGGCAGAATGAATCCTCTGAATCCTTAAAGAATAAAGTTGTACATTGGCTTGATAATAATTATGTTCTTCCATCTAATAGATCACACCAAATATTGATGACCCAGAGAGTGGGATGAGGAGGGCCTTTAAGGATGACCTTTGAAGATGATTGTATTATTATTTTTAGTCTACAACATTCAGACCTTGCAGGAGATATCCTAGCAAGGACCATGTCTATTTCCCCCTTCTCCAGGAATATTGGATTTCTCCCATTGGGTTTCTTCCATCACACTTTGTGTCACCTAGAAATAGGGCCCAATGAAAAAATTAATAGTCACCAGGTTGATAGAGAAGTTTACCAGATTCTTCCCCCACTGGCCACATCTAACAGTTTCCAAGCATTGGCTTCACTACACGATATTGACTGACTCGAACGAACAAGGTATGGTGGGGGAGAGGTATGGCATAAGAGTGGGGGTAGAATCTAACAAATCTAACAAAACCAAGTCGGTGGCCAGGCTGCTAGAACTTAATACATTCTGTTTAAATGTCTTGGAGAGGTGAAAATGAGATCCTGTGCACACGTATGGATAATTAGCTGGTTCTGTATGTATTCAATAAATGCCAGAAGGAGTCAGACAGATTCTTAATAATGGATAAACACCGGTCGACATCAGGCGTGTTGCGTGCAAGATTCCTTTTAATGAAAAGTTTCAGTTCAATATACAAAAGAAATTGATCAGCCGACACGTGTTTCGTCACAACGTGTAGCTGTTGTGACTCATCAGGGCTAAGGAAGAAAAAAGGGGGATAAGGAAAAAATAAATGCAAATAAAAATAAAATGACCACAAAAGGATTGAAAATGAATAAATAATAATAAATGGAGCCATGGCAACAGTCAAAATGATGAAAGCCAAGAAAAGGAAAATGTCAAAAGACCTGCTCGACATATGGTGTCAGTGAGGGAGACGGAGGATTCTACTGTGTGCTGGGAAAGGGGTGCCAAATAACACAAATGGTCAAGCAAGTTCGTGGTCAACGAAAATGGAGAGTGTAAACAAGTGAGGCAGGAAAAATGTTGTAAACATTAGATTGACCGTGTGAAGACCAGGGTGCCGATCACGATCCGGTAAAAACCGGGTACGAACCGTCGGACGGAGCATAATCTCCGTCCGACGCGTACCCGGTCGTCAATTCATACAAACAAGGAATTACGATTCGCACGGGTACACCATCACCGTACGATTCGTAAAAAAGCCCGACCGAACAAAAAAACCCTACCAATGCCATCCGGGAAAGCGCCGACCTGACGTCGGGAAGCTCGCAGCCAGCCATTCACGACCCAGGAATTACGATTCGCACCGACGTCATCCCGCACGGTGAATATTTTCCGGCACCCAAAAACTGCCGGGAAATCAGGACGACGCGAACAAGGACCACCAGTACGCGACGGACAGACAGGACGACGCGAACAAGGAGGACCAGTACGCGACGGACACACAGGACGACGCGACCAAGGAGGACCCGTACGCGACAGGACGACGCGAAAAAGGAGGACCCGTATGCGACAGGACGACGCGATCAAGGAGTACCAGTACGCGACGGACAGACATGGACCCGAACCTACGAGTCATCCCTGCCCTCATAGCAGTCCACCTCCTCTACAGGTTACGACGCAGACGCCGCAGAAGGTCAGAATAACTAAGGGAGGGGGGAAAGTGGGGTGGGGTGGGGGTGGCAGGACCAGGGCAGGCCACAAAACAACCACATAAGTCACACACCACACATGGCCTGGACATACCTGACTCCCATGCCCTGGTCACCACGAGGGGGTGGGGGCGTGTCCTGATAAGCCAGCGACCGCCACAACGGAAGTCCGTCACCACGCGAACCGGCAACACAACCAGACAGGTACGTCCCGTACCCACGCCTGAAGAGCGTGGGTACGAGTCGTACCACGCCCACACACGTCACCCCAACAATGGCGGGACGGATCGCACCCACGTGGCAAAGGCCTGGGTACGGGCCGCACAAGCATCACATAGCGTGGGGACGTATATGTACGGACCCTACCCCCACCCCGTATGCAAGGAGCGCACCCCCCACCCCAACAGTGAAAGTACGACCCGTACCCCCACCCGCGTATGCATGGAGCGTACCCCCACCCCAACAGTGTAAGTACGACCCATACCCTCACCTGCGTATGCATGGAGCGTACCCCCCACCCCAACAGTGTAAGTACGACCCGTACCCTCACCCGCGTATGCAAGGAGCGTACCCCCCACCCCAACAGTGTAAGTACGACCCGTACCCCCACCCGCGTATGCATGGAGCATACCCCCCAGCCCAACAGTGTAAGTACGACCCGTACCCCCACCCGCGTATGCATGGAGCGTACCCCCCAGCCCAACAGTGTAAGTACGACCCGTACCCCCACCCGCGTATGCATGGAGCGTACCCCCCATGCCAACAGTGTAAGTACGACCCGTACCCCCACCCGCGTATGCATGGAGCGTACCCCCCATGCCAACAGTGTAAGTACGACCCGTACCCCCACCCGCGTATGCATGGAGCGTACCCCCCATGCCAACAGTGTAAGTACGACTCGAACCCTCACCCGCGGACGTACGGACCGTACCCCCACCCCCACCAGTGTAAGTACGACTCCTACCCCCACCCGCGGACTCACGGACCGTACCCCCACCCCAACAGTGTAAGTATGACCCGTACCCTCACCCGCGTATGCAAGGAGCGTACCCCCCACCCCAACAGTGTAAGTACAACCCGTACCCTCACCCGCGTATGCAAGGAGCGTACCCCACACCCCAACAGTGTAAGTACAACCCGTACCCTCACCCACGTATGCATGGAGCGTACCCCCACCACACCAGTGTAAGTAGAGTCGTACCCTCACCTCGAATGCATTGAGCGTACCCCCACCGTGTATGTTCCAAGCGTACATATCCTGAAATCGGAGGTGTGTGTGCAGAGTCCACCCAGCAGTGCCCTGAGACAGGAGGGGTGGGTGTGGAGTCCTCCCAGCAGTGCCCTGAGACAGGAGGGATGGGTGCCTATCACTAACAGCAGTGCCCTGAGACAGGAGGGGTGGGTGCCTATCACTCCCAGCAGTGCCCTGAGCCAGGAGGGGTGGGTGTGGAGTCCTCCCAGCAGTGCCCTGAGACAGGAGGGGTGGGTGTGGAGTCCTCCCAGCAGTGCCCTGAGCCAGGAGGGGTGTGTGCAGAGTCCACCCAGCAGTGCCCTGAGACAGGAGGGGTGGGTGCCTATCACTCCCAGCAGTGCCCTGAGCCAGGAGGGGTGGGTGTGGAGTCCTCCCAGCAGTGTCCTGAGACAGGAGGGTTGGGTGCCTATCACTAACAGCAGTGCCCAGAGACAGGAGGGGTGTGTGCAGAGTCCTCCCAGCAGTGCCCAGAGACAGGAGGGGTGGGTGTGGAGTCCTCCCAGCAGTGCCCTGAGACAGGAGGGGTGGGTGCCTATCACTAACAGCAGTGCCCTGGGACAGGAGGGGTGGGTGCAGAGTCCACCCAGCGGTGCCCTGAGACAGGAGGGGTGGGTGCCTATCACTCCCAGCAGTGCCCTGAGCCAGGAGGGGTGGGTGTGGAGTCCTCCCAGCAGTGCCCTGAGACAGGAGGGGTGGGTGCCTATCACTAACAGCAGTGCCCTGAGACAGGAGGGGTGGGTGTGGAGTCCTCCCAGCAGTGCCCTGAGACAGGAGGGGTGGGTGTGGAGTCCACCCAGCAGTGCCCTGAGACAGGAGGGTTGGGTGCCTATCACTAACAGCAGTGCCCAGAGACAGGAGGGGTGTGTGCAGAGTCCTCCCAGCAGTGCCCAGAGACAGGAGGGGTGGGTGTGGAGTCCTCCCAGCAGTGCCCTGAGACAGGAGGGGTGGGTGCCTATCACTAACAGCAGTGCCCTGGGACAGGAGGGGTGGGTGCAGAGTCCACCCAGCGGTGCCCTGAGACAGGAGGGGTGGGTGCCTATCACTCCCAGCAGTGCCCTGAGCCAGGAGGGGTGGGTGTGGAGTCCTCCCAGCAGTGCCCTGAGACAGGAGGGGTGGGTGCCTATCACTAACAGCAGTGCCCTGAGACAGGAGGGGTGGGTGTGGAGTCCTCCCAGCAGTGCCCTGAGACAGGAGGGGTGGGTGTGGAGTCCACCCAG
This sequence comes from Triturus cristatus, assembly GCF_964204655.1. Lineage (NCBI taxonomy): Eukaryota > Metazoa > Chordata > Amphibia > Caudata > Salamandridae > Triturus > Triturus cristatus. The sequence goes on from NC_140580.1 coordinate 481,655,525, forward strand.
CAGTGCCCTGAGACAGGAGGGGTGGGTGCAGAGTCCACCCAGCGGTGCCCTGAGACAGGAGGGGTGGGTGCCTATCACTCCCAGCAGTGCCCTGAGCCAGGAGGGGTGGGTGTGGAGTCCTCCCAGCAGTGCCCTGAGACAGGAGGGGTGGGTGCCTATCACTAACAGCAGTGCCCTGAGACAGGAGGTGTGGGTGCGGAGTCCTCCCAGCAGTGCCCTGAGCCAGGAGGGGTGTGTGCAGAGTCCTCCCAGCAGTGCCCAGAGACAGGAGGGGTGGGTGCCTATCACTCCCAGCAGTGCCCTGAGACAGGAGGGGTGGGTGCCTATCACTCCCAGCAGTGCCCTGAGCCAGGAGGGGTGGGTGTGGAGTCCTCCCAGCAGTGCCCAGAGACAGGAGGGTTGGGTGCCTATCACTAACAGCAGTGCCCAGAGACAGGAGGGGTGTGTGCACAGTCCTCCCAGCAGTGCCCAGAGACAGGAGGGGTGGGTGTGGAGTCCTCCCAGCAGTGCCCTGAGACAGGAGGGGTGGGTGCCTATCACTAACAGCAGTGCCCTGAGACAGGAGGGGTGGGTGTGGAGTCCTCCCAGCAGTGCCCTGAGACAGGAGGGGTGGGTGTGGAGTCCACCCAGCAGTGCCCTGAGACAGGAGGGGTGGGTGCAGAGTCCACCCAGCGGTGCCCTGAGACAGGAGGGGTGGGTGCCTATCACTCCCAGCAGTGCCCTGAGCCAGGAGGGGTGGGTGTGGAGTCCTCCCAGCAGTGCCCTGAGACAGGAGGGGTGGGTGCCTATCACTAACAGCAGTGCCCTGAGACAGGAGGTGTGGGTGCAGAGTCCTCCCAGCAGTGCCCTGAGCCAGGAGGGGTGTGTGCAGAGTCCTCCCAGCAGTGCCCAGAGACAGGAGGGGTGGGTGCCTATCACTCCCAGCAGTGCCCTGAGACAGGAGGGGTGGGTGCCTATCACTCCCAGCAGTGCCCTGAGCCAGGAGGGGTGGGTGTGGAGTCCTCCCAGCAGTGCCCAGAGACAGGAGGGTTGGGTGCCTATCACTAACAGCAGTGCCCAGAGACAGGAGGGGTGTGTGCAGAGTCCTCCCAGCAGTGCCCAGAGACAGGAGGGGTGGGTGTGGAGTCCTCCCAGCAGTGCCCTGAGACAGGAGGGGTGGGTGCCTATCACTAACAGCAGTGCCCTGAGACAGGAGGGGTGGGTGTGGAGTCCTCCCAGCAGTGCCCTGAGACAGGAGGGGTGGGTGCCTATCACTAACAGCAGTGCCCTGGGACAGGAGGGGTGGGTGCAGAGTCTACCCAGCAGTGCCCTGAGCCAGGAGGGGTGTGTGCAGAGTCCTCCCAGCAGTGCCCAGAGACAGGAGGGGTGGGTGCCTATCACTCCCAGCAGTGCCCTGAGACAGGAGGGGTGGGTGCCTATCACTCCCAGCAGTGCCCTGAGACAGGAGGGGTGTAACACATGTGTGTGAGGCCAGAATTATCCACATGCATACTGCCTACAAGGGAACATGTCCCCATGAACTCATGTCAACAGACTCCACACACAAGTACAGTGATCACCAAGGATGCCACGATTGTTGCAGGTGGAGACATGGCCCTGCATGCATGGCCAAAGTAGAAGGGCTCCGTCACACACACAGCTCATGTAGACACAGCTCTGCGCTAAACATTGGGAACACCCTGCAGGGAAGAAAGCTGGGTACACAGAGGAAGGAATACACCCTGGGACAAGTGCACCATGCAGTAACTGCTTACATGAACAAAGAAAGTTAGCCAACACCTTGTGATGGCACACAGATCCCAGGGTCCCACCAATGAGCAGCACACTACTACATATCCCACACACCCAAACCCTTAAACACCACCCAAAACCATGTAGCAGCCCCACCAACACCAATACCAGCATAGCAGTAGTGTGATAATGAAAACAAAATTAAGCTTTATTCAGCATGAGCACAATGTCCGTGGATCGCAGGCAGTTCAATATTCACAAAGCCCATAGGGCAGTCAATGATTCTCAGCTGGATGGGGGACACAGTGGGATGCGTGTCCCCTACCTTGCCTGCACAGTCAAATGGCATCGTCTTCCACACTGGTGAGGGCATCAGGGGGGGGGAAGCAACAGGCACCGCAGGGACATCAGGGCAAAGGGGCGGCGTTGTGGGTGCAGGGATGGAGGACTCCACCACAGGGGGTGGGTCAGTGCCAAAGGCGGAGGCCAGGATGGCACTACACACCTTTGCAAGGTCCTCCAGGGAGTCCCCTGCACCCGAAGGGACCTCAGGCCCCAAGGAGGGGGGGGTCAGAGGAATGGGTCGCAGCGCCACCGGGGGAGGGTGGAGACAGGGGGGGAGACTCAACCACCCTGACCGGGGACCTCCTTGACCGCTTGCGTGGTGGTGTAACTGTGGGGCTCAGGGACAGAGCGGCCATGAAGGAGTCCTTGGGGAGATGTGGCCAGGAGAGCTGAGGGGAGGGGATTTGGAGGGAGTGGACTGGGTGGAATGCGGACTCCCACTATGGCTGCGTGTCACACGTTTGCCCCCCGACCCAGTGGGTGTGCCTACCTCACCCTGTGTGTGCGTGTCAGGAGGAGTGCGGTGGACCTTCCCTGCTGGTGTGGTGCCCGTGTCCGTTGATGTGGGTGCATGCCGACGTCTGGGTGTACGTGGGACAGGCATGGGAGTGGGAAGTGTGGATGGGGCAGGGGTAGGTGGGGGGAGGTCGCGCTGCAGGAGACCCACTGCTGCAGTCAGTGTGGAGTCTATGGACCTCAGCAAGTTGCGTTGGTCAGCCTGCGATGAATGAATGCCCTCCAAGAATGCCTCGATGTTGGTGAGGGTTTTGCCGTGGGCATGGAGGACATTAAGGATCGCAGCCTGACCAACCTGCAGTTGCCGCTGGATGTCCACAGACTCTGCATTGGCGGCAGCGGTGGAGACAGGGGCAGGGGGTGCGGTGCCTGGCAGGAAGGAGACATGCTGTGACCGGGCACGCTGGGAATGGACATGAGCAAGTGGGAGGCGGCTGATGGGAACTGAGGGGGCGGTGCGAGGTGTTGTTCCGCTGTCAGCTGCTGGTGCAGCCACCGCCCACTCGGAGACATCCTCCTCGGACCTGTCAGCTTCGTATTCTGACGTGCCAGTCGACAGGTCCTCGGCCGCACTATCCTCCACCTCTGTCCCACTCGATGTGCCAGCCCCGATGTCACGGCTGGCACTGGTGCTCGGTCCCTCCGCCTTGCCTGTGTCCATGTCTCCCTCTGTGTCCCCCGACGATGCTGTGGGCAGGGTGGAGAGACAGAAATTAATCAGACAGCTGTACACATCAGTCACATGAGTCCAATCTACATAGGTAACATTGCATAGCCTGAAAAGGAAGATCCCTGACATCTACTAAACAAGGTACCGTTGTAGGGCATGAAACACACAGTTGGTTGAGCCACCATGCCACTGCAACACCATGGAGAGCATGAGACAATAGCTCAAGACAGGAAACGTAGTCTGACATAGCACCCAGGCCCTGGGGACAATCCAGCACTGCATCTGCACCACACAGCGTCGGTGAAAATACCGATGACCAGGGACCATATGCACGAACTTGAGACACATGCTGCATAGGTAATGCTGGAAACATGCCCAACATGACTCGGTCACTGCACCTTGCGTGTGTGTCCAGACAAACATCACACACTGCCCAGACCCAGCAAGTAGAAATCAGGAATTTACATATAGGCATTGCCCGCCCCAACCAACCCCTACACGAGGCAAATTGTTGAGACACAGGTGGCACCAACATCTCATAGTCTGGGTGATAAACACAGGGGCAGGCAAAATGCAAGATTGGACGCCAAACAGCCAAGGTGCACCTGTACAAATAATGAGGTACCAGTGCCCATCCTCAGATGAGTATAACAAGACACACAGGCACTGCCAACTGTGAGTATGAAGAAGGACAATCAGGTCAGGCTGCACAGTGGACACCTGTACAAAATAGCACGTCTATATACATGGTGCCAGGGGACAATGGCACAGAGCACAACCTACGCTGTAGACACTGAGAGTGTCCACGTTTATGATGACACACACCACTGAGGAAAAGGTGCTCCAGGGGACAGTAGTGGCCACGCAACCACATGCTACTGAATGGTAATGACTGCAACACACGCCACCATCCCTGCACTATGCGTATCGCACACTCATGCACATCATGTCACAGGCCACTACATAGGACATGCGCGCTGTAAGGCATGACACATGAGAGACCAACTCCCATGTCTGGAGTCAGCATCAGTGCCAACTTACATGGAACCCACATGCAGTGCACTTGACAGGGCACAGCCAAGGTCCAAAAAGCTGTTACACACCACCCCCACACATGATGCGACAGGCATTGTTCTCGTGGACAAAGCACCAGCCTACATTACCTTGTGAAGGAGTGACCACACACAGACCAGGGAACACATTGCAAGAAGGGGGTGAAGGGTGGCAGGGGCGCAGCGCTATACTGGGGCAAACAGGATCTGCACAGCACCTTTAAACCCTGCCAGTGAATAAATGCTACCGTGCCCTTACAAATGCCGGTGACACACAACAAACGCACATGTACCTACCCCCTTCCGGCTGCTGCATTGCCTGTAAGCGCCTCTCCAGGTCTGGAAAGACCACCGGCAGCACACGCCTGTGGAGGTGGCTCAGACGGCGGCGGCCGCAGTTCTTGTGGCTCTCAGGTGAGTCCCCCAGCAGGAGCCGTGCAATCCTCCGCGTCCAGCACCGGATATCCTGCCAGCGTTTCCTCACCTGGGGCAGGCTCCGCCTCCGACCATCCACACCCCTCACGGCACTGACGGCGGTCAGCCAGATCTGCTCCTTGGCAGTGGCGCCTACCTGTGAGGAAGAACAAGTGACACCACATCAATACACCAGCCACATGTCACAGAGAGACATATGAGAACAAATTAGCTGTTTACAACAAGGCATGTCAAGCAGCCAACGCATTGCACCTTTGTCATAGGGACATCATCCCCTGGTGAGGGAAAAAGCTGTACGTGCCATAGTGGGTACACAGGTGGAATGATGGCAATGTCACAATCAGTGATCAAGGCTCACACTGTGCATCACACCCACCCCTCCTGTCTCAGGGCACTGCTGGGAGGACTCCACACCCACCCCTCCTGTCTCAGGGCACTGCTGGGAGTGATAGGCACCCACCCCTCCTGTCTCAGGGCACTGCTGGGAGGACTCCACACCCACCCCTCCTGTCTCAGGGCACTGCTGGGAGGACTCCACACCCACCCCTCCTGTCTCAGGGCACTGCTGGGAGACATCAGGTTTCCCCCCCCTGGGACCCCCCCTACAGTACATGGCAGGTGTGTCACACCAGGACACAATGCCAGAAGTCACAGTCACAACATAGGGACAGTCTGTGCCAGTGGCCTATGCACTCACCTGATACCCTGGTCGCCCATACAGCATGGAGTACTGTGGGAGGATCACATCCAGCAGAGCCATGTTCTCCTCCAGGGTGAATGGCTGTGTCCTCTCCACAGCCCTTGACATGGTTCCAGGGAATCAGTAGCAGCAGCTGGGTCGACGAATGCAAAGATGTGCAGGCAAGTACTCCCTCATGGGACCTGGCTGCCTTATATCTGCCTTTCTGCCCTGTCTCATGCACAGGAGTACAGAGTGATTGGTCACTCACATTCGCATCCTATGTTTCCACCAATCCCTTCAAACCTAGAAGTCTGTGGGTTCTCTATCAGTTTCATTCTCCTGCATGCTGTCAGACCCACCAACACATTGCAACAATGTAGAAGAATTCCAACTGACTTCTGCTGTGCACCTTCCAGAACAATTTCGGATTTTGAACTTGGTCTCCATGCCAACCAGCATGCATGTAGGCCTCAATACTTGTCCCCTATGTAATTTGGAGCATCACACACAGGTACGGTGCGTTTCGGGGCCCTAGGGCACCCCAAATGCGTTGCAACGGCCCGTACACGCATGCCTACGTTCACTATCAGTATGGGTGTCCTCGTGTATGCGTATTCGTAGTGGTACGGACCGTACACACGCATCTACGCTCACTATCGGTCTGCACGCGTATGCGTACTCGTAGTGGTACGGCCCGTACACACGCATGTCCGCTCACTATCACTACGAGTACGTATACGCGTGCAGACCCATAGTGATAGTGAGCGTAGATGCGTGTGTATGGTCCGTACCACTACGAGTACGCATACGCGTGCAGACCCATAGTGATAGTGAACGTAGATGCGTGTGTACGGTCCGTACCACTACGAGTACGCATACGCGTGCAGACCCATAGTGATAGTGAACGTAGATGCGTGTGTACGGTCCGTACCACTACGAGTACGCATACGCGTGCAGACCCATAGTGATAGTGAACGTAGATGCGTGTGTACGGTCCGTACCACTACGAGTACGCATACGCGTGCAGACCCATAGTGATAGTGAGCGTAGATGCGTGTGTACGGCCCGTACCACTACGAGTACGCATACGCGAGGACACACATTGTGACAGGGCCGTACACACGCATCTACGCTCACTATCACTATGGGTCTGCACGCGTATGCGTACTCGTAGTGGTACGGACCGTACAAATGCCTGTACGCTCGCCATCACGATGGGTACACATACGGCAGCACTCCCACAGTGATTTGGGAACATACACAGGCCCTCTTAGCAGCAGTACGGCGGTTTTTACACATCACAGTGGTGATAGGCGACACACAGGTAGGAATAGGGCGGACATACTTGTCCATGGATGGACATACTTGTCCATGGATGGACATACTTGTCCAGGAATGGACATCAAGGCATCGTCTGTGCATTACTACATGTGTGGGGCACAGGTGTGACAGGCTGTGATGTGGAACATGACTCCTGAGTGGAGAAGGCACCAGATGTATGATGAGATGTGTATGGGTGTACTGTGTGACGGTGCAATGTGTGCCAGCCATGCCCTTGACTCCTTTGACATGTGTGCATGTCGGACTGCACACTTGGGGTAAGCGTCACTGGCATGGCACGGACACCAACACACGGAAGTGTCCCATGATGCCCGGGACAGGGGTTATGACACCTGACTTGTCACTACCCACAGTGCACAATGTGACTATGTCATTTATGTGTGGGGGATTTACATCAGGTTGATGTTGTAGCACCCTCATAAGCTGCAGCCGTAGCAGCAACCAACATGTGTCTGTGTGTAGATTGTCATTGTACACTGTTCCGCACACCATGCCACATGTGGTATCGGATGTGAGGTGCACATGTATGCATGGAACACGGAGTAGCGTGACAAGGCCATGTCTGCATCCTCACAAGGAATGTGTGGTGAGTCATGACATGTGCACCTTCATGGCAAGGTGTGTGGGCTGTCCTAGTGTAATGTCATGTGACCTGTGGCTCCAGTGTTCAGCGACCAGTCTCTGCAATCGGCATCCTACTTCTGCTGATGTGTGGGTGTATGTCACTCCTGTCTTGCGTCTGGCTGTTCACTTGCATTGGGACACAGCTATTCCCATGGCGTGGCATGGGGAGGTTCTCAATCTCCGTGTGTAGCTGGGTCTTGGAAGGAGTGCCACCTTGCATCCATACGTGTGCTGGCCATGTAGCACATACCTGACTCCCTATGTAGCATGTGTGTATTGCCAGATTAACATGTGCTCAGTAGACATGAGTTGTTGTCGTGGTGCACTCACTCTTCCTTGTCACTTCCAAATTACTGCAGAGCGCCGCCTCTTGCCCGAATAATTCCAGACTTGGCTGCCATGCAGGAGAATGACAGCATCCGGCTCTACCGCTTCACCCAACCGTTGATTCTGGAGTTGACGGCGAGACTGGCACCACACCTGCAACCGCTGCACAGGTATCCTACGGCACTGACACCCCAGCTGAAGGTAATGGCTGCCCTACATTTTCTTGCCACGGGTACCTTTCAAAATACCATAGCTCATGTTGGTGGCATGTCCCAGAGCATGTTCAGCGGTGTGCTGCATGATTTCTTGGAGGCCATGTTGATTCACCTGGATGACTTCATCAAGTTCCCAACCCCTGAACAGATGACTGAGGTCAAGCGTGGATTCTATGCCCTGGGAGGGATGCCCCATGTCATAGGGTCCATAGATGGGACACATGTAGCTTTGGTACCACCACACGCACGGGAGGTGGCGTACCGCAATCGGAAGCACTACCACTCCATCAATGCCCTTGTGGTGTGTCTCTCCAACATGGTGATTTCACATGTCTGTGCTCGTTTTCCAGGATCAGCACATGATGCCTACATCATGAGGCGTAGCGGGATGCCTGATATGATGATGCAGCTGCACAACGAACGGGCATGTGTTGTAGGTGGGTACAGTCTGTCTGTCTTCTATTCTGTATCGCTTACCAGCACGACCGCTTCACCACTTCTAACGATGACCATGTGCTTCCCATGTAGGGGACGCTGGCTATCCCAACATGCCATGGCTGATCACACCTCTCCGCAACCCCATCACGCCGGCACAGCTCCGCTACAACACCGCCCATGGCCGGACAAGGCGAGTGATAGAGAGGACGTTTGGCATGCTGAAGAGCCGATTCCGGTGCCTCCACAAGACCGGCGGTGCACTCCCTTATGCCCCGGCAAAGGTCTGCAAGATCTTCATGGTCTGCTGCATGCTGCACAACATGGCAGTTGAAAGAGCTGTGCCACTCATCCTGAATCAACATGACGAGGACCATCCACCCATGGAGGACGAAGGGCTTGGCAATGGGGCTAGTGATGTGGAGGATGTGGAGCCGCAAGAGGACATCCGGACTCGGCTCATACGCGACTTCTTTGCTTAGTGGTGAGTACCAGTGTCTGAGTGTGCACGCATTGGTCCCCGTGTGGCATGCGTTGTGATGTGTGTCTCCACCTGCATGTATGGCACGTGACTCAGAGGTGCGTGTGGGTGTGTCACTGGAGTGATGGTGCCAGTGATGGTAGTATTTCCCCAGTCATTATAATGACCTAGCATGTTGTCATCCATACATGTGTCGAGTAAATGCACATGCAAGTGGCTGTGCATTTTTGTGGCTGACTTCTTGTGTGTCTCTCTTCCCCAGGTACCTGCACATGCCGTCTGCTGGTTGCATTGTTGTGGCACTGCTATTCATCATGGACATGACATCGTGGGCTGACTCGGACACGTTTGGAAGTCTCCATGGGGTAAGGGATGCATCTGGGGTGTATTGGGTGTGGCAGTTGTTCACGGTGTATGCACACTGCCCCTGTCGATGTGTTGTTCCTCTGCAGCCATGTCGCATCCCCATGGGACACGACATGCAGCTGTGTACACCTGAATAGATGGTCTGCCTGGTTGACAGGCATCAGTGATGGGATAGGGGATTGTGATGATGGCATCAATGTGTGTGACACTGCCCTTGGCCACATACGGTTAGCATTGGCTGGACATGGTGTGGGACTTCAACATCAGCGGATCTATGGTGTATGGCAGGCTCTCCGTGTGCAGCTGTGGGTATTTAGCTGTTAGCCGACGCTTGTGTGCCACTTCCATGGCAAACACGCATGTGTGCTGCAGAAGGGGGGTGCCAGTGTTGGACCCACATGTTACTCCACATGATGTGTTCATGTGTACTTCGAGTGGCCTCTGCAATCCCGAATACATGTCTAATAAAGGTGTCCCTATGCCTCCAAGGTGCCTCTTCTCAGTCAATGCTGGTGTGTTGCCACGGTGCATCCTGCATGTCTGGCATGGTATTCCCTGATTGTTGCTATGTGTCAATGTGTCGAGTTGCAAGATGCAAGCTGTGTGTGTGGGCTGAGACTGTGTATTGGGCATGATGTCCATGACTGTGTTGGTATTGTGACATGTGCCATCCCCATGCATCCAATGTTGGCCAGGCCCCCATTCTCGGCATCCACCGGACTCCGGCTTGCAGGACATGGTTCTGCCACCTGTGTACACATGCCTGGGTGCCCCCCAGGACACTGGACTGGATCCCTGACCACTGCCGATGACAGTTGCTGTACTCAATGTGTGTGTCAGCACGGTTGTTCGGCAACCCCCTTAGCTGGTTGGGCCCATCACGGGTGTGTATGGTGCTCCATGTCTGTCTTGCCTAATACACTGTGACCCATGTGCCCTGTGCCAGACTCAGGCCCCAGGGTGTGGATGGTTGAAGACAAAAGATGACTCAGGCATGTTTTGACTTTACAAGACACATGTTAGTTAATAATGCTACCAGCAGGCATCTACTCATCATAGTGTGATTTATTAGTGGGGGGGGGGGGGGCAAAGTAAGGGTCTTTCCGGGATGTTTGAATCCAAAGTTCAGTAGGGGAGTTGGGGTCCTTGCCATTGGAAATCCTCAGAGTCCATGCCACAGTCTTTGTCAACATTGGTCAGCCAGTGACCAGCAGGGCCATGTGGCAGAGAATGTCTCTTGATGCTGTGATGCTGTTGCTCCAGTGGGCCAGGTGCCAGGCCAGGTGTCCTGGGAGATGGTGATGTAGCAGCCACCCTCACGGTCCTTTCCGTGGACGACCCGGCCTCCTGCGGGGAACCTCACCAGCAGGCCGTGACGACGTCTGGGATGCTCCGTCGGATGTTTCCTCCTCCTCCTCCTGATCCCTCCCTGTGGGTGGTGATGTTCTCCGCCTTCTGGCACAGGGAGGGTCGGCCATGGTGTCGGCCATCCGACGGAGTGTAGCGTGAATCCCCTGGAATGCCGTCACTTGCTCAGCCTGTCTGTCCTCCATCCTCCGTTGGTGTACCAGTAGACAGGCAATTAGCTCCGCATGTTGCTGGGCCTGCTGGCCCTTGATCCCCTCGAGGACGGACACAACCTGGGCCATGCCCGTGGTGTCCTGCCGGTATGAGTCCAGGATGTTACGGACATGGGAAAATACCGGATCCCCAGCCAACTGGTCAGGCTCGCGCCTCCGCCGTCCTCCACTCCCACCACCCCTGCCCACTTGAACCTGGCCTGCACTTGTGGGCACATGGGGTCTCCGGGACCCCTGAGGGGTGGCATTGGCGTTGTCGCCTGCCTCCTCCTGGGTGCCCGGGACACCGTGTCCCTCCTGGCGAGCCTGGCTGCATTGTGGTGTTGGGGCAGGGATCCTGGGTGTCTCCTGGGATGTGGCAGGAGTGGGGGTGGTGGTTGGCACAGTTGTACCTGACGCAGGTGCTGCAGGTGGTTGGACACCAGTTGGGCCAGGTTGGTCGGGGTCGTCCGCAGAGTGGTGAGAGTGGTCGCTGCCGGTGGGATCGGGCTCCTGCAGATCCAGGTCCTGTGAGTGTTCCCCCCCAGTGTTGGGGGGTGCACCACGACGTTGACCTGTGTGTGAGAGAGACAATGTTAATTTTTGTCCATGCAACATCCATGTTTCATCATTTTCACAGTTGGCACATTTCCTCTTGGAATTAGGATTTGTCTTGCATTCCACTCACAGTGCACTTGTGCATGGGTGTGTCCCTTGGGCACCACTTTGGCCCCTTTAACTATGTGTGGCACAGTCTTACTTGCTGCGTCAAGTGTGACTGCAGTCAGCAGTGGAGTGGGCAGGTGTGGCGAGCCATGCACTGTACATGTGCACATGGAGTGGATCCACACACTTATATGATCCAGGTAGCTGTCCTTGTGCTCGTGAACAGGTTGTGACATGGCCATGTGTTTTGCCATGGTGAAGAGGGGGGCTTCTGGCACTGGCCACCCTTGTCTACATGCACGCAGTCTACCTGCTGACGAGCAGACATTCACACACGCAACACGGCTGATTGGCTCTCCCTGTGTCTCGCTCCCTCTGTGTCCCCCTCTCCCTCCCTCTCTGTCCCCCTCTCCCTCCATCTCTGTCCCCCTCTCCCTCCATCTCTGTCCCCCTCTCCCTCCCTCTCTGTCCCCCTCTCCCTCCCTCCGTGTGTCAGCCTCCTCCCTCTGTCCGTCTCCCTTCCTCTCTGTCCCCCTCTCCCTCCATCTCTGTCCCCCTCTCCCTCCATCTCTGTCCCCCTCTCCCTCCATCTCTGTCCCCCTCTCTCTCCATCTCTGTCCCTCTCTCCCTCCGTCTCTGTCCCCCTCTCCCTCCCTCTCTGTCCCCCTCTCCCTCCATCTCTGTCCCCCTCTCCCTCCATCTCTGTCCCCCTCTCCCTCCCTCTCTGTCCCCCTCTCCCTCCCTCTCAGTCCCCCTCTCCCTCCCTCCGTGTGTCAGCCTCCTCCCTCTGTCCGTCTCCCTCCCTCTCTGTCCCCCTCTCCCTCCCTCCGTGTGTCACCCTCTGTCACCTCTGCCCAGCTTCCTGGGCACACACTGTTAGCAGATCTTTGAGTGGCCCTTGGATTGTTGATGTGAGTTTGTTTCTGATCTCCAGGCACCCATTGGGTGTAGTGTCTGTGTCTGTGCGCTGCTGCTGTGGTGGTGTGTGCTGCCACTCGTTCACAATGTTGGCTGTTCATTAGCTGCTGTCATGTGCAAAACAGTGCCTTCACCCCCATGTGTTGATGCAAGGCGTCCGCCATTTGCTGGCAAGTCATTCCTGTGTTGGGACACACTGTTTGTCTGGCTGTGACCTAGGCCATATGGGTAGAGTGAATTGTTGTCTGCTTCTGAGTTGCACTATGTGCTTTTTTGGGCCCAGCCTGCCGCCATCCGGGTTACCGTGTCATGTGTTGTTGTCTTCTGTGGCCTGTGACTTGACATTGTCCAGCTGGGTGCATGGGGCATGGTGGCAGCAGTGGCATGTGCGTGCTCATGGAGTGTGGTTGAGTCATGCGATGGCTTGTGGTGGTTGCGTGCCTGTTGGTGATTTTGGTTGTGGATGCCGTTCCCCCCTTGTGAGGTGCGTTGTTTGTGTACTCACCCGGGTCTCGGAGTCCTTCTAATCCTTCGACTGCCTCCACCGGCAGTATGGCCATCACCCTCTCCTCCCAGGGATGGTAGTGTACGGGTCTGCGGGAGGGCCCTCCTCCGGTGGTGTTGGCCTGGTCGTGTTCATCCTGCCTCTTGGCTCGGACCCTCCTCCGCAGATCGTACCACCTGTTCTGGCATTCCTGCTTGGTCCGTCTGGTGTCCGCAACAGCATTCACAGCATCGACGATGGTCTGCCACATGGCAGTTTTTGCTGCCAGGCTGGTGCTTCTGACCAATGTTCCAAAGATCTGTGGCTCGACTCTGAGGATATGATCAACAAGGACCTCCAATTCTCGGTTACTGAACTTTGGATTCTTGGTGGTGGGCATGGTGAGGGGTGTGGGTGGGGATGGTGGGGGGGGGTGTGTGGATGTTGGGGGGTGTGTGGATGGTTGTCTGTGTGTGTGTGTGAATGTGATGAGGGGTGTTTGTGAGGGTGGTTGTGTGAAGGTGTGCAAGTGTAAGATGTGGTGTAGCTTGTAGTGTGGTTCTGTGGTGTCTGGCAGCAGTGAGTCTGTTGCAAAGGCTCATGGTTTGTGTGTGTGGGCCCTTTTTATTGGTCCATTGGTGGGTGTGGCTGTGTTTGAATCTTGGGTGGGTTGGTTATAAGGAGTGGTGGTGTATTTGGCCTCTGTTTGTTTTTGGCAGTTGCAGGTCAGTGAATGTGTTGTTTTAGTGGTTGTTGGACATGTTTAGTGGCTTTGTGCCATTCGAATGGTGTATTCTTGTGTTGTTTTGTTTTGTCCTGGTTGTGTACGTGCGTTTTGAGCGTGTGTACGGTGTGTAAATGGGCCATTTGGTTGTACGGTGCTGTCCTTGTGTGTGGGTTGGTACGACTCGTACATGCGGTGGTGATGTTGGGGCCTGGGGTGCGCTCCGTACTTAGGAGGTTGTGTTGGGGGTAGGACCGGAACGTACTGGGGTGGGGGTAGGACTGGAACGTACTGGGGTGTACATTGACGATGGTACGACACGTACTGGGGTGGGGGTAGGACTGGAACGTGGACAAAAACTGATAAGTATCCCTCTTGACCTCTATTTCTTTTACTTAACAATTAATTTCTTGTGGGTTCACATGAAAAAGAGACAATCAATTGTGTTTAAGCATTTCAACTCATATATTTATTTTTTGTTTTTTATATAAATTATTTTTATGATATTTCCTTGCTCATATACATTTTTTCATTTACATACATTATTTACAAATATCATCTTATTCCTAAACACGCCTTGTACAATAATATATTCAATTACTGTGCTTATTTCATATTCTCAACAATGTATTTGAAGATATAAGCTAATACTCATTATAAAAAAACAACCTCTCTCCTGTAATTTTTGAGAGAAATCCCCACAGCAATCACTCCTCTGTTCATACCACATGCATTTCACTATCATACAACACATTCACACTCCACCCCAGATGTACACCATCGATGTTGCTGGACTGGCCAGAGCTGGGCTAATTACTCAACCCTTAGATTATGGTGCCAATTACTAGGGTGTGACACTCTGTCTTGGTCGACGCACGTTTCGGTGGATCTAATTTCTTTTCTTGCCACCTTCTTCAGGACCTTTTTATTTGCGAATTTATCGCGGGCAAAGATGAGGGGATTAATGTTCTGTATTCTGGTATTGCGCACGTAGTGAGAGTTTTCCCCACAAGCGATGTTGCTGATGACGTTCTTTTCCTTTTTGCAATGCAATCAATACTTAATAAGACCGTATTACGATCCTAGGAGTCAGTTGCACATTTCCTCATGTGTTTATTTGGTTCATATGCTCGGGTTTGCTTTTTCCAAGCCTTTCTCGTAGTGCTGATGGCTCACTGGCCCCTAGGAGCTGCTCATGGAGCTCCACAGGCGTTTTCTAAGGAACAGCTATTTCTTAATCTCCTTCAGCAACTCGCATCGCGGACTTCGCGGAAGCCGAAGTCCGCGATGCGAGTTGCTGAAGGAGATTAAGAAATAGCCGACAGAGCACCAAAGAAGATAGATATCAGTCAACCCGGTCACTGTACTATGCGGCTAAAAGAACAAACAGAATAGACCAATACCACGCTGTTCCTTAGAAAACGCCTGTGGAGCTCCATGAGCAGCTCCTAGGGGCCAGTGAGCCATCAGCACTACGAGAAAGGCTTGGAAAAAGCAAACCCGAGCATATGAACCAAATAAACACATGAGGAAATGTGCAACTGACTCCTAGGATCGTAATACGGTCTTATTAAGTATTGATTGCATTGCAAAAAGGAAAAGAACGTCATCAGCAACATCGCTTGTGGGGAAAACTCTCACTACGTGCGCAATACCAGAATACAGAACATTAATCCCCTCATCTTTGCCCGCGATAAATTCGCAAATAAAAAGGTCCTGAAGAAGGTGGCAAGAAAAGAAATTAGATCCACCGAAACGTGCGTCGACCAAGACAGAGTGTCACACCCTAGTAATTGGCACCATAATCTAAGGGTTGAGTAATTAGCCCAGCTCTGGCCAGTCCAGCAACATCGATGGTGTACATCTGGGGTGGAGTGTGAATGTGTTGTATGATAGTGAAATGCATGTGGTATGAACAGAGGAGTGATTGCTGTGGGGATTTCTCTCAAAAATTACAGGAGAGAGGTTGTTTTTTTATAATGAGTATTAGCTTATATCTTCAAATACATTGTTGAGAATATGAAATAAGCACAGTAATTGAATATATTATTGTACAAGGCGTGTTTAGGAATAAGATGATATTTGTAAATAATGTATGTAAATGAAAAAATGTATATGAGCAAGGAAATATCATAAAAATAATTTATATAAAAAACAAAAAATAAATATATGAGTTGAAATGCTTAAACACAATTGATTGTCTCTTTTTCATGTGAACCCACAAGAAATTAATTGTTAAGTAAAAGAAATAGAGGTCAAGAGGTATACTTATCAGTTTTTGTTCACAGTGTCTTTTTCCCCCTGATCCCTGACCTAAAATAGTACTTTTAGGGGGTACCTTTTCCTAATTAATTGGTAGGACTGGAACGTACTGGGGTGTACATAGACGGTGGTACGACACGTACTGGGGTGGGGGTAGGACTGGAACGTACTGGGGTGTACATTGACGATGGTACGACACGTACTGGGGTGGGGGTAGGACTGGAACGTACTGGGGTGTAGGTACACGGGGGTATGACACGTACTGGGGTGGGGGTACGACTGGAACGTACTGGGGTGTAGGTACACGGGGGGTATGACACGTACTGGGGTGGGGGTGGGGCTCGAACGTACTGGGGTGTACATAGACGGTGGTACGACACGTACTGGGGTGGGGGTATGACTGGAACGTACTGGGGTGTAGGTACACGGGGGGTATGACACGCACTGGGGTGGGGGTAGGACTGGAACGTACTGGGGTGTAGGTACACGGGGGTATGACATGTACTGGGGTGGGGGTGGGGCTCGAACGTACTGGGGTGTACATAGACGGTGGTACGACACGTACTGGGGTGGGGGTACGACTGGAACGTACTGGGGTGTAGGTACACGGGGGTATGACATGTACTGGGGTGGGGGTAGGACTGGAACGTACTGGGGTGTAGGTACACGGGGGTATGACACGTACTGGGGTGGGGGTGGGGCTCGAACGTACTGGGGTGTACATAGACGGTGGTACGACACGTACTGGGGTGGGGGTAGGACTGGAACGTACTGGGGTGTACATTGACGGTGGTACGACACGTACTGGGGTGGGGGTAGGACTGGAACGTACTGGGGTGTACATTGACGGTGGTACGACACGTACTGGGGTGGGGGTACGACTGGAACGTACTGGGGTGTACATTGACGGTGGTACGACACGTACTGGGTGGGGGTATGACTGGAACGTACTGGGGTGTACATAGACGGTGGTACGACACGTACTGGGGTGGGGGTACACAGGGGTACGACACGTACTGGGGTGGGGGTACGACTGGAACGTACTGGGGTGTAGGTACACGGGGGGTATGACACGTACTGGGGTGGGGGTGGGGCTCGAACGTACTGGGGTGTACATAGACGGTGGTACGACACGTACTGGGGTGGGGGTACGACTGGAACGTACTGGGGTGTAGGTACACGGGGGTATGATACGTACTGGGGTGGGGGTAGGACTGGAACGTACTGGGGTGTAGGTACACGGGGGTATGACACGTACTGGGGTGGGGGTAGGACTGGAACGTACTGGCGTGTAGGTACACGGGGGTATGACATGTACTGGGGTGGGGGTATGACTGGAACGTACTGGGGTGTAGGTACACGGGGGGTATGACAAGTACTAGGGTGGGGGTGGGGCTCGAACGTACTGGGGTGTACATAGACGGTGGTACGACACGTACTGGGGTGGGGGTAGGACTGGAACGTACTGGGGTGTACATTGACGGTGGTACGACACGTACTGGGGTGGGGGTACGACTGGAACGTACTGGGGTGTAGGTACACGGGGGGTATGACACGTACTGGGGTGGGGGTGGGGCTCGAACGTACTGGGGTGTACATAGACGGTGGTACGACACGTACTGGGGTGGGGGTACGACTGGAACGTACTGGGGTGTAGGTACACGGGGGTATGACACGTACTGGGTGGGGGTGGGGCTTGAACGTACTGGGGTGTACATAGACGGTGGTACGACACGTACTGGGGTGGGGGTAGGACTGGAACGTACTGGGGTGTACATTGACGGTGGTACGACACGTACTGGGGTGGGGGTAGGACTGGAACGTACTGGGGTGTAGGTACACGGGGGTATGACACGTACTGGGGTGGGGGTAGGACTGGAACGTACTGGGGTGTAGGTACACGGGGGGTATGACACGTACTGGGGTGGGGGTACGACTGGAACGTACTGGGGTGTAGGTACACGGGGGTATGACACGTACTGGGGTGGGGGTGGGGCTCGAACATACTGGGGTGTACATAGACGTGGTACGACACGTACTGGGGTGGGGGTAGGACGGGAACGTACTGGGGTGTACATTGACGGTGGTACGACACGTTCTGGGGTGGGGGTACGACTGGAACGTACTGGGGTGTAGGTACACGGGGGTATGACACGTACTGGGGTGGGGGTGGGGCTCGAACGTACTGGGATGTACATAGACGGTGGTACGACACGTACTGGGGTGGGGGTAGGACTGGAACGTACTGGGGTGTACATTGACGGTGGTACGACACGTACTGGGGTGGGGGTACGACTGGAACGTACTGGGGTGTAGGTACACGGGGGGTATGACACGTACTGGGGTGGGGGTGGGGCTCGAACGTACTGGGGTGTACATAGACGGTGGTACGACACGTACTGGGGTGGGGGTAGGACTGGAACGTACTGGGGTGTACATTGACGGTGGTACGACACGTACTGGGGTGGGGGTACGACTGGAACGTACTGGGGTGTAGGTACACGGGGGGTATGACACGTACTGGGGTGGGGGTGGGGCTCGAACGTACTGGGGTGTACATAGACGGTGGTACGACACGTACTGGGGTGGGGGTACGACTGGAACGTACTGGGGTGTAGGTACACGGGGGGTATGACACATACTGGGGTGGGGGTATGACTGGAACGTACTGGGGTGTAGGTACACGGGGGTATGACACGTACTGGGGTGGGGGTAGTACTGGAACGTACTGGGGTGTAGGTACACGGGGGTATGACACGTACTGGGGTGGGGGTACGACTGGAACGTACTGAGGTGTAGGTACACGGGGGGTATGACACGTACTGGGGTGGGGGTACGACTGGAACATACTGGGGTGTAGGTACACGGGGGGTATGACACGTACTGGGGTGGGGCTCGAACGTACTGGGGTGTACATAGACGGTGGTACGACACGTACTGGGGTGGGGGTACACGGGGGTACGACACGCACTGGGGTGGGGGTACGACTGGAACGTACTGGGGTGTACATAGACGGTGGTACGACACGTACTGGGGTGTGGGTACACGGGGGTATGACACGTACAGGTGTGGGGGTAGGACTCGGACGTACTGGGGTGTACCTAGACGGGTGGGGGTGTACATACACGGGGGTACGTGTCGGACGTACGGGGGCTGGGGGGAGTGTTGGGCGCGTATGCGGGCACATGTCTCCATGGTTGCTGTAGGAGTTTGGTGCGGACGGTGTTTTTTCCATACGGTTGTGAGTTCGGACGCACGGGATGGATCGTGATTCCTCGGTCGGACTTGACTTTTCACGTTTGTATGGTGATTCGTCCGAGGACGTATCGGACACATTTTCCGACCCGAGGACGTGTGGGGAAATGTTCCCAATGCGGTTCGTATGGACTTTTTACCATGCGAATCGTGATTGCCAGTTCGTACGGCACTTGTACAATTCGTAGGGTAAAAAGACCGGATACGAGTCGCACGGGGGAATTTTTTACCGGATCGTGATCGGCACCCATGTCTTGCCCGAATGAGTAAGTTAGTGTCTATGATGCAAAACAAAAAATTATAACCGTGGAATGATTAAATATAAAAGGAAAGAATAAGTAAGTGCCTGTTAAAGGCAAGGTAGGAAGATAAACATAGTGAAGTAAGAGGTCGTATAACGTGTCTACTACAGTTTAGTGATCCATAATGGGAGAAGTGCGAGGGCAGTAGTGGTATAAGCTGAACGTAGTGAGTCATGCCAGTGAGAGGATATAGAAAGGCATGAGAAAGGATTCATCACAGATGGCGATCAACTAATGAGAGAAAATTCATCAAGTGAACACATTAAATGGTGGAAACAGTCAAGGACGAAAAACAGTCAATTGAGAACACATGTTGATCTGGAAACGACCAGAAGGTCACAATGGGAGAAAGACCCAAAAATAAACTAAACTAGGATAGCTGAATCATTTGAGAAGGGTGACGGTACTGAACGATAAAAATCATGGTAAGAGCAAAAAGCGTATAAAACAGGAAACTGAAACAAAGTCAAAAAGTGACAAAACTACACACAATGCAACAGTAAGTGGTTCATGAAGTCAGTGACGCGAGTTAAACGAAACAATTACATGGCAGGTACAGGGCACCAATTTATAAGCAAAACAAGATACAATGCTAATGAGAGAAACATCCTCGGTAGAAAAACAATAGAGAAACGTGACAGGAGCACAGAATAAGTTGTGAATAGAAGAAAAAGAGTGAGGGAAGTGGCAGCTACCTGTACGGAAGTGAATGTATATGTCAAAAGGACCTCTGTACGAAGTTACTCGAGGAGAAGGACCCGCTGAGGAAACGGCGGGAACTGGGATCGCACGGATAACGCTAAAATAGCAGGATCTGTAACCATGGAGAGACAGGGAATGTGGATCAGTACAGGTAGAATTACTCACTGTAGGGAAGGGGAAAGAGTGTGTGGTGCAAGGCCTTACCGGTTGAAGAGCGGTCTCGGGTAAGGGATCAGCTCGCGATTCCAGGGTGCTGAATGGTGAGTATCGGTAAGACCGGAAGTGAAATAGTCTTCAGGTTTGGAAAACAACTAGAGCGGCTGATGGTGTGTCCGGTTTTAGAGAGGTATGGCATAAGAGTGGGGGTAGAATCTATCAAATCTAACAAAACCACGTTGGTGGCCAGGCTGCTAGAACTTAATACATTCTGTTTAAATGTCTTGGAGGATATTACTGGGATAAAGAACCTATGGCCTAGTCCAGTCATAGATGTAAAGCCCTGTAGTTCCAATGCCCCATCTTGCGCCGAATGTCCAACGGCTAGCTCTAATAATGGATCTGAGGATTGCTATTTATTTGCTACATGGAACATATGTGGGCTGCAGAACAATGTGGGCGAGTTAGAATGGTCTACTGTTACCAATGGGCTGAGAAGTATATGCCTCCAAGATACTTGGGTTGTGACTCCATTTCATGTCGAGGGGTATTCTTCCAATTTTTTGAGTGCTATTCTTTCCTCTCTGGAAAGGGCAAAATGATGTTTACAAGTGCTAATTTCTAATAACCTTCCAGTCATGGTTAAATGATCTTCATCAGCCGGACCGCATACCCACATCCTACGGTGAACTAATAAAAGGGGATCTGATGTGGCATTGGTCAATTTTTATGACAATGTTTTAATTCTACCCATACCTCCGTGGTTCATACTTTAGATCCTGCACAGGAAGCTTTTATACATTCAATTAATTCTGATTTTATTGTGATCTGGGCAGAGGATTTTAACATTCAATATTTCCCTTTCCCTGCATCACAGGTTTCTGTATATTCAAATTGGGATGGAGGTGATTTGTTGCATTTCTATCATAACGATATGGCAATGCATTGAATTCACTTATTTTTAAATATGATCTCCCTAGGTTTGAGAGCAAACCTGATTGGAATGGAGTATGGATACCCTCTTTTACTGGGAGAGCTGCTTGCACTGTAATTGATCATGTTCTGGTGTCTATGGCCGAAATTAAGAAATTTGGTGTCCTTGGTATTATTCCATCTATAATTAGCAACCATAACCAATTGTATTACCTTTTTCATTTTGGGGCCATAAAGGAGTGGATTTAATAACAGCTAATGACACCATTCCAGTTAGGCTAAATGGGGTCCGTATTAAATGGGCAGGAGTTGAACCTAACAGCTTTTTTAGAGAAAGTTAGAGAAAATTATTAGGCGGAATTCAATTGAGAATAGCTATTGCCTGGGAGAGGTGGTAACCCAGGAACATATGCTAAACAGTTTTAAAAGCATCCTCAGTTGTGCTAATGTCCTCCTGACTAGAAGCCCCAGACATGCACCCGCTAAACATGGGGGATGGTTCGATTCACTATGTGCTCGGACCTCTCAGCAGTTGAGAGAGGCCTTACATCGCTAGCCTGGAGATACCGTGTTAATCCAGACTCTCTGCAACAATTATGAGCAGACAATTGCCAAGAGGAAAGGTTTTTAGAAGATCCATGGTCCTATTTGAGATGAACGGCTGAGACAAGGGATAGTAAGCTGTTTTGGGATAAGATTAACACCCCTTTTCTGAAATCTAATAAGATCCCAGAGCTTAACTCTACTGTAGGCTGCGATGCATGGGTGCAAGATTTTTCAAAAATGTTCAATATTATAAACATGGGCAGAGAAATGGGTACTGATTAAACCTGCAGTTGCCATTCAATCCCACTAAACATCTCTCAAGACTAAATTATTTGTGCTATAAATTCTAGTGCTAGAAGATGAAGCACAGGACCGGATGGAGTCCCAGTTGATGTTTTTAAGGCATCCAAAGAACTATGGAGACCAATTTTAACTAGGGTTTTCAACACAGCTGCCGAAAGTACAGTTCCCCAGTCCTGGTCTGTGTCAATAATCACCCCATTTTAAAAAAAAGGTGACAAATCAGTATTCTCAATGGTACCGTCCCATTTCCCTCCTGGACTCTTCTGTAAAACTAATGAGCATGGTTTTGTTACAGTGGCTGGATGAATGGGCCTGGATAACTCTAATCTTTCAACAGCCCTATATGGGTTCTGGAGGGGCCTGGGAGCAATGGAACAATGTGCATTTTTAGTCCTGTTAATAGGGAAATATACCAGGGCTAAGCCTTTGTACCTCTGCTTTGCAGATCTTAGAAGTGTGTTTGACCTAGTTAATCATTCTATCATATGGTCACCCTGACTAGCTGAGATGCTCCCATGGCGATTATTTGTTTCTGGGCTCACTT
Organism: Triturus cristatus; assembly: GCF_964204655.1. NCBI lineage: Eukaryota > Metazoa > Chordata > Amphibia > Caudata > Salamandridae > Triturus > Triturus cristatus. Next base: position 481,678,099 of record NC_140580.1, read on the forward strand.
TATGAGAATCTATCGAGCAAAGTCTGTTATGGTCCACGGGGCGAATGCTCACCTGAATTTAGTGTAGGAAAGCATTAGACAGGGATGCAATCTAGCCCCTTTATTGTTTTCCCTTTTTATCAATGGAGTGGATGAAACCTTGAAGGCACTTTAGGCAGATGTACCCTTCATTTCTGGGCACCCTATTCCGTTGTGGTTATACGTCGATTATGCTGTATTAATATCTACGACCCCCAATAGTTTGCAGAAATTGATGATTGCCTTCAGCGAGTTTCTGGCATCTAAGAAAATGATAATAAACAAATAAAAGACTTTCACAATGATATGTGGGAAACAACCAAATACATGTAGGCCCTTCTATATCGAAGGCTCCCTATTTAACAGAGTGTATACATTTTGATATCTGGGGGTCTACTTTACAAGTAACAGAATATGAGTGCAACAGATTGCCAATGCTAAATTCAAAATTAGCAGGAATTTTGAGGGGATTTTTAATTGTTCATCTAAACTCGATCAGTGCCCTGTTTAAGAAACGATTGGGATTTACAAAGCTAAAGTACCTGCTGCCATATTAGGGGCTGAACTGTGGGGGTATACTACTAGCAAATCTCTTCAAGTCGAAGAAAACACATTTTTAAAATGGCTGCTCAGTTTCCCTGCCTCAGCCCCATCCTTGATTTTGCATAAAGAGGTGGGGTTGTTTTATCTGGAGGATTCTCTTTTAATGAAACCATTGTTGCTTTGGCTCTCCAACTGGATGAAAGAAGAAACTAGCTTAACCAAACTGATTATACTTGATTGTTTAAAACTGGATTTTGGTTTTCGCATTCCATGGCTGGCCTATGTAGTTTCCACGTTTGAGTCTATGTTTAATTTGACAGTGGGGGAGGAGCCAACACAGGTATTAGCATTAACCAAGAGTCACATAAAGGCCACTTTTTTGTCTGCATAGGTCTGAAGCTAGACTTCGTGTAGAGTCAAAGAAAACGATGGTTGCTATGTATATGCCCTTGGAGGAAAGGGAGGCATGTCAGGAGTATTTGATGTGTGTTAAAAACAACATTCACCTGTATGTCCTAACTAGATTGAGATGTGGTATGGTGCACCATTTGGTTAAATTTCCGCAGATGACTATACACCTGACAAAACCCCTTGTCCCTGTGACGGAATGAGTATGCAAAGCACACAGCAGTTTATTTTATTCTGTAAGTTTTATAAGGAGCACCGTTGTCAATATTTAAAACCCTGTTTTAATATACAAAATATAAGAAACTATAAAGATGCGCTGATATTTCTGTATTCGTTAAACAATCAATTTGTGTGTTTTAGTGTTCCCCTCTTTATTTTAAAAGCTATTTATTTTTAGGAAATGTAGTGTGTTAGATTCTGTTCAGGGTAAATGATTGGTATGTGATTATGTCTTAAAGGATTGTATTGTTCTATCAATTATGTTGCTTGAACTGGTTTTTTCAATGGTATGTACTTTTATGGTAGATTTTACACGCCAAATAAAGTCCTTGGATTGAATTGATTGATTGGTTAATTGACTAAAAATTGCTAAAAAACTGAGGTCTTGTGAAAATCTGGCACTTTTTAACCTGCTTCAAGTTCAAAATGCTAGAGACAGGATTATCATTCACCATAAAAAACTGACTATAAAATGTTTTCCTCCTTCCCTCGCAACAAATCAACAATCTCTCTATCAACAGCTCACAGCCAATCACCTTTGCTCTAATGAAAATCCCATCTTGCATTGATTACTTTGATTAATTTTATGTGGGCTAGCGACCAAATTTCAATTAGCACAAATGCATCTATCCAACACATTCTCAGACTGAATGGCTCTGATCGCATCACTCAAAAGTTCAACTCTTTCCTTTGTTTAGCAATCAAACACATCATTGAATTCAAGACCCTGGCACACAGTCTTTTGTACAGCACAGATTTGAATTTCCAAATGATTCCCACCACACCTCCTGATCAGCCTCCAAAATGTGGCCTTCTAACACCATTTAAAATAACTCCATTGGAGATACAAAGAATTTGGTGGCAGATCATTGTATCATGAAGGCTCGTACTCTGCAACTCTCTTTATTTGCTTATGTCTATAAGTCAAACATCAGATCATTCTGCAAACACCTGGAGACTCAATGCAGCTGCCAAATCTTTGAACTTGAATTACTAATGAACTTGTTATTCATATCCATCCAGTCTCTGTCATGGCATCCATGTGTTATCTGAGTGTTACAATAATAATACAATAGATTGTGAGTGCAAACTGATGGCAGCAATTCTGCAAATTCACCTGTTGGACGATGACATTTCTCTCTAACTTGTTATTGCCCCATGTATTTTTTTCTATGAAATGCACAATCGTACTTTCCAGCTTGACAGTAAGACAATGGTAAGCTTTAAAATAAATTCTGATGCGTTTTCTGTTATGTCCTTTCACATGACTAATCCTAGTAGATCTTCAAAGGACCAACCATCCTAGAGTAGGAGAATCCTATCTGGGGGAGTAGTCACTGCATCTTGGCAGACCCAAAAGAGGAGTTTTAAGGTGTTTTTAGAGTTATGATATTGATCATGGAGGTAACTCATAGTTAAAGTTTTGTAGTAGATTTATGTAGCGCAGCTTATCACCCATGAGGGTAACCAGGCACTGCCCATGAGCATGGTGAGATTAAGTGATATCCCCAGAATCACAGGATGTTGCGCCTATGCCAAGACTCAAATCCTAATCCCCAGCTCCTGAGTCGGAAACTCAAGTCAAGTCAAGTAACTTTATTCGGTTTCAAAAAGAGAACCATAAAAGTGCATTCAATCAGCAGTAATGGCCTATTTACAGAACAACGTGGAAGGCAAATCATACAGTTCAATTATTAAAGGGAAATAAGAATAGGATAAAAAAAAAAATCCTTAATAATCATTCTTAATCTAGACACATAGAATGTATGATGACAATTCTAGCTAATCCAGTTTGGCTACAACTACTAGTGCCGTTTCCTAATGGCAATCACAACTTTGATAAAATTAGAAACTCCAATGCATATATCAGCTGTATCCAAAGAGTGCAAATGATTAAAACCATCAGTATAAAAACATGGCCCAATTTCAATCAAAATTGGCACTAAAAATGTCTCCTGGGCTCTTTATATGGAGTACAAAATAGCCTAAAGTGCAATGGTCTTTGGACTGCCAAATTGTCACAAGGGCAAGGCACCAAGCTATCTGCCCACACAATTTGTTTCGGGAATGCTACACAGAAATGCAAGGTCAATAAACGGAATCTTGTTAAATAAAAAACAATATGATTGTTTGTAGTGAGCGTTAAATAAAATTGTTGCTTTGCGGAGAATAAACAAAGAGGGCCTGCTACCTCAGGTTGAGAGCCGCGAGTATTTGCCCCTATGGACTGCACCTCTTTTATGAACTTTTTCGCATTCTCATGGATACTGGCTGGGAAATCCGCATAATGTCCCAGACCTAACTTATAAAAGCTATCCCTGACAAATAGATGCCAGGGAATGGTTAGTGCACCATTGAGTTTAAGACAATCTTTTATAATCTCTATGGAGAATACCTGCTCTTCCGATAACCCAATTTTGGCCCATTAAAGTAAGGGGGCAATATTTATACCGTCCTCTACAAACTCAAGCCCCAACTCATAGTGACAAAAGCTTCTGGGGGTACTATTTGGAATCATCAGTAGCATTTTTAAAAATGTATTTTCCATGATGTGCAGCTTGTGGCTGTTATGATACCTCCATTCACCTGCACCATATGTCACCACAGGTACGCATTTGGCTTTATATTGTGTAACTAGCTCAGTCACCGGTTTAAGTCCCAATTTTGAGGCAAAAGGAAAAAGTCCCTCAACCACCCTACCTGCATTGTGCATCCTTGTGGTGACAAGCCGATCCCAATTCAGTTTATTGTTAAAAAGATTCCCTAGATAATTGAAATTATTCATTTCATCAATCCTCTTCATACCCACGGCATAATTTCTAGATTTTTAGGCCCACAGACCATAATGTATGATTTTGTAGAATTAACCTTTAGGTCAAGCGACAACATAAAATCAGAGAATGCATTAAGAGATTTTTGAGGGCCATTTGCTATTAGTGCCATTAAAACAGTATCATCCACATAAGAAAGAAGTGGGACCCGGGTCCCTCTAACATGTGGACAATCAAGATCTTTATCTGACAGGAAGGCATCAAGGTAATTGGGGTAAGTTATAAAAAGAAAAGGGGCTAAGATGCATCCCTGCCGGATGGCCTCTGTTGATGCAATAGACCTGTTTTTTTCAGTGTTGGCGTCATATCTAATAGTTACAGATGTGGAGGCGTGAAGCCTACGGAGAAGAGAGATCAAAGGTTCCTCAACTCCCATTTTCCCCATCAGTGCCCATTTCTTATCCTGATTTACAGTATCAATCAATCAATCAATAAATCAATCAATCAATCAATCAAGAAAGCTTTATTCCATTGTAGACAAACAATCACAAAAGCACAACAGCAACATTTCATATACATTAAAATTCATATTAAAACATTATTAAACTCAACAAGATTTACAGTATCAAAAGCACTAGACAAGTCCATGAAGGCACGATGAATAGATCCCTTTCTGGCCTTCATGTACTTACCCATAATCAGGGAAAAGTTGGGGCACTGTTCAGGAGTACCCATGCCCCTCCTAATGCCATACTGTGATCTTGCCATCACCCTTATGTCTGTCGCCCAAGTTTCAAGTCGTGCAAGGACAGCCCTAACCAGCAACTTTGCCATAGCATCAATAAGGGAGATTGGCCTTTAGCAGGAGGGGTCTCGTCTGTTACCTTTCTTAAACACAGGGCCCACTATAGCCTCCTTCCAGGATGCCGAGATAGGGCCGGGCACCACTGCTTTAAACACATTGGTAAATAAAGGGGCCCACAATTTAGGACTGGTTTTAAAAAGATCCAGTGGCACTCCATCCGGGCAAGGGGCTTTCATATTAATTCCTTTGGCTATGGCTTCCTCAATCTCAGCTACTGAGATTGAAGCACGTAGGCGAAAGGCCGAGGTTAGATCTTGGGGCACATCCTCATTAGGGATCTCACATAGGCGGCCTTTGGGATTATATATGCCCTCATAGTGAGCTTCCCAAACATCCCCCAAAATCAGGAAATCCATCCTGCCCAACTCCCCATTGAATAACTCACTTTAGATATATATCTTGAATTAGGAAATGCCATCTAAAGTGGCATTTGACTTTGGCATGATTTTAGATTTCAGCAAGCAGCACATATACCAAACCACACATCCGGGGTACACATAGTGCAAAACCTCAATGCTGTCAAAAATAATGTGATGATAGGTGACCTGGAGCACACAGTACAATAGATGCATGTTAGACCTGTCAGCCTGAGGGTGATCTTCGCCCAAACAGTTTGTCTTCTACCCCTCCTATTTTTCCTGAATTCATTTTTGTTGGCCTTAGGACTCTCACCAGTTCTAAAGTATTTTTGCTCACTCTCTAGAACATGGTAAAATTAGCTTATACCTGATTGGAATATTTAATTTGCATATAAGTCCCCAGTAAAGTGGTATCCCATAAACCCAAGATCTGTAAATACAATGCTACCGGTGAGCCTGTAGCTCTTATTGTACCACCCACCCAAGTAGCCCTTTATAACAAGTCTCAGGCCTGCCATTGCAGCCAGCAAGCAGGGTTAAACTGTCTCTTCGACATGGCAAAAAAAAACCTTTGCTAAGCCTAAAACCTCCCTTTTTAATAGATATAAGTTATCCTTAAAGAAGGCCGTAAACAACCACTAGATGAGGTTGAATTGTAAATAAAAAGTTGGAAATGTACGTTTAAGTTTTACACATCCTGATAGCAAAAAAAACGTCAATTTGTTTTGCACTACTGTAAAGTCTAGCTCTCCCATTGGAAAATATTGGGTTACCTTATTACATTTAATAATTGCTAACATTTGATTGGGATCAGGTAGGAAACCATGTTTGGTGTCCAAGAAATTGTAATATAAATTCCTCTTTGCTGATAAAGTCAGATTTAGCAAATGCACCTTTTATAAAATAGTCATTTTCCTGCTATATTTTGGCCTGCTCCTGTGTCACATGACTAGGTGTGAGTGGCAGTTGGCCTTTTTTCTTTCACTCAGACAGCCACACAATAGACAGATTAGGTTTGCCTGGGTGGGCCATTTTTAGCAAGATGGGGTGCAAAGATGGGCACAGACCCACTTTCAAATCAGTAGGCTGTTCCCCGCAAACTCAGGAAGGATTTCACATTCTAGTGTGCCTGTAGCCAAGCTGGAGTCTGTGCACGGAGGCGGGAAATTCCAGGCAGTTCTTGAAAGAGGAACTTCTAGAAAATTCTCCTAATTTAAAGAAGGCACCCGGTATAAAAAGGGGATCTTGGATCCACTCTTGAGATCACGTCTGGATCTGTGGAAGACTCAAAAGAAGGACTGCTATGCTTATCTGCTGCAAGAATAACTACTCCGCTACTGTTCTGTCCCTCTGCTCCGCTGCCTGAGTTAGAAGGACTGGGCCTGACCTTGTATCTAGGACCTCCAGAGTGACTCCAAGGGTTTGTTGGCTGCTGTCCTGATTAGAGCTTCAGGCACAGAAAAGGCTCCATGTATCGTGAACCCTACACCTGGACCTTGCGTGCCTTCAGTCCTAACCCCGCAAGGACGTGCCCCATACGTCCTGGGCCCTTGGAAGTAGGGATAAAGGTGCTCTGGCAGCTCAGCAGTGGTCTCCACCAGAACAGTCTCAGTGCAACACAAACCTCAGAACCAATGCAGTGCTATGCAGCATTGGCTCAAGCCTGCATCACAGACAGTGCAGCCCATCAGAACCACATCTGTGCAACATATCCTCGACGCAAACATCACGTAATTCCTTGGGGACCGCCGCTGCGCGGCAAAAGGTTTCACACCCAGGACCTAAGGTACATTTCTTAGCGAGCCTACATTGGTCCTCATAACAGGCCTGCACTCCATCGTGGTAGGCCTGAACTTATGACTTTGTCCCAATCTGAAACAACCAGATAACCACAGTTGACGCTTTGTGAGTTTAACACTATTTTTACCCAAATCTTTAAAATTGGATATCTCCAATTCTACAGATTGGAGTTTTCTTATTTTAGTCTCAAATAATTTATTAACATTTACTTTCTTTTTCTAAATTGGTTTGGGATTTTTCTTGTGTTGTGTTATTACTGTATTGTGCTGCAAAAATAATTTTCATATTGCCTCTAAGTTAAGCCTGAATGCTTTGATGGCAAGCTACCAGAGGGTTAAGCACAGGTTAGTTTTTTAACTGTTGTGATTCACCTTGACAAGGATTGTAGCAGTTACTTGGGCAGGGTTTCACCCTTCTCAACCAACAACCCGATTTCTGACAATAAGATTGACTGAATAAACTCCTGTTCAATAAAACTGTAACATCAATGCAATATAGTAAGGAAACAGGCATTTGCAGGTTTACCCCTACTTTCTTCCCCCATTTCGACTACAAGGTATTGGTGTAATGGCTCTGAAATGCCCTGAGACCTGCTAAACTAGACTCAGTGCATGTGGTCTGACCCTTAAAATGGTGCATGGTTAATTGTCTTGTCCCTGATTGGCCCAGCCTAACTTGTTTATAAGTCTCTAGTATATTGTACCAGGGGTACCCAGGACCTCTAAGCAAGAGTGTGCCCCAGGGCCTGCAGCACTTGTTGTGCCACCCTGAGTGGCACAAGGTAAAAATGGCTCCCAGCCTGCTATTCAAGATTGGAAAAGCTACTTTTACCTGCTAACTCCACTTTGCCATTTAAGGTGATGGTAAAGCCCAAGCCCCCCTCTTTAATACATGTAAGTCGACCCTAAGGTAGATCTAATGAGCACTAAGGCGGGGTGCTTATTGTTAAAAAGTGGAACATGCACTTTACATATTCATACAGTAAAAACCCTAAATTGTCATTTGTACTGTGGAAAGGTTAGTAGTCACATTGGCAAGTACAGAGCTACAGACTGGCACTCCATCCCTGCTAACTACTGAATGGGACTATTAAGGTTGGTAAGTTTTGGTTTCAAAAGAATCAGTACATTACATTCGATTTAATGGTGACATTGAATTTAATGTCACTGGTGGGCAAAGTGAAACTTTAGAAGTTGCCCAAAGTTTCCAGTGCTTTCTTACTGATGTATATGGGCCATATCCTGCAGACAGCTTTCTGCCCTCCTGTACTAACAACTCCCAGAAAAGGATGTAATAGGTGCCTACTTCGGTGAGAGGGGTTATCTCCCTCCCCAGAAAGCCACATGGGTGTTAGCCCAAAACGCAAGCTTCAAATGAGAAGCTTCCTTTGAAGGGAAAATGGCTGGGCAACACTTAGGAGAGGGCACCCCATTGTTTAGGCAGATAGACTAGCACTGCAATCAGGAGGAGAGAAGCCAGTGGTCAAACCATTTTTTCCAGGGGCAATTAGCTACTTGGTAGCCACACCACTGGAGGTGGTCTAGGGAGCTCTGAGTGTTGATAGAGGGGTCCCGCCATGTTGAGGGTGGGCAGAATGGTGCATCCTGGGATAGCCAAATACCACACATCCCAGGAAGTGGTCTTCAGGAGGGAGGGAACCTGGTAGCCCATTGGCTAGAAACTGCATCCTACCTTGGGGGCATTTTCAGAAGATGAATAGGGCACCCCTCGCACCCAGATCTCAAATATCAACTGCCTGTGAAGAAGAATTAAAGAAGGACAGCAGTGCTGCAGTGCTGCATTGAGGGACCAGCAAAGAGAGACTACACCGTCGAAAACTGCACCTGATGCACCTAGTGAGTAGCAAAGTGAGGGACTGTGCCTTCTGTGTACTGCTCAAGGGTAAGCTGTCTCTAGAGCCCAGTCAAGTTAAAAGAACTCCAAGGGCCAGCTGACTGGCCTCCTGTTCTCAGCACAAGGACACAACAGCCAAAGAAGCCTGGTGGGGCAAGTTGGTAGCTCAAAGTCCTTAAGCCGCTACCACCAACAACTTGCAGCACCGAGGACCACAACCCAACTGATAGAGTTGCACAGGAGTTCACTGAGCCCGAGGTTGCTGTCAGAGAGTTGCAGAAGCCCTCAGAAGGCAAGTTATTAACGCAAGAAGGATTGGCCTGTGACCATGACAACAGACGACCAGTTGTTCAGTGCTGACTGGACTTCAGATAGACCGAAGAGGACTTTTTGGACATCAACCCTGCTATCAGGACCCCCTCACCATCTTTGTTGACTGAGGAATCCCTGCAGAAAGACCCCCACCGACCACTTCATTTCCACAGCATTCTTGGTGCATTTTCAGCATCCTACATCCCTTGCATCAGGACCACTCCATAGGATTCCATTGCAACACAGATAAAGTACCTGTAACTGCTGAAGGACTGCTTCTTCTGTGAATGTAACTGTTTTTGAGAACCTTGCTAGTCCCCCTGACTAGCTCACTGATGAAATTGATCCATTGCTGCTTAATAAATTCTTTATAATACGTATTGTCATAATATATTAATGATGCTGCTTTAGATTCAATGGACATGAGATGTTTGTTAGTCAGCAAATAGTCTTTAATCTTAAAATAATGTTGTTGTGTTTGAATAGTTATAGATATATTTTAACCTCATGCCACACTAACTAAAATCAATACTGCATTTTATGATAATTCTATTTCAAAGTGGGTTACTCTGCAGCTAGAAAACATCTGAAAGTGATTCTACAAATGTAATTTTTGATTTCCATTACTGCACATGGATTATTTAAAAATGTATTGAGTTTTTTAAAAAAATATGACATGAATTGGCACTTATTCATAGTATAAGGAAACATGCAAGCTGTGACACTACCTATAAAAATTTAGAATATCCAGGAAATGAATGGTCAAATGCAGTAGTTTGGAAATGTTATGAATTCAGTTGGCTTCATAGTCTCCACTTAGAGCAATTCACCCTCATGAGAGTGTCAATTGGGCGGGGCAAGAGGGTCATAGAGCTGCTATGCAATTACCTGAATTACGTAGCATTACTAGTTGTTTCTAATCCAGTCCTGTGCTCTGTTTCAGACTTCATCTATTAACGGTACACGTAGTCCTGATTCCAGTTAACCATAATTTTCAGTTCCGGTTTCTAGATATTGTCCTAAATATCAGTGTCTAAATGTTTATCCCTTTTACACCTCATAACCATGTTCACAAGTACAGAGAGCAAACATGAAACTATGGGAGTCTCATTTACTTTACCTCAAGTATGTGACGCCGCCTTGCATAATCTACTGTCCACAAAGAACTGAGCAGGCAACAGTGGATACATTTCTTGGGTCATTTTGTTTTTGATGGCCCTTTATTTATCCCCTGCATAGAAGTCTCCATCAGGGCTGGTAAAGTTCAGCTATTCACTTGTGAGGGTCTCAAGGCGCTAGGGGGGAGTGTGAGTGGCTCCTTTGAGTGCTGGGGTCATCCGAAGAGCCTGGGCTTGAGGTCCTTCCTGAATTGAAGCAGTGTAGGGACTTGCCAGAGGTGAAGGGGGAGGTCAATCCATGCCTTGGCTGCGAGATAGGAGTCTCAGGACTGTAGCTTCAGGAGGGGTGTTTGGGGTGTAGAACACCCCAAATTAATGCAGTATTGATTTTGGAGTTGGGTCTGGGAGCTCTGAGTTGGCTCTGCTGTATTTGGGGCAGGATTTATTGTAAATAAATGCATTTTGGCTTGGTAGTTGGGTTTGGGGATCCTAAGCTGGGTGTGCTATGTCTGTGCCATTTTTTGTCATGCTAATTATTCAAGGATGTTTTGAATTGCTCATGTTTTGGATCAGGAACTTAAATATACACAGTGACAGGTTTCCAAAAAAGTAACAAATCCGTATAGATTAGAAGTGCTCCTTTAATGGATGCAAATTTGCAACTTTTTAGTCACAAACATTGACAGCAGAAGTCTCAGGAATCCAGGCATGCTACTGCCAACCAAAAACCCCAAAAGTGATAGGAAGAATGCTCGAAAATAGTCTAACCAATGGCAATCCCTTGGAATAGCATTTTACATGATCATTTCTTGCCCGCTGTGCCACTCTAGACAGAGGGGTTGAGTAACTTGAGTTAGGGTTTGATAGAGAGAGTAAAGACAGACAGGGGGATGGAGGACTTTATTTCTTTTACTCCCTGCTAAATTTATAGATGTCCACCTCTCACCTGTGAAATCTCTATGCATTGGCAGGAAACGCCACTATTTGGGTTCTTGCCTATGTAGGAAAAGTTTGATGGAAGACTCTGTCAGACATGACAGCTGCCCGTCAAACTATAACAAAGATTTCATTTTTCAAAAAAAGACTCCCAAAACAGGAGTTTCTTTATTTTTTTTTAAACTAATGAAGGCTATACCTGGCAGTGGCAGACAGTAAAAAAGCCATCAAACTAACAAAGTAAATTTTCCTTTGTCAGTGTCAAATGTATGCTTCGCCCCAACTCAAAATCAGACAGTCGAACCTCCTTGAGTTTGGTGGACAGGTAACTCTGTTGCTGTTGCAGTGGAGTACATCCTATCTTTTTAAATCAGCCCAAAATCTCACCTAATGCAATTCAGTACTGACCCTGCTCCTCATGGAAACAGTCCATTCCGAACATTGGTTGTCTTACTCATTTACCCTAGAGCCCACTGCTTTTTTAATTGAGAAATTTCAGATTACCCCCAACCTGAATCTTGCTGACAAAGCAATGCCACTGAGAAGTTTTCCATATCAGTGCAATTTTATTAATCCATCCGGAGATATCCATATGTTTTGAAATCTTCAAAAATGGTGGTAATACCCCTAAGGTTGTTGGTAGGATATATAATATTTTGACAGTGAGTGATTTGGGAAGTTTATTCCACTGTAGAATTCTGTGGGAAAGTCGGTTGTTGGTTGATGACGGTAAAACTCTACTCAAGCAAAAGCCGCAATCCTTGTCAGGGTGAACCACAAAAAATCACTAAATTAACCGGTGGTAGCTTGGCGGAAAAGCATTCAGGCTTAACCTAGAGGCAATTTGTAAAATATTTATGCAGCAGGAATACGATGAAAACACAACACAAGAACAATCCCAAACCACTTTAGAAAAATATAGTAAAATGTAGTGAATAATTTGACAGCAAAACAACATTGTTGTAGCGCGAAAAGCAGGTTGGGCAAAGATCCTGTTGGGTGTCACAGACAGTCGGCGAAGTATCACGTTGCAGATGCTGCAGCGTGAAGTAAAGATCTTGTGTTGCTGGTCATCACTGGCGGTCATTGTAGCACGAAGAGTTGGATTCACCGGAGCTTTGTGTTGGCGGTCGGCGTGAGCAGCAAGATCTTGGCACAAATGGGCCTGTTCGTGATCAGGAAGAGTCCTAAACTTCATGATTTCTCCATTTGAGTCAGAGGAGTGTTCTTTAATGCCAGCCACTGGCCAAGGACTTGGGAATGCCCCTCTTGGAGATCAGGGACTCACTCTTGCAGAGGCCAGTAGGGCTGAGGCATTTCCAGTTGTCGATCCATTTAGGTCAGCTGGGCAGATGCAGGAAGGCCTCTGGAGCTTGTTATGTCCCTTTAACCTAGGACCTTATTCACAGATGTAATCTTACACATTTGTGTAAGTTTACTATTTATTTTGTATTCACAAACAACAAGTTAATAGTAACTTTAGGAATATGGAGAATCTGCAGTCAGGGCACAAAACTCCGCAGATGAAAAGATAGATCTTAGAGCTGCTTTATAAAGACACTTTCATACAATTTCTGTCTAGAGTCACAAACACAACGAGTTTATATTATACAAACATGCTGTTGTATACCACTTAGCTAATGAAAATTATTAACTCATAGTTTGGAAGATCGCTTGAACTATGATGCCTTTCAGTGCTTGATACCAACATTGGTGTGTTTACAATTTTAAGAGCATAAATTCCCACATAAGCTATGTAGATACATAACAAATAATGTATATTCTTTTATATTTTAAAATGTTTATGTATACTGTAATGTTTAGTGTTGCATCACCATGACCCCTCGTATTTAGAGCAACATCCACTGAATCTAGTATCAAGAAGGAATGTTGAGAATCCGACAGAACGAGGTAAGGAATCCCAATGAGATTTGGAGGCATTCCAAAAGGACACGTGGACCCAGTCCCGATATGTGGATAGACAGGATAAATTTAGACTTCCTGGTCCATCTGGCATCTATTCCAGAAAGGTGTGTCAGATATAAATATTGCAGAGAAAACTGTATTTTATCAATACTCTAATTGGTGGACACATTTTTCACTGACTCCTCTTGGACGCAATGACTCCTCCTGGTGACATATGGTGGCTATGACCTAGCTGGTGCCCTCTTGCTCTTTCAAGCCCACATTCGTCTGGCTATGAACGGTCTGCCAAAGTATGACTTATGCATATCATATAGACATGTATTATGCACTGTATATGTATAACTTGCATTTGTATTCGGTCTTCTTCTCTTCTATTCCATCCTACCTTTCTTTCCTTCCCATCCTCCAAATTCTCTTTCTGCACTTTTATACTTTTCAATCAATCACTTTTAATTTACTCCACTACTTTCCTTCTTCGCACAGTCATTTCCTATCAACTATTTATCTTAGTGTCACAAGTAATTTTGTCACAAGTGATTTTGCAACATATATGATATTTTACTTTGGCTATTTCCAGTGTGGCAATATTTGTGTGGAAAGCCACATTCATTATAACCTTACATGTGTAATATCTTGTACATGTCCAGGAAAACGTCATCAGATCTTGTGACTGTGGTATTTGTACATTTCTGTCCCATCTCTTGTGATTGCACAAAGATGATAGGGGAGTAACAGAAAATCTGAGAGGTGTAAGCTGATTGGCATTGCAAACTATGTAGGGCATAGTGTCTCATTTCCATCCCACCCCTAACCATCTGCTATTGCAGTGCCTCCAAGTATGTCTGTCAAAGTCTTTCCTCATAAACCCTAGTGTGCCCAGTACCTAAGAGAGTGTTCCGTCCAGCAAGACTTCTTGTCAACTTCTGAGGAATAGTTTATTGTGGTGGTGAGTCTGAACTTTTGTCCCAGCCCAAAACAATTCTGGCACGCCATATGACTGTTGGGGATTACTTCAATTTTCTATGATTAAATGGGATCCACGCCAGAATGATTGGAACTTGGCAGCCCTTCCAGTTTGGAAAGCAGCCCTTTAACCTTCAGCCTACTGGGGAAATACAAATGTGGCAGAATGGCCTGTTCAGCTTTGTGCCTTTTTAATGATTTTACAATACACATTTGATAGCTGTGTTACTTTGCGATCAAATATTATCGTTAGTCTGTGTTTAACATGGCAAAGCTACACCTTTTCACACGGGGGGCCTTGAATACCTTGAGCAATATCAGCCCTACATTCACTTATTCTGTTAAATTTGAACAGTCTAGTTTCTGGACATGTGATGGCCGAACTTTATAAGTGAGCATTACGTGCGCATCATTTATAATGATCATTTTGTGTGTTAGAGTATGTCAATATGGCTGAGACCTATTTTGCTCTTTATCTCAGATGAATATCTGACATGATATAGAGACAACAGATCATAAGAGTTTTATACAAATCACAAGTAGATGTTCATTTTTAAAATAAGGCCATATTAATTAGAATTACTGCCTTTCTGATACTCATGCGCCTCCAACTGAACATTGGTTGGCTGTTTTAATAACCCTTCTGTGCAGAGATAGAGCATATTTAGGCTGCTAGAATATCCCCAGCACTTCAGGCATTCCCAGGGCTGGAGGTCCTACAGGCAGTCCCTGCTTTTTCATGTGTGGACATTTATTGCACTTCAGCACCTGGTGGTGTCCTGCATTACTCATTTGGATAGCTGCATCCCTGTAAAGCTAAGGATAATTTTGATGGAACCTCTCAAAGATGATATGTATTTTTTCTCTTGGAAAACTAGCTCCTTTCTTCTTTTTCATGAGCCAATTTGTGGGAATTTTTGTGAAAAAGAGAAGCAGGATGTAGGTGGTTATGTTGATGGCAAGTGTGTGGCTATAAGGAATGGCCCACTTTCTGTTGCTGTATTTTATTCCCTGTTTGTTGCAGTTTGCGAATACCTCTGCCCAGGTTGCAGAGACCTCTGTATCCCTAACAGATGTAGACAAATCTGGAATGGACATGAAACCCCCCATAACCGAACTAAATGTAAAGGATAAAGCATCAGATTATAACATTACTGATTGAAAAAGTGAGAAAGTGATGTGTTAGTGTATGCATATGACAATGATTCTTGCATGTTTAGTTGTTTTGTCACAGTGTTTTCTCACTGTGGTATATGTAGATGCTGACAAAGTTCATGATTGATTATTGATTTGTCACTGTCTAATCCATATGCTGCAACAACGAGTGGAGCAGTCCAGGTAAAAATGAGGACAATAATTTGACATCAGCTTGCTTAACCTGACTTCATTGCTGTGTCCCAACCTTGTAAGATTGGATGGAGTCATAGTTCACATAGTTTAGTTTACATGTAAGGCCTGTGGAGCAGTGAAGAAAGCAGCTCTTGTGTGGGCGGATAGAAAATTTATGTAGCTGGCCACCACCAGCTCCCAATATTGTGCTGGCCAGGGAGTCGGCATTGGCAGTGGGGGCCTTGGGTCACCCCCAATGGCCCCCACATGGGGGACTTTGTGAGTGCCCAGGAAGGGCATTCAGGCACCCACCAAGGCCACCAGTGGTGTTGGCTGGGGCTGCAGGGGGGTTGGGGCTCACTGCGCCCCCAATAAATATTATGTTTTTGGTGTCCTGGGTGGGCCCAGGGGTACACAGTGCAAAAAAACTGACTCCCATTGACACTCATGATGGGTGCAGACTGGGAAGCCAGCAGGGGATGTTCATTTATTATTGACTGCTTCAGCAATGCCCTAGGGCCTTTTTGAAGTAGTTATTTTCTTGCAGGTGGTGCCCCTAGAAGAGGCAGGGGCAGCACCAAAGACTTGTTTAATGTTGCGGAAGGCTGCATGGAGTGCAGCAGTCCCCAGCAACATTTTTTTTTAAATACAGCAAATCTCCTGGGTCATCGAATTCATGACCCCAGGAGAGCTCAACATGTCATTTTTAAAGTACTCTGAGTTTAAGTTGTATCCTCTTTTAGCTGGAGTGCAGAAACCTCTAGTGGTTGTTTTAATGGTTACACTTTGTGCCCCGAAAAATGTTAAAAAAGACTCAAAAACATGAAAAGAACTTTTTTAAAAGGCTTTATTGAGATTATTTTGTGACAATCACTTGTATTAAACATTGCAATGTGTGACTTTATAATTTGATTATGGAAATTGATGACTTTTTGACAAAGCCAATAGGTCTTTTTTTATATATGTTGATGTGCTGACCCCTTGATAAAGCCAATGGCCACTATTATTTTGATATTTTTAGGCCAAAGTATGTGTGCAGCAGTGGGTTGGGCGCCAAACCCCACTCGTGCACAACTGAAAGCTGTGTATGCTGGGGGGTTGAGCACCCGCTTGAGGGTTGTTTGCAAGGCCGAGCCACAGACCAGGCCCTGCGCTTAATCCCATGCCATGTCTGGAGATGGACATCTTACTTTATGTAAAAAACACAGAAAAAACAAAGGTTAAATTGATGTTATTGTCAGGATAGGCCTCACTGACACACAGTCCCCACCTTCAAAATTAGGCAGGGTTACACCTTTTGTTACTCACCCCTTTATTGGAGCCAAAGGGTTGCTAAAGGGTTTGCTGCTTATGCTCAGGCGTGAGCTTGCCCGCTTTCCCCCAGAAAGGATACTTTTAACATGGCGAACGCTGATTTCAGTTCAGCGTTCTAGTGTTTCTCTCAGTTTTCTGTAGTGTTGTGTTCTGGAGTATCGCGCGCGCGCACTCTGTGCTTCGCGCACTTCAACTGTCATTTTCCAGAGAAGAGTCGAATTTCTCCTCAGCGCTTCAAGCAATTCCAGAGTTTTGGTTAGGAGGTATCCTCTCGCTATCTTCAGGTTTAAATTGCGTTTGAATATTACTCGCTATTTGCTGCTGTTCAGGTACTGTCTTTTGGCTTATTTTGATTCCAGTAGTTCCAGCAGCAAGAGGCAGTAGTCACTCTCGCATTGTCGCATTGAACTCACATGTCCTGCATCCAGTCAGCAGTGTTTTAGAAGCGCTTGACCATGAACTCCCACTATTGACGTGCAAAGACTCTAACTCCTTCTTCAGAGGCGCTTGACTTGGAACTTATAATTAGACGCTTCAGACCCTTTTCTACCAGATTCTTCAGTCAAATATTACAAGCCTTCTCCTTACGCGCTCAGCCCATTATCAGACCAGCATAAACCTGCAATAAATCCTTCAAGTAAATACTAATATATATATATATATTTTTTTACTCACCATCATTACCAGCTGCCTCCTTAATTCCGTTGGGGGTGTCAGAATTAAGTGGGTACTCCTTAACAGTCGAGCTCTTCCATCCAGCAACAAAAGAAAAGAAAGGAAAGATTGATTTACCCTACAAGGTCAGCTAGAGAGAGGCAAATTCCACACACACATGAAGGTAATTAGGGTTATTTAGGGAGAGTACATTTAGACTTAGAAAGTTTCAGAACTGTTATAACCATTTGCTTAGTATTACAGGTGCAGGCCTTCCAGTGGCAAAACCAGTGTGGCAGTCTCTCTATTATTCCCATTCCCCTTTCCCCCGTGATTCTGGAGTCAGAGAGTCTTCTGGTTTTAGGATTGCAGGGGAGTTGGGAAATATTCTGCAAGAGTAGACTTCAGCCGTTTGGCTCCTGTGGAGGCGCAGGTTCAGGTACTTGTCTGACAGTTATAGTTAGGAATTGTAATAATGTGTGTTACAGAACATTACAAAAAAATCTTAGAAATTCAATAGAAAAAGCAAAGGTTAAGGGGACATTATAATTGGGTGAAAATGCAGTAAAAACCACTGAAATTCACTAGTTATAGTTATCTCAAGTAATTATAACTCATGCCCCAAAGTATCTCTAACTTGGGCCTTAAAATGCACTGCTAAATACCTCAGATATTACATCACTTTGACATGCTCTATGACATCATTGATAACATCACTGCAACATCAAAAATTACATTATTGATGGCAACACTGTACAGGTGGGGCAGCGAACTATAGTTACGTTAGGGCACTTGTTATATAGTTACTTGAGATAACCTATATATATTCAAGGTAAATGGATGTGGATTTAAGAATAGTAAAATCATACTCATGAATATATACTTACATCCATGATAATTTGCCTATTGATATTCTTTCTACAATGTTCTTGTAGCCAATATTTCTGTATTCAATATTCTGACATACTACTGGATACAGAAGATAAATTTGATACTTAATGACATAGAGCATCATATGGTGGGCGGCTGAGCATGTGTTGGCATTTTCAGATACAATTAAATAGCAAGTTCATACTTGGAGGCAAATTGTTCAAGTGTTTATTTTATAGAAAACTGCAAGCTATTGCTTGTAAGTTGCATGTGACTTTGGAGTCTAACTGTTTTGAACTAAAATTAAAAATGATACTTGCAGTAAGAGAATATTAAGTATATCATAACCTGCTAGTAAAGGAATTAATGAGTGCACTTACAAAATAATTCAGTCAGGTATTTGAGAGATAAATCCTAGACGTGGGTGACTATTACTTCTTATGTTGTGTTGTTGTGTGCAGATTTAGACTCCATATATAGGTTTCCCAATTTCTGCCCTTATATAGGTACAATTCACATTGCCCTTATTTGGACATAGAAATCCGGCCCTTATTTAGACATTGTCCTTACAAACCAAATACAGGCATGGCCACCTACATCTCTCCATCCACGTCACAATGAATTCTTGGAAAACCAGACCCTTAAGCCTTTAGGAATTTCCCTCAGCTTGAATATTGATTTCTCCAAGAACTCATTAAGTAGGGATGAACATCTATTCCTTAGGGGTTCATTCATGACGTTCCTCTGCCCAACTTTTATGTCAATACTGGCATTCCTAGACACCTTCAAGGTATAAATATACCAGCATTTGCCCTGGCAAATTGCGGTTCCAGGAGGATTTGATCCAACCCAGACTACGCAGTTCGCCAAGGCATGTTCGGAAGGAGATTGAGTTCCAGCATGATGCATTCAGCTTTACTTGGAAGAAGTCTTGACCCTTGCAGTGAATGAGTCCATGAGTATTGGGGAGAGTCTTGAACAATGTACGTCTGGCAAAAGGTCATTAAAACACGCTTGGATGGGGGGAAAACATGGCGGCCAGCTAGGGAGACTGGTCGGGAGTGCTGTGAGTGGCGTGCTGGGTGAGAGTGAATCGAACGATGAAACGGCGTTGGTAATCTAGAGAGCTTCCAGCGTGTTTTGGTCCTGTAATATGGGCTCGATTCTTTTGTAAAATAAGTAAACTAATCGGCGGTGCATGGTGCTTGGTGATCGCTATTGAAACTCACCTGTACATTCAAAACCGTTACGGAGGCGGGGCTCTCAGACTACCTGACGGAGGAGCATTTCAAGCGGCAAGCGGCAAGCGGTGCAGCAGAGTCCGGACGCTGGTGCTTGCAGCGGCAGGCGGAGCAATTGGACGAGAGTATACCGACGGGTGAGGCGGCGTTCGGGGTGATTTAGAGAGCCTGTAGTATGTTTATATGATGCTCTTGTAATGCGGACTTGATCCTCAGTAAAATCTGAGTAAACTAACTGGGGATGCATGGCGAACGCTACAGCTGAGGAAATTTCACCTGTGTACTCGCCTGCTACGGAGGTGGGGCTCCTAGACAAGCCGACGCAGGAGCACTCCACGGCAGTTAGCGGAGCAAGCGGAATAGCAGGGTCTGGATGCTGGAGTCGTGCAGTTGTCGAGGGAGGTAGAGGGAGGCGGGCGGCTTCGAGAATTCAGTTTAGTGCGGGTGGGGCAGTGGGAAGGGGAGCCGCCAGCAAGCAAGTAGTGGAACTTACCTCCTCTTCTGAAATTCAAGTTGATTTGCTGCAAGCTAGGGAAACCTTAATTTCTGGTACTTCCAACAGCAGACGAGTGGTAAAAGGTGGGGGGGCAAACATCTGCCCCAAATTGAAGACAAAATTATCGCAAAAAACAAACAAACATTACGCGCTTAGAAGTGTAGGTCAGACAGAGGTGGGGGAAGGTGGGGGTACACAACTAGCCAGTAAAATTTCTAGTAGCACGAAAAAACATATCAGGAAGGCCAATAATACGGGGGTATCAGGAAAGAAAACCACTTTTAACCCCTCTCTAAACACATACTTTAAACCGGTCCCTAAGACACTAGTACTTTCGAGAGGCAAGGGTTCACTAGATTTGGCAGGTCTTGAAAAAATTAGAAGCGAATCAGATTTAGCGGAATCCAAAGGTAGTTTAGACGACTGGGCTGATTATCTATCTCCAAATAGATATAAGTCTTTAGAGATGGAGGCAGGAAGTCAGGTCGTAGGAGAAGATGAAGCTCTAGGTGTCCCAACAGATAGTTTGAGACAGATTGACTCCGTCGGTATATCTGATAATTCCGGCCCACAGGATAATTCTTTGAGGGTGGAAGAAATTTCAGATGAGGCTCATACAGATACTATTGTTATTGCCTTGTTAAAGAAGCTCGATTTAGACATGCATAAGGGTTTTGAAGAATCTAAGGTTAAGCAGGATGGAATCAGGGAGGCAGTCGGCCAGTTGGAAGTTAAATTTGACGAGTTGAATTTGCGTACAGCTTCTCTTGAGACAGAGGTAAAGGTGATTCAAGACAAACTTGATGATAATTGTAAAGAGCTAGCTCAGGTTAAAGTCAGAGAAAAGGCTTACGAGGAGCGTTTGGAAAGATTGGAGAATATGCAGCGAAGAAACAATTTAAAAATCTTGAGGCTTCCAGAAGGAAGGGAAGGAGATGACTTAAAGGGCTTTATTGTCCATTTATTAAAAGCGGAGTTACAGCTCAAGGAAACTGAAGAAGAAATTTCGCAGGATATACAGAGGGTACATCGTGACCCTTTTAGATTGAATCCAAATCGCTCGAAGCCTAGGAAGATATTGATTAATTTTTTGACGTATGGGCTAAAGGAGAAAATCTTAGCGGTTGCGTTAAAGAAGGGTCTTCTAACTGTAGGTGATGCAAGAATTGAGATTAGGTCGGACCTCTCGGTGGTGACTGCGAATAGACAATGGGAGCTGGGTAAGAGGATTGAGCCTTTCAGAAAGTTGGGAGCCACGGTGCAGTTAAAATTTCCGGCGTTTTTGAAAGTCATGTGGAACAATAAGATGCATATCTTTAGAGATGTGGAAGAGGCTGATAACTTTTTGGAACTTTGTCAGGCCGGAGATTAGTTTGCAGGTTTATAAATATCAATGTCGTTACAGACTATTGATGGAATAAATTGAGGTGATAGATCCAGCACGTCCACCAGACTTGGCACTCAGAGGGCCTAGGTTGGGCCTAATGTTTTTAGGTGGGTTTTCCCGGGTGTGGCCTCAGGGGTTGCGAGGCAGGAAGTTGGGAGGGTTAGGGTTGGGGGTCGAGGTAGTGGGTGGGGTGCTGAGGGCATTAAACTTTAAAACAGTTCTCATGGGTTACTCTAGCATCAGGGTGGTGGAGACAGCAAACTGGAGTAAAGATGAATATGGGTAAGATAGATCAAATCATTTGGATGTCATGGAATGTAAATGGTCTGAGGGTTAAATCCAGGAGAGATAGGATTATGAGATATTTGAAAGACTCTCCAGCAAATATTATTATTCTCCAAGAGTCTCACTTAACTGAGGTAGAGAGTAAAAACTTTATTGGTGCACTCCGGTGGTTAGATTTTGTGCTTTATACCCCACAGACAATTGTAACAAGGGGTATTTTAGTGTTAGTTAGGAAGGGACTAAGTTGCCAGATTGAAGAGAAAAAGGCAGATATCAAGGGTAGGTGGTTGATAGTGAATATTAAGATCGCTGGCTTATTATACAATGTTATTGGGTATTACGGCCCAAATCAGGATGATGTAGGCTCATTGGACGAGCTAGCTAAGGAGATGTTGACTTTTACGGGTTTTGTAGTTTTTGCGGGAGACTTTAATACAGTATTAGACCCTAGGCTGGATCGGTCAGTGACCAGTAAAGCTCATGTAAATAGTAAAATGGCCGCTAAAGTAAGAGGTTTGATGGAGCAATTTGGATTGTGTGACGTATGGCGACTAAGGGCAGGTCAGAACGTTGGATATACTTTTTTTAATAAAAAATATCGCCATAAATCTAGAATAGATTATTTCTTATTGGATGCAAGACTACTGGGAAAAGTTAAAAGAAGTATGCATGTTGGAGTGCATTAATCTGACCACTCAGCGGTCACTTTAGAGCTTATGACTGGAATCTGCGAATCGGAGTCAATTTGGAGGTTAGATCGTACTGTCCTATATGATCAGGTGACAATGCAGTCTCTTCAGCAGGAACTTGAAATCTTTATTGAACAAAATTTGGGCACGGCTAGGTTGGACATTGTTTGGGAAACGACTAAAGCTTTTCTGCGAGGTAGATTAGGTGCGATTGGGGCTAGTAAGAGAAGGAAATATTTTTCTGAGGTTGAAAGTTTAGAACAAGAAATTAGACAGGGCGAAGCAGCTATGGCTAACAGGGATAGTTTACAAAAGGATGAGATCATTCAAAAATTGATGGATTTGAAAGAGAAATTAACCTATGTTGTCAATAATCGGGTAAAAGAGAAATGGGAAGCTAGTAGATTAGCTCATTTTCAGTACGGAGAGGGAACAAGTAAATTACTCGCCTGGAAAGCTAGGACGGATAAGATTAGGAATATAATCAAGGAAGTGAAAGTAGAATCATCAGGTGATATAGTGACAGAGACCAAGGATATTGTGGATGCCTTCTTTAACTATTATGCTGAGGTATATAGAGAAGATTTGGTCCCTGATATGAAGGCGATGGGCGAGTGGTTAAAATTTTTACAACCTTTGACTGATGATTTACAAAATATGTTGGATCAAGAGATATATCAAGGGGAATTAGATTTGGCTATTAAATCAGCTAAAAAGGGCAAAGCTTCTGGTCCAGATGGCCTTCCAGTCGAGGTGTATAAATTCTTATCCAGCAGCTTATTGCCGTTACTATTAAAGGTATTTAATGGGGTTTTTCGAGGCAGTGTAGAGCTTCCTGCCTCTTGGAACCAAGCTAATGTTACTCTTATCCCTAAACCTGGGAAATCACCAAGGTATATGGATTCATACAGACCAATCTCACTTTTAAATAGTGATTATAAACTTTATGCAAAAATCTTAGCAGATAGGTTGGCTAAGGTGATCCCCAGAATAGTTCATGAAGATCAAAAGGGCTTCATTAAGGGCAGGTTTCTTAAAGAATTAACCTTCTCCCTAATAACAAGTATTGATGTAGCGATTGATCGAAAGCTTCCTTTGGCGATTATTGCTTTAGACGCTGCTAAGGCTTTCGATCGCGTTAATTGGACTTTTTTGAAGGCTGTAATTATGCACCTTAGATTGGGGAAAAACTTTAGTCAATCTTTAATATCTCTATATCAATCTCCTACCTCAAGAATATTAGTGAATGGAGTCCTAACCAAAAATATTAATGTAATGAGGGGAACGAGGCAAGGTTGTCCGTTATCCCCTCTTTTGTTCGACTTATATATTGAACCGCTAGCCTGCAGAATTAGGGAGACAGATGACATTCTTCCCTTTAGATTTCAGGGTTGGACTAGGAAAATTGGTCTCTATGCCGACGACATAGTTATTTTAACATCAAACTTGAACCAAGCATTGCCTATGATAGAAACAATTACAAATAATTTTGGACTGGTGTCAGGTTATCGTTTGAATACTGATAAAACGGATATTATGTCTTGGAACCTGGCAACAGATACTATAACCACGAAAAAACAGATTAGGTATCTGGGTGTTCAAATAACACAGGACATTTCACAAATTGCAACAACTAACTTGGCAAAAATTAGGAAAGATATTTCTAGTTTAATGAAAGGCTGGAGCCATCTTCCACTTACTATTTTTGGTCGAGTTAATTTGATTAAGATGGCAGTGCTGCCTAAGTTAACTTTTTTATTTGACTCTATCCCTTTGATGTTTGAGAAAAAGGGGTTGGCAAAGCTGCAAAGCGAAATTGGGTCATTTATTTGGTCCTCTAAAGGGTCTAGGTTATCATGGAAGAAGATAAGGAGAAAACATGTTAAGGGAGGACTGGCAGCTCCGGATTTACAAATTTACTCCTGGGCTTTTTTGCTTAAAAATTATAGATTGTTTTTGGAAACTCCAGATAACTCAATGATAGGGGAACTACTTTCAATTTTGTTAAATATTGAGGGGGTCAAACAGGTCGGTTTTATGTATAAATTTGCAGACCCAAATTTTTTCAAAAAAGTAAGATTGAAGGTTTTAAGAGATCTGGCTATGGTTTGGTATCGGGTCAGACGGGCCACAAAAATTCCCTACTTTAGCGTGAATGCACCAATTTGGGATATTCCCTTAAAATCAGAAGGGCCCCAGAAATGGGGGGAGTTATTCGTTGACGGCTATTTGTTGCCATGGTCTGAATGCGACTTATGTTGGGGTTCTAAGTTTTCCAAATTCAAATATCTCCAGATCCAAAGTTGGGCTAATGGGAAAAACCATCTTATTGGACGTTACAATGACTTTGAGGAGAAACTGGCATCAGAAGGTTGCTTTAAAAAAGAAGTGGCAACGTGGTATTGGGCTATAATTGAACTGGAAGACGGCCCTTTTCTACTGCCGGAATTTCTCTGGGGAGAGAGCTTGCCGAGGATTGCGACAGAAGATCATTGGCAAGTAACTATGTTAATACTATATAAGTTGGTGAAACCCGCGAATTTAAGAAGAAACCACTTGTTCACTCTCCACAGTACATATAGGTCTCCAAAACGGCTGGCAAAATTTAAAGAAGGTGGTAATGTAAGATGCCCTAAATGTCACAGTTTAAATGAAGACGATATCCACATGTTTGTAACATGTCCGGCGATCAAGATCTTCTGGGATGCTGTAAGTAACTGTTTGTCAGTTATTCTCAAGCAAAAGATTGAGGTAAGCCCTGAAAGCATTATTACAGGTAGATTGGATTGAGGTTCTGGACTTTTAAGAGTCCAGAGGTGTCAGGGAAACAACACCCAAAGACCCCTGAGTTCCTCCTGTCTCGGTGCACAAATAAACAGAGACACGGGCTTCTCGATGGTGGCGTCAAAGACCAAGGTTTATTTACTGCAGGGACACAGAAGTCATAGGAACCACACAGAGGCAGAATCTACGAGACTGTTCAAATTGCATTAAGTGGGTTGTTCTTTAAATACACGCAAAATGTCTTTGGGCTACATTACACGAATATTTCTCATGCCCAACCCGGTATCCCAAACAAACAGAAGATAGACATCAAACAATAATTAGTCGTAGGATTTCGGTATTCGATCAGATTCCCTTGACAGTTTTCCATTCTTTGTCCGAACCTCCCCATCATAAAAATCGTAACCTCCCCATTGTAAAAGCCCAGAAGGAGAGGAGCAGAGCCAGGTGCAAAGGATTGAAAAGTAGGATAAGAGGTGCTTATGGATCGTAAACGGGCATGGCTACCGTCTTTGGCCTTTCAGTCAGGACAACGGACACGAGAACCAGTATAGCAGGACTGGCCTCAGGCAGGGGAGGCAGCTTGATTCTGCCTAGTCATGTAGCGTCAGTCTTTCTCGGGGCTCGGGCTTACGTGTCCTTAACAAGGTGACTCTGCCGGGAGTCATCGCCCGTTCATTGACTATGTGAGGGCAAGAAACAAAATGGATTCCGTAACTAAAATGGATGCCATGACTTTACAACAGAATGCCCTATTTCTCAGTGAATTCATGCTAGTTGCGTAACGAAAACACTGTCATGCATGTAATGGATCATTTGCGGTTCATTGGTACCGAAATCGTGTCAGTACTACAATACCGAATTCACGGGTTTGGATCGCTACAGAACCTCAGGATCTACAAGCTAAGGGCTTGGATGACAGTACAAAATTGGTGTTCTATGCTATATTGCTGGCCCTCAGGGAAATTTGTAAACTTTGGGTTTCTTCCGACCCCCCTACTGACTTGATGTGGATTAGAGCCATGAGAGACATTGGTAAATTGGACATGGTAGTTCCCCTGAAAAAGAAGCATAGATTTTGGTTGTTATTTTTTGATCATTATGGGTGATGGGTTGGGTGAGGTTTCTTCAGATCTTGAAGTATTGTAATGATGGAAATCCAGTCCTATGATTAAGTCGCTTTTTATCTTCTGGAGAATCCTGTATGGAAAGTCTGAGTGAGGATCTTGTATCCTCTCCCTTTTTGCTTTGTGTTCAGCAAGTCTCCTTAGTCATAAGATAAACTACACCCTAGGGTGGTACAAAGAAAGAACGGGTGGAAAGTGGCACATGAGGACAAAAAAAAAAAAAAAACACGCTTGGATGGCATCTGAGATGTGATCATGTAGATGGACTTGTAGATTTCTTGCTGTTGCCTTCTGTATTCATTAGAGTCTTTGGAGCAGAAGCAGAAACAGACTCAGTCAGTCAGTCAAAACGTTTTTATTCGTCTGGAAAAAAAAGTCGCAAAAGCACATACGATATTTAAAATATAAAACAGTAATACATTTCCAACACACGTTAAATAAAAATTCATTTCCAAGCAATGTAATAACTGGACAGTGAACTTCTAAAATAAATAACTACTGAAAGTTTGCAATGAGCTTGAGTGTTGCAGAAAGACGAGAGCTAACTTACACTGTCTGATATTTGTGTCTCACATATTTGGAGCCAACAATTGTTTCAGATGAGGTATGCATAATGTACAAAAAATAAGAACGTGGACTCTGCTTTGCTCAGAAACATTATCATATGGCAATTAGAAAGGTTTTGGAGCCACGATCCCTGCAGCAGGAATGCCACTGAAAGTGAATTATTTTAAATCGTAATTGATTGAGATAAAATCTATATTCAGTGTTAAAAATAGAAGGTAATAAAACTCAGGACCTATTAGTAATTGCGCGACTGCAAATTCTGAATTTCCTCAAAAAGGTTTTAAGTTGTCATTTCTAAAAATATGTTTCTGACCAGCCCTTGGGAGCCGGCTACTATACTTTCTGCAGTAGAAAAGAACTGTGGAATGCCCAAGGTGTTAAAAATAGGGGTGGGTGGAATTTGCGGAATTCACTTTCCCACATTATCGTGAAAATGTTAAAAATCTCCGCAAACACGCGGAAATATCGCGAAGATGCGGAAGTTTTTTCTGCGTGGTCGCGGCTCGCCAACTTACCCATGAGGTTGCTCACGGGCGCGGCCATCTTGTTTTCACTTGTCTCGCGTTGCATGATCGCGAGAAGAAAGACGTGATCGGGCGACGAATGACGTTACTGCGGGCGCGAACTGTCGCGAGACAGCGCAAATGGCTACCAACAATCCAACATCTCGTGGAGAACGCGACCGGATCGGGAAAACTTGTCGGCGAACGCGGGGATTCAGGTCACGCGAGAATGTATTATTTTCCAGCGCGAGCAAGCAAAAAATGTTAGGTAAAATGCGGGTTGCGGAAATTTTGACATTTTCGCGCTCTCCGCGGAACGCGAAAATGTAAAATCATTGCAATATCCGCGAGCGGAACGGAATTTTAGCCCAGGCCTAGTTAAAAATGGATATTACGTGCACTTACCATGGAATAGCAGATGCATTTTCTAGTGATAAGCAGTTTGCTAAGATGTGGTTTGAACAGCTTGCTTCTGGAGTGCTCCAAACCTCAACCACTATAACAAAGTATGAAGTTTGATTGTATCTTCCAGATAACTCAGGCCTACATCTGAGAGACACATAAAAGAGGGAGAGGATTGTGGGACAGTCAACAGCCTCTGTAGGGATTTGTTTTCCAACCTGTGCACCTGATCAACGCCTACATGCCCCAAACCCCAGCGCCACAGCTCCCCATTGCAAAGCACTTGCCCTTGTAAATGCAAATAATCTCCTTTGCCTTACATGGCCCAGTCTTCTCACAAAGGTAAAAGCGGGCTTAATTGATCTTTGAAGTTGGTCTGCCCTTGATTTAAGTAGAAATTCCTAGTTCATGGTGGAAGAAAAAGGACACCCAAGTACATAAAACTTTGGTCTTTGACTACCTCAACCCCTCCGTAAAAGGAATAGCTTCCTTTTCTTTTACCCATGTATGATAGTGGATGATTTGTTTGGTTAAATTGTTTTTAAGGCCCAAACCATTCATAAGAGTACTAAAGGCACCCAGAAGTATTCGGAGGTAATTTGTGGTTCTAGATATTAAAACCGTGCCATCTGAGTATAACAAAACTGGTACTAGGACGCACACCAACTGTGGCAAGGCATTCCTTGCCAGACACAAGTGTCTTTCCAAATTATTTATATAGAATAAGAAGAGCAGGGGGGTACTATACATCCCTGCCAAACTCAGAGAGAAGATTTAATTTTGGGGGAAAGTTTACCATTTACCCCATATCGAGTTCTAGCTGCTGAATTTCAGTGCATCCAGCATAACAAATCTGCTTTGGCTTTATCAAAGCCCATCCCATTCATAATGTCCCAAAGTTTAGATCGATGGACCATGTTAAAAGCACAGGAGAGTTCACTCAAAGCTGAATGAATGGCTCCTCTACTGGCCTTGACATATTTCCCTATTATGAAGTGGAGGTAGAGGCACTGCTTCACTGTATACATCCCAGAACGAAGACCATACTGCACTCTGAACAGGACCTTTCCCCTCCACCCAAGCCTCCTGATTTCAGACTAAAAATCCACAACAAATCTTAAATGAGCTATGCATTAAAGAAATTGATGATAACAACTAGGGCGGTTCCTATAGCTTATTTTTTAGATAGATGCCACAATTGCGTCTTTCCTGGAGGGGACTAAAAGACCAACTATTGCAGCTCTAATCACATTTGTTATCAGTGGGGCCCAAAATAAAACATTATCCCTAAACAGATCAATGGGGACCCCTCCTAATGCAGTCTTTAGAGTGCCAGGTTGGCTTGCTGTACAGAATAAAAATATTTAAGAAATGATGCCTTGCATTCGAGATCTTGCTCAGTTAGACCAAATTCCAGGTGAAGTAATGAGCGATGGGTGTATTTTGGGACAAAGAATAATCTTCGGTAGGTAGAGCATTGTAATCTACCTAAAGTAGAAGTGAGTTTCACTGGATAAGCTTGGTGGATGTTAATATTGAAAAATATGACAGTGCACGCCACGACATATGTATGTATAATAACGAACTTGAACCATCGTTGTTGAAATCACCCGATTTGACCTCCCCCTCAACCCGAGTCTGAAGTGCTTAGTCAGGCGGGCCCTGTAACCTAGGCCTGAAGCAACTGATTGAGAGGACACAGGTGGGGTGGCACAGAACCCTTAGACAAATGCGCTAGCAGGAAAATCTGCATCAATCCCACAGATAGGCAGCAACACCACAATGGTCTTCGGAGACTGGCCCCAATAAAACACGTTTGGCCTGAGGGGCGCCCGTTCCCAAACCACCATAAAGTCAGATGCCACAGTCAGTTAGGAACTGTCATCCAACCAGAACACAGCATGTACAGTACACGCAGTGATCATGCGCTGCCCATACCAGACAGCTGGACACATATCCACTGGACCCACATTGTGTCCACGGAAAGTCAAGACCCACCTGACCTCTTTATCAGAAGACCAGATTTATGGCCCTGTGACTTGGCTCAGATTTCTAGCTCCAAAGGAATATACAAATCACTTTATGACGCTTCCTGTAATGTGTAAAATGATGGCTGAAATTTAATGTGCTTTGAGACAGACGTCAGACTCAATTCTGTTGCCTACTCTCCTGGCCGCTGCGTATAATTAAACTAACTGTTCCTGTTTCTCTAAACTCCTGTTTTCTTTTACTTTTTTAAGGTAAATTCACATTTGAACAACATGGCCATGTGAGAGTGTAGGTAGTAGCTTGGCCTGTGTAACTCGAGTGGTGGATTCAGCTGAAGGTGAAAAAAGATGAGAGTTTAATTTAGATAGGGCGAATATGACCCCAGCAGACATCCTGGCTGTATATTTTATCGGAAGGCTGGGCTTGTCAGTATCTGAGAACCCTTCACCTAGGTAATTGCAGTTTGTTGTCTGAGAGATAGTTAAACTTCCCAACTTCGATCCGGAGCTTCGCTTTCTTCCTATAGCTCCCACAGGTCCTTACCTCAGTTTTATTGCCATTGACCCTCAGCTTGTTGTCTTTGTTGAGTCTATTTAATGTGTCGATAGCACATTGCTTGCCTACTTTAGTATGGTTGAGATTCAACAAGTCATCTGCATATTAAATTACTGGGAGTCTGCTTAGGCCATTCCCAGGTGGAATGGTCTTAGCCTTATCAAGTGAAAGCCTTAAATTAGCAGCGTAAAGGTTAAACAGCATGGGGGCTAGAACACAACCTTGTTTTAAACCCTAATTTGCTGTAATCTGATCTGTGGCTAAGTTCTACCTTACAATTTTGATGTATAGAGCAAGATAACTGCTCTCAGTAAGGTGGCGGAAATTCCCCAATCTGCTCATTTACACTACAATTTATTTCGTTTTACACCATCAAAGGCTGCTGAATAATCAACAAAACATGCAATTAAGGGTGGCCTGGAAGAGAGAAGGGTGCAGTCAACCAAATAGGATAGGGCTACCATGTTGTACAGCGCAGACAAGTGTATTCTAAATCCGGTTGAATAGAAAGGGATAATCTTTGCCTTGAGTGCACAAGCCTCTAGCTCCCTCAGTAGAATTTTGGCAAAGGCCTTGGACTCCACACCCAAAATTGCGATCAGCCAGTAATTTCTTGGGGTCACTGGTCCCCTTTTTGTGTATCCCATGAAGAGTTGACCCTTTACAAGAGTGAGGAATTTTGGCTGATTGAAAGCAAACCTCATAGTGGGGGGTTAATCTGACTTGGTGCCCTACTTGATCTGATGGAATTGATGACTTTGCACACAGCTGTCTTGTTGAATACTTCACTTGGATGCATATCATGATTCTAATTCAGATGCTCGGTGCCTATAATCACTATTTTTGTGGCCTTGTATTTCTGCTTCGCTGTAAAGTTTGTTAGTGTGCGCAATCAATTTTCCCTGCCGTGAGTAATTCTCTATAATGATAGGTATGTTACTTAAAAAATTGATGCCTTGACAGAATTTATTTAGATTTTTGCTAGTTGAAAGCGAATGCACGTAGAACCATTCTGATTCTGCATATCTTGCTTTAGTATGCCACAAGAGAGCACAATGAGCTTTTCTCATACTACTTAGCGGGAGCTGGGTAGTCAAACTTTTTTCTTGTTGACAATATATTCTAGCCATTGTATTTAGTGCTGTTTTACTTTTCTTAAGTACTCTGCTGTGCCACGGGGGTACTGGTCACTTGCTTCCTCGCTGCCCGTAACCCACAGTTATTTTGTTCCCTTACGGCAGAATTGAATGATTCTATTATTAAATCCCAGTCTTGGAGCAAGTGGTCAGGTCAAATCAGCAGTTGGTATATGGATGCTTTCCACTTGTTAATGTGTGATAGGCAGACATTAGGCCATTTGAGTCTCCTTAGTAGCGTATTCTTTTCCTCGCCCGTTGGAAGGTGAAAAGCTTTTATGTGAGTGGCTGAGTGATACTGCAAACCGAATCGCAGAATATCTGGATTATGGTCACTTTCTGAGTGAATGTCCCTGAACCAAGCCAACTGTAATCAGCAGAGGGCTTGCAAAGGTATAATCTGTTGTAATGATCTCCTTGAATGTTGATGAAGGGTTGCCAGTGGACCCAACGGGTGTTCGCACGGATACCAAATTGTGGGATAGCAGCCTGCTGTCTACATCCCCTGCTGGATAAGGGATAACCCCTAGGTTTGAATCAGCAAGGTCATATTAAAGTCTACTGTTATTAAGATTGCATGCAAGGTGAATTTTCAGGTTCAGTGACTTGCAAAAAGTAATCAGGTTGACTTTGTTCCCTCAACTGTGAATGTTTAGATATTCATTGATCAGCAAGATTGGCTGTGCACAATTGTCCACCTTAATTGTAACTGCCTGCATCAACTGACATTCTATCTATCTATCTATCTATCTATCTATCTATCTATCTATCTATCTATCTATCTATCTATCTATCTATCTATCTATCTATCTATCTATCTATCTATCTATCTATCTATCTATCTATCTATCTATCTATCTATCTATCTATCTATCTATCTATCTATCTATCTATCTATCTATCTGTCTATCTGTCTGTCTGTCTGTCTGTCTGTCTGTCTGTCTGTCTGTCTGTCTGTCTGTCTGTCTGTCTGTCTGTCTGTCTGTCTGTCTGTCTGTCTGTCTGTCTGTCTGCCTGCCTGCCTGCCTGCCTGCCTGCCTGCCTGCCTGCCTGTCTGTCTGTCTGTCTGTCTGTCTGTCTGTCTGTCTGTCTGTCTGTCTGTCTGTCTGTCTATCTATCTATCTATCTATCTATCTATCTATCTATCTATCTATCTATCTATCTATCTATCTATCTATCTATCTATCTATCTATCTATCTATCTATCTATCTATCTATCTGTCTATCTATCTGTCTATCTATCTGTCTATCTGTCTATCTGTCTGTCTGTCTGTCTGTCTGTCTGTCTGTCTGTAAGTCTGTCTGTCTGTCTGTCTGTCTGTCTATCTATCTATCTATCTATCTATCTATCTATCTATCTATCTATCTATCTATCTATCTATCTATCTATCTATCTATCTATCTATCTATCTATCTATCTATCTATCTATCTATCTATCTATCTATCTATCTGTATGTGTGTCTATCTATCTATCGATAATGTTCCACCAGCTTTACACTCATACCTGTATAGATAGTGAGGCCCTCTGAGGGGTGGCCAAATTGCTCGTTTTACGAGTCGCACAATACAATCCAGAGAATCCTGCTATCTATACAGGCATCATCGCCCAAGATTCTTGAAGACAAAGCATATTTGCCCCTTCAAAAAATGTGGCTGTGCCTGGGTGAGTAAGTCTCCTCCTTTTGCCAGTAACATTCCATGAGATAATTGTAAGGCAGCAGCTGTCAGATGATATCACATTTGACTTTCCGCTGTTGGAAACATAACTCATACTACATACAGTTGTTATGTCTGGCAGATAGCGTGGATGCAATCCAGCTCCTCTCTTGTATAACTGAGGGTGCAGGAGTACGATTTTTCTTGGCGCATTTAGTGTTGCCTATGAAAATGTTCAAGCTGTTTTGAAGAGTGCACCTGTCATACGGTTCCCACGAATTGAGTAGGACTGTGTATCTGGGCCACATAACCACCAGAATATGGAGACTGAGTCCACACATATCATCAGAGAATGTTGGCCTAGTTCCTAGCTAGCTCACTGTGTTCTAACTTAACCGCTAACCTGACCAAAGTACCAGATGGTATCTGCACCCTCAGAACATGACCAGAGGAAATCGTGGAAAGGGATCTACCCTTTTGTTTTTACTCAGGCATGCCCACGGGAAACACAATAAAGATTCAAGTTGGCTTTTCAAACATTTATTTAAGCAATTGTATTCCTATGTAAAAAGCAATGGCTGCATTTATCAGTTGGATGACAAAAATGGTGAAAAAGATTAACAGATCAACCATTATGACATTACTGTATGATTATATAATTAAATTATTATTTATACTCCTACCTGCTTCTACCTATACTAGCAAGAACATAGTTGGAGTACCCTCTGCCAGATCTATTGGGACAACCCAATCCCCCAGATCTGTGTATAATAGTTCCGAAAGCCTATCTGGTGTAGACCAGTCTATCACCCTTTTCAGGATGAAGGTTAGATTCAGCAGGGCTGCATCTCAGTCACAATATACATTATTCCAGGATATTTCCAGCAAAAGAAGTGATCCTCTGCAGAATGTGGCTGTGAGACTGTTTATATAATAAAAGCGCTGTTCTAATCACACTCTGTTAAAGGTGCAGAGCTGATGTGCTTCTTTGCCCTGAGACTCTGAGCTGTTCCTGCCCTCAAACAAACTCAAGGGCATCAGGCTCAATGTACCTAGCCTTGGACAGAGTGTACGAGAGACAAGATAATATACTTACTAACAAATGTGGTGCAGGCAGAACAATTTCTAAGCATGCTTTTGTGTAAGTGCAAAGCATATAAAATGTCACCATTAGAAAAAGATGTCAAGCTTAAATGTGTAGTTTAAAATGGAGGCATGTGCCCATGCCCTATTGAACCCAACAACAATACACCACTGGCTCAGTTTAGAATTCTGGTGGTTCAACCCTTGCTACCCATCAGCTTGTTATTGTACAATATGTGAAGATACTTTTCAGTGTCTATTTTTCATATTTCAGTACACTATTCAGCAAGAGCGTCTCACTCACTCAATACTTGGATCTCCATTGATGGTGATTTCCAAGTAACAATGGTGAATTTGGTATTCGGGGCAAAGGTTAGAGTATCAAATTGGACTCCTATTGTATCATCACTCTGAAGCTAACTCATGTTCAGGATATAATGAAGTAGTGGTAAAATACTCCCCCTATTCAGAGTGTTATTTCTATGTCTTGATGTATATAGAGGAGTAAAGATCAGCTTTTGAGCAATAAAAGATTCACTTGAGTTAGCAGCAGCCTCATCGAATGGCTATGTTTTTGGTGATGTGTGACAATTTATGGACTGGATATAAGAATAAAAGAAAGTGAGGGCAGAATCAAGGTGCCTATGAGTTGTTGCGTGTCTCTAATTAAATTAGAGAGACCAGATTTGAATCCCCCCGGTTTGGGGCGTTTTGTTGACATCTTCCAGTCCTGAGCTGCTGCAGCCAATTTGCCCAGACAGATTTACAAAGGCTGCTCTTTGCCACCATTGTCTGGCCTTTTTTGTATGAGTGCCCTAACATTCGTAGCCTACGGCAAGAATTCCTGGGAGGTTGGTGGGTCAGTCTCAGAGAAATCCAACCAGTTGATGTTCAATAAATTGTTAGAAGTTGTAGGCTGTGGCTCACAGAATATAGAGAGAAGTTTCAGTAGCACTGTATCATTTGCTGGGAGCCTTCCAATCTGCATTCAGAGCGCACGCCCTACCTGATAGTCTAGGAGGATTTTTCTTTTCTTTAGTCTTTTCTTTTCCCTTCTTCTAAGAGGTTTGTAGGGTACTTTGCTTGCCTGATGGGGCAAAAAGTTGATCAGTTGGCCTGCAGTTAGCCCTGAATACTTACTATCTAACTTTGGAGTATTAAAGAGTGGGGCTAAGAGTTCTTGTTGCCACCACAGAGGCCTTTTTATCTTTGGTTTACTCAAGGTGTTCTTGATTCATATTAACTTCACTGTTGGTACCCTCAGTTTTTTCCGATAGGCCAACTGCTTTATCCATGCAGATAGCCTTCTCTCTTGACAGTTCTCCATCAGGCATGACAAGATGTCGGGCAGGGAGCAGAGTATCCAGTATGGGGGAGCAGGCACATTCCTTGCTCCCCCAGTGAGATTGAGCGACCTGAGCATAGAGTCCAAATTATTTATTTTAGATTCCATTAGGGAAATAGAATTAGCAAGTATTTCTATCAAATTTATTTGAAGTTTCATTAATGTGACTACCAGGTTAAGGCATTTGTAGCCTCAAGTCAGGTTGTATTGATGGACATCAATGTGGCCTCTATTGAGGAGCTCCTGGATAGACCAATATATCTTGCCATGGAGGATCCGCTGTGAGATTCCATATCCTTTAGTTTCCCTGCTGTCTTCAAATCCTCCCATGCTCCACTCTTCTTGTGTCTAATATTTATTTATAAGCCTGCCTGACAGTCATATCTTTATCCCTTTAATGCAGGTATTTACTGATTGCTGATGTACGTTGTTTGTGAGCAGCTGTACAGGCATTATTAAATCAGTCTTGTGAGAGTTGGCATTTGGGCAGTTTATGTGTGAGTAATCTCGAGGAGATAGAGGTACACTGAGAGGTAAAAGCCTCTAGAATATTTTTGGGCTCCTCATCATGGGTGAATGTCACTGTGATAGCGTGCTTATTGTCCCTTTTGAACTGATGACAAAAAATTGGTTCTTAGCAATATTCTCCCACTTGATTCTAACCCCTTTCATATGTGTGCAATGGATCTCCTGGCTGTCAACATGAGTACTAACATCAGTTAAGTTGGGTTATGGCCACCAACTCAACTAGTGACTCCGTTATTCTCCAGTAACAGAGGTGTCAGATCAGAAGACAAAATCATGAACTCAACATTACTAAAGCTCACATTTCCCTTAAATGTTGGGAAAAGATTTATTGGGAGACCTATGATCACAAGTGAAGACCAAATTCCTAGATATTATGATCCTTATTAGAGCATCTCTCTAAGGGACATGCTTAATGTGTGTTAACTCCATCTCCTCTAGATCAAATAAGCCACAGGGCACAGTATTACTTTAATTACATAAATGGATATTAAAATCTCCAACCCATAAACAAGAACCTCTCTTTTTATACCCATCCTGAAAACTAGCAATATCAACTTCAAAATCATCAATCACTAGGTCGAATGATTCGGGTATCCTAGATGGCAGCATTTGATAAAAAGGGGTAAAGTGAATTTCATTTACAACAAGTTGAGTACATTTTACTGAAATTAGGGTAGACAAGTCTTCTTTTGCCTACCAGCACAAAATTGAACAACTGGACTGCACACTGAATAAAAGCCAGTTAAAATAAATTATCAAATGTTTTTTTATAACAAATTACATCAAATTTATTCAGAACAGATAGCAAATCCTGATTGGATAGCTTTGAACAAATACTTGCCACATTCCATGACAGCACCTTAATGCAGTGGCTAAAATTATCCGCAGGTAGCAACCAAGTAAATTTCATAATAGGACTTATTGTAATGTGTCCTCATCCAAGCCCCCCTGAAATCCTCAATGTTGTAGGGACTTAGAAATGTCAAAGTCATTAGGTCAGTCCATTTTATCTATTGAGGCTATAGCCTCATGCCTGTTCCTTGTTTTGATGTTGTATAACAACAGGCATTGGGTACATTGGTAAGTCCTCAGCTCTTTAATGTATGGTGTACATTCTGGATGACGTTGAATGCAAACATTGCTTGTCTTATAGGGTGGACTCCTCAGGTGAATAGATATGAATAGTTGGGTGAGGAAGTAACAGCCAAATAATTCCCATGAAGAGTTAAATTAGAGGTAGTTGTCTCTTGTTGCATCCCATGTGTTATTTGCACTGAAGGGGTCTAGTGTACTGCATGTACGGGTTGACTAGGTGGAGTTTCTTGAGAATTACTAATGTAATGGGAGGAGGCTTTACATTCCTTTAATTGCTTTTAATTTTCAAGGACTCTTTGAGCAACACTCCAGCTTATCAAAATGTTTAGAACAATAATACTTTAGACTAGACTCCACGCAGACAGATCCTGAGAGGCACTTTCCCCAAAATTACTAACGTGTTTCTTACAGCTACAGCCAGCATCTACCTTCTTCATACCCAATGCTTGGTTTATTCCCCCTTCCTCCACTTTAATTGCATAGTGATCTTTTCCATAGAAACAAACTCAATATCTTACACCAGAGTGAAACCTGTTACATATTTAGAATGGGAAAGGTAAAGAAGTCAAATGAAAGCATGCAGATGGCATGAAAGCTTTTTAAAAAAAAATTGATTTGTTCTTAATAAGTTGCCTTTCAGTCTTTATTATTTTTACTGAAACGCGTGTTAATACCTTTTAGCCCCAATGTGTAAAGTGAGAAATTGAATTGCTAGCAGTACTTTTGTTGATTACAATTACTAACATGCAACAGATTTGTGAAACTATAGCATACCTTGTTGTTCACATAATACTTCTATCCTTATTTGTTCTTATGTTACGTTATGATGATGTGTAGTGTCATGTCATGTCAGGTACATGAGACATCACTTTTATATAGTGTGGCATTTTCCACTTGTTGTTTTAGATGTTCTAAATGAAGGAAATCTGTGAGATTGTTTATTATGAGGCCATGCCCTGATGCAAGTGAGTGTGGATAAAGCGGTTTCAAAAGAGAGTGGAAGCACCCGGGCCCCTAACATAGATAGGTCACACTTTTCCTGTTTGTGCCATGGTGAACCTTTAAGCAGGTGCAAATAGGGAAAGTGCACCCAATCATGTAGAATGCGCTGCCCACGGGACAGCCACAAACCTGTGCACGCGGGTGCAGTGAGTGACTGCAACTACTTGCAAAGAGATGACTGAGGACCACCTTCCCCCCCTCCAGAGGGCCGTTATTAAGTTGCCACACTGTCAGTGTGCCACCTGTCAGCTTCTTTGCCTCTGCACCCGCTTCTATAATATGGCAAGAGTGTAGAGGCACAGGGACTCCCTCATTTGCATGGGGCTCAGCCCCCGTGCAAATGGGGGAATGCCCTCTTGAGAAAGCGCCTGCGCTACATGTGTGCCACCGCTTTCAGTATCACAGAAGGGGCCGCACAAGCATCTGCAGTCTCTTTTGCAATACCAATGTGCCCTGGGGGTGCGCAAAGCAGGTGCACATGCCCATTGTGCCCTAAGGGCAAATATGGCCCCAGGTAGGGTTCTTCTGGGTTGTGAGTGCTGCAATCTTCTCATTTAACCTTTAGGAATGCAGCCTGCCATTATTTTATCTATATTAGGGTGGGCCTGGGACAGAAAATAGGTCAGGGTACAAAATTAGCGAATCGGAGAGCAAGGAAAGTTGACTCACA
Source organism: Triturus cristatus (assembly GCF_964204655.1). Taxonomy (NCBI): domain Eukaryota; kingdom Metazoa; phylum Chordata; class Amphibia; order Caudata; family Salamandridae; genus Triturus; species Triturus cristatus. The sequence goes on from NC_140580.1 coordinate 481,716,899, forward strand.
TTCGCAACTCGGAGCAATTTTAAACATGTGAAGACAAGCTGTGTAGATGTTTTGCATCACATTGGAGAGTATGGTTGGTGCTTGCTTCGGGCTATGATTGTGGTAATGTCAGAAAAATCAACAGTAAAAACCGGCCCAGTGGACCATCAAACAAGCCCACAAACCGCCGAAAATCCAGCCTTTCAAGCACTGCCTGGTTGCCCTACAGGCCAGTCCATGGAGACTGGCAGTGGGGTTTTTCTATATCATGGGAGTACTCCCAACCCGAGTATGCTGTGGTAATTGTTATCTGTCATTTCTAAATATTTCTGACAGATATGTGATGGGCACGACGCATTCGCCCTCGCATGCCCACTAATAGCATGCAGGTTAAAGTGGTAACAGTGTAATGATTGTGACTGAATTTTTGGGGGGGATGTTTGTACCGGTTCTACTACCAAACAGACCGAAACATTTGGATATATATTGTTCCTGTCTCCCTGTACACAGGCTGGTGTGTTAGTGCTAGTGCACTGTCTGAATGCTCTGTGATTTATACATTAAATATGAAGGCAATGCGAGCAAGATTTTGTTTTAAAACACACTTCCTTTTTCGTTTTCTAGAATTTAAAGGATATGCATTTTCTTTCTCACTAGACACCTACATCATACAATTTAGTTTTTATTGCCGAATATGAAGGCACTCCAGTTTTGTGGTCAGAAAATGAGTAGTTTCCTAATAAAATACACAGCAGGAAATCAATCTTCATGATAAAACCTGTAATGAGAATATGAAATAAAATGCATTACTCATTCTTGTAGGACTCTTAAAACATGCCATACGAAAATATAATCTTTTATCGCAATCAAGTAATAAAACTTAAGCATTCCATGAACTAACTACCGACTAAAATGTCTTCAGACAATGTTTTGTTGATTTAGAACTTGTACTGGTGGCATTTAACTATTCGAGGAGCATGGTTTAAGGAAGCTTTATTCAGCATTCCTTGCACAAATTAATTTGCAGTCATTTAATTGGTCGATAAAAAACTATAACCTCATTAATGTTGTCAGAATATTGAAAAATATATCGCTTATTTCTAATTTAGAAATCTTACATTTCTTTCTACACTGCAAACAGTTTTAAAGACACAAATGTGCCCTTTCTCATTCAATAAAATAAGGCCCATATTTATAAAGGTGTTGTGTCATGGCTTGCGGGGCCCTCTAAGGCTTGATAAATCTAGAGCAAGGCAACACTACACAAATTGCTGCCTTGCGATACTTTGCCCCAAGGAGGCGTTCCATGGATGGAGCTCAGGTGTTCCCGTGCATCCACCCATGGATTATGGTGCATTCATAGATGTACCATTAGTGGTAGCCCTGGTAATGTGTCAAAATGCTACGCCTACCCAGGTGAGGCATAACAAGGAGAAATATCTTTATTTTGCCTCGTATTTTCCTCTTTCTATGTGTGCTGCATTCTGCAGTACACATAGAAAGAGTAAAATGTCTCTCATGATTGTTTTTTGGTGCAGAAAGGGGTCCATTCCGGTACAAAAACAATCCTGCCTACAATGCAGGCATTCTAAGACCATGACGCAAGGGTGCCTGCGTTGGCACTAGGCAGCCAAAAGTGCCCCAGTGAGAAGAAAAGACCGGAATGCGCTACATAATGTTAAATATGGCACATTCATGTCCTTAAGCGCAGAGCAGCAAGGTGGCTTTCTGCGTTGCGCTGGGGGAAAGACTGATAAATCTGTCCCTTAGTACATATAAATTGACTACCTGTTCCACACTCTTAAAAAATATAAATTTCCAATTGTTACAAAAATGTCACAAATTGTGCATTGCTGTAAGATAGGGGCACACATTACTAAGCCACGCATGCCTCTCCCATGCAGCCCAAACCACGAATGCATCATAATCATACATTCCTTTATCATGCATGCCTTTACCATGCAATTTCGTGGTAAAGGCATGAATGATAAGGAGACATGCGTGGCTAAGGGTGCCACTACTCTGACCCCCACCCTTCCTCTACCCTGAGACTTACCCCAACCCTAAAAACGACCCGACTACCCATTCCCCTCCCCCTGCCCTAAGGCCTAAAACCCTGCCCCTTTACATAAACTACCCCGACTCCTCAACCCAGCGCTATCCCTGAAACTACCCCAACTCCTTCCACTGCCCTGAAACCTCACCAGTACCTCCAGCCCTAAACACTACCCTGACTAACCGTTCTCTTCCCCCTGCCCTGAGGCCTAAAACCCTAACCCTTTACATACACTACCCCAATCCCCACCGACCCCGCGCTGTCCCTAAAACTACCTCAACCCCTTTCACTGCCCTGAGACCAAGCCAAACTCCCCAGCCCTAAAAACAAGCCAGATTACCCATTTCCCTCCCCCTGCCCTGAGGACTAAAACCCCGAACCTTTACATACACTACCCCGACGCCCCACCCAAGCGCTGTCCCTAAAACTACCCTGACCCCTAGCCCTGAAAACTACCCCAAACCCCCCATCCCTGAAAACTACCCCCCCCCCCCCCCCCAGACCCACTTAGCTCACTGCATCCTCTGGCTCTCTTCCTGCTTCTACACGGAGGAAGCAGGCAGTGTGAGAATGGAGCAACAAAATATTTTCAGGTGTAGCTTATAGAACAAGGCACAGAAGTCACCACCAATCTGAAGAATAAAGTGTTTCTCAAGACAAAGGAATTCTAATCACTAAGAAACAATCACGGCTCCTGCCATTTTTGTTTTTTCATGAAAACCTTCACTGAGAATAAGTGCAGCCTTCCACACTTTCAAATTACTCAAGACGACACGACCATGTCCAGGTCCTGATGAGAACCCTTCAACAGGTTCTGGGTTTGAAACGCTTTGACCCGGGCTTCTGGAAAAGGCACCTGCAGTGTTTATTGGGAGAGATGTTTTATTAATACCACTCTCCAATCGACAACAATTTTAGCTCATATTCCCAGAGCCATATACACTGGCAGGAAAATATAGACATTTCTTCTAAAAAAGTATAATCTTCCGTCTAGTGTTTCTGATTTTACTAAGGGACTGGTCAAACATGTCTCATAAATGAACATGTCATTAAGTTTGTATATGTAATTTTTGTATATATAATAGTTTTTTATGTATATTGTATTTTGTTTCTAAATATATTGAAAAATCAAGTTTTGCCCTTCGTGATGACATGACTAAAATGCATAAAACATTTTTCTGAATAGGATAAAGAAAAGTTAAATAAATCACACAGGCTCATGAATTAAAGACATTAGCTCGTTTATTGTCAAACTTTTTTGATAAACAACGTAACTAGATATCAAGGTTGTATACAATTTAGAAGTGGTCCTATCTAGTTGACGTAAGGACCCAAGCCTCCTTTTGGTTACAAGTCTACCTTCACCACAGCAGCAGCCAGAAGTTAGACCGCACACTGCCTTAACAACGCATATGCGTGGTTAAGGCAAGCGTGATTGCGCTTAAATAGTTGGAACATGCATAGCTTAGGCCACGTTGTTCTGACTGCTTCCCATTGTGCATAATTGTTATTAGGAATGAAATGAGATTAAGGGCCTTATCACGTGTTTGGCGGACCTGCTGCAGCCCCGCCACCACTGCACTTGCATGAGGACCACCAAGCCTGTGGTGCACCTACCGGCTGGATTATGGTTCAGTCTAGGTTGGGCGGTGCTGCAGCGGTCTCATGCCAGCGGCTCATAGGAGAGACTCAAAAGCAGACCGCTGCTTTGACAGCGTCTGCAGCACGTTCCCACATGGTGAGTCATGCACCATATCATGCATGCCACACTGTGCATGAATGGGGGTGCAATTCCATGGGGGCACAACATGTGACCCCCGCATGCACCCCCAGACCCAGAAGCAGCAGAGGGCACCGTTAGGGCCCCCTTAGTTGCATTTCCACCACCTCTTTCATGGCGGGCCCACCGTCATGAAATGGGCGGTAGAAAAGCAGCTCAGAATATGTTAGGCGGTGCTGCAGTGGCACCACCAGCATAATAATGTCTCTTATAGCTTTGCCAGCAACGCAGGATCCTGGATCCTGGCAGACACATCGGTCCATTGATAGTCGACTGCCACACTTGTAATACTGCGGGCGGACCTGCAGTGGTGAAGGTTGTCAGATCACCACCCCGAGTATGGCAGTCCTAGGACCGCCATACTCGTAATAAGTGCCTAAGTACTCCTGATTCATATCTATAATAGTTATTCTGTTTAAAACATGTAAGGATGAAAAAAAGATTGACAATGGAAAACAATTGATGCCTTACATAGTGTTTCACAGAGCTGCAGCCATCAGCATTTCCATCTATAAACATACCTTGACGATATTAGACCTCAAATACACCATTAAGGTAAATGTGCAAACACTATTTTACTCTTATTATCTGTGCATTACTAACATCATCTTGAAATATTGCTTGCCTGTGTGATCAAAATTGCAGAGTGTGATCGAATCTTAAACTTGGTGGTTCTTCTGACTCATACAGACCTTACGTTTGCAAACCACTGGCCCTCTTTTTCAGTGTTCTGTACTGATTCCCAACATTTTTTGATACTCTTGTTCTTCTTGTGTCTAGGACCATGCTTCACATCAACAGCAGTCACACAACAGTGAACTCTGTGAGCTATCCCAATGGGCTTGGAATGCACAGATGGGTATCTTGTAACCTTCTCTGCCATGGAATTCAAACTGAAACTTCATTTTGAGAAACAAAAACCTCTCTACAGAGGCTTATATTCCTGAAAAGAGAGGAGGTGCCCTTACTCTTTCTCAGTGAGTAGACCTAAATTACAATTGGCCATCCAGACACTGTTCCATACTAAGCACTCACTTTCCTGATAAAGCTAAGCAGGGACAAATCATGTTTAGGTTTGCTTATGTTCCCTGATGCACGGCACATGATGCCATTTATAATGAACTGTTGCTACTGGGGCTAGGCCAAGACTACATTTCTAATTAGAAAGTTATGTTTTTTTTTTACTAGTCTTTCATTATCCTGATGTTGCTAAAAAAGGTTTGTTTGGGTAGAATCATTTTTATTATTAAAGTTACCCCTAACCACTGTGTTATGTCCCGAATCCTAAGATTGTGCTTCTCCAGACAAACCCCTCCTAAAAAGTGCTTACCAGTATGGAGGGCATGTGAATCCTACACCTTGTAGTCCCCTTTGCCTTATGTAACATTTTCTATACACTGATTGACACATGTATGATTCATTGTCTTTGTATGCGTATGTGATGTAAACTGCTCAAACACCCTGCACTGGTATGAGAGGTGCTATAAAACAAATACAATACATGTGGGAGAGGGGCTATGGAGAGATGAGAGGCACTTCTAAGATAACTTGGCCAATCTCTGTGGTGTCCAGTATACCCTGTAAGGAGTGACCAGGTGGTTTCACTTCAATGGTGCAGCCACAACAAATTTGTACAAAAGAGACATAGACAATTGCCAGAGGTCAGAGAAACCCATCTGTGGCAGTTGTTTCTTCCATACCCAGTGTAGGTGACACACTCATTATCCTCTGCTTCCAATACATTCCAGTACCAGAGTGACACCTCCTTTTGGATCTGCTTATCCTCTTGTAGCAAACCTTCATTCTCCCAATGGCCAGTGTTCGCTAGGCCCTCAGCAGACCAACAAGAGTATAAATGCAAGTATTTGAACTTGGAAACCTCACCCCCAAAAAATCAGAGTCTGTCAGTTGATCGGGCGTCCCCATTCCTCAGGTCACCCCAAGTGCTGAAATTTCCCTTTATAAGCTTCTACTTAACTTTATCCAGCAGTCATTCTGGATTTTAGAAAGAGTCCCAAATAGGAGCCAGATCCGTGTAGTTGTTAATCCCAAAGGTCTTTCTGACAGACACCCTTCAATGCAGCCTTCAGTACTTTTAGTCTTACCTGCTTGATAAACTTAGGGTGAGCAAACTTGTACAGGAATTTATCAGGATTCAAAAGAGTAAGCAAAGCAGTTTACAACCATCCTAGTTGCGACTGATCTAGTTCGCTGTCAAGCAATGTAATATTCTTAAATTGGAACGCACAGTAGTATAATCAAAAACCTGGAAGAGAGAGACCGTCCTGCTTCAATTTCTTCTTTAGCTTTTTCCAGGTAATCCTTTCACTTTGGTGGCCCAGATAAAGCTAGACACCTCCCTTGAAATGTTTTACTCCCACTTGTTAGAAATATTAGCAGTATTGTATTATACAAGAAAGTGACTTTTGGAAGGATCGTCATCTTGATCACATTTACCATTCCATAGATAGGAGTAGATGTGCCCATCTCCTATGAAGTCTTGCGATCTCCTTTGTGACTTTGTTCAAGCTGACCCCCAGGAGCTCGTCTATAACCTGCATTACTAAATCCATAGGTATCTGACCTCACAACATGTGTCTCACGCAGGGTAATTATATGGCACCTGGACTGCGTGTGGTTACCACCAGTATCTGACTTTTAAGATAAGGTTCCTGCGATGCAGCAAGGGTAAGGGGCACTTGGCTGGTTACACTTGAACATGTGAACACATGCGTGTGCACAAGTGTGCGGGTTGTGTGTGTGGGGCTACTGACATGCACACAGGTAGCTTGATGCAGAGAGGACTCTGAAGGATTAGATATTGACATGAGGTGCGCCTTAAAATGTTAGTGTACACTAATATGCAAAGTGTGATTTACTATTTTTTCTTTAGTGAAACTTTGTTAGAGTGCAGCTTCAACTCCTTTTGGCCTACAGAGACTAGAGATTATCGAATAGGGGTGTAACCTGTGGAAGAAAATAAATTCAAGCGCCAAAAAGATATTTGTGCAACCTATGGATCATCCAGAATTGTCAAATTTATCTGGCTTAGCTCAGGCTCAGCGCCCAGGCCTTTTGTCACCCGGCTGTGCTAGTTCAATTACATCGCTCTCCAGCAGCAAGAATAAAGGCCTCCCCACACAAAGGGAGTAATTAACAGTGCTTCACTCAGCTCCTGAGGAGTAAAACGGTGGGGCAAAAAGATCTCTATCTCTCAATCAGCTGTCACATAGTACTGGGGAGGGGCCAGCTCAAGCCCAGGTAACAAAGGAAGGAGCCCAGACCTCTGGAGCCAACTCAGGAGGGAACTACAGTTGTAAAATCTAGTGAGGTACGCCCTGGCAGTGGTGTCAGTGGGGGAAGATTTGAGAGCCCTAGAGGAGATGTGTCTAGTGACTTCTGGATGATGCCATTTTGAACCGTCCCAGCATGCTGTGCAGGTTTCATGAGCCTGACTCCACACTGTTTACCCCACCATACTGTCTGTTCATCCCACAACAAACACACTCTCTGTAGCAGACCCCACAACGTTTCCCCACAGCATTACACTATTCACAAGGAGATATCTCAGCCCTTGAGCACTTCATACTATAAGAGTCTGTCAGAGATCTCTATTTCAGCCACCACAGCAATTTAAATGCAGTCATTTCATTTTACTTGTTTTGTACTTCAGAAGCACTTTCTGGACTTGTGCACTTCAGAAGTGCTTGTTTTACATTTATTGCTAATAGGGGGGTACCGTAGGGTTTTGCCAAGATCCAGGAAGATCTTGGCAAAACCCTACGGTACCCCCATATTAGCATCCATCTTGGGTGTGGCAGGTATTTAACATGTGCCCAGCATATGGTGGAAATTTTGTCTGAAAGTAATCCAAGAAGAAGGACCTCCTCGCACTTATCTGTTAGGTCGACGCACCACTTGATCAATGGGATGAAAGTTTTATCTTCACCTCAACTCGGCTGGCTCCCGCATCAAGATTCTCTGCTTACCTAGGTCTCCTGTATCAAACCAAGAGAGTCACTTGTATAGGAAAAAAAGAAAATCAGAACAAAACAACTTGGGCTTAAGTATAAACAATTTGTTCTTTTTGGCAAAACACTAAAGGTACTTTTTAATTATATTATCCACGATTCTAAAGACTTTACCCAGCGTTCTACGATTACTAACCCAAGTGCAAGAAAAGTAAAATAAAGCAATTTGAAGAAAACTATCATAATAGTGTGAAATAAAATTGGAAACCATAACAAAACCCAGATAGTACAAGGTACTGAGTGGGGTTCAGATGGAAGAGAAATTTATTGTGCAAGCTTGAATGGAGAATGAGTTTAGTGGATCGCCCTGGAAGTAACGGAGATATTTATATATTTTGTGTTTTTAGTATCTTAGCTAAAGCCTCATGTCCATCTGTGCTATGAATAGTCCCTACCAGAACATCTAAAATTACACATCCTTTCTTCCGGTGACGAAAAAGTGACAGTTGCATTCGCAGGTACTTCCCAGGAAATCCTGATAGGGAAGGCAGACATTTAGAAGAATAGAGATACTACTAACTCCAGGGAGATGATCACCAATAACCTGATATTCATATTTTGTCTTCCATTTATTCTTTTAAGGTTGACAGCTCAAACAATAAGAAGATGTACCATTTCATATGATCCAAGTTCTCAATCCTGATCAATCCTCCTTTGATGTATAGTAATCCATGAGTTGGAACGTCAGGACAAGTAGTTAGATCCATATCGTCCCCGCAAGGCCATGTCGTGAATCACAAGATAAGAGTTCACAGTATCCGTCTTGACAGCTGGAGGGTAGTGACAGGGTTGGAAAGGTGATGTGGCACCTTAGGATTGGACAGGGGTGGCTGACTTCTGGAATCGTTCACTTCCCTTTAAAAATTCTTACACAAGGGGGAGACTCTCTCTTGCCTGGTGTTTTTCTGTGCTTCACTGCTGACCTTGGGGCTGCCATGGAGAACTGGAAGGAAGAACCCCCCATGCCCACAAAGGACTAAAGACTCTGCCCAGTTGACCACAGGACTCAGTGGGTCTTACTAAGGGCCAGGGAGGCTGGCCCCCTGACAGCCCCTGAAGACCATTGGGGGGAAACCCTAGACTTCGGTGCCCAAAAACCAAGACCAGGAGGAAGCCTGGTGAAGCAAGTCAGGAGAACCAGCTTCCTGATGATTGTACCACTTTGAAGGTGAGGAGGTCAGCTGTATCTGCCCCTGGCAGCTAGAGATGATCACCAGGAATAAAATGAGCCCAAGATCATCAGAATCGGCCAATAGGTCGAGGTATAGCACTTTAAAGTGTGGTGACCTTTGATCTTTTCGGTGATGAAGCATGTGAGGCTCTGCTGCCTTTTCTTAATCTACCTCTGGTGTGGGCCAGGGCCCAGGGATCAGCGCAGGATTGGTTTATTTAATTTGTTTCTAGAGAAGGTGTGCGCATTAGCTCCCTTCCCAGACTCTCAGAGTGTCAGAGTGTTTTCAAATTAAAAAAAGTGACAACTAAAATCCAATTAAAAAAAGGCATACTGGGCAAGGAGGGAGAAGGTCGGGCTACAACTTCCATAATTTTTTCTGTACAGGCTGCAACACCTACCACACCCACAAGAACATCCTCTTATTGGTGCACAGAACGGAATGGCAGAATCCTGAAACTGAGGTGACTTACGCAATGAGCGATTAGAAGAAGCTTTTGATATAATGAACACTGGCACTGAAAGGGCAACATCCACCCCCTTCTCCTTTCTATTGATGTCAGCCCTGGGGGGAAGGGATCCCCAGGGCCTCCCAGACTCTATGGGAGGGGGCCCCACACCACTCCCCTAAACATCGTATTGCACCACCACCTTAAGCCCTGGCCCACCCTAGGGAGGGGTATCTTTGTAACGTAGGAACACGCACTTGTTTTAAAAATGTTGCTGCAATTCGCAGATCTTCTGCAAATTGATGGCAAAAGAAAAAAATCCTCACGAGGTTCCCTCTGGTTAAACTGACATTATAGTTAGGTTAAAATATATATCAGTTAAAATATAAGTTTTAAGTAAACTAAACTACAGAAATTCACCATTTATATTTATTTCAAGTAACTGCAACTCTTGTCCTAAGATAACTATAACTCGTGACACTGCCATGCTGAGTTTTGTCATTAATGATGTCATTGTAAATTCTGCCGTGATATTATCAATGATGTCACAGAACATGTCCTAAGTGATATCATATGTGGGTGATTAGAAATGCATGGCAAGGGTGTGATTTAAGGTTACGTCAGGGCACAAGTTAGACCTACTTGACATACCTATAACTGGAGAATTGCAGTGGTTTTGTTGTTTGAAACATATGTTTTAAATGACATTTTTACCTAACTATAACTTTAACATATGTAAACTACGATATAACTTCACTGTAACCTTTGTCTTGTTCAGTTAATTTCTAGGGTTTTTCAGCATAAAACTGCAACCCCACAGCTCCCATGGCCTTTGGCCTGGGGCTCCCCTTGTGGTTGTTTCCGCCCCGGTCCTGCATCTAACCCATGGGCAGCCAACCCCAAGCCTCACATGCCCTTCGTTTATACATGGTGTAGAGTTGGACCAGGGCCCGGCACCAACCAACCACGAGGACCCGCAGGGGAGAACAGGACCCCCACAGCCAATCTGCCTCCAATGCCAGAACCCATAGTGGGTGCCAGTGCTGGCAATTTGTTTCATAACTCATTTTTACTTTTGGGAGGGGGTGTGTGTGGCCCTCCTCCCCAAGCCTTAACATGCCCAAAGGACTCCATCCCTCCGGGCTGTTTTGTTTTTTTAAGATGAAGGGGGCATGCAGCCCCCTTCCACAAGACTTTATAGGCCCTGTGAGCCTATCCCCTGCTGCCATTTTATTTTATGGGAATGAGATGCGTAGATCCCCCTTACCGAGTGTTTAGGGCCCAGGATCCCCTGGTTATGTTCAATTTTATTAAGGGGAGATGGGTTCACAGCCACCTTCTGAGTCTTTGGGGCCCCAGGGACCCCATCCTCCAGGAACTTAGGTGCGTGCCCCGGTGCTCACCCAGAGCACCCACAAGTCACTATGTTGAGGGCTGCAGTGGGAGCCATAGGGGCCCCCAAGGGCTTCTGCGGGAGCCATAGGGCCCCCGCAGCCCCATTGGCTCCCCACATACACCCATCCTGGGAGCAATGGGATCTGGCATTGATCCCGCCCGGCAGGAGCAGTTGTAGGGCAGTAAATCTACTGTATACAACAACCCGCTAGCCTATTTATCCACAGAGAATCAATCTGTAATCACTGAAAACTTACTAATATTTTTTTTTAAATAATTTCTTTAGCTTGCATTATTCATGAGAAATTCATAACAATTACATAAACACACTTCATTCATATGTATTTTCAAATGTGAGTAATTTTTCAAAATTACATAAAAAAATACAGTTTTTCATAACAAAAATGTCATCAAGCTTAAACAAATGAATAAAACAAACCCACAGACCCCAAACCAATCTCACGTTCATACCAAGCATGCACTCATCCCTATTCCAAACAATCCTCCATTGTGTCATAAAAACAAAATGAGGAGACCCCTCTCCGGTCTTCCATCAATACGTCTTGGCCAGGGGGTTCAACACATGATCAAAGCATGTTTCAGTGATCTTGACAATTCAGAACCACCTTCGTCAGGTCCCCTACTTCAGTGTCAGGTATTATATTAAGGTATGGGGTTTGTGTGGAAGTCACGCTCTAAACTTCTGTATCTAGCATATCTCATTAGTTATTTGTTAATTCTAGACATTCTATAATCAATGTACTGATGTATACATCCACAGACCATGACCGACTATTCCCAATGGGGACAGTATATTAAAAAGTATTAAGTTTCAAGCTTTATTGAATATATATATATATTTGCCCACTATTAGCCTAGGAAAGGACATAAGGGGATATCAGAGTGTGCCATATCGAGTCTCAATGTGATCATCCTGCAAGTCACAAGGTCAAACTGATTCTGCATACAAAGTAGGGTTGTGAACAACGAATATAATATCTGGAATTAACAAATAACCAAATAAATATACCAGATACAGAAATTTGAAAATACATATCAATTAAGTGTGTGCTATGTTATTGTTATGACTGTTTCATGAATAATGTAGACTAAAGAAGCAAAAGAAATTAAATGCATTTTTTGTTTAAATATTAGTGGGTTAGCAATCACTGCAGATTGAAACTTTATAAATAAATAGGCGAGCGGGGTAGGCTGTCTGGGACACATTGAGTGAGCTGGCCATAAGGGATGGGGTACCTGGGGTCAATTGAGGCTAGTGGAGGAGGACTGTGCGTCCCCTTCCTTTTTATTTTGCTTTCAGCCCTTGGGGGCTCCAGGGCTTTTCAGGATGGGGAGGGGGCCAGGCACCCTTACCCCTTTTTTATAATGACGGCCCCAGGGGTGAGGTCCGGGGGCCTCCCAGGAGCTCAGGTATGGGGGCTATGAGCCTCCTTTTTTAAATATGTAAATCCACCACCTCCAAGGACCTGTCCGACCCCGGGAATGTTTATTTTTCCAGTGCGGGAGCCCATGCTTTTTTTAAATTTTGCGGCGGGTTCAAAGATTCTTCGTGAATTTGCTGCAAAATTTAATAAAACATTTTCAGACGCAGGGAGTTCTCTCTGGGACCCTCCCACCAGACCTGGGGAGAACTAACCCTGCCCCTTAAATCTTTTTTTCAGCTTTTTTCAGGACTCAGGACTGAGCCCTGTATCTTAATATAACTGCTACCACATCATTGTTGATGTGGAGGCAGCCCCTCAGGGCTCTTCTAGAGTTCTGCGGATCCTCCACAGGGGGAAATAAATAATGTTTTTTAACCATAATTGCTTATAAATGACTGCATGGATTTACATCAAATCACAAAAAGCATGCTTTTTGGACCAAGATCTAGCTTTTAGCCAGATTTGGTGTAAATCCGTCCCGCAGTTTTTGCAATATCGCTGTTCAATTTTCAAATGAAAAAATGATTTGGGAAAACATGTTCTGGAACCCTTCCATTTTCTCAGTCCCCACTTGACAGATCCCCTCAAATCTTTCCAGGAAGAAACTGCAGTGGATGAGATCTTTTCTTTGTAAAGTTTTGTGAAGATTCATTAAACTGTGCCATAGTTTTTAGCAAACAAAAACACGACCCCAACTATAACTACCTGCTGTTTCCCACCCAATAGTAGTTCGATTCCTTGACAGCGAGTTAGCTACTTGTTTATCAGTGGATAATCACGACATAAAGCCCCAATCAAGCCAGTGTTTGATAGAAGAATGGGGAATTACAAAAAAATCTTCTGACCATACTGAAAATAATGGTTCACACTACAGTTCAATCACATTGCCCCATGAGGCTTGGCAAAGAATATACAATGGCACATTACGAGACATTGAGTATTTGGCAGGTTGTCTGCCAGCCTCGATTCCAACTCAACAAGCTAGCAGCTCTGCGAATCAGGATTGTAGAGGAATTATGCCAGGCTGGCATACTGTAGAAGCCAAGAAGCAGCTGTTGAATCTTATTAGTAGTTCCTTCCATTGGTCTCACAGAGTAGCTCTCGGAGCCGCTGATAAATTTCAGACACCATAGAAAATTGGAGAAAAAAACATAATATTAATTCCTACTAAGTGCTGCAAAGGATTTTAATCTAGGTCTGACATCAAGTTATGGAGGGGACAAAATGGAATGAATGAAGTAGTAAATAGTTTGAAAGTAAATAGCCAGACTTCCAATGCCAAGCTGTCTATTGTTTCAATTTGACATTTTCTTGGAGACCTGCAGTTAAAGGGGCCAGCCTACAGAGCAGGATGGGCTACCACGACTCAAGCATGCACTCATGGCCCCTACTAGTCCTGGCCTCCTGCATTGTGGTGCTAGTTCACACTGTTTTGTCTGGACTGACTGATTTTATTTTCTGTTTGAAACTCCAGACTCTCCCGGTAATGTAAATACTACAAAAATACACTCAAATCGAGAATCACAAAGACGCAAGAGAATGTTGCCCCATACTTTTTCATCTAATTTTGTATTTCATTTTGTACTCCAAGGTTTCAGGCACGAATAATTTCTGCTCCACAGTTTAAGATCTACATATTCACTTCGGTAATTCTACACACTGAACACGTTGTTGACAACTTGTTTATGCTGCTGTTTAGAACTGCGTGTTGCTCAAATTGCTGCGCTGCAAGAGAGCATACCTATAAACTGTTTCATGAAGAAAAACCTTATTAGATTCCACATCCGACAAAAAAACAACCTAAACCATTCCTCGTGGCCCTTTTAATCAAAATTTCAGGAGAGTTTGTTGGTTACATTTACACAGTCTCCGAGCAAAAGCTGAAAATAAATTTCAATTGGAATTCATATTCAAGACTATCTTGTGTTCCCAGGTGCTCCCGAGCCGATGCTGCTGCATACATCAACATTTAATGTTTGAGTTTCTACTTTCCTTCTTAAGATTAAGAATACGTGACTTAGCACAGCCTTTCCTGCTCTCATTCCAGTTGTTGTGTGCCTCTATTCATTAAAAAGCTTACAGAGTACATATGAGCTGTGAAAAAAAGCATCATTACTCTACAGCATGCTTCTGCAGATCAGCATTTCACCACTGTTGAAATGCGTGGCTATTTAATTATTTTTCACAAAAACGGGTTGTGGTATGATTAACTGCAGTGGTGTGTTGACACAGACCTCTATAATGCAATTTATCATGTTACAGTAAACGAAAGAAAGAACAATGGTCAAAATATAATCTATCTGTCACATCATTTTTCAGCATTTTCTCTCCCATCCTCGGTGACGGCGAAGAAAACATGACCCCGGTGCTGCAGTCTAGATGCTTTGATTTTAATTTTCTGCACCACTGCCCCGGATCTGCTTCCCTGATTGCTGAACCTCTCGCCTCTTTCAGAAACTGTAGCCTTGTTCACAGGGGAAAGATAAACAGTAATGAGGCTCGGTTAAAGTTGAGTAATAGATATGTGTTCTCTTCGATCTCCTCGCGTTCCGGGTATATAGATCGCAGATTAATTTGTGGGGAGGATATTACCCAGCTAGAGGCAAGAGGCGTGCCCAGGTGAAACAGAGGGGAGGGTCAGTGGAGATCACCAAGGAAAACAGTGGGGCATTGGGACCAATTCATAAATGCATTGTCGAGGAACAGTGATTTGAGGTGGAGAGCGGGGATTTACAGGGGTGATTTATTATCATCTTTGAGATGATCAGCAAAGCACTAATGGCCAGATGGCTACATACCACTTCTCTCCACATGTGATTATTGACATAGTTGCAGACCGGGAGCAAGAGCTCACTTTATCTACAACCTGTTGTCAGGCCATGCTTGCACCTTCAAATACTGTCCGCACTCCATTTTCTGGCCACTGGCTGTTTGCAGAGTGCCACTATGGGCATCCTACAGACAAGGCAATCACGGTACTTCTGACAGATACCCAGATTTATCACCAGCCAAGTGGATCAGTTTATCACCATGCCACAGTGACAAGGGAATAGGAGCGGTTCCCTATAGTCACACATTTGTCAAGAGACCGCTGCACCGGCATTGCCCTCCTCATGCCAGTTCAAGTCTACTAACTGATGGAACTTGATTGCTCGAGAGTGTGAGTTACGCAACCCTTTATTATAAGGGAATTACCCAGTAAAATCCTAAATAGGACTGGAGGGTTTTTTGATTGGGATCTTGATGGTCCAGATGAATGCCGGAGTGACCCAACACAGAGGGTGCAGTTGAATTGGCAGAAACATGTCAACACTTACAGTAAGGAGGGGTGAATTGACCCTAATTTTCTCTTTTCACCACCATCCTTTATGTTAAGGAAGAGGTGTGGCGCCGCGGCCAGGGCGACTGACTCCGGAATCTGGGGATCACGGTTCGATCCCCGGCGCCGGAGGAAGATTAGCCCAGCACCATGTGACTCTGGGCAATAGCTTGCTTAATCTTCTCGACGGCCCCCAGTGCCTAGAGACCCTTACGGGTGATTAGTCGCGCTTTACAAACGTGGATTATTATAACCCCGGCCGGGTGGTCCAGGAATAAAATATTACCACAGACACACCCGAGCTAGTTTTAACCTTCACAAACTGCACATTCTTTGGTTATCCCGCTATTTTATGTTTGTATTGTCTTCCTCTCCCCTTTGCTCCCCCCACGCATTGGTCTGTGCAGGGGTGTCAGTTAGCAAGCCCGATGATGAAGCATGACACAATTTGTGAGTGAGGGCAGTCTTTTTTCACAGAGCACATGCCAGTACTACACCATAGTACACATTCCTACCTCTCTGTTGTGTAAGTTGTATTTTTACTGGGGAGGGTGGGATTAGAAATGCAACTTCTCCCCCCTTCTTTGTGTGGATTAAGTATATCAGAAAATAGATGCCAAATGTAGCCAGAGCAGCCTAAAGCCAAGCTAGCGGGCATCTGATGAAGCGGGTAATGCAAAATTTTGTATACCTCCTCTATTTTGCATGAAAATACTAATTAAATAATCTATTAACTATAATATTATTAAACGAGTTTGCATGTTTATTAACCAACATTATTAACATTCAAATTACACGTTGGATTTGCATTTGCATGGCTAAAATAACCTGTATAACTAAAACTAGTACGCATATTATCAGTAGTATATGTGGTAATTAGAATACTGCATGATATATGTTGCTTTTGTAATGTTGCCCAAGAGGAGGACCGAAAAGGTGAATATAATGGTTTTAAATGTTGCTATACACTAGATAAATACAAGCACATAGAGGGATTAGTAAGGGGTTAACATTAGATTCATTATTTCTATATATTAATTACACTTTTGTGTTTGTTTCGCTTAAGTTAGCATTTGGGCCTAAACCCAAGATGGCCGCTGACACCACACGACGATGTGGCCACTGTTCCATGAGGCGCGGAGTGAGCAGCGCATGCGCAATAAATCTCCTAAACCTCGTGACAACCTCTGTACCGCATGTCCCCGGTCAAGGATGTAGAAATGGAAAGACTGCCAAGACAAGAAAACAATCAACCTTACAATAAAACCGGAACAAGCCGACTTTGGACAATCTCATGACATCACCCCTCGAACTGAACTGAAAGTTTAAAATTGACATCGGTCGATCTCAACCAGCCAATCACGACTGTCCTAAACTATTAATTTGTATCATCTTTGCTTCATTTTATTATCAAAATGCAAGGTAGAATAGAGAGGAGTTTTGCTGTTTTTCCTGAATCTTAGAGGGTCCTGATGCCGCTCGACTATTTGATGACTGCAAACCCTTCTTAAGTCTATGGACAATGATAGATGCTTGTACGTTTTGGTCCTTTGCCGATCTTTGGGATAGCGTGTTGAGCAGAGAGCTTTGAGATTTGGCCTGCTTTTGGATGATTGACTGCAAATTTGATTATGCAGAGCCAATGAATTAGAGGACTCCAAATAGCCAGATTAGGTAAATATGATGGGGCAGATTTATAAGCCCTGTGCGTCACTTTTGCGCTGCCGTTACGTCACTTTCGTGACGCAGCGGCGGCGCAAAGGCAGCGCCATGCTGCGGCAGATTTACAACGTGACGCATCTAGGGAGATGCGTTGCGTTGTAAAGCTTGCGCCACATGTGGGCGTACCTTCACAGGGGGGGGGCGTTCCGGCGCAGGAACGCCTCCGAAAAGTGGCTGAGTGAAATCTACAAGATTTCACTCAGTCACTTTTCCGGCCATGCTGCGTCAAATCCCTGCGCCTGCTTGAAGCAGGCGTAAGGATTGACGCAGCATTGTACCGATAGGGCACCCCCGAACCTTGCTGGAGCTGCGTCGCGCTTGCGACGCAACTCCAGCAATGCGCCGCCCTTCCGCCATCAGATGCGTCACGCATCTGTTTATCCTTGCGCCACGATGCGCTGCATTGTAAATGCGGCGCATCTATTGTGGCGCAAGGGTAAACTTGCGTGACGCATCTTCCCTGGCGCATCCATGCTGATTTGCAGGGATGTGCCAGGGAACATAAATCTGCCCCGATGTTCATAAATTTACTCAAAATTTAATATAAACTTTCTAAAACAAATGCGAATTAAATCATTATGAAATTTTAGATAAACAATTATTGATTAACGAGAATTCATGAGTTATGAGTTTCAATTAAGAGATAGATTCTGAAGTCTTAAAATGTGTTTTAGCTGGTTCTAAATCACCATCATTCAATCCAACTAATTTGTTCCATTGACCGAAGTGGGAGGAGTGCCTTGATGTTTTAGGATTAAGGATCTGTAGGCGAAAGGGCGTTAATGTATATTTGTAAATGACTTTTCCTTCATGTAAGGTGATCCCCTCACATGTCCGGCGCTTGAATCACTCATCCCTCCTGTGTACACAGACCGGTGTGGAAGTAATGTGTGAGTGTTGGTGTTATGGACCCCACCAATGACTGCATGTGTGAATGAGTTAGTGTGACGTTGGGTCTGTGACAAAGGGAGGATACTGGAACGGGTTGTTTCCCCGTTGCTAGGGTTTTTGTGCTGGATCAGTTTTTCTGGTAGCAATATGATGGTTTTTATTGTTTGGTTTGGTGTTTATGGCTTGTAAATTGCTTATTGGTTATTGATTGTTGAAAAGTATTGGTTTATGTATTAACACTCTATGTTGAGTCACGTCGAGATCTATGTTGTTTGACAGCTTCTGGGATGTAGGAAGTCTGTAACGGTTCCGTAGTAGAGCAGAGGTAAGCGCTGCTCTTGGGAAAGACGGAATTGTTGTTGCCCTGTAGGTACATGGGGAAAATGTGTGACAATTGAAGTTGCACGACGCATTGTCTGGGTTCGATTCAGTAACATCGTCGTGTGTTGCCATTAAGGACATTTTCTGTATGAGAGAAATGTATGGTAGTGAAGGTCACCTGTGAAATTTTGGTCTTAGGTACCAGGAGTCCAAAAGGCACTCTGATTACGCTTATCACTGGAAAGGTAATAGGTGTTCCCAAAGCTTGCTAGAAGGATAAAGTAGAGGGAAGTGCTACTTTATTAACGTGTGTCATAATTCTGCAGTAGGACAGACTGTTCGCTGTTCTCGGGAAAGACAGAATTCTGTGTGAATGAACTACATTTTCCGTATGAAAGTGCGTGAATGAAATAGCATTCAGGTTATTTGTGAAACTCTGGTTTTATTTCTCAGGAGCATTGGGTCTCCAACTAGGTGTCTTAATTCTGGAGAAACGGTTAGCTAATGCTTGTTAGAAGGATAAGGTAGAGGGATGTGCTACTTTATCAACGGAAGTAACGATTCTGTAGTAGGGCAGAGGTAAGCGCTGCTCTCGGGAAAGA
Organism: Triturus cristatus; assembly: GCF_964204655.1. NCBI lineage: Eukaryota > Metazoa > Chordata > Amphibia > Caudata > Salamandridae > Triturus > Triturus cristatus. The sequence continues at coordinate 481,736,060 of NC_140580.1, forward strand.
TGGAATTCTTGTAAGAAAAGTCATTAACTATTCCTTTGTTAGCGAAACAGATAATGGTGGCATTTTTATGTCGTTACTAAAAGATTTGTAAGTTAAGAGAACGTAAGGAGCTTACCGAGAAATTGTTTTTGTAAAGGAGGGTTCAGCAGAAGCAGGAGTAGCGAGAAAAGCTGACGTCAGAAAGACCGCGCTAGGATTGGCTAGTCAGTAAGAAACGTAGACGCTCCTGATTGGTGCATTAGTGTAAGTCGTGCTGGGACTGGAGAATTGCAGAAGTGACATAGACGCTCCGGATTGGTGCGTTAGTGTGAGTCGCGCTACGATTGGTTAAAACAACAGAATAGTCGTGGGGAAAATCTAGCGATACACGGAAGACAAAATTATGTAGTACGATCCATCAAAAAAAGAGAAAAAGTCCTGGCTTGGGAAAATCAAGAGTTTATTTAAAAAGGACAAACCGATTAAGACTAGAGAGGGACAGTTGCTTCCTCCACCAAAATTGCCTGCATTCTTTATGGTTGTGAAATATGGATTTCATACTTGTATTTGGTTGGACAATTGGGCAAAGTATACAAAAGATGATGGAGTTTTGGCATTTCCAGAACATGGTTCATTTAATTTAGCGGTTTTGAGGAATTTGAGAGAAAGAATGATGAATCTAGAACCAAGACCTAGACCAACTCAGTTCGAGGCCTTGACTGAATGGGAAGATGAGATGCATGACAGGGAACGAAAGAGGAGTGGCGGAAGGTATAGATACATGTTTGGTAGATCACATGGACAGGAGAATCATGATGACAGAATGAGGAGATGGCGAAGTGCAAATATGACTGATGGTTTGTTTCCTGTGAGACACGCTGAAGAAGTTAGCGGAAGGAAATATACAGAGAAGAGACATAATATAGAATCAGGAGGGTATGGAGTGCATGAATCGGAGGAGGATGTTCTTGATGACATGTTTTATCAAAATCCACCCCTGTATCAACCAGATTCCGACATGTTGACACCAAGGGCCCCAATGAGAGAGACTTTGCGAAACATAAAAGTTGAATCAGTACCCCAAGAGATAGGGAGAAATGATTCTTTCAGAGAAATAGAGAGAAAACAGGATGATAAAATAAGTAATGAAAATTTGGCAGAACTAGCGAAAAATGCTTTAGAGTTAACTGAAAAGATTAGGGAATTGACTAAAAATTTAGAAGCCGTGACTGTTCCCGTAACTATAGGTCCTGTAATGCCTATTTTTGATAAACAAAAAGATAATGAGCATTGTCTAACGGTCCCATATAACAGTAATAAACAGATTGAGAGGCCAAGAAAAGGTTCAGATGAGAATCCATGGAGACAAAAAGTAAGTACATCAGAACAGAGTACGACTAAAAATCTGACAGCAAATCCAGGTTGAGTGGAAAGACCGATAATGACTATAGAATCTGTATCAGAAACTCCAAAAGACCCAGAACGAGGTAATGAGGAGAAACCAGTAGGTCCTACTTCAGAAGAATTAAGCGAATGGTTAAGAAGTTTACAGAGAAAAGACAGAGAATCCCAATCTATAGCTGTGGCCAAGCTAAGGATGGTTTTGGAAGAATTAATAGTAGGGACTATCCCCACAGAAAAGCTGGAAAATTATCAGGATGAAGAATTACTATTTCTATGCAAAAGCATAACATGGAGAGCAAAGAGTCTACATGAAAGACTAGAAGAAGTGGCAAGTGAAATGGATATAGACATGGAAAGAGTGAAAGCCTTACAAAAACCCTACAGAGTAGATTTTTCTGAAAAAGATATTGAAAATCTTAACACCACAGGAAGAATAACTCAGATTAAAGACATAATCATTTTGTTGAGAAAATGGGGAGATGTAGATAAATGGAAGAGTAGATGGTTTAGAAAACGAGATGATGCCTCAGATAAAACATTTGCAGCTTTCCCCGTAAGAGAAAAGGAAAAGGTAGTGACAGAATGTCCCATGAGAGAAATTCCATGAGGAGGATATGTACATGTTCCTTGGACTAGGCATGATATTTTGTCATTTACAAATGATTTCCCTCGACTACGCGAAAAGCCAGCCGAGTGGTATAGGCAAGTGGATAGGTTTGTAAAATTACCGAAAGTTTTGTGGATTGATCTAAATAGTCTATTTGACATAATAGTACCAGCAGATCTATGGACAGAGTGCAAGCTGATGATAAACTGGCCTACACAGGAATACCCTAGGGATCCAAAAACAGGAGCCCCTGACCCGGAAGTCATGAAAAAATATGAACAAGTGATTGTTTTCCTGAAAAACAAAGTACCTCCCAAAGAGACTGATTGGGTAAAAATAGATCGAACCCATCAAGAAACTAAGGAGTCAGTACACGTGTACTATGAGAGGTTAATCCTTGCCTTTAAACAGTTTAGTGGTGATGAAAATAAAGGGAGAAGGACTTAAGTCATTTTGTACATAGATTTGTATATGGTCTACGTCCAGAAATCAGTGAAATGATTAAACAGCATACAGTGGATTGGCAAAATAAGAAAATAGATGAAGTACTAAGACATGCAAAATATTTTAGTGATGAAATTGAAGCCAAGCAGCGAAAGTAAAAAGAGAAGGCTATGTGGGCACAGGTAAAAGTGGCAGAAAGACAGGAAGCTCAGTTAATTGAACAAGCAAATGGGGCAGGTCCAAAACCTAAATTTAATGCTGGAAAAGGAAAGGGACAATTCAATATAGAAGAAGCCAAAAAGAAATGGCCATGTCACAATTGCAGAAGAATAGGGCACTGGAAATCCGAATGTAAATTTCCCCCAAATACTAATAATGATAATGCATCATTGAATCCGCAGGTGCAGAAAGAGGTGAGTTGTCAACCGCAGCGACAGCAGCAGGTTGTTACCCAACAGAATCAGGCACCAAAACCGCCTTTTCCACAGAACGTAAATTCACAGAAATACAGTAATGAGACAGGATTCTACAATGAAAAACAGGTAACTAAGCTGCCGCCCTCTAGCGCTGTTTCGCAGTATTGGCTACAACGCGATGAGAGTGAGTCAGAAGAAGGTTATTGACAGTGCCGAAGGGAGGAAGAAGAGTGCCTACTTGGCGCAACTCTAGAAGTAGACCAGACAGGCCCTTTTGTGGATGGAAAGGTAAATGATGAAAATATTACTTTCCTAGTAGATACTGGTGCTGCTGGATCAACTGTTAGGTCAGCTGATGTTAAGAATATTCCTCTCTCGGACGAAACAATCCAAGTGGTTGGAGTATCCAACAGACAGGTTAAAACGTATCTCACAGAACCAGTAAAAGTCAATTTAGGGAAATTTTCTGAAATGCATCGCTTTGTTGTGTGCGATTCAAGTCCTCTAAATTTGTTAGGGAGAGACTTATTATGCAGGATGAATTGCACCATATTTTGTACCCCTGATGGTATAGCATTTGAGACCCCTGATGAAGATGTACTGTATAAACGGACTTTGGCTAATATGGAAACTGAGATTACTGAAACCTATGCAGTATTCAACCCTGACGAACTACCAAAAGAATTGAAACAGACAGTAAAAGCAGAAGTCTGGGATTTCACAGGAGAAGATGTAGGATTAATGAAAAATGTGGATCCTCTAAAAATAACAGTGAAGGAAGGAATAAGCTACCCAAATGTTCCACAATATAAATTGACACCTGAGATAATTGAAGGAGTTACTCCTATAACTGAGAAAATGGTTAAACAAGGTATTTTGAGAGAAATAATGAGTAGTCCATGTAATTCCCCAATTATGGGACTGAAAAAGCCTAATGAAAAGTTCAGAAGATTTGAGAAAGATAAACAAAATTGTTTTGTCATGTTGTCCTATTGTACCAAATCCATCTGTGATTTTGTATCAGATTCCACATGATGCAGAATGGTATACAGTGATTGACCTGTGTCATGCTTTCTTTTCAATCCCGTTGCATCATGATAGTCAGCGAAATTTTGCATTCCGCTTTGGCGAACGTATATTGGCATGGTGCCGAATCCCACAGGGGGTATACAGAAAGCTCCTCGATATTTAATCAGATATTGAAAAAGTCCTTAGAAGACCTAGAAATGCCCGAAAATTCAGTGCTAGTTTAATATATTGACGATCTACTTGTGGCGTCAAAGACTCGAGAAGCTTGTGTAATGGACACCATAGCATTGCTAAACCATTTGGCAGATGGAGGACTTAAAGTATCCCCATCGAAATTACAATTTTGTCAGAAAGAAGTACAATATTTAGGCCACAAAAATGAAAAAGGACTGAGGAAAATACCTACAGACAGAATCAAGATAATAAAAGGAATGAGATCCCCAATGACGCAAAGAGAAGTGAGAATGTTTCTTGGAATGGTTGGATATTGTCGTCAATGGATAAGTAACTTCCTTGATTGCAAATCCTTTGGTGCGCCTGACAAGAAGTGATGTAAAAGACCCCATTGACTTAAATAGGGAAGAACTAGCAGCTTTTAAGCAATTGAGAGACAGTTTGTGTGAAGCACCAGCATTAGGAATGCCTGACTACGATAAGGAATTTGAGTTGTACTGCAGTGAGAGGAATGGATGTGCACTCTCTGTATTAATACAGAAACATGGAAAATTGAAAAGATCTATTGCATATTTTTCAGCTATGCTAGATCCTGTAGCTGTAGCACTGCCAGGTTGTTTGAAAGCAGTAGCTGCTACTTGTAAGAGTCTGGAACAGAGTGATGGAATTGTGATGGGATATCCTGTGCGAGTGTTTGTGCCTCATGATGTGGCAATCCTTTTAACAAGGAGTCGCACTCAGTTCATGACACATAGTCGACTGACTAAATATGAGAAGGTCATATTAGGTCCAACGAATGTGAGCCTTGTGAGATGCTTGAATGTGAATCCTTCGACGCTCCTGCCGGATGCTGAGAATGTAGAAGTCAGAGATGAAGTGGATCATGATTGTTTGGATGTACTCGATTTATGTACGAAACCACGTCCATATATAAAAGATATACCATTGTCAGAGAGTGACTTTGTGATGTTTGTGGACGGGTCATGCTTGAGAACAGACAAAGGAATTGTAAGTGCAGCATATGCAGTATACACAGTTGCAGCAGTAATGGAAGCATCTTACCTGAAGGGAGTAAAATTAGCTCAGGTTGCTGAACTTGTAGCCTTAACTAGAGCATGCAAGTTGGTAAAGAATGTAAGAGTGACTGTGATAACTGATAGTCAGTATGGCTTTGGTGTTATGCATGATTTCGGCCAGATATGGCTGCAGAGAGGATTTCTGACTTCAAGTGGAACTCCTATAAAGAATGCTGAAGTGGTTGGGAAGTTGCTTGAGGCGATACAGCTGCCTAAGCAATTGGCAGTTGTGAAGTGTGCTGCACACGTTCAGTCGGGAGACTATGTCGCAGTTGGTAATAAGTACGCCAACGATGTGGCTCAATATTGTGCTCGTAATCAGAACTCGATCGATAGGGCGAAAGAAAGGGAAATGAATTCTTGCACCCTACTGTTTACTAACATTGTGAGTACCTGGGAAGAAGTGAGGCAGTTGCAGGAAGAAGCAGGAGATGAGGAAATGAGACATGGGTAAAAGCAGGATGTGCACTAAGGGTAACAGATCATGTGTGGGTATATCGAGATGCAAGACCAGTCATGCCTGATAGCATGGTGTCTGCCATGGCACGGATGTATCATGGACAAGGACACATAGGGAGAGACGCGATGATTAGGTCATCTAAGCAAACATGGTACAATGTAAAATTCAGACTTGTAGCTGAGAGCCTTTGTCAAAGATGCCTTATATGTCAGCAGTTCAATCCTGGAAGGAAGACAGTGGTAAGTCTAGGAGCGATAGGTCGAGAAGGAGGGCCTTTCACCAGAATGCAGATTGATTTAATTGAAATGCCTCCCTGTAACAGGTTGAGGTATGTTCTAGTGATGGTCGGTTTGTTTTCTAGATGGGTAGAAGCATATCCTCCAAGAAGAAGTAATGAAATCACAGTAGCAAAACTGCTTTTGAGGGAATTCATCAAAAGATTTGGGTTCCCAGTCACAATTGAATCAGATAGAGGAAAGCATTTTCATAATGAGATCATGAAATTGATTTGTGAAGCATTGAATATACAACAGAAACTACATTGTGCCTATCTCCCAGAGGCTTCTGGTGTGGTGGAACAAATGAATGGCACCATTATAAACAGATTGGGAAAAATGTGTTTAGCCACAGGTTTGAAATGGCCTGATGTCTTGCCTCTAGTACTCATGACTATTAGATCTCTTCCAGATAGGAACACAGGTCTGAGTCCCCATGAAATTGTCATGGGAAGAGCAATGCGACATGTTTTTTTCATACCAGTCAACAAGCTGTTGCCTATAACTGATGACTTGGTGTTGGATTACTGTAAGGGGCTGGCTGACGCAGTTCATTCTGTGTTTCATCATGTTGGATCGGATCGGATGCCACCACCCTTGAAAAGAAGCAATCTCATGATCTGAGCCCAGGAGACTGGGTGAGAATCAAAGTACACAGAAGAAGGAACTGTCTGGTCCCATGTTGGGGGAAACCACGACAAGTGATTTTGACCACAACAACAGCTGTGAAGTGAGCTGGAATAAAGAACTGGATTCATGCTGGTCACACATTGAGAATTCCAAATCCAGTGGATAACAAGGAAGGAGAATATTTTGAAGTGTCAGAGACTAGTTCTGAATCAGATCCTGAAGAAGCAAGAACAAGATAAAATCCTGAAAGGGGGGAGTCAGAACCAAATTTGATTGTTGCCCCAGAAAATATTCCCTTGAGAAGGAAATTACAGATTTCTGATACCAGCTCAGACTCAGAGACTGAACAAGAACAGGTACATTGGAGAAAAGAGAAAAGCAGTGAAGAGACAATCAAAGAAATTATTGATAAGGAAGTTCCTGATGAAAAGCTGAGAGAAATACTACCTGAAATAACAATAATAGATGAACAGGTGCCAGATACAGAAAGTGAGGGATAGATTCTTGCGGAAGACCCCCGAGGAGTAGTAGGGAATTTGAGCATTCAGTTAGAAGAAGGGTCAGTTAGTCAGCAGGAAGATTGTGTGCAAGAACCACGAGGAGGGACAGAAGTAGGGGAAATAAAAGAAGTGGTGGAAAGAAGAACAGTTGAAAGTAAAAAGCAAGTTGAAACCGAGTCAGAGGATGGTGATGAAGAAATACCAGAAGGTCGAGTCCTGAGGAAAAGAGCATGGAGAGCTGAAAAGAATGATAAAGGAAATAAATCGAAAAGACCAGCAAGAGATGAAATCTGGCCAAACAAAATAAAGAGATTGAGATACAGACTGACAAGAGTGAATTCACCAAGAGCAGAACAAGTGAATTAAGTATCTAGTCAAGAAAAATCGAAAAAATAGAAAATAACTACAGCAGAAGAAAGCAAAAGAACAAGAAAGCCTAATCAGAAGTATAGGTCGCTGGAATGGACGTATGTGGCCCTGCCTGAAATAAAAGAAGAGGCAGACAGCCAAGAAAACCTAGAGGTGACTGTACAAGAAGTGGTTGAGGAAGACGAAGAATCGGAAATCCTGAGAGTTATCTTGTTCGATATTGGAGAAGAAACGGATGTTCAGGAAGTTCTGTATCAAGATTACGAGAGAAAAGTGAAAGACGATCAAATGCCAAACTGAAAAAGGCAAGAATGCTACTAATGGAAAGACAATAAAATACGGAAAAAGACATAACTGATAGAACCAAGTAGGTGCTTAGAGCCTTGGGTTAGACAAAACTAGATGTGAAGTAGAAGAGGCTAAGTCAAAAGACACTGATCATTTTACGAAAATGGCAAACACAGAAAGTAGAAAAGCTAAATGTACGTTTCTTAGAAGGTGGTTTAAAATGTGTTGTTGTTGTACAGGATTACTAATGCTTCTATGGAGTGTATTAGCTTTGATGATATAATTTAAAGTTACGCTAGAAACAATAATAGGACATAGTGAAAATAAAACTAATATAGAGAAGATTCAGAAAGTATAACAGACTAAAATAGATAAAAATTATCTGCATAAAGACAGGTCTATAAATGATTTCTCTAACAATGTATTTTCGAAACTACTGAATTAATATGTAAGGACAATGGATGTGAGGGATTGTTATGTCTGTATGCAGTTACCTGCATCTATATCGGAGGGAGTGACCTACCATCACCTTCCAGTAACCTATGGAATAACATGTAGTGTGATAGCTAGTCTGTTTTTATAAAATAGGGAAATTAGAATATTTTTTTTCAGATGTAGATAACATATTTTCACAAGTACCTGCAGTTAACAAATTGAATAAAGTAAAGCCTGCAAAGGTGTTAGGTGAATTTGTCTTAGAAACCAAAGAACTAACATTAGAATATATATTTAGAAATAATTTGACTTGCAGTTTAAAGAAAGAGGAAAATACTTTTTTAGATATGGTTGAAGAAAGGAGATTGAAAATGCAAAAGAAAGTATCTGAGGGAAGAGATGAAAAGACAGTCTGGGATGTTGAAATGGAAAAACACTTAAAGGGAGAAACTAGTCCAACAATGGCTTTAGATTGGCCTCAGAAAGGAAAGTTATGTATTAGAAGGAATCAAACTGCATATGATAATTACTTTGCAGGTAGCAGTGAATGTCATGATACATACCGAATCATGGGTGGATGGGGATTTAAAGGAGGAAATGATCCAGTTTTTCCTGGGTCATATTTTATCTGCGGGAACAAGGCATATTATCGGTTGCCAGACCATTGGTATGGCACATGTTATGTAGGTCTGGTTTTCCCAAAGATATTCCACATGGGAAGAGGAGAAGATGGTGTACATAAATTAGGTAGTCTACTAACACGTAGAAAAAGAGAATCTTGGTCCGAAATTGTAGGAGACATCTTTGGAGCATTGATACCAGCAGTGGGAATATCTCTGAATGCACACAAAATTAGAAAGCTATCAACAGTAGTGGATCGCTTGTCAACAAGCACCGCTGGAAGATTCTTATTGGTAAACACTGAAATGGTTGCTATGCGTGCCATGGTAATGTAAAATCGACTTGCCCTTGATATATTATTGGCAAAAGAGGGTGGAGTCTGTGGAATGCTGAAAGTTCAACATTGTTGTACTTACATTCCGGAAGAAAGCAAAGATCTGAAGATCTACATTAAAAATATAACTGAATTGCATGAGGAAATTACACCACTGGAGGTTGTAAGTGTTTGGGAAATGATTGGAAAGAAACTTTCTTCCATTAAAGATTTCTTATTAAACTTAGGTGGTCCATTTATAGGTAGAATCCTATTTCCATTAACATGTGTGTTTTTTCTACTATTAATCCTAAGACTAGGATGTTTATGTTGTAAAAGAAAGAGAATACAGAAAAAGTTAAAAAAAGAAAATTGGAAAAGAAGACAGAATAAGAGACAAGAGAGGAAATTTGAAGAAGTAGAATTAGAAGAGATGAAGGATAATATGTATAAAACAGCAAGAAGAGAAGACATTGGGGAAACAGAAATGTGAATTACCTAAAGAATTCATTTCTCTTTTTATGACAAATTGCTACTAAATTTTAATGGTGTAGTGATAAAATCACCAACGGGGGGATTGATGGAGCGGGTAATGCAAACTTTTGTATACCTCGTCTATTTTGCATGAAAATACTAATTAAATAATCTATTACCTATAATATTATTGAACAAGTTTGCATGTTTATTAAACAACATTAGTAACATTCAAATTACACGTGGGATTTGCATTTGCATGGCTAAAATAACCCTTATAACTAAAATCATTACGCATATTAACAGTAGTATATGTGGTAATTAGAATACTGCATGATCTATGTTGCTTTTGTAATGTTGCGCAAGAGGAGGACCGAAAAGGTGAATATAATAGCTTTAAATGTTGCTATACGCTAGATAAATAGAAGCACATAGAGGGATTAGTAAGGGGTTAACATTAGATTCATTATTTCTATATATTAATTACTCTTTTGTGTTTGTTTCGCTTAAGTTAGCATTTGGGCCTAAACCCAAGATGGCCGCTGACACCACACGACGATGTGGCCACTGTTCCATGAGGCGCGGAATGAGCAGTGCATGCGCAAGAAATCTCCTAAACCTCGTGACAACCTCTGTACCGCATGTCCCCGGTCAAGTATGTAGAACGGGAAGACTGCCAAGACAAGAAAACAATCAACCTTACAATAAAACCGGAACAAGCCGACTTTGGACAATCTGATGACATCACCCCTCGAACTGAACTGAAAGTTTAAAATTGACATCGGACGATCTCAACCAGCCAATCACGACTGGCATAAACTATTAATTTGTATCATCTTTGCTTCATTTTATTATAAAAATGCGTAGTAGAATAGAGAGGAGTTTCGCTGTTTTCCTGAATTTTAGAGGGTCCTGATGCCGCTCGACTATTTGATGACTGCAAACCCTTCTTAAGTCTATGGATAATGATAGATGCTTGCACGTTTTGGTCCTTTGCCGATCTTTGGGACTAAAGCATGTTGAGCAGAGAACTTTGAGATTTGGCCTGCTTTTGGACGATTGACTGCAAATTTGATTATGTAGAGCCAATGAATTAGAGGACTCCAAATAGCCAGATTAGGTAAATATGATGTTCATAAATTTACTAAAAATTTAATATAAACTTTCTAAAACTTTGACGAGACAAATGCGAATTAAATCATTATGAAATTTTAGATAAACAATTATTGATTAACGAGAATTCATGAGTTATGAGTTTTATTTAAGAGATAGATTCTGAAGTCTTAAAATGTGTTTTAGCAGGTTCTAAATCACCATCAACCAATCCAACTAATTTGGTCCATTGACCGAAGTGGGAGGAGTGCCTTGATGTTTTAGGATTAAGGATCTGTAGTCGAAAGGGCGTTAATGTATAGTTGTAAATGACTTTTCCTTCCCTATAGGTTATATGGTGTTCCCCTCACATGTCCGGCGCTTGAATCACTCATTCCTCCTGTGTGCACAGACCGGTGTGGAAGTAATGTGTGAGTGTTGGTGTTATGGGCCCCACCAATGACTGCATGTGTGAATGAGTTAGTGTCACGTTGGGTCTGTGACAAAGGGAGGATACTGGTACGGGTTTTTTCCCCGTTGCTAGGGTTTTCGTGCTGGATCACATCAAACTCGTGAACACTAGCAGGCAGCTGGCAAGTTTCGCATGCACTCGCGGTCAGCTGGCAAATCTCGCCAGCACTCACGAGTGCCTGGCATGACTGGTTGCACTCGCCTGCGCACGCAAAAACCCACTTCGATCTCGCCAACTGAAAAAAAATTCCACCATGAGGCAGAGAGCAGAATGCGTTTTCCGCAGGGTGGAACTTTTCGCCCATGCCTAGTCATATAGTGCTGCTCAAGCTCTTTAACTCAAATCCCTGGTCAGCTTAAAACTAAGGCACACACCTGTCTTAAATTAGATCTTTCAGAACTCACCTTATGTTATACAACTTATACCTTCACAATGCAACAGTACTTAATGTACTAGATAGTGCTGCTTCCATCAAGTGTACTAAGTGTTACTTAATATAGTAAAACCATATAGTAAGTATTCTATTTTATAGGATATGCCACATGCTGTCTCAAGCCTCTTGGCAGCTTGTTTGCTATCAGTAGAATTTTATTGCAGAGATTATCAATTTTTGTCCTGAAAACTTGAATCCAGAGCATAAAGTCAAACTGCCTGCATCAACATGTATCTGTAGCATTTCATCAAATATTTTTAACTTGTCTGCAGTGTTTGACAATAAACAGAAGAAATACTGTGGCCCTCATTTACCAATGTTTGGCATAGGGCTGCACTGCATGCCTTCCTGCTGCGCTGCCCTCCATCAAAAGTAAATGTCAGGAATGCATTGCATCTATGAGATAAGGCGCATTCCTGTCCTCTTTTACTGCGCTGGCGCTCAAACGGCAGCCTTGCGCCATCGCAGGCACCCTTGCACCAAGGAGCAAGGCTGTCTTCATTGTAGGGATGATTGTTTTTGTGCAGGAAGGCACATCTTACTGCACAAAACAATCAATGGAGGTGATTTTCTCTTTCTATGTGTGCTGCTGAATATAGTACACATAGAATTAGGAAAAATAAGGAGAAAAAATAATATTTCTCCTCGTTGCGCCTCCCCTACCTCACCCCAGGGGAGGTGTAGGCTTTTGAAGCAGTCCCAGGTTTACAACATGTTGTAAATCTGGGAATTTGTCAACTGCCGAGTGTGTTTTGTGAGCACACTCACCATAACGCCAATGGCACGCCTCCCTGAGGCAGTGTGAGGCAACGCAGCGTTTTCCACTGCATTGCCTTATACAATAGCTATGAGGCCATGCACGCACGTAGAGTGGCATTCTGGTGGCGCACAAGACTTTTAAACTCTTCCACAAAACTCTTATAGCAACAAAAACTGCTCAACACATTTTCATGCAGCAATGGAAGGTATGCGGAACAAAAATAGTATATCTGGCATGGTTAGCACCATAACCTTTCATGAATAGTGGAGGTAGCACAAGTAAGAAATAGGGTGAGGAAGGGAGTTTAATGAGAAGAATAATATATTTTTTGAGAGACGTGTGCTAACAAACATTCCCCCCAAATATGGTTTAATTGCTATAAACAATCTGATAGATGAATGCACTCTGGAAATCAAAACTACTTTTGAGTAATATCAGCATACAAATGTGTTTGAAATCAAGATGACATCATCGTGCAAAGTGTGGGCAGCCTAGTCCTTGAGGGATTTCCATAGTACAAAGATACTGAGGTAGAGGGCAACCCCATCCAAGCAGCAGTAAATAAAGTGCTAATTAAGCAAGAACAAAGGCAAGGCACATCAAAAAATATCTGAAGAAAAGGGAGTGAATAGAAATGTTGAGCGATCAACACTTTGTGGCACTCATATCCAATAAAGCGGATAATTTCTGGTGTTCTGAGTGATAGCTGGGTCACATTTACCCTTCAAACAGTAAAGCAAAAGAGGTCTTTAAAAGAAGGAGAGACAGTATATTGGATTCGAATTAACACAATTGGAGGACTACATATCGTTATTGTGCCTATGACATGTTAGGCTGTTGTCTTGAAATATCATCTGGGCTAGGGTTTTGCAAGTCATGAAGACGCTGTAGTTAAGTATGTAGTTATTCCTCATAATTTGCCAGAGAAAACAAATATAAAAAAACTTCTTTACCCTTTTAATCATTATATTTTGGTTTGCCTTTAAGATTGCGAGCAAGCAGCTTTAAACTACCAAACTCTAAGAAGATAGTAGCTTAGCAGGTTGTGTTAAGACGTGAAATTGGTTAGGTTGTCTGTCCCAAGCTTCAGCCCTGCATTTTACTGATTTCTTTACAGCACCTGCTGTTTTCAATGATTTGCTGCTGCTAGACAAAAAGTCCCACAGTTATCATTCGAATGAGTCAGAGCAATGACAATTGGATACTTTGAATAACCTCTGTTATCTTTTTCATGGCTCATTACAAAAAGTTCTTTAAAAGAGAGCCTGGGGAATATTCACAAGGACTTATCTCCGATTTATCTCCACCTTAACGCATCAAAACTGGAGATTCACAAGCTGGTGCAAACTGCAGACAAAGCCAGTGTTCCCACGATAACTGCCCCAAAATTTATCTCCATGGTGGACACCGCCAACTAACCCTAATGAGATGCAGAGGAGGCGTTCCTGTGCAAAAACACACGAAAAAACTACAACACCACTTTCACAACGAACTGCCAGCAGGACGACTACCTGCTGCAGGTAGTCATCCTGCTTAACACCAGCGTTTTGCTGGTGTTAAGCAGGACGACTACCTGCAGCATAAAAGGGAGCCCGGGCAAGAAATACATACCGGAATACCCACAGATGCCATGGACACAATGATCATGCAACACGGATACCCATGAGGGCCACAACACCCACTGCAACCACCCCAGGCCCACCACCACACCCAGGACCCGTCCTGCTCCCCCCGGGAACACCACAGAGGGAGCGTACAGAAAGACAGCGGACCCACCTGAAACGCACCTGCCACCCAGACCCAACGCCAGAGGAGGACCTTGCCCACCACACGCCCAAAAGGACAACCATCCTCTGCATCCTGACCCACATCCCCCACCTGCTGACGGTACCAACCCAGCGGACAATCAACATCCCACCGCAGACAAAGCTGCCGGCTGCGCATCACATGCCAGCCCCATCCAAAGTCATCACACCTGTCCTCGATGCCAACATCAGCCTGGTACCAAAGCACCCCCACATCACCCACACTGCGCAGGAGCAGCTGGAAACCAAGCAAGACCCCTATGCCCTAGCTGGATTCCCTCACGTGTCAGGGACAATCAACTGCACACATGTACACCTCGTGCCCCCTGCCCACACTGCATACAACTACCACAACAGAAAGGACATGCATACCATGAATGTGCAGGCAATAGTGGACCGCCCAGGACTCCTCAACAATGTTGTGGCCAACTCCCCACACAGAGCGCATGAAACTCACATCTCCCAACAGTCCATCATCACCCAGTGCTCCCAGGATGGCACACATGGAAATGCAGGGCCCGTTGGTAAGTCCAAAATATACACACCACACACCTCCAGCCCCCAGTCATGCAACTCATGACACTGCCAATGGGCACACAGCACAACTACATTCAACATGACACACAATATGCCAACCGACCAGACACAACAACATGACTCCATTGGGAATCCTGCCTTGCCATGCCCACAACCCAGCCACAGCATGGCACCACAGGCACACAATAGCAGGATGTGAGAAGAGGCATGGAGCAGGCATGTTCGAGAGCGGCAAGTGACTAAGGAATGTGAAACTTCCCAATGCCAGGTGTGGCGTGGAGGTGCTGGACAGACCACAGAGTGCAAACCACGGAAATGGCCATGGGGAGATCAACTGCTGGGGCATGGAGTGTAGTGGCCAGTGGACGCTACCATGTCCCCACAGGCTGTGGGGCAGTATGCGGAAATGTCTCACATCATGACCGCCCCTGCATGCACGTGCATAGTGGGTTGGACCTGCGTATGCCAGGCCTGTGTAGGGGTGTGAACAAAAAGCCTGTTGCACTGCTCGTGGTTCTCATTCGGAATGGACGCATCTGACAGGGCGGCGCCTCTCAGCCCACCAAGAGTCCTGTGCCAAGCACGGCAGGGCCTGCGTCCCTGTGCGCATGCTGCACCCCGGGCCGCTGATCCTCAGACCCATCATGCCTTTCCCAGCACATCAACGAGGCTCTACCCACCTGCCTACTCCTGTGTGTGTCAGAGAGGGCCCACCATGTGCCGGTGCAAGCTCCAAGCACCGGTCCCGCGACGTCTGCAGCCTCCGCAGACCATCGCTGGCCAACCCGACGCTGGCCCACATTCTCCTTTCTCATTGACATACTCCACCGGCATCCCCTTAGGCCCAGTAGGTACCACATGTGGAACTGTGTCCTGAGTCCTGAATGGCAGTGACCCCAATTCTGTGGCAGTCGCCACAGCACCAGAGTCCCTTCGATCAGTGAGGCATAATTCCATATCGCAGGCCTGTGACAAGTGATGCCACTGGAATCAAGCTATCCTGGTCCTAGGATGCTTGTTTCCAGTCCGGGGAGGACCTGGTTTGGCAGTTCGGGCTGGACTGTTCCCATGAGGCACAGGGTCAAGACTGATTTGCATATAGCTTAGTTCAAAATGGAATGGCATGGTGAGAAAAAAATGATGGCTTTAGGCCCAGATCTCTGTACTGGGGGAATGTATGACTTTGTTCTGCATTCTGTTCATCAACTATTTTTTTTGCATTTGTCACCCCAAGTGGGACGGGCATGCCTAGACGTGGGTCCCATGCTCTCCATGCCACTGGAATCAAGCTATCCTGGCTGAAGAGGGGGTGAAACCCCGAAACCGGTCCTAGGATGCTTGTTTCAAGTCCAGGGAGGACCTGGCTTGGCAGTTCGGGCTGGACTGTTCCCATGAGGCACAGGGTCAAGACTGATTTGCATATGGCTGGGTTCAAACTGGAATGGCATGGTGAGCAAGAAAACAATGGATTTAGGCCCAGATATCTGTACTGGGGTGAATGTATGACATTGTTTTGCATTATGTCCATCAACTGTTGTTTTTGCATTTGTCACCCCGAGTGGGACGTGTATGCCCAGACGTTGGTCCCGTGCTCTCCATGCCACTGGAATCAAGCTATCCTGGCTGAAGAGAGGTGAAACCCCAAAATCGGTCCTAGGATGCTTGTTGCCAGTCCGGGGAGGGCCTGGCTTGGCAGTTCGGGCTGGACTGTTCCCATGAGGCACAGTTTCAAGACTGATTGGCATATGGCTGCGTTCAAACTGGAATGGCATAGTGAGCAAAAAACACGATGGATTTAGGCCCAGATCTCTGTACTGAGGTAAATGTATGACATTGTTCTGCATTCTCTCCATCAACTGTTGTTTTTGCCCAAGCCCGTGGCAGCGGCCACAGCACCAGACTCCCTTTGATCAGTGAGGCATAATTCCATATCGCAGGCCTGAGACACGTGGTGCCACTAACCCTGTTCAACACAAGCCGGTGACACGTGGTGCCACTAACCCTGTTCAACGCAAGCCAGCAACACGTGGTGCCACTAACCCTGTTCAACACAAGCCGGCGACACGTGGATGAGGGCTCAGGCCTACCCTGTGGACCAGTAGGTCCCACATCCAGCACATAGTCGCGAATCATGAAGGGCAGAGTCCACAGCAGTGAGCGCACGGAGAGGAGTAAGAGGAAGATGTGGCTCAGTCTGGACGAAAGCCGGATCAGAGTCACGGAGGTGATCGAACACTATCAACAACTGACCTGGTGCCATCAACCCTGTTCACCGCAAGTCAACGCCCTGTGGTGCCACTGAACCAGAACTACGCAGGCCAGTGGGGCCATCCAACCTAAGCCGGCGACACTCAGTGGATGGCCCGTGCTGACCGCTGCCTCAGGCCTACACTGCGGTTCAGTAGGTCACACATTTGTAACTGTGTCTTGGGTAAGATTTGGAGGAGTCCACACCATTGAACACGCCTCATCGCAGGCGGCATCCCCGAACAGCACTTGTGCCACTAACTCTAATCACAATGAGTCATGGGCACCATCTGGTTGGACCTTGGTGGCATCTGAGTCCATGGTCTGGCAGGACCGGGCTTGGTGTCCGACATGTGTCTGTTCCATTCATCACCACCATAGTGACTGTTTCAGCGTGGTCCTGCCCTCTGCATCATGCCCTGGGGTACACCTTCCACTGTCCACTGAGACACTCCGCGACAAGCCCCTTTGTCATCTAACGAAACCTGCTCTGCACTCGTGACCCTGCCCCAGTGCCCCGCAAGTCAGCGGTTCGTGGAGGTAGGCCCATGCAGGACGCTGTGCATCGGGGGCCACTAACTCTGTGCAGCACAAGTCATGGGGCCTTTATGGTTGAATGGTTGTGTCCATCACGATGTACACTATTGTTGATTTCTGACTGCACCAGGCAACCCTTGCCAGCTGGTGTGCACACCCCCCACACACATCCAACACAGGTGTCACTCGGTATGTGCGTCTGCTAATAAATGTGGCTGAGTGCACGTGCCCATAGCCATTCACACCATCTGAGCAAGTGTGTCCGTGTGGTCATTGTGTCGGCTTGATCGGCACAGCCCCTGCAACATCACAGTGTGCTGTCTTCATCGGACGTTACCATGTCACCTCAGCGTTGGCAGTGACCATGGACATGTAGTTTCGCACGCACCCCCCTGCATGCAGAAGCGGCATGTGCTGGTCCGGCGTACATCAGGTCAGCACAGGGGTGTGCTGATTCAGCAGGGATAGCAGAGTATGGCTCAGACCTGGCCTTGGACAGGAAGTGCGGTAAGTGTGTCTCTGTGTTGAGGTGTTGTCACCACCAGGGCCACAGTAGTCAATGTTGCAATGTGGTGTAGGAGCGCAACACCGCTCGGAGTCTTGGCACATGCATGCCAAGTGTTATGTGTATCAGTCCTGTGGATGCATGAGTCAGTTGCCTGGCCTCATTCGCAGCATGATCGCAGCCAGCCATGGGCTGTACACGTGTGTCCGCCCTGTCCGGACCATTGGCCCACACTCACGTGGCCGCACACCTTCAAAGGCCAGCGTCACAGTGTTGTTGGCATTCCACTGGACATGCACGGGCAGGCCTTACAATGGTGTGCCGTAGGAGTGCACGTGATGCAACCGCGCAGTGCACACATGTTTGGGGGCTCGTGGGAGGGAGGAGCAGCTGTGTGGCAACGTAACACACAGTGAGGCCGCTCATGTGCCACATGCTGGGCATATCATCCATGATTCCCAGGGTCGCAGACATCCCACCACACCCACAGGTCTCTGTACATCTCCTGTATGCATGCAGATGGTGAAGTTACTGTAGGGATGAAAGGTCCTGTGTCTGAACTATCAGGCGGTAGCACATCTGCAGCTCCAAGCAGGAATTTGCATGTGGCCAGCATCCCCTGACAGATACGATAGCATTTGCTTGCGACTCCCACACTATGCACTGCCCGACGTGACACCGATGTGTACACATCCCACACACAGACATCCTTGGTCGTAGTTAGCGTGCATGAAATGGCCTTCACACGTACACCCACTCCACCCCAGGCCTGCACTCGTTGCACACAGACACTGCTCATTGCACCGAGCTGTGCCATTTCATCCACAGGACTGGCGCAGGGCAAGCCAATGCCGCTTCAAGCAGAGCCACTGATGCAATGGCAGACCATCCCGGACACATGCTCTGCTCCAGTCACGTGGACCTGTACCGTGCACGTCTGTTGCATGTACTGGGGGCACTGCCGTTGGCAGTGCTGCGAATCAATTGCCGGCTGAGCTTCCGCCTTGCAGATGTCACCTGCGTTCAGACTGTGTTGCATTGTCGCTCGTGCACATTCGAGTGGTCCATGGATGTCTGCCTCTCCAACGTAATGGTAGCTGACCTGGATTACGATGTGTGTGTGCGCCCCCTGTTGGCCCATGATGAGGAGTGTCACTGTGATGCCTGTTAATGGCATGAATTGATGGTTGGCATGCAGGCTGGAAACTGGACCTGGGAGATTGCACGAGTCATCGTGTGCAGTGAGCACATTGAGCCACTACCCGATTGGGCTTTGGTGCACATTAGGTCCAGTGGTTGGAGTCAACACATCTGTCCGGGTCAGCTGATGGGTTACGTCGATGATATGTCAGATGTGGTGGACAACGAACGCTCATTGGAGATGTTGGCCTACACAGCTGCACTCGCGTTCATGGACGAGTGTCAAGGTACCTGCAGCCACAACTGGATGTGACCCATTGCACGTGTCCCGATGCCTGGTTGCATGTTGGGAATCTGGTCACCTGTCCAAGACGACAGTGGACATGGCTGCATTGGCCTGGACTCATGATACAGGTGTGGACAACCAACGCGGGTTGGCACTGACTTGTGTTGGTGATGGACTTCCCCGAGGTGGACATGGGCGCTTTCCTATGTTCCTCATTCAGACATGCTGCCGCATTGGTCTGCATATCGTGGCACTTCTCTTGGCCATACTGACACGCACTTGTTGATAAAGTTTCTGCACTTTCACTTGTCTCCCACTGTGCTGTGTCTTGATTTGTATGCCAATGTGTGTGTCACGGACTCTCTGGCTCCCTGCCATACGTGCATTGCTACCCCATCAGGACTGTGGGTTTGTACTTGTGCATTATCATGTCCCTGTTTCATGCTTAGCCAGATGTGTATGGCCGTTCACCAGCCACTAGCGGGTGCACTTGTGTCCTGTGTTCGGTTGTGCAAATGTTGATGTTTGTGCCACATTGTGTTCGATGTTGGGGGCTCTGCTTCCTAAGTGTGTGTGCTGCATTGTGTGTGAGATGTCCCTTCAGCTCTGAAATGGCTCACCCTTCTCCCTTTCAGGCAGTGTTGTTTTCACTTCTGTGCTTGTTCAGTGGTGTGATATTGCCAGGTTGTGTGACTTGTGCTCCTGGTTGGTGTTGTTACTCTTGGGCATGGTTTGTCTGCACTTGTGCTGTGCTTAATTGTGCATGTTTGCCATTGTGCCCATCTCCCCCCGTCCTCCCAGTCCCTGCTGGTTCCTCTCCCTGTTGCTGTTGTGTCTGTTGTTTTGGGCAGTTTCCTGTCCCTGTGTCCTGCCACCATCTCCAGACTGATGTGGTGGACACCATTTCCTCCATCTCATCCAGCTCCTGGTGTGGCTCTGGACTCCCACCTCAGGTGTGCATTGCTGCCTTCTTGTTGTTGGCGTGTTTCTGCTTATTTGTGCCTTTAGCATCATTCCGGATGTTCTGTTTTTCTTCCATTATCCTCCTCCGCTGTCAGGCTGCATTCACCTTGTCCAAGATGGCCTGCCATGCACAATGTTTTGTTGCCAATTGGGCTTGTGGGGTTGTCTGCTGGCTTGGGTTGCCTCCATTGTGCTTGGCTGTTGTTTTCTGTTTTGTTTGTCTTTCTTTGTCATGCTTTTGTTGTGCTTATTCCCGCCTGCCGTGTGTGACGCGGGCCTGGCGCTGCTTAGCGCTGATTTCCTCATCGCGTTTTGGCCCATCTCATGTTTTTCACGTTGAGGTTTGTGTTTTTATCTCCATCGCGGTGGTTGTATATCGCGGACATTGGCTGCGATTTCGGCAGACTATCGCATGGTACCGCCGTGTTGTGAATTTCACGTTGACACAGGGTTATTTTCCCGCGATAGGCTGCGATGTGTAAAGTTGCGTTAGCATTTTTTTGTGATGTTTAGCACATATTCTTGTGAATATACCCCTCTGGATTTCTGGAGCAAAATGTGTCAGAAAAGCATAGTAAAAAAAGATATCTGAAAATATTACTCAGTTGCTTCTTCATCAAAATGTTCGACAATCAAAAATCAAGACCAACTTAAATATTAGATTAAATATGCGTGTGCATTTGAAGTTGATCCTTAATCTATGTTGGCAGCTTCCAAGAATGGCTGTCCTGTGTGACACCTGAAGATAGTACTGTTTGCTAGCCAACCAGAGGGTTCCATTTTATAAATGTGTTGTTTTGCTTTCGCCTTTGTCACAATCTGCACCATGCTGCTAACCAAAATCCCAGAATGATTTAAAGGTGTCATGGGACCATATGCACACATTGCTCATCATCCTGTGCCCCCATAACGAAGACATCCCTCTGCTGCTCAACTCTAAATCATCTAGTAGTCCCTTGATGAACAACACCCAGAGCTCATGCACCTCACACCACTGTGAGAAAATCCCTCTTTTTACGTGATTATCCTTATTTTTTGCTGACTGTTTTTGCTGACTTTTTTGCCACTTCACACTAGAGCACTGCTGTTCAGTCACAAGTGGATGTGCTCTGGCCCCTAAGATACTGTTAAATGGGTTAATCCCCAATTGGCATTCTTAATTTTCCCCAGCATGTAAAAGTAAATGTCACCTGTGGAGTGTTGCATCCATTGTGCCATCCTTTATGTTGGCAATGTAAAAATGTGGCTTGTAGTCTGACTGCTGCAGCTTTTAAACCTACAAGCAAACCTATCAAAATATTCCTTTTTGGCAGGAAATACCCCTACTTTCAAATATTAAAAAGTCACTCTAACAGATACCTAGTAGCCCACAGAATAGGGTTCCAAGTATTTAAAAGTGGAGCACGAAGACTTTTATGTTGGCATTTCTCTACAATAACTAGCCCCCAAAAGCCTTTTTCACTGTCAAGGGCTGCAGATCATCCAATGAAAAAACGTTAATGTAAATTAAGAATGCTATCTTGTAAAATTTGTTAGGAAAAAGCTACAGAAGTCTTTCAACCACTGTTGTTAATATTTATTAAAAATCAAGGTCAATTATGAAGTTGGATTTTTGATAAATATACAGAAAATGTATCTTTTAACCCCTTGAGTGCCCATGACGAGATAGTCTCGTCATGGGCCGCGGTTGCGCTGTGCCCATGACGAGACTATCTCGTCATGAACCCCGCCCGCTAATTCAACGCCCGGCACAGGGCGGGGAAAGGGCGGGGCACACAAGGGGTTAAAAAGAGTTTACTTACCTGAAGCTCCAGTCAGCTAATTAGCATTAGCCTGCCAGAAGCTGCTCCTTGTCATAGCTTGCCCTTTAATAAGGTATGAAACCTGCTTCCAGAGCAAAAATATTGGCTTACACCTATTGGCAGACAGACCAGTGTGGGAGATATGTGACTACTCTCAGCTCAGGAAGGGCAGCTGGGTAGGTTCTGGAAGTTCATCAACTTGAAAGACACCAGGGTAAACGCCTGTCCGTTCATAGTTAAATGTAAAGGATACATGAAGAAGAGAAGCATTTGTTCCCTGGGTCAACTGTAGCCAGCTTGGTAGCAGGCCAGTGGGATAGGGAGTTGTTTCCAGAACCAGATTGATGTGGTTGAGGAGGAGGAGACTGCTCATTTCCTTAGACATAACTCTAGTTGGAACACCAGCCACTTTCAAGGGCAGAAGGGATCTTCTATGTTGAATTTAATTCCAAATAATGCCCTGAGGGATTAGACTGCAGTAAGACAAACATCATATGCAGCAAAATGGAGTAGGGGAGTTTACCTTTAAGGAAATGTTCCTCATATGTCAGTGGCATAGATCAGGCCTGTCTTAAACAGCATCTAATGGACACCCAACCTGAAGATGTTCCTGACCCAGAACTGACCTCTACAAAGTATACAGAATGGCTCCAAAATTATTTTAATAAACTAGTACCATGTAAAATAGCCTCCAAAAACAGGAAGGCTCCCTCTGCCCCTTGGTTCTCTGAGGCACTGAGGCTGGAGAAACAAAGCTGTAGGAATCAAGAAAGGCGATAGCGCCAAGAAAATGACAAAGAGGAGAAATCTCACTATAAGGTGGCATTGACAAAATATAAACATCTTATAATAGCAGAAAAATGTAACTACTGCACCAAGAAAATAGAAACTTCACAAGACTCCTCTAAACAGCTGTTTCAGGTAGTTTCTAAGCCGGCAGGGCCAGTGGATAACTCCACTAAACGGGCATCCCAATCACTCTGCGATTCGTTAGCCAGCTATTTTCAAGACAAGGTGGGGAAAATCTATTCCAACTTCACTGCCCCCGCGGAGGGCAGGAATCAGTTGGCTGTTAATAGCAAGAGTGGAGACAGCTCCAACTTTAAGAAATTTAGGCCAATTTCAGTGGAACAGATCTCGGATCTTGCGAACACTGTCAAATGAGGCTCCCCGTTTGATCCATGCCCCGCTTCAGTCCTGAATTTGATCCCGGACCTAATAGGTTCCAACCTAACCAGTATCTGTAATTCTATGTTCTGTTCAGGCACCTATCCCTCACTATGGAAGAAAGGCCAATATTTTGCCACTATTAATAAAAAACAATCTTGAGCCAGGAGAGACCAAAAATTATTACCCAATTGTGCATCTCCCTTTTCCAGCTAAACTTATCGAAAAGATTATGAATACACAGCTGGCGCAATTCATTGAAGAAAACAAGCTGTTAGATGACACGCAGTTTGGCTTAAGGAAAGGCCATAGCACTGAAATCGCACTCATTAAAGCGTCGGATGAAATTAGGTTTATGCTTGATAGAGGAGGTGCCGCAGCACTGGTGCTACTGGATCTATCGGCAATATTTGACATGGTTGATCGTGCCACGCAGATCAATCGTGTCTCTGTCATTGGCATTGGGCACAAGGCTAAAGCCCTTCTGTCTTCTTTTTTATCTAATTGTACCCAGTCAGTTAATTTGGGTGACTTCAATTCACCAGTTTATTCACTCCTGTGTGGTATTCCGCAAGGATCTTCGCTAAGTCCAACTCTATTCAACATATACGTGACGGACTTAGCACGAGTAATCGAATCTTTCGGGATGGGTCTCACATCATATACGGACGACACGCAACTGGTGCTTGCCGTACATAAGGATGGAGATGCAGTCTCGGCTAGCTTTCATGATGTTATGTTGGCCATTAGTACCCGGATGTCTAATCACTGTCTTAAATTGAATTCAGCCAAGCCAGAGGTAATGGTCTTTGGAAACCTTGCCCCAGGATGGTCACCGACCTGGTGGCCAACTGAGATGGGATTATCACCTATCCTCATCAAGAAGGCTAGAAACGTGGGTGTCATTTTTGATGATTGACTATCCTTCATACATCATGCTAATACAGTTGTTTCCTCGTCCTTTTATGTGCTAAAGGTGATAAAGAAACTGTTACCTTTCATCCTAGTCAGCACCGGGAGAACTTTAATCTGTGCTCTGGTCATGTCTAATGTTGACTACTGCAATAGCCTGTTAATCAATGCCCAAGAAAGGGTTCTGGGTAGGCTGCAGTTGGTACAGGTATCCCGAAGTTTAAACCCATCTCAAATGTGGTGCGATAGCTCCACTGGCTGCCTGTAAGAAGCACAAAGTATAAGGCTCTCTGCATTGCCTATAAGGCAATTCACAACACAGGACCAGAATGCTTAAAGAAAGCTTTCTTGGCTTATGCACCAAATAGATCTTTTTGCTCAACAGATGCCAACCTTTTGATCGTTCCCAGAACTAAGAAAGTCAACTGGGGTGACAGAAGCTTCATAGTGGCTAGATCTAAACTGTGGAACTCTCTCCCCCTGCAGAATAAGGCTAGTCCCACACTGCTATCATTTAGAAAACAAATAAAAATGTGGCTCTTCAAGCAATCGGCTTTCTCCAGTTTTCGGCTTATCCTTCCAGTACATAGCGCTGAGACACCTACGGGTATTTGCGTGCTTTATAGATTGTTGAAAATAAGCCATACAGGGTCCAAGAGTCACTCTCACCCAATGGCTAATATATTTTGTAAATGTGGCACCTCATGCCTAGTTCATCAGGATCCACATGGCATATAGAAGAACTAAAGTGGACTGAACCGTCTGATTGCGACCTGTGTGGACACCTGAGAGGTTAGACCTGCTCCTACATGTTTACTTGGCTGATAAGTGTACTCGAAGGGTCAGGTGACTGACACCTTGAGTGTCTATAGGGATATACCAAACTGCAGGAGGACTTTTTTCTAGAGTGACCAACAAACCAGTAACAAATGGACCTGGACTGGGCCCTGTCAGTGACCTCTGATGGAGTGAGTCCTGGCCCCTAAGTGCTGTCTCGAGGGTCTGGGAAAACTTAGAGGTGACAAGGAGGAGCGGCTTCAAAACATCTGAAAAGCTGGAACATAGAGGATTTTTTACTGCCAAGACCTCCAGTGCTTCAGCAGGGCCTTGAAGCAATGATGTCCCACTTCAAAAGGACCTTGTCAAATAATACTTCCAGTCTTAGCCTACAAGAGGATTTTGAGCTTCAAAAGAGAGAATAAGTCCAAAGATATGTTCATTGAGTGGGTGAAGCAGCAAAAAGTATTAACCGACAGGAGGAGTTTGGTGGGTGCAAAAATTTGAATTTTCCTGTTCAGAGCTTTTTCTATGAACACCAATGGCTTTAGCAGGCCCCCTTGTCCAATCTCTATCCAACTTAAAGTGAACTGCTCCAGATACAACCTGGAGCCTTGCCCCGCTCGAGATTTTTGATTTCCATTACAGAGATTGAGAAGGTAACATCTTTGGGCCCGATTCACAAAAGTAAAGTTAGACGAAAGCCTAACTTTATGACTTTCGAGATTCACAAAGGACATTTACTACTAGTAAATTCCCTTTGCCAATACCGAAAGTTGTAAAGTTAGACTTTCATCGAACTTTACCTTTGTGACTCAGGCCCTTTGACCTTGGCAAATTGTGCTTTATTGT
The DNA here is from genome assembly GCF_964204655.1 of Triturus cristatus. Classification (NCBI taxonomy): domain Eukaryota; kingdom Metazoa; phylum Chordata; class Amphibia; order Caudata; family Salamandridae; genus Triturus; species Triturus cristatus. The sequence continues at coordinate 481,761,841 of NC_140580.1, forward strand.
GGTCAGCTTGAAGTCACCTCAGGTCCTGATCAACCACTTACAGTGACTTATTTGCCTTTGATTGGAGCTTTGATTATTCATGTCACTTTTTGCCCAACTTAAAAAACAAAATTTCCTGTTCCCCATATCGGATTTTAAATATTTTTGTGTTGTTTTTTTAATTTACAATGAGTGTTTACTCTATTGTGTTTTGACTGTCAAATATTTTGGTACCACTAAAACTTTTCACACTTTTCTTTCACCTAAGCCTTTCTGCTTTGTGCCATAGCTACCAGGGTTGAGTGCCAATTTATTTATTGAACTTGTGTGTTGGATCTGACAAGATTCGGGACTTATTACCAGGGAAGGAATCACATCCTTCTCAACTAATAACCCATTTTCTTACAGACACAAAATATTCGACTGATTTGCATCACACAGTGCCCTTGAGGTGTACATTCCCTTATGCTCTACTGCCACATATCATTGTATTCCTGAATCAATGTCACCTTCTGTTCCTTGCTGCACATCATCCTGTGTAATGCTGATGCACAGATGTCAGTTATCCTTAATGCATATGCTTATATATGTTTTGGTCTATTGCCCTGTTTCTTGTATGTCTGTTGGTCTGCGTCTTGGACTTAGTGGAAATCAATGTCTGATGATAGTTTGAACTGTGAGCATGCTCTCTGTGTGCCATTATGTTATGTATCTGTGTTTGCATGCACAATACAAAAGACCAAGCTATTGGCTTTGCCAATGTTTATTTTATTGTTTGACCAAGTTCACATATATGGTGTTCTTACATGAAGTCATCGTAACTACTATACTTTGTATCATAACATGCAAGGCTCGCATATGATCTTATCATTAATCAACATAATAATACTGTTGAACAGTTTTTGATAAATTAATTTTCTCCATAAAATGAGCATGGGGCTGTCTTCTCTACTGCTTTCAGAGAAGCCTAGGTTTTTCTAAAGGTGCAGGCGGTTACCATGAAGAAAAATGTATTTCTTGCTCTACTGTCTGGCTATTGAAACTAAAGTTTTTATTACTGAGTTATTGCCATCCATAATGAGTTGATTTAATGCATTCCTATTTTAACAAAACACTCTTGTGAATGTTAAATGTAACATACACTATTACCTGTAATAAAAATAGGGCCCAAAATATGGTGTACCCATATGTGAAACTCAAATACTTGAGCTTGAAAAACAGTGTTTGTTTTTCATACCTTCTACTTGAGAGTGTAAAGCAGTAAAAATCTTTCTGTGCAAATATCCTACAAGGGCCATTCGAGACAAGTAAAAAGGGCACCTGAAAGAAATGTTTCAGGTAATCTTCATAAACATAATTCCTGAATATAATATCTTTATCAGAAAACTAGACCCATGGAACTCTGAAATCATTAACCTCCCGTAGGAAGAGAAGCCGTCTAGCACTGTGACTCCCAATAAGCACCACCATTTACTGTAGGGGTTACAGGGTGGGACTTTTTATCTAGCTGTGGTTGAGTACTATCACTTTTTGTTTAACAAGTATTTTTTCAGACTTGGACACTCGTACTGTTGTGGAGGCAGAAGCTTCATGTTGCTAAGACAAGGAAGATGGATGAGAAGATGATGAAACAGTTTGATGTCCCAGGTATCTTTTATGGAAGAAAGGTGTTTAAATCTGTGTTGTTTTAGCCATGTACATTGATGCAGACAAGTGTGATGCTTTCTTTCCCTGTATTTACCAGCTACTTGCAACAGAGGTCCTCATTTACCTTGAAGGAAGTGACCCGATTAAGGTCACCTGTGTCACTCACGACCACCTCTCAGCCTTCCATACCAAATGAAGAGTTGGTTAGACAGTGGAGAATACAAACCAATATCTATTCCTTCAGGTACACTCAGAGCGGAGCCCAGTCTGCCCAGTCTGTTAAGAGTGCTGCAGAAGGACTGACATCAGCAAGCATAGAGATACATTATGTACATTGTAGAACCAATGAAGGCATGCCCACAATGAAATGCAGCAAAACAGTGAAATCCCAAAATGTTTTGATTCTGCAGCCGAGCACACACTATTTAGCAGTCAAGGTCATTCTGCCCGTGCCCGCCACTAAACAAGTGGGAGAAGGCATTTATCTAGAGGGAAAGGTATGCACTAATACCAACAGAGTATTCATTAGTAAAGCAAAACCTAACCTTGGAGAAACAGAATCTAACAGAGGCCTTTTCTCAGAAATAGCGGAGTATGAGTTTCGATTGTAACCCAAAATGGCGTCTACATATAAAATGGTGCCACGAATGCTAACATACATGTAATAATGTATAAGTAGGATTCTTTCTATTATAACAGACCCTCCTTATAGCATGAGCTCAACATTTCAAAACAGTATATTATATGCAGGGCAATAAAACAAAAATCATAAGTACACGTAACTATGATCAGTCCATATCCTCAGGATCAGAGACAGAAATAGTAAGGAGGGAAGAAGTCTCAAAAATGCCTTCATCAATATGCATAAAGTCGTCTATATCTTTTGTACCATAATGCCAGCATTAGTATCATGTATGGATGTTTTAGATGGAAAAGAGTGGTACAATAGGAACAACAGAATGGGAGACACTGAATGAGGATACAGCAAAGTATTAGCACCACCACTAAATAAATTATTTTCTCAAAAATCCAACCCCTATTACCAAACAACGACCAACTCCAATTTCCACTTTCCATTCCTTTGACATTCTCCAAGATATCTAATACATGCTTAGTGATATTTTGTTCTATATTCTTGATCCCGACTACGCAATGATCCACAACTACAGTGCACACACCACCACTCTTAGCCAAGATGAAGTCAACTGTGTATCTAGTCTGCTCGGAATAGATCAGCATACTTTCCAATTGAGTGGTGATGGCATGCAAAGTGGCTACTGTGGAATTGGATAATATCTGCAGCTTACTTCCAAAATACTCTAGCTTTCTCACCCCTAGCCATAGCAGTACCACCAAACGTAATAATGGAGGAGAGAATGTATCCGAAAGTGATCCCATTACTGTAATTGTTGACTTCCGAATCTGGCACTCCATCACAAAACTCTGTAGTTAATGTTCTTTTTATCCATCTTACACTTGGCTTACTGTACTTACAAGGCACACACAGAGGGAGCACCATTCCTAGAGCAACATCATCTGTACCATTATAAACATTTCAGTAAGTACCATTAGACAGAAAATAAAAAACTGGGTGTGAATAAAGTGAACCTTTATGATATCTAGTGGTCATTCCAAAGGTACCTGGATCCTTATCTGTCTCTAAGGAAATTGTATTTTTAAACAAGGCTATTCCAGAACAATTGATATATAGGAAGGCGTCAGGACTATTCACTAATGGACAACATGCAGGATGATAACCAGCTTTACGAGTGACTGTTAAATCTTGGTAATGCCAACCCAATAAGGTAACGTTCTGTTCTTTCATATATAAATTATCAAAATACGTATTACTGTCATACCCCGGATACCCCTTTCCTCGCGGCTTTCTTTAATATAGACAAGGGCTGGGATACCCCATACCAAACTCACTCCTTACCTCTAGGATTTGTGATGGGTGGGTATTCATATAATTGACAAGTGACAATGGGTAAGCAGTCCAAAAACTTGTGACAGATTCAGTAGGATAATAAGCTGTACCTTTTCCCAATTTTCTTTTATGTGTGTCTAAAAATACATTATTTGGTGTTGTTGTTTTCTGCCGAACCTGAGGGGTAACCTTAACCTTGATACATGATGTCACATCCTTATTATGCTCCTAAATCCATGACACCCCACCCAAGGTCAATAGCAACAGGATCACAAGAACAACACATTAACTTTTTCTTTGTAGACCAAAAACCGTATATAAACAGGGGGAAACACTGGCTGCTCTTCCTCGGCAACCATTCTGCCAAAGGGATGCATTACAAATTATGAAATGGGGGCTAAATGTAAACAAGAGAAATATAAAAGTTCCAAGTGTCTATCAGAGCCTCACTGGTACAGGCTCCTATTGTTCATCAAAACGTTGGCGCTCTTGAGCACCATCAGTGGAGCTTGCTCTGTCCTAAGCTTGTGTTCCCACGTCATCCAGGATAATATATCCCTAAGGGGATACATTTGATCTATCCTGTCCAATGCTCAAAAGTGCACAAATCTGTGATCACCCTAAACCAGAGGTCATCAGACTTTTGTAGGTTGAGCCCCCTCAGCTGAATTGTTTTAGATGTCGGGTCCCCCACCACCTGACAAATTTCTGGAATCTGGTACACTAAATAATCGACCGCCACTCGCATATCCCAGGATATATCCGGCAAATAATGTTCAACACAATAAGAGTTTAGTAAACTGCAGGTTTGTGAGTGGGTGTGGTTAAATGGCAGAGGCTTATTACTTAGCTCAAAACACAGTTTTCCAAGATAAAATGTGCACAAATTGTTTTTACTAGGATGCTTTGTTTTACACATGACATAGATTGATAATAACACCACCAACATTAATGGGACGGTGTGCCTGTTTTTCGCCACAGAGACGGTCAGTCTGTGGATAGATCTTTGCTCCTGTCATCCTCAGATTTGCTCCACATCCAGAAATTCTAAAAGTGTTTACATCTAATATTCAGAGATAGTGATGTGTGTTTTCACTGTTGTAACACCACAGCAGCCCACTAATTTTACAGTGAATAATATCTGTGACATCCTCCAATTTCTCATATGTGAGGACCCGTTTTGATCTAAAATAAACTTTTTTATGGTGGTTGCATCAAACAAACACATTTCTCTGCAAATAGTGATAGACTCTCTCACATCAATAACATTAAAAATAAATGAAAAAAACTGTATTTACAAGAATCTGTTTAGGAATTATTCCAGGCCATCAGGGCAAAAACAGAGCTGTCGCTATCAAGGGACCCCTGAAAGGTTGGATTGCAGTGCATGTAAATGTGTACTTTTGTAATTTAGGATGAAAACCTTGATGGGGCTCGTCATGCCGATACTTCTGTACAGGGGTGCAACTAGACCTGAACTGTGTGGGGGGCTAACACTCCCAGCCAGGTCTAGCCTTAGCACTGGTCGCACACGGTGCAACAGTCTTTTTTGGTGTCCCTCCCCCATTTCCTCCTTCTCCATGAATTCCCTCACTACTACTCAACAACAATGCACCTCATCTCTCAATAGCACCTTTCTTACAAAAATTGCATTTTTTATAGCGCTACTCATAGTTTACTCACACTCATTTCTTTGATCTGCATGGTACACATTCTTTGTAGCAGGCACATTAGCCTTCAGCGTTGTGTGGGTGGCCGGAGTGCCCATGTGAGTGCACGGTCAGGGATGCAACATTTTGAGAGTAGGGCAAGAGGAGTGACTGCAACAAGAGTGAGGTGACCATATGAATTTGGGTGCAGATGGAAGTGCAGAGTGGGATGAATGAATGTATGGTTAGTGATGGGATTATTTGAGTGAGATTGCAGATTGAGCAGTGAGGGGTACAGGTGAGTGAAGTGTCACATGAGTGCAGGTTGAGTAGTGTGCTGATATGACTACAGGGTGAGGGACAGGATGACCAGCGCAAGTGCATTGTGAGTGCATGTGGAGGAAATAAATAATGTGCTGATCTTGCTACAAACTTCCAGTTTTGTGATTAGGGTTGCCAACTCATTAAATCTATGTTCAGGCTATACAAAAATAAACAGTCACCTAAAACCGTATTTTCAGCACTTATCTGTGCATACCTGTACCAGCAAATATAAATAGAAAGCATTGGTAATTGTGTTCTAGGGCTGCCTGAATGATCCAAGATAATTAAAGGGCACAAAGACTTTACAAATAAATACATACTATTTTGTTTATACCCCTATCATTGTCAATATGAGGCCTTTGCAGGCTCTTTAAACAACAAATGGCTGGTATTTTTCCTTTCGCATCCCTCCTTTCTATTCATTTTGATTAAATGCATTCTCACCCTACAGCAGTAAATGTAAAATACAATGTAAGGAATAGGCAGAGTGGGGGCCCAGGGGGTACTGGAACCAGAAAAAAATAAGCTGCTGTAACCAGTTTCCAAAGGTTTGAAAATATGTAAATGGTCTTTTGAAGACCTGTGAGAAACTGGAGCGTGTCGGAAAGAAGACTCCAGACACTGCCCAACCAGTCCCACAGCTGCTTGAGCTGCAGCAGCCCGGGCTGAGACACAATGGGGTTTGGGGCCGAAGCCCTTTTAGTCCTATAGGCATTGCGCGCCTGATGGTGTCCTACTGCTCAAAGAGACAGCACAGGTCGAAGGGTGGGGGCGCTAAGACAGAAGCACAGACAATATCACGCATGTAGGACATCACCTTCGAATGTGCAATGCATTGTGGGAATGGCTTGTAAACCAATGTTTAGGGCACATTTTACAACAAGAGTCCAAGGGTGTTGCTGCCCCTCTGTCCTATACTGAAGGAAGATGTGCAGTAACTGAAAGCAAGACATAAACCAACTGTGTCACTTTTACTCTCCTCCCCTTTTCTCCCAGTATTTCTCAGGTGCAGACCTTCGATGCCAGACATTCATCCTTCTGGTCCAGAGTAGGTGCCCTTTGCACTTTATTGGATGACATACTTAAGTATGAAAGTCGTACGGGTAGAATAAATAGAAAAGGTTATAGAAACCTCAGGCAGAAGTAGTGAAAGGGAAAGGGATATCTGTGATTCTGATAAATTTTGAAACCCCTGGGTTTCGGGTGGCTCAGGTGTAGCACAGTGGATGCCTCCGCAGATGCTATCTCCCTATTTACGTATTGTATCTTGTCACCTTTTGGCACTTTGACAGCCACCGCCCGTATAGGGCGTGCTACCGGGGCGGTGACGTGGGGCAGGGGAGGGGCAGGGTGGGGGGTTGTAATATGCGCCATACGGCCGATTTCAGGTAAGTAACAAAAAAATGAATTTCGTTGCGTGGGCTGCATCGCATTTGGCAAAGCAGCGTGCGCAACGAAATTCTTTTTTTTTTTCGTTACTTACCTGAAATCGGCCGTATGCCGCATTTTACAACCCCCCACCCTGCCCCTCCCTGCCCTACGTCACCGCCCCGGCAGCACGCCCTATACGGGCCGTGGCTGCACTTTGAAGCACTTCAAGATAATGCGAGAATACGAAAATATGCAAACTGAGATGGAACTAGGTAAATGTAGACATTCATATCAGGCAAACCGTGCATGGCGTGTTTAAGTTGGAAGCAGAAGACATGCATTGCAGTATAATCAGTGGAACTCCAGGGTGCGGTTTATGTAAAGTGCCCTGCTGTAATTAAAGTGGTTAAAATCCAAGTTCCAAGCTCTCTTAGCACAGAATTCGTAATTATAAAATGGGTACAAACACTATTTTCTGCAGATTCTGGAGTTACCACAGCCCTGGAATTAGGCTATAAACAGGGGCATTGATACCACAGGAGATGCCTGTGTAGTTTTAAGAGAAATGTTGACTCCGTTCTGCGAGGAGCTAATCGTCCCAGGACGGGGTTAATTCCTAGAGCTGAAATGTTTGTTGCTTTCGGTTTTATAACAGAGGAGACTCTTTGAATCCTACTGCAGCTGAAGCATTTCAGCTCTAGGAATTAACAGCTTCTTGGGACAATTATCTCTTCAAAATATCCCAAACCATGGGCACATCGTGCACCACCGATTTCCCCTCCCTCCCCCTACAGCCCTCTGTTACCGCTGAACCCCCAGACTGATTTGCTGCTGCTCCGTAGGGACAGTGGAAAACAAAAGTAAGAGTTTAAGGTGGAGTGCACACCCCCCCGAGATGGTTTCACGCCCCCCCAGGGGGGCGCCCCACAGATTGAAGAACTCTACCCTAAACTAACTCCATTGGTACCATAGCAAAGTACACCCTAACTTACACAGTCCATCCCTTACTAATCTGACTTCTCCTTTGGTTCACTGTTTCCCAGCCGAAGGTGCAAAGTGTACCTAATGAATCTAGGCACAGAAGGATCAACAAAAAGAGGCTCCTGGATAGCTCATATTTCAGGAGGAACTGCTGCATTGAGCACTTCATCATTTTCCTCGTCTGTTCACGTCCAGGTCAGCCTGGCGTCACTGAAGGGGATAAATCAAGGCACCTTCTCACACTCTGAATCCCCTATTCCATCCTTCACCCACTGAGCATAAGGCAAAGACAAGGGGATTCTGCGACAATGAGTCGCATGAATCCAGTTCTTACGGCCAGCAACCTAGTCTGCTGTGCGTGTAGCAAGGAGGACCTGCTCTGTCCCTTTCCAACGCGGCTCCAAAATTTCTTCCGCTGAAAATTCTTCACAAGGATGTAGTTCCGAGGCTGAATGTTGTGTCCGGGCAAAGAGAGTCAATCAACAACGGACACTCAATATCAGAAAACCGCCGAGGGCGGGGGATGCTGCAGACATTTGCTGGGCATCCAAACACGACCTCGTACGGTGACAATCCAGTCCTTGAATGTGATGTTGTTCTTGGTGACAAAAGAGCTAACTGAAAGGTACCTGGCCACTTTAACCCTTTAGTCTCCTGAATTTTTGCCAATTTAAGTTTGAGAGTATCATTGTACTTCTCAACCAAACCTGCTGACTGGGGATCATTGGTCGCATGAAACTTCTGTTTAATACACAGACCATCACAAATCAATTGAATTACTTTTGCATTGAAATGACTTCTGTTATCACTCCAGATCAAACGCGTCAAGCTGAAATGAGGAAAGATCTCCTTCAGGAGTACCTTTGTAGTCGTAATGGATGTATTGTCCTTAGTGGGATAAGCTTCAACCCACTGATTGAATGCACAAACAACTACCAAAACATACTTCAAATTACTGCATCCTTTTAATTCTATATAATCCATCTAAAGGACCTCAAAAGGGAAAGTGGGTGGTGCAAAATTACCAGGCGGTATGGGGGTACCCTTTCCAGGATTGTGTATCATGCACACAATACAGTACTTCATTAAATGTGCAGCTGTTTTCGAAATGTTCTTGTTCTGCCATACAGGGTCTATAAACATGCAAATAACCTTAGCACTAATATGGGCTGGACCATGGGCGATCGTAACTACAGGAAGAACATATGCATCAGGCAACATCTATCTCTGATTTCCTGATTTATCAATCCAACTTACCTCATCGTTCAATTGTGCTGTACTTTCATGCAACACTGCTAAATCTTCTATTGTGGCTTCACTCTGTCAAGTGTCAAGTGTATCTTCAAACATGGTAACTTCAGGCACCCACCTAGCTGGGCCTGCTTCAAAAATTATTTTCATTTCAGTCTGAGTCATTTCTTTTGCTGTCTGATCAGCAAAAGCATTCCCCCGTCCCACATCGTCAGTGACTTTCCGATGGGCACTACACTTCACTATAGACAATTTCTTAGGGAGTGTCAAAGCAGACAAAAGCCTCAATATAAGGTGCCCATGCTGGATTTTGGTGCCATGTGAAATAAGAAACCCTCTCTCAGCCCAGAGTCACCCGAAACTGTGCGCGACCCCAAAGGCCTACTGGCTGTCAGTATAAATATTGACAACCAGTTCTTCACTCAATTCATAAGCTCGTATGAGTGCAACAAGTTCAACAGCTTGAGCCGACTGATCAGGGACTTGTGATGTCTCCACTACTGTACGCAGTGTAGTAATAGCATAAGCAGCAGTAGTAGTGCCATCTGGTAATTTAAAACAAGAGCCATCAACATATAGTTCCCTTGTGGGTCAGATAAGGGAAGGTCAGTCAAGTCTACCTGTCCTTTTGTCTCTTCTTTTGTCCGGAAGATACAGTCATGTTTGTTGACTTCATCACTTTCGGAAGGGAGGGGCAGTAACGTGGCTGGATTCAAAATGGCACATCTTTTGATCGTGATATGTTTAGCAAACAATGTTTTAATTCATAGCCAGTCAGACATGCACTGGTGAGGTGCTATGTCTTTGTCTTATTCAAAAGTGTATCCACAGCATGGGGTACCATGACTGTGAGATCAGTATCCAGCACAAGTCAGGCCGATTCTCTAAACAAAGTTGCCACAGCCGCGACTGCTCTTAGACAACTCAGGAGGGCTCTCGCGACTGGATCAAGAACAGCAGAGAAATAAGCACATGGCTGTTGCTTATCTCCAATTTGTTGTTAGAACAGAAAGCACGCAACTAGCCATCTCATGGACATACAACACAAATGGTTTATTGTAATCTGGGGTGCCGAGTACTGCAGCCAAACAAAGCGCAGTTTTCAATTGCTCAAAAGACTGCTGACATTCAGGCATCCAAGGAAAAGGCTCATGCACATCTTTTGTTGTTAGTGCAAGCAAGGGTTTGATTAGGAGGGAATAATTAGGTATCCACTGCCGACAGTAGGAAGTGATATCTATCAAAGCGTGCACATCTTTCTGAGTTTGTGAAATGGGCAGTTTAACAATAATAATGATCCACTCCGGGGTCAGTCTCCTACCATCCTTCGTCAGTAGGTGACCTAAATAGGTGACCTCCTGTTGGCAATACTGAAATTTAGAATGAGAAATCTTATGTCCATGATGAGCCAAATGCAGCAACAATTTAACTGTACTATCTTTACAACCTTGCTCTGTATCGGAAGAGATGAGGAGATCATCAACAAACTGCTCCAATACATTATCTGCAGGAAGCGAAAGGGAATCCAATTGACTCTCGTCAAAGCCTGACTATAAATACTTGGACTCTCAGTATAGCCCTGAGGAGCTGGACAGAACCTAAAGCTTTTGCCTGCTAGCATAGACCCAAACAAGTGCCTACTTTCCGGATGTATAGGAATACTAAAGAATGCATTTTTCAAATCAATGACAGAAAAGAATTTAGCAGTGGAAGGAGTCATCGTCAAAAGTGTAGTAATGTCTGCGACCACTTGAAACTGAGAAACCACTATTTAGTTAAGTTTGCGCCAATCAATCACAAAATGAGAAACATTTTCATGATCATCAGCGGAACCTGAGGGTTTCCGTTTAAGAATGGGAAGAATGGCAGATGTCTCCTCAACCACTCTCTTCTTAAGCAAATCCTGAATAATTTGCAAAAAGGCTCGCTCTCCGGCCTGTGGTATTTTATACTGAGGGATACGAGGCAGAATAGCATCATCCTTAACTTTTATCGCAACCAGTGGTATATGCAGCAGTCCCACATCTGTATCACCATTTGCCCACAAAGTGGACGGTATGTTGGCAAATTCAGCAGGAAGAGGGAGAGACAGACACTGTTTAGTACTCACATTTTGGCCCATCATCATATAAACACTTTCCGTGAAACAATAAATCGTAGCATGCAACTTCTTCAACAAGTCTAAAGCCATCAATTTTTCACCGCAAGTAGATGTCAACAAAAATAGACAATCTACACTGATAGGACCAATAGTCAATTCAAGGGGCCTTGAAATGGGGCTCATGACTGGTACACCAGAAAAACCTACCGAAACATTATTATGGCCAGACAGAGCTGTCCCAGGGACCATATTTCGAGGAACAGAACTTTTTGTCGCAACTGTTTCTACCAAAGATTCCTTAGTCGAACCTTGCAGTTCCGCTGTTACATAAGGTCCAAGCTGGTCTACAGGTATCGGAACTGGTTCCTCACTCTGTCTCTGGCTGTCCTAGCTGTAAGGCATATCTATCGAATCATCCATATCGTAGTCATCATGATAGTACTCTCCACCATGAGGGTTTTCAAAGTAATTATTATCAGACCGACCCTGTGAAGCTGCAGCATTCTGAGCCCTATCAGCCGCACCAGCTCCAAGACCCCATCAATGATAACCTCATCCTCCAGGGACCGCCACCTTGTTCAAAAGCATGGGACACTCGCGATGCCAATGACCCTCTTCCTTACAATACGCACATTGATTCGGCCCCAAAGGCGTTGTATTCGGCTGCCTACTAGTATGTGGAAGCTGTCGGGCAGGGCCCCCACATCCTCTACCATTCCCTCTAAAAGCTTGTTGCAGCAACACCTTTGTTTTCAAATCTTTATGCTTTCTCTCTGAATTTAATTTCTCCTCATTGTCTCGATGCTGATAATATTGAGCCATATTCAAAATAATGAAAGGGGAAGAGGTGAACCAGGTACTTTCAGAAACCTGCAATCGAGTCACAATTTCAGGAAGTAAATAAGAGACAAATCTGTTAACAAACAACCGGACACCTCCCCCAACAGACAAATCCTGACCACTGTAATCCAAAAAAGTGTCATCAAACCGAGTGAAAAAATCAGACACACTCTCATCTTTCTTCTGTTGACAAGCCAACAATTTATCCCAATCTACTTTGATTGGGGGAATAAGAAAATGCATATATGTAATAATGCGGCTAGATAAAAAGCATGGAGAGGCACACAAAGAATCGCATATAATATGCAACAAATGACCGAGCTCAGGCTGTAATCACCTAGCAAAACAAACCAAGGTGGATCGACGAGTAATCCAATCCTTGGGGAAGGATTGGGTTACTCGTCGATCTGCCTTGGTTTGTTTTGCTAGGTGATGACAGCCTGAGCTTGGTGTTTACTGTTGTGCTTTCCTGAGCTCCTCTAAAGACAGTTATTCCTGTTGATTGGAGTATTAATTTGCCCAAGACTTGGACATTTGTTTAAAGAAGAAAAATTATTTTTTCAGTACTAAGTAGAAGATAGAAGAACGGATACCAGTCAGCTGTCTATCGAGCAAATTGTCTTTCATTTAACCCTGAGGAAGCCCGTTGGGGTGAAGTGCGTTGGCTTAGGCTGTGTGTATCCCTCATCCGGTGGAAATAATAAAGAAGAATTCTCCACATCGAAGACTGTGAAGATTTGTCATTTGTTGCATATTATATGTGCTTCTTTGTGTGCCTCTCTTTGCTTTTTATCTATGTGAATTTATTAGGTCTTGTGGCAGTGGACCTCAGAGGTGGGCACGCACTTAATTATAATTCTGTTCTAAACATATCTAGTGATTAAAGGGTTAGTGCGGCTTTACAAATCCCTTGCTGCCATAGTCCTTAGTTGAAAGAATTCTGCTCCGGGCTTATCACCTGGTTTTCACTCCTAGTCCTATGCTTTAATTTGATCCCAAGTACCACCCAACTCCGGTACATGATCTTGAGTATGGACCTGCCTCCAACTATCAACCGAAAAACATTTCTATATCAGCAAGAGTCATTACTGTTGAAGAAGTAGCTTCAGTCAATCCCTTATAATAAGCAGTAGGAATTTCCTAGAATCTAGCAAATGAGTTTTAAGAGATAAAACCTCACTTCTTTTCCACAGAGTAAAAACCCATTGCTCCTAAAACCCGGCCGCCATTGCCGCTCGAGTAACATTGCCACGCTGGTCCGTCAACTCCGGTATCTATGGGTGGTATAACGGATGCACCTCTGTCATCGAAAACTGGGAAACTGTAGTAGGGCTCTTATCATGTAACCTGCCCCTATAGGCAACCAACGTGGTAATGTTACTAAAAACGTGACCTGTGTCCATACCATTAGTATACACACGATCTTTGATCTCAAATAAAATTTGCAGCACAGCACTCCCAAAGTGTCGCTCCCATAGACTAATTAACGTGGAAGACATATGCTTAAGAGCATGCTGCTGTATAAAAGTCTCAAAATCTTTCATCACATCCCAGACATCCTCCACACTGTAAATGGGATTACGACCCCACTGCATGGCCTGAATAGCGATGACCTTCTTCTCTTCGTCTCCTACCGCAGACTGTCCGAAAGGGCCAATACGCTCATGAAACTTTGGTACATCTCTATCCTCAAACCCACGAACTAGTGTCTCAGAGCTTACAAATATCGGGGGATGAAGAACCAGAGAAGGAGAAGCAACAGAAATAGCAGGCACAATTGTCGCTGGCAAGTGTGTCGCAGGAGTAAGAGCAGGGGACAAGGATGCTGATACAATAGGTATGCCAAGAGTACTAACAGTCACCGTTGCCACAGATGGCAAAGAAACAGAAGAAAGAGGAGGAGGAGGAGCCGAAGCCACAGCCATTGAAACAACAGTAGTAGACACAGGAACAGAAAGAACGGCTGTAACAGGTGGCTGGGATGACACAGGGACAGTGGGATATATCTTTTGCAGAGCATACGGGGCGGGGAGGAGTATCTAACAGTTCTTCCACAAAAGTATCAGTTTCCTCCTGACCCAAATACGATTCATCAATATGCAATCGGAACCTCCTATCTTTGAATTCAACTCTCTTTTCCTGTTTTTCTCTAGCATATGCTGCAGCTTTCTGAGTCAGTGTCTGCATTTTTCCTTTCCGGGCCTCTTTCTAAAACTTCAGTCGTCTCTGCCTAGCTGCCTTCTGCCACGTCCTAAGAGAATCCAAAATAGACTGGCTTCTTTGCCTCTTAAATAACTGTTCCTGTAAATAATCAATCCTCTGTTCATCAAAAGTGCCCGTTAACTGCCACTGCAGCTCGGCATTGTCCCTCGTATATTTGTGCCATAATGTACTAAACATAAAAGGGCCAAGACCATGTTTCAGGTACATCTCAAAATTTGGAGCACCTTCCGGAGGCGCCGGCTGAGCTTCTTCCAATCGATTACCTGTAAAACAACAATGACAACACAAAGCAAACAACTTGCTAACTCTAGGCATTTTAACAAGAAAATAAGTTCACTACATATGCCTGGCAAAGCAATTGCAAATGCTTTAATCCCAAAGACGGTCTTCAGACCATACCCAATGCAAACCAAAATGGAACCATATCTAGAAGGAACCAAAACAAACTCACCTGATATATGCAGGTCAAAACAAACTAATTCTCCAGTTCCAACTCTTCAGACCAAACAGTCTAAGGCTTCCGTCGTTTAGGACTCCAGTTGGGATGAGCGCTGGGCGAGGCACCATCCGGCAGTACGGAAGGGGCAGATGCAAGCAATCAATGCTCCTCCTACAGGGATCCCTGAACCGTCAGTCCAAACTGACGATGGCCTCGACCTCCACCACGTCCACGGAAGGGGATGGCTAACTCACCCGAAGGAGTCTCTGTTCGGGAATCAACTGAAGAAAGTGACCCGATTAGGGTCACATGGGTCACTCACGACCACCTCTCAGCCTTCCATACCAAATTGAGTGTCGGTCAGACAGTAGAGAATACAAACCAATATCTATATATTCAGGTACACTCAGAGTGGAGCCCAGCCTGTTAGTATTGCTGCTGAGGAACTGACATCAGCAAGCATAGAGATACATTATGAACATTTTAGAATCAATGAAGGCACACCCACAATGTCATTTTCCAAGGAGATGCAGCAAAACAGTGGCATAAAAAAATAAGTTTTGATTCTGCAGCCGGGCACACACTATTTAGTAGTCAATGTCATTCTGCCCGTGCCCACCACTAGACAAGTGGGAGAAGGCTTCTATCTAAAGAGAAAGGTATGCACTAATGTGAACAGTGTATTCATTAGTGGAGCAAAACCTAACCTTGGAGAAACAGAACCTAACAGAGGCTTTTTGTCGGAAATAGCAGAGTATGCGTTTCGATTGCAACCCAAAATTGCGCCTGCATATAAAATGGTGCCATGAATGCTAACATACATGTAATAATGCTTAAGTAGGATTCTTTCTATTCTAATAACCTTATGAGTACAAAAAGCTGTATGCCCATTGTTAATTCTTCGCCCAGTTACACACCTGGCAAAATTATTAATTCTTTCTGATTTTGTGGTCCAATTTAACACCCGATATTAGACGTTAAAAGAGAGTGCGAAATTCAGTCACAACCATTTACCACAAATGTGATTTCAGTTTTACTGCATGCTAAATCTACAGTTTACATGCTTTACACCTGATTTTACAAGACAAACAAATCAGCTATTACTTGGGGAAATGTGCGCAGGGAAGTCTTGTAGTCGCAGTGCAGTTTGCGCTGAACTTTGAATGTCAAATGAGTGAGGCATTCTTACGAGTGACCTATTACAAAGTGGACTCTAATGGTCACACTTGTAATTTCCCAGGGTTACGTGCACCCCCAAGCCATAGTATTTTCCAGATCCTTAGTAATGAGCTCAGTATCGATCAGGAAATTCATACTGAGTGGCCACACCAATGCAGCCTAGTCCTTAAAAGAATAACGAGATGCTTTTCAAAAAGAAAAATTAAAAATGTTCTTTTCATTTTTTAAGAGTAGACAATGGCCCTTGGGATCACTGACTGCTCTTAAAAATATTTTTGCAACTACTCACTAAGAGAAAGGGGTCCTTGGGGACCCCTTCCCATTTGGGAATGTGTTACCATCTACTTGAAGTAGGTGGTAAAATGCAAATGTTTTGCAACTGCATTTCGGTCGCAAAACATACACACATACCACTGCGAGTCGCTATTAGGAACGGACCCCCTTAAGGCTCCCTTCCTAAAACGGAACAACAAACCCATTTTTCAATTCAGTAATAGGGTACTGAATTGCAAAATAGGCATTTGTACATAAAAAGGCTTTTCTGCGATTCTGCGAATTAGGCAATTGGCGACAACAAAAAAGCTACATACATGAGGCCCCATGTTCGGCGAGAAGTAGACACTTCTCAATCCGGAAAACCAGGGAGAGTGGCTGCAGGCGATAATAGTGTTTCAAATTAAATGAGCACCATTGCCTTGTTTTTCATTTCACCTCCTAGGGATGTGTTTTTTATAGATCTGTTTTGTTCCTTGGGTGAGATGCATCTTCCAATCGCAAATTGTAAAGGACCAATTAGTTCGAAGATGTGGCCTTTGCACATCGTAACAAGGTGAGAGGAGAAGCATATGACAAACAACTGCTTTCATTCAACCATGCTCGCTCACATTATACCCCCCTAGAGTCAGTAACTGTAAAATAATATTTTTAATGTCAGTACAATATTAACCTTTGCAGATAGAGCACTGAGGGCGTATTGGATTTAGGTGTACGCCAATTGTTCAATCATTTATTTTCATCTCAGAGGTTTTTTTTTCCTCATGCACGCGTTTTATTATTTACCTCTCTTCAAGCTGCGATTGCAAAATTGTGTCAATTGATTTCTGTGAGTTTAATTGGAAATGCTCCCCAGAGTTCATTCACTGCGCTGCGAGACGTCAACTCTAGCCGCTCTTGAGACACCTTTGATTTATACTGTTGCTCTTTTAGACCATTGTTTTACAGATGTTTTTAAACCTGTTACCCTGCTTCTCATATAAAGTGTTTTTAAGCTGGAGATTGCTTTTATTAGATGTTGGAAGAAGGATTCACTTGTTCAGAGCTAATTGTGACGTCCGCGAAACTTCCGGGAGTTGTTTCTACTGCCTTGGTGGGCTTGATGCAAACTCTTCACCTCCCAGAGCTGAGGAACTCCATCGATCATGAAATTATGGCAACAAATAAAACATTTACCTAACGATCCATGCAGGAGTCATTTTGTGGCTTTGTTCCTAAAATAGTTTTTCAACTAGGCTTGACATTTAAAAGTCTATTTGACCTTTGTACTACATTTATGCTGTCAACGTGAGGTTGCCAGTAACATATAGTCAGCTGCGTCTTTCAAAAAGAAGGAATGTGGGCAGCAGCACTCACTGGTAAGATGTGGTGCACTATACAGTAGTAAGATTTACACGACAGACATGTTGCTGTTATTTGGAGTTATCCCAGATGAATGTGTCTAATACTGCACATATCTGTTGTCAGGTGTGATTGTCTCATTTCCTGGATGTGGCTTTCATGGCCTGAAATGTGTTGCCATTGATTGATCCTACTCCAACTTGTACCTGCTCCTGCATTCTCTTCCTATTGTTTTTACTGTGGATTTTCCTCCTTGAAATTTAAAGCTCCAGTTTCATTTTGTCCTTTTAAGTTATCTGTTCCGTTCCTAGGGGCATATTAGCAAGGGCAATATCGCCGCTTTAGCGGCACTTTTTGCCGCTAAAGCGGCGATATTTCTATCGCCCTATTAACAAGCAGTCGCTAACAGCAGTTAGCGACAGCTTTTAGGCGATAGCGACCGGTTTGGGGCCCGCTTTGCATGTCAGCGATATTTATCGCTAATGACATGCAAACTGGGCGTACCCAAACTGTTAGCGACTGAAAGCAGTCTCTAACACAGCTATCTCCTATTAGCAAGGCAGGTTTAGTGATAAAAAAAATCGCGCTTAAAAAAAATTGCGCTAAGCGCGATTATCGCTATAACCTAACGCCTGCTAACAACATGACTTACCTGTTTATCCAATGGGAGGTGGATCTTCAGGTTAAGTCCCCATTGGCGTTAATGTGTGAAAATCGCTGGATTTCCAGCGATATTCACGCATTTCGCCGGTATCGCTGGATATTTTAGCACAATGGAGACAAACTTTGATAATTCCATGTTTTCACTGCTAAAATATCCAGCGATAAGCAGCGATAACAATGAATGCGCTAAGCGCGTTTTGCGATAAATATCGCAACTTCTTGCTAATAGGCCCCCTACTTGGGTCTTCCTCGGCATGTAACTCTTGCTGCAAATAATTTAATCTAATCCTACCCCTGCCTTCTCTTAGATGTGCTTTTTCTTGTTTCTACCTGTCCTTTATTCAATTAATTCAGTTGTGTAATTTACTGCATTTGCCTACTTATGCTTGTCATCCCCCTTTGTGCACTTGTCACTGTACTCTATTGTGTCTATTCAGAGCTGTTCTCGCATATTCATGTGCCTCTTCCTGCTTGCATATGTATCTTCAATCCAGATTCAAATCTTTGAATGAATCTGACATTCGGTAATTAATCAAAGTGCATTTCATTGCATTATTTTCTAGCTTGTTCCTGTCATTCTTTTCAAGGTCCAGACATATCACAGAAATCAGTAAACCAGAACATGGGCAATTTCACAAAGGAACTAAAACAATGAGAGACAATGAAGCCACTTCAAGCAACAGTAATTGCAAGAGTATGGTAATTGATTATAGTAGTCAAGATATCATTCCTACACATGCATTATCCTCTGTGGGATCTAGTAGATTCTCCTTGTGTTTATTCCTGTGTATTTATGATTCGTTGTTTCTTTCTATTTTTATACTTATTTGTCTTGTTGCAATTAAGTGGAAAACACCTCTGCGCTCTGTGGTTTCCCACTCTCTCGCCAATATTACTTTGAACAATCATTTTATATAATTCTTACCTTTCATTTTGTGAAAATCAACCTTGGTATACATGTTGTAAGGTGCGAAGAAGAGCATTAGACTTTACTTACACATTTACAATAAAATCACTGCTCCTTTCTTTTAGTATCTAACTATCAAATGAATATGTGAATTAGAAGGTTGGTATCATATGATGTGTGTAGCACACTGTGGTGACCAATGAAAATCATAAATGCATGTGAACTAGTCCATTATTGCAAAGAAAAAGAGAACTGTATGGTCTGCAGCCTCAATAAACAAATGCTTAATATAGGGGGCTACAAAGAATCTATTAACGAAAAAATGCATCTGTCCTATTTTATTCCAAATAGGAAATAATTTGCTTTTCTTCTCCCCTAATGTTTTATCCAGGTCTTGTTAATACTCCCTTAACTTAGACACACATCTCTTTTTCTAAACAGTATGGTATTTTTCTCATTCTGTCTCTAATTGTAAATGTTGGTTTGTATTTAGCCAAGAATCATGTGAAAGGTTAAACTTTGAGCTCAGACATAGTTACTAAATGTAAGCTAAGTTTACCTTTGTTTCCTCTCTGTGAACAGATGAAGTGTTCTTTTCTGGAAATGCATATAGAGCATATTAAGACATTTGCGTAGTGACTTTTGAAAGCTTTTGTGACATAACTACAGAACATAATAGTTGTCATCATATAGTAGCCCCAATAATTCTTGTTTTGGAACACCAGCCAGACAAGATTGATAAAACATGTTTAAAAGATTTTGTTTGGCTGCTCCTACGGTTATATTTTGTTTGTATGTAAAACTTTCTCAACATTATCATTTTTTGCTAGACAATGCCATGACAACATTTATTATGCATTTAATTTCAATTTAGTATGCATACTTTTGCAGTAGGGGAAACATGGCTTGAGATTGTATATATATTCATTGCAGCCCTTACTGACCATTCTTGCTCTCTCTCCTTTTATGGCTAGCTGCACCTCAGAGCTGTTGGTGTAAATCACCCTAAAATCATGCTGAGAATGTTCAGATATGAGAGACACTGGTGGCAATTGTTAGACCTCGCATCCTTGGCGTGGTTTCCCCAGACTTTTTGCCTTCTGACCGCCTGTATTCCTGACTTCATTTTCCTGGCCTTAGTATTCTAGGCACTTTGCCACTGCTAACCAGTACTAAAGTGCATGTGCTCTTTCCCTAGAACATGGTAACATTGGCATATCCACAATTGGCATATTTAATTTACTTATAAGGCCCTAGTAAACTGCACCACATGTGGCCAGGGCCTGTAAATTAAATGCTACTTGTGGGTCTGCACCACTGATTGTGCCATTCATTCAAGTAGCCCTTTAAACATGTCTCAGGCCTGCCATTGCAAATCCAGGAAGTGCAATTTGAAACTGCCATTTCGACCTTGCCCAAACCTTCCTTTTTAATGCATATAGGTCACCCCTACTTTAGTCCCTGGACAGCCCCAAGGCCAAGATGCAGTGTACTTAAAAAGTTGGACAGGTACTCTTAAGGTTTACATGTCCTGGTAGCGAAATACTCATACATTTGTTTTTCATTCTGCATGGCCTATCTCTCCCATAGGTTTACTTTGGGATCACCTTATTACATGTTATAAGTGTAATTTTAATTTGGGAAAAGATAGATATTTTGAGTTTGGTGTCTCTGGACTCACAATTAAAATCACAACTTATGTTAAAGTTGGATTTTAGGTTGAATGTCTGAAAATGCCACTTTTAGAAAGTTCGTAAGTAACTGGAGCTGAATGCTCTAGACAGGGACTGCACTACCTGTGTACACTCAAAAGTGAGTATGTAACAAATTAAACAAAGCTTATGAAATACTTAAGATGAACTAGTAAACATCATCAAGACCAATGTATATGTCTGGTTCGTCCATGAACATTCGCATATCTGAAAAACGGATCAGAGTTTCTTCTTGTTGAAGTGTTGTTTAATCACACTCATTTCAAAGTGAAAAAGTTCATGATACAATGATCCAAATCGAATGAAGAATCAAATGACAAAGCTCAATTTTCCCAATGCATTTTGGGCGTAGAATTCGCCCTTCGTCAGGGGCATCTATGAATGAAAACGAAATAATCGAATTAAATGATTCAAAGGGAACTATTAACAAAATTGAGGATGGAAAGGCTCAACGCAACCAAACAGTTTTTAGACGAAGTCAGGAGGTTGAAAGTTAAAAGCACGTCACCAATAGAATTGAGAGAAGCTGCTGTGTGTACAAGGAGGGGTAGCGGGTTTTCAGTGCGTGAGAGCAAAAAGTGAATAAAGATCACCGTGTGAAAAAAGTTATAAAACAATACATACACAAATTGCTTAAGAAAACACTACCTATAAAAGAATGATGGAGCTGGTTTCAACTGCGTGGCTGAAACAGTAAAATAAGGTTGCCTACAAGAAAAAAGGAAAGTGGCCCATGGGTAATGAGCGGTGCTGAGGAGCAGACCGACAGTTGTCGAAAGTGTAGAAAGATAAAAGACTATGAAGTGACTCACAGAGCGTTCGCGGAACGCTTAGGACCAGATTGCTATGGGAGAACGGCTGCGTGCGGTTGCACGAGCGTAATGGCACTAAGGGACTTGGCGTTGCGCAGAAATGGACCTGAGAAGAGCGTAAGGATTTAAGGTCAAAAAGTTGTCTTATGTGTCTCTGAATGCTCGTGAGATGAGGCCTGTCATAGGGAAAATTACCTTGTGCAATGCTCTCTTGATCCGCACTCTGAATCCGAAAAATTTCGAGGTGATAAAGCGAACTGGAATCTGTATGTAGCAACGGCGTCCAGACCACGTTAGCGTGGGGAGGTGCCGGTACGAAAAAATAAAGGATGGACTGAGGGGAGTGTAGTGGACGCAAATGAGCGGCCATCTTAGGTTGGGAGATGTACTGGTTGCAGATAACAGCGATTGTGAAAGAAAAAAGGTAGTGAGAAACGAAATATTAGTAGAACAGAATAAAAAGAAGAACTAAGAAGATCCCGAACACCAAGAGAATTCTAAAATAAAATCTCAGCTGAAATGAGAAAAAAATAGTGAAAACGGTTAGGCTTGTCCGATTCATACATGTGGACAATGAAACAGTATTCTGCCTATTTACAATCTATTGCGTGGTTGCTTACAATGATATCGTATCCTGCCTATTTACAGTCTATATGAGAATTACATACAGGCATGCTGTCTGTGTAAGTCGAATGTAAATGTCGACATGTAATAACACGCGGATAACGCTAGTGCATGAAGGATAAACATGACTGTAGGAATATGCGCACATTATGTGTGCTATTATAATACATAATCAAAAGTTCAACAATTACAATCTGCGGTGTCCCACGTGGTATCCCTATGACTACTTAACTCTGTATCAATTGAATGAGCGTAATGTGAACTTCCTCTCATGTAGCTAAATGGAAATGTCGGCATATGCCGAAGTATTAGGTGTAGATAATGGAATGTGCTTGCCTGAAAAATGTGTGACTCCCCCAAAAAAAAATTAAATAAGACTTAGAGTGATGGTGGACTTGCTGAAAAAATGTTTTTTGCTCTGGTGCACTGGTTAATAACCCTGACCTCCTTCTGTTCAGGAATATGGAGGGAAATGTTACAAGAAACATGCAAACTCAATCTTATCATTGAGACCCTTGGGGCTCAAGGTATTGAGATACCGAATCCAGAAGGATTCCCTCTGAACAATGAACTTGCTCATGTCACGATCATTATGCGATTTAATGACTTCAATCACACTGAATTTTAGTTGAGCGATCGTGTGATGAGCATCACACCAATGATTAGCAAGTGGTGAGGTTGTAGATCTGGTACGAATACGGCTTTTGTGTTCCGTGATACGGGTACGTAGGGATCTTTCAGTTTTACCTACGTAATATAAGCCACAGGGGCATCGGATAATATATATCACGTTCGAGGTATTACAGTTGGCTGTGAAATGAAATTTGACTGGCTTGCCCGACCAGGGATGAGCCATAGATGCACCCGTGATGACATTATTGCAATGGGAACAGTTGTGACACTTGGTCATGCCCTTCGGTACCTGATTGTTAGTGGGATCACGTTTCTTAAGAAGTTCTTTCAAGTTATTGGAGCGTTTGTACGCAAAAATCGGTGGGTTTTTAAACAGATCTCCGAAGTCTG
This sequence comes from Triturus cristatus, assembly GCF_964204655.1. Taxonomy (NCBI): domain Eukaryota; kingdom Metazoa; phylum Chordata; class Amphibia; order Caudata; family Salamandridae; genus Triturus; species Triturus cristatus. The sequence goes on from NC_140580.1 coordinate 481,785,107, forward strand.
GTTCTGCCTGTAGCAGATCCCATCTGTTTAGTATAATTTTTTTGATGGCAGGCGAGAGGGTAGAGAACTTGGAAACATAGACCTCTCTGGTTTGTGTAGGTTTTATTTGTTTGTCAAGTAATGTGGACCTAGAGACCTGATTGAGTCGTTCAACCGATGACTCTATGAGTGTCCTAGGATATCCGCGTGCAAAGAACTGTTCTTTTGTATCTTCGAGAGTAATGTGCAATTGTGAAGTATCTGAAGTGATGCGCTTTATTCTCAAAAATTGAGAATAAGGGAGATGTCTTTTCAAGGACTGCGGATGAAAGCTGTCGTAAAGGAGCATGTTGTTGCGGTCCGTGGGTTTTTTTAACAGAGAGGTGGTGATCTTATTAGACGTCAATTCAATGTGTACATCAAGGTACGTGATGGAATGTTTGTCCAGTGTGTATGTGAACTGTATTCCAGGATTACAGTCATTGAGCGATAAAAGTTTGGTTTCCAAAGTATGTTTGTTGCCTTGCCACATAATGAAAATATCATCAATGTATCTACGATATATGATGAGGTTATCAGTCCATTCCCTGTCATTCAGGATGTTGTCTTGTTCGAATTTCATCATGTATATATTTGCGTAGCTTGGAGCTCCCGCAAAACCCATGGATGTACCATTGGTTTGTAAAAAGAATCTGTCTTTCCATTTGAAGTAACTATTGAATAGACAGAAATTCAATAGTTCCAAGAGGAAAATTTTGTTAGCTGGAATGGTGTCCATTTGAAGCAATGCCCATTCTATTGCTTCAATACCTTCAGAGTGTGGAATTGAAGTGTATAAAGCAACAACATCTACTGTCAGTAACCATATTTCATCTTGGTTCTGAAGACTGAGATTGTTAAGTAATTTCAAAAAGTGAGTAGTGTCTTGCACGTATGTAGACCCTGCCTGCACAAATGGTTGCAGAAAGTAATCTAGGTATTGACTAAGAGGATCATGAATGGAATCGCACCCTGATACTATGGGGCGAAATGGAGGATTGGAAAGACGTTTGTGTATCTTAGGTAATGCGTAGATAAGTGGTCTACGTGGATGTTTGTTGTACAGAAAGTCATATGTTTTGGAGTTAATCCACTCCATGTCTTTGGCATGCATAAGAATAGTAGTCAAGGTGTCTTGAAATTCAACTGTTGGATCCTGTTGTAATGGTAGATATGTGGACTCATCAGACAACATCTCACTGATTGCGGATTCATAGAAACTCGTGTCCATTATGACCAGTGCGCCACCTTTATCAGCGGGAAGAAATGTTAGAGACGTGTTAGTCCTCAAGTTTTTGAGTGCTTTCTTGTCCTTGAGTGACATGTTCTGGTGTTTTTTGGAGGGTGTAGGTAGATGTGTTATATCATGTTTCACCAATGACTCAAAAGTGTCAAGCACTTTGTGTGAAATTGGAGAAACGAAAGTGCTTTTGGGTTTAAACTCAATGTATTCTCTATCACTGACCGTAGAAGCAGAAAAGGTTTGAATAGAAAAGAAATATCGCAATCTTAGTTTTCTCATAAATTTGTAAAGTTCTACTTCAGTTTGAAATGGAGTAGTGTGATAAGTTGGAACAAAAGATGTTCCCTTGTTGAGAAGTGCAATTTGCGATTCTGACAGACTGGAGGAAGAGATCTTAACAACTAGTGTTTTTTCTGTCTCCTGCCTGAGCTTAATGCTTTTGTGCTTTCCACTACCTCTACGGGTTTTGGGGGGATTATCTCGAGAGTGGGTTGGTTTGTCGGTGGACTGTTGGCTGCTGGACTTGTCTCTAAAAAAGAGGCCTTGGTATTGGAGGTCGATGGTACTGCTGGAGCCCCTAGATCGACTGTAGTTGGTGCAGGGGGTCTTGTTAAGCGAGTTTCACTAACAGAGGCTACACTCTCCTCGGATGATGTATTTCCTGGTTTTGAGAAGGTCCGCTTCTGGGCGTAAACTTCCGCCCAGGAATAGACCTCGTCAAGTTTATAGTCAATGGTGTCTCGCCTGAACTTGCGAACTTTGCGTTCGTGTATTTCTTTGGCGTAACCATCCAATTTGTCGTTAATCGTCTCTAAAGTGTGTGACCAATCTTCTCCGGTCATGCGTGTTTTTAACGAGTCTTGTAGTTCATTGATCTCTGATTCTAAATCGGTTAAAACTTTAGAGAGTTCTTCCACAATCAGTAGAATTAGATCTAATGAGCATTTATTAAGTATGGAATACCATTTTTCCAAGAATTTCTTGTTCATTTTGAACATCATGGGTTTGAGTGGTAGTCTCAGCCCTCTCGGGATCCTCAGGGACAACACACCAAGTTTATACAACTATTGAATATATTATTCATTTGGTTTACTGTTTAAAACAGAGTGCACGCCAGCTGTTTTCTTCTTCCACTTTTAGAAAGTTGCCATTTTTTTTACTATAACCCTTCTGTGCCTCTGCCTGTCTCTGAACACACGTATGGGGTGGGTGACAACTTTGCAGTCGAACCCGCGACAGCACAGGCACTTGTCCAACAAGATATTGAAGAAAACATAAAGGTCAAGGGCTTGCTGGCTTGCCTCTTGTGATGAAGTCTCAGGGACATCAAAGACTTCCAATAACCCTTCTAAAGCCTCTGCACTCTTTCAACTGTGAGTCTGCCCTGCCAAGTGGTGCCAATCCAGTCCTGGGCCCTTGGAAGTGGGTTTTCTGACTGTTTTTCTGCAAAGTCCAATCATCGCCATTTTTGCGCCTTTTGGAACCGATACATCTTACATCTCCACTGACACATTCTGCTGCCACTGAGGACAAGAATATTGCATTGGCGGCTGTGTGACTAAATGATGACTTTTCGCCTTTTTTAAGAGGAGTTTGCTGGTGATGCATCTCCGGCTCCGCGGATCGTACTGATGCATCGCCTACATCCAGCCATATTGACAGCAACGCATCACCTCCTCTGCTCCATCAGGTCTTCGACGACGATGCATCCTCCATCCAAAGGTACTCTTTAAGCAGGACAAGGTTAGTCCCTGTATCTGACCCGCACTCCATCGAGGTCGGTCTGAACTTTCTCGATTTACCCCAGTCAAGAGCGACCAGATGTCCCCGGTTGGCGCTTTTTACTTTTAAGCTCTGTATTTCAATTTCATCTGTAAAACTTCATAAATCTGGTTTGACTTATTGGATTTTTGTTGTTTTGGTCTTGTTTTGTTCAATAAATTATGTTCTATGTTCCTAATCTGTGGTGGTTCCACTGTTTTACTATATTAAGTGTTGCACAAATACTATCCTGTTTTTGCGTGGTGTTTCCACAAATACTTTACACATTGTCTCTCAAATTAAGCCTGACTGCTCTGTGCCAAGCTACCAGAAGGTGAGCACAGGTTACCTTAGGGTGTGTATCTGACTTACCCTGACTGGGATTATGATCCCTACTGGGACAGATGCATACCTCTGCCAACTAGAAACGCAATTTCTAACACTAACAAAGTTAGTTTTGATAGAATGTTAGAACCTGGCCCACAGGTAATATGCATGACAGTAGCAAGAAGTACACGCAGACCTTAAAATAAAAGTGACCAATTTTGCTGCTTTTAAAGTTTAAAGAGCTTAGCTCTATCAGCACTTCATCGGAATTCAAAATAGGTGGAAGGGTGATTTTCTCTAGTAAATTTCAGGGGAGCAGTAATTTCTCATGCCTTATGTGTTCACAAAGTAGAAAGGCATGAAAGGTTTTGATGAGTGTGGTTATTTTCCCAAAATCAAAAACCTTGACCTAGATTATTGTATATTGCTTTTGATTTGTGATGTCTGCTGTTCCCTCATTAACTTGGAAAAGTGCCTATTGCTATGTATGCATTTTTTATGATGAAAATCCATAAAAATGGGTTCTCTGCTCTGGCTAAGCCAGTGCACTTGTACATGATATTGGACCTAGGTCGGCATTGCTCAACTTTTTTTGCTTCCCATCACCAGCAGCTATACATGAATTAGGGGCTGATTTACGCCTTGGTAGACGGATCTATCACGGTGGTGGAGGACATTACCTCTACTACCACAATGTACTAATGTCCACCAAATTTAGAGATGACAGCTTTCCCATCCATCATCCCTGTAAGTTAAAGGGAACCACCATCACAGAGGTTCCCATCACTGTAAAACGTAGCCACCATTACTTTTGACTGTCATTTATCAAATCTTTTACTTTTTTTGATTTTCAAAAAGATATATTCCCACTTTGGTAGTTTGTTTTTGAAAAACAAAAAACTAATGACTCCCACATCCTGGAAGCTTTCTCCGAGTGTGTGGAGCATTTTTTGTTTTATCTCTCCTTTACCATCCGTTTCTTCTGGCAGTGACAGACAGAAAAAACAGCATCTCACTGACCACACTAAATAGGGCTGGGGATGTAATGCCCTTCCTCCAACAGCCCCTACTCTGTTGGAATGTCTGAGGATGATTTCGATGGACAGAGCCAATGGGGACTCCTTTAATTGAAATCTTATGTTAAGCCTGTCTCCAAACAAGGAACATGGACAAAGAGTTTAGCAGCTAGGCCACTCAATTGTGTTTGTTATGGAGTATCCTGTTCTCCAAACTCTAAATTTCCCCTGAGTGTAGTTGAAGGATGTTTAAAAAGGTGTGTGTGGAAGGGGAGGGCAAAGTGCTTTCTTGAATGTATGTCTGTGATCTAATGGGGTAAGTGGGGTGGATGTTCCATATTATTTAATGCATGTTCCAGTATAAATGCTCTTGATCTTGAGGAGGTGGATTGATTTTTTGTTACCGTTCAAAGTCTATTTTGAAACTTCCATGAAGAGGATACAATGATTGATACCAGATAATAATTTTTGTGCCTGCGCATTACGGCAATGTCATGTTTCCAGCTGTGAATATGATTCTGCATTAGAAATATTGATCAGGTAATAGGGTATAATGGAACAGATGAAATGCATGTTGACTTCACTTTAAGGGGTAAATCAATGTTCTAAAGTGCGATTTTTTTAACTAAAAATATCTGTGGTCGAATGTAGTGTGTGATTGACTCTGACACTTCCATGTACTGTGAGCTAAATATTTTGTATCATTATTGAAATATTGACAGCATAATGCAACTTCATTTTAAAGCAATTTTATATTCCAAACCACATAAGCAAAATAAATGTACAGGAATGGAGATAGTGAGATTTTTGTATGAAGGAAATTACGCACACCATTAAGGTCATTTATGAGATTTCAGGAATGGAGAAAATAAAAACAATTAATGTTGAATTTAATTTTATATGATGAGACCCCACATTAGTAACCCTGTTTTTACTGATACCATAAACGTTGTGGAAACACCAAGTATAACCTTGGTCACAGTTCGTCTTCTGCTGAAAGATCAATATCTGTTATCATACCAGGAGCTTAACATTCATCTAGTGATGATCACAGTATATAGAAGATGAAATGGTACTAACAGTAATTTTTTCTTCTAATCTGCTGTATGAACTGACAACAAAGTGCTGCAAAATAAAAATAAAACTCTGCTATCAAAGCATTTTCTTTTTAAAAAAGTAGACGAATGTGTAGCAAGTCATATGTTTTAACATCCCAGGGAAGTTCTGAAGCACCAATAAATTGGTATTTTGTTAAGTTATGCAGCATAACAACGAATTATTTTGATTTTATTTCTATTATTTCCACAAGTTTGTACAATTTAATTAAACATTTTCTAATATTGTTGGCTAATAAAAATACACATGTTAAAACTACTTTATTTAATGTATCATGGTTCTCTTAAATAACACATGTGAGAAAGTGGATTATTAATCAGGGTGTACGGTAGTCCACAAAAGTAGCAAGGTTGCTCACTATCTTGCTTAGTCCAACCAAAGGTTTCAGAAATGTAAACCAGAGCTCCACTCCTGACAGTTACCACACAGAGTAGACAGGTTTAACTTAATAAACAAGCATTGGCATAGCCAATAGGTCTATGCTTTGGGACCTTATAAGTGTTTAGCCATGCAACAGTTGATGTTGGTGTACCACGAATATTGTGCTGCATAACTAAATACTTATAAGGTCCCAAAAGCGAGACCTATTGACTGTGCCAATGCTTGTCTTGTATGTTTACTTGGCGCGCCCTGCTGAGGCTTTCTTTTCAATCCATGTGTACCAGCCTCCTGTTGTGTGTGTTCTTGCATGACGTGTAATCTCCAATCTGCAATCTTTGCTGTGCCAATGCATTGACATAGTCAGAGCCCACACAACGGCAAGATGCACCTCTCTACGGCAGTTCCAGGCACTGCTAAACAATGCTTGAGCACTGTGGGCTCACAAAAGCATGCACAGACTTGGAATCTTGTCACTTAAATGCCTAGAAGGAGTAAGCCTTTTCGAAGCAGCGTCCATGGTGCCCTTTTAGAGGTTCTTGTAAACTGTTCCTCTGCACATCCTGCAATAAAACACTTAGTGTGTGCAGTTTTAACAAAAGGACACAAGAGGAGGGTGGGAGGGAAAAAAGCAACAGGACAGCAGAAAACGCTGTGATGCGACCAACGCTGGGCATCTCATATCGCTTTTTTCATATGGGAATGGCTAATACGGACAAAAGGAGGGTGAGGGTTAAGAGGGGAAGAAGTAACATGGTTGGAGTGGAGTGGTGGGGAGAAAAAACACGGCCGAGTGGGAGTGAAAAGGGAACGATGACAAACTAAAATTAATTTAAATGTTAGCAACTTCATGTACATCAGAAATGGTCCGCATCTCATCAAAATAGGATCGGTAACATGCTGAGTCTTAGGATGAGGTGCTTGGGCATATGAGCCCGTAAGAATACTCACTTTCACGTGTAGGGGCATGTACTGTGACAGTTTAGGCACATAGACTACAGGGCACAAAAGTGAAAGCGACCGCGAGACAGGCAAATGTAAAGAAGCTTATGCAGCCACGCTAATTAGAAACAAATGGCCCCTGCGCGCCGCTGCTCGTTCCTGCCAGGTGGATGCCGCCACATGCACGAGTGTTAGAAAAGTGCACACTGATTCCAAAAGTTCATCTCCTATGCAGCGCATGCGCGCTGCGCTGCGCTAGGCTCGACCTAAAAATGCGTAAAGTATTTCGAAGTACCAAAATAGTTAAAAAGTAAACTCAATGATTACTTTTTTCGGTTTCCATCTAATGACCATAAATATATACTATACTTTTAGAAAGGGCAACAACATCAAATACATCTTGAAAAAATAAAAAATTCTAATTTAAACTTAGGATCTTATTGATATACAAGAGATAAAAATAAGCCAAATTAGGTTGAAAAGTCCCAAAACATTATTCAAAATTTAGTAAACTCCCTTAGCATTAGGCAATTTTACAAAACACCTGACCATTCTCAAGATGACGGTTAACCCCTTCTGTGCCCATGACGAGCTGGACTCGTCATGGAGCACAGTCGCACTGTGCCCATGACGAGTCCAGCTCGTCATGAGGCATTCCTTGGGGAATCCCTCTGGATTCCCTTTAATTAAAAATAGCCTTGGGAGCTGGGGAAGAGCTTCCCCAGCTCCCGAGGCCCCCCCCCTGCTTTCAGTGTAATGACGATCGTCGCGCACGTCGCGCCAACGTCATTACACTGAAAGTGAAACTGAAATGAGCCAAGAGGCTCATTTCAGTTTCACTTTCTACGTGCTCAGGGGGCTATCTCAGCCTGAGCACGTAGAAAGACGGGAGAGGTATCGTTGGAAAGGGGAGAATCTCCCCTTTCCAGTGGATCCCCCGGGTGTCTAGTTTTCAGAAATGTGTGGGTTTGGTAGGTTTCCCTAGGTGGCCGCCGAACACCGGGCCAAAAACCCAAGTGACCCCCCTTGCAAAACCAGGTCGTTTTGAGATAGGCAATTTTTATGTCGCCTCACTACGTTGTGGGCCCTTGCCTGTCGCGGTACTTGGGCCTCCCACACGAGTGAGGCACCATTTTTATCGGGTGACCCGGGGGAACGCTGGGTGGTAGGAAATTTGTGTCAGCCCATTGATGCCACAACTTTCCCACACAAAAATGTGTGCAAAAGGGGATTTTTTCAGCTAAATTTGAGGCTTGCAGGGCATTCTGGGTAAGGAAACGTTGGGGGATCCATGCAAGCCATACCTCCCTGGAATCCCCCAGGTGTAAAGTTTTCAGAAATGTGTGGGTTTGGTAGGGTTCCCTAGGTGGCCGCCGAGCACCGGGCCAAAACCCAAGTGACCCCCTTGCAAAACCAGGTTGTTTTGTGATAGGCAATTTTCATGTCGCCTCACTACGTTGTGGGCCCTTGCCTGTCGCGGGTACTTGGGCCTCCCACACGAGTGAGGCACCGTTTTTATCGGGAAACCCGGGGGAACACTGGGTGGTAGAAATTTGTGACAGCCCAGTGATTGCCACAACTTTCCCACACAAAAATGTGTAAAAAAGGTGATTTTTGCAGCTAAAGTTGAGGTTTGCAGGGCATTTTGGGTAAGGAAACGTTGGGGGATCCATGCAAGCCATACCTCCCTGGAATCCTCTGGGTGTCTAGTTTTCAGAAATGTGTGGGTCCAGTAGGTTTCCCCAGGTGGCTGCCGAGCACCGGGCCAAAAACCCAAGTGATCCCCCTTGCAAAAACAGGTCGTTTTGAGATAGGCAATTTTCATGTCGCCTCACTACGTTGTGGGCCCTTGCCTGTCGTGGGTACTTGGGCCTCCCACACGAGTGAGGCACCGTTTTTATCGGGAGACCCGGGGGAACGCTGGGTGGTAGGAAATTTGTGTCAGCCCAGTGATGCCACAACTTTCACACACAAAAATGTGTGAAAAAGGTGATTTTTTAAGCTACATTTGAGGCTTGCAGGGCATTCTGGGTAAGGAAACGTTGGGGGATCCATGCAAGCCATACCTCCCTGGAATCCCCCAGGTGTAAAGTTTTCAGAAATGTGTGGGTTTGGTAGGGTTCCCTAGGTGGCCGTCGAGCACCGGGCCAAAACCCAAGTGACCCCCTTGCAAAACCAGGTTGTTTTGTGATAGGCAATTTTCATGTCGCCTCACTACGTTGTGGGTCCTTGCCTGTCGCGGGTACTTGGGCCTCCCACACGAGTGAGGCACCATTTTTATCGGGAAACCCGGGGGAACACTGGGTGGTAGAAATTTGTGACAGCCCAGTGATTGCCACAACTTTCCCACACAAAAATGTGTAAAAAAGGTGATTTTTGCAGCTAAAGTTGAGGTTTGCAGGGCATTTTGGGTAAGGAAACGTTGGGGGATCCATGCAAGCCATACGTCCCTGGAATCCTCCGGGTGTCTAGTTTTCAGAAATGTGTGGGTCCAGTAGGTTTCCCTAGGTGGCCGCCGAGCACCGGGCCAAAAACCCAAGTGACCCCCCTTGCAAAAACAGGTAGTTTTGAGATAGGCAATTTTCATGTCGCCTCACTACGTTGTGGGCCCTTGCCTGTCGCGGGTACTTGGGCTTCCCACACGAGTGAGGCACCGTTTTTATCGGGAGACCCGGGGGAACGCTGGGTGGTAGGAAATTTGTGTCAGCCCAGTGATGCCACAACTTTCCCACACAAAAATGTGTGAAAAAGGTGATTTTTTAAGCTACATTTGAGGTTTGCAGGGCACTCTGGGGAAGGAAACGTTGGGGGATCCACGCAAGCCATACCTCCCTGGAATCCCCCGGGTGTCTAGTTTTCAGAAATGTGTGGGTTTGGTAGGTTTCCCTAGGTGGCTGCAGAGCACCGGGCCAAAAACCCAAGTGACCCCCCTTGCAAAAACAGGTCATTTTGAGATAGGCAATTTTCATGTCGCCTCACTACATTGTGGGCCCTTGCCTGTCGCGGGTACTTGGGCCTCCCACACGAGTGAGGCACCATTTTTATCAGGAGACCCGGGGAAACGCTGGGTGGTAGGACATTTGTGTCAGCCCGTTGATGCAACAAATTTCCCACACAAAAATGTGTGAAAAAGGTGATTTCTTCAGCTAAATTTGAGGTTTGCAGGGCATTCTGGGTAAGGAAACATTGGGGGATCCACACAAGCCATACCTCCCTGGAATTCCCCGGGTGGCTAGTTTTCAGAAATGTGTGGGTTTAGTAGGTTTCCTTAGGTGCCGGCAGAGCTAGGGTTAAAAAACTACAGCTAGGCACTTTGCCAAAAAAAGTTCATTTTTCACTGCGAAATTGAGGTGTGTCCACGATGCGTTTTGCGCCGTTACCTGTCGCGGGCACTAGGCCGACCCATGCAAGTGAGGTACCAGTTTTTCTCGGAAGACTTTGGGGAACACAGGGTGGGTGGAAATTTGTGGATCCACGCAGATTCCAGAACTTTCCACCACAGAAATGTGGGGAAAATGTGTTTTTTTGGACAATTTTTTAGGTTTGCAAGGGATTCTGGGTAACAGAACCTGGTGGGAGGCAGTCAAGTCACCCCATCCTGGATTCCCCTGGGTGTCTAGTTTTAAAAATGTATAGGTTTGCTAGGTTTCCCTATGTGCCGGCAGAGCTAGGGTTAAAAAACTACAGCTAGGCACTTTGCAAAAAAAAGTTCATTTTTCTCTGCGAAATTGAGGTGTGTCCACGATGCGTTTTGCGCCGTTACCTGTCGCGGACACTAGGCCGACCCACATAAGTGAGGTACCATTTTTCTCAGAAGATTTTGGGGAACACGAGGTGGGTGGAAATTTGTGGATCCACGCAGATTCCAGAACTTTCCACCACAGAAATGTTGGGAAAATGTGTTTTTTTTGACAATTTATTAGGTTTGCAAGGGATTCTGGGTAACAGAACCTGGTGGGAGGCAGTCAAGTCAAACCATCCTGGATTCCCCTGGGTGTCTAGTTTTCAAAAATGTATAGGTTTGCTAGGTTTCCCTAGGTGCCGGCAGAGCTATGGTTCAAAACCTACAGCTAGGCACTTTGCCAAAAAAGGGTCATTTTTCACAGCGAAATTGAGGTGTGTCCACGTTACGTTTTGCGCCATTTCCTGTCGCAGGCACTAGGCCGACCCACAAAAGTGAGGTACCATTTTTCTCGGAAGACTTTGGGGAACGTGGGGTGGGTGGAAATTTGTGGATTCACGCAGATTCCAGAACTTTCCTCCAGAGAAATGTGGGAAAAATGTGTTTTTTGGGCAATTTTTTAGGTTTGCAAGGGATTCTGGGTAACAGAACCTGGTGGGAGGCAGTCCAGTCACCCCGTCCTGGATTCCCCTGGGTGTCTAGTTTTAAAAATGTATAGGTTTGCTAGGTTTCCCTAGGAGCCAGCAGAGCTATGGTTCAAAAACTACAGCTAGGCACTTTGCCAAAAAAGGGTCATTTTTCGCTACTAAATTGAGGTGTGTCCACGTTACGTTTTGCGCCGTTTCCTGTCGCGGGCACTAGGCTGACCCACACAAGTGAGGTACCATTTTTCTCAGAAGACTTTGGGGAACGCGGGGTGAGTGGAAATTTGTGGATCCACGCAGATTCCAGAACTTTCCACCAGAGAAATGTGGGGAATATGTGTTTTTTTTGCAATTTTTTAGGTTTGCAAGGGATTCTGGGTAACACAACCTGATGGGATGCAGTCAAGTCACCCAGTTCTGGATTCCCCTGGGTGTCTAGTTTTCAAAAATGTATAGGTTTGCTAGGTTTACCTAGGTGCCGGCAGAGCTATGGTTCATAAACTACAGCTAGGCACTTTGCCAAAAAAGGGTCATTTTTCGCTACGAAATTGAGGTGAACGCCTCCTCAGTGCCCGACATCGCCATCGCCATCCCAGACGGCTACAAGATCATCCGGAGGGACCGCATCAACCAGACTGGAGGAGGCATCGCCATCATCCACAAGAACACCATCCGCATCATGACCAACGCCGACAACACCCTCGCACCCGCCGAGCACCTGCACTTCCAGGTCCACATCAACCCCAAGACCACCCTCAGAGGCACCCTCATCTACAGACCCCCGGGACCACGCACACAATTCAGCGAGGACATTGCCGACTTCGTCAGCCCGCACGCCCTCCCCTCCGCTGACTACATCCTCCTCGGGGACCTCAACTTCCACCTGGAGAACAACAACGACCGCAACACCACCACCCTGCTGGACAACCTCACAAACCTCGGACTCAAGCAGCTGGTGACCACCCCCGCCCACTACGCCAGACACACACTCGACCCCGTCTTCTCATCCAGCAAGGACATCACCTTCAGCCATGCCACCGGACTCCACTGGACTGACCACAGCTGCGTCCACTTCAGCTTCAGAAGGACCACGATCCACCACCACCAGCAACAGGCTGCACGCAGAAGCTGGAACAAGATCACAGCCGACCAGCTCGCGACTTCCCTGAGCAAGAACCCACCCACCAGCAAAACGAACCCCAGCCAAGCGGCCACCAACCTCACGAAGTGGATCAGCGACTGCGCAGACGACCTCGCCCCCTTGAGGACCCCGCCTAGCAGACCCGGCAGCAAGAAAGCCCCATGGTTCACCGACGAACTCAAGAGCTCCAAGAAGAACTGCCGAGCCCTCGAGAGAGCCTGGCGCAGAGACCCAACACCGGACAACATGACTGCCCTCAATCTCGCCACCCGAAAACACCACCAACGGATCCACGCCACCAAGAAAACTGCATTCAAGGAACGACTGGACAACAATGCACACAACAGCAAGGAACTCTTCAACATCGTTAAAGAGCTCTCCAACCCCAACGCCGGAAACAACGACATCACCCCTTCGCAAGACCTCTGCAACTCCCTCGCCTCCTACTTCCACAACAAGATCGCGGACATATACAACAGCTTCAGCACTCAACCGACGCACGCCACGACCGAACCACCGCCCCCCACCACCACCCTCCGCACCTGGACCCCGATCGGCACCAAAGACACCGTCCGCACGATGAACTCCATCCACTCCGGATCTCCGACCGACCCCTGCCCTCACCATGTCTTCAACAAGGCCGACGCTGTCATCGCACCCCACCTGCGGGACATCATCAACACCTCCTTCGACACCGCTACCTTCCTGGAGAGCTGGAAGCACGCCGAACTCAGCGCTCTACTAAAGAAGCCATCAGCCGACCCCACCGACCTCAAGAAATACCGCCCCATCTCGCTGCTCCCGTTCCCTGCCAAAGTCATCGAGAAGACCGTCAACAAGCAGCTGGCCGCCTTCCTCGAGACGAACGGATCCCTCGACCTCTCACAGTCTGGCTTCCGGGCTAACCACAGCACCAAGACCGCCCTGATCGCAGCCACCGATGACATCCGAGCCCTGCTTGACAACGGAGAAACAGCAGCCCTCATCCTCCTAGACCTCTCCGCGGCCTTCGACACTGTCTGCCACCGTACACTAGTGCAGCGCCTCAGCAACATCGGAATCCAGGAGAAGGCACTGGAGTGGATCATCTCCTTCCTCGCCGGAAGGACACAGAGAGTCCGTCTCCCCCCGTTCAGATCAGAAGCCACCGAAGTCATCTGCGGCGTCCCTCAAGGCTCCTTGCTTAGTCCAACCCTCTTCAACGTCTACATGAGCCCCCTCGCAGACATTGCACGCCAGCACAACCTCAACATCATCTCCTACGCCGACGACACCCAGCTGATCCTCTCCCTCACCAACGACCCCGCCACCGCCAGAGCCAACCTTCACGAAGGGATGAAAGAGGTAGCCGAATGGATGAAGAACAGCCGCCTGAAACTGAACTCGGACAAGACGGAAGTCCTCATCCTGGGATCTTCACCCTCCGCCTGGGACGACTCCTGGTGGCCCCCCGCCCTAGGCAGCGCACCTAAACCAACAGACCACGCACGCAAGCTGGGCTTCATCCTGGACTCCTCCCTCTCCATGACCAGACAAGTCAACGCCGTCTCCTCGTCGTGCTTCAACATCCTGCGCATGCTATGTAAGATCTTCCGGTGGATCCCCACCGAGACCAGGAAGACGGTCACCCAGGCCCTCGTCACCAGCCGTCTGGACTACGGCAACTCCCTCTACGCCGGAACCACCGCCAAACTCCAGAAGAGACTCCAACGGATCCAGAACGCCTCAGCACGACTCATCCTGGACATCCCCCGTCGCAGCCACATCTCCGGACACCTGAGAGACCTGCACTGGCTTCCGGTCAACAAGAGAATCACCTTCCGTCTCCTCACCCACGCACACAAAGCTCTACACAACCAAGGCCCAGGGTACCTCAACAGCCGCCTCAACTTCTACGCTCCCAAACGCCAGCTTCGATCGACCGGCCACGCCCTCGCCGCAGTCCCCCGCATCCGAAGAGCCACCACAGGGGGACGGTCCTTCTCCTACCTCGCCGCCAACACTTGGAACTCCCTCCCGACCCACCTCCGCCTGACCGAGGACCACCTCGCCTTCAGGAAGCAACTCAAGACCTGGCTGTTCGAGCAGTAGCGGATGCCCCCCCCCTAGCGCCTTGAGAACCTCTGGGTGAGTAGTGCGCTATATAAATGCTTTGATTGATTGATTGATTGATTGAGGTGTGTCCACGTTACGTTTTGCTCCGTTTCCTGTCGCGGGCACTAGGCTGACCCACACAAGTGAGGTACCATTTTTCTCGTAAGACTTTGGGGAACGCGGGGTGAGTGGAAATTTGTGGATCCACGCAGATTCCAGAACTTTCCACCAGAGAAATGTGGGGAATATGTGTTTTTTTTGGCAATTTTTAGGTTTGCAAGGGATTCTGGGTAACAGAACCTGGTGGGAAGCAGTCAAGTCACCCCATCCTGGATTCCCCTGGGTGTCTAGTTTTTAAAAATGTATCGGTTTGCTAGGTTTCCCTAGGTGCCAGTAAAGCTAGGGTTAAAAAACTACAGCTAGGCACTTTGCTAAAAATGGGTAATTTTGTATTGTGAAAATGTGGTGTGTTCACGTTGGGTTTTGAGCAATTTCCTGTCGTGGGCACTATGCCTACCCATACAAGTGAGGTACCATTTTTATCGAGAGACTGAGGGTAATTCAGATTTGTAAAGGAACTGTTATTACCTATTGACTTTTGATGCATTTCTGCCTTCCAAATGAAAGACATTGTGTAAAAAAGAAGTCATTCTAAAAAATGACCGATAATTCTCATGCTAGTGTGAGTATTCCCAATTTCGGAAAGGTGCAAATATCTACTGTTTCTAAACTCTATATTTTGTTCCCATTTCAGAAATACATAGGTGTCTTTAATACCGATTTTTCCATGTACACATTTTTACAGAATAATTACTATATACCCGGTACAAAATAAAAAACCATTGCAAGTTGCTGCTCGGTTTTTGGCTCTGGGTTTGTCGGGTTCTTGGTGAACCTACAAGTCCTATATATCCCCACAACCAGTAATGTCCAGCGGATAGAACGGTATATTGCTATCAAAGAGCTGTCATAATTAGAAGAAGTTACAGGTAAAAATGTTGACACAAAAGGCTTTTTTTTCAACAAATTTTCAATTTATCCTATATTTAACTGTTAGTTTCTATAAAGAAACCTTGATGGATCTACACAAATGACACCTTGCTGAATTCAGAATTTTGTCTACTTCTCCAAAATGTTTGGCTTTCCAGGATCCATTATTGCTTTTGCACCCATTTCTACCATTAACTGGAAGGAGGTCGAAAGCACAAAAAATAGCAAAAATAGGCTATGTCCCAGAAAATTGCCAAAACTGTGTAAAAAATGTTGGGTTTCTGACAAAAGTCTGGTATCCCCTAAAAGCTGGGTAAATGGTGATTTCAGCCCCACAAACGCTTTTTTTATATCATTTGCAGGGAAAAACCCAGATGCTTTCATTTGCAGCCCGTTTTTCTCATTTTTCCCCCAGAAACCTACATTTTGCTGTATTTTGGCTCATTTCTGTGACCCCTCCGGGGGAATCCACAAACCCTGAGTACCTTTAGAATCCCCATGATGTTGGAAGAAAAGGACACAAATTTGGCGTGGATACCTTATGTGGTCAAAAAGTTACAGGGGCCTCAGCGCGCACTACCCCAAATAGCCAAAAAAGGGCGTGGCACAGGAGGGGGAAAAGGCCTGGCAGCGAAGGGGTTAATAAACCAGAAACACATGTCTAGAGATCAGCCCTATCTGCGCAAGCCTTGGCGAAACACTCAAAAACATCGGAAGAAACTGCATTTCCCAGAATGCCAGGGGCGAACCTTACAGTGAGTCATTGAGCTGACGAGCTCGTTGATGAAGCACCTGCGCGCCAGTGAGAGGTACTGGACCTGATGCAATGATTGGCAGCCTACTCAGCAAACCCCAAATATTGGCTGTTTTCTCTACTGATGACGGTTAATAAACCAGAAACACAGGTCTAGAGATCAGCACTATCTGTGCAAACCTTGGCGAAACACTCGAAAACATCGGAAGAAACTGCATTTCCCAGAATGCCAGGGGCGAACCTTGCCTGAGAGGTCAGCGGTGTGCTCCCACATCCTATTGTCTATTTAAAGTACTCCTGTGAGTCATTGAGCTGACGAGCTCGTGGATGAAGCACCTGCGCGCCAGTGAGAGGTACTGGACCTGATGTAATGATTGGCAGCCTACTCAGCAAACCCCAAATATTGGCTGTATTCTCTACTGATGACGGTTAATAAACCAGAAACACAGATCTAGAGATCAGCACTATCTGCGCCAACTTTGGCGAAACACTCGAAAACATTGGAAGAAACTGCATTTCCCTGAATGCCAGGGGCGAACCTTGCCTGAGAGGTCAGCGGTGTGCTCCCACATCATATTGTCTATTTAAAGAACTCCCGTGAGTCGTTGAGCTGACGAGCTCGTGGATGAAGCACCTCCGCGCCAGTGAGAGGTACTGGACCTGATGTAATGATTGGCAGCCTACTCAGCAAACCTCAAATATTGGCTGTATTCTCTACTGATGACGGTTAATAAACCAGAAACACGTGTCTAGAGATCAGCACTATCTGCGCCAACCTTGGCGAAACACTCGAAAACATCAGAAGAAACTGCATTTCCCAGAATGCCAGGGGCGAACCTGGCCTGAGAGGTCAGCGGTGTGCTCCCACATTATATTGTCTATTTAAAGTACTCCCGTGAGTCATTGACGAGCTCGTGGATGAAGCACCTGCGCGCCAGTGAGAGGACCTGATGTAATGATTGGCAGCCTACTCAGTAAACACCAAATATTGGCTGTATTCTCTACTGATGGCGGTTAATAAACCAGAAACACGTGTCTAGAGATCAGCACTATCTGCACCAACCTTGGAGAAACACTCTAAAACATCGGAAGAAACAGCATTTCCCAGAATGCCAGGGGCGATCCTTGCCTGAGAGGTCAGCGGTGTGCTCCCACATCATACTGTCTCAAGTTTTTATAGCCTGCCCACGGCACACAAATCTAATGTTGTTGGTTGCTGGAGGAACAATATTATTGGCATACCGTGCTTTAAATTAAGCTTCTTAATCGGGGCTCGATGTAAAAGCATAAAGCAAATAGAATACAGTTAAAACAGAAGAGCACATTCAAGTATGTACCCAGTGCATTAATGAGTAATGGTCAAATGAAATATCATGCATAGCAAACCAGCAATGCTGATTTTTTTAGTATACCAGACAGATAGTCAGGCAAAGCCTTCCCTATCTGGGGCCCACAATTTCCCCAAATTTGTGTCTCTTTGGGTTGGAGTGAACAATTGTAAGTTCTGGCCCTCAGAAGAAAGTAAACTTATGCCAGCAAGCCCTGTCATCAGATGCTTCATGCTGTAGCCATGCCCTCGCAATACCCAGTCTGACCGCATTGATTGTATAGAAATAAATCTGCACCAGATTGTCTCAAATGGAGACTGAATGTTCCAACATAAAATCCACTATAGCCAAGTGGCAAAAATGGGAGTAACATCAGCCCCTGGCATCAAACACCTAAAGCAGTCAGATCATGGCTGGAGGTCCGTTTTGAACAATCTATAGTGCGTATAATAGATATAAAACAATGTCTTAGAAAATGGGCCTTCAGCCGAGACACATTGAGTATGCCTAGAGCCAATTGAACACTAAGATGGAAATCCCCTTTGGTCATAGTTGATCCGAAATTCTTAGTCCACTTCTCTGCCAGCTGTTGTAAGTGTTGTGAGTTGGGACCGAAAAGGCGAAAAATATTGTGGAGAGCCAATTGCCCGTTGTCTAGGAAGGCGATAAAATTGCTCCAGAAATGGGTTGGGGCACCCTGAAAGATCCTTGGTGGAAAAGTTACAAACAAAATTCCTCAGTTGGAGGTATCAAAAAAAGCCCTGTCGACTGTCCCCATGTTGGTTTTGAATTTCCTCAAAAGGATGAAACACACCATCAGTAAACAGTTGCTTAATGTCGATCTGGTGCCAAAAATGGAGATACCCCTCTTCAATACTATTTATTTATTTATTTATTTATTTATAGCATTTGTAAAGCGCTCTGCAACCCTACGGGCATCCTGGCGCTGGTAAATTGGGATTGTGCCAAAAGCAGCTAATCGTATTGAAGGCAGAGATTCCACAGTATGTTTTAATTGCATCCCAAACCCTATGAAAGACCTCCAGTGTCTTAAATCCTGTGCATCTGAAGTAAATGTGTCAAGCAAACCTGTTGCTTGAGGTGGTGCGTTAGTGAAAACCCAGTACTCTGGAAATAGATTAGACAGCATCCATTCCGTTCTCCCCATGACAACCCTGAGACAAAGCCCAGAAGAAGAGAGAAAGCACAACCACCAGAAAGGAAGAGCCATGCCGCCCATTTCACAAGGAAGTTGAAGATAGCGAATAACACAACACAGTTTGTTACTCCCTCAAATAATTCCCTGCAACTGGTCTCCACCCTTTTAAAATACTTTTTAGTAAGATGTAATGGAATGGACTGAAAAAAATATTAAAAAAATAAGCCTACAGAAGTTTGTCTCATTTCCGAAATAATGTCATTAATTCATTATATAACCCCATGTATTTGCACTCAATCACACTCTCTGCACGCTGTAAAGCAGACCCCCAGGTAGGTGGCTTCCCTCACATTATGAGGCTTGTACAGGACCATTGCAGAGCTGGGTACAATTTCAGTTTTAGCAATATTCAGTTTAGTACCGGATACTATGGCAAAACCTGCCTACACCGCCTCAATCCCAGTTAAAGCCTGATCAGTAGATAACAAAAAGATGGCAACATTGCTCACTTAGGCCAACACCTTAGTGGTAAACGGACTTAGATGTAAAGGAGGAGACTTCTATCTCTGAATAAAGTGCTCTAAATATAGTGCAAACAGCAGCGACAGAAGGGGGCAGCCCTGCTGGGTACCCCACTGGAATGCAATGCTGTCCGATATCTTCTCCATGCTTACACTTTTAGCAGATAAAGAGGTGTAGAGACTTCTAACCACCCAAATAAACTTTAGTCCCCGGCCCATTTTTAACTAGACCTCCCAGAAAAAGCCCCGGGCCACCCGGTGAAAAGCCTATTCGGCATCAAGTTTGATCAACCCCACAGATTTTAGTGTTCTTGTTTGTTAGAGAAATTTGATGATAGGACCCAAAATATGCCAGATCTTTATCCTTCTTTACATTTTTTTGAATGTATGCTTCTCCCCAGGACGCAGGTATCAATCACTGGCAGATTTGAGATTTAAACAGCTCTTTGAATCTAGGAACCAGAATATCAGCGAATGTTTAGTGAAATTCAAGAGGAAAAGAGTCTGGGCCAGACAAGCTCCATCCATGCTTTTATAATCTCTGTGAATTTAAAGGGCCTTCCAGCATCTGAATGACTAGAAGTTATGATGGTAAGCTTATCCCTTCCAGAAACCCTGCTATAGCTGCTGATGAGGGTGGGCTCTCGTCCTGATAAAGTGCTACATAAAATTCCCGAAAGACATGAAGAATCATGGCTTGGCCATGGCGCACTTGAAACGATGAATCACAAATGGAAACTATCACATTCTTTGATTGTTTTTCCCTAATCTAAAAAAAAAGAACCCATCCCATTTTCTTCATGTTCTGAAAGCAAAGGATCTGTTTTGTATGCCATCCCTGAAAGCCTGTATCCCAAATCTCTTTCTGAAGAGTCATGCGGGCGACAATGAATTGGTCCAATGCTTGTTCTGCCTCCTGCTACCAGTTTCTTGAGTATTCCAGGTCCAGAGTAGCAGATTTTCACATTCCTGTTCTGCCTTATGTCCTTCTCGATGGTATAACCGCTTTCATCATATCCAAGATGACTGTTGGAGGAGCCATTGTTATATCAGCAATAGCGCATGTGCCCACCTGATCAGTTTCAGACCTATAAACTTTCCAATCTTGGTCCCTAGCTAATAAGGCCATCCCTCGTTTAGCACCCTCACAACCCGACACCGCAATATATTGTACCACAGGGTGTTCTGATTTCTGGACTCACCCTTAGATAAATGTGTCTCATGAAGCCAGAGCATGGTCGGTTGAAGAAGATGGAGTACCTCATCCACCTGTTGGCACTTAGCGGGCATTCTTAAGCTGTTAATATTCCAACTAAGTACACGTAGAGCCCCAGTACTAATGCTGCTGCCATAACCCATTTCCAAACATTATAGACAACATACACAGCATGACACTGCCACCATCAATCCTTTTTGATGCTTTTCCATTATCTCCCCTTTTCACTGTACCACAAAAAGAAAGCAATTCCATCACCATCTTTTATTTCAAAAACCAACCCCCCACTGCCAATTCCATCCACCCACCCATCCCCTTACCTATCCCGGGTTCCCACTAGACGCCGGGACTTTCAAAACACCTACTCTCCACTCCCAAGCTCACAAAAAGACATCAAAAAAATCTTTAGCTCATTTGAAAGCCTTGCTCCCTCCCTTTACCCAATTACCTCCCAGTGGCTTCTGCTGCTGGCATGAAGGAGCCTCCCTACCATCCCATCCAACTAAACAATGAGCAATCCCAGAACAGGAAAGAAAGGCAACTGACGCACCCACCCCAGCACAAGAAGCTATTCTAGAAAAGAAGAAAAGAAAAAAAAAGGCCAATTAACTTGCACAGACTCCTTGTTGATCATACCATTCCTTAATAATGGGGTGGACTTTGACCACTGCTCCATCAAGTGCTTGGCCTGAGCATCATCATTACAGAAACTAATCCTTCCCTGGTAGGTAATCTTCAGTGTGGCAGGCTCTAGCAAAAATACTGTTGCCCCCAGCCTCTGGAGCCGCAGAATTAACTTTTGTAATTGTCACCTGCAAGCCCCTGTTTCTTTGCATATATCTGACCTTACAAACAACTCAATATCAAGTTCCCTAAGTGGGACTCAAGGGCGGGCTGCTTGATAAATGAGCTGGCATAGAATGAAATTGCCAACATAAATCGGAATGGCCCACAGGTATTGAGACCCTCGACCCCCATAGCTGGCAGTTTTGAAAAATGGAAATCTGTGTGCCCTCTGAATAGCACTATCTAAATCCTAGTCTGCAATCTGTGGAAATGCAGGTTGAAACAATGAGATGATGAATGATCGAATGTCTTCTCCTGTCATGCCTTCTGGTACCCCCAGAAACCACAAATTATTCCTGCGCAGGTAATTTGCCATATCTTCCACACGTGATGTCAGCAGAGCAAGGTTGGAGCTCTGATGTTCAACCTGAGCATGACCTGTTTCACTTTGACTACCATCACCTGGCGTCTGCAGAATGTCCATATTCCTTTACAACTTGCAAGCGACTGCTTGCGTCTTCTAATGAGCATTTTGTAAGGCAAGATTATCCTTGTAGTTCTCATCTGTGAAAGTTTACATACACTCATAAAGTTCTGAGAGATGGTTCAGATGGGTAGTCCTGAACGTTTTTGTCCACATGCCAGGCCTATCTTCAGCTCCTATTGCTGTCTATGCTCTTCACCCCAGGTTTTAAGACTTTTAAAACTGTTCCAGGGGTCTTTTGGGGTTGTTTACTTGTAGGTGTGAGTTGATCTCCTTCTGAATCCAATAATAGCTCTTTCTCTTTGCCGGTCCAATCTGTGTCCAAGGTGCTACCTTTAAAAACCTGTGCCAGCAGCAGTTCCAGCTGCCAAGTCGAAAGTGTGGCAGGGGTGCAGGAAACACTGACTGTCCCTCTACCTGCAGTCTTCCCTGCCATGTCAATCGGGCACTGTCAGTAACCGGCAGATGAGGCTCCTCACTCTGTGTGAGGTAACTCCTGGTCATCTGCGCTGCATTTTTCACCTTGCACTCTGATTGTTTGCCAGCCTCTGAGAGAGAAAATAAGGCCTCAAGAGTCTCATAAAGTTCCTGTGTGTTGCCACAAGCACTTGCTGACTGCCACTACTTGAGTCAAAATTCTTGACATGCCCAGCTAGCAAAGTCCCCTCAGCAGTCGTCTCTGCATGGCCAGGTGGGTGTCCAGTGGTTTGGCTTTCTTCAGAATGTTGGACCTTGATGCCCTGGAGGCCAATATCGGCACGTCATTGCCCACGCAGCTAGTACCACCACAGAGTGACTGTCTATGCAACGAATCGTGAGTGGCTCATTAGTGGCCATGCTAACAATGGGGTTGTCAGAAGCAGCTTTATAACATGTGGAGTGATGTGATATTCCATCCACCAGTCACACAGCCAATTCAGGAAATATTCAAAAGAACTCCATCATGAGTTGAATTATCCATATTAATCCTTTTGAATACATGTTTCATTTCAAAGTTTCTTTTTACTTTCTCCATTCACATAAAGGTGTTGGGGTGTTTGGAAACATAAAAGTTCAGGAGAGGAAGTCCGTTTCGTGCATTGAGAACTGCTAAAAAGTCTTCGTTTAAGAACTTAAGATTTATAACCTTTGTGTACATTTGATGTACAACTGACATTTGACATATGCAATTTCATAAAATCTTTGGATATTGTTCTGAAATACAACATGCAAATTTCTTGGTTAATGTAGATAAGGTGGGTGTTTAATGAAGGGCACGCAATTGTGTGTGGGACTTGTATTTCTTTGAGGTTTGGTTTTGAATTGGCAATCAGAATCACATGGTTGTAAGGCACATAGAGGGGGTGGTTTAATTGGGATCACGAGTTAGCAGTTGGCTGTTTGTGCACTTGTATGATGGTGAAATGAGGAGTACATGGGCTGGTTTAACTGCTAAGAACAGCATTTGATTTGTGCAGGTACTGATTATTATCAGTGTCTAGTGGAAGTCATCACTTTATGGGTGGTTAGTCTGCCATACACTGGGTGGCATGAAGTTACACAGGGGAAGCATTTCATTTTATTTATGTTTGTTTAGGTTTCATTTACAAGTTGTGCAAAGGGAGTGGTTGGGCTTTATGAGGCACTCGGTTCATGAATTATTGTTCACACTAAACATGCATGGATTACAGTTTGAATAATGGTTCAAGACATTACGGATCATGCTTTATGTCTAATGTCGCAAAAAATTAACAGTGGTTTTAAATTTGAATTCATCGCTGCCACTAACGAAGGACTGTCCACCCCGAAATGCATTAGGTTAAAGCGAATACAGCTGCCCAGGATGAATTATGTTTTCCTACGTGCTACAGAAAAAGGCTTGGACAGACATAGCTATAGTATATGACAAAAGTGGGAAACGTGCAGTCTTTTATGTGAATAGAGAAAGTAAAGAGAAACTATGAAATGAAACATGGATTTAACTGGATTAAAATGGATTATTTAACTCATGATGGAGTCTTTGGAATATTTCCTGAATTGGGTGTGCGACTGGTGGATGGTGCATCACGTCACTCCACATGTTATGAAGTTACTCATTCCTGCTGTCGGGGCAGGGCAGAGTGCCAGCCTGCATGCAAAGGTTTGTGCCTATGAGCATGATGTAAAAATGGACCGATGAACTTAAAGGTGTGCATTCTGTCACTTAACATGGATGTTGTCAGAAGTAGCCCATCAGTACATGAGCCACTATCCAAACCGGAGCAGCCCCTGTTGACATGATCCCCTTCTCTTGTATAGGATTGAGAATGGTGTAGTCTGTGATGGGCTTCTGTGAGGCTGGTGGATTACCACCTTTACCATGGCTAGTGGAGCTGAGGTGTTTTCTTTTTTGCATTTTAGGGCCCATGGGAGATTTCTTGTCTAGGGCACTCTCCTTATCCCTCTCATAACCACTAACACACAGCCCCACTGCTTGCAGCTCCTTACCGGCCTCCTGGTGTGGTGTAGGAGTATGTGCTCTTCCTGCTGTTGACCCTAATGTCAGTCCCACTTTCTTGGCACATACCGCATCCTCTGACTGACCTGCCATGCGGAAATCTTGAATCAGCATGTTTAGAGTCCAAACTGCAGTCGCAAATGCAGTAGCTTCCTGCAGCCAATGAGCAAGACAGGGTCGAATTCCAAACAGACCAAGCAACCCAAGGTGCTCAACCTACCAAAGCTGAAGCCCAAACCAGGAAGTCCAGAGGGCACTTCAGGCTGAAACACTGTGTCTTGGCTCCTCTCTGCACTGCTGCCAAACTCGCTGCATGACATCCTCTTCCTACAGACAGGTAAATCTGTGTGTGTACACACTGCTGCTGTTTTGACTCAGTTACCTGCGTAACTCTGGCCTCAGCAACCTTCTTTGAGCTCAGATCCATGCCAGTCCAAGAGAACTGCCAACAGAGGTGCCACCATCAATTTGTAGCATGCTGCGCAGCTTTATCCTTTAGCTGCAGCCTCTCTGTCCGAGCTTAGTAGTCAGTATTTTGCAGTTCTGCCCGGTGTAACCACATGTGCCACACAGCCACCTCTGCAGATCTCTAAACATTCCTCACTAGCATGATTGCTTGTCCCATCTCTGCCACGTTCTAGGAGCAGGTCAGCTGGCTGGCTGGGAGAGCAGTGGGGCGAGCTTAACTGCTTCAGCTACATAGTTCCATCTTGCTGCACACTTTCTCTCTCTCTCATACCTCTTTCAGAAGAATAGGACATGCATAGTACTTTGCATAAAGAGACCATCACATTGGAAAAGTAACAGCATACTTGACAGCCATTCTGTTTCGGGAATTCTATCAACCCTGTGACACCTGCCCCCCCAAAGTCCCAAAAACTTCTCCCACACTCAAACCCATACCTTCCACTTTCCAATCCTCCCCCGAAAAACAGCTTCCCCGCCCGCTTGACCCCATCCCAAAAAAGAAAAAAAAAGAACCCTACTAATCCCAGCCCCAAAGACACCAAACCTATGACCCTCACCAAGGACAAACCCACCCCTTCCTAAACCTCTGCCCCCCTTCGCAATTACCATCTTCAAGGTGCCTGCTATACCCAATAGATGCCCCTTTGTGAGGAGGTTCCTGGCAGTGTCAGAAAGAAGGGCACGTTTGGTGGCACAACCTTGTGCTGTGACATAGAGTGCCTCCATGGACTGGCCATTGACCTTTGTTTATACTGTGACATACTGTCAATAAAATATTTTCCTTCTTTTGAAGACATTGGTCCTGCCATTACTTTTCTGCCTATTTGACATTCTTGTATAGTTAGTGATGTGTGAGTACAGTTGTGTTTGTTTCATTCCTGATTGCTGATCCACTTGAAGTGGTTAGTATGATGTGGCCTTGCAGCCAGTGCTGGAGTAACACAGGACATTTTGGGTGGATGTCTATGTGGGAATACATCCAATTGGGACAGACATTGTATTGGAAGACATGCTATATGGTAAGTATTTCAGTGTGTCCTGCCCACTGTCAACATCATTTAGATTGCTCTTCTCCTAATGATGTAGGTTGGATATGCTTTAAGTGTGTTAATTTTTAATATTTGACTATGCACACATGGAGGGTGTTAACTTGTCATACATTTGTGTAGTTCTGCATGGACATGTCTATTTTGCAGTGTGGATTTTACAGCTACTTCATCCAGATGTGTGCCATATACTGTAAGTGCTGTGTTTGCCTTCATCAGTTGCACTTTTCCATTGCCTACAGATGCCTGGTACTTGGTTATGATATTGGTTGTCCCTGATATACTTCAGTTTCCAGGTCCAATGCACTTGGAGTTTGCCAGCCATGAGCAAAATGTTCTGTGCCCCAGGACCCCAGCCTTTAAGGGTTCCCGCTGATAGAGGCATAGATATCCTGCAGCAAGCGTTTCAATTGTGCCCTTAGGATGGTTCTAACACTGAAACTTTGTAATTCAATTTTTAAAAAAATATTTTTATTTCTGAGAATTCATAAAAAATTAGCATTATAATAGTAGTATAATAGTATAGAAAATAAATAAATAAATAACTATGTTGTGGAGAAGTTGATACATTCTTTACAAATTGATAGAAGAATATTGCAAATGAATCAATCCATAAAACCAATTATTGCACATTACCAGATAATCCTCCAGATTTTAAACTTTAGACAACTTTTCCCCCACTCATATTTGATAACCCTGGGCGGAGTTCGCGTAGTCACGCTACGCTGAGTTCTGTGAAGTTGTAAAAAAACTCTGCGAGCTACACAGAATTCCGCGAGCACACGGTGTTGCTTGTCCAACCCGTTCGCGATGCGTTTTTTCTGTTCGGGAACGCGTATTGCATGTTCGGAATGCTGTTTGCGTGCTAGCAGGGAAATGTTTTGCGAACTTGCCCATGCGGTCGCCAATGGGCATGGCCATCTTGTTTTTCACTTTGTCCCGCCCATTCGAGATGCCTATTTCCTGTCTGCAAATGCGGATTTACGATGGCGCGTCCGAATGATGTGTTCGCGATCGCACACTCTCGCAGGATCGCGCGGCCGACTACCAAAATCTCATGGCGAATGGATAGGAAAACTCGTCGGCCAACGCAGGGATTCCGGTAAGTCGCTCCCGCATGCTCAAAAACGTATTTTGAAAGCACGAATAAGGGAAAAACTCTGCTACACCGCGGATCACAGAGTTTTTGGTAACTCCGCCTTCTACGCGGAATGCGGAGTTGCCAAAAATCCGCAAACTCTGCGAGCGGAGCGGATTTTACTGCCCAGGGTTAAGATTTGAGAGGATTTCCATGGGATTTGAACTTAGCATAAGAGCCGGTTTTTAATGCATATCTTTTTTCTAGTTCTTGAACTCTACTCTTTTTTTTCAGCCATTGCTGAAAAGTTGGGATATTCTCACTTTGACAGTTCTGTAAAATTAATGATTTAGCAACTAAAGCAATAATAAATAAACATTTCTCTTGTAATGAACTAGTTAGAGTGTTTAATGAATATCCTAAGATTGCGATATGCTTGTCTATGGCTATATCCCTTCCTTGATTATGCTTACAATAATTCTCAATGTCTTCCCAGAATTGTTTAATCTTTGGACAATCCGATACAATATGCGACCAACTACCTCCTCCTCCCATTGTACATCAAAATCATATATCTTGTATCTGGGGATTTATACTATGTAGAAGGCTGTGGTCCTGTAGAGTAGGCACTTCGTGTAGAATTGCATTCTTCTATAAATGGCTCCTCTTAGAAGCCTGGTATTAAATTTATTAATCTTATTCCAAGCACCCATTGATAGCTGAAGACCCTCTTTAGTTTGACATTTGATGCAAGCCTTTTCAAATGATTTCTTATGGGTATCCTCTCTAAGAATCGATATACAGCCACTAATAGATCTACATGTGGTTGATTCCAGCAACATCTCCGTCAGGTCTAGCTTTATTGAAAGTAAGGTGGGGGTCTATTTTTTGCAGGCAGCTTCTGATCTGAAGGAACGACCATTCAAGTCCGTCTTTGTAGCTGCTAAGATGGCCTTCAATCTCGTTCCAGTTTTACCAAGTATTTGTGGAAATGAAATCAACCACCATTGAATAACCATTAATTTCCCATTTAGTTGCAGTATTTAGTTGAACCAATTGCTGTCCCCCTACATATATGTCTGATAAACGTGTAGAGCCATTTAGTAGGGGTATATTATAATGTTTGAACATTTGTGATTTTTGTTTTAACAACCTTTGTAGTACTTTGTAGCGTACTTTTTTAGGGGTTTGTTATGAGCCTCAGTAAGTCGAAAATGTTATATTATTTTAAGAATCTTATCATGAAAAGTTGTCTACATTCGAAAAGCTGGAGCTCCTGGTGAATCTATGAGCATTATGTTGGGAAACGACATACCTTCTTCACCGGGTTGGTTTGTATAAAGTCACTAGTGCCAATCTGTGTGCTTTTTCTGCCCATACAAAGGATGAAAATAACCCTTCTATTTCTTTAAACAAAGTCATTTGTAGTGCAAGTAGAACTGATGAAAATAAGAAATTACAAAGAGGTAAAATTGACATGCTGATTAAGGCCACACACCCTATTATTATAAGAGGAATTTGAGACCATTTAGCAAATAGTGACTTAATCTGTTGTATTAAAGGTTCATAGTTTCAATTATAAAGATTATTCACCTTTTCGGATACGAATATTCCCAGATAGCTTTTCGGTCTTCTATTAATTAGAATCTGAAATTCAGGTAGTAAGGTATCCTGTGCACTGCGGCACAGTAGAATTTCATTTTTTGCCTTATTTATATTGTATCCACCTATTTAATAAAACTCCTTAACTTAAAGATTTCAATTGCCTTCTGAATAGTTTTTTCTGTGTTTAAGAAATAGAACAATGTAATTTGCATACAATTTTTAAAATAGACATCTCATGCAATGGTTTTAACATATTGTTTTTTTCACTAATGACAATCACCAAAGGCTCTATAAACAGGGCAAAAAGTATGGGCGACAAGGGACATCCCTGGCGAGTACCTCTGTTTACCCTAAATGTGCATATCTTTCTAGAATTAATGATTATGTGTGCCATAGCACCCATGTATAAGCAGATTATCATATTTTTTAAATCTTTTGGCAACCCAAATCTCTCAAGAATCGTGAAAAGGCTTTCCTAAGACACCAAATAAAAAGCCCTTTCGGCCTCTAAACAATCAACTGTGTTGGTTTTATTCTGTGTCATGTAGTTCAAGGCTTCCATTAATAAAATAGTATTAGTTAAAAGCCGTCTGCATGCCACAAACCCACTTTGATCTGAATGAATGATTGATCCTATAACTCTATTCGTCCTATTTGCTAAATGTTTGGTAAAAACTTTGTAGTCTACGGTCAGAAGGCTAATAGGCCTATTGGATTCACTATTCTCCTTGATCTTCTACTTAAAAAAAAAAAAATGACTACCACAGCAATGCTAAAAGAAGGCGGGGCGCGCCCCCTTCCAATATGTGATTAGCAAGTAAAAAAAATTCTGTATTTAATACTGGTGCAAATTTCGCTTGGAAGCTATCTTCATCTGCTGATTTACCATTAGAAAATGAAAGTACGACTCGCTCTATTTCCTCAAGGGAAAATCTACCTACCATCATCTGGCCTTGTTCATTTAAAAGGTGAGGGATAGGAAGATTGTCTAAAAACTGCAAGAGGCAGTCAGATGCAGTCTGTTGATTTGAATGATAGATTGGTGAATAATGTTGTAAAAAATCCTTCTGAATATCTAACGTTTCCATTAAATGAACCTTAGTTACAGTGTCTATCAATGATGAGATCGTATTTCTTGTTTGGCATTCTCTGGCCTGCCACACCTGAAATGTGCCTGTATATTCACTTAGTTTGTAAACATTTTTATATAAGCAATGTTTGCAAGGTTTGAAGTTATAACCTGCATATAATAATATTCTTGCATATCTATTTTAGTTTGATTAAATAGTTGTTTGCTAACATAATTTCTAGAATATAACAATGAAGTGTAGGCCTGACCTAACGCAATTTCCAATTCCTGCATTTTTGAAAAAAGGCTCTTTTTTGCAGCCGTATCTCTTTGGTTGTGATATACCACCGGATTGTGTCCTTAAAAGCTTTCCACATTTTCTCTATGCTAGTGGTGTTAGTATTGGTCTTGAAAAAATTTACTATCTCATCATGAATCCCTTGACACCATTCCTCATTCTTCAGGTTGACTTTATTAAAAAAACATCAGTAGGACGATCTTTCTAGGCTAACATCAGTAATTTCCATTTTAATCAAGGAGTGATCTGAAAAGGCATTCTCTATATGCTCATATCTAATTAATTTAAAGCTCTGTGAAACAAGAAAATAATCTATTCTAGAGGCAGTGTTGTATTTTGCTGAAAAGCGGAAAATTCCCATTTATTGGGAAAAGAGAGCGCCATGGGTCCATCAGATCTAATTCTCTTTTGCAGCTGTTTAAAGCTTTAGTCGTTTGTGCCTTATTTTGTCTGTGGAGCTGTGGAGGAAGAATCCAGGGACACATCTTGTTAAAAGTTAAAATCACCTCCCAGAATCACCTGACCACATATATTATTAATGCCTGTTTTAATTATATGAAGGGTTGGGAAATATCTGAAGTTAGTGCATACATTGTGGCTATTGTTATTTTTGCTTTGTTTAATGTTCCTTTAATAGAAGCTCATCTTCCCATTGTATCTGTCTGGATGTTTGTCATCTGGAAAGGTTAGTGCTTGAATATATATATATATATATATATCCCTAAACATGTTGTCCCCATGTTAATTTCCATAGGAAATTTGAAACAGGTTACAGCCCGAACTGCTGATTGGAATTACACCAAATTTGGCAAAAAGGTAGTCTTTGGTTCAGAAAGAGACCTTTTTTTTAAAATGGTGTAAATCCGTACAGTAGTTCCTGAGAAATTCAAGAAATAACAATATTGATATCTGAGCACTGAGGAGGGTTTGCGAACCCTCCCGAGCACAAGCTTCACTCTGATTGGCTGCCAACGCTCCAAACCAGGAAATGTTGGCAGCTATCTTGTGACTCGGTTACCGAGTCACAAGAAAAAGGGTGAAAAAAGTTGAAAAATAAGAAAATGGGGCAGGGTATAAACACCCTGACCCCTAGGCCTGCTCAGGGGGTCCCACAGGGACCCCCAGGGCCAAAAAAGCATTTTTTTAAAAATCAGCAGTATTAGTGCTCTGTGCACGAATCCTGCTGAGAAAATAAAAAAAAATGATGCACGGGCTCCCGCGCTTCATCTTAATGAGCCCCTGGGTGGACCAGGTCCCGGGGGCAATGCCAAAATTAAATAGAAGGGGTCCACGGGGCAACCGCAGCCCCGGGGTTTCTTTAATTGGATGTGGGGTGGCTCCCAACCCCCCAAGCACCAGGGACCGCCACCTCCCTGGGGCTTTATTTGATTATGTGTGGGGACACGCAGCCCCCTGCAGCCCTGGGGATCGCCACCTCACTGGGGCTTCTTTAATTGGATGTGCGGGGCTCCCAACCCCTCAAGCCCCGGGGACTGCCACCTCCCCGGGGATTTATTTGATTATGTGTGGGGGGCACATGCCCCCCCCCGCAGCACCAGGACCCCCACCTCCCCAGTGCTTAAATTAATAGAAAATAGGTGTGGGGAAGCTCCTGCTCCACCACACTGCCATGGGGACCACCACCTCCCCGGAGAACTAATTATTCAAAATAGGGAGTCCATTACGGCCCCCCGGCCCCGGAGATCACTGTTGTGTGTAGATTTAGATTCCCTATATAGGTTTCCCAATTTATGCCCTAATATAGGTACAATTCATATTTCCCATATTTAGGCATAGAAAATCCAGTCCTAATTTAGGCATTGTCCATGCTAACCAAATACAGGCATGGTCTCCTACATCCGACAATCCACGTCACAACGAGTTCTTGGAAAACCAGACTCTTAAGCCTTTAGGAATTTCCCTTGCTTGGATATTGATTTCTCCAAGAACTCATTTAGAATGCATGAACATCTATTCCTTAGGGGTTCATTCATGACGTTCAGATGCCCGACTCTTACGCCAATACAGGCATTCCTAAACACCTTCAAGGGATAAATATACCTGCACTTGCCCTGGTAAACCACAGTTCCGGCACGATCCAGCTCGACTGCCAACTTGTGGTGCGCCACGGCAAGTTCGAAAGGGAATCGAGTTCTAGCCTGACGCACTGACCAGACGGTGTCATCCTCTTCGCAGAATTTCCCTTGCTTGGATATTGATTTCTCCAAGAACTCATTTAGAATGCATGAACATCTATTCCTTAGGGGTTCATTCATGACGTTCAGATGCCCGACTCTTACGCCAATACAGGCATTCCTAAACACCTTCAAGGGATAAATATACCTGCACTTGCCCTGGTAAACCACAGTTCCGGCACGATCCAGCTCGACTGCCAACTTGTGGTGCGCCACGGCAAGTTCGAAAGGGAATCGAGTTCTAGCCTGACGCACTGACCAGACGGTGTCATCCTCTTCGCAGAGAATCCAGCTCCAGTGTTTCTGACTCCTCTTGCGGGGAGTTAGATATCGAGTCCAGGAAAAGAGATTCCTAACTCGCACATTCTAAGGTATGGAGCACACTAGAACTTAGAGAAACTTTTGGCAACTCTTGGCAAAAATAAAACTCTAGCTAGCTATACTTTAGAATACAGCACCTACTTCTTACCTCGTACTACACTTAGGTTAGGTACACTGGGGTTGAACTATTTAGAAGCATCAGATGAGTATTCACCTTTTTAGCCTGTGTTATTTATGAATGTATTTTTAATTAATATATGTCATAGCTACAAACCATGCTATTGCAGTATTATTTTATCTTACTGCTAACTCTGTACATATTGTACTTCGCAGCCTGTCTTACGATTGTAGCAGTTCATATCTCTTGCATGAGAAATAAGACTGTTCAATAAACCCTTTTTATTGAAACGCCCGTCTCTCTATTCCTGTGTAACTCTGTAGAAATGAAGTATGCACGATTGGCTGAGTGAAACTGTTAGCTATTGTTTCCACGGTTCTGAGATTGTTCCGACTCTAAGGGAAACAAAGTTGTCGTGTTTATGCGGTTGTCAGAAACGAATCCCTTCTTGTGTATTCGAGAAGTTTTTAGTGAGTATTGACCTCTGAGTTAGCTGGCACACACAAGTAATTAAGTTTAATGTACTCAATAGAGACATACTGACCTCAGTCCTATGCCAAATCTATAGTGTATATTATTCCAATGCCCAGAGCCTCTTAGGGATATAGGAACTACACTACACCCCCACCTCCCGGGGCTTTACAAATGGAGGCAGGAGGGCCGCGTAGACCCCCTCCTGGAGCCCTTGATGACCCTGGGGACCACCACCCCCCCGGGCCGGCTCCTGCAAAGTCCTGGGGTGTCCACCCCCAGGACACTGCTGTTTGCTATGGCAGGGCGGGAGCATGGCTCCCGTCCTGCCATAGCAAAGACTGCTTTGCTTCACTGAAGCGAGACCAGAAAAACCTGCTCTCACTTCAACAAAGCAAAGCAGGATTGCTTTTGAGCAAGTGGAGCTGATTGTCTGCAGCTCCCCTTTCTCAAAAGCAATGCTGGCTCCTGCAAGAGGCAGAGAGCCAGCGGGACTGTGGGGGCATTGGGGCTCCCCCACGGTCCCCAACGCAAAGGGCCAGCCCCAGAGGATGGGGTCCGTGGGGCCAGAAGTGGCCCAGGAGGAGGGCCACGATCCCCCCCCTTTACTTTGAAAAAAAAAATGGACTGGCCCCGGGGGATGGGGTCCAGAGGGCCAAAATCGGCCTGGGGAGGGGGGCTGCACGGCACTCCCCCTTTAAAAGATAATAAATATATAATGGACAAGGCTCAGGGGATGGGGTCCTGGGGGCCAAAAGTTGCCTGGGAGGGGGCCATGCGGTCCCCCTCCTGAAGAAAAAAATGAAAAAAGAGGCAATGCCCCGGTGGATGGGATCCCCGGGGCAGATAATTGCCTCAGGAGGGGGGCCATGGGTACCCCTCCATTAAAAGTAAAACAAATGTATATGTGGCCATGCCCCGGGGGATGGGGTCCCTGGGGACGAAATTAGCCTCTTCCCATTTTTTCATTTATAAAAAAAAAAGGGTCAGGCCCTGGGGGATGGGGTTCCCAGGGCCCCAAGGGTCCCCAGGGCCCCAAAAATAGTAAAAGAAGGGGCGTCACACAGCCCCCCTTGTAAAAAAAAAGGCTGTCATCAGGCCGGAGGCCCCGGCTCGTCCCTGCACCCCTTTTCAAAAGGGGCCTCTGGTGTGTTGTAAGATGGGAAATTAAGTCCACATGAATACTGAGGGTCCCTGGGGGCCAAATAGCCCACCAGGTACCTCCAGTAAGCACCACATAGCTGGTTTGCAGAGAGGTGGTCAAAGACCATGCCCTTTTTAATACCACTCTGCAAACGCGCCTCTTGGCGGACTGCTGAGGGGCGATGAGGTACGCATGTGGACTTCATCCGCCAAGCAGCAGTTTGTCAGGAGCCGTGTTTGCAGAGTGGTGTTAAAAGGGGGCGTGGCCCTGGACCACTCTCAGCAATCCAGGTGTGTGGTGCTTACTGGAGGTACCTGGGAGCTAGTTGGCCCCCAGAGACCCTCAGGAATGAAGGGGACTTAATACGCCAACTTAAAACACGCCAGGAGGCGCATTTGCAGAGTGGTGGGGAAAGGGGGTGTGGCCTTTGTCCACTTCTCAGCAATCCCACTGTGTGGGGCTTACTGGAGGTAAGAGGTAGGGTAGTTGGCCCCTAAAGGACCCCCAGCAGCGAAGGGGACTTCAATCCCCATCCAAGAGCCTGCCAGGGAGCACGTTTGCAGAGTGGTGGGTAAAGGGGGTGTGGCATGCTATAAGAACCTAGCAATCCTGCTGTGTGGGACTTACTGGAGGTAATAGGAGGGATAGTAGGGCCCCCAAGGACTACCCCTCTTGTTACCTGCAGTACGTCCCACACAGTGGGATTGCTAAGACGTCTAAGGAGGACATGCCCCCTTTATCTACCACTCTGCAAACTCACCTCCTGGCAGACTACGGGATGGGGGATTAAGTCCAATTTACTTCTGAGGGACTTTGGGGCCAAGAAGCCCTCTTGGTACCTCCTCTAAGTCCTATGCAGTCGAATTCCTGAGCGGCCCAGCACCCTTTCTCCACCACTCTGCAAATTTGATAACTACTTAAAGAAGCATCTTTCTGCACCTCTGACTTACATGTAGTTTTAATCCCCCTGCCCTATTATGTACTAGGGCCTTACAGAGGAGGTCATGTCAATCACAGGCGTACCCCTACGCATAATGTCCCCTAGTGTATGTAGGTGTTTTCACTGTATTATAAGTGTCTTTTAGCATAGCACTGGCTCTAGGCCTGGTTAGTCAGAGTCAGTTACCACCAGTACCCGTCAGCAAAAAGTTGGGGGCACAGGATGACTTTGCAATAAGGCCTCTTTCTGCTCCTCTGTTGGTTCTTTGTGCACATCTCTTGCTTATTTCTGCACGTTTCTTCATCTTTCTGGACTCCTGTTGCCTCTTTCTGCATTTCTCTTGCTTCTTTCTGCACCTTTCTTCCTCTTTCTTCACATGTCCTACCTCTGTAGTCATAGTTAGAAATTAGAATTTAAAAAACCTTTGAAATTCACTGAAAAAACCACAGGTTTCAGGGACGTTATAGTTAGAAATTAGCATTTAAAAAACCTTTGAAATTCACTGAAAAAACCATAGGTTTCAGGGACGTTATAGTTAGAAATTAGCATTTGAAAAACCTTGGAAATTCACTGATAAAAACACAGGTTTCAGGGACGTTATAGTTAGATGGACATTTCACTCGTACAAAACCAGAGAAATTCAGCCGTTATAGTTAGTTAAGCTAACTATAACTCGCGCCCCCGCAATGCACTGCTGATGACGTCACATATTACATCATTCATGACATGGTAAGTGACATCACTGATGACATCACTGATGACATAATCCACGTGATAATCTGATGTACCTCCTCATACCCTAATATAACCTTTGATACATCCTCTCTAAAATACAGACTACCACTTTTAAAACCATAGACACACCAATACCAGTTACTACATACCCACTCACTGATTCCTAGGTCTATACATACATACACTCATTCACCCATACAGCCACTCATACATTCAGGCACTCATCAATACAGCCCTAACATATGCACTCAAACACCTATACAGACACTCACACACTGCCACTCTCCCACTGAGTTACTCACACACCTAGTCAGTCATGCAAATAATCAATCACACTTCCATTTTCTCACCTATACAGTTATAAACACACCACCTCACTTATTCATACAGATATTGATACATACTTACTCTCTTATACAATCACTGATACAAGCACACACTCATCCATACAGGTACTCTCACAATCACTCACTGTCACATATAGTCATTTATATACTCCAACACTCACATATACTGCCTTTCACATATGGAGTCACTCACACATGTAGCACTGAGACATCCATTCACTCACCAACACACCCATGCATACCTTCACCCACCCACACAGCCCGTCACAGATGCATTCTTGAACCCATACACCCAGTGAGTCACCTACTCACACATTTATTCAGAGTCACACACCCCCCACCCACCCATACAGACACTCAGGCACCCATACAGATGCTCAGACAAGCAATCAATAACCCATATAGACACTCATGTAGCTACTCACCAACCCATGCAGCCGCTTACACGCCAGCTGACAGGCTAATACAGACATTCACACAGCTTAGTCACTAACCCATGCATTCAATAGGACACATGATTAATCACTCACTTATACAGTCAGTCACGCACCTACTAAATCTTCCATTCAGACACTTATACACCCAATCATTCTTCAATATACCTTGGCATATATATATATATATATATATATATATATATATATATATATATTCACTGAAAAAACCATGGGTTTCACACACGTTATAGTTAGGAATTAGCATTTAAAAAACCTTAGAAATTCAGTGAAAAAACCATAGGTTTCACACACGTTATAGTTAGGAATTAGCATTTAAAAAACCTTAGAAATTCAGTGAAAAAACCATAGGTTTCACACATGTTATAGTTAGCTGGACATTTTACTCGTAAAAAACCAATGAAATTCCCCCGTTATAGTTAGTTCAGCTAACTATAACTCGCGCGCCCGCAATGAACTGCTGATGACGTCACATATTACATCACTCATGACATGGTCAGTGACATCACTCATGACATCACTGATGACATCTCAAATGACATCACTGATGACCTCACTGATGACATCATCCAGTGAATGTGTGTTTTTCTGAAAATTAAATATGTTTTATATATGTATATCTCAAGGTTGATGGAAGAATAAATGGGTATATTACTGTCTAAATGGATGATTTCTTTTTGAAAAATTGATTATGTAACTGACTGATTAAGTGTATCATAGTGAATACATGGCTTAGTGAGTAATGTTTAAATATATAAATATCTGTATCATTTTTTCACTTTGTGTATAAGTGGCTGCATGGGTTGGTGAGTAGCTACATGGGTGTCTATATAGGTTATTAGTTGGTTTTTTGAGTATCAGTCTGAGTGTCTGCATGGTTCGGTGGGGGGTATGACGTAGTGCATAGGTGCATGAATGAGTGACTCACTGTTTGTATGTGTTGAACAGAGCATGTGTGCAGGACTGCATGGGTGGATGAGTGTGTGTATGGGTGTGTTAGTGAGTGAATGACTGTCTCAATAGTGTCTTTATGAGTAACTACATATGTTTAAAACTAGTATATGTGACTATTGGTTTATATATGTGAGTATATGTGAGAGTGAGAGATTGAAAGAGTTCCTGTATGAATAAGTATGTATTTCTATAAGTGATTGTTTAAAAGACTAAGTATGTGTAAGTTTCCGTAGAAGTAAGTGTGGTGGTGTGTGTATAACTGTATATGCAAGTAAATGTATGTTTGATTCTTTATTAGCATGAGTGACTATGTGTGTGAGTAGCTCTATGGATGAGTGGCATTGTGTAACAGGATGTATAGGTGTATGAGTACATATGATAAGTGAGTACATGTATGAGTGACTGTATTGGACTGTTGGTGAATGAGTGGATGTGTATGTGGATCTTAGAATTACTGAAGAGGTTGTTGTAACTGTTATTGGTATGTCCATTGTTTTGTAAATTTTAGTCTCTATTTTTGAATGTGTGTATCAAAGGTTTTATTAGGGGAAGAGGAGGTCTGCCACTCTATCACAAGGATGATGTCATCAGTGAGGTCATCAGTGATGTCATTTGAGATGTCATCAGTGATGTCATGAGTGATGTCACTGACCATGTCATGAGTGATGTAATATGTGACGTCATCAGCAGTTCATTGCGGGCGCGCGAGTTATAGTTAGCTGAACTAACTATAACGGGGGAATTTCATTGGTTTTTTACGAGTAAAATGTCCAGCTAACTATAACATGTGTGAAACCTATGGTTTTTTCACTGAATTTCTAAGGTTTTTTAAATGCTAATTCCTAACTATAACGTGTGTGAAACCTATGGTTTTTTCACTGAATTTCTAAGGTTTTTTAAATGCTAATTCCTAACTATAACGTGTGTGAAACCCATGGTTTTTTCAGTGAATTTGCAAGGTTTTTTAAATGCTAATTCCTAACTATAACGTGTGTGAAACCCATGGTTTTTTCAGTGAATTTGCAAGGTTTTTTAAATGCTAATTTTTTTTTTTCTTCTATTTTTTCTAACATATTTTTATTTTAATTTTCTTACCTTTTATAAAGACTATGATTAAATTTTTAAAATTCTTTAATATGTTTTTTTTTATATATTTTTTAAAATAAACATGTAAAATTTATTTGCAGTACTTTTTTTCTATTTTTTTTTTTATTTTTTTAGTACGCGTACCGTAAGCTCACGGTAAGCGTACGGTTTACGCAACGTCCGTAATTTTCCTACGCTGCTTGCGTATAGTTACGCAATTTGCGTAGCCGCGCGTACTCCGCGTGGGACGCGTACGCGTGTACGCTACACGCGCACGTTACGCGGAAGTGCCGGGAGTGACTGTTATGCGCATGCGCGCAAGCGCGTGTCTTTTTTACGCGCATGCGCACTTTTGCCGTAAGCGTACCGTAAGCGTACCGTAAGCGTACGGTAGGTCATGTGATCATGAAACACAACTTTTGATTGGTTGAAACTACTTTCAGTTCTAGAACTCTCCTACACCACACCCATTCCCCTCATTTCTGCTTGTGATCCCTTGGGAGAAGGAGCTGGTTTGTCTTTGGGATACGATGGCAGAACAGCAGAGCTCTTCTGAGAGTGAGGCTAGCACTAGCAGCACTGTCTTGAGGCAGAGATCGAGGAAACAAAAGCCCTCTTATGTATGGGATTATTTTACTTTTCCTGAAGGCCAGCAAAAGGTAAATGCACCCTTAGTGACTTGTAAGCTGTGTAAGCGTGTACTTTCTAGAGGTAATCCTAACAGGAAGTATTCCTTTGGGAATCACACCATGAAGAGACACCTCCAGGATGTACACAGAAGGACACATGGTCATCTTTTTGGAGGTAACTCTTCAGAAAGACAAGCCAGTACATCCACAGCAGCTCAGCCTGAACCATCATCTGCAGGGCTGACTCCTTCTTCTGCAGGTCAGGTGAGCCCTTCATCTGTGGGGGGAGAATCTCCTTTTGCTGGCCCTCTGGAAATCAACCCTCGATTTCGGAAGGTTGATATTCGATGCACATTTTGTCAAGATCTAATTTGCTATAGGGAGACCAGTGTTTCCCTAGTGAACAACAAAATAGATCAGCACATTTGTCGCTTTGAATAATTTTCCCATGCTTCCTTTCCTCTGTCCCTGCATGAACACAACGGTTCTTTTAAGAGCCAACCTTATCTTTCATCTTTTTTTTACATATGTTTTTAAAAACTTTTTTTTTTTTTTTTTTACAGTACGCGTACGGTGCGCGTACTTTTTTTTTTTTTTTTTTAAAAACACTAAAAATCAATAAACACATTACAAGGTCCTTGAGAGACTACAATTATTATTATTGACTTACCATACTCACTGAAAAAATATTTATTCATTTGTTTTTTTAAAAAATAGTTTTAAAAATGTTTGTAGTTTTCGAAAATTTTCTATATCTATCTGGAAAAAAAGAAAAAAGTATTAATATTTTTAAAACATTTTATAATACAGTACACATATTTACATTTTTTTCCATAAAATATTTTTGCCTTATTTTTGCTGTTTTCAGAATATATTGCATTTCACTATAAATTGTGAAAGCAATTGCATTCATCATTTTACAGCGGGCAAAAAAAAATAACAATCACAAAGATTGTATTAAAAAAGCCCTGATTCTTTTTTTACTTAAACTTAACATTATAGAAATGCATAATATTCTAAAAAAATATCATCTAATACCAATACTTATTTCTTTAAAATACCGTCTGATATGTTTGTTTCAGAAGTATAATCACAATATTATATCTCAAATAACTCCAAAATACATCTGATTTCATTTCCTTTAGACCAAATAGTAATTTTAAAATTCTTTTTTGATTAAATTTCCAATGGTAATCCAATAAAATTCTAAAGTTTTATTTGTACAGATCTCACCGATTCTCTGTAACAATTCCTTTATTGTATTTAAATATATTACTACATTTCTTTTCACAATAGTCACAAAACGAAATTTCTATGCCAATTTGAATGCACACTAACTGCTCTTTTTTTTGGGCAAGTGAAAATCACTTTTACAAACTGTCACATTATGAAACCACTTTTCAGATTTTTTAAAAAGCCCATGTCCAGACTGCTACACTACAGCAAGGGCAACCAGCCTTAGTGATGCTGAATGTATTTGCATTACAGACTGAAACCTGAAAACCCCACTCGCTTGTAAATACTGTGCATGACTATACATGGCAAGCACATGGGTGTGTGCTAAGACTCTGCTTCTTCCCCCAAAAATTCGCTCCCCCTTTCCATCTAATGCAACTGTGAAATCACCAGAGCAAGACGCAATAAATCTCTGCCTATAATTCCTCTCTGCACACAGAGTCATGTTTTCACATTAGTCCCAAAACGAAATTTCTTTGCCAATTTGAAAGCACACTTACTGCTCTTTTTTTTTTCGGCGCAAGTGAAAATCACTTTTACAGACTGACACATTATGAAACCACTTTTTTTGATTTATTTTAATGCACATGTCCAAACTGTTTTTTCAGACCACCACCATGTGTATTCTCGGTGACTGCCTACACTCCAGCAAGGGCAACCAGCCTTAGTGATGCTGAATGTATTTGCATTACAGACTGAAACCTGAAAACCCCACTCGCTTGTAAATACTGTGCATGACTATACATGGCAAGCACATGGGTGTGTGCTAAGACTCTACTTCTTCCCCCAAAAATTCGCTCCCCCTTTCCATCTAATGCAACTGTGAAATCACCAGAGCAATACGCAATAAATCTCTGCCTATAATTCCTCTCTGCACACAGAGTCATGTTTTCACATTAGTCCCAAAACTAAATTTCTTTGCCAATTTGAAAGCACACTTACTGCTCTTTTTTTTTTTCAGGGCAAGTGAAAATCACTTTTTACAAGTGAAAATAACTTTTACAGACTGACACATTATGAAACCACTTTTTTTGATTTATTTAAATGCACATGTCCAAACTGTTTTTTCAGACCACCACCATGTGTATTCTCGGTGACTGCCTACACTCCAGCAAGGGCAACCAGCCTTAGTGATGCTGAATGTATTTGCATTACAGACTGAAACCTGAAAACCCCACTCGCTTGTAAATACTGTGCATGACTATACATGGCAAGCACATGGGTGTGTGCTAAGACTCTGCTTCTTCCCCCAAAAATTCGCTCCCCCTTTCCATCTAATGTAACTGTGAAATCACCAGAGCAATACGCAATAAATCTCTGCCTATAATTCCTCTCTGCACACAGAGTCATGATTTCACATTAGTCCCAAAACGAAATTTCTTTGCCAATTTGAAAGTACACTTACTGCTCTTTTTTTTTTCGGGGCAAGTGAAAATCACTTTTTACAAGTGAAAATCACTTTTACAGACTGACACATTATGAAACCACTTTTTTTGATTTATTTAAATGCACATGTCCAAACTGTTTTTTCAGACCACCACCATGTGTATTCTCGGTGACTGCCTACACTCCAGCAAGGGCAACCAGCCTTAGTGATGCTGAATGTATTTGCATTACAGACTGAAACCTGAAAACCCCACTCGCTTGTAAATACTGTGCATGACTATACATGGCAAGCACATGGGTGTGTGCTAAGACTCTGCTTCTTCCCCCAAAAATTCGCTCCCCCTTTCCATCTAATGCAACTGTGAAATCACCAGAGCAATATGCAATAAATCTCTGCCTATAATTCCTCTCTGCACACAGAGTCATGTTTTCACATTAGTCCCAAAACGAAATTTCTTTGCCAATTTGAAAGCACACTTACTGCTCTTTTTTTTTTCGGGGCAAGTGAAAATCACTTTTACAGACTGACACATTATGAAACCACCATGTGTAACTACAACAAAAACAATTTCCATTTCTATTATTCATTTCTTAAGTTACCACATACATCCCCTCTCAAACTGTAAACTCACCTTTAAAATTAGTTAGTTGTGAAAGAAATGTGACACTCAAACAGCAGATTATCAGAGCCAGGATCTCTGTTGTGTTCACCTCTCTCCTCTCAGCAGAACCAGATAATGGCAAACTTTCCCTCTATTTTTCCACACATATACTTGTAAGTTTCAAATCTCAGTGCTTCCCCCTTTTTTTCAAATGTAATCACACATTTCTATTGGTTGAAAACCAACCCTTTTCCAAAAGTACCCTTCCCCCAACTTGACTTCTGCCTAGTACCCTTCCCCCAACTTGACTTCTGCCTGCTACCATAGCAACAGCTCATGGAACACTGCTGTGTTGAGTTAGGTCAGAAGTTCGCCAAACAATGTTTCAATTCCACAGAGCAAGAGTGCTTGACTTTTCAAACCTAACAGCAAATCCATAGTACTGTTCTTTGGTTACACATTTTTTTTTACCAATACAAAACATGCTTCTATTAATTTACACATACAGCCTAGTTTTTATTCTAGAATGGTATGAAACAGCCAATCAGTTCTTTTTGTT
This sequence comes from Triturus cristatus, assembly GCF_964204655.1. Classification (NCBI taxonomy): domain Eukaryota; kingdom Metazoa; phylum Chordata; class Amphibia; order Caudata; family Salamandridae; genus Triturus; species Triturus cristatus. The sequence continues at coordinate 481,827,925 of NC_140580.1, forward strand.
TTGAAAAAAATATGTATGCCTCCATTTCCAAACTGTCTTTCTTTTCATATTGCCATTCTACTGAAAGACACCTCCTGAGTGGATCCAGTTCTCCTTTGAAGATGTTCACAGTGTGGATTGTAGGGCACAGCTATGTCTTCTGGAGTGAAAAGTTTGCAGAGAAAACAGGTATGGTGAGAGACCTTGCTTTGCCAAATGTAGACATTAAATGGATTGGTCAGAGAGGGTTAAAGTGGCACCAATTGATGCCATTGGTGAAATCCTTCATTCAAATCCAACACCCTGACCTCATAATAGTGCACTGTGGTGGCAATGACCTAGGCACTTTGACTGGGGTAGGTCTGGAAATGCTCATGAAGGACACCTTTGCACAACTGTTTACACTTTTCCCTAAAACTGCCTTTGTGTTTTCCAACATATGCCAAAGGCAAAAATGGAACTGGTCCAATCATTTCTGTCCACAGATTGACAAAGCAAGAAAGCACGTCAACAAATCTGTTTCTGCTTTCCTCCGTGACTATGGTATGGGTGCCATTTACCACAACAACTTGCGTTATGACATGCAAGACATTTATAGAGGAGATGGTGTGCACTTCAATGATGAAGGGAACAGAGTCTTCCTCTTGAACCTTAGACTCTGCATCGGTACTTACTTGTAGGTACCACTAAAAAAATGACTTCATAAACACAACAGCTCTTTTTAGAGCTCCCTAATTTCTAAACTCTTAAATCTGCTTTTCATTTATTTATTTTTATTTTTTTTACCGTACGCTTACCGTAAGCTTACCGTACGCGTACCCCGTGATTTTTTTTAAAATCAATAAATGTTTTTTTTGTACTTTTCTGTCCTTCTTTGACCCCCTTACAAATGTTAGGGGGTCTGTAACTCTCCTCATTGCCCCCTTTCCTTGTTTTCACTCTTTTTTTTCAGAGTGAAATACACAAAATGGCGGCCGCCGCTTCCTGGTTTCGGCCGATTCGAATGTTTACTAAGATCTAAGAGCCAATCAGAATCGCGCTCGCGCACGCCACCGTACGCTTACCGTAAGCGTACGGTAAGCGTACCGTAAGCGGGCTCAGATATATATATTGATTTAAAGGCTATTTTCTCAGAATCTACTGAACAGATTTACACCAAACCTACAAAAGGCACTTCCTTGACCTAGGGACTACCTCTCTGCCAAATTTTGAGTAATTCTGTTCAGCCGTTCGGGCTGTAGCTCGTTCTAAAGGTCCTATGGAAAAATGCATGGGAAAAACGCGTTTTGGGACCCCCCTTTTATCTCAGCCCCCGCTTGACGGATCCCCCCGAGACTTTCAGGGTAGGAGCGGAGCGTAGCGCCCCACCTATTTTGAGAAATTCGCGAGGATTCGTCGACCGGCGCCAAAGTTATTCAAAATAGAATGTTGAGGTTTTCCTATGGAAACGTGGTCCTAACTATAACTACCTACTGGCGACCGCCAGTAGGTAATATATATATATATATATATATATATATATCCGTTACTTTCCGTAGTTTGCGTCGCGTCCGCCCGCTTCTGGTGCCAGTCCACAACAATACAGACACGGACCTCGGTCTTCAGTGCAATTTTTTTATTTATAAATCTCGCGTGCTAGTCGCCATAACGTTTCGGCTCCACCTGAGCCTTGTTCACATGACAACGTGTTGAATAAAGAACCACCCTTATGTAGGCGTAACTCACTCTGCACGTGATGCTGGCACAAACGCATAGACATGGAAGAAAGATTGCGAGTAGTGCATCATTCATATGAGGAATACTCTTACCACAGGTAAGTGTAAAGAGATTACAACACGCAAACATACATTTGTGGCAGTTCATGAAAAGACCGTAACATAGTTAAATCCAGGTTACAGATATGTGAATACATTATTATCTTCGTCAATTCACTGCTGTCAATAACATATATTGTATTGTATGTTCAATATGCCTTTCGTGTTGGTACTTTCAAACTATATGTTTGATCTCATCTATGAATGACAGTTTCTGACGGGATCAATCCCTCTATATTGCCACTGTTTAAATTAGCATTTGCATCAATCTACTGATTCCTGCAGTTATGTCAGCCTGAAAGGGTGTGATAAAGTGCCTAGTGATATGTGCAAATAGCGAAAAAAGAGAACCAACCTAATGTGCCATTAGTGTATTTTTACATATTGTATTGATTCGAATTTTAACAATTTAAGAAATTGTTTTAAACCATTTAAAAAATTTAAAAACCAGGATAGCAGCAATTACCTGTTTCAGGTAATAAATATAGTGGGTAGTCTGAGCCCAGACTTACCTCCAGTACATACATGTATAAATGTGCTATCAGTAGATAACTTCTCGATGAACAGATGAGAATAGTGGGTCTTATAGCTTCAATCTTTGCTATTGCTAGTGGTCATAAGTCACTGTGTATGTAGACAGATACTTTGTCAATCACGAGGTTAAATTAGAATAAATTAGAATAAAGTGTCTGCAGTGCTAAAGTGCAGAGTGTGCAAATGTGCAAGGGTTTATAAGGTATCACGCATTCATTAGTTGTAACTCAATATGTAAAACCGCCTATAGATCATAAAAATTCATTGCCTAAAATAAAGAATTGGTAAACATTATTATACCTAAAATGATAAATAGTACATAATACATGAGAAGATAAAATGTCAACCTCTGCGTTTTTAAAAAACCCTTAAAATATTACTAAAATGTTCCATAAAATATTCCATAATATAATTCATAAAATATTCAATAAGACATTCCATAAAATCAGTGTGCACATTTGGACCAATATATCAAGAAGTTACAGTAAAACAGCAGCCTTTCCTAGTTATGTACATTATAGCTAGACTACTAATTCTAGTGGAGGCCAGTATACAAATCCTCAGTAACATTTAAACCAGTAGGCCATTTACTGTCAAGACGGAGTATATATTTTGTTTCTAACTTGCGAAGCAATGCTTCCCTATTGCCTCCTCGTCTGCTAGCTGGTATTGCATCAATAACAAAGAATGATAATTCTTTGTTGTTACTGTGGTGTGCCTCCCTGAAATGGCGGGCCACCGGATACGTATTATCTTGGTTCGTGATGGCCCTAAGATGTTGCAGAATACGTTTGTGTACTTCTAGCTTAGTGCTGCCCACATATCTAAGTGCACAGGGGCACTGAAGGACATATATAGCATACTCTGTTTTACAGGTTAGTACCTTCTCAATTTTGTTTTTTCTTTCACTGAATCCATCTTTGTAAGTTTTTGTGTTTACCCCGTGTGTACAAGCCTTACATATCTTACATTTATAAAAACCCCCATTGGTTTGCAGCCACGTGGATTTTTCTATGGTCTCAGGGTTGGTATTGACAAGGCTATCCCTCATTGAGGGGGCCCGACTGAAGGTGAGGGTAGCCCTTCGAGGCAGATTAGGACCTAGTACCGAATCACTTTTTAATGTTGGCCAATTTCTGTTAATTATACGGTACAATTCCCGATGTTGATTATTGTACCCCGTAATGAATCTAAATTCATTAGATAGATTGTCGGTATTGACAGGTACCAGATCACTGATAGCAGGTGGACCATATTTCACCAATAGCCCCTGTCTCTCCCTTGCCTGAGCTTTGGTTATGGCCTTGTCAATCACTGATTCAGAGTAGCCACGTTGTAGAAACCTGACCTTACTGGATGCATGAGCTTTATTCCATTCTTCCTCATTGCTACAGATTCTACGTAGGCGCAGCATCTCACCAAAAGGTATGCTTGCAATTAGGTGTTGAGGATGAGCACTGGCCGCATGCAAAATGGTGTTGCCGGCCGTGGCTTTCCTAAAAAGTCTGGTTTCAATTATTCCCTTATTATATATATAAAACATATTTAAAATTACAGAAACACACAGTCACTGGATGGTGTCATCAGTGATGTCATCAGTGATGTCATTTGAGATGTCATCAGTGATGTCACTGACCATATCATGAATGATGTAATATGTGTCGTAATCAGCGGTGCGTTGCGGGGGTGTGAGTTAACTTAACATATATAACAGCCAAATTTCTCTTTTTTTTACGAGTGAAATATCCAACTAACTATAACGTCCCTGAGCCTGTGTTTTTTTCAGTGAATTTCTAAGGTTTTTTAAATGCTAATTTCTCACTATACCGTCCCTGAAACCTATTTCTTTTCAATGAAGATATATATATATATTCATTGAAAAAAAACATAGGTTTTACAGATATTATAGTTAGGAATTAGCATTTAAAAAACCTTTGAAATTCACTGAAAAAACCATAGGTTTCAGGGACGTTATAGTTAGTTGGACATTTGACTCATATAAAACCAGAGAAATTCGCCCGTTATAGTTAGTTGAGCTAACTATAACTTGCGCGCCCTCAATGCACTGCTGATGACATCACATATTACATCAGTCATGACATGGTCAGTGACATCACTGATGACATCTCAAATGACATAATTGATGACATCACTGATGACATAATCCAGTGAATGTGTGTTTCTGTAAAGTTTAAATATTTTTCATATATATCTATGCCAAGGTGTATTGAAGAAAGAGTGGATTTACAAGTGCCTGAATGGATTATTTAGTAGGTGTGTGACTGACTGTATAAGTGAGTGATTGAACATGTGTTACTGAATGTATGGGTTAGTGACTAAACTGTGTGAAAGCCTGTATTAGCGTCTCAGTTGGTGTATAAGCAGCTGCATGGGTTGGTGAGTAGCTACATGAGTGTCTATATAGGTTATTGATTTGTTGTCTGAGTATCTATAATGGTCCCTGAGTGTCTGTATGGGTGGGTAGGGGGGTGTGACTCTGTGCATACATATCTGAGTGGGTGATTCACTGGTTGTATGGATTAAAAAGTGCATCTGGGAAGGGCTGTATGGGTGAGTTAGTGTGTGTATGGGTGTGTTGGTGAGTGAATGAATGTCTCACTGGTATATGTGTGGGTAACTACATATGTTTTAAGGCAGTATATGTGAGTGCTGGAGTATATAAATGACTATACATGAGAGTAAGGTATTTGAAGAGTGGGTGTATAAAAGAGTGTCTGCTTGTATCAGTGATTGCATAAGACAGTAAGCATGTGTTAGTATCTACATAAATAAGTGATGTGGTGTGTGAATAAATAACGCAGTTGGTGTGTATAACTGTATACATGAGTAAATGGGTATGTGATTGATTCTTTGCATGACTGACTCGGTGGGTGAGTAACTCTATGGATGAGTGACAAACTGTGACTGTATGTATAGGTGTATGAGTGCATATCATAGTGATGAGTACAGGCCCCAGCTAGGCCCGCAGAATACAAGGGTTCGCTCTCCTGTAACAAAAACTAGAAGGAAGTTGGCACGGAAACTGCAAATACAAAGACAGAGTTTATTAACCCTTAAGGGTGGTCCTACAACCTATACAACACTCTTCAGTATTGCATAGAGTAGCACAAAGAACTTGCGTACACGGTCCCCTTTTAAACACAACAGAGGGGCTCATAAATGGGTGGATACAACATGAGGCAAAATTCATTACCTTTTATGGTCATTTCCGATACAGAATCAATATGTGGGCGGAGCTGACAATTTCCTGAGCCCGCGAAAACATGGTCAAACAAGGACTAACTGATAACAGATGTGGTCAAGTCTGGGCATGCGCCAGACGGACAAAGGAGCTATTTATAGATTGTTACTAGGCAGATTACAAGAGCAACTAACAAAAAGATAGGACTCTTCTCGTGCAAAGCACGTGGAGACATGACAATACAAAATGGAGTCCGGACATTAGTCAACATGAGACAAGAAACATGTTCTAAGGGAGGAGAATTCATGTCTTTAGTGAATGCTTAATCATATCGCTGTTTTAGTTTTCAACAATAGTACTGTATTGATGAGTAACTGCATGTATAAGTGAGTCGTTGTTAGTGTAGAACTAGGAAATAGTGGGTGGTATGTGGTATCTGGCATTGTTGTGTGTATGGTTTCAAAAATAGTAGTCTGTATTTTTGAGTGCGTGTATCAAAGTTCATATTAGGCCATCAGTATGTGCATCAGATTATCATGTGGATGATGTCATCAGTGATGTCATTTGAGATGTCATCAGTGATGTCATCAGTGATGTCACTGACCATGTCATGAGGGATGTAATATGTGACGTCATCACCAGTGCAATGGGAGCGCGCAAGTTATAGTAAGTTAAACTAACTATAACGGGCGAATTCCTCTGGTTTTATATGAGTCAAATGCCCAACTAACTATAACATCCCTGAAAGCTATGTTTTTTTCAGTGAATTTCAAAGGCTTTTTAAATGCTAATTCTTAACTATAACATCTGTAAAACCTATGGTTTTTTCAGTGAATTTCGAACGTTTTTTTAATCTTAATTTCATATTTTAATATTTATTAAACCTATATTTTGTTCTAATTTTTTGTGTAATATTTTGGAACTCTATTATCTTTTTTTTATTCATTTTAAAAAATAGGTAATGTTTTATATCTTCCAAAAACAAGTAACGGGTTCGTGGCACCACGTCCCGCGTAACATCCTATATGTATGTGGTTGCGCCAGCTGCTACTTTGGTATGCGACGGGTACGCAGTATCAAGCTGTGCCTTACGTCATGTACGTATGGGGTCACGCCCGCTGCACGTTGCGTATGCGACGAGTGCACGCTGCCAGGCCCTGTGTTATGTCATAGACGTGTGGTGTCGTGCCGGGTATGCCATTCCCTCATTTATTTTTGTCACAAAACTATATCTAAATAAGCTTAAAGTGTATATGAGAACAAGCGAAAATCTAAAATATTTTAAACATTTATATATTTCTAACTGTAATAAACTTATATTATAGTAAATATATTTTCTCAAAATCGCGTCGGGTATGGCCTCCTTGAGCGCACGGTGCGCGATTGCCATGTGACCTTAAAGAAAAGCATTTGATTGGTTCATAACATTTCCCATTGTAACAGTTGGAGGACCCCACCCACTTTAGTCATTCTCTCAACAGTGTTTGATGAGAGACTCCTCTTCTGCTCAGAGAGCTTTTTTGAAAACCTTTTGCTATGTACACATATCTGACCCTACACACAACATGCAACCATCATCTTCATCAATATACATGCTCTGTAAAGTAGCCTTCCACCTGTGATAGCCATGCATCTAAAAGCTACATAACAGAACTTTTCCCCACTGCCAGAGGTAACATGGTTGCATATGCTGTCCACAGCACAATGTAATGTGGTACGGCCCACGGGCAGTATCATGCGATCATGCAGATAATGAACACACGGACACAGATAGATAGTAGAAGTGGGTACGGGCATGTGCGCTCGACTCCTCTTTATTACCAGGGTCACATATCCAGTGACGTCTGTGCTGACTGCGTGTGGGGTGAGTGTAAACCAGCCCTCAGGGAATGGTTGCTGCTAGCATAAACTACAACAGTAATCATTGGATCACACACAGAGATTCAATAATAAAATGATCAATAATTTGTGCTGCAGTAAGGTAGGGACACTAGATGTGAAATAATACAGAAAAGATTCTATCGTAAAAGAACCATAACTTGTGGTATACTGAGATACAGGCAGTAGATCTGAAATAATACACAAAAAGATTGCATCATAAAGGGTCCATCAGGTCTAGTGCACTCAGATACCCACATCAAAAGCATTCAGCATGTGCCCAGCCAGCGATGATGCGTGCTGCGGGTGGGCCGTACTAGGAGCAATGTCTGTTGCCTACAACACTACATCATCTGCAATAGCGACTCGATCTGAATTGTAAACATTGTGGACCCTGTGATGATGCGTATTCGTGGTGCGGACAGAGCGCACTGGAGAAATGTCTTTTGCCTACAGGACTGCATCATCTACAATAGCGACTCGATTTGAATGGTGAACACTGCTGTCTGCAGTGTAAATTGAAGGCAGTAGTGAGCACAGTCTTCCATGAATACTTTTTCTCAGTTCCTCTTCACAAAATACAACAACATAAATTACACAAAACTCTGCAATAAATAAATCAAAACAATTTGAATTGCGATCTCTGCTGTCCCCTGTGTAGACTGTTATTCAGTGTTCTTTACTACTACCAAGTAGAATTTGGTCATTGTACTAGACCTATAAGTCATCTTAAAAAAGTTCTTCAAGCAAGTATAGTAAAAGGCTATTGTTTGTATTTCAATAGACGTTGTAGTTAGTTGCCTACTGGATTCTGTAATTAAACAATCACCACTCGATCTGAATTATGAGCCCTGCTGACCGCAGTGTAGGCCAGAGGCAGTGGTCATTAACGCCTCACAGCCACGTGCCGTTGGATTCGAAAGCATGGAGTTGGTTGCACCTGTTAGGAGAGGGTATACACAATCATCACAGACTTTAACTTGTGACATCCTCAATCACAGAATCAAGACCCCATTTCACTGTTTGGACCTGCTGTACCGCGGTGTACTCCAGCAACTGCAGTCAGCCAAGCCCAAAAATCATGTGCAGCAGTAAGCTACTGAAGCACAGAGTCTGATTCACCTCAACGGAGGGAGTTCTGTAAAAAACAACAAGCAGCAGGTAATATCGGACATCGTCCATTCTGGGATCAAGACACTGTTCCACTGTTGGGAACTAGAGTTGCTTGCAGCTGGTCGAAGGGAGTACCTTCATCTCCACTCTCAGATGTATTTCTAAAATCGTCCATTGTGGGATCAAGACACCGTTCCACTGTTGGGACCTAGAGTGGCTTGCACCTGGTCGAAGGGAGTACCTTCATCTCCACTCTCAGATGTAGTTCTAACATCGTCCATTGTGGGATCAAGACACCGTTCCACTGTTGGGACCTAGAGTTGGTTACACCTGGTTGAAAGGAGTACCTTAATCTGCACTCTCAGATGCAGTTCTAACATCGTCCATTGTGAGATCAAGACACCGTTCCACTGTTGGTACCTGTTGCACTACTGTGTTAGTAGTATACAGAGCACTCCATGGTGCTGGGCCTCAGGCTGGGCGCTCTCTGCCTGTGTCGCGGTAGCCAGCGTTGATCTCAGGAGCCTTCCCACCTCGTAGACCTCAGCCCAAAAGCATCTGCCAGCACGTGGTGGGCCCTCTTTCACGGCAGTGTCGAAAGGTGAACTGTGGGGCATATGTGCGCCGCAGTGGCCAGGACAGTTTCTGGGTACCAGCAGGCTGAGAGCATTATTCCCGCAGCCACCTTCGCTCACGGCATCAGCCTCGTGGCGGTGTAAGCTGTGCAGACCTGACAGACATGTTTGCCATTCTGGAAGAGAACCACACCCAGAGAAACGTGCCTTTTATTCGTACCCCTACGCCAACCTTGCGTACGCCGAGCCAGCCCAATATGCTAAAGATTTTGGGAGGGAGGGGGCACGTACGTGCTATGTTTTCATAATCTTCCCTACTGACTGTACTATCATGATTGCGTCCAGTGTCCACTTCACTCAATAGACCATCAGTGTATGTTGACATGTACATGTCTGTGCTCTGCATACCCAAGTCTGTCCAGCACATCCCCTCAACACTTTGAATTGCATACTTTTTTAATCGAGAATCACTTGCCACCGTCGCACATACGTTGCTCCCATCTTTTCCCACATTCTGCATTGTGTGGCAGAGGTGCTATGTTTGGTTTGTGTACATGGCTAGCCACGGTTCCCCCAGTACGTAGTGTTGTGTCTGCTAGGTGTACATGTTGTTTTGTAGTGAAGGCAGCGATTTAGATACATATATTGCTATGTTAGCATAAGCGCTTTTGATGTTAGATAAGCCATCTTGCCACTTTTGCTGTTTTTGCACACGACACTGCACATGTTATTATTTGAACTGCTTGCTTGCCTTTACTTCACATGAGAACTGTCTGTTGTTCACATCCTTAGACGTGCACTGCGACCTTGGTCTGAACATTGTGTGCAAAACACTCTGAGCCGCCAGACAATGTGAGTTTTTGAGTTCAGGTTGATCGGCCCACTCTCTAGCCATAATATGCACACAGTTGCAAATACCTGGGTGTCGAGAGCCTTTAATATTATTATTATTTTTTTTGTTTTTTACTTTTTGTCCTCATTAGCCTCTGACCCCAGCAAACTGGTAATCTGCAGGTCTCCACTGTTACTCACTATGGAGAGGTAGGTTTCTTAGCTCTAGAAAGAAAATTATTTCGCCGGCCTACCAGTGGTACATCCGCATCCAACCTGTTGCTAACCTTTTATTGTATATAAAAGGGTGGTCATGCTCCCTACTGATTCTGATAAAATCAGAGACCAGAAAAATGGACAGAACCCACCTCCAAACAACGTTAACTGTTGACCCAACGATACGGAGGGGGAAGCTGACCATCCCAGTCCAGGAGCTTTTCCGGGGGCCTAATCATTGGACACAGAAAAATGGGAAGGAATGAACTTTACCAATAACAAAAATAGGATGAATTATTTACTCTGTTGTTGTATGGACTGAATGCCATTTTAATAGACAGTCCCAGATTGCTTTCTTCTTGCTGTTTTTCAGTCTAGCTAAGTCTATTATCGATGTTTTGTATAGTGATGAAAGCCATTCTGAATATGTGGGGGGGGGGGAAGCCTCTACCCATTTTTTACATATTTCTCGTCTCGCCAGCAAGATTGCGAAAAAGAGAAAACTTCTAGAATATCAGGTAATTTCAAACTCAATTCCAAAAATTATTAGGCTAAGGGTGATATGAACTGATTGTTCTAAGATAGACGACAGGGTGAAAAAAACTTTTTGCCAAAATTCAGCAATTCCCGGACAGGACCAAAATATATGTACATCTGGTACACTTTCCTCATTGCATTTTTTGCACCTTGCCGGTGGAGAATTAGACATCTTAGTAAGTCTAGCAGGGGACAAATATGCTCTATGTGTATTGAAGTAATGGTTTCTCCTCAGCCAAGCTGGCTTCACCTCGGAAAACAAGGTGTTATATGAAATCTGCCATAAGTCAGTATTGTCCCCTTCAGCGATCAACTAGTCCCATAATTCCCCGGCCAATCTGAAGGCTCCATCTATTACACCCTCAATTGCCCAATAAAAAGAGGCTACCTCCTTCTTGCCCACCGGCTTTTTAACCAGAAGTTCTTCAAGATCGTTTCCCAATCCAATTGGCTGTTTGTAATTTTGGGACCAGCTTTTAAGCTGTATGTATTTGAATCCTGACATACCATCTACAATTTTATCATTTAAAGTTACCCAAGGCAGTAGAACACCATCTTCGGATAAATCTTCCCATGTTGTTAAGCCTGATGTTTTTAATGGTGTGGCAAGCGCATCTTTGAGACAACTAGGCGACCCTGGGCTGTCCCACCACGGGGCTAGTCTTGAATAATACCCCAGTCCCGTTAAGGTTCTTATTCTAGCCCACAATTGGGCGGCTCCCCTTAAAACCTTCAACCTGACTTTCTTGAAGAATTTTTTATCTCCATATTTGAAGAGAAAGCCTTCTTGGGAATGCTCTGATTGGTCCAACATTGCTTTAAACATTTTACCCCTGACCGAATCATCTGGGTATTTCAACAACATTCTGGAGTGGGTTAATTGAAATGCCCATGCATAATACTGAATATCTGGAAGTGTAAGACCACCCTTTTCTCTTCTTCGTCTGAGTTTTTTCCACGAAATCCTGGTTGCCTTGTAGGCCCATACAAATGAGTTTATAGCCTACTGAAATTTGTCAATAAGTTGCTTATCGAAGTGTAAATGAGAGCCTTTAATATTACTGTTTGCATGCGTTAGAAACACATTCTGGAGAAGAACATTTCCAGGCGCAGAGCAAAGCTGATCCTGTGATGTGATTCACCTAAGCTGATCTTTACGGTATGGGATTCCCCATTCAAGCCTAGAGACCTTCTATTAGTATAATAATACTAGCCTACTAGCGAAGGGAAGGTGGCTGTATTCCACTGTCATTTGTAATATGATTTCTCCCTTCATTTTCAATGGTATTGTAACAATGCTGATGGTTTTAATTATAATCATTTGTCTGCTTATGTTAGCCAAAGTACTGCATCTTAGGACACGTAGTTTATAAAATAAACCTTTTAAACTTTACTGTGTCTCTGATTACTCTTGTTGTGGACTGATATGAGAATAATAGCGAACAGGTATTTCTGATTCCCACCATTCCTGAGAGTACTCTAAGTCGCTTGTTCTGGGTTGTCTATACATTGGGACCTCCGAGAAAATACGGATAACGAATGGGACACTGATGCTGGTCGGATAGGGGTTCTGGGTACTGAGGTGAGTTTTTGGTACAACACAATTCACTGAGGTCCTGGTTTCCTGCGCATAGTTCTGTGCATGAGCAGAATCCCTGCAACAGTTTGTCATGTTGTATGTGATTATATAAGGTAGCGCGTTTATTTACGAGTAGTGGTTTCTCCCATTTACATCTCTCTGTCTTAAAGAGGATATAGAAGTTTTTCTCACAGGTGAAAAGTGGGACCACAATGGCAGTCATTCATTACTATGCAAGAATGTCCAACTGCACGACGCTTTTAAGCTTACAGCCCCTAATCTTGCGTGCTTTCTTAAAAGCACGCCAACTCCCACAATCAGACCAACATTCACACAGCTTCTAACGGCAGTTATCTGCTTCTTAATAACATGGACTGCTGCGCAATGTGAGCTGGCATATCGTTTGTCCTTACTGTTTCAAACCGGATAACTTCCTCTGGCAAACTCTATTCCCACCCACACAAAATAACTCCCAAAGTCAACTTGGCCTTCAATACCTACTTTGAAAACAGATTTTATTAAATGGAGCAAACTGAAATTGCTTTTGTTTCAAACAGAAGTGTCCTTCACTTCTCCAAAAGCAATTTATCGACTGCAGATAGCACGAACTTCAGGTAAAATACACTCCCCTTTAAATACTAACCTTCCATTACACTTTGTGAATTGTTACACAATTTTCAACACATCTGACATTTAAGGTCTGGCACACTTTTTTAACACTATCTCCTCCGGCCTTGTCACAGGCTTTCAAACTGTTTTTAGTCTAATACCAGACTTCATTCATTCGATCATCTCTGGAATAACAGGAACAGTGCCCATAATTCTCGCTCTGTATGCGGCTATCCTACTACTATTTTAGCTTGTTAAAAATGGCTGTGCTCCCTGTGGTAAAAAGCATGTCAGAATATGCCTCTATGCGAAGATACATCAATACCGTGAAAAAATGGAACAACGTTTCGGCTGCCTGCCTCTATCTATTATCGGAGCCAGCTGCAACATGACCTTTATTTACACATATACAATCTGAGTGCAACCATATTTTTATTGTAAAACTTGCCCAATCGACTGTTGAATGGATCTATGCCTTGCCAACATCCCAGCAAACGTTCCCGATATCCAGCAGGTAATGGAGTATCTTGAAAACCATGAACTTGATTGTTTGGGCAGTGGAGCAATGGCGGATGCAACGCGAAAAGGTATCCTGGTGGAATGGGATTTCTGGGCAGCCGCGAAAGATCTTCTGCAACGTGCGACCTTTGACAACATCGCAGATTGCCTGCCAATTCAAATTGCCGCTCCAACATTCGAGGAACATTACTGTCCCTTGGAGGATATGAATTGGATCGCTTCGCTTTTCTCACACGATGGCAACAATCGCCTCTTGGAACATTACGCATCTCAGGCCACTGAAGAACTTCCGGACTGCAATCTCCAAGACTTGAAAGATATTCACTTTATTCTTGGATTGATTTTTTCCAACTTTTTTTACTTTTTCCTATAAAAGTTTTTAATGCACTTCAATTGAACTATTTTCATATAATAGCTTTCTAAATATGCTTAGGCATTTGAACTCTCCAGACTAACCAGGGTTGGATGATGTATGGCCTATACAAATACGTTATTTACTTGCTAAATTAGCCTAAACCCGACATCCATTTTGAAACCATGTCTATTCTTTGTATGTACGTCTCTCTGCCTGCCTGTTATCCACTAAGCCCTTTCACATAAATTACCTCATCTTCAGCCTCTGCTCACGAGCTGGCGATCAAGATAAAGAAACACGGCATTGTTTAGGAACTGGTTGGCACAGTGTGGTAATCATATCCTACCTTTATTTTCATTCTACAATTTACAGTCATTCATGTTTAATAGGTATTGCTTATGTCACATGGAATTGTAACATGTAATCTGGAATTGACTGATGCAGGAGCTTAGGTTTGAAAACAGCAGAAGCGGTTGGAGCTTGCCTCAGCTGGATGCCTTAGCTCTTGCACCAGTGGGTCCATTTATGGCACTTAAATAAAGAGACTTTTTAAATAACTTGCAGACTCCATTGCTTTATCCCACACATCCACTTTCCTAAACACACCTGATTTCAGCATTTGTCTTCTGTGGCATTGCAACATTCTGCATTATATTCTTCATGATTATTTCTTTATTCCTGCTTGCTAAAACACTCCATTCGAGTCTTCAGACCAGTAGGGGTGAGTAGTTTGCTTCCCATTCCTGCTATAGTCTAAACCCATACTAACACCACTTGCACATCTATGCTACAGTGGCCAGTATGCTACAGCGCCCAGAGCACATCAGTTCAGAGCAATCAACTCACGGTTTCATCCCCGAGTGTACCAGCACCTCACCTCAGTACCATCTCACTCTGGGCAAAACAGCACTTACACACCGGTAGCGCTTCACACTCCCTGTGTAGCACTCCCTAACCACCCCACAGACCTCACAGCGCTCCTACCCTCCTCTTTCCTACTCTTTCTGCCCTTTTTTCCCTTACTCGGCTCAACGGAATCACAAAATGGCTGCCAACACTTCCTAGTTGCAACCGCTCACACCGCTCGCAGCCAAAAAGCAGCAAGCTCGTGTTCGTAACACCTGAGCCAATCAGATGGCAGAATTCCCAAATATCGATATCTGTAAATTTCAATATTTCTAAAAAATACTGAACAGATTTACACCAAATAAATAAAAGCGTGCTTTCTAGACCAAGACCCTTCTCCCTGCCAAATTTGGGGTAATTCCGTTCACCTGTTCGACCTGTAGCCTTGTCTAAAGTTTCCTATGGAAATTAACATGGAGAAAACTCGTTTTGGGACCCCCCTTTTTTCTTGACCCCCCCTTGACGAATCACCCCCAAACTTTCAACATAGGAACTGATATGAACAAAGAATTAGTTTAAACACTTTCATGAAGATTCATCAAACAACACCAAAGTGATAAGCAAAACAAAAAATTCTCTTCCTATGTAAACTTGGTCCTAACTAAAACTAGGTAATATATATACGATAGCTCACCTTGTTTACGAGTTCACAAATCTGACTCGGTATCTCCCCTTCGGCACCTTTACCACTTCTTCTATGTCTACACTTGTTTACGGGACACAGAGACACACAAGAAACTTTTTTAGTTAAAGATGTTATTTTGTTACTAAGATATATGTATGCTATTAATACATGTTTCTTGTGCTCTTCACATTTTTCTCTATGTATTGAATTCTAGCACCATTGTTACAATTTTGTTCGTTTCTTGCCATGTCATGCCATATGTTTAAGTTATGGTTTTCTATGTCTATGATGACAGAGTGGTGGTTGCTCTGACAACTATACTGTACTTAAGTGACACATGAGTGTGCTATAGACAAGTGAACAAGGCGGTTCGCCGTCGAAACGCGTCTTGCCTTTTGTTGGATTAAACTACATCTTTTTGCCATCATTTCACGGAGTCTGTGCCTGACTATTGTTCTATTGCCAGGATAGGGATTTAATATATATAGGACTTGGCCCTTCTATCAAATTTCACCAGCACAAGACATTTATCAATCCCTCACATGACACAGGAACCTGTACATCACTCACTTCTCTTTTCTTTTCGGATGGCAGAACTGATCACAACTTCATCATTGAAAATACGAGCACATGAGGATGACGCTTTGGTATTCACCTTTCAATGTCATGTAATTTTATGCATCATGTATATCCTTTATGACAACGTGATTAAGATGGACATTTCTTTTGAACTTTGGAACCGTGTAACATACTATAACCCCATGTGATGTAAATTACCGATGCTTGAGATGCTCGTTTTGTACAACACGGGGCACTAGTCCCCCACTTGTCAATACTTTGCGATTTTCCCGTGCGAACTGCCAACTTTGCGGTTCACAGGTTTTTTCTTACCTCATTTTTTGCTAATTTTGAGAGTGTGAGCTTCGACATATCTGTGTTTCATTTTATTTATTAACACAGAGCACAGTACACTTACAGCAATTGTGGTTCCATTGTTCAATTTAGTCAGTCTTTGTGACAACTTGCAGCGCCAAATGCTAAGATATTTTGTTTTATGAGACGATGTTGGGGACAGTTCTTTCAAGTGAATTTACACCGTTACAAGATGTCCGCTGCACCCAGCACACTAGTCCATCTTTCTATGACTGTTGTTTTCTATTTAACTGCATTGCCATTCGGTAGCCTACATTCACGTGATCAAGCTCGAGGGCGAGCGAAACGCGTTGTGAATAAACGGCGATTTCACCTTGGTACGGAGTTTTTGTGTTTCTGAGAGTGCACTTATTTGGAACGTTGGTTTTGATGATATTACTAACCGGATTTCCCTGCCGGTGCGTGCACCACTCTACGAGGGTCCCAAGCCGTCCGGAAGGGGAGAAGCGCTTTTTGGATTTATTTGGAGGACGGCGCCTGGACCGGCCCTCAAGCACTCACAGCAGACGCAAGGAACAAGCGAGACGACAACACGAAGACATTGCAGCCAGCGGGGTAAGCGGACACCGTCATCTTCCGTCCCTAGAGGGGGTGTGCAGTCAGGGGATTGGGTTCCTTAGGCTTGATTCCACTGTAACCTCCCGGGGCAGCGGGGCTGCTTGCGGTTCCGCTTTTCCTTGTATGTTCCCAAAAACGTTGCATCACGCACGTGTATGATACATGTTGCCCAATAGGAGCAGTGCAACATCGTTTCTGCTGTAGTAAACCTCAGCAAGAAGACCTTTTATTTAAATAAAGTCATTGCAGTACGGGTTTACAGTGCCCGAGGGCATAGAGAACCTACTACTACTAGTGGGGGAAACCAATTTACTCCGTACACATAGAGTGGTATTTACCGCTGTGAGTAACATGGAAGATGAGGAAGAGCGCAGATCAGCGGCAAAGAATTTATTTGCAAGAAAAACGACACAAACAATTAACAGCAATGTTCAAGTCACGCAGACACAGCCTAATGAGGAAAAACTGCGTAAATATGAGAAACTAAAGAAGAGTGAGACGGCGAAGTGGTGGGAGGCAACTTCTTTGCAGAACTACATTGAACAAGAAATGGTGCCCAGGGGTCTCAGGATATTCATAACACCAACGTACGACAAACCGAACCCCAAGATGTTAGATGAATGGGCAACGAATTCGGCACAGAGCTCAAGAAAAATGCTGGAAATCCTGATCAAATACGCTTGGTCGGATCGAGAAAGCATTATGGATGAAATCAAATCAATCATGGAAGATCTAAAAAAGAACATGGAAAGTGAAGCACTCAATACAGCGCTTGATGTAATCAAAGAACGCCTCAAAAGACATGAGGATGAGATAAGGGCGCGGAAACAAAGGAAGATGAATCGTGACTACAACGATTACGACAGTGGAAGAATTTTAACTTTCAGTCACAAATATGACCATCTTTATAATCAAGGAGACAATGACAAGGATGATGCGGACAGCAATAAAGAGATTCCTACGGAGGAGACCGCTACAACCAGCGGAAGCGAATCAGACGTTTCTGCGAGCAGCTTGCCAGTAACTGTAAGAAGTAACCGGCAGGTCACTTTTTTAGACGAGTATCGAACTCTGAGACGGGGAAAACAAACTACGAGAGAAACACCAGTGCCAAAAACGAGAGGACAAAGGGGGAGGGGACGAGGCCGAGGAAGAGGACACGGAGCAACCGGCGAGCAAGAATTAGGCAACGATGGCAGAGGAGGCAGGGGCCGTGGCGCAATGGGAAATGCCAAAACACGCGCCAGAAAGAATTACTAATGGACAATACAATGATCAACATGACTATCATCAACCTGTCTTCTAGAATTGTAAGTGACATGGAAAAGAGAACCCTATGCCTAGGCCTCTCCTTTTGTCCGTCCATTCCCTCTAATTATACCAACACCAGGATAGATCTATTTAAATACGTGCGCAAACTCAAACTTAACAAATGGCACAAACTTAAAGGGAACACCAACATGAGTACAGCACAGGTGACCCCAGTTGATAGTAACAAAGATCTCAACATTGATGACATTGACACACTCAACACCATGATCGCCTTAGAACAAGGGAATGATAACAACGAGCAAGATCTTCCTCCCACCCAAATGTTGGTCGAACTTGACATTACCACTGATGCATCTACAGTTACTCACTTTAAACCCAAGTCCAACTTTTTGCCCATGACAGCACACGACAACATTGACACATTCCATGAATGTGTAAGTAAAGCACTTAACGAATTCAGATTCAAGAGTCACAGTAACCAATTCAAAAGGGACTCTAACCTTTCTTTCAAGCAGAGACAGGCCCTTAAATCGTTGATGGAAGACAAAAACATCATTATCCGCCCAGCGGACAAAGGGGGCAATATTGTCATTTTAGATCGCGAACAATACATCAACGAAGCTTGTAGACAGCTGAGCGATGACAAGTTTTACGAAAAAGTCAGTACAGACAGGTACAATAACAGCATTCTGGCCATCTGGGATCTTTTGGAAAGCTGGAAAAACAAGGGCATTTTGACCTGGGAAGAATATGGATATCTGAAAAGGGATTTCCCTACTCTCCCTGTCCTGTATCTTCTTCCGAAGATACATAAGGACCCCAAAATGCCCCCAGGGAGACCCATTGTCTCTTCCAGAGGCAGCGTGACAGAATGTATCTCCAAGTACATAGATCATTTTTTGAGGGAGTATGTGGTGACTCTCCCGAGCTACATCCGTGACACCAAGGACTTCCTCAAAAAAATCGACAACTTCACATGGAACAGTGAGCTCCTCATGATCACACTCGATGTACACAGCCTCTATACCATTATCAATCACCAGCAAGGTTTGGAGGCGTGTAAGCATTATTTGAAGGATAGGCCCATCAGGTTCCGTGATCATACCTCAATGATCATAGACATGACAGAATTCTGTCTGTTGAATAATATATTCATGTTTGACGGTTCTCTGTTTCGCCAAACCACAGGTACCGCGATGGGTTCGTGCTTTGCTCCCAGCTTCGCCAATCTTTTCATGGGGAGCTGGGGGGAAACCGTTCGATCCCATCCGGGTCTCATCTCGGATTTTGGGCATGTGTCGTTGTGGCTTCGCTACATCGACGACTTGTTCATTATCTGGAGGGGGACCGAGCGAGAGGCTGAGGAGTTCATTGAGAAACTCAATGACAATGAGTACAATATCAAACTCAGTGGGAATATCGGCAATATCTATGCTGAATATCTCGATGTGAAGCTTGAAGTAAGGGAGAACAAGATACACACCTCCCTGTTCAGAAAATGCACAGCAGGTAACAGCATCTTACATGCTCTCAGCAGCCACCCGGATACTCTCAAATGGAGTATCCCCTATGGTGAGCTGCTGAGAGCAAAAAGGAACTGTAACACAGAAGAGGCATACGTACTTGAGAGCAATAACATCATCACTCGGTTTACGGAGAGAGGTTACCCGAAATGGGTACTTAAGAGAGCACTTGATCGAGCCAAACAGGTAGATAGATCTACTACCATTGCTGACAAACCGTGTGATGAGACGGAGGGTGAGGCCTCCCCTAGAATAATTACCACTTTCAGCACGGATGCCAATAAGATCAGGCATATCATTTCGAAACACTGG
Source organism: Triturus cristatus (assembly GCF_964204655.1). Classification (NCBI taxonomy): domain Eukaryota; kingdom Metazoa; phylum Chordata; class Amphibia; order Caudata; family Salamandridae; genus Triturus; species Triturus cristatus. The sequence continues at coordinate 481,847,795 of NC_140580.1, forward strand.
GGTACCCTCAAGAGTGACAACGTTATTGGGGGGGTGATTCCTGACAGACCCAATATAACTTTCAGGAGAGGGAGAAACCTTAGAGACATGTTGGTACGCAGTGATGTCACTATCTATCCACAGAAAGATCTGTATGGCCTAAGGGGTTTTTTCCCCTGCGGCCATTGCAAAGCGTGCAATAAAAGTAATTTTCGCAAACATGTCAGATACAATGGTGTCAGTAAGGAACTCACCCAATTCCTCACATGCAGTTCGACATTTGTGGTGTATGCCATTGAGTGTACATGCAACCTCTGGTACATCGGCAGCACCACATGCATGGCCAAGAAGCGCATTCTGGAACATGCCAGGGCCATAAAAAATCAGGACCCCAAATACCCAGTAGCGCGTCATTTTAGAGAGACACATTGATCAAACACCAATGACATGAGTTTCTTCATCCTAGAACAGATTGAAAAACATCCTAGGGGGGGGAACAGGCTACTCATGTTAAGGCAAAGAGAGTCGAAATACATCATAGACTTTCAAACGAAAAATCCCACTGGATTGAACCAGGACGAGGAGTTGTCAATACACCTCAAAGAATGATCCTGATGACACCCAGATAACACCCGGGCGTGTCAATCTTGTACATACATATATTTCTGTATATACATTTTAGTGCGAACCTGGAGCTTCTCATTATTGTAGCTTTCTTGCTTTTCATATTTATTTTCTCTCTTTAGACATCTGTGCATTTGAACATGGGATGTGTTTTTTTAACGAGCCGTGGCACATGTCATAGTTACATTGCTGGATGGGTGGCTGCTACTAGTGCGGGACATGTCATCCCCCTCCCTTTAGTTATGAGGGTGTCACTACCGTAGATACTCACTACCAGTTACTATCCTTTGCTCTATGACTGAGTGCTCTTCCTCTTTTTTCTTCTTTCCTAATTCATGTTTCCTGTGTTTCTTTTTAGTCACTTGAGCCAAGGACTTGGCCCTTCTATCAAATTTCACCAGCACAAGACATTTATCAATCCCTCACATGACACAGGAACCTGTACATCACTCACTTCTCTTTTCTTTTCGGATGGCAGAACTGATCACAACTTCATCATTGAAAATACGAGCACATGAGGATGACGCTTTGGTATTCACCTTTCAATGTCATGTAATTTTATGCATCATGTATATCCTTTATGACAACGTGATTAAGATGGACATTTCTTTTGAACTTTGGAACCGTGTAACATACTATAACCCCATGTGATGTAAATTACCGATGCTTGAGATGCTCGTTTTGTACAACACGGGGCACTAGTCCCCCACTTGTCAATACTTTGCGATTTTCCCGTGCGAACTGCCAACTTTGCGGTTCACAGGTTTTTTCTTACCTCATTTTTTGCTAATTTTGAGAGTGCGAGCTTCGACATATCTGTGTTTCATTTTATTTATTAACACAGAGCACAGTACACTTACAGCAATTGTGGTTCCATTGTTCAATTTAGTCAGTCTTTGTGACAACTTGCAGCGCCAAATGCTAAGATATTTTGTTTTATGAGACGATGTTGGGGACAGTTCTTTCAAGTGAATTTACACCGTTACAAGATGTCCGCTGCACCCAGCACACTAGTCCATCTTTCTATGACTGTTGTTTTCTATTTAACTGCATTGCCATTCGGTAGCCTACATTCACGTGATCAAGCTCGAGGGCGAGCGAAACGCGTTGTGAATAAACGGCGATTTCACCTTGGTACGGAGTTTTTGTGTTTCTGAGAGTGCACTTATTTGGAACGTTGGTTTTGATGATATTACGAACCGGATTTCCCTGCCGGTGCGTGCACCACTCTACGAGGGTCCCAAGCCATCCGGAAGGGGAGAAGCGCTTTTTGGATATATATATATATATATATATATATATATATATATATATTACCTACTGGCGGTCGCCAGTAGGTAGTTATAGTTAGGACCCTCTTACCATAGGAAATCCGCAACATTCTATTTTGAATAACTTTGGCGCCAGTCGACGAATCCTCGCCAAATTTTCTAAATAGGTGGGGCGCTGCGCTCCGCTCCTACCCTGAAAGTCTCGGGGGGATTCGTCAAGCGGGGGCTGAGATAAAAGGGGGTCCCAAAACGCATTTTTCCCATGCATTTTTCCATAGGACCTTTAGACACAGCTACAGCCCGAACGGCTGAACAGAGTTAAATGAAATTTGGCAGAGAGGTAGTCCTCAGGTCAAGGAAGTGCCTTTTGTAGGTTTGGTGTAAATCTGTTCAGTAGATTCTGAGAAAATAGCCTTTAAATTAATATATATATCTGAGCCAGCTTACGGTGCGCTTACGGTGCGCTTACCGTACGCGTACGGTTACGTGCGCGAGCGTGATTCTGATTGGCTGTTAGATCTTAGTAAACATTCGAATCGGTCGAAACCAGGAAGCGGCGGCCGCCATTTTCTCTCTCGCACTCTGAGTGGGGATTAAAAAACAAAGGACCAAAACATGTAAAGGGGCTGTTTAGACAGCTCTTAAGCACCTAGCCATGTTGGGTGAGTCCCCAAAGATCCCCCAAGGGCAAAAACGGAATTTTAATTTTTTCGATAATTTCGCCGATTACGCTTACCGTACGCGTACGGTAAAAAGTTTTATAAAAAAAAAAATTAGCCATACTCTCCCCACCCCATGTGCAAATGGTGCCCGAAGGGCACAATTTGTGCATGGCATATCACAGATGTGAAAAATTAAAATATTACCTTTCACAACGAAGCGCATCATATGTCCTCCATGTGCGCACGGTGCGCGAAGCGCATCGTGCGTACATGGCCCATCTAGCGTAACGTGGGCCCATCTAGCGTAGCGTGCCCACTGTGCGTGCACGGCACTAACTGCGTAAAATGGGCACGCGGTGCGCAAAGCGCACCGCATGCTCACTGTGCGCACACTGTGCGCGAAGCGCACCGTGCGCGCACGGAACGAACTGCGTTAAGTGGGCGCGCACGCCACGAATGGCGTAAAGTAACTTAGCATTTAAAAAAACTTACAAATTCACTGAAAAAACCATAGGTTTCACACACGTTATAGTTAGGAATTAGCATTTAAAAAACCTTGCAAATTCACTGAAAAAACCATAGGTTTCACACATGTTATAGTTAGCGGAAATTTTACTGATAAAAAACCAATGAAATTCCCCCGTTATAGTTAGTGCAGGCAACTATAACTCACGCGACCGCAATCTTCTGCTGATGACATATGTGTCTTTATGAAAAAAAAATATTTGTAATATATGTATAGCTAAAAATTTATGGAAGAAGACATGGGCAAATAAGTGTCTAAATACAGTATTAGCATCAGCAGAGGATTGTGGTCGCGTGAGTTATAGTTGCCTGCACTAACTATAACGGGGGAATTTCATTGGTTTTTTATCAGTAAAATTTCCGCTAACTATAACATGTGTGAAACCTATGGTTTTTTCAGTGAATTTATATATATATATATATATATATATATATATATATATATATATATATAAATATATATATATATATATTCTTGAAGAATCACAATCCAATATATCGGATAGAGTCGAGCCCACACCATCAGTTTCTGCAGGTAAGTTCTTTATTCAGATTGCAGACAAGGACGACGAGTTTCAACCACGTCCGTATATATCCCTACGCCCCTGTGAGCTCTCCCGGCATTTGAGAGGCAGTGGACTCCTGCTCAGTTTTGGAGAATTTTATTAGAGCTAAGTTTAATACTATTTGTGAGGTGCATTTCCGGTAAAAACACGATGTCTGGGGAGTGTTTTCTTAACCATATATCGACTGCCTGAGTTTTGCGCTTATTATTGAGGCCATTAACGTTGCATGCTATTACCTTCAAAGCTTCTTTATGCATCCTGGTTTCATATGACCTAGAGATAACATACCTTCCCTCCTGCATTTGACTGGAAAGCAACATTCAACAGCCACATTTAGTTTTTGGGCGTAAAATAAAGTGACTTGTGCCTTATGGTGTTTCTGTTTTCCCAAATAAAGTGCATCGAATATACTATCAATCAGGTATTTTGATAGCAAAAATGGATATATTTGGGATGTACAACCCCCTAGTCCTCTTACCCCCATTCCTCCAGCCAAAGTGCCATGTGCAGCGAGCAGCCTATCCATTTAACAAGCTCTCTTCAGATATTATAATATGACCTAAAGTGCATCTTTATGACCTAAGGTGCATTTAGTGACTTTCAAAACCACCTTTGTCTTCTTACATGATCTATTGAGCTTCTTCAGCTTACCTTCTATCCTCTCCTTTATCTTTAACCTTAATAATTCTTGTCATTGCTTTCACCTCGATTGATCTAATTTGGATGTCTCTCAACAAGAAGCTAATCGTGTGTACTTAAACTCTCCTTTTTCAATTTGCAACACCCCGACACTCCCCCACCCCTGTTTCCCCTGTACCCTCCCCTGAAAACAGATTGCCCATGCTTCCGTATTCACCCCCACCTTTAGCCTGGATGCCATTGTAGTGCAACCTTTGATCCGTCCGGAGTCTGATTCCAGACGTTTTTCCCCTCCCCCTGCTTTGCCCCATGTGCTTTTTGCAACTGCAACCGGATCATTTTAGGTCTACGATCGGCTACTATTCAATAAGTAGTGATAAAGGTTCTCAGTAGCCAATTCTGTTAGTAATGCTTGAGCCTCTCTGTGGATAGAAAAAAATGACCTTTTTTTGAGGATCTTGAGCTTAGATTGTTGGACTATGAATGCCTGAGCCTCCTTTTCCTTAAATAGGTCAATCATTTTCACAAATTCTTTTCTTCGACGTGCCGTTGCTGCTGACATGTCTGATTTTTTTTTTATTGCTGTACTTAAAATTTGATCCTTTAGATAGTCTGAAAAGTTCAAAATGATTGTGCGCGGATACTTTGCGTTTGTCTGTCTTTGCGCTGGGATACTATGGGCTCTTGTGATTGTTAAGTCCCCCTCTAGCTCTGGCATGACTTTCTTTAAAAGTGATTCAGTCCAGTTAAGTGCTTGAGTGCCTTCACTGCCTTCTGGTATACCCACCAGGAGTAGGTTGAATCATCTCTTATTGTTTTCCAAATCCTGTAGTTTGGTTTCAGTCTGATTCTTTACTTTCTCCATTCAAGTGACCTCTTGTTGCATATTAATCAATTTATCCTCCAGATCTGAGATACAATTCTCTGCCTCATTTATTCTTTTAGGCATATTGGACATACTGTCCTCTAACTTTGAAAGTCTTTCATGAAGCGCAGCTATTTCTTGAGCCTTCAATACTTTTTGGTCCCTGGTTTTCTTTAGAATAGTAGCTAACATATCTTAAATTGATTCATCTTGCCTTTCTCTCCCCCCTTCTGCTGTCTCCACTACCCCTACCACTTCCGATGCTTGTCTAGGATTCTTGCTTGGGTATATTCCTTTTATAAGTGGTAGTTCTTGTTTGCTACACCTAATTGTTTCCCCTAGGGGAGATATACCAGTTATAGAAGAAGTATTTTGATCCACAGATGAGCTCATTGATGGATCTGAAACTAGGCATGATTGGCCTGGAGAGGAGGTCTGAGTCTCAGCCAGCCAATAAATATTGTCTAAAACAGGTGGAGCTGCTGTTTTATAGAAGAGCACCACTCCTATTTTGTATACTGTCTGTATGCTCCAGGTCTAGCGACTTATCTGGTGACTGTAGCTCAGATTTTTCTCCTGTACTCTCTGACTCCAATGTTATCTCACTTTCCACATTGCTATCTACTTTCTCTTGTTTCTCAGCCTCCAATAAGGCCCTTACCTTCAACTCCATTCTTTGTTGCGTGTTGCACTGCGCCCTTCGCTTCACTTTAGGAGCCGGCATTGGAGTAGGCTGGTCCTGCGTTGTAATTTTAATTCTTGTTGCTTTGTTTGGATGAGTGCGCATCTCTGTGTGTAACAGGCTTCCTTTCAACTGTGCTCCACTTAACCCAGGAGCTTTCTACTTATGTATATATTTAAAGTAGAAAACAGCAGGCATGTCTGGCGTAATCCAGACCTAACTGCGACTGTGACTTCCTGTGACTGTGACTACAGGCCAACAGTCAAAGTAGAGGATTGCAGACACTTTAAGTAGTTCAAGCAGGGAGAGAGAAGTATGCTTATGTCTCCCCGCATGCAACTATTTCCAAAGGCAGCAACTTCCAGGCCAAACAACCCCCCCACAATGCTCGATGCGATGCAGCCTCACCTTAAACCAGCAGGGGAAGAGTATCCGCTCTGCCGCCTCTTCTGTTTCTGAATCCTCATCCCGTCTATGGTGTCTCAGTAAGAGCAGAGTGGAGAGCAGAGCGTGCTTCTTTTAGCCTTGAGGAGAACCAGCTATGAGGGCCCATCAAATCCATGTCAATAGTTGCAGGCAACAGAGCAGTGCTCCAGGAGCGCTACGACGTTCGTGATGGTATTGCCATCAGCAGCTCCCTTCCTGCTTGATCTCCGCTCAGTAGGGGTGGGGGGAGAGCGCGAGTACATGGGAGAAGCCTGCCATCATCCAGTTTCCAAGGAAGGCTTGAAAATTGCCTTTTCACATGCATGATGTGTGAGAATCTAATACAGAGTTGTAGCAGAGAAGGTGTGTTTGAGCTTAGTGATACAGCCATGCAGATATTTCTTTGACATCAAAACAGGACCTGAGATGAGTCCAATGTGAGTGTGCCACATTCTCTATAGCATCTTGGTTGGAGTTAGAGTGTCTCATGGTAGTTGTAGTCACTTAAATCATACTTTACCAACACTTGAGAAATGAAACCTGAATGACTACTGTAGATCAGTAGTAACATGCCTCACCCAAGCAATTCAGATGTTGGGAGGTGAAGTTTGGGGGTCCTCACAAAGGCGTTATGCAGAGTTGCACAGTGCATCAGAAATGCACCCCCTGGTTGACCCAGATCTCATTGTGTACCTAGTGTGCCTCATCCGTAATGCTGAGAAGACACAACTCTAATGAGGGGTGGCTTGATTGTCATGTGGCACTGCCTGCTAGCACTGTCCCAGATTCTGTGTCATGGGTGTGGCTCGATTATGGTGCTGATGCACCAATTAGAGCAAGGAGGGCTGGATTGTCCCGGGGTCCCCCCACCACCCGATGTCACGTGCTTTGCAACTATCGTGTCAGCGTTACACTTTGGTTTGTCAGGGTGGCGAGGCTGCGTCGATCTGTTGAGTTGCCGATCCTAAGCAATGGTCAAACTTCACCCCACAGGACAACTCAGTCTCCTACTACGCCAGCGGCCCATGGCCCACCCAAGCGGCCGTTGGGGGCCATGGAGCTTGGAGCTGGGCAAACCCAGAAAGGAGAGCTCAATGAATGGTAGGGGCTCCTTTCAGTGGTGCAGTCGCAAATCTGCCCCTCACACCTCAAGTTTGGTGCCAAGCTGGGGCCACACAGGAAGCCTGCTGCCACCAGTCTCCACCGCCTGTCAGCGTCACGTCTCACCTGTTGTACCAATGTGGAACCGGCAGGGTTCTGGATTCACAGCTGCAGGACAAGGACAAGCCAAGGACACTGCGTGGATTGCCCTGCACCCCACTTGGTTGTCTAGGGAAGTGTGGCCCGCACGCCTCAGTGATGGCATTGATGCCGAGCAAGATTGACCCCTCTGTAATGCAGGCGTTTGGGTTCTCCTCGTGGCAGCTTGGATCAGCACATTCTGATCTGAGGCTCTCTGGTGGTAGGTTTGTTGCCCTCTGGGCTGAGGGTGTTGGTCAAGGAGTGGCCTCTAGCAACAGATCTGTCCCTCCCAGTTGGTAGCATACCTCCACATGCTTCGATGTTGAGACCGTGGTAGATGGGATTGCTCTCCTGCGATCTAGGTGTGGGGGCATTTTCTGCAGCCTCAACTTGGGGTCTCAAGGGCTCTCACCCCTTCTCTTTGTAGTGGCACACCTTGGCGTCTAAGGGGGCTCAAAGTTATGACAGCTGACTCCAATCTGGATGTCTCCACACTAGTCGCAGCTCACTTTAGCTGTTTCTGGCTGCCACCATGATGCCAGCAGTCATATAGCCTGTGGGTTCATTGCTACCGGGCACCACCAAAATCAATTCCAGTATGCCGGTGAGTGAGTGGCATGATACAGGGAGTCCTCCGCGTAGTTGGACAGCTCTTCTGCCATGCCACCAGTCAGGAAGGATATCGATTATCAGGCAGACTATCAGAGAACTAGGGGTTAGCGTCCACCATCTTGGCTGGCTTAACCATACCCTAGTGGTAGACCTGGAGTCATGCTTGCTTTGTCACACTACTGGATGACACAGTCGTGTTGTAATCCATAGGTGACACTGTGGCCTTATGTGAAATTTAAATATGCCAATTAGGGTTTTAACCAATTTTGACATGTTTTATGGGTCAGAGTACATGCACTGGGGACTGGTTAGCAGTGTCCAAGTTCACAAAGTCAAAAACAATAGCACCATCAGTGAACAAAAAATTAGGTTGACCATTAAAAAAGATGTACTTTCTCACAACAAGCATTCTCAAAGCTAATAGATCTGCCTTTCATTTACACATGCAAAAAGGCAGTTTGCACATTAAAACAAACGTTAAAAAATGTTGCACATTAAATTTAAATGCACATGAAAACAGCCGTTGCACACCTGTTTATCAATTTCCTCTTGGTTATCATTGTAATCCTTTTTTGCGTGCAGTCTGGGCCCGCGCCTCGCCTCATTGCGCGGAATCTATTTAGAGTCAACAACATGCAGCATAAATATGCTGCAAACCCATTTGCACTGCTTCAAAAAAATGTATTTACAAACTTTTCAATATTTAGTTCATTTTAATTCTGAAATGTTCACTTATTTTCCAACTTGACAATTAATCACGATAAAGTCGTCCAAATATCCATAAGCTTCACACAAAATAGTTGTGCCCATCCAGGCCTCTTACTAGTTGCGTCAGGACATTTAATTCATAAATTGCAGCAAAAAATCTTATTCCCAATGCATTTCAGGCATCTTTAATTGCCCTTCGTCAGGGAACGCTGTTACAATAAAATAAAACAAAACCCATGTTAATTTGCCATATTGCTACTCAGAAACGTTTTTACAACTTTGCACACTGTAAACATAACCTGCATAATCTGCCATTTTGAATAAGTGATTAACAGAATAACTAACCCTCAATACCCTTCTGCCAATGTAAAGAGTTAATTCAGCGCGGTAACCTCCCCCTCTCCACCTCGATGTAAAACCTGCCAAAACTATTCCCGCATTGCTGGATAAACACTAAACGTCCCCCAGTGGATTTAACGTGACTTTAAAATCAAATGAATGCATCTCTGCTCCCAACTAACGTACATATGTTAAATAACCGCATTCCCATTCTGTGTCATTAAACGAAAATACCCTCCGAAGTTTCCAGATTACCTGCTTTGAAAACGATGTATGTATCTATTCTGTGCCGTCTCTTATCAACTGGTCACACTGCCTTAATGTTACTGCGCGCGCTTTTTTAGACATATCGCCTTAATTAAAATCATTACCTTTTTTTGGAAACCCAGAGCCTTCAATGCATTTGTGACAAACATTAGTACTGAAAGTGCTTTGACAGAGCAAGTATTATGCATTGGCAGAAATGCTCATTATTAGAACTACATCCTGCATATGATTAGTAAATATAGCATTCCAAAGTGTGTATAATTATCAGTACAGGGTCAGTATAAATACTTTAGCATAAACTAACACTGAGGCTTGCAGCTGAATATTGAGAGGAGATGGACCCTAAAAAATGAAGTGCGGGACAGTGGTAAAAGCAGTCTCCTTTAATTCCTTTGCAGTGACCCTTAGCCCGAATGCTATAGCTAAAACTACAAGTTGCAAATAGTTTCACATAAATTTTGCCACAACACAGCAAAACATTGAAAGCTGAGATAAATGAAATGACCCTTAAGTTACATTTTTGGACAACTATGGGAGCCTCATACAATTCGGAGATGTGTAAGGCGTCCTCTTTATACTCCTTCTTTTGTTTCTGTGTCACAAAAACCATGGCACACTAATAATAAGGCTTCTTTTATGCGCGCCTCCCTCCTCCTAAAAAAGAAAATGGCTCTGGAGGATGGGGTCCACGGATCTGAAAAAGGGTTGGGGAGGAGGTCTGTGTGAGCCCCTCCCCCTAACAAATCAGTACAGTACAGGAAGAAAGAGGCGCAGACCCCCTCACTAATAATTATAAAAAAGGGTGTCCTGGTTGGGCACTGGGCCACAAAAATAATTAATAAATGAGCGTCAGGAGTATCTCATTTATTATTCACTGCACCCTATAATACCTTTTTTTGCTCATATAATTTTACAATTGGTGGTGCACCTAGAATAAGGAGAGGGACACCCAAGCCTTTTTTGTAATGTGCTGGGGACTATAGAGAGTGTAGCAGTCCCCAGCATCATTACAAAGTAAGACTCCTTGGTCAATCCATAACTGAAGGAGAGCTGGAGCTCTATGCTCTTCAGTTGAATGGGTGGGCCTTCTTGGCGTTCTTTTTATGGCTGCAGTTTGTAACTGTAAAGATGTTAAAATAAAGACCAAGGCACTTTAAAAAAAAAAACATTCATATTTTTTTAATGACAATCACTTTTATTAAACATTACAATGCTTGAATTAGTGAGATGTACATTTGATTAAAAGTGTTGGTTATTTTTTGATGAAGACAATAGGTCTGCTTTATATATGTTGATATTCTGCCCCCTTGATAAAGCTAATAGGCCCACTTTTTATATTTTGATATTTCTGACCATCAGATAGTCAGTAAGTCTATCCCTCACCGAAGATCCCCACACTGCCAAAGCTAGCCGACTGGATGAAGGACAGCAGACTGAAGCTGAACTCAGACAAGACAGAGATCCTCATTCTCGCACCCACCCCATCAGCCTGGGACGACTCTTGGTGGCCCACGTCACTAGGCACAGCCCCGGAAGCCACGGACTACGCACGCAACCTGGGGGTCATCCTCGACTCCACTCTCTCCATGACCAGGCAAGTCAACGCCGTCTCCACGTCCTGCTTCAAAACCCTCCGTATGCTCCGCAGGATCTTCAAATGGATCCCCCTCGACACGAGAAAAAACGTTACCCAGGCCCTCATCGACAACAGACTCGACTACGGGAACGCCCTCTACTCAGGAACTACAAACAAGCTCCTGAGATGACTCCAACGCAGTCCCTCGCATCCGAAAAACCACCGGCGGCGGCAGATCCTTCTCCTACCTCGCCGCCAAGACCTGGAACACTCTCCCCACCATCCTATGACAGACCCAGGACCTGCTGGCCTTCAGAAGACTCCTCAAGACCTGGCTCTTCGACCAGTAGCACCCCCCCCTCCCCAGCGCCTTGAGACCCTCTCGGGTATGTAGCAAGCTTTACAAATGCAGTGATTGATTGATTGATTGAATTAAAATGACACCCTTAATGTTGTAACAGCCTGGGCGGAGTTTGCAGTGTTCCGCTACACGTAACTGCATGAAGTCAACGCCGTCTCCGCATCCTGCTTCAACACCCTCCGTATGCTCCGCAGGATCTTCAAATGGATCCCCCTCGACACGAGAAAAACCATTACCCAGGCCCTCATTACCAACAGACTCGACTACGGGAACGCCTTCTACTCAGGAACTACAAACAAGCTCCTGAGACGACTACAACGCATCCAGAACGCCTCTGCCTGACTCATCCTCGACGTCCCCCGCTGCAGCCACATCACACTCCACCTGAGAGGCCTGCACTGGCTCCCCGTCAACAAAAGGATCATCTTCAAGCTCCTGATCCACGCACACAAAGCACTGCACAACACCGGACCCACCTAACTCAACAACCGACTCAGCTTCCACACCCCCACCCGAAGCCTCCGCTCAGCCAACCTCGCCCTCGCCTCTGTCCCTCGCATCCGAAAAACCACCACCGGCGGCAGATCCTTCTCCTACCTCACCGCCAAGACCTGGAACACTCTCCCCACCATCCTACAACAGACCCAGGACCTGCTGGCCTTCAGAAGACTCCTCAAGACCTGGCTCTTCGACCAGTAGCACCCTCCCCTCCCCAGCACCTTGAGACCCTCTCGGGTATGTGGCGCGCTTTACAAATGCAGTGATTGATTGATTGATTGAATTAAAATGACACCCTTAATGTTGTAACAGCCTGGGCGGATTTTGCAGTTTTCCGCTACGCGTAACTGCATGAAGTGCAAAAAAAACTCCGCTGCACCATGCAGAGCTCAGCAAGTGGCGGAGTGCGTTAGATAAATGCAGTTCATGGTGATTTTCAGTGCAGGGTGTTTGTCCGCACTGTGCAATCATCACGAACAGCACCATGCACAGAGCAAGCGGGCAATGCTTCCTTTCTGCTGCTTGAGTATGTTTTGTACTTGATCGACAGCTTTGTTAACGCGAACGGACGGTTTGTCAACATGAGCAGTAGCGAGCTTACGCGACCACTCGTAATGAGAAATCTGACCGCCCGCGTTGAGAAATCTTGCCGGGAGGTTTATTTTCCACTCTCTATCTAGCCAACTTGACGTTGACGTACGAGGAAAAATGTTGCCGGGTGGTGGACTTTCTTTGCTTGCGCTTGCTAAATTCACCTTGATGAATGCAAGTGAGGAAATAAACTCCCCTCAGGAGCAGATTTTACCGCACAGGCTTAGTTCTAACATCACACAGTCACCCACACATGACCAAAACTGTGTGAAGAAGGGGCTTGTGTCTATCAGTGGCGGCTTGGGGCAGGAGCAGGCCAAAATCCAGGCCCTGTCCTTAACCCCACACTATGAACAGCAGTTTGCAGTGGGGGGGCTGGGGGAGTTGGATGCTCCAGGCCCGCACAGCAATCAACATCTTACTTGACATTAAAGAAACCTTGGAAATTCACAGTGAAAACCAAAGGATAAAGTGATGTTATAGTTAGGAATTGTGATAATATGTAACTTTACAATAAAATTATCCTGAGAAATGCATTGAAAAAACAAAGTTAAAGGGATGTTATAGTAAGGTGAAAATATAAGTTAAAACGTACTGTTTTGAATAAACAAAGCCACTGAAATTTACTAGTAATAGTTATCTCAAGTAAATATAACTTGTGACCTAAAGAAACTATAAATCACGTCCCTTACCATGAACTGCCAAATACCGCCAATTTTACATCACTGATTACATGTTCTATGACACCATTAATGACAACACTACAAAATATGAAATTACATCATTGATGACAACAAGATGCATGATGGGGCACAAAAGCAGGGAAAGTGCTGGACTTTGAAGGTTTGGAATTTACTAATCTCACTGCAATCACTGCAACCGTAGAGAAAGTGTTGAACTCTGGAGGAAAGAAACCTAATATTCCCACTCCAATGTAATCAAAAACAAGGAAAGTGTTGACTATGGAGGGGTTATACAAACTATTCCCAGTCCAATCTAAGCAACAGAAAGGAAAGTGTTGGACTTTGGAGAGGTTAGATTTAGTATTCCCACTCCAACATAAGCAAAAAGGGAAAAAAGTATTCCACTTTGGAGGGGTAAGATGTGCTATTCAAACATCTATCTAAGCTTTGCAGTGTTATATTTACTATTCCCAAATCAATGTAAGCAAAAGCATGGAAGGTGTTGGAATTTGGAGTGGTTAGATTTCCTATTCCCAATCCAATCGTAGAAACAGCAGGGAAAATATACTTTGGAGAGGTTAGATTTACTATTTCAATTTCTAAACGTTTACAAGTTTTTGTTTAAATGCATAACAAAATACAAATATGTGCATATATATATATATATATATATATATATATATATATATATATATACCTACTGGCGGGCGCCAGTAGGTAGTTATAGTTAGGACCCTGTTTCCATAGAAAACCGCAACATTCTATTTGGAATAACTTTGGCGCCGGTCGACGAATCCTCACGAAATTTTCAAAACTAATGGGGCGCTACGCTCCGCTCCTACCCTGAACGTCTCGGGGGGATTCGTCAAGTGGGGGCTGAGAAAAAAGGGGGGTCCCAAAACGCGTTTTTCCCATGCATTTTTCCATAGGACCTTTAGACACAGCTACAGCCCGAACGGCTGAACAGAGTTACTTGAAATTTGGCAGAGAGGTAGTCTACAGGTCAAGGAAGTGCCTTTTGTAGGTCTGGTGTAAATCTGTTCAGTAGTTCCTGAGAAAATAGCCTTTAAATCAATATATATATCTGTGGCAGCTTACGGTGCGCTTACCGTGCGCTTACCGTAAGCTTACCGTACGCGTACGGTGACGTGCGCGAGCGCGATTCTGATTGGCTGTTAGATCTTAGTAAACATTCGAATCGGTCGAAACCAGGAAGCGGCGGCCGCCATTTTCTCTCTCGCACTCTGAGGGGGGGAGGAAAAACAAAGGTGTAAAATATGTAAAGGAGCATGTTAGACAGCTCCTAACCACCTAGCATTGATTAAGGTGCCCCACAAGACCCCCCAAGGCAAAAAAATCAATTTTATTTTTTTTCGAAAAAACGCCGATTACGCTTACCGTACGCGTACAGTAAAAAATTAATTATAAAAAAAAAAATCCACATTCACCCCTCCCCCGTGTGCAAAAGGTGCCCGCAGGGGACCTTTTGAGCATGGCATATTGTATAACGAAACAATTAATAGAGAAAGTTTCTCAACGAAGCGCATAATATGTCCTCCATGTGCGGACGATGCGCGAAGCGCATCGTGCGTACATGGCCCATCCAGCGTAACGTGGGCATGTGGTGCGCGTAGCGCACCGCGTGCCCACCGTGCGTACACGGCACTAACTGCGTAAAGTGGGCGCGCGGTGCGCGAAGCGCACCGCGTGCACACTGTGCGCGCACGGTGCGCAAAGCGCACCGTGCGCGCACGGAACGAACTGCGTTAAGTGGGCGCGCATGCCACGAACGGCGTAAAGTAACTTAGCATTTAAAAAAACGTACAAATTCACTGAAAAAACCATAGGTTTCACACACGTTATAGTTAGGAATTAGCATTTGAAAAACCTTGCAAATTCAGTGAAAAAACCATAGGTTTCACACACGTTATAGTTAGCTGGACATTTTACTCGTAAAAAACCATTGAAATTCCCCCGTTATAGTTAGTGCAGGCAACTATAACTCACGCGACCGCAATCCTCTGCTGATGACATATGTGTCTTTATGAAAAAAAAATATTTGTAATATATGTATAGCTAAAATTTAATGGAAGAAGACATGGGCAAATAAGTGTCTAAATACAGTATTAGCATCAGCAGAGGATTGCGGTCGCGTGAGTTATAGTTGCCTGCACTAACTATAACGGGGGAATTTCTAAGGTTTTTTACGAGTAAAATATCCAGCTAACTATAACATGTGTGAAACCTATGGTTTTTTCACTGAATATATATATATGTATATATATATATATATATATATCCAAGAAAAAGCACCCAACTTGGAGAGCCAACATGCGTTGTATCAATTCTTTATTCTGAAGGCAGCCCTGCTAACCAAACTTCATATGCCCAGCATTTGTCTCGCCGACATTTTCCTTACGCGTTTCGGGCGTCCTCGCGCCCTTGCTCACAGGTGTTGGCAATGAGGACAGGCAGCATACCGCAGCTCTTTATACCCAGCATTCTCTATTCCATAGTGGGCGCATCCTGCAAGGTGCATGCTGGAATAGTGAGTTCATATATTACAATTCTTTGTTGGAAGCGGCCGCCTTAGACCCCAAGAAGAATTCTTACCCCAATGGGTTGCTGTAGCAAATGGGGCTTGTTGCAAGACTGTAATGTCCAAACAGTGGATACAGCGCTCCGTATTACGCTGTTAGAATAACTGCGTTCGGACCCGCACATCTGCGGGAGGGCTCTCCGCGACCCGGGTAAGGCCGCAATTGAATATCCAAGAAAAAGCACCCAACTTGGAGAGCCAACATGCGTTGTATCAATTCTTTATTCTGAAAGGCAGCCCTGCTAACCAAACTTCATATGCCCAGCATTTGTCTGGCCGACATTTTCCTTACGCGTTTCGGGCGTCCTCGCGCCCTTGCTCACAGGTGTTGGCAATGAGGACAGACAGCATACCGCAGCTCTTTATACCCAGCATTCTCTATTCCATAGTGGGCGTATCCTGCAAGGTGCATGCTGGAATAGTGAGTTCATATATTACAATTCTTTGTTGGAAGCGGCCGCCTGAGACCCCAAGAAGAATTCTTACCCCAATGGGTTGCTGTAGCAAATGGGGCTTGTTGCAAGACTGTAATGTCCAAACAGTGGATACAGCGCTCCGTATTACGCTGTTAAAATAACTGCGTTCGGACCCGCACATCCGCGGGAGGGCTCTCCACGACCCGGGTAAGGCCGCAATTAAATATCCAAGAAGAAGCACCCAACTTGGAGAGCCAACATGCGTTGTATCAATTCTTTATTCTGTAAGGCAGCCCTGCTAACCAAACTTCATATGCCCAGCATTTGTCTCGCCGACATTTTCCTTACGCGTTTCGGGCGTCCTCGCGCCCTTGCTCACAGGTGTTGGCAATGAGGACAGGCAGCATACCGCAGCTCTTTATACCCAGCATTCTCTATTCCATAGTGGGCGTATCCTGCAAGGTGCATGCTGCAATAGTGAGTTCATATATTACAATTCTTTGTTGGAAGCGGCCGCCTTAGACCCCGAGAAGAATTCTTACCCCAATGGGTTGCTGTAGCAAATGGGGCTTGTTGCAAGACTGTAATGTCCAAACAGTGGATACAGCGCTCCGTATTACGCTGTAAGAATAACTGCGTTCGGACCCGCACATCCGCGGGAGGGCTCTCCGCGACCCGGGTAAGGCCGCAATTAAATATCCAAGAAAAAGCACCCAACTTGGAGAGCCAACATGCGTTTTATCAATTCTTTATTCTGTAAGGCAGCCCTGCGAACCAAACTTCATATGCCCAGCATTTGTCTCGCCGACATTTTCCTTACGCGTTTCGGGCGTCCTCGCGCCCTTGCTCACAGGTGTTGGCAATGAGGACAGGCAGCATACCGCAGCTCTTTATACCCAGCATTCTCTATTCCATAGTGGGCGTATCCTGCAAGGTGCATGCTGGAATAGTGAGTTCATATATTACAATTCTTTGTTGGAAGCAGCCGCCTTAGACCCCAAGAAGAATTCTTACCCCAATGGGTTGCTGTAGCAAATGGGGCTTGTTGCAAGACTGTAATGTCCAAACAGTGGATACAGCGCTCCGTATTATGCTGTTAGAATAACTGCGTTCAGACCCGCACATCCGCGGGAGGGCTCTCCGCGACCCGGGTAAGGCCGCAATTAAATATCCAAGAAAAAGGACCCAAATTGGAGAGCCAACATGCGTTGTATCGATTCTTTATTCCGTAAGGCAGCCATGCTAACCAAACTTCATATGCCCAGCATTTGTCTTGCCGACATTTTCCTTACGCGTTTCGGGCGTCCTCGCGCCCTTGCTCACAGGTGTTGGCAATGAGGACAGGCAGCATACCGCAGCTCTTTATACCCAGCATTCTCTATTCCATAGTGGGCGTATCCTGCAAGGTGCATGCTGGAATACTGAGTTCATATATTACAATTCTTTGTTGGAAGCGGCCGCCTTAGACCCCAAGGAGAATTCTTACCCCAATGGGTTGCTGTAGCAAATGGGGCTTGTTGCAAGACTGTAATGTCCAAACAGTGAATACAGCGCTCCGTATTACGCTGTTAGAATAACTGCGTTCGGACCTGCACATCCGCGGGAGGGCTCTCCGCGACCCGGGTAAGGCCGCAATTAAATATCCAAGAAAAAGCACCCAACTTGGAGAGCCAACATGCGTTGTATCAATTCTTTATTCTGAAAGGCAGCCCTGCTAACCAAACTTCATATGCCCAGCATTTGTCTCGCCGACATTTTCCTTACGCGTTTCGGGCGTCCTCGCGCCCTTGCTCACAGGTGTTGGCAATAAGGACAGACAGCATACCGCAGCTCTTTATACCCAGCATTCTCTATTCCATAGTGGGCGTATCCTACAAGGTGCATGCTGGAATAGTGAGTTCATATATTACAATTCTTTGTTGGAAGCGGCCGCCTTAGACCCCAGGAAGAATTCTTACTCCAATGGGTTGCTGTAGCAAATGGGGCTTGTTGCAAGACTGTAATGTCCAAACAGTGGATACAGCGCTCCGTATTACGCTGTTAAAATAACTGCGTTCGGACCCGCACATCCGCGGGAGGGCTCTCCACGACCCGGGTAAGGCCGCAATTAAATATCCAAGAAAAAGCACCCAACTTGGAGAGCCAACATGCGTTGTATCAATTCTTTATTCTGTAAGGCAGCCCTGCTAACCAAACTTCATATGCCCAGCATTTGTCTCGCCGACATTTTCCTTACGCGTTTCGGGCGTCCTCGCGCCCTTGCTCACAGGTGTTGGCAATGAGGACAGGCAGCATACCGCAGCTCTTTATACCCAGCATTCTCTATTCCATAGTGGGCGTATCCTGCAAGGTGCATTCTGGAATACTGAGTTCATATATTACAATTCTTTGTTGGAAGCGGCCGTCTTAGACCCCAAGAAGAATTCTTACCCCAATGGGTTGCTGTAGCAAATGGGGCTTGTTGCAAGACTGTAATGTCCAAACAGTGGATACAGCGCTCCGTATTACGCTGTTAAAATAACTGCGTTCGGACCCGCACATCCGCGGGAGGGCTCTCCACGACCCAGGTAAGGCCGCAATTAAATATCCAAGAAAAAGCACCCAACTTGGAGAGCCAACATGCGTTGTATCAATTCTTTATTCTGTAAGGCAGCCCTGCTAACCAAACTTCATATGCCCAGCATTTGTCTCGCCGACATTTTCCTTACTCGTTTTGGGCGTCCTCGCGCCCTTGCTCACAGGTGTTGGCAATGAGGACAGGCAGCATACCGCAGCTCTTTATACCCAGCATTCTCTATTCCATAGTGGGCGTATCCTGCAAGGTGCATGCTGGAATAGTGAGTTCATATATTACAATTCTTTGTTGGAAGCGGCCGCCTTAGACCCCAAGAAGAATTCTTACCCCAATGGGTTGCTGTAGCAAATGGGGCTTGTTGCAAGACTGTAATGTCCAAACAGTGGATACAGCGCTCCGTATTACGCTGTTAGAATAACTGCGGTCGGACCCGCACATCTGCGGGAGGGCTCTCCGCGACCCGGGTAAGGCCGCAATTAAATATCCAAGAAAAAGCACCCAACTTGGAGAGCCAACATGCGTTGTATCAATTCTTTATTCTGTAAGGCAGCCCTGCTAACCAAAATTCATATGCCCAGCATTTGTCTCGCCGACATTTTCCTTACGCGTTTCGGGCGTCCTCGCGCCCTTGCTCACAGGTGTTGGCAATGAGGACAGGCAGCATACCGCAGCTCTTTATACCCAGCATTCTCTATTCCATAGTGGGCGTATCGTGCAAGCTGCATGCTGGAATAGTGAGTGCATATATTACAATTCTTTGTTGGAAGCGGCCGCCTTAGACCCCAAGAAGAATTCTTACCCCAATGGGTTGCTGTAGCAAATGGGGCTTGTTGCAAGACTGTAATGTCCAAACAGTGGATACAGCGCTCCGTATTACGCTGTTAGAATAACTGCGTTCGGACCCGCACATCCGCGGGAGGGCTCTCCACGACCCGGGTAAGGCCGCAATTAAATATCCAGGAAAAAGCACCCAACTTGGAGAGCCAACATGCGTTGTATCAATTCTTTATTCTGTAAGGCAGCCCTGCTAACCAAACTTCATATGCCCAGCATTTGTCTCGCCGACATTTTCCTTACGCGTTTCGGGCGTCCTCGCGCCCTTGCTCACAGGTGTTGGCAATGAGGACAGGCAGCATACCGCAGCTCTTTATACCCAGCATTCTCTATTCCATAGTGGGCGTATCCTGCAAGGTGCATGCTGGAATAGTGAGTTCATATATTACAATTCTTTGTTGGAAGCGGCCGCCTTAGACCCCAAGAAGAATTCTTACCCCAATGGGTTGCTGTAGCAAATGGGGCTTGTTGCAAGACTGTAATGTCCAAACAGTGGATACAGCGCTCCGTATTACGCTGTTAGAATAAATGCGTTCGGACCCGCACATCCGCGGGAAGGCTCTCCGTGACCGTTGTAAGGCCGCAATTAAAGATCCAAGAAAAAGCACCCAACTTGGAGAGCCAACATGCGTTGTATCAATTCTTTATTCTGTAAGGCCGCCCTGCTAACCAAACTTCATATGCCCAGCATTTGTCTCGCCGACATTTTCCTTACGCGTTTCGGGCATCCTCGCACCCTTGCTCACAGGTGCTGGCAATGAGGACAGACAGCATACCGCAGCTCTTTATACCCAGCATTCTCTTTTCCATAGTGGGCGTATCCTGCAAGTTGCATGCTGGAAGAGTGAGTTCATATATTACAATTCTTTGTTGGAAGCGGCCGCCTTAGACCCCAAGAAGAATTCTTACCCCAATGGGTTGCTGTAGCAAATGGGGCTTGTTGCAAGACTGTAATGTCCAAACAGTGGATACAGCGCTCCGTATTACGCTGTTAGAATAACTGCGTTCGGACCCGCACATCTGCAGGAGGGCTCTCCGCGACCCGGGTAAGGTCGCAATTAAATATCCAAGAAAAAGCACCCAACTTGGAGAGCCAACATGCGTTGTATCAATTCTTTATTCTGTAAGGCAGCCCTGCTAACCAAAATTCATATGCCCAGCATTTGTCTCGCCGACATTTTCCTTACGCGTTTCGGGCGTCCTCGCGCCCTTGCTCACAGGTGTTGGCAATGAGGACAGGCAGCATACCGCAGCTCTTTATACCCAGCATTCTCTATTCCATAGTGGGCGTATCCTGCAAGATGCATTCTGGAATAGTGAGTGCATATATTACAATTCTTTGTTGGAAGCGGCCGCCTTAGACCCCAAGAAGAATTCTTACCCCAATGGGTTGCTGTAGCAAATGGGGCTTGTTGCAAGACTGTAATGTCCAAACAGTGGATACAGCGCTCCCTATTACGCTGTTAGAATAACTGCGTTCGGACCCGCACATCCGCGGGAGGGCTCTCCACGACCCGGGTAAGGCCGCAATTAAATATCCAGGAAAAAGCACCCAACTTGGAGAGCCAACATGCGTTGTATCAATTCTTTATTCTGTAAGGCAGCCCTGCTAACCAAACTTCATATGCCCAGCATTTGTCTCGCCGACATTTTCCTTACGCGTTTCGGGCGTCCTCGCGCCCTTGCTCACAGGTGTTGGCAATGAGGACAGGCAGCATACCGCAGCTCTTTATACCCAGCATTCTCTATTCCATAGTGGGCGTATCCTGCAAGGTGCATGCTGGAATAGTGAGTTCATATATTACAATTCTTTGTTGGAAGCGGCCGCCTTAGACCCCAAGAAGAATTCTTACCCCAATGGGTTGCTGTAGCAAATGGGGCTTGTTGCAAGACTGTAATGTCCAAACAGTGGATACAGCGCTACGTATTACGCTGTTAGAATAAATGCGTTCGGACCCGCACATCCGCGGGAGGGCTCTCCGCGACCCGGGTAAGGCCGCAATTAAATATCCAAGAAAAAGCACCCAACTTGGAGAGCCAACATGCGTTGTATCAATTCTTTATTCTGTAAGGCAGCCCTGCTAACCAAACTTCATATGCCCAGCATTTTTCTCGCCGACAATTTCCTTACGCGTTTCGGGCGTCCTCGCGCCCTTGCTCACAGGTGTTGGCAATGAGGACAGGCAGCATACCGCAGCTCTTTATACCCAGCATTCTCTATTCCATAGTGGGCGTATCCTGCATGGTGCATGCTGGAATAGTGAAACGCGTAAGGTAAATGTCGGCGAGACAAATGCTGGGCATATGAAGTTTGGTTAGCAGGGCTGCCTTACAGAATAAAGAATTGATACAACGCATGTTGGCTCTCCAAGTTGGGTGCTTTTTCTTGGATTTTTAATTGCGGCCTTACCCGGGTCGCGGAGAGCCCTCCCGCGGATGTGCGGGTCCGAACGCAGTTATTCAAACAGCGTAATACGGAGCGCTGTATCCACTGTTTGGACATTACAGTCTTGCAACAAGCCCCATTTGCTACAGCAACCCATTGGGGTAAGAATTCTTCTTGGGGTCTAAGGCGGCCGCTTCCAACAAAGAATTGTAATATATGAACTCACTATTCCAGCATGCACCTTGCAGGATACGCCCACTATGGAATAGAGAATGCTGGGTATAAAGAGCTGCGGTATGCTGCCTGTCCGCATTGACAACACCTGTGAGCAAGGGCGCGAGGACGCCCGAAACGCGTAAGGAAAATGTCGGCGAGACAAATGCTGGGCATATGAAGTTTGGTTAGCAGGGCTGCCTTACAGAATAAAGAATTGATACAACGCATGTTGGCTCTCCAAGTTGGGTGCTTTTTCTTGGATATTTAATTGTGGCCTTACCCGGGTCGCGGAGAGCCCTCCCGCGGATGTGCGGGTCCGAACGCAGTTATTCTAACAGCGTAATACGGAGCGCTGTATCCACTGTTTGGACATTACAGTCTTGCAACAAGCCCCATTTGCTACAGCAACCCATTGGGGTAAGAATTCTTCTTGGGGTCTAAGGCGGCCGCTTCCAACAAAGAACTGTAATATATGAACTCAGTATTCCAGCATGCACCTTGCAGGATACGCCCACTATGGAATAGAGAATGCTGGGTATAAAGAGCTGCGGTATGCTGCCTGTCCTCATTGCCAACACCTGTGAGCAAGGGCGCGAGGACGCACGAAACGCGTAAGGAAAATGTCGGCGAGACAAATGCTGGGCATATGAAGTTTGGTTAGCAGGGCTGCCTTACAGAATAAAGAATTGATACAACGCATGTTGGCTCTCCAAGTTGGGTGCTTTTTCTTGGATATTTAATTGCGGCCTTACCCGGGTCGCGGAGAGCCCTCCCGCGGATGTGCGGGTCCGAACGCAGTTATTCTAACAGCGTAATACGGAGCGCTGTATCCACTGTTTGGACAATACAGTCTTGCAACAAGCCCCATTTGCTCCAGCAACCCATTGGGGTAAGAATTCTTCTTGGGGTCTAAGGCGGCCACTTCCAACAAAGAATTATAATATATGAACTCACTATTCCAGCATGCACCTTGCAGGATACGCCCACTATGGAATAGAGAATGCTGGGTATAAAGAGCTGCGGTATGCTGCCTGTCCTCATTGCCAACACCTGTGAGCAAGGGTGCGAGGACGCCCGAAACGCGTAAGGAAAATGTCGGCGAGACAAATGCTGGGCATATGCAGTTTGGTTAGCAGGGCTGCCTTACAGAATAAAGAATTGATACAACGCATGTTGGCTCTCCAAGTTGGGTGCTTTTTCTTGGATATATATATATATACATATACATATATTCATTATTGGTAAATAAAAATAAATGAAATGAAAAATATAAATGTCATAGTACAAAATAAATGTATAAAATAAAACACAAATCATAAATATTTCAATAAATGCACTTTCCACTCTACTACTTCTAAAATACCAACATACTATTTCAAAAAAGTTATAAAGAAAAAAATGTTATTACAAAATTGCATTTGAGAAACCCTTGAATGCCCGTCATGATTCTGCTCTCAAGGAAACTTTTTCACAGATTTTAATGGGACCTGACAGAGCACTGGCAAGTAGGTAGATGTGGCCGTATTTCAGCAAAGAACTGTGAAGCACGAAAAATAATACATATGCAACTATTTTTCAAATTGTATTATTAGATACACTGATCAACAAATCAACAATTAATTATTAACAACATAAATTATTATATGAATTCAACAATTTAATAATTTACATAATTCGTTTGCATTTGATCTTTTAATTAACATGAAAGATTCATTTTAAAAAAAAAAAAGAACAATGACTTATATTTTCATTAGCTTCCCTCCCTAATTTCCTACAAACCAGGCAAGCCAGACAACCTACAACTAACTTACAAATACTAAAATGTTTAAAATAGCAAATATTCAGTGTAATAATTAACATAATAAATCATCAATTACATATTTTAATTAGCATAAAAATCAATTAAACTTTAGTAAAAATGAATAATTAATATTTCAAATAACTTCACTCCCCAATCCTGCACAAACACAACAGCCAGCTACTAAATAAATATTACTTACATATAAGGTCTATTTTTTATCTGTTCAGTTTTCTACCCCCAACTGCGGAGTCTCCAGAGTCGTAAAGTTACTAATAGCAATTGGCTTCTTTTAGTGTTGGTACGTGGCGTCCCTCCCTAAACCCATTCCTGACCCCCATAAGCCCTCCTACAACCCCCTAATCCCATCCCATTTTGAAGTAAGTCTAACCCTTTAAAAATTCACTAACCTGGCTCATACCCACGTGTACTACTAAAACATATACTTTTGTGTGTGGAGACTTTTCAGTCAAGGTAGAAAACTATGCACATATAAGTATAGGTAATTACAAATGAGTAAACTCTGCACATAGTTTGTGAATAGCTATGTTTTGTACTACTACCAAACATGCCACAAAGTGAATTTTGTGAACAATGCCCAATGATTTTCCTTTGACATTGCCAAGTCCCAAGCCTCATAGGCTCTATGACACATCCTTTCATCATTAGGCTAAAATGGCCTGTTGATGTAAAGGTGCTCTTATCCTACTAGTTTAAAAACAGAGGTATTCAAGAGGGATGGGAATTTTCTTTTCTCCTTTGAGGCACAAGTGTAGGCTGATCTTGAGCTGTATTAGGAGATATGGAGAAAGAAATGAAGCAATGTTTAAGGCTATCATTAAGGCAATCTTTAATACAAGTGGGATTATTTTGACCGTGTGACATCTTTGTGATACATAAACTAGGTCACACTGCATTAAAACCTATACTGAGGATGTGCAGGAATGTTAGCTGAATTTATTCAGGTTCCCTTTGCAAATCTCATTAAAGGGTCCTCACTTTAGAGGCTCACCAGTCAGAACAGAGAAGAAGATAACACTGCCTGTTTGATGATTTATTGCCTTCTGACAAGTAAAGGACAATGAAGAGTTACCTTCAGCACATCCTGACTCACTAGACCTTAAACTGCTCCAAGGGATAAGGGAGGAAGCCTTTTGCTGACCCAGAAGGTCAAAGGAGCCCGGGTAGTTACTAGGAGCACTTGGTTGATAAGTCATAAGTCTGGGGAAGTGGATAACACAAATACAGAGACCACCTGATTAACCTGAAATAAAAGCAGAAAAGCAATGGCAGATGGACACTCAGCTGTGGGCATGAAATTGGGTGGTGTATATGTAAAAGTAAACTGTGGATTTTTAATTAAATAACTAGTTCTGATGATCTATATAACCATATGTGAAAAAGACCCTTGTGAGAATCTCCTTGAGTGGTCTCTCCACTTCATTGGTATCCTTTCCTACCGACAGTATAACTTTATGCCATGTGATACTGCCCTTCTGTGCTAAAGCATGTGCGTTATTTGTCTACATACATAATGTTAAATTGGTGACGACTAATTGGCAAATGTATCTTTCCACTAAGAGCAAGGTAAGTTGGTGCAGTACAAGTGGCAGCAGTGTCAAAATGAAATGTCATACATGAGCTAGAGTCTATGTCCATACTCTCTAGATGTGCAACTAAGCTATATGGCCCCAGAGACACCATTCTGTGCAGTTTAAAAAGTAAGACCTGAAACATAATAAACGGCCATGTAGAAAATACTACTTTTATACATTAACTGAGTCAGCTGTAAGTGCGCCTGTAACCACTACAGTTGGGTGCATTATGTATAAAAGTGGGACATGCTAGGTTTTAAGGAAAAATATATCCCTACAGTGAACAGTTCTCAATTTGCTTTTTTGTCTGAGAGGGCTGCCCTTCCGCCAGCCTTTTCATCGTGGGAGCATCGCCATACAAAAGGCTCACAGAAGGGAAAGTCGTAATATGGATGGCGGTGCTGGGATCGGTACCGCCTCCATTCCTCCTCATTTCCAAAACCTCCAGCACCATGGGATCCAGGACACAGGGAGTTCTGGCAGTGTTGATGCGGGCTGATGGCAGTTTGACCACAACACTCTTAAAACAGCGGGTGGATCACAGTGGTCTCAGGTCCGCCGTATTCGTAATAAGGCTCTTAGTTGGTTTGAGTAATTTGGGAGCAGACAAGAGCACGATAAAGAATCAAATTACCAGCTTTCCTTTTCATGTGATAAAGCCACATGAAGGTTCAAGTGACAGAAGTGACAGAAGCATTTTCCTAAAGAGGAGTCTCTCAGACATTTTTACCCACAGAAGAAGAATAGAATGTCAGGATTTTGAGGGTTCCCTGGAAGGCAGCTGAGCCAGACAGACCAGAGCTGAGCATCTACCTACATCTGCTCTAATGTGGCCATTTAAGAATGTATTTAACATTCAATAACTCTTATAATAACATAACCTGTGTATTTGTAAAGCGCACGGTCACCACTACGGATTTCTTGGCACTGACTAACAGATGTTTGTAGTTACCCAACTCAATGGAACTCATTTTATCGACCTCAGATGGATGACAGGCTGAGTGGACCCGCTGGGATTTAAACCTGTGGCAATGAGGTCGAACACAGGTCCCTGCAGTAGACACATTAGTCCACTGAGCCACCAGACCCATCCAATCTATTGGTATAGTCATAGTTATTTCTACTTGCCAACTTGCATCAGAACAATTGCAACAAGATTATAGAACTCACAAATTAAATTAAAACAAATTTATGAAGCTCACTAAAGTGCTTTGAGTGAAGTTTATAGCAGTCTGTAGTTGTTTGGAAGATGACTACAGGTTCTGGGAGCAGACAAATCATGTTTTCAGATTTTTTTTAAAAAACAGCAAATGTGTAAATTCCAGAGATTTGAGAGGGTAAGGTATTCCACAGTTTGGCTGTGGCCTCCAAAATGGAGCGATCACCCCATCTGGCCTTCCAAAATCTGGGAATTATTGCCTTCTTATGGAAGGAGGACCTGAGGAGCCTTCTAGAAGTGTACCAGCAGAAGAGTGAGTTAAGTTGACTGGGGGGCATATGTATGAAAGCAAAAATTAGTCGCAAACGCTGCGAATCGCAAAAAACAGCGTTTGCGACTGATTTTTCGCTATTTCATATGTATGACACATTTCCAAACTGAAAAATAAGAAATCGCTAAATTAGCGATTTCTTAGGCTGCGAAACAAGAAAACTGCGAATATCCTAGCGAATACCTATTTTGCGATTCCTTAGCGTTGCGAATATCGCTAACAAGAAATCGCTAGCTAAGAAATCGCAAACACATGTATGAAAAAATTGCAAATTGCGATTTTACGAAATTCGCTAATTAAGAAATCGCTATTAACACCAATTGCTTGCAGGTGGTAAACTGGTGCAAGGTACAAAAACCAGCCCACAATGCAACAAACACACCCACAATGGCTGCAATGTACGTGATAGCCAGGAGGCTGCGTATTCGGGCCCTTGCACACAGGAGAATGAGACAGGAACGTATCTTCAGGCTGCGCATGACCCTGTTACAGAACACTGAAGAGGAGATCTATGACAAGTACAGACTGCACCCACAGACCATAATGGACCTGATTGAGGAGCTGAAACCCCACTTGGAGCACCCTACTCGCAGGACACAAACAATTCCCACACATGTGCAGGTCCTGTGCTCCCTGCACCTCCTCGCGTCAGGGAGTTTTCAACGGGTCATAGCGGAGGTTGGTGGTGTGTCACAGAGTGCACTTTCGCGCTTCTTCCATGCCTTCCTAGATGCAATGCTACTGAGGCTCCCACATCACATTTACTTCCCCACCACCCAACAGGCATTACAACAAACGATACTGGACTTCTACCAGATTGCACGTTTCCCCCACGTCATCGGCTGCATTGACGGGACCCATGTGGCCATCACACCCCAGCAGAAACTGAATATGTCTACAGGAATCGGAAATGCTACCATTCCCTCAACATACAGATTGTGTGCAACGCTAAGTATCACATCACCGACATCGTAGCCAAATACCCCGGCAGTACACATGACTCCTTCATCTTCCGACACAGTGGAATACACAGACGTCTGAGTGCTGGAGAGTGTGGGGAGGGGTACCTGCTCGGTAAATACATTGCACACATCAATACATCCACTACATCACTTGAGGGGGGGGACATTGACTCACCTATTGTGTTTTTTTCCATGCAGGTGACAGTGCCTATGCAGTGCGCGACTTCATCCTGACCCCATACCTGGATCCTGCAAATGCAAGTGAGAGGAGCTACAACAGGGCACACAGATCTACACGCTGTGTCATTGAGCGAACCTTCGGAATCCTGAAGAGCCGCTTCCGGTGCCTGCATAAGAGTGGAGGCGCACTGCAATACAGCCCTGAGACCTGCTGTAAAATTGTGGCAAGCTGTGCAATGCTACACAACATGGCAATGAGGAAAGGCACCACAATTGATGTGAGCGATACAGACACATCAGATGACGAGCGCCCTGCTCCCCCTGCCAGACCAGCACCAGGAGTTGGGGCAGCTGCTGGACGCCAGAGACGGACTGAGATCACACAAAACTACTTTTAGGTGAGTGTTGAGGAAATGAGACTACAAAGCCTGATGATGTGTCAAGTGTTTAATCACACTTAACATGACAGAAATTGTAATTGTCCCCAGCACATGTTGTACACACAGTGCAGAGAAGGCACAAGAAATAGGGCAAACAGCCTTTTGCGGGTTAATGCACCCGTGTTGCAGTCAGTGTCCCCGCAGATGATCACCTCCGTCGGTGCCGTCCAGGGTGGTTGACCCCCATGGTGCGCCCTTGGCCTGCTACCTGTCTGCCACTGCGGCGTCTTTCACCTGGCAAGGTTGGAGTGATGCTGCTGCGACTCGATGTGTCCTCACTCTCAGCAGAGGCCATTAGTGCGCTGCCACCTGCATTGGCTGTCTGCAGCTGTTCCACAGCAGTGGTCACCTGCGCCAGCCCTCGCGCTATGTCCTGGCAGCAATGTGCCATGTCCACCTGCATGGTGACGCTTCTGCGTGTGAGTGCGCTGGTGGTGGTGCAGAGGCGGTTGACTGCCTTGGTGTAATTGTGTAGCCGTGCATTGGCACGTCGTCCAGCCCTGTCATTGGCAGCTTGGGTGTCCCTCAAAGTGGCACAGAGCTCTCGTATTGCCGCTACCATGCTGCGATTGTCCTGATGTAGGCGGCCTAGCTGGCGACTCATTGACCGCATTGCCTTGCTTTGCAGGCGCTGTTCCTGCAACATGCACTGTTCCAAGCCGGAGAACACGGTGCCTTCTCCTTCTGTTGCAGTGCTGCTCCTGGGCCTTGACCTGGAAATGGCCTGTTCCCTTTGCCTTGGTGTTGGTGCGTCATGACGGGGCATGTCTGTCACACCCTGACTCCCCTCTCTCCTGTCGGTGTCATCGCCTGTTGCTGGGACTTCATCCTCAAATGGAGGCAGTGGGGGCACATGTGCGCGCTTCCTGCGCTGAATTGGCTGCTGCTCTGTCTCATCGCTGGAGTCCGCAGGGTCTGCAGGCTCCTCTCCCTCAGCGCTGTCTTCATGTGGCATGGCGTGTGCTGTGGATGTAAAGGGGACTATATGAGTTTGTGTTACTGTCTGCATGTGGCACTCAATAAAGTTACAAATCTTTGACGGCTAATCTCTGACACATTTCTATTCAATGATCCCCAAAACACATATGTTGCATTTACTTGTGATGGTGTCATGGACACACAGTCAGACACAGTACTACGAGTACCATGATGCATTGCTGGGTGTGCTGTAAGACCTGGGCTGGATTGGCATGTTGGGAGTTAACTATGCGCATTTGGGGGAGTGTGCAAGGGATGGGGAGGAGTGCAGGGTGATTTGGCATGCATCTTACCTTGTCTGCTGGATGAGGGGTCGGAGCTGTCGATTGCAGCCACACCACCAACGCTCTCAGGCAGGAGGGTTGACTCCACAAGCTCCTCATGGGGGGTTGGCTGCTCTGCAGTGGATGGTCCTCCTCCAGTCTGACTGGCATCCTTGAGTCTGGCTGCCACCCTCTCCTTGGACCTCTGGCGCATATCATACCACCGCTTGCGCAGCTCCTCGATGGTGCGTGTGGTGACTCCAACAGCATTCACCTTGCTCTGTATTTCCAGCCAGATTTTCCTCTTCCTGGCCTCTGGGACTTTGAGTGCCTTCTTCCCAAACAGGAGCTCATGGCTGCAGACCATCTCCTCAATGAGGACCTCCTGCTCCTTTTCTGAAAACTTGTGTTTTCTCTTTCTTTTTTCTGCATCTTTGCCCTGCTGGTTTTGTTTGGGATCCATTGCTGGTTGCTGTCTCCAGGAAAGCCTCCTCACACTCCACAAGCAGCCTCTGGGTGTGGCTCAGGTGAGCAGGTGCAGGCAATCACTACAGTTTCCTGTTTGTGATGTCATCAGCCTGCACCAGGCTTGCAGATTCCCGTTTTTGCGATTTCTTATTTAGCGAATTTCGCTATTAAGAAATCGCAATACGGGATTCTGCGAATTATTTGCGATTTTTAAGGAATCGCAAATGATTAGCGATTTATTTTATACATCCCGTTTAGCGAATCTGATTTTGCGAATCGCAAATTCTCGCAATTTGAGATTCGCTAAAGGGGAGTTTGATACATATGCCCCTGGGTCCTTTCTGATGCAGGGGTAAGAAAACCATACACAGAGCCTTAAAAAAGTCTTCTTTTTGACAGTTAGCCAGTGAAGAGAACAAATCTCATCCCTGACTGAGAGGCACCTAGGAATATTGAGGAAAAGATAGGGCACCATATTTGGAGTGATTTGAAGTTTGTCGAGGCAAGAGGCATTAATGTTGCGGTATAAAGAATTGCAATAGTCTAATCACGAGGTGACCAGTGCGATGATGACTGATTGACACAGTTCCAGCAAATGTAAGGGATAATCTTTATCAGGGTTCTTATGATGCTTATACATTAATTGAACTTCTCTGTCACAAATGTCAGGTTGTTGGAGATGGACACGATGATATGGGTAGCATCAGCATGCAATAGCACATCGAACCCAAAGGAGCGCACCAGGTCTGCCAATGGGACAACATATGGATTAAAAATTGGGCTCTGGGGCACCCTACAAGGGAGGCTAAAGGATTCCACCCTGAAACCCCTGAAGCTGACAATTTGTATTCTATTGGTTAAGAAAGAATGGAGAAGCTTCAGGGCAGTTCTATAGACACCACTTGCTGGAGACATTGGGCCATCCATGTCAAATGCAGCAGATAAATCGAGCATTATCATAATGGGCACCCATCCTGATCAAACTGTCGCCAGAAACTATCTGCAGCCACAAAGAGAGTAGAGTCTGTCCTGTAGTCACTCCTGAATGCATTTTGTGAGGGGTCAAGGATTTCATGAGACTCAAGTAATGTAACTAATTCCTGGTTCATGAATTTTAATCAAGTATCTTAGCAGGAGCTAGTAGCAGGGACATGGGGCCGATGTTTTTCAAATCTTCTGGGTCCGCATTAGCTTTTTTAGGAGGAGGAGTTACGATTGCTTCTTTTCCGGAGATAGGAGAGATTTCTGATTGCAGCATGAGAGTGGACATGTTCTGCAAAAAGGTGGCGATCTGATCAGGGGCAAGTTGAAGGGTCTTCAGTAGACAGGGATCTGATAGAGATCCACATTTTATACTCAGCAGCAAGCCCTTGGTTTGCTGCAGGGGAATTCAGAGAGCTGATTGGGATGAGAGCAACAGGCAGTGGTTTCAAAAAAGGACTAGTTTCCTACAGGCAGGTTAAAGTCCGCGTACATATTCTGAATTTTGTCATGGAAGTAAAGTGCTACTCTGTAAAAAGAATATTGAGATGACTTCAGGAAGCCCTTTGATATGGGAGTGGACAGCTCTTTCACTGCTTTAAAATTTAAAAATGAGGTAGAGGAATTTTTAGCAGCTCTGGTTTTCTCTGTGGAGAAGAATGATTTGGTCGACTTGATGGCTTGTTTGTAACATATTGAGCGAGCACTATGCTTTTATGTATAAGGTCTAGTAAAATATAAGCAAAAGAAAATGCTGGCAAGAAGAATGCATAGGAGCATCAGCATTGCCTTCAAAGAACTGTTGACCCCACCAGTGCCATTTACAACAGGCAGCCCTGAGGTAATAAATAATGCAATCCTGTGAGTGAGTTATAGCTGACTTAGAGCAGTTTTCAGCTTTTAAAGAAGGTCCGGAAGGACAAGGCAGCTGCATCAAGATTGTGTGGGAAAAAAAGCGATGAAAATCAACTAAATGAGAAATTTGGGCCAAATATAGCAGAAGAAGTAAGAAACAGGAAAAGAGAAGCTCAGCAGATTTCAAATGCGCTCAGGCTTACAAGTGGTGTTATTGATGGATGCTTAATTGGGAAGCTCACACACTTACAGTACATTGGGAAACAGTCTAAGCCATAACAAGATCTCCTCAAGGAATATGTTTTGGCAAGACACTTTATTATATCACTAGAAAACAATACTGTAGAGTACTACATTGAGAAGCCAGTGCAAAATTTGATAAAAGAGGCCAAATCCTGGTGGATGGCAGGTTGGTATACCTTATCAGTTGGTACTGGTTCACTGGTTGGTAACACTTCTATGTACCTTTTTTCATGTGTTTTCAACAATTAGAGTCTGTGCAGGACAATTGAGCTTCGATATATACACGCATCAATCAATTTCGAGTGTGTGGTCCTTTTCACTTAACTCATGCAGAGCGAGCCAACTGCAGTTTTCTACTTTTGCGCGCATCCTTTGCTCCATTCTCTTAGCAATCACTGGGATCTCGCAGCTGCAAATGTCAAGCAGTGAACCTTTCGGAACCTGCGTCGAACTACGTTATGACGTAATTGTTCCCTGGAAGCGTACTAATACATTCCGCCAGGCCGTGAGCAGCATATTCATGGAAAATATGCCATTTCGTAATAGGGAAAGAAGATAACGCTCAATATTGTGTAAAGATAAATATTTTTCAAGGATGTGTTTTTGGGAGGCACAGGCCTGTCGTTCTATTGACAGGGCAGTTTCTACCATTAGGCAAGACTAGGCGGCCGCCTAGGGTGGCAAAAGGGGGGGTAATTAATTTGAAATCAAAATGAGAAAAAATTGAGCAAATTAGGAGAAAAAAGGAAGGAGGCAGCATTTTTCAATTCTCACCTAGGGCGGCAAAACACCTAGAAACAGCCCTGTCTATTGACCTGCATATGAAAGGGCACCTTACTAGCATTATAACACTTTGGCTATTCACTTCATGATACGTGCAACTGAGGGGACAGCAATCAGAATTCTACCTCGCTAAAGGCTTGAAATCAAAAATTGCTGTGGAAATTATATTACAATTTTCAATGGCTTCACTATTTGACAAGTTGAATGAGAGCAACTTAAATTGGTTTTTGATGCTTTAGTAAAGAATAGGGAAAATATGTAGTACCTATTTTTAGACGGTTGACAATCCCAAGTGCAGATAAACAGAGAAAAATGTTACTTTCCACTTCATGATTCATTTTTTTTCAAAAGACCAAATATGCTTTACATAGTGATGATGTTAGACTTTTTAGAGCTTTTGCATTTTCATGGTCTACATTTTATGCGCAGATCTGTATATTAATGTTATTTTTGGCCCTATGGTCTAGGGCAGTGCATTTGTTGCCACTGTTTGTATTGACATTTATTGGTATTTAAAAAGGAAATTAATGAGCTGCACTATCAGGGTGTCTTAAAATTCAATGGGGATGCATTTTACCATTTTAGATTGAGGCCATTTGGAGGGTTATAATCAAATAAGATTAGAAGTGGAAGAAATGGCACCACAAACAGACACCGGACAGCTACGCAGCCCACAAGAACGCTATCCGCAGACGCCATCGCCTCATCAGATCCGCCAAAAGGGCCTCCTTCAAGGACCGCCTCGACAAAAACACACATAGCGCAAAAAGCTGACAACATCATGAAGGAACTCTCCAACCCCAGCTCCAACACCAACAACATCCCACCATCGCAAGACCTGTGCAACTCCCTTGCCACCTTTTTCCATCGCAAGATCGCAGACATCCATGACAGCTTCAACAACCTGTCCGACCCGACAGCCAGCGACACCTCAGATGCCACCGCCCACATCAACCCCCTGCGCACCTGGACCAACATAAACGACGACGACACCATCAAAATCATGAACACCATCCACTCCGGCTCTCCGTCAGACCCATGCCCGCACCACATCTTCAACAAAGCTAGCGCCACCATCGCACCCCATCTCCACAAGGCCATCAACATTACCTTCGAGACCGCAACCTTCCCGGAGATTTGGAAGCACGCCAAGATCAACGCCTTACTCAAGAAACCCAAGGTGGATCCGAGGGATCTCAAGAACTGCCGGCCCATCTTCCTGCTCCCGTTCCCGGCAAAGGTCATCGAGAAAACCGTCAACAGACAGCTGACCCGCTCAAGGAGAACAACATCCTGGACCCGTCCCAGTCTGGGTTCCGCAGCAACCACAGTACCGAAACTGCCCTCATAGCCGCCACCGATAACATCAGGGCCCTGCTGGACAACGGTGAAATCACGGCCCTCCTCCTCCTGGACCTATCAGCTGCCTTCAACACTGTCTGCCACCGCACCCTATGCACACACATCCAAAACGCAGGGATCCGAGACAAGGCTCTGGAATGCACCACCTCCTTCCTCTCCGGCAGAACCCAGAGCGTCCACCTCCCCCCTCTCCGTTAAAAAAGCCTCCGAGATCATCTGCGGCGTACCCCAAGGATCATCCCTCAACCCTCCATATAGAGGTGGATCCCCACCGAAACAAGAAGAACAGTCACCCAGGCCCTCGTCAGCAGCAGGCTGGACTACGGAAACGCCCTCTACGCAGGAGCCTCGGCCAAACTCCTGAAACGTCAACAACGCATTCAGAACACCTCGGCACGCCTGATCCTCGATGTCCCCCGCCACAGCCACATCACACCCCACCTGAGAGACCTGCACTGGCTTCCCGTCAACAAGAGGATCACCTTCAAGCTCCTCACCCATGCACACAAGGCACTCCACAACACCGGACCAGCATACCTCAACAGAAGACTCACCTTCTACACCCCAAACCGCCAGCTCCGCTCCGCCGACCTCGCCCTCGCCACTGTCCCCCACATCTGAAGAGCGACCACCGGCAGCAGATTGTTCTCCCACCTCACCGCCAAAACATTGAACACCCTCCCCATCCTCCTACGACAGACCCAGGACCTGCTAACATTCAGGAGGCTGCTCAAGACCTGGCTTTTCGAGCAGTAGCAGCACCCCTCCCCCCCAGCGCCTTGAGACCCTCACGGGTGAGTAGTGCGCTTTACAAATGTATTGATTAATTGATTGAAAAAGAGGATAAGCGTCAGTGGGAATTATGTAAGGATGGGTCCAGAGCAATCCAATCACTCAATAGTACACTGGACAAAAATAGTACATCACCACTATGTCTCCAGAACCATCTGGCACTATGAACAAACCATATAAATGAAAATGGATCCCCATTGACCCATTAGAAAGGAGCCTTAAGGACTCATGCTCTCCACTAGTCGTCAGGGTGTGGAAGTAATCTCCGAAGCTGGCTGGCTTACTTTTGTCTACCCCAAGCAACAAAACAGCTCTTTTCGGAGTGGATGATAGTGGATTACTTTGTGGAGAGAGATCAGGATCCCAGAATTCTTCCCTCTCAACCTGAGACATTTGGCTATTACAGTATCATGGAATATTGGAACTTAGAGATCACCAAATGGTCTGGCCTCTGCTACCATACTTAGAGCATTCCTGGAAGACATTTTACTACTGGTGTAATGATTGTTTGAAGAGTGGAAGCCAAATGGTTTTTGCCACACTTCGCAAATAAAAGCAAACTCTCAAAGCAGGAGTTTGCCTTTGAAAAACAATGAAAATATCCCTTTGGTGTTGGTAGTTTTCTTGATAGGCATCAGGGTTGTTATTTGATTAATCAGCCAGGACGTACATATCCTGATCAGATGGCAACTATGGTGAAGTAGCACCCTGCTCAGAAGGTATGGGCCATGAAAGCAATGGGACTTCAGGTACTCCTGCGTAAGTGGACTAGGCTCTATGTGATGCTGAAGATAAAAGCAGACTTGACATTCCTTATGATCCTTGCCACCCACAGATAGCTCTTAGGAGTTTTGAATACTTATCGCAGTATATTGCACTTTGACTGGGCTGACATAATCATGCTCATGGTGACCAAATGTGGAAAAGTGGAAGAGAGTGAGCCTCTTCTTGATCTCCTGTCTCACAATAAGAAGAACAGCTTAATGGAGGGAGGCTGTACTCACTGTCACCCAGGCAGATCAGCAAACTGTCACCAGTTATTATATCACTGCTCTAGTCTGCTCTTGCTGACACCTGGGGTCATGATCGGATGTACCCATGACATAGGCACAGAGCGTCAGCATTCCTGTAAACGTAAGATTTACAGGCCGTCATATACTATGAGATACAACAGTAAAGGAGAAGTCTCCAAGATATTGCAACTTGGGGGGATTGAACCATCACGCATTCCATGGTCTGATCCGGTGCCTCTAGAACAAAAGGCCACCACACTAGGAAAAACTCCAGGAATTAGGTTCTTTGTGGACTATAACAAGTCAACACAATCACCAATACTGACATCCACCCATACTTGGAACAAATAAATTCATTGATAGATTAGGTGCTGACAAATTCCTTTTTACCTTTGATTTTACCTCAGAGTGCTTGCAGAGTGCCTTAAATGAGGGGACAAAGGATATATCAGCATTCTCTACACTGGAGACCCCCTTGCAGGTTCCAGTGATGTGGAATGAAACTGATACAACCTAGAGGTTGGTTAACTGCATTCTCTATGGTCTAGAACAGTTTAGTGCTACCTACCTAGATGACATGGTAATTCCAGCTCCAGATGGGAAGATTACTTAATTTGTCTCAGGGGAGTGTGTCTGTATCTGCTGTAGGCAGATCTATCAAGATCAATCAGTGGCAGATTGGACATTGGGCTACGATTTTAGCTACTAGCTTGGTGGTGGACATGTGCATTACCTACCACTAAAGATTTGGACCATCATGGTCTAGGAGCCTCTTAAGAATGAGACTCAGGTGGAGGCCTTTTGGGGTTCCAAGTGGTACTAAATAGGGCAAATGAAACATGATACACTCTTAACTGAGCTGAATACCCACAAACAGCCCATGAAAATAAACTAGAAAACAGTCTGTAAAAAGGTCTTTTACACACTTCATACATCAATCATGAAGGGCAGGTAGCATTAATCAGCCTTTTGCTAGTCAGGAGAGAGGGGTAGGGCGTTAAAGGGACACCTCAATAGGTTTGTGTTTTTTTTAATAGGACTGAGACCATAACGTGTTTGGCACTCATTTCTGTGTTTCAACAGAACAGAGACCATTCATGTGGCTGATGCAAATGCATAAGGAGAATCTTAACCATTTGAGATTGTCTATCTCACTACAGGGAAATGGCTTTACAGTGGACCACCAACTGACAATTCTAGTGCTGATCCTCTTTTTAGGTATTTGTGCCTAAATGACAAGATTTCCTAATGAGCTGATTAGATTCTCCCCCACAATTACCAGGTGGGGACTGTTGTGAGAATGGATAAATCTTTGATGTATTTTTTAAATGTTCTTTCTTTTTCGGATGATTATTGACAGGGAAGAGGTGTGGTGCCGCGGCCAGGGCGACTGACTTCTGAATCTGGGGATCATGGTTCGATCCCCGGCGCTGGTGGCAGATTAGCCAAGCACCATGTGATTCTGGGCAATAGCTTGCTTAATCTTCCCGATGGCCCCAGCGCCTAGAGACCCTTACGGGTGAGTGTTTGCGCTTTACAAATGTGGATATTATTATTGATGATATTAGGACTATTTGTGCAGGGCTGGATGGTAAAATTAGGTATTTTCCTTTGTTTTCTCGCATGCCATAGGAGGGAGTGACTACGTATAGTAGCCACTTCACCACTCTGTGCTTCAGAAACTGAGTAAAGGGAGGAATATCACCCATGGACCCAGGAACCTAGTGGTAGGAAAAAGCACAACAGGCATATGCAAATCTTCCTTGTCAAGTTACTAGATTATGCTGAAGAGTAAAATGATAGAAGGTAGAAGTAATTCTGAGAACTAGATGAGGCAGTAAACTGCATTACAAATATTGCACAATAGAACCCAACAAAAATACCAGATTTCCAGAGGATGTCTCAATTAGAAATAGAAAGGTCCTGCAGTAGGAAATGACAGAAAATATTTGCAGGGGAGATAATTAATGATTCAATAAATTATATTGAAAGCAGGGGTGGGTTAAACTCACAGAGTTTAACTCCATGAACTCGGCAGAGTTACTTGAAAACGCCACGAGATTCTGTGGAGTTCCATGAATAGGCAGAAATCATGCATTGCTCACACTGATATTTAGTGCCGGGACCTTGTGCCATGCTGAAAGATCGGCACACACAGCATCACGTGGCATGCCATAGGGCGCTGCTTCTTGAGTTGGTTTTACTGCAGCTTGAGAAGATTTTTGACTCGTGTGGTAGCTTTATCCCTCTGAGTAGTAGTGGTCACTCGCGACCAAACGTGTTAGGAGAATCTCGCCTGGTTATTCCCAGCACCTGAAAATCACACTAGGGGATGCCAGTTCTGGTTTGTGCTTGACAACCTACAGTTGGTGAGCTGCACATAAGAAAAATACTCCCTCAGGCAGCGGTTGCCAGAAATTGTCCGAAAGTCTGCATTAAATGCACAACAGGAGTGGCCAAAACTCAGCCAACTCCACCTGCAGAGCAGAATTTATCACTTTCCCCTAATTGAAAGTGTAATGAAGCATCATTCTCTGAAAGTGAAAGCACAGCTAAAATGATAGGAAACAAAGGGGCATATCAACAACAAGCGGCGATAATTATCGCTAAGCGCACTTAGCGCTAGGATAATTATCGCCGGCTAGCGTGTATTTTTATCGCTGAGATAGCGTGCTATTAGCAACGCTTATCTCAATAGCGATAAAAATCCTCACGCTAAGTGGC
Organism: Triturus cristatus; assembly: GCF_964204655.1. Lineage (NCBI taxonomy): Eukaryota > Metazoa > Chordata > Amphibia > Caudata > Salamandridae > Triturus > Triturus cristatus. The sequence goes on from NC_140580.1 coordinate 481,886,864, forward strand.
TAACGTGAGATTATCGCTGGAAACCCAGCGATAATCTCACGTTAGCTTGTTGATAGGGACAGACAAACTTAGCCATGATATCCTCCTTCCATAGAATATCATGGCTAAGTCACAAAAATACCAGACGTAAAAAAGCAGCGTTAACCGCGGTTAGCGCTGCTTTTTTTGTCTCTAACAGGGTTAGCGATATTCTTGATAATAGGAGAAATGTCGCTTAGCGACATTTCTCCTATTATTTTACTCTGGAACGCCCTCTTTGCATCTCATTAGAGATGCAAGGGGAAGCATAGTGTAAAAGGGTGCTAACATGCGAATTTGCATGTTAGCACCCTGTTGTTGATAGGGTGCTAGTTTTATCGACTTTCTAATATATGTTGTGTTCAGTCATTATTTTAGTAAAAGAATGTTTTTATTTTGTATCAAAACAGGATATGGTTCACAGTTTGCTAAATCTTTGTAAAATGTGTGTGAGTATTAAACAGATAAATATTGAATAGAAATTGTTTATTTGCTCAGTTGTACTCTGATATCAAGATATGTTGCTGGAGCGGGTAGTACAAAAATGTTGTATACCCCCCCCCCATTCTGCATGTTTATATTAATCCGAATAATCAATTAATTTTAATATTATTAATTTGTTTGAAGTGATAACTCACCAACTATATTAACAAAAGAATTACACGTGGGAATTGCACTTTGCATGGCTATATTAATTGTGAATTAACTTGTGTACGCATATTAATAGTAGAAAATTAGAATATTGCATGTTATATGTTGCTTTAGAGATGTATTTGTGATTTGTGCTTTATTCAGTGAGTATAAACCGCTCTGAGTTGCTTTTGCTAGATAAATGCACACACATATGGGTATTAGCAAGGGGATAACATATTATTAGTCATTTCTATGTTTTAATTAAGTTTTTGTGTTTCTTTTGCTTAAGTTGACCATTTCGGCCTATACAATATGGCTGAACGAGACGTTAAACGTGACTGCCCTGACAACACGAGGTTCTGGGTGTAGTGCGCAGGCGTCACCGCCAGCAACAGTGGCCTGGACCTGACCCCGGGAGAACATGTACCCTCCAAGGACGCTCCGGGAACCCATCCAAGACAAAAGACAATGCTTGATTTAAAAACCGGAACAAGCAAGTGCGATGACTTCATATTGCGGACTATGTGAGAACTTCACCTCGCGACCCCAAGTTGACCAATCCAGACTCTCTAAACCCCGATCTTGATACTTTTTGACATTATTTTCATTATAAAGTAGGTAAGGAATTAAACTGATTGCGCTTGCTCTTCTTTGACGAACTAGATTTACTGACGTTATGCTGACGGAGAGGACGGTGACACTGCTGGACAGCTGTTATCCTGAATCTTTGAAAGACTGAATTGCGGCCTAACTTTGCTGAATAAATTCTTCTTTGACTGATTGACTTAGAGGACGACTTTAGCCAGAATACGTAAATATGATGCTCTGAAATGCTGATGATGATGATTTCTAATTTTCTTGCAATATAATTTAGATAAAGAATATTTGATTAATTGACAAATGTGTTGTGTCGATTATTTGAATAAGAGAAATGTGGTAAAGAAGTAATGTGTAGATAGACGAGCATTATTCATTAAAATCATAAATAACAACTAAATGATCCATCTCCTTATGAGAGGGATATCTTAGGAGTCTGAGGGCAATGAGTTTAAGGGTAAGGTAAAGGTATTCTTTTCAGGTCAGCGTTGGGAAGCGTATTCTCCCTCAGAAAACAGATCAACGGAGTGTAAGTGGATTGGTGTTATGGGCCCCGCCAATGGATGTATTTGAGTGAATCTGATGCCGAGGTAGTTGGTCTGTGCCGAAGGGGACAATTTGACGTTCCGCGCTGCATCAGTTTTCTGGTAGCAAGACAATGGTTTTTATTGTTTTGGTTCGGTGATTATTGCTTGTAAATAGCTTATTGATTATTGGTTATTGATATTGGTTTATGTGCTAACACTCTATGGTGAGTCGTGTTGAGTTTTATGTTGTTTGCACGGCTTCTGGGATGTAGGAAGTCGGAAGTTTGTAACGGTTCCGTAGTAGAGCAGAGGTAAGCGCTGTTCTCGGGAAAGACGGAATTGTTGTTATCCTGTAGGTACACAGGAGAATACATGTGACGATTGAAGATACACGACACATTGTCTGGGTTCGATTCGGTGACATCGCCGTGTGTTGCCATTAGAGACATTTTCTGTGTGAGAGAATTGTGTATGATAGCGAAAGTTACCTGTGAAATTCTGGTCTAAGGTACCAGGGATCCAAATGGCATTCTGATAACGATTATCACTGGAAAGGTAATAGGTATTCTCTGAGCTTGCTAGAAGGACAAAGTAGAAGAAAGCGCTGCTCTGTTAACGTATGTCATAATTCTGTAGTAGGACAGACTGTTCGCTGTGCTCGGGAAAGACAGGATTCTGTGTGAATGTACTACATTTTCTTGTGTGAAAGTGCGAGAATGAGATAGCATTCAGGTTAATTGTGAAACTCTGGGTTTATTTCTCAGGAGCATTTGGTCTCCAACTATGTGTCTTAAATACTAGAGAAACGGTTAGCTAATGCTTGTTAGAAGGGTGAAGTAGAGGGATGTGCTACTTTATCAACGGAAGTAACGATTCCGTAGTAGGGCAGAGGTAAGCGCTGCTCTCGGGAAAGACGGAATTCTCGTGAGAAAGGTCTATTGCTATTCTTTGGTTAGCGAAGCGGACAATGGAGATGTTTTTATGTTGTTACTAACAGAATTGTAGCAATTGAAACAAAAACTTACAGCAGATTTTGTAAAGGAGGGGTAGACAGGAGCAGGAGCTGCCGCAGCGGCTGCTGACGTCAGAACGACCGCGCTGGGATTGGACAGTCGGTCAGAACTGCAAAACGCTCTGGATTAGTGCGTTAGTGTGCGCCGCACGGGGAGTGGAGAAATACAGGGTGACGTAAAACGCTCCCTATTGGAGCGTTAGTGTGAGTCACACTGGGATTTGAGAATTGTGACAGTGACGTAGACGTTTCGGATTGGTGCGTTAGTGTGAGTCTCGCTGCGATTGGACAGAGTAGTGGTACAGTCGTAGGGAGAAACTAGTGAGACACTAAAGAAAGGAAAATGTATTACGATCCACCAGAAAAGGAGAAAAAGTAATGATTTAGTAAAATTAAGAAGTGGTTTAAGAAGGATAAACCGATCATAAATAGGGAAGGACAGTTACTTCCTCCACCGAAAACCCCTGCATCCTTAATGATTGCGAAATATGGGTATCATACCTGTAGTTGGTTAGACAACTGGGTTAAATACACTGAGAAGGACGGAGTGTTCGCTTTTCCAGAACATGGTTCATTTATTTTGGCTGTTTTGAGAAATTTGAGAGAGAAAATGATGAATTTAGAACGAAGACCTAGACCGACTCAATTCGAGGCTTTGACGGAATGGGAAGACGAAATGTATGACCGAGAAAGACAGAGAAATGGTAGAGGATATAGGTACTTGTTTGGCAGAACGTACGGACATGAGACGCATGATGATCGAATGAGAAGGTGGCAGAATGCGAGTATGACTGAGGGTTTGTTTCCCATAAGAGCTGCAGGAGAGAATGAAGGACAAAAGTGTGTAGAAAAGAGGCATAATGTGGAGACGAAAGGGTATGGAGTGAATGAGTCAGAGGATGATGTTCTTGATATGTTCTATAAGAATCCACCACCATACCAACCAGAACCAGAAATATTAACTCTGAGTGCCCCAATGAAAGAAATGGTACGAATCATAAAATTGGAATCAGATTTCCAAGATTTGGGAAGAAACAATCCTATTAGAGAGGTAGAAAAGAAGTCTGGAGGAAAATTGGGTGGAGAAAATTCAGCAGAATTAGCCTAAACAACCCTAGAATTAACAGAGAAAATACAAGAATTGACTAAGAATCTGGAAGCGCTAACTGTACCAGTAACGATAGGTCCAGTAATGCCTATTTTTGACAAACAGAAAAACAGCGAACATTGTTTGACAGTCCCTTATAAAAGTAATAAACTGGTTGAACAACCAAGAATGAGTCAGAGTGAGAATCCATGGAGACAGACTATGAGTATGATTGAACCAAATTTTTCAAACAACCCATTTGTAGGTCAGAACTGTGCAGAGAAACGTATGACAATGATAGAGACGATGTCAGAAACACAAAAAGATTTTGGACAAGGAAATGTAGATAAGCCAGTAAGACCGTCTACAGAGGATTTGAGTGAATGGTTGAGAAGCTTGCAAAAGAAAGACAAGGAATCTCAGTCAATAGATGTAGCTAAATTACGAATGGTACTGGAAGAACTAATATTAGGAACTATTCCGACAGAGAAGTTAAAAACCTACCAAGATGAGGAGTTGTTATTTCTGTGCAAAAGCGTAACATGGAGAGCGAAAAGTCTTCATGAAAGATTAGAGGAAGTGGCAAATGAGATGGGTATTGATATTGAAAAGGTAAAAGCCTTACAGAAACCCTATCGAGTAGATTTCACCAAAAAAGATACTGAAAACATGAATACCACAGGACGAATAGGTCAGATTAAGGATATAAATATTTTGTTGAGAAAATGGGGAGATGTGGACAAATGGAAAAGCAGATGGTATCGTAAGCGAGACGAAGTTTCAGACAAAACGTTTTCAGCTTATCCTGTAAGAGAGAAAGAGAAGGTTGTGACAGAATACCCTATGAGAGAGATTCCAGGAGGAGGATATGTGCATGTCCCATGGACTAGACAGGATATTTTGTCATTTACGAATGAATTCCCTCGCCTGCGTGAAAAGCCCGTCGACTGGTATAGACAGGTGGACAGATTTGTGAAATTATCCAAAGTATTGTGGATTGATCTGAATAGCCTGTTTGACATAATTGTACCAGCAGATCTATGGACAGAATGTGAAATAGTAATAGATTGTAATTCAAAAATCAAAGAAGGGAGAAAGAAGAGGGTTAGGTCCACTCAGCTTCCTTGTCTCAGTAATCCCAAAAATCAATAGGAGAGTGGATCACTGGTCCTGAAAGAACCAGGGTATTGCAAAGTCAGTACATGGTACTGTTTAAGAAACCCTCATTCACGTTTGGCAAAGGAAAGAGTGAAGCGGTATATCTTGGTTCTCCGCTTAATTGTTATCAACGTGACAGCATAATCATTGGGTTAATCCAATGCTTCCTCCACCCGGAGGTTGTACCACTGGTAGTCTCAGTAGTGATCGTGAATAAAAAAGTGAAGTGACTTGTGGTGAAAGAATACTTAGTAAAAATCTCGTAAAACCAGTAAATGTCTTTAATAGTACTGGGTTCGAGACGGTTTAATAAAAAATTGTATTGAAAGTGTGCAGGTATAAGACAAGTTATGGTCTAGTGCACTTTTAAAAAAGGTGTCCAAAAAAAGGTCGACATGTTTCAGCCCTCATAAGCCCCGAAGGGTCAGGTGGGCTTTCTTCAGGACCTGGTGCAATGTTGAGTAACCTAATATTTAGAGGTTCTCTCGTGGAAGTAAAGGGAGATGGTGATTGTTCCCTTGTTTATGCGTTCAACTTGAACCTATTCTTTTTAGTATTGTCGGGGGGGGGGTGAGGGAAAATGACAGAACATAAACCATATTAGATATATTCAACTGTTTGTGTGTATACAGAATATAATGATTTCATCAAACATTATCACAGCTAAAAAATGGCAAATCTTTTCAGGAGTGAATCCCATTATCTAGAAAGTCACTCAATATGGCAAAATTCGTCCCTCCTTCCAGCAAGAACTAGACCTTTACAAAATCCATTTTGTCATATTACCAAACGCAATAGCATGGGGGGGGGGCTTTGTGGCCAGAAAGCGCACAAAAGTGCCTATGTACCCCCTCATTGTAGTTATCAGAAGTCGTTAAATATACGGTTTTGAAAAGCTGATCATAACGTTCGTGCTTGCGGGAAACCCCGTTATAGAGGGGAGTGGTCAACCAGGTTAATACTTATAACAAAAGCTTACAACAAATGCAGTATTGTGGCAGAGTGCGTTTCATTAGTGCAAAGTTACAGAGTTAGTCTTAGCATAATTAAGCAACAGCGAGCGTGTAGAACTCAATTCTTTTGACAAATAGAGCGTTGGTGCAAAACTAGTTTGCAATAGTAATAGATTGGCCAACACAGGAATACCCAAGGGATCCTAAGACAGGAGCTCCAGACCCTGAGGTAATGAAGAAATACGAACAGGTTATGGCATTCTTGAAGAACAAAGTACCCCCTAAAGAGACATATTGAGTGAAAATTGATAGAACACATCAAGAAAGCAAAGAATCAGTACATGCCTATTATGAGAGGTTAATTTTAGCCTTTAAACAATTCAGTGGAGATGAAAATTGAGTGATAAGGATTTGAGTCATTTCGTATACAGGTTTGTATATGGTCTTCGTCCAGAAATTAGTGAAATGATCAAACAACATACAGTAGATTGGCAAAACAAGAAAATAGACGAAGTATTGAGACATGCTAAATATTTCAGTGATGAAATTGAAGCAAAACAGCGAAAACTAAAAGAGAAGGCAATGTGGGCACAGGTAAAAGTAGCAGAGAGACAGGAAGCACAATTAGTGGAACAAGCTGGGTCAAAACAAAGATTTAATCCTGGGAAAAATGAAGGGAATATTGAGGAAGCTAAAATGAAATTTCCGTGTCATAATTGCGGTAGGATAGGGCATTGGAAATCCGAGTGTAAGAATCCACCAAGTACTAATGATGACAATTCATCCTTGAATCCACAGGTGCAGAATGAGGTGAGGGGTCAACAGAAACGACAAAAGCAGGATGTTACACAACAGAATCGGGTGCCAAAACCACCTTTTCCACAGAACAAAAATTGCCAGAAGTATAGTAAAGAGAATGGATTCTACAACGAAGAACAGGTAAATAAGCCGCAACGCACTAGCGCTGCTTCGCAGTATTGGCTGCAACGCGATGAAAGCGATTCAGAAGAAGGTTATTGACGGTGCCGAAGGGAGGAAGAAGAGTGCGTACTTGGCACAACTCTAGGAGTAGACCAGACAGGCCCATTTGTAGATGGAAAAGTTAATAATGAAAATATTACTTTCCTAGTTGATACTGGTGCTACTCGATCAACTGTTAGATCAGCTGATGTTAAGAATCTTCATCTCTCCGATGAAACTATCCAAGTAGTTGGGGTCTCCAACAGACAGATTAAAACTTACCTTACAGAACCAGTGAAAGTTAGTATAGGGACATTTTCTGAAATGCACAGATTGGTAGTGTGTGACACTAGTCCTGTGAACTTGTTAGGTAGAGATTTATTGTGCAAGAGGAATTGCACTATATTTTGTACTCCAGATGGAATAGCCTTTGAAACACCAGATGATGATGTGTTGTCTAAAATGACATTGGCAAACAGAGAGAAAGAGGTTACAGGAACATATGCTGTATTCAACCCTGACGAACTACCAAAAGAATTGAAACAATCAGTAAAAGCAGAAGTTTGGGACTTCACAGGAGAAGATGTAGGATTGATGAGGACTGTAGATCCAGTAAAGATAACTGTGAAAGAAGGAGTATGTTATCCAAATGTCCCACAATATAAATTGACCCTTGAAATAATTGAAGGAGTTACTCCTGTGATTGAAAAAATGATAAAACAAGGAATTTTGAGAGAAATAATGAGTAGCCCATGTAATTCACCGATAACGGGACTGAGAAAGCCTAGTGAGAAGTTCAGAATAGTGCAAGATCTGAGAAAGATAAACAAATTTGTTGTACCATGTTGTCCCATTGTACCGAATCCATCTGTGATTATCAGATCCCTCATGACGCAGAATGGTACACAGTGATTGATTTGTGCCATGCTTTCTTTTCCATCCCATTGCACCATGACAGTCAGCAAATTTTGCATTTCATTTCGGTGTGCGTATTTTGGCGTGGTGCCAGATTCCACAGGGGTATACAGAAAGCCCCTCAATATTTAATCAGCTATTGAAAAAGTGGTTGGAGAATCTAGAAATGCCTGAAAATTCAGTACTAGTCCAGTATATCGATGACCTACTTGTGGCATCGAAAACTAGTGAAGCTTGTGAGGTAGACACGGTAGCTTTGTTAAATCATTTGGCAGATGGAGGACTAAAAGTGTCAACATCAAAATTACAATTTTGTAAGAAAGAAGTCCAATATTTGGGACACAGCATTGAGAAAGGACACAGGAAAATAACCATAGATAGAATCAGGATCAAAAAAAGAATGAGTTCACCAATGACCCAAAGAGAAGTGAGAATGTTTCTAGGAATGGTTGGATATTATCGTCAATGGATAGGCAATTTTTCATTGATTGCAAAACCTTTGGTACGTCTGACAAGAAGTGATGTGAGAGATCCGATTGATTTGAACAAAGAGGAGTTGGCAGTATTCAAGAAGTTAAGAGAAGGATTGTGTGAAGCGCCAGCATTAGGTATGCCTGACTACAATAAGGAGTTCGAGTTGTATTGCAGTGAGAGAAATGGATGTGCACTCTCTGTTCTAGTGCAGAAGCATGGAAAACTGAGGAAACCAATTGCATATTTTTCATCTATGTTGGACCCAGTAGCTGTAGCCCTTCCTGGGTGTGTGAAAGCAGTAGCTGCTACATGTCGAAGTTTGGAACAGAGTGAAGGAATTGTGATGGGATACCCTGTGAAACTGTTTGTGCCTCATGATGTGGCGATTCTTTTAACAAGGAGTCGTGCTCAGTATATGACGCACAGCCAACTGACTAAGTATGAAAAGGTCATTTTTGGCGCAACAAATGTGAGTCTTGTGAGATGCGTGAATGTGAATCCTTCAACATTGTTGCCTGATGTAGAGCATGTGGAGGTAAGAGATTAAGCAGATCATGATTGTTTGGATGTACTTGATTTTTGCACAAAACCAAGGCCTGACATAAAAGATGACCCTTTACCAGAAAGTGATTATGTCATGTTTGTTGATGGATCTTGTTTGAGAACAGATGATGGAGTGCTAAGTGCAGCATATGCAGTATGTACAGTTGCAGCAGTGATGGAAGCATCCTATTTGAAAGGAGTAAGGTCGGCCCAAGTAGCTGAACTTATCGCCCTGACCAGAGCATGTAAGATTGGGAAAAGTGTGAGAGTGACTGTGATAAATGATAGCCAGTATGGCTACTGGGTGGTCCATGAATTAGGCCAAATTTGGCTGCAAAGAGGTTTCCTGACCTCAAGTGGGACTCCCATTAAGAATGCTGAAGTGGTTGGAAAGTTGCTTGAGGCAATACAGCTGCCTAGGCAATTGGCTGTGGTAAAATGTGCTGCTCATAGTCGCAGTGGTGATTACATTGCCACTGGAAATAAATTTGCCAATGACATGGCACAGTATTGTGCACAAAATCAGAATTCAATCAATCGGGCAAAGGAAAGAGAATTGATTTCTTGTTTCCCAATGTTTACTAACACTGTAGGAACATGGGATGAGGTAAGACAATTGCAGAAAGAAGCAGGAGAGGAAGAAGTAAAACAGTGGGTAAAAGCAGGATGTGCACCAAGAGAGAAAGATCATGTGTGGGCTTATCGAGATGGAAGACCAGTAATGCCTGATAGCATGATGTTTGCCATGGCACGGATGTATCATGGACAGGGACATATAGGGAGAGACACCATGATTAGGTCTTTTAAACAGACTTGGTATAATGCCAAGTTTAGGCTTGTGGCAGAAAGTATTTGTCAAAGATGTCTAATTTGTCAGCAGTACAATCCCGGAAGAAGGACAGTGGTGAGTCTAGGAACAATAGGTCGAGAGGGAGGGCCTCTCACCAGAATGTAAGTAGATTTCATTGAAATGCCTCCTTGTAACAGGTTGAGGTATGTTTTGGTGATGGTGTGCCTATTTTCCAGGTGGGTAGAGGCATTCCCAACAAGAAGAAATGATGGAATGACAGTGGCAAAATTATTGTTGAGGGAATTTATACCTAGGTTTGGGTTCCCAGTAACAATTGAATCAGACAGAGGAGGACATTTTCATAATGAGATCATAAAATTGATTTGTGAAGCATTGAATGTACGACAAAAACTGCATTGTGCCTACCGTCCAGAGGCTTCTGGTGTAGTAAAACAAATGAATGGTACTATCAAAAACAGAATAGGGAAAATGTGTTTAGCCACAGGTATGAAATGGCCCGATGTCTTGCCTCTAGTACTCATGACTATTAGATCAATACCAGACAGAACTACTGGTTTGAGTCCTCATGAAATCCTCATGGGACGCGCAATGAGACATGTATTTATACCAGTCAACAAGCTGATGACAATAACTGATGACATGGTATTGGAATACTGTAAAAGCCTGGCTGACGCAGCTCATTCTGTGTTTCATCAGGTTGGAGCGGATGCCACCACTCTTGAAAAGAAGCCAGCTCATGATCTAAGCCAAGGGGACTGGGTAAGGATAAAAGTACACAGAAGAAGAAACTGTTTGGTTCCCAGGTGGGGAAAACCAAGGCAAGTCATTTTGACTACAACAACAGCTCTGAAGTGTGCTGGATTGAAGAACTGGATCTATGCAAGCCATACCTTGAGAATTCCAAATCCAGTTGACTGTAAAGAAAAGGAGTATTTTGATTAATCAGAATCCAGTACTGAGTCGGTATTGACTAATAGACGAAATAATAGATCAAAAATAGTAAATATTATGTTTTATTGTATACTGACGGTAGTAGAAGGAGGAGGGCTCATTCAAAAGTTAGAAATTAATTATAAATTGGATTAATTGTCTGGTATGTAATGTGGCTGGCCTCAATAGTACAACTAAGCGACGATTAGTCCGAGAAGAGCTTCGAATTTATCAGCCTCAATTTGTGGTTCTAACAGAAACACATCTGGCCTATAAGGACCAAAATTTATTGATGCATCTAGGACTTGATATTATTATTTGCACTACTCAAACTGTATCTATAAAAGGGGTGGCTATTTTAAAAGATAAAAGGTTTAACTGCACAGTGATTAAAAAGCAGGCTGATCAATGGGGACGCTGGGCGTTAGCTCAGCTTGATATATGGGGGAAAAAATATGTGATTTGCGGTGTATATGGCTGTAACGTGGATGACCCCTCCATTTTTGAGTTTCTTAACTTAGAACTGTTAAATTGGGAGGGGGAAAAATTGGTTATGGGGGATTTTAATTGTGCCATAGATTATAGTATAGACTCCACTGGGAAAAGTTTTAATTTAAGAATGCGTAAAACTCGCGGAGCAATCCTACAAATGATAAGACTTTAGTCTATTAAAGATGCTTGGAGATATATATATCCTTCAATACCAGGTTATACTTATTACTCGGCCCCTCATAAATCATATTCTAGGATTGATATGGCTCTTGTGTCTGATAGTTTACTTTTAACATCAAAAATGGAAATTTTCCCTTGGGTAACCTCTGACCACAACCCCATTATTTTTTCTTTTCGGGGTAAAATTGAGAAAAAAGAACTTAGGCCATTTTCTTTTCCTAGATACTTGCTGAAGGATAACGAATATTTGGTACATACTACTCAGCAATTGGAGGAATTCTTCAAAACAAATGCTGGATCTGTATCCCCAGTAATTGTGTGGGATACTATGAAGATGTATGTTCATGGTATTACACAAAAATATATTTTCTTACAGAATAAAAAACGAAAAAGTGAGATGGAGACTTTGGTATATAATTTGCGAGATATGGAGAATCAACATGTGGAAGCAGTTAAAAAAAAGGATTTAATGGCCCAGGATAGGGTGTTTTCTTCACTAATAGACGCAAGAATTTTAGTTAAACAGCTTTTAAGGGATAAAATGGCTGCTAATTATTGTAAGCATCGTCTAGAAAAATATGAATACGGGGAGCATATAGGACACGTATTGGCATATCAGACTGCAGAAACAAAAGCGAAAATTAAGATTAACTCTATTAAAGGAGTAGACGGGCTAATATATACTGAAGCTTCAGATATCTTGGAGCAATTTCTATTATTTTATCAACAGCTTTACTCTCTTACATGGCCCTTTAATCAAGATGAGGTATTAAGCTACATCAATAATAGTGATCTTCCAGTGGCAGATAGTGAGAGAATTGCTACCTTGGATGAAATGGTTTTGATGGAAGAGGTTGAGGCGGCATTATTAACATTACCTACTGGGAAAGCTACTGGCACTGATTCACTGCCGCTGGAATTTTACAGAACCTTTAAGAAGACTTTGCTTTTGCCACTTACTAGTGTAATACAATCTGTAGCTGTCAGTGGAGAAGTGCCGACTTCATGGAACCAGACACAGATTGTGTTCTTTTAAAAAAAGGATAAACCACAAACTGAATGTGGGTCATACCGGCCAATTTCTCTTATTAATGCAGATGCAAAGATATTTTCAATGATCTTGGCAACCCTTTTAGCTCCTCTTATGCCGGATCTAGTTTCTGAAAGACAACATGGATTCATACTAGGGAGGGATACCATTGCTCACGTGAATATGGCTATTGGAGCATTTGACTACGCAGAGCAAAGGAAAATAGATTTTGGAATGATTTTATTAGACGCCGAAAAAGCGTTCGACCGTGTAAGGTGGGAGTTTTTATGGGCAGTGCTATCTAGGATTGGTATAGGCACGCAGTTTCAATCCTGCATACAGGCTTTATATTGTAACCCACAAGCGAATCTTTCCTATATGGGATCCCGATCAGCATCCTTTAGGATTCTATGTGGGACTAGACAGGGCTGCCCTCTGTCTCCACTACTTTTTGCCTTATACATAGAGCCATTTTTACGTACCTTACAATCTTGTGCATACATTAATCCGCTGGAATCAGGTACTTTCAAACTCAAATTTACGGCATATGCTGACGATATAGCGGTTTATGCAACTAATCCAAGTGAGGCTGTGATGAGGATTAAGCAAGAAGCAGAGAAATATGGTAATGTCTCAGGCTATAAATTAAATGTTAATAAAACTCAGGTGCTTACTACAGCCGGGATCCACAAATCTATTTCTGGGGCATATACAACCGTGACCTATCTAGGGGTAAAGATAACAGCTAAAGTTAATCAGATTATTGATCTTAATTATGTACCACTCTTACAGGCGACTACTAAGTTGTTTAAAATCTGGCATAGGCTTCCCTTGGGACTGCTTGGCAGATGTAACTTAATTAAAATGAAAATACTTCCTAAATTTTTATATCTTTTTCGTTCAATACCTTTGAAAATTCCTAATACTTTTTTTAAAAAATTTGAGGGTATCTGTAGCAGCTTTATATGGGGCTATAAGAAACCTAGGAGGGCAATTGAGCTACTCAAATCTTTATACGAACAAGGCGGACTAGGTTTCCCGGACTTCAAAATATATTTTTGGGCCTCATTTACCGGACGTTTTCGTTGTTTGTTGGGTTTTGATCAGACAGATTCATTCTTTAAGTTTATTTTAGGTAATCAACAGGATATGTTTTTGTATGGAATAAATGACCCTAACTACTTCAAAAGAGTTAAGTTTAAGACTGTGAGGGATACTGTATATGTTTGGAGAGATATGTCTTCTAAGTGTAAACTATCACTATTTCATAACAAATGTCCATTATGGGGGAATCCTCTTTTTCCCGAGGTTTTTCAGGATCAGGCTGGTAAATCTTGGGCTAAGTATGGAATTAAATGTTTGGGTGAGATATATAGTGAGAAAGGAATCAAATCATTTGAAAATTTGTGTCTAATTTATAACTTACCATCACATTTTTTCTTTAAATATTTGCAAGTAAGAGACTACTTGACTTCAAATCTTGGGACAACTGAGTTTATGGAGTCAAACGTTTGGGATTGTATATATGGAAGAAAGACCAAATCTCTAATAGGGCTGATGTATACACAGTTACATGGTTTTAAATTAGATGGTAGTAAAAAATTAGCCGAATGCTGGAGTCCAACTTTGGGCATAGTGGTCTCACCCAGCATGATCAAACAAGCATTAGGGAATCTGAAAAAGTCGGTCCATTCTGTTAAATTGCAACTTCAGCAATTACGTACTGTTTGTATGTTGTATTATACGCCGGCTAAAATAGCTAAATGGGCCCAAGGAAATGTGATGGGTGATAAAAAACACTGCCCTAAATGTGGATTGTATGCTGCTAATTTACTACACATGTTCATATCATGCCCAGCATTGACGGTTTTCTGGCAGAAAATGGAACAACTATTAGAGTCTAAACTTGGGTTGGATCAACCACTTACTGACTTAGAAATTATGTTGGGATATAGGGAGAATAATCCAGCTATGGCATGTCTTTTTTCAATTCTGATGGCTTCTGCTAGATTAACTATAGCCAGGGTATGGATTTCTCCCACACCTCCGTTGGTTGAGGATTGTTGGGTCATAATTTAAGAAACTTATGATTTAGAGGCTGCCCTAGCAAAGGCAAGGGGAACTCGCTCGTTAGTTAAATTTGAAGTATTGTGGCGACCTATGTCTTTTTGATTATATCATTCTATATTATTCAAGTATTATATGAAACTTTGTTTACATGGTCCTGTTTGATTAATTTATGATTGCTGCTCTCCTTCTCCTTGTAATATTCTTTGTTCTTTTCGATCTATTATTAAGGTGATGTTACATTTTTTTCTAGGTTCTTGTATTATAGTACTTATGTGTCATTTGTGATGATGAAAATAAAAAAATTATTTAAAAAAAAAAAACAGAATCCAGTACTGAGTCAGATGATGGGGAGCCAAAACATAAAGAAGGAGAAAACTCTGAAAGGGGGGAGACAGATCAAAGGTTAACTTTGGTCCCCAGAAGTAACTCTCTGAGGAAAAGATTACAGATTGCTGAATCCAGTTCAGACTCAGAGACAGAACCAAGAGCCCATTCATCCAAGAAAGAACAAAGGAAGAACAAAGAAAAGGACAGTGGAGAAACAATAAAAGAAATCCGTGAGAAGGAAGTGCCAGATGAAGGATTGAGAGAAATTCCACCTGAAACAACACCTTTAGATGGACAGTTGCCAGATACAGAGAGAGAGGGAAAGATTATTGCGGAAGACCCCCGAGGAGGTGTAGGGAACTCCAACATCCAGTTAGAAGCAGGGACAAGTAGTCAGCAGGAAGATTGTGTGACGGAGATTCGAGGAGGGACAGAAGTAGGAAAAACAAAAGAGGTGGAAAAAGATCTCGTTGAAGGTAAAAAGCAAGTAGAAACAGAATCTGAGGAAAGCGAAGATGAAATACCAGAAGGCCGAGTTCTGAGAAAGAGAGCTTAGAGAACTGAAAAGAACGATAAAGGGAGAAAACTGAAAAGAGCGGCCAAAGACGAGGTGTGGCCAAACAAAATAAAGAGACTAAGATATCGACTGACACGTGTAAATTCGCCAAGAGCTGAACAGGTGAATGAAGTAACAAGTCAGGAAAAATCGAAAGAAGAAGAACAGACAGTAGTCAAAGAAAACAAACGAACAAGAAAACCTAACCAGAAGTATAAATCACAGGAATGGACATATGTGGCCCTGCCTGAAGTGAAGGAAGAGGCGGATAGCCCAGGTAGTCCAGAGGTAATTGTACCGGAAGTGGTTGAGGAAGACGAAAAATCTGAAATCCTGACAGTTATCTTGTCCGATATTGGAAAAGAAGCGGATGTTCAGGACAACCTGTATGCTGAAAACAAAAGGAAAGTGAAAGATGATGAGATGCCAAACTGAATGAGATAAAGAAATTACTGATGGAAAAACAATAAAATACTGAAAAAGACAAAAACTGGCAGAACCACGTAGGTGCTTAGAAGCCTTGGGTTAGAAACTAGTTGTGAAGTAGAAGAGGCTAAGTCAAAAGACACGGCTCATTTTAGAAAGATGGCAAACATAGAAAGTAGCAAAAGTAGATGTACCTTTCTTAGAAGATGGTGCAAAATGTGTTGTTGTTGTACAGGATTATTAATGCTTCTTTGGAGTATTCTTGCTCTACTAATTTCATTTAAAGTTACTGTTGATACATTAGAAGGTCATAGTGATAACATAACTAATATAGGGAAAGCTCAAAAGGTAGTTCCAACTAGAATAGATAAAAACTATTTACATAAAGACAGGTCAATAACAGATTTTTCTAACAATGTGTTTTCAAAGTTGTTGTATGAATATGTAAAAACAATGGACGTAAGGGATTGCTACGTTTGTATGCAATTACCTGCATCTGTATCTGAAAGAGTGACTTATCATCACCTTCCTGTAACCTATGGAATAACATGTAGTGTAATGGCTAGTTTATTTTATCAAACAGGTAAATTAGAGCATTATTTTTCAGATGTAGATAGTATATTTTCACAAGTACCAGCAATTAACAAACTAAACAAGGTAAAACCTGCAAAGGTATTAGGTGAATTTTTCTTAGAGACAAATCAACTAACCTTAGAATATATATTTAGAAATAACTTTACTTGCAGTTTAAAGAAAGAGAGAAGACCTTTTTGGATATGGTTGAAGAAAGGAGATTGAAAATGCAAAGAAAGGTTTCAGAAGGTAAAGTGGAGAAAACGGTTTGGGATGTAGAAACGGAGAAACATTTAAGAGGAGAAACGAGTCCAACTATGGCTTTAGATTTGCCTCAGAAAGGGAAATTGTGTATAAGAAGGAATCAGACAGCGTATGACAATTATTTTCTAGGGAATATTGAGTGCCATGATACATACTGAATCATGGGAGGATGGGGATTTAAAGGTGGAAGAGATCCAGTCTTTCCAGGACTGTATTTCATTTGTGGGAACAGGGCATATTATCGTTTGCCAGACCATTGGTATGGCACATGTTATGTTGGCCTGGTTTTTCCATAGATTTTTCACATGGATAGAGGAGAAGATGGTGTACATAGTTTCGGTAGTTATTTAGCACGTAGTAAGAGGGAATCTTGGACTGAAATTGTGGGTGACATTTTTGGAGCACTGATACCCGCAGTGGGAATATCTCTGAATGCGAACAAAATTAGAAAACTTTAAACAGTGGTGGATCTCTTTTCAACAAGCACCGCTGGAGGATTATTATTGGTAAATACTGAAATGGTTGCCATGCGTGCTATGGTAATGCAAAATCGACTTGCCCTTGATATTTTATTGGCAAAAGAGGATGGAGTCTGTGGAATGCTGAAAGTTCAACATTGTTGTACTTACATTCCTGACAAAAGTAAAGATTTGAAAAATTATATTAAAAACATTACAGAATTGCATAACAAAATTGTACCACTGGAGGTTGAAGGTATTTGGGAGAAGATTGGTAAGAACATATCAGCTATTAAAGACTTTGTAGTAAAACTAGGTAGTACATTTATAGGTAAGATATTATTTCCATTAACATGTGTGATTATTTTAGTATTAATAATAAGATTAGGTTGTATTTGTTGTAGAAAGAATAAAAACCAGAAAAGAATAAAAAGAGAAAACTTAAGGAGAAGGGATAAGAAACAAGAAAGAGAATTTGAAGAAATAGAACTTGAGGAATTAAAGGATAGCATGTATAAAACAGCAAAAAGAGAAGAAATAGGGGAAATTGAAATATGAACAAAACAAGAAATCAATTCAAAAATTTCTATAAAAGGGATACAAAATTTAAATTAGTGTGGTGATATAATCACCAAAGGGGGGATTGCTGGAGCGGGTAGTACAAAAAGTTTGTATACCCCCCATTCTGCATGTTTATATTAATCCGAATAATCAGTTAATTGTAATATTATTAATTTGTTTGAAGTGATAACTCACCAACTATATTAACAAAAGAATTACACGTGGGAATTGCACTTTGCATGGCTATATGAATTGTGAATTAACTTGTGTACGCATATTAATAGTAGACAATTAGAATATTGCATGTTATATGTTGCTTTAGTGATGTATTTGTGATTTGTGTTTTATTCAGTGAGTATACACCGCTCTGAGTGTTGCTTTTGCTAGATAAATACACACACATATGATATTAGCAAGGGGATAACATATTATTAGTCATTTCTATGTTTTAATTACGTTTTTGTGTTTCTTTTGCTTAAGTTGACCATTTCGGCCTATACAAGATGGCTGAACGAGACGTTAAACGTGACTGCCCTGACAACACGAGGTTCTGGCTGAAGTGTGCAGGCGTCACCGCCAGCAACAGTGGCCTGGACCTGACCCCGGGAGAACATGTACCCTCCAAGGACGCTCCGGGAACCCATCCAAGACAAAAGACAATGCTTGATTTAAAAACCGGAACCAGCAAGTGCGATGACTTCATATTGCGGACTATGTGAGAACTTCACCTCGCGACCCCAAGTTGACCAATCCAGACTCTCTAAACCCCAACTGATTGCGCTTGCTCTTCTTTGACGAACTCGATTTCCTGACGTTATGCTGACGGAGAGGATGGTGACACTGCTGGACAGCTGTTATCCTGAATCTTTGAAAGATTCTATTGCGGCCTAACTTTGCTGTATAAATTCTTCTTTGACTGATTGACTTAGAGGACAACTTTAGCCAGAATAGGTAAATATGATGCTCTGAAATGCTGATGATGATGATTTCTAATTTTCTTGCAATATAATTTAGATAAAGAATATATGATTAATTGACAAATGTGTTGTGTCGATTATTTGAATAAGATAAATGTGGTAGAGAAGTAATGTGTAGATGGACGAGTATTATTCATTAAAATCATAAATAACAACTAAATGATCCATCTCCTTATGAGAGGGATATCTTAGGAGTCTGAGGGCTATGTGTTTAAGGGTAAGGTAAAGGTATTCTTCTCAGGTCAGCGTTGGGAAGCGTATCCTCCCTCAGAAAACAGATCACCGGAGTGTAAGTGGATTGGTGTTATGGGCCCCGCCAATGGATGTATTTGAGTGAATCTGATGCCAAGGTAGTTGATCTGCGCCGAAGGGGAAAATTTGACGTTCTGCGCTGCATCAGTTTTCTGGTATCAAGATATGTCACCTGCAATCTTTTTATAAGGTGCCATTACTCTTAAAATGACAGGTGTGCCTAGTAGGGTATGTAGAGGGACTAGCCTCTATGCTGGGATCTCTCTCTGTAATGATTGATGTGCATATTAGGATTTGGAGAGGGACTACCTACTCCTTTCAGACTCTCTCTCAGATGATGGGTGTACATAGTAAGGTGTGGGGAGGGACTGCCCTCTCCTTTAGACCTTTCTCTCTGATGACAGGTGTGCGTAGTAGGGTGTGTCCTGTGAGATCGTAACATTTACTTAAAAACACTATACATTTATTATCTTCACAGTAGTTATCCCTTAGAAACCTCCTCCCAAAATCTAGGAGGACGGCATGCATTCTGCTGCCACCTTATATAATTTTCTAATTTTATTTTCACAACACCTCCAATTTTTCACAGTAAACAGCAATGGCAGCCATTTCATTTATAATATTTTAACAGCCAGCCAATCAGAGTGCTTGTGAGACTCGTGGGAGCCTTTCACACCGACAAGAGCATGAAGTATCACATGAAAAACATGCCTCTTGACCAATCACAGGGCTAACTATTTATATTTCACACATTTGTGGGGAGGCTCTTGGGACTTTCGCAAGCTCAGCTGCCAAAATATACCAATAAATCTATCACTTAATATCTCATAAACTATTGAACAGATTTGCCAAACAAGAAAAAGCACAATCTGTAGACCAAGGTCTAGCTTCCTGCCAAATTTGCTCTAATTCCGTTAAGCAGTTTTTGCTAAAACCTGTCTTAAAGAAGCCTGTAGAAAATGCGTGGGGATTTTACAGTTGTGGTTTAAGAGTTTTCGGCATCAAATTCCATGGAAGTTGAATGAAGTTAAATTTACTATGATTTTTTCATCTGATCAAGGAAAGATTGCAGGGTTTAAACACATGATAAAAGTAAAACAGGGAGCCATCCCAGTTAAACATAAAATATGGTCTGTTACTTTTTCCAGGGGTCTCCAACCAGTATACATATATATATATATATATATATATATATATATATATATATATATATATATATATATATATATATATATATATATATATATATGTATATATATATATATATATATATATATCTTTATTCGGGAGCAACGCACCCATAAAATCTACACTCAAACATTCATACCAAAAAGAAAAAAGGTACATCACATAGTGCATGAAAAACAGTTCAAACAGCTAAGACATCATATATAGATTAAAAAGTACAAAATGATAAAACTCTAGTGGCCAGAGGTATGCACACCCAAATACTAAAAGGTCTTAACCAGAGCGGACCGCACTGGTTCAGTCAATTCTAGATAACCTGGATCTGTAGGTGGCCCGCAAAAAATGTATCACTGTGCAGAGTGTGAAGGGGTTGGATAACAACTTTAAGTGCAAAAGTGCCACCTTGACAAGCCTGAACTTCAAACTTTTTAGCAATGGCCAAAGGAATCGTTGTCTAGGCAATATAAAATAATAATATAATATAACAATATAAAATGTAACGTGTCCTGATCGCAACCACACGGACCACGTTGGTCTAGCGGGAGACCAAAGCCTGCCGGGGATACTAAAAGATAATGGAGCTGATAGAATCTGAATTGTGTGATTAAAAATCTATCATGAACACTGGATAGGGCCAAAAGGTATGGCTCAATGCCCTGCACTGATTTTAACATTGTATAGGCCCTTATTGGCCCTTTTTGACGGTTTATTAAGCTCGGTATTTTCATGGTTCGCAGTTTGGAGTCAAACATTTGTGATGTACATCTTGTATAATTTTAACGCCCCCCCAAAGTCAAAGTGTCATGTGCAAAGAAAAGGTCTGGCCTACCTAAGGCCTGGAAGGATTCTTTTACGTATCGTATCCAAGGAATTTTGTTGTCATGTTCCGATGCCAGGCAATCCGAGACAATCAAACAGTTTAAGTTCTTATGTTCAGAAGTCTATATTTTTATCCAGCACACTAGAGGTTTGATTGCCACTTGATCCACCAGATAACTAATCCCTAGCTCTTTGTGCACAGACCAGACTGGCGTGCCTTGCGGAACTCGTTAGATCCGGCGCAAGAATGTATTCTCCGGCACCTGTAACCTATGCAGGGACACATACCCCCAGACTTCACTACCGTATACAACTCTAGAAATACCTTTGGACTTATACAGTTTTAAGATGACCTCCGGAGCCCAACCAGTAGCTCGTGGGCTACTGTAGCTCTCCAGCTACCTCCGAGTAGCTCACCTGTGTGCATGCCAGATTGTTAAATTAGAAAGCTGTTTCTTTGTTGAATTAATATACATAGAACAAAATTTCAATTATACAACACTAATATTATTAGAAGCTCTCAATTCATTTCATTGAACATAAGTAGCTCTCAGTACAGGAAAGGTTGGAGACCCCATACCATTCAGTCTACAAGATGATATACAGAAGGAATTGGTCAGCCTAGAAAGTAAAGGTGTAATTGAACCAATAGAGTCCAGTTTATGTTTCTCACCATTGGGAGTAGTGCATAAATGCACTGGCGACATGCAGCTATGCATTAATCTTAGGAGCTTGAACAAAAAATTCTTGGTGAATTCCCACCCCTTACCAAGAATTAGTGATTGGTTAGAAGAACTTGGTGGGATGGAATGCTTTTTGAATATTGATTTAGCATCTGCCTACCATAACGTAGTTCAAGAGGAATCTTCCAGACAGTATACTGCTTTTAATTCACAGTGGGCTCATGTTTCAGTTCTGTCACATGCTATTTAGATTGGCATCTGCAGTCTCTGTTTTTCAGCATATCATGAAACAGTTGCTGGGTAAAATACGCGGTGTCCTTGTTTTTCAGGATGACATCTTGATTGATGCAAAACATTTGGAGAAAGATGACAAGGTGCGGAATTCTGGGGCCGTATTACAGAAGGTGCCCCAGGGGCGCAACGAGCATTTGCGCCCACTTTGCATACCCCCGGGGCACCTTGGTATTATTGAAGGGGGCGCAAATGCTTGTGAATCCCCTTCTATAATACCGATAGCGCTGGTGCACTTAATGCACCAGTGCTACGTTCAGAGGGTGCACGCCCCTATGCAAATTAGGGGATTCTTTTAACTCTTCACCCGTGACATATTACAGATGTGGGTGCAGAGTCAAAGAAGCCCTCAGGAGGCGCACTGACATTGCGCCATTTAAAATGTGGTGCAATGTTAGTGCGCCTCCTGACAGTAGCCCTCTGCAGGGGCTAAAGGAGGTCCCATTGACCCCCCAGACATCCCCTTGCAGGCAGGTGCAGTCATTGACTGCACCCGCTTGCAAGGGGATCTCTAATCCCTTTTGAAAGTGCAGGCAGGTGCTGCCTGCAGTGTGAAAACAAGGAGCGGCTGCTCCGTGTTTTCACATGAATGCGCTGCCTTGGGGGCAACGCGAGTTTGCGGCTGCCCTGGAGGCAGTACATAAATCATAATAGAGCGCATTGGCCTTGTTCGCGCCCGGCACACTTTTTGAAAGGTGCGCCGGGTGCAAACAATGCCAATGCATAATACGGACCCTGTTCTACGGATTTTTGCTTTTGGTGAAAAAGCATAAATGTAATTTTTTTTTTAAGTTACTTAATTTCTGGGTCACAGTGTTTTAGGGTATGGTGCTGTCCCAAGACCTGATCTTGCCAGTGGTTGGATGCCCAAACCCCCAAAATGAGTACGAGTTGCACTCATTCATAGGGCTCTGCAAATTGAATGGCAGCTTTATTCCTCGTTATGCTTCAAAAATTAATAATCTAGCTAATATGTTGAAGGCAAGTGAGAATTTTGTCTGGGGTGAACATTGTCGAGAACTGTTTGATGGGCTGAAGTCGCAAATGAGTATTGCTAGGGCATTGTGTTCATATGATCCTTGTTTTCCATGAACAATAACGGTGGATGCTAATAATTATGGATTAGGAGCGGGGCTGACTCACAAAATACCACAAAGGGAGAAGTCACTGTGAGCTATGCATTCAGGATTCTTTGTGAACCAGAACTGAATTATTCAGTAGTACAAAAAAAGCCATTGAATTGTTACTCAGCTAATAAAAAGTTTAGGACATACGTGTGGGGAAGGAGGTTTAAACTTCAGACTGACCATAAACCTCTCATATACATCTTAAGTGGTGAACGGATTAAATATGCCGCACCACACACAGCTCATTTGACCACTAAGCTATTACAGTATGATTATGATGTTAAGCACATACCAGGCAAGGATAATGAAACAGACAATTTGTTATCAGAGTTACCTTACCAGGATGTTGAAGAAGATAATCTTGAGGATGATAAAGAGAATTGTTTTGGTGCATGTGTGGATGCTGCTGAAGTCAAATCTTATTTAGAGCCTGAAGGGAAAAATGTGTGTCTAGAGAATTCGGTGAGGGTACAAGTCAAAGAATACATAGTGAACAGTAGCCCAGGGAAAGAAACTTGTGTTCTGAGTTACAGCCTTTCTCTAAGATTGTGGAAGGATTTTCTATTGGAAATGGTGTGGTAATAAAGGATGACAAGTGTGTGCAGCCTGCAGTTATTCACTTATGACTGAAAAGATTGCTTATAATGGTAATTCAGGAGCTACCTTGACAAAAAGAAGAGTCAGAACTTATTACTGGTGGTCTGCAATGGACAAAAATGTTGATGCTGAAGTGAAAGTGTGTTGTATGTAACAGTTTCTACCTCATCATCAGTACTATGTGTTTGTACACATGGGCTACCATAGCAAATGGCCAGAGGTAGGTTTCGTATCTGCATCCACTGCAAGCAATGAAGAAGCATTTCTGAAGGACATTTTGTAAAAACAAGGGTTTTCCCAAGAACATAATTTCAGACAATGAGGTACAATTTGTTAATGCAGAAATGAAAATGTTTCTGTAAGAATCAGAAGTGAGACACCTCAAGAGTTCTCGCTATCATCCCCAAACCACAGGGTTGGTAGAAAGAATGAATAGAGTGTTGGTGGAATGTATCAAGTGGGTGAAGAAGAATGGTTATGATGTTGATTGGGCGGTCAAGAGCATGTTATGGTTCTATTCCATGGCTCCACACTCGACTGCAAAGTTGTCTCCATTCCTGTTACCGGGATGGAATGCAGTCAACATTGGCTATGTATCCTGCTCGGTTGGTAAGATCCCTTGGAGACAAAGCTAACATAGAAGTGGATCAATAATCATGTCTAATAGGGTGTGTGAAGCTCAAAGTAAATACAATCTCATGTAAGCTATCAGGAGGCATACCAAACCTCATTCTATTCAGGTTGGAGATGAAATACAGGTTAAAAAAATCACATTTGTGAAAAGGGGGAATGCCATAAGAGTTGTTGAGGGTCACTGGTGGAATGTTGGGAAAGTGATTAAGGTTAGTAGAGAAAGTAGTAATTAGTAGGCAAACCCCAACCCCAGGATCTGAAGCATTTGGTATTTCTCGAGATGACACCATAAGCCAAGATCACCAGAATAGGTTTGGTATCACATGTTTTGGGATTCAGGAGTCTCTGTATAGTAAATTATTTCTTATATGGAGACGTTTTCTGGGTATCAAACCTATATTGCGTTTATTTTACTGAAATGTACTACTTAGGATTGTTTTTCTAAGTTGTTTCCTTTTATTTTATTTTGATCCCAATTATTATATTTCTTGTATTGCTTCGTATGCTGGTGTAATTAATTGCTTGATTTATTTGGTGATCAGCCTCAATGTTATGAGGCAATGGAATGTTTGCATCTTAGAGTTCCGCTGCACTGGTCGAGATAGGAGCTGCCCAGGATTCTCTGCTGGGTGGCTTCTGAGGCGACTACGCAGCACTGTCTCTTGGACATGACTAGGAAGAATACAAATTCAAGTACTCAAGTTACCTGGAGGTCCTGGTCTTGTGTATTACAACATAGGGGCCGATTAAAATGTCATTAGAAAAGCATTCCTACCGAATCGGGTTAGAAATGTTTTCTGAACGATTCGTATGCGGGGAGTCCTACCCACCAATTACAATGTGTCTGGATGCTTACGGACTCAGTTCGGTCAGACTCAAATTGACTTCAATGGGAGCCTGTGTCCCAAATGAGAACAAAGGCTCCCATTGGAAAAAGTGGTGGGTGGGGAAAACCTTGCGCCCTAGGGCAGGCACCCCATGGTGCCTGCCACATTGTGCATGGTTGGGAAGATGCATCCATTTGGTACACCCAGGGGCTACATTTGGTCACCTCCGGGTGAAGGGGGGCCTATAACGGGCCCTCAAAGACCAATTCCAAAAGCTATTTCGTCTCGGTCAAACCAATTTGGAACAGCTGACCAAATCGGTCATCGTACTCACTCAGTCGGAAACTGTCTCCATTGGGCTGTACAATTCGGCTCCAAATGACTCGGGCTGCCAGAATCTTATTTGGAAATAATTCTGACAGGCCAGATGGCTTCCATGCATCGTACTCAGTCATCCGGAAAGGTGACCGATTCGGTAGGAAAAAAGTGTTCTGAATTGGATTCAACAATACCGAATCCCATCTGGAGCCCTTCCTAACGACATCGTAATTGGCCCCATAGTGATACTACTTTAAAGATATATTATGTGAGTGGCTGTGTAGATGTGTGTATCTGTGAGTGAGTGGGTGTGTGAGTTGCTTTATGGGTGTGTGAGTGAGTGTGTGAGTAGCTATATGGGTTAATATATGAGTGTGTGAGTAGCTGTATGGGTGAGTGAGTGGCTGTGTGAGTAGCTGTATTGGTCTTTGAGTAGGTGTGTGAGTGGCTGAATGGGTGTGTAAGTGGGTGTGTGAGTGGCTGTTTGGTAAATATGTGGGTGTGTGAGTAGCTATATGAGTGAGGGAATGTCTGTGTGAATAGCTGTATTGGTGAGTGAGTGTGCATATGAAAGAATGTATGGGTTAGTGGGTGGCTGTGTGAGTGGCTTTAGGGGTGGGTGAGAAGGTATGTGTGGTTGTTTGGGTCCTTAATTGGCTGTGTGAGTGACAGTATGGGTGATTGACTGGGTGTATAAGTGGCTTTATGAGTGAGTGGTTGTTTGGTTAATTCAGTGGGTGTGTGAGTGGCTGTATTGGAGAGTGACTATTGAGAGCTGTATGGGTGAGTGAGTACACATCTGAATGCTTGTATGGATGTGTGAAAGGATGTGTAAGTGCTTGTTTGAGTGTGTGAGGGGCTTTGAAAAGAGGCTGCATGGCTGAGAGACTGGGTGTTTGAGTAGCTGTATTGGTGAGTGAGTGTGTGTGAGTGGCTGTATGGATGAGTGAGTGGTTGTGTGATGAATACTGGCTGTGTGAGTGGTGTATAGATATGTGAGTGGGTGTAGGAGAGATTGTGTGGATGCGTTTAAGGTTTAAGGTTTTGGGTTGCAGGGGTATTTATGGGGTTCAGGGTGTATTTAGGTTTTGGAGTGCAGGGGTAATTTTAGGCATCAGGTGGGTTATGGTTTTGTGATGTAGTGGGAATTTTTAGGGTTACGAGTGTGTTTAAGGTTTTGGGGTGCTGGGGTAATTTTAGGGGTCAGGGTGGGTTTTGTTTTTGGGGTGAATACATAAAAAAAAAATATATACATATATAAATATATTGCAATAAATATCTACATCTATATATATATCCTTTCAGCTGCAGCCCAATTTTTGACACATGGGCGCTCTTGCTGGTGCGTACGCGATACGACGGAGCCAAGTCGTTACAAAATCCTTTTTTTTTTTTTTTTTTTTTTTTGTTCTTCAGTGATGTTACGATTTAATTCAACATTTCCAGCATTTCAATACAGTATCCTCTACGCGTTTCAATCTTTACAAAGATCTTGTTCACGAGGGTCAATCATTACACTCTTGAGAGGTTTTTTTCTCTTTTTCAACCTATTTCCTCATTTCATGTGACATCATTTCCTGTTTGTAATGTGCAATGCATTCTGGTTCATGTGGTTTTAATTATTTTTTAATTTTATTTTATTTATACTATTCTACTCTTAAACTTATATTTTTATGTGCATCTATTATTATCACCCCAGTGCGTATTCATTATCAATCAATTTTATTTTGCCTCACGTATTATATCTATCAATCACAGATTTTATGTAAGTCTTTTCTTAGTGCAAATCTCAGCTTCCTTATGGTTTATCTCTTATATTAATTATAAGCAAGGTCTAATTTTCAGACTAGTTCTCTTTATCCAATACTCTATGGACTTTGTATTAGACAATTACTGCTCATGCTCTTACTACCCTCTAGTGGGTTGAGATTCACATTAATTTTACGTTATTATTATCCTTAATGTTTGTTTACTTTTCTTGCGTCATAGTTATACGTGAGGCCTTTTTGATTTCTATATTCGTGCAGTTATTACTTTTGTGCCTAAACATCATTGAAACAACTAATTCTATTTGTTAAAAACATTCATCAAATTATATACAAATTTACAATTGTGAGGTACAGAGAGTTCAAGCAGGTTGCTAATTTTACAGGTGCGAATACATCTCTTCGTCCTGGTTCAGTCCGTTCGGAGTCAGAGTTCGAAAGTTCAGGATGTGCCGTGATTCCTTTTGACGAAGAATTTTTTCTCTGTTGCCGCCTCTGATATGTTTGTCTACTGATTCTACTGCGTAGAATGATAGCTTCTTCCAGTCTTCCAGTCTCCTCCATGTTTTTGTTCCATGTGCTTTGCTACTGCATTACTTCGATCGTTGTTAACTGTAGCTCGCACATGTTCTAAAATGCGTTTCTTAAGCTCACATTTCGTGCTTCCAACATATTTTAGTGGGCATGGGCATTCAATAATATATATCACATATTGACTCTTGCAGTTGATAAGTTGTTGTATTTTCCATTTTTTATTATCAGCTGTTTTGATTTCTTTCATGTTTTTGGCAATGGTGCACACTTTGCAGTTAGAGCATTTGAAAAACCCTTTTGGTTTGAGCCATGAATCCTGCTTCTTCATTGGAAAAAAATGACTATGAGTCAGCTGATCTTTCAAATTTTTTGTCCTTCTATATGTGATGTTAGGATGGTCTCCTATTATGCTGGCCACTGTTGTATCCAGATGTAAAATGTGCCAATTTTTCTTCATTATCTTCGTTATTTGTTTATTTTCAGTGGAATGTGTTATTATTAGGCGAATCTCTTGATCTTTTTCCTCTTTTTCCTGTATTTGTGGGAGTTTTTCTTTCAAAAGTTCCACTCTTGATATTTTTGTTGTTCTTTCTAATGCTGATGCCACAATTTTTGGATTATATTTCCTCTTTTTGAATCTTTGTCCTGCTTTTTGACAGTTCACATTCCATTCCTCTGAGAAATTCCCCGTATGGGATGTTGTTAATCAGGCTTGTTTGGTGAAAACTTTCGGCATGGAGCACCGCATTGGTTGCTGTGCTTTTTCGATGAAGTGTGGTTTGAACTGTGTCTTTGTCGATGTAAATTTCAGTGTCCAAAAATACCACTCTACTTTTACTAATGTTGTATGTAAATTTAAGACCTGTTTCTGTATTGTTCAGTATATCAAAGTATTCTTTAAATTCATCATTTGTACCATCCCAAATCAGCAGCAAATCATCTATGTACCGTAGCCATAGTACAGTTTTATTTACATAACATTCATTTTCAGTTGACCAGGCAAATGTGTTTTCCCACCATCCCATGGTGAGGCAGGCAAAACTGGGACTAAATGAAAAGCCCATCGCTGTACCTTTTACTTGGCGATATAGTTCTTCTCCAAATAAGAATGCATTTTGTTCCAGACACATGTTGATCATTTGAAGCAGCATCCTGTTATGATCTCCATATTGAATGTTTCTATCTTGTAGAAAATGTTTGCAGGCTTTCAGCCCTATATCATTTCTTATGTTTGTATACAATGATATGACGTCCATAGTTATTAGTTGGTATGTGTCTGCCCATGGGATTTCTTGTATGTGTCTTAACAGATCTCCTGTATCTTGTAAATATGAAGTTAACTTCTTGACGTATGGTATTAGGTATACGTCTATGAAATTTGCCATATTTTCCAATAATGCTCCCTTAGCTGATATTATCGGTCTTCCTGGTGGTCTAGTTGGATGCTTATGAATTTTAGGGAGAAAGTATATTGTGGCCATCCTTGGGTAGTCATTTTTCAGATACTTTACTTCATCTTCATCTAAAAGATTTTCCTTCTGCCAGCTTATCAGTTTCACATCAAGTTCTTCTTTCCATTTTTTAGTTGGATTTTCTTTTAATTTCTCATAGTATTCCTTATTTCTTAACTGGGAATGTGCTTCCCGCATGTAGGCATCTTTGTCCATAATGATGATGTTGCCCCCTTTATCTGCTCTTTTTATTTCGATTGTGTTATCTTTTTTTAGACTCAATAATGCCTCTTTTTCATTTGTTGTGAGATTTTGTTTTCCTTTAGTGTAGCTCAATTTGTATAAGTCCTTTGTCACTGCTTCTTGGAAAAGGTCCACTTTGTTTCCTTGTGGTAATTGTGGGTAGAATTTTGATTTTGGCTTTTTGCCACTCGT
The DNA here is from genome assembly GCF_964204655.1 of Triturus cristatus. Lineage (NCBI taxonomy): Eukaryota > Metazoa > Chordata > Amphibia > Caudata > Salamandridae > Triturus > Triturus cristatus. The sequence goes on from NC_140580.1 coordinate 481,916,317, forward strand.
CCCTGCTCCTAATTGTGGGCAATATACATTTATTGGATTGGTTTCAAAGTCTGGTTCTTTATCCATTTCCATCAATGTTATAAAGCCATCTGACTCTTTTACTGTCAAATCCATTGTAGGTTTCTCAATTTTTTTGGTATATTCCGACATTTTGGAATTTTCAGCAAAGATTTTTGCCAATTTTATTTTGCGGGTGTATTTATAAAGGTCTATACGCATTTGAGCTAAGTCCAAGTTGTTAGTAGGACAGAAATTTAGGCCTCTTTTCAGAATTTTTTCTTCTGTTTCTGTCAGTGTTTTTTTCGAAAGGTTAATAACCTCTAGCTCTTCTGTGATTTCCTCTGGGCTTTCTCCTATGTCCATTTCTGTCTCATACTTCTGGTTGTTGCTCCAGCTCGTCTTAGACTTGTTGGTGCGTTTCCCTCTTCTCGTTGGTTTGATCTTGAGTGTCCTCGTCCTCTTCCTCTTCCGCGAGTGGCATTTGGTGGGGTCTCCATGTTTTTCTCCCAATTCTTCTGTTGTAACGCCAATCGCATTTCTCCTAAAAAAGAGCATTTTGGACGTGTATCCGTTTGTTCACTTTCTCCTTCACTTAGATCTGTTGAAGTGAGTGATGATGTACTTCCTCTTGCGCCTGTGGGAAGATTTGGTTGATCCTGTTGTTTGAATTGGTCGTATTTTCTTGCATACGTAAAAATACGTCCGTTTAAATAATCATCTTTATCCCTTTGGAATTTTGTTTGTTTTCTTGTTTTCACTACCTCTTCGTGCTTTTCAATGTAGTGCTCTAATTCTTCTTTGAATTTCGTTTGTTCCACATTGAGCTCAGTTTCAATTAATTCTTTCTCCAACTCTTTCAGTTGTTTTGTTGTATTCTCTAATGCTTTTTCAATGTGTTTGATCAATATTTCCATTAATCCAAGGGATGACTTGAGTATGAATTCTCCCCATTCATTCAGTAATTCATTACTCGTTTCTTGATGATTAGGCAGCAAGTGTATGCGCAAACCACGTGGTACACGTTTCACTTCTAGGTATTTCCTGAGTGTGGCAACCTCCCACCATTTGTTGATTTCTTTTTTTGAAAGTTTCTCCCACGTACGTAATTTACTCTTTATATCCGAATTTCTTGAACCACTTGTTGCGCCTGGCTCTTTATTTGTCACGTTTTCTTGTTCAAAGAAAGTTTCAATTTCTGCTACTCTCTGTGCCTCTCTTTTTTCCATAACTTAGTACTGGAATTCGTCAGTGAATTGTGTTTTTATTCTATTTAAGGCTTATTTATCATTTCTCCAGAGACAATATGATAGTTCTGTAATTATATTAAGAAAACAGTTTCTCGAGTCTTTTATACTCGTAGCTTTTCAGATTTACATATGTCTCAAATGGTCTCAACCGGCATCCAAATAGTTTGACAAGCAAAATATATGACACACAATTTTGAGTTCGCTCACCCTTTCCGTGAGTTTTCCGCGTCCTGTGCTCCCCTCCGGTTTCACTTTTCAACGGTTCACTCGTGGTCTATATATATATATATTTAGGTAAAGCACTTTTACACAGTTAATGACTTCACTACACATGCATTTGCGTTGTAAAGGCATGTGTGGTAAAGTCATATGAGGAGTGAAAGTTTGCGGGGTAATGGTATCGCGGAGCAATTGCATTTTTGTTGTGGAAAATGAGGAGTGATGGTATGCGAGATGAAAGTATGCGGGATAACGTCTTATATTCGTTACAGTACAATTTCAGTGCAATATACTGTTTAACATCCAAAACATAAGAAATCACAATTGATCTTTGTAGAAAAATTGCCCAGAGTTGAAGTGTAATACAATACTAACAAACATATATAAAGTGCAAAATGAGTGATTTCACGGATATGTACTATTCCTACAAATTGGGATTAGTGCGTTATAGGTACATTTCCGGCTAAAGTGCAAAGTGCTGGTTGCCGTATAAAACGTGATATTAAAAAATTTCTTCTTCCAAGCATAACTCCCTTTAAAATGCAATATAATAATTTGCCTTCTAAGCAAACTCTAACGAGAAGCATTCATCTACGTCTTCCAAACATACCTCGAAACACAGTATTTACCAAGCTAGAATTTTACGAAAAGTGCAGTGCTTAAAGTGCAAAAGTGCTAAAGTGCAAAAAGAAACAAACACATTTTTTCTCTTTTATTGTCTTTTTTCCTTCCTTTCCTCCCTTTTCCCCTTTTCTCCTTTCTCTACCCAATTTTTGTTTTAATCAGACCCTACATCTCGGAAAAGATCTCCAGCCTCTCCCTAAATCGCCATATGGTACTGAATCTTTTATTGGCACCTATTCTCTTAGTGTATGTTTCTTCAAATCTCCTAGTACAAATTAGTTTATTGAACCATTCCGAATAAGTGGGTATTTTTTGGGACCTCCAATTCTGCAATATCAGTGCTATGAGGGAAGCAATTGCTACAAATGTCTCCTCCCCTCTCGACATTCCTAGATTTCATCTCTGGCTTGCCCAACCAAAAAGTGCAATCTCAGCTTCAGGATCCAAGCTTTTCTGGACTCTCCAGCTTAAAGCCAGGAAGAACTTTTCCCAGAATTGTCCTAGCTTCGGGAAGGTACAAAAGATATTGATCCAGCCTCCCTCACCTGGAATCTGTCAATGAAAACATTTGTTCTTTAATTCAGGATATATCTTATGGAGAGCATGGGGAGTATAGTACGCCATCCAGCATGACAGAAGCGCCATTCTTTCAAAATTAGCCGCTCGCAAGGCCTTACTACCTAGCTGTGAGATGGCTTGCCAATCCCAATTGAGAGCATACATTGGGTTCCCAGTGCCACTTTTTCTAAATGATTGTTAACCACAGTAGGTTCCCCTTGAGACTGTATGCAGCAAAACCAGTTGCCTATCCCTCTCAGTTTTGCTCTGAAAAGAGCAGTCACAAATGGCGTTGGGCTGGCGCCAGGTAAAAGACTATACTTTCTTAGTAATTTTGAGTTCTGAATAAATTCAAAAAAGGGAGGCTTACTCGAGGTGCCACACATCGTTTGAGCTTCTTGCCAAGTAATGCCTCTGCCAGCCACTAGAAAGTGCCCTAGCTCTTTGAATCCCCAATTGATACAAGACCTTAAATGGCTGGCCTGTATTTGAAGGCCCAAGCTCTTGCATTCGGTTAATTCTAAAAAAAAAGATCCTGTGGAGTAGGCCTGTTTCGAATAGAAAATCTGGAGTCTGTAGATGCACTCTTGCAAAGTCTTATATCTTGTTTTTTTGGGGGAGTTTAGCTATTTTTAGAAATACCGGACCTGTGAACCCGCCTCTTGAACCAACTTGGTTAAGAAGAAATCGTCAATAGAGTCCTTACGGTCAAGTAAATGGGCTGCTATCTCTAAAAGGGCTTCTTCATAGTATATGCCGACTTGAGGAAGTGCCAGCCCCCCTGACTGGTGTCAAGTTGGAGCACTGGAAGTTTTATTCTTGGAGCCTTCTTGTCCCAAACGAATCTTCTAAACAACGTTTCTAGTGCCTCAAAACAGATCATGTTAATTTTTATAGGGAGATTTATAAACAAGAAAAGCAGTAGGGGTAAGATTGACATCTTGATAAGAGCCACCCAGCTTCTCAAAGTAAGGGGTAATAACGACATCTCTTCTAGCAACTTTATAATTTTTTTCCTCATGGCTTCATAATTTAATTTGTAGATTTCTGTGTATTGACTAGTGACGTAAATCCCTAGATATCGAATTGGATTAGGACTGAGGGCTTGCTGTTTAAGATTATCGAGGAGAAAATCATATGACGCGTTCATTGTTAAAACCTCAGTCTTGTTGCAATTGATTTTATAGCCTCCAGGTAATTAAGGTTTGCAAATTCGGCTAATATTAGATCAATATTCTGTCTTCCAGGGCTGAGATAGAGAATAATATCATCAGCAAACAGCTGCAGTTTAGCCAAACCTTGTATTGGAGGTTTAATCTCTATATTATTACGGATTATAGTGGCTAAGGGCTCAATAAAGAAAGTAAAAAGTACAGGGGAAAGGGGCCACCCTTGCCTGGTCCCCCGATTCACATTAACCATCCCAGCTAAATTTGAATTGATAATCACCTGTGCCTGAGCCCCTTGATAAATATTACGAGCATTTTTATGACCTGGGAGGGAATCCCATACCTACCCAGACCATCATAAAGGGCATCCCAATTCACTTGGTCAAACACTTTTTCTGTGTCGACCATCAAGATAAGAGCTGGAGTTTGATTACAGTTGAGAAAGTCTAATGCTTCTACTAAAAACCCTGTATTTGAGGACAACAACCTTCCTGCAATGCACCCTGTCTGGTCCCTATAAATTACTTTTTGTGCAAGAGGAGAGAAACGCTGCGCCCAGATTTTCATAAAAGTTTTATTGTCGGAATTAAGTAAGCTTATTGGTCCATAGGAATTGACGTCTCTGGGGTTGTATCTCTCCTGTCTGCCATAGCTTGAAAGAGTATGACCCGGGCCTAATCTGGGACTATGGGTAGCACCTGCGCAACCAAATCCCACAGTGCATGGGTATAACAGCCCAAAAAGGCACGCTATGTTTATGGATACCAATGCCAGGCTGGTGGAAGAAAACATTTTCTTCCATAAGGTGTCTAGCCTCTTAGATTCCCTACCCTGTGGAGTGGTAGGGAATGCACCAGGATTTACACAGCAAGTGAAGGCTTGGACCAACATGCTCTATTTGGGTAGGGTGTTGTGCGAGGAAACTGGGGTCCCTTTGGGGCTGGAGATGGCGGGAAGTTGTCCTATTTACAGGAGCCCCTCTGCAGGGTTTGGACCAGGTCCCAAGTAGGACGTCTGAAAGGGCTTTATTAAATTGGAGCAGTAGTTCTGAGGAGGTCACTCTTGCTGAAGCACCTCTGTCAAGACATTAGTCTTGACTTCCATGGAGGGCAGGCTAAGATCCTGAACCTCAGCTGCCCTTCTCACCACCATAGCAAAAGAGACTCCCTCCTCCGTAGCCACAGTATGAGGAGAGACCATGCAAGTATCTGAGCAGGTGTGCAATTCACTGGTGTCTGCTAATTCCTCACACCAGTCCATGTTCAGGTATGGCGCTGGTATTCTTCAGTATCCAGTGGCCCCTCCCAAACTTCCCCAAGTCCTAGCCCGTAGAAATAGGGGTCAGGGTCGGATCTGGAGGGCAAGGCTCCAGTCGGCGCCGGAATTTGCGTTGGGCAACGCTTTCTGGCTCAGAGCCGGGGATGAGAATGGGGACAGTGCCACTAGAGGGCGCAAGGAGCGTCGACATCAGAACAGGCATTGGGTAAGGTCAAGGTGGTACAACCGACAATGGTATTGAGTTTGATTACAGTTGAGAAAGTCTAATGCTTCTACTAAAAACCCTGTATTTGAGGACAACAACCTTCCTGCAATGCACCCTGTCTGGTCCCTATAAATTACTTTTTGTGCAAGAGGAGAGAAACGCTGCGCCCAGATTTTCATAAAAGTTTTATTGTCGGAATTAAGTAAGCTTATTGGTCTATAGGAATTGACGTCTCTGGGGTTCTTCCCTTTCTTTACAAAGCTGACGATGATGGATTCCTTAAAAATTGTCGGAACCAGCCCCCCCATTTTTATATAATTAAAGAGCTCTACCAAGAAAGGTGTTAATTCTTTTGCAAAAGCTTTATAAAATTCTATTGGTAGCCCATTGATACTACATGCTTTTCCTCCGAACATAAAGGGCAAGGGCGTGCTGGACATCGGCTGCAGAAAATATTAGCTTGAACCTCCTCTACCTAGCTATTTGATAGCTGCGGGAGATTGATATCCTCAAAATATTGTTGGACAGCCTCTTGCCCAACCATATATTTAGTTTCATACAGCTCCTCGTAGTACTGCAGAAAAGCTTTGGAAATAGTTTCTTTATCAGTCACCGGGGTTCTTGTGTGAGGCTCTAAAACTTTGGTAATTAGGGACACTTCCTGTTTAGTCTTAATAGACCAAGCCAGCAGCTTGCCTACCATTTGGCTCTCTTCGTTAGCTTGCTGCTGGAATGTGTCGGAGCTGTTAATTTCTTCAAGAATAAAAAACACCTTTAGCTCCTGTTTGTCTTCTTGGAGCTGCCCTCCCACTGGCTTGTTTCTTCCTAAAGAAGCATTTTTCTGGAGCAAGGCAGAATCAACCGCTGATTGGATTGGTCTATTTGAGTCCTAGGTTTTTTTAACATAAAGGCAATGAGCTCCCCACGAATTGTAGCCTTAAAAGCCCCCAAACTGAGAAAAAATCCGGTGTGTCCTTATTGACCATAAATAATTCCAATATCCGTTATCTCATGTTGGATAACCCTTGTAGATTCGAGAGAAGGAGTCGATCCATCTGCCACTTGAACCTCGCCCTCCTGACCTCATCTATTTCTAGTTCAACTTTGACCTGTGAGTGGTCTGAAAAGGAATTAGCCCCCATTTCTGGTCCGAAATATCGCAAGTAGCGGGATATCATAAAAAAGTCAATACGTGAGGCAGACTGAAATTGTCGGGAATAACAGGTATATTCTCGTACCCCGGGGTGGGCTCTACGTCACGGATCTATTAACTGATAATCTTGTGCAATAACATCAATTACTTTTTGGTCTTCTGCTTCAGCTGTTTCATATTTTTATTTAAAGTATTCTTATTCAAGTCCTGAATATAATTAAAATCCCTGCCAAGAATAATTTTGCCCTGTGTACCTCAGTAATATTCACCATAGCTATCGGGTCATCAACGATTGGACCATAATAATTAATAAGGTTAAAAATATTTCCATTGAGACTTGTTGTGACCAGAGCCATTGACCACGTGGGTACCTCTGTACTTTAAAAAATTCCCAATCCAACCTCCGACTAAAATGTATGGCAACCCCCTTACAGCTGGCCCTGCTGATGCAAAAAAAGCCTTAGAAAACATTTTGGATACTAAAAGCTTTAAAGCGTTGGTTATCAAATGAGTTTCCTGAAGGAAAAGGACTTGTGGTGTAAATGAAGCTAGCCGCCTTTTTATCCCTCCATACTTCTGTTTGTTTAACACATCATTTAGATTAACCAAAATTGTTACATTCTGTAATTGCTGTGCTGTACTATGTTGCATTGTGTTTTGTTGTATTGTGAGATGGCATGATTGGCCCTGTGTTATGTTATGATGGTGTGTTTTTCGTTAGAGTTGTCCACAAATGCAGCTTCATTTCTATCCAAAACTAGCACATTCTTTCAAAGTGCCAGTGGCAAACAGCTATTTGCCACTGTATAAGTTAGTAGTATAGCATTGCACAAATGCTTTATCTGTTTAAGACACAAGTCAGCCCAATACTGTGCCAAAGTTCACGCCTTAAATTTGTGCTTCCTGTGTTCAATATGAGTGATACAACCAAATGAAACACAAAAGTTTGCTCAGAACCACATGAACTTTAATTAAGTGCTGTGTTCCAAGCTTGAAGCCAGGGTTAGAGTTCAGGAATCAGATCACAAAACGTTTTAACTGTCTGTATTTCATGTCCCAGTTTGTAAAGTTAAGGCAATGTTTAGTGCAAACCCCTTTTACCACCTTTGTATGAAAGAAGGTTTCAGGCTGTGGTAATTCGTAGCAAGAATGTTTATGCATGTTTTTGTGTGCCATGTGGTCTGGTGGAGACGTGTTCTGTTTTCTGCACTACTGCGTTTGTGTGCTACAATGTTGTGTTGTGGTTACCATATTGTGTTGCATTTAGTTTTGGTGTGCCCTGTTATGTTTTAAATGTGTTGTTATGTTGCTCTGTTATTGTGTTATGTTCTGTTGTTTACTTTATGTACGTCAACAAACGCTGCATTTTTAGCCAAAAGCAAAACGTCTTTAAAGTCCCCACAACAAGGAACATTTTACCACCATTTTAGGGGCATATTATCAAGACAGGCGATAAAATTATCACCGCTTTAGCGGCAGAAAACTGCCGCTAAAACGGCGATAATGGGCTTGATTATATGCTCTATGGAATTCCAATTGAAGCCCATGTTAGATGTGAAGGACATCTAACATGGGCTTCAATTGGAATTCCATAGAGCATATTATCAAGCCCATTATCGCCGTTTTAGCGGCAGCTTTCTGCCGCTAAAGCAGCGATAATGTTATCGCCTGTCTTGATAATATGCCCCAGAAGTGGTAAAATAGCACTGCTCTAGCTTCATGAATACTATACGTATTCAAGTAATAATTACGAATACTGAGATTGAGTAAGAATAAGGCACAGAAATATGTACGCTCTTATAGCTATTATGTGGGGTAGTTTGATGATCAGCACTCAGAATTATATAGCATGTGTTCTCACAATAAAAGTAAATATTCCGAAAGTTCCGTATCCCTATAGGAAACGTGAAATGTTTTATGACTATTGTTCAATTGTTTGATCACACTATAGACGCCTGGCCTTAAAATCCAACTGCAAACTTTTTTTTCTTCAGAACTTGAGTTTTAGAATGTGACCTTTTTTATCACATTTCTTAGAAGTGGAATGGAAACCTTTCCCTAGAGGCATCCACAGAAATGCATGAAAGTAAATATATTAATCTACAGAAACAGCCAGTCCCTGTGGGAGAAAACACAATAGATTCAGCTTAAAAAGCCTAACTTGATTTCTTTTCTTGTTGCCATTTACCTCGTACAAGATTATTTGCTTATGCTGTAGAAATAAACATACTTATCTAGCTAAGCCACTTATTAGAAATAATGTATATTTTCTTCTCTTTTATTTAGATGAAACACCAATACCTCCTGTACATAACATACGCTTCCATTACTGTAAAACGTAGCGGGCACCTGGCTTTTCCCCTGTAGGCCTCCAAGGTGGTGGCTGGTTTCAGAACCCTAAGGAACCATTTTTCTTACTGTGGGTTGGTTTTGCATCATAACTGCAATATCGGCCTCCTGCAACAAAAGCGGCACAAAGCTTTCCGCAAGCACTGAAATGTCAATATGGTAGCTCGCTAGAAGGATTTTATTTTATGTTTCTTAACATACAGTGCTGGTGATAGACCACCTGACCACAATGACTAATGAACCAATCATTCATATTGTCATATTTTGGTAGAACACTGCTTGTTCTTCACTAATGATCACATTTTGTTAACTCGAAAAACACAATTAACCTCTTTTCCCCCCCTCATATAGGGGATTCTAGTGGTACCTAGGGACGGTATATTCTGTTTCTGGGAACCAAGAGAGTAGTCCATATTTTGCAAATTATGTTTTTTTTCCCAGTGTGCTTTCAAAGAAAATATGTGTGGTTTTCTAAGACTGGCATGAACAAACGCTTTGCTGTGCTACAATTATCCTCTTCCCTGAATTAAGGAACAGAGGGGCTTATTTACTTGCCACTTGCGCTGCCAGTACGTCACTTTTTCCCAGATTGATACTGACACACCAGTAGTGCAAGGGGCATGTAAATAAGGCGCAGGGCTGTAAAAAGAACATGATTATTTCATTAAAGATTTTGCAATATTCTAAGTGGTAGTCAATCTTTCCATATTTTTGTTGTTTCCATCTACTTCCAGTTTGTGGTGAAAACAGGTGTGGGATCCATGGGTCAACACAAAAAGCAATATGCTTCTTAAAAACTGATAAAACCCCTAGTTCTGCAAGGGTCACTCTGGCAGACTCTTCAATTCGCAGGGATATGTAGGGATATATAGTCTTTGTTGATTGTCTAAAAACACAGGACACCCAAGGCATCAATTAGGCTGCAGCCTATATTGCTTTTTCATTAGATTAACAGACCCTGCATCAACTCATATGATAAAAATGAATTAAGACAAAACAGGTAGGAAAAAAACCCATTTATATTTGAAATGTGCCCAAGATAATGATTCCACAACAGTGGCTACTTGCATGACTCTGAATTTGGTGATACTGGTAGCATGTGATTAATGGGCATTTTGACAAAATGTGTTCTTTCTTGTGCACTGGATTACAAAGGAAAGAAATGAGTTTTGTAATAATAAACATTCAACTATTCTGGATTTCCACACTTTTGTCCTATAAAAACAGTATTCCACTTGTGCGGATGGGCCTATGACTCGTGGCAGGAAAATGCAAGAATGTATCATCAAGATTTTTCCTTTCAAATTCATTCATTCTGACAGTGTGGTTATCTGCTGTATGCGTGTCTGCGCTCAGTCGGCAGCCAGATAACACTAGCAAACCCAGACATTTCTGAAAATTAAACAACAAGAGAAGTCCACAGTGGTGCGACTTGTATGGATCTTTCTTATTCAGAATGTCTTGCAAACATCAAACATGGGGTTTAGTCATAGATTTCCTCAGATGTCTCTGAGGGAAAGTTCCAAAATCAGCAGGGATCTACAAACCTCCAAGTACCCAGTGTTCCCAAACTTCTCCCAATAAAAATGCCACCCATCCTGTGTGTGTGGGCCTATCACCCATCACTGGAAGCCCCCCCAAAAAAACATCAAGATGTGGCGCTCATTCTGACAACATGGGTGACTGTAGTATTTTGGGCCAGAGTTTGACTGGAAATCAGGGAAACCTACAAATCTCAGATATTTCTAAATACTAGACACCCTGGGGAGAGACTTGGATAGATCCTACTGTGTGTTCTTACACAGATTTCCCTGCACACATCAAACTTTGATTAAAATCATAAGTTTCCTTATATTTATGTGAAGGAATTGCTGGAATGTTTGGGGATCTACATAATTCCAAACATCCAGTGTCTTCACTCTTCTTCCGACATAAATGGTACCCCATTAGTGTGGTTGCGCATTTTGCCTGAAACAGAAACCAGTCAAAAACCCAGACTGTGTGAAATCAATGTGGTATCAATTAGGTTTTTTCATGGTTACAGTTGTGGTCTGTTCATGTGACATGCATCCAAGAATTGGAGGCAGTGTTGCAATTGGGAGAAGGGTGGGAACACATGGTGATATGACTCTGGTCAATGGCTATAAGCACTGAAATTGTCTGTAACATAAACATGGGGACAATTGACTTTTTCTGACCAATCAGTTCCTGTGTACAGTGCATTCTGTGTAAGGAAATCTGCTGGATCCACAGAAGGCACATCACCCTTGATCCCATGGGGTCTTTACATTTTAGAATTGCCCAGGGTAGGATTCCCTGGATGCCAACTGATCCAGTCTGGAAAGTGTTGCCTCTCAACATGGCAAGTGAGCGAAAATTGACATTTCTTTAGGGATAGTTTTGAAATATGAACTAGCAGTGAGGGGTAAAGCTCTCTTTCAGCCTCCCCCTAAGGGCAGGAATTTTAACTTGTGCCAGGAGGTGGAGCCCAATGTAGAGATGGTCCTCCAACAAACCCCATTTGTTTTCTGACTTTTGTCTCTGGTAGTCTAATGGGCTGTTGGAGTCATGGGAGGAAAGAGTGGAAAGTTAACCAGACCACAAGGGAAAATTGTGAGAAACAGAATGAAGTGTGGGGTGTACCTCTTTTGGTACTTCAATGCAGCTCACACCCCTGTGCACCAGACAATTTTTCTGCGACCCATGGTAGGCCTATATCTAAATCTCACATTCTGCCCCAGGGCTGTGGGGTGGAGGGGCAAGTCCCCATCCCATTTCTTTAAAGTCTGTCCTTGGCAATAATTGGGCTTCATGCCCCTAGGGGGTGCATATGAAAGATACATCCTGTACTCTGTTCCGGGGGGGCTGTTGGGGCATTAAGAGTGTTGTGGCATGTCTCAATACCAGGACAAGCCACTCCTAATCCCTTCCTGATGCCTACTCGGCTTTCTGCCACTCCCGTCGAGGGTATACTGAGGATATTTATGTCAATCTGCCACTCAAATGGTCAGAAGGGGTTTTAGGGCTTTAGGGATAAGGATAAGGCTTGATGCTTGGGAGGGTCGATTCCACTCCATTTGTAGATGCATGGTGTCTTGTGGGCTTCTGGGGTAAAATTCCCAATCTGACCGTGGAATGGGGAGAATGCCAGTTTAAAGTGGGGGCACAGCTCGATGCCTGGTTTGGCTGCCCCACATCCAATTAAAAATATATATAAATAGAAACATCCCTGATACCTAGTGGGCTTTCAGTCCACCCCCTCCCCTGGGGAGACAGATTGAGAGAAAGTTCCCCAATGTGCTTCCCTGTTGGGCAGAAAGGCTGTTGGACCTTTAGGGAAAGGAATCCACCTTAATGCCAGGATGGCCTGTCCTTGTTTTATAGAAATAAAAACATTGGTGCATAGTCATTCTGCCCACCCCATCCCCTACACAAGCGCAGATTGGAGGTAAATCTCCCAACCACCCCCCAGGTGGAAAAAAAAAATGTTGTGGACTTTTGAGGTGGGGGTACAGTTCAATGCCTGGAAGGGCGATCTCACACCCCATTCTTCTATATTATCGTTCTTCATTACTCGAAATACACCTATGGCATTACATTTATTATTAAATGTGGACATCAGTAGTACACATACCACACACATGTGGAAACATGCTTTAAGGCCTACATTTGTAGCCGTATTGACTTCAGTCTTAAATCACTGAAATACCATATGTAAACAAGAAACTGTTCTGTAATGCAGAAACCACACTTTTACTACTACTTTATGCATTAGCTAGGCCATCCCTTATATTTGGCTTGTATTCCACAAGTATGAAGATATTCGAAATATTAACAAGTATCACCCTACAGGGACAGATTGGCAAGTGCTATTTTCCCAATAAAGGCTCCTGTCGCTGTTTCCTGTGAAGATGTTTGTTTGTGATTAGTAAGAGACTGGGTTGTTGGCTGACTGCGGTGTAAGCACTGGTTAAACAGCAGCCATTATCCTTGTCAGGGGGAGGCACAAACCAACCCCAAATTAACCTGTGCTCAACCCCCTGGTAGCTTGGCACAGAGCAGTCAGGCGTATCTAAGAGGCGTATCAATTTTTAGATTGAAGTGCCTTAATGTAATTTTGGTTGGGAATGTAAACCAGTTGTTGACATGCATGAGCAGTGGAGCACCGGTCTGAAATCTAGACACATGCAGTTCTGTCAGTGCTCCTTCTCCTTTGCTAGCCCTGAGCCAGGCCAGGACTGCAGTAAAGGAATGGAAGGTACACCAGGACCCATATTAATAAAAGGGCATACTTTCCCTCTTTGCTCCACGGTGCACATTTAAACGGGTGTGCTGGGCACAAACATGGAAAGTGTGCCCTATAATGAAAATGACGCTGCCCACAGGGCATCCCTGAACTCGGGGGCAGCACATTCATGTGAAATAAGGAGCAGCTGTTTAAAAGCTTTTTCATGTTTCACTGTGCAGGGTACAACCTGCCTGCACTTTAAAGAGGGATTAGAGATTGCCTTGCTGGTAAGTGCAGCTAGTGACTGCCCCCTCCTGCAGGGGGATGTCCATGTGGTCCATGGGACCCTATTTCAGCCCTCGAGATGGCTGCCCCCAGTGCTTGCGCCTGGGCCCACTTTGGTAATTATGGTGCAGGCACAGAGACAAAGTAATTTTCTCATTTGCATGGGGCTTCGCCTCCATGTAAATGCGGGAATGCCCTCCCACGATAGAGCTGGTGCTACATGTACGCAGCACTATCAGAAAAGGTTGCATAAGCATCTGCAGTCCCTTTTGAGGCACCAAAGTGCCCCGGGGGAGCATAAAGTGGTAAGACAAGCCTGTTGCGCCACTAGGGCACTTTTTGTCATTCGGACCCAGGTGCATTTTCCCTTGTATCTCGTGTCAAGTTGGGAATGTCACTCTCTGCTCCCAAGATTAGTCAGTGCAAGGTAATTCTTGAAAATGCATCATATTGTATGCAGTGTGAATGTGCCAGGATACTCTTGCGGTTTACAAATTAACATAACAGGAAAATGGATTTGTGAATGTGGGCAATAGATTGCTACTAAAAAAGTTCACGTTTGTCGCAGTTACAATGAGATGCGCGGAGCATAGCAGCAGTCCTTTAATATGATTGCCACACTTAAAACAGAAGCCTCACACAAGTTCCCTTTGTTAAAAATATATATATATTTATATTTCACTTTAACTTATATAGTATATAATATGCAATTTTCACCTGTTCAGCAAGTAATCACCTACATGAAACTGCAGTCATTTTCCTTATGTTGCTCTTATATCCATGATTAATTGTACATCGCCGCTATTGTAAGTATGGATCAGATCGGTTCCAACATTGCTAAACGCACTAATTAACATCCAACGAGAACTGCACTGAAAAGAACCAATTTGTCAACAGTGTAGTATTTAGAAATAGGCAAGAGAAAGGTCACTTCACAAAAACATATTACAATGTTTTTCTATTGACTGGCTGTCATCCAATGGCTGGTTAAAAGATTCTAATTGGTAAACAACGTGCACTCTCCTATTGAGTGATTTCGGTGTGTTCTGCAAATGCTTCTCAGCTTCCAGAATCGCTTACGTTAGGACACACAACACAGTAAAACAGTTTACTTGAGTTATTTTCCTTAAACAAGCTGTTGCCTCAGAGTGATTATCAGTAAACCATTAAGGGAGGGAGAGGTAATTGGAAATCAAAAGGCGCCACAAAATGAAAATACATCTGGAATCAGCAATACCTGAGGTTAAAAAGAGAGGCAAGGCACCAGATGTCAATGGGGATATATATATAAAAAATATAAAACTACGTCATGGAGACAATGATGTCATTCTTGTGGTCCTTCACAGTGCTTAATTTGTAAAAAGATTTGTCAGGAGGCCACTGCAGCTTGCACCACCCTTTGACCTTGCCAGGGTTGCCAATGATATTACCCACACAACTACTAACTATCACACTCCTCCAAGGATGACAATTCAATCTAGTCCAGTCCCCCAAAGCTAAACGAGTGGCTTGGAGGCTGATATTAGTAATTTTCAAGGTATATTGAATTGAAAAAGAACTATTGTTGTGCTCCTCTGTAAATTACGCAAACAGTGCCACCATGTGGCAGACCATCATAAGCACCAGTGTTGACAATTAAGTGCTGGTGCAGAGCATGGGAAGACACCGGCTCAAAATAAACACAGATTCTTAATCTTATTGAACAGACACACACATACTCATGGCTTCACTCTTAAAAATTGCATCCTAAATGTTGTAAGCCATTTACAGATGAGATTACATACCACATTGACCTCGCCACTTTGATGTAGATGATTATGAATGCAAAGGCATGCACTATAAACAACCCTTCATAGTTTGATAAGATACACTAAGCACAATGGCATACAACCTCAAAAACATCAGCAAAATTCTGGAAATAAAGATCAACCATATAATTGTCCTTGTTACCTACAATGTATCTATTGTATTGTATTACCATACAGTCGAGTGGCAAGTGTCTTGCACTGTGGTAAAACAATATAGTGAAATGTTGAGTGGTGCCTCGTTAAGCGGACTGTCATAGAGTACAGTAGAGTAGTGTGTGATAGAGTGTAGTGTCATACAGCGGAGTGTGGTAGAATGGAGTAGAGTGGAGTGGCGTAGAAAGGATTGTCGCAGATTGAAGTGGCATATGGTGGAATAGCGTACTGTGGAGTGGCTTAGAGTGGAGTGGCAAAAGTGGAATACTGTAGAGTGGAGTGGCGTAGAATCATGTATAGTGGAGTGGCATAGAGTGGTTTAGCATGGCGTGGAGTGACATAGATTCGAGTGACGTATAGTGGAGAGGGGTAAAGTGGAATACTGTAGAGTGGAGTAGCGTCGAATGAAGTATATTAGAGTGGCATATAATGGAATAGTCCACAGTGAAGTGACTTAGAGTGGAGTTGTGTAGAGCTGAGTATCATACACTAGCATGGTGTAGAATTAAATAGCGTAGAGATGAGAGGCATGGAGGGGAGTGGAGTGGAATGGTGTAGAATGGAGTGGTATAGAGTCGAATCGCGTGGAGTGGAGAGGTTTAGAGTGGGGAGGCATAGACTGAATGGCGTAGAGTAGAGTGGCATAAAGTTGCATTGAGTAGAGTGGCATAGAGTGGGGTGGAGTAAAGCAGTGTGGTATAGAATGGAGTGGCATAGCGTAGAAGAGTGTAGAGTGGAAACATGTAGAGTGGTGTGGTGTAAACTGTAGTGGCGTATAGCGCAGTGGTGTAGAGTGGAGGGGCATAGAGTGCAGTGGTGTACAGTGGAATACTATAGAGTGGAATGGCACAGAGTGGAATAGCATAGAGTGGAGTGGCATAGAGTAGATTGGCATAGAGTGGAGTGCTGAACAGTGTAGAGTGGAGTGGGGTAAAGTCGAATAACATAGAGTGGAGTAGCATAGACTGGAAAAGTGTAAAGGGGAGTTGTGTAGAGTGGGGTGGCATAGAGTGCAAGAGTATAAAGTGAAATAGCCTAGAGTGGATTGGCATAGAGTGGAGTGTTGTAGAGTGGAGTAGTGTAGAGAGGTGTAGAGCCAAATAGCATAGAGTGAAATAGCGTATAGTAGAGTGACAAAGAGTAGAGTAGCTTAGAGTGCGAATAGCATACAGTACAGTGGTGTACAATGAAGTTGCGTTGAGTCACACTGCGTACAATTGAAAATCATAGAGTAGAGTGGTGTAAAGTGAAATAGCGTAGAGTAGAGTGGTGTATAGTGTAGAAGCATAGAGTGGAGTGGCGTACAATGTAGTGGCATAAAGTGGTGTTACGCAGACTGGAATAGCTTAGAGTGGAGTTATGTAGAGTAGAGTGGCTTACAGTGGGATAGCATAGAGTGGAGAACCATAGAGAGGATTGGCTTAGAGTGGAATACTGTAGAGCTGAAGGGCTTCGAGTGGCATATTGTCTTATGGAATAGTGCAGAGTAGAGTGGCGAGCCAGAGTTGAGTAATGTACAAAGCAGTGGTGTAGAGTGGAGTGGTGTAGAACTGAATAGCATAGAATATATAGTGGCGTGGAGTGGAGTCGAGTGGCATACAGTAGAGTGCTGTGGAGTGGAATAGAGTGGAATAGCATACAGTGGAGTGGCATAAATTGTAGTGGCGTAAAGTAGAGTGGCACTTAGTGAAGTGGCATACAGTTAAGTGATAGAAAGTGGAAAAGCGTAGAGTAGCATACAATGGAGTGGCATAGATTATAAATGGTATAAGGTGGAGTGGTGTAGAGTGTAATAGCTTGGAGTAGAGTGGCATACAGTAAAGTGGCATAGAGTTTACTGTTGTACAGTGGAGTCCCATCTCAGAGTGGAGTGGGGTGTTGTAGAGTAGAGTGGTGTGTCTTAATGTATCCTAAATTGGAGGACAGTGGTGTACAGTTGAGGTGCTTACAGTAGAGAAAAGTGTTGTGGAGTGGCATAGAGTGTAGTGGTGTGTTGTACCATGGAGTGGCATGTCATAGGGTAGAGTGGGGTGCCATAGAGTGAAGATGTGTGTCAGAGAGTTGAAAGAGTAGTGTACAGTGTGGGACACACAGTGGAGTAGAGTGTTGTGGAGTCGTGTAGAGTGTACTGGTGTGTTGTACAGTACAGTGGAGTTGCATGGCCTGTAATACAGTGTTGTGTCATACAGTGGCTTTCAGTGGAGGGGCATATATTGGAGTGCGTAGACTGAATTTAGATGTCATCGACTTGAGTAGTGTAGAGTGGAGTAGTATGTTGCAGACTGGAGTGGTGTGTTGTACAGTGAAGTAGTGTGTGGTAGAGTGGAATGGTGTATCATAGAGTGGAGTGATGTGACATTGAGTGGAGTGTCATGGAATGTCAAAGAGTGGAGTGGCATGTCATTGAGTGGAGTGTCATTGACTGCAGTGGCATTTCGTAGCGTGAAATGGTGTGTCGTAGAGTGGAGTGGGGCTGAATGGAATGTCATATAGTGAAGTGGACTGTTGAACAGTGGAATGGAGAGGCATGTTATATCATAGAGTATTCTTTAAACAGATGTAGTGTGAAAATAGCTGAATGGATTTAGATGAAATGGGTCAGAAATATACAATATAGGGTGTTAAAGGTCTTTTAGTCAGTAGATCTAAATTGCTTTAATAGTTTTAATGTTATATGACCTGATTCACAAAGGTAAACTTAATTTTTTATGTAAGTTTATAATTGTTTGCTATTCACAAAGGTATTTTACGAGTAATATCTTTACGAATGCGGCACATAAAAAAATAGTCCAGTCCTATCTTTTTATGTGATGTGACTTCACATTTATGAAATAGTACCAGTAAAATGCCTTTGTGAATAGATAGCAATAGTAAGTTCCTCACAAGTGTACATTGCCCATAAGGCACAAAAACCTTGCAATAGATTAGGCCGTGGTATACCTGGGTAAGTTTGCGATATACTGTACTACATGCTGATGACAAAACAGGTTATGATGTCTAATGAATGCGCTTGCAAACGTCAAGGACAGCCATATTGTTTAGGCCACATTTTGGCTGTCTTCTGTTTTTTTTGGGTAAATATAATGTCCTACTGTTTTATAAGGGTATAGGAATGGATGAGTCATTCAGTTTATATTGATGTGTAAAGGAAAGTTAAAGTTGTTTTCTTACTTTACATATTTAAGAAAAAGTCTGTGCAGTACCCCAGTAGTGCCATATTGTTTAGGCTAACTAAGTATGATTTCTGGGTTTTAACAGTAATATAGTGTAGTAGAATTTAGTTTTTAACTTTTACATATTTAATTTTTGTAACTTTTTGCATGTACAGTGTACTACACTATATTTTACCCTTACAACCTACAATGCAGCCTCAGGGCCTGATTTAGATCTTGATGGACGGGATACTCCATCACAACGGTGCACCAACCTCCACTATTTTGCTGCTTTGTTGATTTAACTGCAGAGTTTGACAAGGTTAACAGACAACTGTTGTGGAAGAAATTAGCGAATTGGGGAATCCCATCCTCACTTTTTATGTCCCTCTATTCCAAAACCTGGGTGCAGGTGAAAACAGGCCCCACGTCTCACTTGGCCAAAATCAACACTGCTGATGGTTTGAAGCAAGGCTGTGTGCTAGCTCCCCTTCTTTTTAATTTGTATACTGCCGACTTAGGAAAGGATCTTGTTAAGAAAGGCATGGCCCCTCCTCGACTAGGAAATTGCACTTTACATATTCTACAGTATGCAGATTACATAGTCATCATGAATCATATCAAAGTGGGCCTCCAATGAGCACTGATTAGTTGTCATGAATATTGTACATCTAATTATCTTACCATCAATCCAGATAAAACCAAGATTTTAGTAATAGGTTGGCAAAAACACAAAAAAATGTACAATTGGTTCCAGTATAATAACTACAGTGCAGAAATATAAGTATTTGGGGAAATGGCTCACAGAAACAGCAAGTCCACCGCTCATAAAAAATATCTGATCTATAAATCGACGGCTATAATATATGGTTTCAACAAGCTAGACAGTCCGTCAGCAGAGGCTATTAGAAAGGTCACTCAAGCCTCACTTCTCCCAGCACTCTCGTACTGGCACCAAGCATTTCCGGAAGCTTGTTCAGAAACCTTAGAGCGAGCTCAGTGCATGGCCTACAAAAGAATCTTTCAACTACCAAAACATGTTTCAAGGGCGAGACATAAACTAGAGCTGGGGTTAGTTAAACAATCACTGAACCTTGAGGCCAACTTTCTAAAATACTATATGCGAATTTTGAAATCTCCAGGGGATACCCTAAAAAGCTGCCTCGGAGACACATTTGAAAAAACTGGTTCGCCATGGAACAAGCAGCTCATGAAAGCCATGGGTTCCCTTGAAATAAAGAAATCAGCCCTTGCTCTGACTTGTATTTCCTATCCCATCTGGAAAACACTTATCAACAAACAAGTACAACAAGTTTCTTACCAGCAAGACCTGTCAGCATTAAAAACACTACCCTTCCAGATACCGTTGAATGATTCATACTTAATAAATAAACTTCAGCCTTATTTTTCAGCCCTGCTGAACCCTAAGTCCAGAAGAGAGATTATGTATAGCGATTGCTGGCACTCCCAATTACAGATTTCAGTCGAGCTTGGGCTGATCAGAACACAGGAGGAGCATGCTGCCTATGTAAATATAAACGAGAATCATAGCTACACCTTCTGTGCTGCTGCCCGACTTTAACAACAGAAAGGAGGCTTCTCCTTAGAGACCTTTGCTTGAAAGAAAAAGTAACCACCTCCCAGGGAGTCTCTGCTCTATGCTTCATACAAAATTTACCTTATACTCTGGCTCGCTGTGGATGATTCGTTCAAACTATTAGGGGTGCTATGTACCCTGGCCCGGTCCCCCGATCCAGTTCTCGAACTCTTCAAATGCTGATACCGGACTATTTCAAATACAGGCCTGCGAAAGTCCATTCACCAACACAGTCGCCAAGTACAACCACTTGATAAGAAAAAGAGTATCAGCAAAAAGAAAAGAAATTAAAGCAGCCTTAGCGATTTTAAGGAGCCAGCAGGGTGACATTTGCTTACGGGTCTAGCCAAAAAAACAACGCTCAATTGAAATCATGATAAGAAGCCCTTAAAACAAACACTGGCATTTTAATTATTGCACTTTCTCAGATCTTGTTTTAATTCTATGAATTGTTATGTTGATACTTGTTTAATGCTCTATTGTAATGCAATGGTTTTAAGTAACGTATGCAATTAAATAAATAAATACCAAATACGAAATACCACATGTCCAGTTGAAGTTGTACCTTTGCTCTCAACTGCAAAGTTTGGTTAGCAGTGCATGACTGCTCTACCAATCTGCAGTGGCAGACTGGGAGACTTGTTTTACTCTGGGGGCCTCCATGGAGGCACAGTCAGTGCTGCATGCCCTGGACCTTACATGCCCTGTGTAACACAGCACCATTTACTAGGGGCTTCCAAGTGAGTTAGCCATTTCTAATTGGGTACAGCCAATTCGACATGCACTTTAGGGTAAGGGCACTGGCACTGAGGTCAGGCTACCAGTATCATCAGTTCCCAAATATCTGGGGTGACCATACAAAAATGGCATTTCCTTACAGTCCAGCTGAAAGCATAGAACTGTTTCTGGAAGGTGACAATCCTCACTGGGTCATGCATGGAACATAAGCCAAAAATTTGATGTAGGTGAAAATTGCACCTGAAGCTCACATTGGCAATTTGTTTCTATTGGAGTAAGTGATGCCTAATTTGTGGTACACTGAAGTAGTAGACCTCAAGGTAGTAATATCCAGTTGCAAAGTTTTCTATTTAACGTGATCACAGTGGGAACTGACACAGTTATTTTCAGACCGTTAATCAGTCTATCCAGTTGGATAACTTTGTGATTCCTGGTTGTGAAAAAGCATGTCCTTTGCAATATTAAAAGTACTGTCTGACGAAAAAACATGAAGTTATGGATAGACTTAAGAACGTTTTACGTTGTTTGTAGGTGGCATGAGGTTTGAAGCATTTCATTTGTTTTTCTTACAGGTGCATTGGTAGATATATCAAATTCAATTGGAGTTTCTTTTCTCTCTCCGTGCTTCACTGTTTTAGATTTATTTTTTTGTTGTTGCCGAATTAAAGCTGACTTCCCAGCTGTCACACATCCATTCATTGAATCAATCAAAGACGTCCCTTATTCCTTTTTACTGTTATTATGTTTATTGCCTGATCATTTAAGTGCATATTCAGAAACTAAAGATCTTCAGCGCTCACTCAAAGCAATGATTATTTGTTTTCATTTCAAACTTTTCAACTCAAATTTGTTAGCAGTTTCACCTTTAATGACAGTGACATCAAACCATCCAAAATGGAATGTTCTCTGTGTTCCAAAGTACACATACGCTCACCAGATATTTATCAGCTGAACATTGTTATAAGGAACCGACACAGGCTGCCACTATCCAACAGAGAGCACTATACAACTACCACACCTGCTCAGATCTTTTCCTGTGATCCTTCATTCTAGACTAGGGGGCCAATTACGATCTCAGTTGGAAAGCTTCCGACCTTAGGTCAGGGGCTTTCCAACTGAGATCGTCCATTTCAATTCTGACCTCCTAATTACAATGTAGGTGTTCTGAACTGAAACCGGCTGGTCATTCTGCTGGAGTCCCACAGGCTCAAGAGTTCATCGGCCAGTCCGACATCGGCCCATAATCCATATGGACAGAGTTTCATGCCATCCAGATTATGATGCTCGGTTTATGGCAAGCTTTCCATGCCAGCCTGTCCTACATGGAAAGCCTTTTGGAAAGTAAGTTTGGGGGCACCTAGCAGTGCCCCCTTCTCTCTGCGGCCTCCGGTTGGGGGCTCATAGGTGCCCCCTTGTTGATCCCTACACAATGTGGCAGGTACCCTGAGGTGCCTGCCATGCTGTGCAGGGAAGAACACAACGTCCCATATGGGAGCTCCTGCTATGGCCAGTTTACGGCCATAGCACATACTTCCATAGGGAAATCTGAGTATGCAACCGCATCATGTGCGGTCAAAACTTAATTATGTGGTCAGGATCAATGATGGGATGTCAGTTGAAACAGTATCCACAACTGTTTTGGGCGGGCTTGCGCAATAAGCCCCATAGTGTTAGATACATACCGTTAGCTTCTATTCCATACTTTATTTTTTAAAGACATGATTGTCTTCCTTTGCCCCACTCCTCATCGTAACCCATCACCATTATGATACCAGCCAAAGACTGGCTTCCTCCAAGTCCCAAGACAGAATGTCTGAGGGTGGAGAGACGAGTGGAAGGCCCCCATCTCGAGGGAACTCAAAATTGCAGTTTAAATATCTTATCACAACAAATCCATGCACACAGTTGTGAGATCACAGGACTTGTGAGGAAAGAGATGCATTGAGGCATGGCCCCAGAGTATCATCAGCTTATATTGTGAGCTCAATGAAAAAGATTGTCACACTGTTAGCCTCATTCTGAAGCCTTGACTTTCTACTTTAAGTTGCACATATTTCATGTAGCTCAGTGTAATCTATAGCTATAGAGATGAGTAATGATCGTGACATCCTCTAAACCTCACCCTGCATACTTTTGCTAGGTTTGGATTTTCATACTTGCCACCAGAACTTTTTATCATGTAGATGTCTATGGAATCCATGGAAGCATTTTTCACTCATATCCTCCTTCGGACTGATTTATGCAGAAAAACCAACATTTCATACAGAAATTCAACCTGGTCATTATTAAAACAGAGAAGCCATCCTCCATCCACTGCATTTTTTTTAACAAGGATGGCCTTTGACAAAGAGATTGGCAACAGTTTCTGGTATATTTCTGGGTCAATTGCATATATAATATATGTATTCTAACACTGCATAACTTATATGGGACGAAGTAGCCTTGCCTCACCTTTATAAGGTGATGGAACTCCGAAACAGCGGGTATTTCCTATGTAATACATGGTCACACCATCACCTTTCTCTCAAGCCACTTAAGTCCTTGGAGCACTAGCTCTTTCAAATGAACAACATAGCATGTTTGCAAATCTGCTGAATAAAAATTATTTCTCAAGTGCAAAATCAAGAACTTCAAAAAAACTGTTAGATATTTGTTGCAAACATATATTAAAATCAGTTTAATGCAGATCAGTTTTTTAAACAAAAAAGCTTCAGTAGCTTATAATTTGAAGAAACATGCATAATGGTTAGAATGTTTCTATCATTACCTAACGAGCGCAAAAAAAAAAATGTTGCCACAAATATCTAATTTCTGCTTATCACTGTAGGCTAAAAACCAGATGAAAAAAAGGTAATGTTAGTTTTTCTTTGAAAAGCTGCTTTGTTTTTGCTTTCTGACCTGTCCTACCTTTCCCCATGGCTGTTGACTGTGGGAGCGGGCATCCTGATAAAGAACGCAACTGTATCAATTTATTACAGCTGAGTCTCGACGTCATTCCTTTATAATTGGTAACTGGGTGCCTCACAAGTTGCCTATTATAAAGAAATTAGTCATATTTTTATACAGGTGTTGTGGAATCCTATCTATTATATAAATATAAAGCTTGAAATTAATCACAACCTTTGCATAATGTCTCCTAATTAGTAACTACAATGTACGCTCAAAACAATTCTTTTTTTTGTGTCGTAATTCTTTATTAAGAAATTAAAGGTAGATAAGTTCATAAAAGTATAATACAGCATAATAGATCAACAATGGTCTATCGACTTTACACATACAATGTAATATAAAGAAGAAAAACTAGCACATAAGAGAGGAGGGGGAAGGTAGGAGGAAAAAGATAAAAGACACTAATAAAAGAGAAGAAGGGTATTGGACATTGTATGCTAATGAATCTAACTCTGGTTAAATATAATCATGGAGAAAAGTTAGATAAAGTAAATTGTGAGACGGGTAATTTTTTTTAAAGGTATTAAAATATTATGTGTATAAATTATGAAATATGATATATAGTTGGGTGATGGAAGATCATGAAGGGTACTATATAAATAAATAAATACATTAATAAATAAGTAGATAGATGGATAAGTGGGTAAATAAATAAGTAAATGGATATTTAAGAAAATAGATGAGCAATTAAGTGGATGAGAAAATGGAAGAATGGATAGATAAAGGAATGATAAGAGACAAAAGTCAGGCAAGAGATCTCCTTACCCAAAAAAAGAAGGTAGGGATGGGACCTGAGGGGAGAGAAGGATAGAGGGAAAAACAGACAAGTTGAAAAGAGGGAAATATTTAAGCATCTCTGAGAAAAGGAGTCCACACTTGTTGAAATATTTTTTCTTGGTCTTGTAATTTATATATTACATGCTCATGTGATGCCGTCTGGGCCATCGCAACCATTTAGTTCTACTTGGAGGGAGGGCTAGGTGATTTGAAGACAAAGAAGGGGGAAACTGTTCCTGAGGAGTGGTGTAACTCACTCACTGAAAAGAGGAAAGAAGGAAGAAGGAGGGGATCCTAGGCCTAGAACCCACTAGTGAGAGGGAAGAACAAGTCTTGCCTCTTGTTGCCCTCACACACCCTGAAGGATGTCATGCTTCATCATCGGCCACTTGCTCCTCTTCGGGCCGGCACCGCAATGCCCTACGGTTCCCCCGAAGGGTCACTTTATTGGAGATCCTTTGAGATCGGCCGTCTGGTGCATGCGTATGTGTGGGATGATTCCTATGTGGAGGGTGTTGAGGTGCGTGCAATGGTTTAAAACTGAATAAGGGTTACCAGGAGAGGTATTTTTAATGTGGCGGTACCCTTGTCAGAATAAAAAAAAAGATGTTACCCCTCTAGGCGCAATGTGCCCAGGTAACTAAAAGGTCAACATGTATTGAAAGCTCTTTCTTTAGTCAAATTTGAACCTTTTTATTTATAAGTGGTCCAAGATACACTGGATTGGATTTGTGGGCTAACGAAGCCATTACTAGCCCAGTTTCAGCTAGCAAACGTGGGTCCACATATAACTAATAGTTTTTAGAGGCAAGGGGAATTCCTAGTTTAACGATGAATGTTGGGAGGGCAGAAGAGTAGCAAGCAGCAGTCACCACTACTCAAAGTCAAATCCACGTGATTCCAGTCTAAGAGCAGTAATGATGGCCTCAAAAACTGCTCATCATAATTTATGTGCTCATAAAAGAGAGTGTTTTGTCGGTTAAATTGGGAGGCAATGTAAAGTACCATGGTTGACAGGGATAGTAAATGATTTTGGCGACTAGTAAACTCTGTAACCCTCTTGTTGCCATCTTCTCTAGAGGCCCAAATAAGTGAGGAAGATTGGTTTGTTTTTATCTCTACTTAATGTAGGTGTGGAAGCTCTGAATGGGACACTGAAGTGATTGCCAATATGCAGATTGCAGTAATCCTGTCGGAAATAGTTGGCCATATGAAAGCCTCTAGGGCAGGTGGTCCAGATGTCCTTCCATCTGTGATGTTTTAAAAAGATCCAAGGAAATGGGGATTCATATTGAGCAGGTTCTATCAATGGGTTAATATTGACGACTTCCTTCCCAGAGCCCTAGAAAGGAGCTATTGTGAAGTCCATTTATAAAAAGAGCAGAATGGATCAGCCTGCTAATTATCTCCTGAGATTTCTTTTAGAGATCGCACTCAAACTCTATGCCCAAACATTATTTAAACATCTAGTGGCCTGGGCTTTTGATACCGGATTGATCCCGGTGGAGTTTTAGGCTGAAGCATTCTACGATGGACTACTGTTTCATGCTGAGGGAAGTCGCAAGGAAGTCAAGAGAGTCGGTCGGAGTCATTTGCTGCTGCTTTGTTGACTTCCAAGTGGCTTTCAACAGGGTGGAAGGGGACACACTTTGGCATAAACATCAGCAGTGGAAGATATCGGGAGCACTGTTGGGCCTGGTGATAAAGCTCCATGGTGATAAATGGGTGCAGATTGATCTTGATGCCCTAGGAAGCCTGACTAGGAAAATTCCGGTTGAGAGCGGTTTGTGGCAGGGGGGCAAATTTTGACCTCTCCCAGACATTACACGACACGCATAGTTACTCTCCAAAGGTTTGAGGTAAGCACATTAGTTGTCTCATGAACACAAATGATCTGGTAGTGATGGATCTCATGCCTATAGGGCTCCAATGGAAACTAAGGGGCAGATTTACAAACCCCCTGCGCCACCATTATGTCACTTTTCATGATGTGCTGCTGGCGCAGGGGGCTCCTCCATATTTACAAGGACAGGAAAAGCCACCCTGCATGACATTTCCTCTCTTTGTAAATACAGCCCCTTAACACGCAACACTTTGCGTTGAAGGGGCGTTCCATGGGTGTTGCTGTGGGTGTTCACACAACACCCATGGAACAAGACACATCTCCAGTTTTACGAGAAATCGTAAATCTGGATATGCATCTGAATGCTATGCCGCCCTAGAGGTGGCGTAGCGAGGCGCAAGGAGGAGAAATGTTTTCATTTCTCCTTGTTTTTCCTCTTACAATGCGTGCTGCATTCTACAGCATGCATTGAAAGAGGAAAATGCCTGTAGTGATTGTTTTTCTGCAGGAAGGTGCCCTTCCTGCACAAAAACAATCTCCCCAGGACGCAGGCATCCTTGCACCATGGTGCAAGGGTGCCTGCGCCAGTGCATGGTTGCAGTTTGTGCGCCAGCACAGGGGGATATAGAGAGATGCAACATATTCTTGTAAATATGTCGCATCTCTGTGCTTCAGAAGTCGCGCAGCGTGGCGCAGCCAAAGGGCTTGTGGTGCCATGCTGCGGCACTTCCTTGTAGATCTGCCATAAAAATGCCTTAAATGCTTCTTGTCTTTAAAATAAATGAACGATAAATGTTGACAAGACAAAAACAATGTTTTAGCTAGGAGGAAAGGGATTAAAGCAGGTGAACCAGTATAAGTATCTGGGTTTAACCTTTTCAGATGATCTGAGGTGGTTCCAACAAATGGCTTCCCGGAGACATTTTCTATCTACAGTGGTGAATAGGATTGACCATAAGTTTGGTAGTCATACCTTTGAGCCATTAAGTAAAGTTATATAGGGTGAGCTAATTCCTGCAGGCCCTTTATAGAGCAGACGTTCTGGCTTGGGATAGGCGGGTCTCATGAGAAGATCTAGAAGGTAATTCTCTAAATTTCTCCTTCCTGGAGCTCCCTAAAAATGCTATGATTCAAGCTGTAAGGAGGGAGTTGAGAACAGTAGTCTGGAGTGCACTGGCGGATGCAGACCCCTGCGCTACTATTTATCTCTTGAAGTTGGGGTCTCTAGCGACAAACTGTCAGTGTAATTGTTAATAGAGATAATGTGAATTTACTGTGGTAAAAGGAACCCCGTGGTAATGATGCGAAAGCGATTGGAGGTTCCAGAAATGTGCACCGAAGGAGGGGAAGTCATTCAAATCAGCTAGATAATGAGTACTCTTAGGCAAAGTGCCTAGAAACTAGTTGGAGAGAGGAGTTGCACTATCTCAAAATTAAGAATTTAGCTGTTCCTTTTCTTAAACTCACAGGAGAGCACAGATCTGCTGCCTTACTTACATAATATTCCAGACAAGCGCCTAAGTAATGAAGTCTTGCGTTTAAGGGTGAGAACTGACTCTGGGTGGCGTATCAAGGGATAAAATATTTTAGTTGCTAAGAATAATGTTCAGGTCCACTGCAAGTGTGGTAGGAAATATTCAGTGAGCCACATATTGATGGATTAAGAACTCCTACTTAAGTACAGGAAAAAGGTTCTCAGGCCTGTATATAAAAAATACGGTATTGAAATTAGGGAACTGGGTCTAGATACGATTTATGGTCTCAGATTCCAAGATGTAGCTATTGCCATTATTCAATATTTGTGTAAAATCATAAAGACTCAGGTGATAGTACCCCTTTCTTAGAGCTTAGGATTTAGGCTGGCATGGGTGTTTTTCTACTTTGTAAGGCGATGTCAAGGGTAATGAGAGGATCTCCTACTAGGAACATGTTTAAAAGATGAGAAATATGTCCCTAATGGAGCATGATTAATTGAGACCCCTGAGCTTTCGATGAGCTGCTATGCATGTTGCACTTTATAAAATTCGATTGGGGGAAAATGAATTGTTTAAATTCTCATTATTGTTTCTTAAATATTTTAAGATGTATATGTTACACCTTGGGCTGTGGACTGTATTGAGCATTGGTATGGAGAAACCTTATTGTTCTTATGCTTGTAATTGTATTAATAGTATTAATGGACAATTTGTAAGTATGTCTGGTTAAATATTACAACCATGAATTGTTTTAGGTTGTTTAAAGGTGTCTACTTTTATGAATTAGGAATGTGTAATGTATCTACAATATTTTCTTTGTTGGAAATAAAGTATTTTGACTTGACTTGACTCCTAAATTGGGATCACGGATAGATAGCAATTCAGTATCTGGAAAAGGTGTATTGTAGGCATCACTTCCAAATACAGATTCTGTGTCAGTGTTTCAGAACAAAATCCAGATGCAAATCATAGAAAATTTACTGACACCTCAAAAGAGGTGGTAATGTATTCACAAAAAAAGAGGGGACTGCTCAGGATCCCTACACTTTTGTGAATGTAAAATAAATATATATATATATATATATATATATATATATATATATATATGTATGTATATATATATATATATATATATATATATTGTAGAGTGGGAAGTGGTGCCCTACCACAGCCAACTCCTAATCAAACTTACAAAAAAAATCTATTTTTTTTCACATTTAATTCAGTTTCCTTTAGGAAAAAGCAAACTGGATTTTTTTTTTTGTTAAGAGTTTTATATAGCGAAAATTTGACCTGAATCGTGTATCATAGCGCTTTGCATAGCACCAGTTGCATTACATGAGGACACATTCATTTTTGTTGGGCACGGATTATATTAAAGTTAGCTTTTTTTTAAAGTAATCTCAGACATGGTGGTCTGCTGACCCCAGGGTCCCACTAGCCCACTAGCTCTCTGATGGCCTCCAGTTGCAGCTAGTCACGATTTGCAACACACCTCTGTTATGTTGACAAGGTAGATCGAAATGCAATTCAGTACGATTCCTATTTTTAAGAACCACCTAATAGTACATCAGTCTGTTTTTAAAAATCTGTACAGGCCATATTACTCAAAGTGCCCTGGGGCAAACAACAGGTGTCAAAGTGCCCTGGGGCAAACAACAGGTGTGTGTGCCTGTTAAGGCCACTTTGGTATTACAGAACGAGCTGCAAATGGTTGTGCAGCCCCTCCTGTAAGCTTGTGGAATTTGGGCAATTTCGCGTTCCGCGGAGAATGCAGAATTGCCCAAAAATCCACGATCCGCGGTTTTGCAGAATTTTTTGCATATTCGCGCTATCAAAATGCGTGTTCGTAAGATATTTCCCCCCGAGCACGCAAACAGCGTTCGCGAACAGGGAAAACGCATCGCAAATGGGCAGAACAAGCAATTCCGCGTGTTCGCGGAACTCTGCATGCTCCTGGAGATTTTTTACCATTTTGCGGAGCTTTGCTTAGTGCGACTACGCAAATTCCGCCCACCCCTAGTAAAAATGATAGCACTGGTCACATGTAGCACCAGTGATCTATCGAGAAGGCATTATTTCCTCATTTGCTTGGGGGCATCACTCACTGTACCTGCCTGCAGGGACATCTCTGTCTCCTCACTAAAGTGCAGGAGAATGCCACTTGCACAGTTAAACGTGGATCATCTGGTTGAATCACTAAATGTGCTGCCTCAGGTCAGCCCCCATTTTACTGCAGCGTATGTGTGTGCACCCAGGGAACCTGTTTGAAGGTGAGCCTGGTGCAAACATGAACATTGCGCCCAATACATATTATGGCACCAGATATACAAAGTCTGTCCCCTAGTCCCTTAATGGCTATTTATTAATCTTTTACTACTTTGGCCTCTAAATGTAATGAGCCATGTCATCAATGCAGCCGGGTATGATCATAAAAGCAAAGCATAATGGTCTTCATCTAGAGTGCTGTAGAAATCCGAAGTCTGATATCTGATTTAGAGTAATGCGAATATCCCACAGTCCAGGAGATTTATTCCAGCACACATTCCTTTTATAAACCTGGATGTGTTTTCATAGAGAAATAGGCCAGACAAATTGAAAACGTGCATTTTGGTGCTGTAAAACTGATTCTGCACATTACCATTCACTATCACTTAAATTACTCACTCATTTTGTTACATTTTTGCAGGGTAAATAGAAAGGTGCAATGCCTGAGGGAGATTTTACCACAGATTAGTGCTTTGTGCTTCAGAAGGAGACCCCGGTGGATATACTTGATGACATATAATATTTTAAAAAGCTGATATTGTAATTCTCTCCATGTGCCATATCACATCACGATGGACTGCACTTGCTCAGTGCTGAGCTGATTTTCATGCTAAAACAGTGTGTACAGTGAATTAATTTAACCTGATATTTCTCCTAGTTAGTGCATTATTTTGGAAAGCGGAGCTCAGAAACAAACAAAACTAGGTGAAGCATGCTCACTGTCTGAAAATCAAGGTCTAACTGATAGAAGTGCTGAATTAAATTAATTTTCTTCACACACTGTACACACATAAAAACAGGTGCTCAACTCTGCTGTTCAGGGAGGACCTTTCGTGACAGTTCAGGCTGGACTCTTCCTGTTGGAGCAGTTTCAAGACTGATTTGCATATAGTTGGGTCCAAACTGAGTTGGCATGATGTGCAAAAATAATAAAGGATTGGGATGCAACCTGAATGTAAGCGTGGGCATGGAGCTCCGTTCCACCGGCCGAGTTCACAGATTGTGTCCACTCCACGCTCCGCACAGAGTTCAGCAAAACTCCATCTATGCTGCATAGCGGATTTTATCGCCCATCCATATATATCCATGTATATTTTGATATATAATATAATATAAATCTACATTTGTTCATTGTTTCTTGTCAGTCATCAGGTAAGCAGCCTCTCTGGGAGAGTGATGTGTGCGGAGCCGTGCTCTGTCCTCCCATTGGCTGACACTCACTCAGGTGGGACCGCTGGTCTCTTTGGGGCATATTATCAAGAACGGCGTTAAAATTATCACCGCTTTAGCGGCAGGAAACTGCTGCTAAAGTGGCGATAATGGGCTTGATAATATGCCCTTGAGAATTCCAATAGAAGCCCAGGTTCACTCCATTGTAATTCTCAAGGGCATATTATCAAGCCCATTATCGCCGCTTTAGCGGCAGTTTCCTGCCACTAAAGCGGCAATAATCTTAACACCGTTCTTGATAATATGCCCCTTTGTGTGCAGCGGCAAGAATGGGGTTGAAGCCTTTGATTGGTTGTCTGGTGCTGATTGGTGAAGGTTCATCAGCCTTGGATTGGCTGCAGAGAATTGCCCATGGCCCTCAGAGCTTGCGTGCAGGGTGTGAAGGAGGTAGCGCACAGCTGAGCACAAAAGAAGCCCCCTGACGTGTGTGGACTGAGAGAAATGCCCAGGGTGCAGCCTCAGAGACACCCCGAACCCAGGGTGTGGGATCAGAGACACCGCACAATGTGTGAGTGTTTTCCAGTCATCCCTCGGTTGTTGGGCCCCGGAGGATGGTGGATTACTGGACCTGGTAGATGCTTTATTTATTAAAAGATGGGGGCAGGAGGTTTGGGTGAGAAGGGGGTGTGAGTGAGGAGGGAGTGCATGTGAAGGGGGGTGCAGGTGCGGGTGAGGGAAGGGGCGCATGTGAAGGGTTAGGGTCGCAGTTTGTATTAAATGGAAGGATCCGCAGGCGACAGGTGCATTGGAGGGGTGCAGAAGGTGAGAAATGTATTTAGAAGAGCTCAGAGGAGACAGGGAGAGGGTCACTGTCTGACACCCTTAATGGTCCGAGGCAATGGACGTGCAGGGTTGTGTACAATGACCATATTTCTTTTTCCTCCTGTTGAGTGTACTTTGGTTGGTGTACAGACAAAGCAGAAGATGTTAGTTTGTTTCTTAGAGGTCACTGTGCACTCAACATTGTATTTCATGGAAGAACATTGTATTATCTTTACAAGGAGGACCTGGGCGAGGGAGGGGTTGGGACATGTGTGCACTGTGAAGCAAGTTTTAGTTATTAATGTAAGATGCGAGGCCGGCCTGGAGTGCCGTGTGTACATTTAACGAGGGATGTTTAAATAGGAGGGCACTGGACCCTTTCATCTAGTTGTTTCCCTCAGGTTTTTTAATACTGAACACTACAAGCTGGCACCGGCAGTATGGTAGAGACAGTCCACTGCTGATGAGCTTGTAGAGTACTGTACTGCAGACTTGAATTCCGCCATTCAAGGAACTCCGCCGAATCTTGCTGCGTTTTTACGGAACTCTCCCACCCCCGCCTGAATGATTACCAGTGGCTGAGATTTATTCAAGCATTCCATCCATCACTGTTTTGTATACTTATTATATCACCCTAAGGGGGACGGGTATACACAGATTTGGGTCCTGTGCACGCTGTGTGACTGGAACAAAGTTGTACTCGGCTGATAAGCCTATAGCTAGGGCAAAATCAGTCCTGCGTTGCTTTTTTCCGGGTCAGGAAGGGTTCTGGCTTGGCAGTTCAGGCTGGGCTGTTCCTATTGAAGCAGGGTCAAGACTGATTTACATATAGCAGAGTCTAAAGTGAGGTGGCATGGTGGACAAAATGACAATAGTTTGGGATGGGACTCGATTGATTACCAGTAGCTGAGATTAATTCATGCATTCCATACATCAATGTTTTGTATATTAATTGTGTTGCCCTAAGTGGGACAGGTATGCCCAGATGTGGGTTCTGTGAATACTGTGTTACTGGAACCAAGCTGTACCCAGCTGATGAGCCCATAACTAGGGCGAAACTGGTCCTGCATTGCTTGTGATTCGGTTTAGAAAGGATCAGGACTGTTGTGAGTAGAGCTGGCTAAAGATTGATTTGCATGTAGCTGGGTCCACCCGCGGCCCATGCAGGTAAGAGCGGTGGGACCAGGTGGGGGGGATTTCGGCAGATGACAAGGAGGGGAGATTAATAATGTATTTAGTTTTCCCTCGTGGTCGTCTGTTGAATCCCTCTAACCTGGCGCCACCGCCACTCTGCTATTACCTGCACGGGCGGCTCCTGGCTGGGTCCAAACTGAGGTGGATTGGTGTACAAAATAACGATGGATTTTGATTTGGCCCAAGTGATTACCAGTGGCTCAGATCTATTCAAGCATTCTTTCAATTACATTTTTGTATACTGACCTTGCATTGAGGCAGCATAATCCTTATTCTATATCCCTATAAGTGTAATCTTCACCAGAAAATTATTTGAGAGAGGAATTGCAATTGTCATGCTATTTGGCAGTGATAATTTCTCTGTCTGGGCCCAAATTCTTTCTGCATTAGCTTTTCTCACTTAGCAGCAAATCACCAAATCTTAACTTGGTTGCATAAACACAGTATGCAAAATGCTATGTGGCAGCAGACAATTTAATTAAAGATGCATCTTGGCAAGGTTAAAAATATGGTAGTAACTTTATGACTAATATCAACTTGTATAACTGACAGCAAATAAAGAGTATTCCTTCCTT
Source organism: Triturus cristatus (assembly GCF_964204655.1). NCBI lineage: Eukaryota > Metazoa > Chordata > Amphibia > Caudata > Salamandridae > Triturus > Triturus cristatus. Next base: position 481,950,153 of record NC_140580.1, read on the forward strand.
GGGTTTGTATGTGCACCCAGGCACTGCATACATACGACCTTCAGCATCATTTATTTTGAACACAACTCCTTTTATATGGTGATAAAATAGAAAACATCTTATATCTTGGACTGCATGTATGTATATATATGGTATTTCTAGGGTGAGAACCTAGCCAAAAGTCAGTAGAGGGACATACAGAGTCAAAGACAAGCACACAACTGTTCAGTCCATGTGTTTCATTGTAGGAATGGTGCTTGTTGAACTTGGCCCTTCCTGCAGGGCCATCCCCAGACTGTTTGCCTTCCTCCTCCTATTTTTTGCTCAATTCATTTTTGCTGCCCTTAAGGCTCTGTGCACTTTATCACTTCTAACCAGTGCTACAGTGCTTGGACTCACTCCTCTAAATATGGCACCATTGGCGTAAACCCAATTGGCACATTTAATTTACTTATCACTACCTAATAATGTGGTAATACATGTGACTAGGGCCTGTAAATTAAATGCTCCTAATGGGTCTGCAGCACTGATTGTGCCACCCACTTTAGTAGCACCTTAAACATGTCTCAGACCTGCTGTTGGAGAGCCTGTGGGTGCAGTTTTAAACTGCCATTTCGACCTAGCCTAGTAAACCTTTCACCAGGCCCAAACCTTCATTTTTAATACATAAAAGTCGCCCCTAAGGTAGACCTTGAACTGGCTTTCTGATCTGAAGCCTCACTGACATAAAAGGCTTCCAACAACCTTGCATCTACACCGGCTCTGCCATGTGTGAATCTACCCTGCCAAGTGGTGCCACCCCAGCCTTGCATCCTTGGACGTGGGCTTAAGGAGCTTTGCCAGACTTTGTGGATCCAGCGCAACAGACACATCTCCTCTGCTGCTTGGCACAACCCCAAGCAGAACCAATGCATCTCCACTGATGAGTGGATAGGACCCATCGCAAAGATTCACATCGCCATCAAAGCCCGCATTGCCTTTAGAACAGTCACTGCACAATGTAAACTTGGAGCAGGCGCTCGTAGCTCCGATATATGGAAGCCTCATAGACGATGCCGGACTCTTCATTGCAGCAGCGCAGCTCTTTGGAACTGATTCATCGCCCCGACTGCCCGCTTCATTCCATATGCTGGACTTTGCATGGCAAGCCCCGTCGATTTGATCCTCGCTGCACAACGCATTTTCAATGCCATCCACCCAACGCTCTGCAACCCAGGATTTAAGCTGGGGTGGGCGGAACCTGTGGAGTAATTCCCCAGAGATACAAAAATATGGCACGATTGCACAGAGTCCCGCAACAGGCGGATATAGGCATGTTGTGCTGCTTGCACTATGATTTAGTGCTGGGCACATCCACGCTGAAAAGCCAGCACAAGAAGCACCATGCAGCACGTTAGATGCTGCAGTTACTCAGGATGATTTTGCTGCTACTCAACCACCCACAACCACCACGACCGCAAAGCATGCTAAGAGATGGAAAATCTTGCTTGCCAACTTGCCATTTGGGGCGTGAATGAGATCTCCTCATTGCTCTTATAATGCAGAAGTCCACCCCCATTCTGCGGATTGTGACATGGCAGAACAGAATATTTTAAAACCATCAACCACTTTCACAAAAGTATGATCAGAACAGTCAACATGAACTCATGCTTAGCGGCACATTGGGTATGAAAAAAACTACCATTGCCCAAATCAGGCTCACCATTTTGGAAAAATAATGATTGTACCTCATAGAGACAGTAAATAACAGTTAGTGCAAAAAGAGACACAATGGATAAAATGGTTGAATACCATAACACCATTTGGTCTGAACGATAAAATTAAGATGGTCTGTCTTTATAAATTTGTACAATGTATATTATTTATTTGATTGATTGTAATTCATGATGGAGTTGTTTATTAACAACACAGCAATCAGGAAGGAAGACCTTTTGTATTTTGTATTATGAAGATGATTTGGTTAACATGCTTATTTCAGTTGGTACACACAAGGCAGCCAACTTCTTGTGGTTCCATTGACGTTTTTGTACATAGTCTGGTGCAAGCAGTGTTCACTAGACAAGTTTTGAGGATTGTTCGACACGCTACTGGTCAGAGGGCAACATCATGCCTCATCCAGTATTTTTGTGCTTTTTTCATGTAAGTAGGATGCGCATTGCATTACATAGTTGTATGGCAATACTCATTTTCATTTTTTTTATTCAAGCTTCTCTATTTTTTGCCCACTGGGCATCACACTTAAAAATGCACAAGTTTATACACAGGTATGCCCCACAGTGGGTTTCGCTCTAAATTGGATACTCTTCTTGGATACTCTTCACATCCAATGTGCAACGTTGGCCCCAGACTGTACTGCATGTCTGCACATTATTCAAAATAAATTAAGTTTAACACACTGACAGACCTTTAATCTGGTTGTCTGGATTTATTTTCTTCTCTCTCACTATCAGTCATAGAGGTCACAGGCCAGAGGGCCCTGACAAAATCACTCAAGAGTAGGATATTCTTTTTTTTAAAACTCTTTTTATTAAGTTAGTAACCAGCACCTGGTAGTGCATCATTTCCATAGCTTTGCATTATTGTCGTCTCTGCATCCATGTACCTTGTTGTGTACAGTATTAATCATAACATAAATACCTTTCTTGGCACAGTAACTTTTGTTACAGTGTCTTTCCCCCACATTATTCCCCTGTCTCATATCTTCGCCCGCGCTAAGTCCTCTATACTGCGTCCTTTTCCCCCATATTTTGTCCCATTTCTTCAAGCAACCCCTCCCCTGGAACACCACATTTCAGTGCAACAGCACCAGTCTAGGTCAAGAGTAGGATTTTTTTAACTACAAAAGCTATCCATGCTCTTGTGTCCCCTAAATATCAAATCAGCTATATCGATGGGACAGAACATTGAGAACAGACTATCGAAAATAAAATATAGACATTTAAGTAACTCTATATGTCCTACCTAACTGTACATATATGTACCTACACAGTACGTATATCCTCAAGGTACATAGATTTGGAATTTTGGAGATTTGGAGGAATACAATCTATACTTCTTTATAAGCACTTACCTTTTCCTATTTTGTCCCTCAATTTTCTGTCCTTAATATTAGAATAGAAGGAGGGGTTGAAGGTGCACACCTATTTATTTGCTAAAGTTGTATTGCAACCAGGTGTTTTTAACTGAGATTATGGGTGCTACGGTACTGTGTCCGCTGTCAAAACGGGACACTGAAACAATAAAGCAGAAAGGTGTAGCAGGAAAACCTACTAAGTACCATGCACTGTTCACATTGTGAACAGTGCATGGTACTTAGTAGGTTTTCCTGCTACACCTTTCTGCTTAATATTAGTATGCCATGATATGTTTCTGTAGATATTCAGTGGTACAAAAATCCCTGCTAAATTGTGTCCTATGTCGCATATGCTGTGGATCCTAAAGTGTTGGTTCTCACTGGAGATAATCGAGAAAATAACCAAAATATGGGGAAATTGTGGGTTTGTATTCAGAAAAAACAAAAAGTGTTGTTTAATGAACCATGTGTGTTTTTTTAAATGGAGCAAGCAAAGGATTGCTGTGTTTGGAGCACCCACCTTCCAGCTTTCAGAAACAGTGGTGAAATATTTCCTCTTTCATGGTCTCTCCCTACCTGCAGTTAATGGAGGAAAAAGGTGTTTTAAATCCATTGAGGACCCCAGAAAAATATACATTTCTTATAACTAGACAATATTCTCAATTCAGCATGGGAGCATGTTGGTGGATTACTCATGGTTTTCCCAACGAAAATGATAATTGAAATAAAAAAGCAGTGGAGCTGGAAAAAATAAAAATAGGTGAAAATAATTTCATTTGTAATTTTTGCATTAAACACTGACCTATAAAAGTTATATATAGTTTCCTGTCACACTCTTCCACTTGCGAAGATACATAGAGTTAGTTGGTTTTCAGAACAACACGAAACCAAAAGCCATCAATCAAGCAGTGGTTTATAATGAATTGCATTATTTTTCAACCCTGCATCAATTCATTTTACCAAAATACAATGCTTGCCACAATGTACAATATATAACAGCATCAAGCCTTCAGTTGTAAACCAGCATACAAGAGTTTTCAGATTTCATAATCTTAAAATGGGAGTGAGGCTTAGAAGGAGATTTACATTTAGAAAGTGGATTATTAGTTGGGATGGATGATAGTCCACTACAAGTAGCAAGTCAGTGTTCTTGTTAGGTTCAGTAAAGGTTTCACTAACTTAAACCTGAGTTCAACTCCCAGTAGGTATGGCACAAGATGAGAACACAACACAGTAAAAATACCACAACAATGTATAATATAATGAACATTTTATTGTACAAAATGAGATCAAAAGGACAAAAATCCAATAAGAAAACCCGAGATAGCAATAAGAATGTTTAAAGTTTTAGATAATATCATCAAAAGAAGAGCGAGGATAATCGTGAGCACATCCTTATCCCTGGATAATTAGTTCAAACAAAAGGGATGGGTCCCGAATCAAATCAACTGCATCCAACTGCAATCATATTTAGAAAACCATTAGGTATTTTAGAAGAATCCTCCCCCACCAACGTAGGAAGGGCTTGGCAATCTCTTCCTGGCTCCGAGAGGAAAAGATAGGAAAGCATAGTGCAGGTACAGAAGATGACAGAGCGTGAGGCAGTGCGCATTCTAGGTGCTGCCGAATGTGCCAATCTCCTCAAGCCTGGCGTCTTAAATCAGGCCTGAAAAGGCATAAGCCACCGATGCGAGCCATGCTGTGCAGAGTGGCGGCCATGGTTGCAGAATGTTCGCCTCCACGTGGGTGGCCCAAAGCAAGGAAGAGAGAGGAGAGGCACGACGAAGTGCAAGCATGCCACCTGCAGAGGCGAAAACAAAGGCGCTGGGGACGAGTCATAGCCACCCAGCGTCCGCAGACCGATTAGCTGGGGCGGCGTCTTCCCAAGGCCCAAGTCAAAGGGAAGGGCCAGCCCCTGGTTGGGATGAGGGCTCGCGTGTAGGCACTTTCCCTGGGAATTTGACATCAGAGGCAGCGTCAGGAGGTGGCGGTATGCCACTCGACCTGTCAGCCAGGTAGCTAAATGTGGGTCTGGGGTGAACAGAGATATCTAGGGCCAGTCAGTCTGGCAGAAAAAAGATGAGGAATGATTCCCTTCAGAGGGCCCATGTGGTGGATGGAGTGGCGGTGGCAGAACAGTCCCCGGGGTCAGTCGTAGGGGGTATGACACCACAGAGGCTGGTGGGGATGATGTAGATTTAGAGGCCAAGATCAAAGAACAGCACCAATTATAGCGGGACACAGAAAAGATATGGGAGCAATGATGTAAGGAGAGGAAAATGGCGCCGGAACAAGGGCACCTGATGAAAAAGGCCAAAGGCTTACCTGGGGCCAGAGGGTCCGGGGACAGACCTCAAGGGTCCAGGGGTTTTATTGGCTATGGGTGCTGGAAGGGGGCCAAAGAGTGTCAAGGACATAGGGAGCTTATGTAGCTTGATGGGCTGGTGGTGCAGATGCCCCAACAGGTAGTGCAACCTGGAGGGTACAGGATGGGGCACATGACAGCCGCTGAGTGTTGGCCTGAAGAAGCGGGGGTCTGTGGTGGCCCTCCCTACAATGTGGGCATGGTCACAAAGGACACACATGGAGCATCAATGTATGCAGGACTGTGAGATGCCTGGGAGAAGGTGGGATGACAATGCGAAAAGGAATGGATGAGTTGGTGCTGTATTATGACAAATGCAGTTATGAATGGGAGGAAGGGGAGCTGCGAGATGACAAAGAAATGGGGGAGCAAGCAACACAAAAGTATTACGGGGTGAGGTGGCAAATAGTACAGTTGGTGTTTTTCAGAAGTCAAGAGTGGACAGGGGAGGCACTGCTGGAAGGCAATCCGGTTCAGGTGCCGGACATCACAAGGACAAAACGGAATGTTGGTGAATTATCTTCAGGTAATAAAGAATGGTGGTTGGTATGGGAACCTAAAGAACAGGACAGATTCAAAGGCTTGCAAGTCACTGGGAGTTGGGGATGGTATCATTTAGGCAGCAGGGGAGAAGGTGAAGGAGATGTGGCAGGTAGAGTCTCACCAGTGAGTGACAAAGACAAAGAGATACAGGAGGACAAGTCAGGGACAAGTAGGGGAAAAAGAGGAGGAGGGGCATAAAAAGAGACTCCTATACATGGGATTGGCAATGCCCTGGGGCTCGCGCATATCTGATAATACAAAGGACATGATTTGGAAGCATGAGTTTGTGGATGTTTTCAGGTTAGTACACAGGAACATGCAGACTAAGGAAGGAGGAAGAGTGGGTGCAGGAAAGGCAACCCACGGTGCCCATTAAGATTGGAACCTGAATGTTGGCCTTTTTGATGTGCGCCAGCATTTATTGCGAGAAGCATTCAGACAGGGCAATTGCACTATACAAATATATGGATGTTATTAGGAAGACACAAATCCATGGCTGAGTTATGATGAGTAGTTCTGGTCCCAAGTCAAAATTAAACCAGACAAGCCATGGGAGGAGGTGGATTCTGAGTTATGGCTGCAGTGGATGTCATTGACGCAGCCAACAGCCACTACTCCTATGCCTGGTGGCCTTCCAGGCACATATCGGCCCTTTCAGTCATATACCTCTCAACAGGGGGGAAATATGTGGCAAAAAGAATGGGACCCACTGTGAGGACATGTTGTAACTTTAACAAAGGTTTTTTCTCCAGAGAAGCATGCACGTTCAAGCATGAGTGTTCCAAATGTAGAGTGAGGCACCATATTACGCAGTACTTCGCCTAGGACAGCCCCACAGAACAGTGGCAGGCGTTCAGAGGGAGGTGACATCAGGTTCCGGCTGGACCAAAGGTCTCCAACACCGGTTAAGATTGAAGCTTTGCTCCCATGACTCACAGTCTACCTGGAAAAGGAGGTGATATTAACGCTGTAATGGGGTTTTCTAGAAAGTTTTTGGGTGGGTTACTAGTGCCATTGGGGCTGAAGGTGAGTGGACAATATATGATCAGCAAAGGACCCTAGAGGACTTAATTGTTTACCCACTGAGGGTGGTGCCCAAGAAAGGGGAAGGGGAGTTCAGGATGACACACCACTTGCTGTGGCCAGTAAGAGCCTCGGTGAATGACTTAATTGCCACGGAAGACACAAAAGTGATGTAATACATTTATGAGGTTGTGTTGCATAGGGGTTGATCTCCCGAAATGTGTTATCACATCTGCTTTTTGCTTATTGCCAATACATCCGGAGGTCCTCCCATAATTGCGCATGCAATTTGGAGGTGCGATCTATCTGCACAGAGTGTTGCCAATGGGATGTGCCATTACATGTGCTTTGTTTGAGGCTTTCAGTACCTTTCTGCAGTTGTTGTTTACAAGGAGGAGTGGGCACCATGAGGTGTCACATTAACTTGATGATTTTCTATTTGTAGGCAGAGAGGGGTCAAAGGAGTGTCACAGGGCTATGCATCATGTTGAATGCTTGGCAGCAGACCTAGGGGTTCCTTTAGCTCCAGAAAAGTCGGAGGGCCCAAGTAAGGTGTTTACATTTCTGAGCATTGAACTGGACACAGAATTGTTGGTGCAGAGGTTGCCCTGTGAGAAAGTTCAGGATGAGGTGATTGGAGAACGGAGACTAGAGTTGAGAAAGGTGCAGAAGTTGCTGGGTTTTTTAATTTTACATGTAGAGTGGTGAAGGGTGGAAGGACTTTTTGAAGGATGTTGGGCATGCAATGTCTGGGGCAGTGTAACTCCATCACAAAGTATGTGTGTTTTGGCAGTGAGTATGGATTTTTGTATCAGGAGGACTTTTCTGGCAGACTTTAATGGAGTGTCAATGTTGTTTCTGAAGGATAACACTGTTTGGCTGGTGCAGATTGTGTCTGATGCGGCAGGTGGTCATGGTTTTGGCCTGTTTTGGAATAGAAGGTGGAACGATGGCCACTGCACTTGTTCCAGCAAGGGAGGAGCATTGCATTTGGGGACATTGTTTCACTGTTGGTGGCCTTATTGGTGTGGGGCACTGAGTTGGCTGACAGGACAGTAATGTTCAATGTTGACAACATGGCAGTAGTGGACTTGGTGAACCGACAGAAGACAAAGGATCTGAGAGTGCTGTGTTTATTGAGGCAGCTTACACTGGGCTGTCTGAGATTGAACATTGTTTTCAGGGCAAAGCACATGCCAGAGGTGAAAAATGAAATTGCAGATTCATTCTCATTCACAGTGGCATCGTTTCCGCAGCCTTGCCCCAGGAGCCGAAGACAGGATGCCAGAACCTGCAGGCATTTGGGCATGGCATGGGGCAGTGAGAGTGATTGGGCTGGTTTAGAGATTTTTTGCAGAATCCACAAAGAAAAGCTGCCGCTCGCATGGACCAAATTTAGGAGTTCTGAAGGAAACACACAAAGGTCAAAGATGCAGGATCATAGTGACAGGGAAGGGAGAGTGATAAGTTGTGTTCTGTCAATAATTGAGCAATGTTTTTTGGCCCCTACTATTGCGGGCAGGTTGGCTGGAGTTTTGTTTTATGTGAAGTTGTACTGGGGTTTTGACCCAGCGAGGGATTAGGTTTTGTGAGGGATCTTTAAGGTTGGCATAAAGACAGGGGTGGGTCTAGATTACGGGAGGCAATAACATTTGATTCATTTCAGGATATCATGGCCGTTTTGCCAGATTGTTGTTATGACAGGTTTACAGATGCTATTTTGAGACTGCATGATATGGATGTTCTTTGGCATTGTGTGAACTGGGGCTGGAACCAGCCAGCTTTAGTTCTCCCTCTTATAGGATTGGGGCAGTGACCACCGCAATGCACCTTGGGTCGTACTGGAACCGGTAGAGGAGAATAGGCAGGTGGAGGACTAGGTGTTCCGAGTGCTACTTGCAGCAATATGGGTGATTTGTCACAAATGTGGGCAGGTAGTGTGTCCATTACCATCACATTCTTTTTTCACTGTAGGGTATGTGAGGGATCCTGGGAGGAGTAAGCTGGTGACTTGGATAGTTGGATATTCCTTTGTTCATTGGGTGGCTAAGTATGTGGACTAGAAGATGTATGGAAGCCTGGGATTGTCCAGGCGCAGACATGCTTTGCTACGGTGGGGTAGGAGTAGGATGCACTGTGGTTGCCATTTCTAGCAAAACTGGTTTCGCAGAGGGGTTGCCCTGACATGCTCCTAGTGTACTTCGAGGAAAATTATTTGGTGCAGTTGTTGGGGCTTACATTACTGCAACACATGCAGCAGGGCCTGCAGTTGATCAAGAGGAATTTTGTGGGGACATGTCTGGTCTGGACTGAGTTCATGCCTAGGCCACAACGGAGAGGAGCAATTAAACATGCTGCCATTGACAAGGCCAGGAGGAAGCTCAACAAGGTGATGGGGGTATTTTGCATGTCTAAAGACATTAAGGTAATAGCTCATAAGGGGATCAAGGAAGAGGAGCAGTTTATATTTAGGAATGATGGGGTACACCTTTCACATTTCAAAATGCATATCATATGATGGAAATGGGGATGTGATCAGTACATTGCGGAATGAGAGGTTTGGTGAAAAGGAGTGCACCAATGAAACTTTGGGTAAGGCAATGGGTGGGGGGCAGTAAAAGGCCCTACGGAGTTTTCCTGGATGGTGGTATTTTGTGGGGGATGGAGAGTCAGATGGGGCATATCTACTCCTCGGGGGAGATGAGGGGAGCACAGGTGAAAGAAGATGGTGAGCGGGATTCTTGGAAGAGAAGGCTTCATTAGAGCATTTTTGGTAGGGGAAGTAAGAGAGAGATTGGGGAATGAAAGGAGGTCATTGAGTGAAAGGGGGAAGAATGAGGCAAGGTATGGGGCATTGGGGTGAAAGCTTGGTGAGAATTGTTACATGAAGTAGAGTATGAGGTATCAAGATGTTTTGATGCTACTGTTAATTTTGTTGAGGCTGACTAACTGTTTTGCAATTCTGCTCTAATAAAATGCTTTTATGCCTAATTCAGGTAAAAAAAACCTCACCATATAACTCTTGGTTTGCAATTTAGTCATTTGTAGGGGGTGTGTGAAATGTCATCTTTTTTGAGAAATTTTGCAAAATTTGAAACATTTCATGACTGAACACCTTTAGCAAAAAAGTGGCTTGGCTGTGTCTCATTGAACATTTCTCACATAAGGTTAATACCTCAAATCCAAACGTCACTTGCGGTACAGGCATGAGACTGGTTAAAGTAGAAAATGTCTCTCAGTGAGACATTTACTTAACAAACCTGTGTCCTGTGGGTGGACATTATGCAAAATTGCATATTGTGAAATTTTGAGAAATTTTCACATTTCAGATAACATAAAATTTGATTATTTCACCAATTTTACTGGTGTGTTTTCAAATTTGCCCAGGTCTACTTTGGACCTCATATGTGAAGCCTGGAACCAATTCACCATAATGTTAATGAAGTGGAAGTGGCATCAAGCCCTTTGACAGATGACAGCGTAACAGAAATTGATGTCATGAAAAGGTAAATCATTTTTACATCACACGGCCTTGATAAGATTATAGTTAGAAATATATCTGAAGTTAACAGAAACCAACAAGCAGCTGAAGATTATCTAAACAATGAAAATGTTACATGTCTAGCTTTGGTATCGCTGAATATGGTGCTGCCATGGTATACCTAAATAAATATTCTATTGATAGAGAACTATAAAATTGCAAAACTGAGTTGCAATTCTCATCAACAAGGATTCTTGTTTTGTTGTCCCTGGAGCAGTGAATCAGAATAACACACACATGAGAGGAAATTATGACGTTCAGAAACCCCATGTAGTCGAGTAGCTCATGGACAAAATGCAGCTAACTGCAAATATAGATTAGTCTCCTCATATCCAGTCCCAAAACAATGTCTTTGTAGGTGGGGAGAGGACTGGTCTGCCAGTGCCCTACCTTTAAATGTCCTGCCCCCACTTGTGCTGCAAACCCAGTCACAGCCACAGACAGCAAAAATGGACATTGGCCTCTCTGGGAAGACCAACGGTGTTCCTGTTTTCATTTCTTGTTTTACTTACTTTTGCATTCCCTAAGAGTATTTGCTTTTTAAGGATGGTGTGTTTCTGTAGCTTTTCATGCAACATATTACTTAGTCATAGCACAGAGTCGATAAGAGTTGCTTCTATGTAGCTCTGGGAGCTCAGGTTGTGGGTGGGCCATGATGGAGAGCTGTGGAGTCCAGGCCGAATGCATTGCATATTTCTCATAGTGCCTGTCACTAGGCCATGAAGGGATTTGGAATACATGCTTATTCAGTCCTTGGCCTCTCGTCCTTAGCCTCTCTGCACAGCACCAACAGCTATGGTCAGATGTGGCAATTATAATTTGATTATATGCCAATGCGTGTGAAGGAGGTAGAGATATGTCAAAATATTAAGCGAAAGTTGAAGAAAATGATGTGCATACAGGTGAGTGGGTGTGTTTGGATTGGTGAAGAGAAGGCGATATAAGGAAGTACATACAAGAAAAAAAGTGAAAAGAGGGTGGGTGCTGAAGAGGAAAATAAGGAGGTGTGATATAGACAGATTGAGTGCTTCAGAAAGGTATGTGGAAAACAAAGTGTAAATGTCTAACAAAGAAACTGCAGAATATACATACACCCATGCACTCAGTCTTCTTGACCACTTCTTGTAGATGGCACTGACAGTTTTATCCGTGGCCTCTTGTGTGCCCCCTAAAAAACATGTCTAGCGAAGCCACTGTACTTAACGCTTACACCAGAGAATGTCTTCAACGTCTGGTTTGCTATACAACACCTATCATGCCAGAAAGAACAGGAAATGCTGCCAAAAGCTAGCTTTCTAAGTAATGGTTTACGGCTGTGGTACTCATAGTACGGCCCGCAGGCCTCCAGCGGCCTGGCAGGCCTTCATTGGTGGCCCACGGACCTTGCCTTGTCGTGTCTACATTTCTAGTGAGGCCAGCAGTAAACACAGAAGATGACCTCAGGAGCATAAGTAGGGATTACGTATTAAATAGGTATTCACTATCTATGCTCCTGCAGCCATCTTCTGTGTTTACTGCCAGCCTCTGTGACATCACAGCACCATCAGAAAGCTTCACAAAAGACCCTTTAAAAGTCAGCTGTAAGCGCTTTCACAGCTGACTTTTAAAGGGCCTTTTGGGAAGCTTCCTGTTTGGACAGAGGCAGATAGAGGCAGGGACAGAGAGAGGCAGGGACAGATAGAGATAGAGACAGAGAGGGATAGAGAGACAGCTAGAGACAGAGACAGATAGAGACAGAGAGAGATAGAGAGACAGCTAGAGACAGAGACAGATAGAGACAGATAGAGATAGACACAGATGAAGACAGATAGAGACAGAGACAGATAAAGACAGCTAGAGACAGACAGAGATACACAGACAGCTAGAGACGGATAGAAACAGATAGCGACAGAGGCAGACAGAGACAGACAGAGACAGTTAGAGACAGAGAGCGAGACAGACAGGGACAGAGACAGAGAGAGATAGATAGAGACACAGAGAGAGACAGAG